>NC_044561.1:121646470-122857970 GCF_007565055.1 Rhinopithecus roxellana
CTGCAACCTCGAACTCCTGGGCTCAAGCCATCCTCCTGCCTCAGCTTCCCCAGTAGCTAAGACTACCAGTGTGAACCACCACATCTGGCTAATTTGAAAAAATGTTGTAGAGACAGATTCTTACTATGTCGGCCAGGCTGGTCTCAAACTCGTGGGGTCAAGCAATCCTCCCATCTTGGCCTCCCAAAGCGCTGAGATTGCAGGTACAAGCTACTTTTCCCTGCCTGGCTTTTTTGACTTAGTATATTTTTAAGGTTTTTCCATGCTGTAGCATGTATCAATATTTCACTGATTTTTATGTCCAAATACTATTACATTGTACAAGTATTCCACATTTTGTTCATCTATTCATTATGTGATGATGTACTTGAAGGAGAGAGAGAAGCAGAAAGAGATGGAGACACAAAGAGTCAGAGGCAGAGAGACAGATAGGCAGAGAGAGAGAGAACCCAGGGGATCCTGATAACTGGAATTGGTAGGGTCAAGAGCATGTCTGGGGTAACACAGCAGCCAAATGGGAACCTGGGTCAGAGCGCCAGGCTTCTTGCCCTCACCTGCTGTGTGACTCCAGGCCAACCCCTTACCCTCTCTGAGTATCAATTTGCTGAGAGAGAAGAATGCTGTGGATCCCCCCAAAACATCTCTAAGCTCCCTTTCTTGGACTTCCTACCTTACTGGCAATGCTGCACTGAGGGGTAACACAGGAAGGCTTATCAGCTGTTGCCACCCGGCTGGAAGAAGTTTACAGTATCATTTCCTGAAATCCGATTTTGATGTGGTGGGGGTAGGGTGCTGCCTAAAGAGTTCATAGGAGCCTTTTAGCTTGACAATGTAGTAGCACAATTCAAAATGGCTTAAGGGAAAAAGAAATAAAGAATTGATGGCTCAGTCACTGAAAAGATACAGGGAATGTCTAGCTGCCAGCCTGGGGTGGGGACAGCCACTACCACTCTCATCTCTGAGATGCACGAAGTGAGTGCATGTGCCTCACTGCAGCTGCCCCTGCATCTGCCGCCAAGTTGCCATCTGATGGCAGTGACTGGAATCAGGGAGAGGGAGATCACATGGGGCCCGGGGCCCTGGAGGACTTGTCCAGGGAGGGGAGGGGCAGGACCAAGCATGTGCCATTGTCTCACCGGAGTTCGCCAACAAATCACAAGCTCAAAGATAAAACTATTAAGAATTTCAAGACAGCGATGGCAGGGTATGAAACACCTTCTGAACCTGTGCCCGTCCTGACCGTTCTTTACAGGCAATGACAGGTTGTCAAGGGTAATTTTAAGCAGGCACCCTGTTTACCTTCATGTACCATCTTTAGAACATAATCCTCTTTGCGCCCTCAGAGATCCAGAAGAAGGTGTGGTCCGTGTTCGGGTGCCAGCAGAGCTGGCATTCACATTTTCAATTATGCTTTCCTTTTTCTCTGTACATCATTCTTTCTTTTCATCTTTGTGTGTCTTCAGTTTTGCTGAGCACAGGCAGATGGGGTCTTGGAGGTTAACCCTGCCTATTGTGTGAGTCCACAGAGTGGGCCCCAAAGCTCTCCTGCTGGACCCAATCCCAAATGTGGCTCAACAGATGCATGGCCTTGAACCATCCAGCCACCAGCTGTTTCTTCATCTGTGAAACAAGAGGGTAGGGCTGAAGTGGGGCTGGCTCCTCCACTTTTCAGAGTCTGAGAATTGCAGGATGCCCTCTGATCAATTCCCCCACCTCCTACGCCACGCCTGCACAGTCCTGACCCGCATACCCATCCCATTCTCTTCTCCTTCTCCCTCTGCATCCTGCTGCCCAGCATCTTCTCTCTTGTCCTGGCCCCGAGTTCTAACAGAACCCTGTGGTGGGGTCTCTGGGAAGGGCCACCCAAAGGCCCTATTCCAAACCCTGCAGATCCTCTGGGCAGGGAGTGGGGAGCAGGCGCTGACCACCCCAGAGACAGCAGAGAGGGACACATGCTGGGAGACACATGCTCCATCCGTGTGACTTTCGCTTCTTGGACCACGTGATGCTGAAATGTGATTCATCAATATTTTGTGCCCAGAAGCCATCTGCAGAGTCTAACAGCGAGGAGCTTGGTGCAACGTGTGACTTCGGTGTCTGCTGAATGTGTGCTAATTCCCTTTGTACCCAACACCTCTCCAAAAAGAAGGTGTCAGGTGGGGGTGGGAGCTAAGGGCTGGGAGGCAGCTTCCTGGGAGACTGCAGCAGAGGCTGGCCACACCATGGGCATGGAATGAGTGAAATTGCAGTCTGGAATAAGTGAACTCGCCAGGACTCCCAGGGATCCCTGGAAATGGAAATCGGATAGGCGCTCCAGAGAGGGAGGGAGGAGCTGGGATCAAGGAGACCAGAGGAGACTGCAGACTGAAAAACACCAAACAGAATGAGGCAGGCAGAGAAGGAGAGGCTTTGGTGTGAAAGGCCGAGCCCCAGTCTTCAGATGCCTTCAATATATATATACCAAGAACCTACTGTATGCCAGGCACAGTGCCCAGGCCTGGGCATACAAGATTCCCAAGGCCCCTGCTCTACTGGGGCTGATGCTCTAGCTGGGGAGGGGTGATGGATAGTAAGCAAGAAAACAATAGTAAACAAGAAATCCATATTATGATTGTGTGTTGTCAAGATTATTAAACAACAGCATTAAATAGAGAGTGTGCTGGGAGTGGAGGGGCTGCTTTTGCTTGGGTGGTCAGGGAAGGCCTCATCATAAGAATACATAATATCAAAACAAAACATGCTGGTCACTGTCCTCAGCTCATTTGCTGTTGTAGCAGACACCAGTATGTCCTTATTAAAGCAGCTTCCTCTCCCTCCTGGTCAAACAAAATGACCACATTTCCCAGCCTCCTTTGCATTTAGGTGCTTCCATGTGACTTAGATTCAACCAAGCAGGTGTGGCTGGAGGTAATGCAAGCTTCTTATAGGCCTGGCCCAGAGAACCGCCATATCAACATCCTCTTGTTCCACGTGCCAGCCAGAATTACAGAAGCCAATGGAGAAGGTGGTGGGGCCAAAAGAAGATAGAGCCTAGATCCCTGAGTCACTGCATGGAAGGCATCTGCTCAACAATCATGTGAGCTGGAAATCAACTTCTATTATGTTAGCCATGGAGATTTAGCAGGGTAACTATCAGTTCCAGTTTGCCTGTAATTGCCCTGGTTTTAACACGGAAAGTCCTGCATCCTGAGAAACCCCTCAGTCTTAGGCAAACCTAAATCTAATCACCCTAGATTTGGAGGTCATTTGGTATAGCAATGAGCTGCCCTGACTGGTAGATTTATCACACACCAATCTTATAAGATGGGTATTATTATTATCCTCATTGTGTAGATGAATAAACTGAGGCTGGGAAGAAGTTATTATTCAAGGTCATCTTCCAGAAGGCTACTTAGCTTGTAGGGAAGCCAGGAATTAACAAGAAAGTCTGTCTCTGAGTTTGTACTTCAAACCATAAGGCTGCACTTTCTTTTTAGGGTCCTAGTGAAAAATGAGAATGGAAAAATCTGGTGGAAACACATCTCAAAGGCAACCTGAAAACTCCTACTCATACTTCAGAATCCACCCATCACATCTGTGTCTATTCATGGTTCCCTGATTATCCAAGGTTGAGAGAAGCATATCCCTCTCTGGGGAATTCTCAAAACATCTTCTCCCTATAATATCTGCAAGCTGTATCTTAAATTAACTTTTCCACAGTGGAGGGTGGATTCCACAAAGATGGAGATGCTGTTGTTTCAGATTTATATTCCCTGGAATCCAACATTACCTCCAGCCTATAGTCGATGTTTAAGAAATGTTTATTGTGAGACCCAAACTTTTAACAAGAGCTGAAGGACAGTGCAAAGGAGAGTAACAGAGAGATGCACAAACCAGAACAAAGCAGAAGAGATGAGCGGAGAGGCAGAGACAGACGTGGCAGAGAGCCATGGTCATCCCAACCCCTCCGCGTCCTTATCTGTAAAGTGAGGATCATGATCTGGCTCTCTGCGGTCTAACAGACCAGCCTGTGAGTTCTTCCCTGTCGAGTCGACAGTGGTCAGAGACAGCTCTGAGCCAAGTGCTGCTGTTCTTGGTGGGAGAGTGACGAGAGACATCTCTAACGAGACTTGGTGAGCTCAGCGTTCTAATTTGGATTCTTCAGGAAACATCTGATTACTTGGCACAGGGAGAGGCACCGCCCAGCCCAAACCGATGTTTTTCCTTTTGAACAAAGGCATAAGTCACTGTGATCCCCTGTTAACTGCCTGGCAGGATTCCTTGGGTGTCCCAGGGAGTCCTCCATGCAACTTGGGTATCACTGGGAGCTCCCCACCTTCCTGGTTGGAACGTGTCCCTTTATTTCCCCTGGGAAAGGATCCCAGAAAAGGAGAACCTGAGCTGACTGGACACAAGGAGGAGAAGGGACACATCAGACACAGAGACCCCTTTCATTTCTGGAGGTGCAATTCAATGTGGCAGACTGTGGTATGGGATAGAGGTCTGGCTTAGCCCTCTCTTCCATTTCTCCCAGCCCACTGACTGGTTCATGGGTGAGCACTGGACCCAGGCTGATCCAATCTGTGCGAATCCTGAGACTTTTGTAGATTCTTGCTGGCAATACTGATCTGGTAGGATTTCACCCTTGAGGTGTTGGGTACATCTTTATCAGCACAAAGGCAGAGCCTGCCAGACAAGGAAGCCAATACAGAGGGAAGCCAAGAGCTGGAGGGTTTCCTGAGCACATTAAGCCCTTGGATCTAGCTATACCTGAAGCTGGAATTCCTTGGGCTTTTTTGTTACTTGAGCCAATAAGTCCCCATTTGTAGTTCAAGTCAGTTTGAGTTGGAATTCTTTTATTTCTCACATAATGAACTGGACTGTATATTTTTTCTGTTAATCAACACTACCAAGAAGCTAGCATAACTGGGGAAAAAATAGCTTATTCTAAGGTGGGTTACTGGGAGAATTATATCAGACAGTAGAATTCAGAAATGCACCTGAGAAACCTTCTGCTTAGTCAAAGTCCAGCTTCTAGGAAGGCCCATTATTTAAACTGTCTTGAGCTCTCTCTGTGCTGGTCACTGGTTAATGGTGCATTTGTCCTCAGGCCCACTGCCTGCCCTTTTGCTGGGCTCTGTCCCAGGGAGCCTGGCCTCAGCTTCCCCAGACTCCCTTGTCTTTGGGCCAGGTTTGGCCAATCCAAGCCACTGCTGGGGCCATGGAGCATGGAAGAAGGGAGAAGCCAGGATTTTTCTCACCCTTTTTTCTGCCAGGGGCCAAGGCTGTGCCTTTTCTGTGGCTCTGGCACCCTCTGTGGTCTCTTAGGCCAACCTCAGCCTTGCTGGCTCGCTCCACACCAGTCTTCAGCCTGGCTTGCCAGCCAGCCGCTACAGGGTGATGAATTACTTTCTTCCCTGGGAAAATGAATGTTAAGGTTACCTGTTCATCCTTTGCTGCCAGCTTCAGTGTGGTTAGGAGAAAACAGTTAACCCATTTAAGAGTAAATATTTTGAAGTTGAACTTACCAGAGACAGAGCCAAGCAGGTTTCCACCCCAAGAAGGCAAACATGGTTCAATAGCGTCCCCACAGACCTGCCATTTTGCTGCTAAATGGGAAAGTATCTGCTAATGATATTGGCATCCTAGTTACTGGAAGAAGTCCTATTCAGGAGAACACCAGGACAAAGTCCCCAGTATTTTGGTTAATACGCATGTAATAGATCAGCCCAGGACAAAGTTTCTAGTATTTCTGTTCATATGCATGTTATAGATCAGTTACAATGATCTATTTACTGGCTGGGCTACAAGAAAATGTGTAAAATATGTTGATTTCTTATGCCTGTGTAAGGTTAATGGCCTAAGCCAGAAGAACTCAAGAGCTTTTCAGGGAATCTGTGTCCTCATATGCTCTGCTCACTATGCTTAGATTCCAAAAAGATTAAGTGCAAGGAAAGGTGAGGTGAGATGCACAGTTTTTATTCTGGAACAATCCTCTGGTCATGAATCCCAGTACTTTTTACTGCGCTGATAAACTAGATGGGCATTTACTGCCTCCTCTTTGCAGTGTGGGAACACAGGCCTAAGAAGAAAACAAGAAAGGAGAGAGGAGGGATGAAGAGGTAAGCGGTAAATGTCGAAGTCGGCCTGGCCCCAACCCTGAGACATGAGACCAGCTTGTGAGCAGCTCCAGGTTTCAGGAGGAATCTGTCAGTCATTTCCAGACATCCCATGTACTTGCAATGTCATTGTCTCTCACCTGTCTGGGGGAGCTGAGCAAGACTGAGGCTCACGTAGGCTCCTTCCTCTCCCTATTCCCTGTCAGCCATTGTCTACCTCTGTCCCCAGCGGAGGAAGGTGACTGAGGGGTGCAGCACCCACTTGTCCCTCTCACCCTGCATCAGCCAAGTGGGATGAGAAACAGCCGGATGCCAATGGCCAAAGGGAGCTCTTGCATGGTCCACGTGCCATTGAGGTTTGGCTCTGCCGGGAGAGTGGACAGACCTGGGCTTGGTCCTCGCTGTGCCTGCTGCTAGCATGTTCTTTTCTGTGGCAATAAGATTAAGAACGGACTTGGGCAATCTACTAAAACTGGGACTCATTTCCAAGTCCTCACCTGAAGTGCACTCAGAAAGAAGTGAGGAAGGCATGCTGCAATACTTCAAGGCGATTCCCAGGCACGCCACCTGGGTTGGTGCAGACTCCACAAGCTCAGGACACGGTCCCCAGCAAGACTGCCTTCCCTTCACACACCAGCTCCAAGTCCAGCCACCCACACTTTTGACCACCTGGCTACAAATCAGGGATTCCTACAAGTCACTCAGGTTTCATAATTCACCAGAACAACACACAGAACTCAGGGAAGCGCCACACGGATGGTTACAATCTTATTATAAAGGTTACATATCAGGACCAGGCAAATGAAGAGGCACAAAGGGTGAGGTCTGGGATGGTCTCAAACAGAGAGTTCCCATATTCTTCCCTCGTGGAATCAGGAGGCATCCCCCTCCATACACATGGATGTGTTCACCAGTCAGCAAGCTCCCCCCAGGAACCCAGAACAAAAGCCAGACATATTCCTTAACAGGAAAACAGGGTGGTGGACACAATCCTATTCCAGCCACACACCAACCCATCCTCCCCTCTCCTACCACCCAGGGCTCTCCTCCCAGGTTAGGGACCAAAATGCATCAGAAGAAAAGCCCAAGTTAATAATTTGAGTGCACAGAAGTCGTTTTGCCTATGCTTTATCCATTTCTCCTCTCTTTGAGGTCCCTTTCTCCTCCTCATTTTTTCCCCCCAAAAAGTGTGTTTTTCTTGGGAAACCACCCGCCTCTCACTCTCACCCTACTGGGGTGTCCTGGGCTGACCCTAGGTGTGAGCAGGTGACCCGGGCCTGGCCAATCAGAGCATCAGATTCACCAGCTGCCTGGCTTAGTCCCCAGTCAGTCCACCGAAATGCAAGTCTTAAATTGTCACTGAGATTGTTAAACGGAGAGACATTCTTTGTATGCTGGATTTTATGTTGAGATATTCTTTTTTATGCTAGATTTTACGTTGTGATAACAGAAGCCAAGAAATGCTTGGAGACACCATATAGAGGTAATTTGCCTACATAGGAAGCCACACAATGCAAACAGAGATAAGTGATTAAAAAGCCAGAAAGGTCGAGTCCTGATAAAAAGATTTAAGCCCATGGATCTAGCCAGGCCTGAAATCCATCTAATCCCTTCTGGACATTTCAATCATGGATCCAAAGAATTTGTGGGGTGTTTTTTCTTTTCATTTTCTTTAAAGTCCAGCAATTTTACTTGAACTTGGTGTTGGTCATGATGGGTTACTATTCACGGGATGCAGCTTGGTCTGTCAACAAATAATTTCCAAGCTTTTTGTTTTAAGAAGTTATTTTGAATTATTATTTTCAGTATTTGTATTGCTCCCTTGCTACGTTGTCTTTTTTTTTTTTTTCTTTTAGGGATTCCTTTTATCTGTAAGTTGGTTCTTTTCTCTATGAACACCATTTTTTACCCTCTCTCCTAATTTTTGCTTCATCTGACCCTTCCGTCCACTATTATCTTCTCTGCCTCCTAAAATCTTTTAAGGCAATTACGTTATCAACAGTCCCCCCTGCTCCCTAACATCTCCAGATGACTCTCCCAGTCCCTCCGCCGACCAGCCTTGCCTGTAATCTGACTCTTTCTGAGGACAAGCAGCCCCTCTCCAAGGAAGCTCTCTTTGTTTCCCTCACAATTCAGGCGCTCCAGGTCTGGAGGCAGGGTCAGTGCCCTCTCTGGTTTTCATGACAATCAATACATCACTTTCCTTCTTCCCTTTTCAAAAGCGCATCTTGCTTGAACTTCTTGCCATGTGTCTTTAACACCCATCCAACATTCTCTGCCCCTCATCTGGAAACATCCCACTCACTCGCCTTTATTCAGTAAAGACTAAAGCTCTTGGCTCATGGCTCACTCTTTTTTTTTTTCTCATTCTCATCTAAGGCCCTAACATCCACTCGGGTTCCAATCCTGGCTCCATCCTTTATTAGATGCATTACTGTGGGCCAGGTGCTGAATTTGCTTGTGCCTCAGTTTCCTCACTGGCAAAACAGGACTAAGTGGTCCTTACATAGTTGTCGTAATGATTGAATTAAAGTACAGAAATGCTTAGAACAGTGCGTGGCACTAAATGTAGGCTGCTGTTATTATTATCATCATTTAAATTTTTATCTGGCTTGGCTGGAGGAGCATAAGTAGGCCCTTAGCTGAAATGTGAAGACTTTTTAAAAAAACTCTGTGATTTGATTTTGGTATCCCAGAAGGTAGCATCCTAGAGGTATTAATTTATAAACCATTCAAAGGAAATAATGATAAAATGCAGCTCCTTGCAAGAGGGCTTATTTATTTATTTTATAAGTAGACTATACTGCTTCCAACTACTGACCAAACCAGCTCGCCATCAACTCATGATAAAAAGTCCTCACTGCTAACAATAGGGGAGGAAACAGGAGCATTTCCTGCATCCACCTTGTTGATTAGCAATGTGTGAAACCTTTGCAGCCCCATGGATGTACCAGTATCCTCCAAGGGGGTGTTGGCGTGGCCACCTCCTCCCAAGATCTCCCCACGCCACCACACAGCCCCCACCACCAGCATCTCATGACCACACCATCTGATATGGTTTGGCTGTTTCCCCACCCAAATCTCATCTTGAATTGTAGTTCCCATAATTCCCATGTGTCATGGGAGGGACCCAGTGGGAGATAATTAAATCATGGGAGTGGGTCTTTCCCGTGTTGTTCTCATGATGGTGAATAAGTCTCACGAGACTTGATGGTTTTATAAAGGAGAGTTCCCCTACATAAGCTCTCTTGCCTGCCACCATGTAATACGTGACTTCGCTCCTCATTTGCCTTCCGCCATGATTGTGAGGCCTCCTCAACCATGTGGAACTGTGGGTCCATTAAAACTCTTTCCTTTATAAATTATGCAGTATTGGGTATATCTTTATTAGCAGCATGAGAACAGACTACTACACACCCTCTCATCCTCTCTGAATTTTCCACCAGCATATTCTATCTCTGGATTTCACATAATTACACAAGCCATTTTCTGAAAACTCCTGTCACCTCCTCCTAAAGTGATTTGTCACCAGCAAATAGAGTGATGGGAGAAGCCTCTTTATTAACCAAGAGATGATTCATAAGGCTGCACACAAAGCCTGTGAAAAGCAATGTTTATTTTCTTGAAATGACATGAAACCATCGTTAATCATCCTGCCCAACCTGTCCTGAGTGACCTCCTCGCTTGTTTTACCTTCTACAAATTAACGTAAATCACTAGATTCAGGGTGCATATCTGGAGTGGAGGGTCGGAAGAGCTGCCCAGAAGACCTTTGCTTCTGTTTCTATAAAACATCATACACTAAGAAAAAAACACAATTCCATTTCTTTCTTTCCTACAATTTGGCAGGGGTCTTCCAAACTCAAGTATGTTCTTTGTGAACCAACATAGTGGAATTTAACTTTGTACCCCTTCTCCCCCCATAGCTAAACCTTGAACTTACTGACTGGAGTGAATAATGAGGCCACCATATGGAGGACAACATCCTGGTCTAGAAAAACAATCTCCATAATGCACCGGCCCATCCAAAAACAGACTGAAATTATATGTTGAAGCACAGTGGAAATTTCCTCCTGCATGTTTTATGTAAACAAGTTCATTTGTTCATTCAATGAATCCACAGTTCTTCAAAGGCTGTGTTTATATTAAAAGAAAGAAGCAGAAAAATTTGGATTGGCGGGCAGCCAGCTCTACACCTACAGAGTTGTCAAGCTGTTAGAGCAACATTCGGGAGCTCCGATGTTTATGTTGAGATGGGCTTTTAAGCCAAAAGTAAAATATTTTTTTTGGATGAAACAGCCAGATATGTGAGCAATGGACTCACATCATCAGAGACAAAAAGACCAGTGTTTTGCAAAAGGGCAGAAGCTGAGCTAGTGATGGGCCTCAGACCTTGCGTGGGGCCTGAGCACTCTCTCTTCTTGTATCTATGGAGCAGCATCTCAGGGGCTTTTACATTAGACAGCTTTAAAGTAACAAAGAAGAGCGAGCATCTGAGGTTAAGACCTTAATACACGATGATCTCTAGACTACTTACTTAGACCCTCAGGAAAAAAATCTACCCACCAAAGGCCTAAAAATTGGGTTCTTTCCAAGTTTGATATTTTATATTTACTATTTAGAAGACCATGTAGTAATCAAATAGTAGCTTCAAGAGAGGGTCTATGAGAAAGAGTATCTTGTATCCATCAGGATTCTGTGGTTGCAAGTGACAGAAAATTCACCCCAGTTGGGTTAATCCAACCAAGGGTTTTATTGAATCACAGACTTGAAGCAGGATGGGGATTTTTGCTTTGGCTGTGGCTGGATCCAAGAACTCAAAGGATGTCACCATGTGGCTCTTTTTCTCCATTTTTAAACTCTGCATTCCCCTGAGTTGGCTATATTTTAGGGTAGATGGTCGCCCATATGAAGGTGGCCACTGGCTGCTCCAGCTCAACATTATAACTTCTCAGCAACTGCAGGGGTAAGAGAGCACTGCTCCGGCAGTTACTGAGTCTGATACCTGAGAATTGGCCTTTAGTAACTTTAAATGGGTCACATGTGCATAATGTAACCAATCACTGTGGTCATGGGATAGAGACTTCTCATTGGCCAGACCCAGGTCACATCATAGCCCTGGACCCAACCAAATTACCTGCACGGGGAGTGGAGGAGGGGTGGCTCGCCTAGGAAAATAGGATTCGTTACAAGAAAAAAGGGAAGTGTATTTGGAGCAAGGAATAGTTGGTCTGAAAAACATTTAATAACAACAACAACAAAAAAAAAAAACAGAAGGAAATGGGGTATGTTTAGTTTGAGAATGAGAATAATCATGATTATGATGAATCCTGGCATCTTAAAGTTAGCAGCATCTTCCCAGATTTAGACCAATAGTTTCCGAACACTTTTTTTTTTTTAGAGCAACAGACTTATTTTGTCAAATAAAATCTAAAGTCTTTGGGGACATCCATGATGAAAACAGATCAACATTAAGCTATTTGGTTAAAAGAGGAAAAGGGATAAAGGAGGAAAAAGGACCAATGTCCCACCCTCTTAGTTCTCCCAATTCTTCCAACATCAGCTCTTCCTTGGAAATTGAGGGAAGACAATAAAAAAACTGCTGGGGGTTCAAAGATGACTTTAGGGAGTTAGACCCTGGCCTAGAATAACATTGACTCATACCAAGAAAAACTTCCCTGATCAATTTGCTTTCAATCTTGTTGATTTTATCAAGGAGAAAATCAAAGGTTCGTGCTAATATATTTTAATAAATTTCCTAGCCCTTGCTAACACTAATTTGAAAAATCAGAGGTCAGTTTTTCAGCATCACAGGGCTCTGTGGGTATTTGGCTAGAATTAATTATCAATATTTTCTTCTTACTGCTTTTGTTCTTACTATTTCCTCCTGTTTAGGGAAATGATTCTGGTTTTCCATTTTATGATGGTGACATTTATATGTGTGTATTTTCTTATTTTTTTCTTTTGAGTCAAAATTTTTTTGTGTTGTGGCAAAATATACATATCACAAAATTTATCATTTTCACCATTTTTAGGTGGATAGATCAGTGGCATTAGATGCTTTCATACTGTTGTGCAAATATCACTACCATCCATTTCCAGAACATTTTTATCTTCAAAACGGAAACTGTATACCATCTGCAACTCCTCACTCCCTCCCTGCCCTGAGCCCCTGGCAAGTATATATTTCTTTTAAATCCATGTATATAAGTAAAGCACACAGATGTAGGCAAATAAAAATAATTCATATATTACAGTACAGATGGTGCAAAGGGAAATGGGTAAAATTGTGAGAGATGTTTGGAAAACACTAGAGGAGCTTAGCCCTCCAAAATGATAAAACCCTGTCTACAATATCCCTGCAAACTCACACCCGTGGTCGGAACCTTGGGAATAACAGAGCTCCCTCCTTTGCAAGATGGCCTGTTTCATTTTGCACAGGGTTCTAGAGAGTTCTTCCCCCCATTGAGCCTTGGCCTGAGGACTGGCACTGGATTAATGGGTGGTGATCTTTTTCCTTTCCCACTCTAGTGACTTGGACATTTGGGTTTTGTGGCCACGTTAAAGGTCTCCCTTCTTAGCTAAGTATCCCATGTTTGCTTGCAGATTAGCATCAATGGTGCCGTGACATCGAGGGACCTTTTCAGCCTGCCCAGCACTGACATTCCCACCTTCTGGCCACAACTGCCTGGTTTTCTCTTGGGAACTGCCCCAGCTCTGCTGTCATTCATGTGGATTAGCAAGGCTGACTCCACCCCATGACCCAGGGCTGACCAATCAGAGCAGTCCATTGCCCAAGCCACAGTGATTGGCTCAAAGGTGAGCATGTGATCATGCAGGGCCATTAAAGCCATGTGGGTGCTCTACCCCTAGCCTTACCAGCCTCCTAGCCATAGGGGCTACCATAGATGGCACCTTACCCTCCCTTTAATCAGTGCCTTTGGGCTTTTTAAATTCTGAAAACATGACTGTGTCCAAAGATAAGGGACACAAGATTTTTACACATAATTTCTTTACTCAATATTTCTAGCAGCACCTGCCACCAGGCCTGAGCCCCATCCTAAACAAGTTAACTCATTCTAATGAGCTAATACTTGTCACCTTAGAAAGAAGATGACAAATGTTAGCTCATTGATTAAATGATTTTCAGAAGATTTCATTCTGAAATGAATTCTGAAGATTTTCAGAACCCTGTGAGGTACCTCCTAGGACTACTTTTATTTTCAGGTGAAGAAACTGAGTCACAAAGGGCTGTAATAACTCCCCAGGGTTCCACCTGGGCAGGAATTTGAACCTGGGCAGCCCAGCCCTGAATCAATCCTCACACCACCCATGATGCAGCCCTGAGAGCTGCTGTCAATGCCACTAGCACAGCAATGTCACGAAGTGCCACTGTGGCTTTTACTGTCCAGGATTTTCTCTCTTTCAAAGGTGACCCTGTGCCAGTACTGGTTGCTCTGCAAGGTCTCTCAAATAGAGTGCCTTTGATCCTGACCATTTTCTCAGAAGCCTCTGAAGGGCTTCACTAGTCTAGGGGCCACTGCAGGTGACCATCTTTCTAGCATCTCAGCTGTCTGCTCTTATATTTCATTATCTGGTCCACAAGGCTGGTGACAAACACTCAAGATAAATTCCGCCCTCCCTCTCTGGAAAACAGAAAAGACATTAAAAATCTCAGCCTTGTGAAACTGAAAATTCCAGCCAAGGGCCCCATGAGGCCCTAGACTGGGAAGGCCCAGTTCCCAGGAGACAGCAGAGTCCTTCTCCGAGATAACATCACCCTTCTGCCCGCACATGCAGAGGCTGTAATTATACACCTTAACCTGGGGCCTTACTCTACTTAATGAGTAATCTGCCAAAACCACGCTACTGTTTGAAGCATGAACCTGGTGTGTGAAGGGTTCATGTGCTTCTATCCCACCTGGCAGCTTCCTCTCCAACATCTGGGATCCTGGGAGAAAATGTCTTTCAACCACACAGCCGCCTCCTCACCCTCCTGCCCCCAGGTGCTTTCCTGGTTTCCCCAGTATCAGAGCTAGTTAATGAAAGAGGCCTTCAAAGCGTTTCTCAAAAAGCATGGGCATTGTGGAAAGGGGAGAGAGAAGCTGGGTTTAGCAGTGAGCATTAGTAGGGGCCACAGCTGGTCGCAGGAGGCCAGGGCGTTCCACCCCAAGGTGCCATGCAGGACAGTTTGAGGACAGCCAGAAAGTCCTGTCTCTTCATAAAGAGGAGACTACAGTCTTTGGGCCCACTTTCCTCAAGGAGGTTGCAGGAGTCAAGCATTTTATTAGGGCCAAAAATGGACCTCAATGAATTGCCGAATAGAAGGCCTTTGAATTGGCCAAAGCAGTGTTGTTTGAGAAATAGATAAGCGTTTGTGTTCATTTTCTTAAAGATATTGGATGAGACAAAACCCAGGGTCTAGCAGAAACTGCTTGCTGCCCACCTCTTATCTGGTCTTCTCTTCTTCTTTGGAAACAGAACCCCCAGTTTAAGTGGACGCAGGGCTCCCCAGAAGGAAGACGACTTTGCCCACCCTCTCTTGTACTAGGTGAGGTCATGTGATAAAGTAAAGATCAATGTCATATCATAAGAAGTCTTCGGTGAGACTTTGGGGTAGAGAACAGGTTCAGGAGGAATATTCACCTTTTGTGCTCTGATTCCATTCCTCATTCTAGCCACGTGGAATGTGGATGTTACAGTGGTGGTCGGCAGCCATCCTGGATTATGAAGTGGCCATGAGGACTAGGAAGTGAACCCGCATGGATACCAAAATCCATGAACAATGAACACTCAAGTCCCTTATACAAAATGGAGTAGTATTTGCATATAAGGTATGCATATCCATGGAGTAGCAGAAATAGGAAAGCTCTGTGGACCCTATTGACTTCATGGAACTCCCACATCAGCCACGGACTGTTTATCTCCCAAACTTCCTTTAAGTAAGAGAAGAGGAGTGCATCCCTGTGTTGAAGGCTCTCTTGTATTGAACTTGCTGTTCTATGCAATTGCATCTACCCTTACTGATATAGGGGACTCATGAGGCTCCTCAGGGAGGGGCAGAGCTCTGAGGATCGCGCCAAAACTCCACAGCTTGCACGTCAGGTCTCTTGTGGTTAGGAACCAACACTTCCACTGAACGCCATGTCCTCCTGCTCCAGGACCTACCAGGCTCTCCACCCAGCCCCTACCTTCGCACCCTTCCTGTGCTTGCCATGCTCTCCCCACTTTTTGACCTTTGCCTTTGCAGAAAGTCTTGCCGGGGCCAACCTCACTCCCTGCTCTCCACAAATCTCACCATACTTAATGGTTCAACTTTTGACTTTTACCTCTGTCATCTCTCCCAAATATTCTGGGAGACGCCTTGCTGGAGTGACCTATGAGCATTGAATCCTGTCGTTCTTTCCTTGTTCCACACAGGCAAGAGTTCCTCACCCCAGGACTGTGGGATCTTTCAGGGAAGTGTTGGCCCACGTTACTTCCCTCTTTGCAGCACAGGCCTTGGTTGGGGAAGTTTCCTACACGTATTTGCAGAACTGAACTGCTCAGGAGGGCTCTGTCTTAGGTGGTCCTGGCTGGGTCAGTCCAACAGATTGAGTCAAGAGAATATCTTTTCCAGTCACGTGCAGAAGAGAACTCAAGTTCACCTTGATGAATGCAGATTTGGGACTCTCCGGGAAAGGTGAATGTGACACAAAGCACACATTTTGCACACTCTGATTGACAGCCCAGCATGCTTGTCCACTTCACCAGCCAGACCCTTATGCTCATCACTTTCAACAAAGTTCTGTGAGACCAACCCTTCGGGCCTCTCTTCTCACTGAATCTAGGCCCCCGGTTTACTCTACCCCAGCCAAACTGGCCTCCTCGCTGCCCTCTGAACAGCTACCACATGCGTGCCTCTGCACTGGCTGTTCCCTCTGCCTGGAATGTTCTTCCCAAATCTCAGGCATAGTCACCTCTTCAGTGAGGCTTTCATTAACCCGCCCAGCTAAAACAGCTGCACCTCCTCCACCTCCACACATCCCCCACTCCTACCACTCACTCACTCTGTATCATACTTTTCTTTCTCAGCACATACCAAACTCTGTAGTCATTACCTGTCTTTTTCTCTACAATGTCAGTTCCATGGAATCAGGCCCACTTTTGTCTTTTCATCACTGTATCCCCAGGACCCAGGACACCTTTTACATGGAAAATAAATATTGACTTACTGAGTGAACAAGTGAATGAATGAATGGGTGAGTTAATAAACAAGGCGAACGTTTCCACCTCTTTCAAACTGTGACTCCAAGCAAGTCAGTGCACCTTGCCAGCCTCACTTTCATCTGCAAAGTGGTGCTAATTAAGGAGAGATTAGATTCTTTTTCTCCAAAGCTTGTACAAAGAGAAGCTGTTGCTAAACCACGCATTGTCATGCAGAGGTTATTTAAGCCAATTAAATGAAGCTGTCACACCAGCCCTGCCAGCACTCTCCAGCTCATTCACACGTGAGTGGGTGGTGTCTTGCCCAACGTCCGGAAGCACGTCTCTGCAGAGCTGGCTTCTGGGCTCCTTCCTGGGCTGCACTGCAGCCCGGGACATCATCTACTCAGAGGTGTTGACTGAGCCCCTATTGTGTGCCAGACATTGACATATGCTATATGTCACGGCTATAGCCGTGGAGAAGCCAGACTCTCCTCTGCAAGAGCTTGATCTAGTGAAAAAACAGGTGCTGGACCAGCGGGAGAGACAACAGTGCACAGGAAACATTCGTGAGCTGGGGAGAGTTGGCTGGGGCAGCAACCCAGGCAGAGGGCTTCTGGAAGGCCTCCCGGAGGAGGGGGCTGGATCCTGAAGGGTGGACAGGAATTAGCCGGGGAGACAGGAAGGGAAGACTCATCCCATGAGGGCACATCACAGGCCAAGGCCTGAATCATGAGAGAAGGATGAACACAAGGAAATGAAGGATGGCAGACCATAGACAGGGGAGAGACGCCATCATGCTTCTGACTTCAACAAATCAGAAGGGTCCAGGGATTCAAAGGAGCAGAGTAGACCGAGAGACCCATGAGGCGGCCCCAGAATGGTCCGAGCATGAGATGGCAGTGCTTTGGACTGGGTGTTTGAATCTTTTTTTAATAACAGCTTTATTGAGAGATAATTTGCATATCATAATGTTCACTCTTTTAATGTATACAATTCTGTGCTTTTGATTAAACTCGGGAAGTTGTGTGGTCATCATCCCTATCTATTCCAGAGCATTGCATTATCCCCAGAGAAACCCTGTACCCATGAGCCGTCACTCCCCATCCACTACCCTCCCACTGTAGGCAGCCACTGCTACTGTCTGCCTCTGTGGATTTGTCTGTTTTGGTCATTTCATGGAAGTGGAATCAGACAATATGTGATCTTTTGTGATTGGCTTCCTCTGCTTAGCATAATGTTTTCAGGATTCATTCACAATGTAGCATGTGTCAGCATTTCATTCCTTTTTGTGGTAGACTAATATAAATAGAATAATACTCCCAATGTATATACAGTAGTCCCTTGGTATTCATGGAGGACTGGTTCCACAAATCCTGCTGGCCTCCCTTCTCACCGAATCTGCCCCCTGGCTTACTCCACCCCAACCAAACTGGCCTCCTTGCTGCCCTCTGTACAATTATCACATGTGTGCCTCTGCACTGGCTGTCCCATTTTGGTATCCTCATGGATATCCTCATGGATACCAAAATCGCTGGATGTTCAAGTACCTGATATAAAATGGAGTAGTATTCACATTTAACCTACACAATACTCCTGTATACTTTAAATCATCTCTAGATTATTTATGATTCCTAATACAAGGTAAATGCTACATAAGTAGTTGTTATACTACATTATTTAGAAAATAATGATAAGGAAAATAGTCTATACATGTTCACTACAGACATGCTCATCATAGGACTGACTACATTTTTGATCTACAATTGGTTGAGTCCTAGGATGTGGAACGATGGATATGGAAGGCCGACTGCACAACTTTTCATTCTTTTTTGTTTGTTTTGTTTTGTGATGGAGTCTTGCTCTGTTGGCCAGGGTGGAGTGCAGTGGCGCGATCTTGGCTCACTGCAGCCTCCACCTCCCAGGTTCAAGCAGTTCTCCTGCTTCAGCCTCCCAAGTAGCTGGGATTACAGGTGTGTGCCACCATGCCCACTAATTTTTTTTTTTTTTTTTTTTTTTTTGTATTTTTAGTAAAGACAGGATTTCACCATGTTGGCCAGGCTGGTCTCGAACTCGTGACCTCAAGTGATCCACCTGCCTTAGCCTCCCAAAGGAAGCTTTTCATTATTGATCCAGTCATCAGTTGATAGATATTTGGGTTGCTTCCACTCTGGGCTATTACAAATAATGCTGCCATGAACATTTGCATGCAAATGTTCATGAGTACATGTGTTTTTGTTTCTGTTGGGTATATACGTAGGCATGGAATTACTGCATGGTGTGCGAACTCTGTTTAACTTTTTGAAGAAGCGTCAGACTCTTTGCCTGAGTGGCTGCACGCTTTGCATTCCCACTGGCAATGAATAAGGCTTCTGGTTTCTCGCAACCTCACCAACACTTGTTATTGTCTGTCTTTTTGATTCAAGCCGCCCTAGTGGGTGTGAAGCAGCATCTCATTGTGGTCATGATTTGCAGTTCCCTAAAGATTCCTGATGCTGTGCAACTGCATGTGTTTTCTGGGCATCCTCATATCTTCTTTGGGGAAATTCCTGTCCCTCTGCTCCCCCCAGTGGCTGCTAGGTGGTTGCTTTCTATAGCCGCTTGGTTGAGGTGGTTGGTTTTCAAGGCTACCACGGAGCTGGGGAAATGGGGATGGGTTAGGGCAAGTTGAAACAAAGTTTGCTCTTTCTGAGATTCAGCATTTTCCTGAATAAACATCCTTGTACAGTTTAAGCCTTGGGTTAATATCCAGAGTTCTGAAAAGTTGCTGTTGACAGTTGCTTTTTGGCCAGTGCTCTCATTGTTTTATGGAAGAGTAGATTTGGGAAGGTCTTTACTCTGCTATTCTGAAAGTGTCTTTAATTGAAGTATCCATAGGAGTTAATATCTATTAAGGGCCTACTCTGTGTCAGACACTTATTTAAGCATTTTGCCCATTTAATGCCCCCACAGCCCAAGGAGAAATGTATTATTATGTCCATTTTAGAGTTGGGGAAACTAAGACATTCAGTAACTAAAGGTTAAGTGACTTGCTAAATATTCCCCGGCAGGTAAGCAGGTGGGGCAGGAAGTGGGTGAGAAGAGGAGGAGACACCAGGTCTCTCTTTGGCTCCAGGGCCTCTGCTTTGACCACCTCCTGTCCTGTCCTCTGGCTGCTCATAGGATCAGGAGGGGCCCAGGAACCCAGGTCAGCTTTTCCCCAAGGTGGGGAAGGAAAGATTTTGCAGCTGAGGAGGAACAAGAGGCTTTCCTTGGTGCATGCCTCACTCTGCCCAGCTCAGCCATACATGCTGTAAAGCCAGCCATGACCTTTCCGGGCCAGGGGTTGGAGTGGGAAAGGAGGTATGCACTGGGTCAAATGGGCAGCGAGGAAGGCAGGTGCCCTGCAGCTAATAGATGGGCCTGTGAGTTGGCAGTCAAGGGAGACTTCATGCAGAGGCTCCATTCCCACCCCACCCCTGCCCTCAGTCAGCTGCCACAAGTCAGCCCACTTCTGTGCCTGCTGCAGCCTGCCCAAGAACTCCAAAGGCTGGGGTTATGGAGAGGGTCTGGGAGTGTCTTGGTCCAAGCTGGACAGGGTTGGTATAGGAGTCTAATCAAACTTTGTTTTAGTTTTTAAGAGATAGGTTCTTGCTATGCTTCCTGGACTGGAGTTCAGTGGTACAATCATAGCTCACTGCAACCTCCAACTCCTAGGATCAAACAATCCTCCTGCTTCAGCCCCCTGAGTAGCTGGGACTACATGTGCGCACCACTGCACCTGGCTAAATCTTATTTTTTAAAGAGTTTTTTACCGGGGCCACCAATCTACCTGGGGCCTCCAACTCCCTCTCCAGCTTCATCTCTCACCACTATTTCACTGGCTCATGCTGGCTGCCTTGCTGTTCCAAGAGCACTCCAAGCACCTGATGAATGAATGGATAGATGGAGGAGTGGATGAATGGAGAGGCAGATGGATGGGCAATGGCTGGCTGGAAGGATGGATAGATGGATGAACAGATGAATGGATAGATGCATGGGTGGATGATGACTGGATGACTAGATGGGTAGATGGGTGAATGGATGGATGGATGAATGGATGGGCGATGACTGGCTGGCTGGATGGGTAGATGGATAAACAGATGAATGGATAGATGCATGGATGGATGATGGCTGGATGACTAGATGGGTACATGGGTGAATGGATGGATGGATGAATGGATGGATGCATGGGTGAATGATGACTGGATGACTAGATGGGTAGATGGGTGAATGGATGGATGGATGAATGGATGGATGATGGCTGGGTAGATGGATAAATGGATGGATGGATGGATGAATGGATGGATGATGGTTGAATGGCTGGATGGGTAGATAGATGAATGGATGGATGGATGAATGGATGGACAATGTCTGGATAGATGGATAAATGGATGGATGGATGGATGAACAGATGAATGGATAGATGCATAGATAGATGATGGCTGGATGACTAGATGGGTAGATGGGTGAATGGATGGATGGATGAATGGATGGATGATGGCTGAATGGCTGGATGGGTAGATAGATGAATGGGTGGATGGATGAAGGGATGGATGATGGCTGGATAGATGGATAAATGGATGGATGGATGAATAGATGGATGAGTGGATGGATGATGAATGGATGGATAGATGAAGGGATGGATGATGGCTGGATAGATGGATAGATGGATGGATGGATGAATGGATGGATGATGGCTGGATAGGTGGATAAATGGATGGATGGATAGATGGATGAATGGATGGATGGTAGTTGGATAGATTGATAAATGGATGGATGGATGGATAGATGAATGGATGGATGGATGGATGAATGGATGGATGAGTGGAAGGATGGATGGATGGATGGATGGATGGATGGATGGATGGATGGATGGATGGATGAATGGATGGATGATGGCTGGATAGATGGATAAATGGATGGATGGATGGATGAATGAATGGATGACAGTTGGATAGATGGATAAATGGATGGATGGATGGATGAATGAATGGATGAATGGATGGATGATGGCTGGATAGATGGATAAATGGATGGATGGATGAATGGATGGATGGATGGATGGATGAATGGATGGATGATAGCTGGATAGATGGATAAATGGATGGATGGATGGATGGATGGATGGATGGATGAATGGATGGATGATGGCTGGGTAGATGGATAAATGGATGGATGGATGGATGAATGGATGGATGATGGTTGAATGGCTGGATGGGTAGATAGATGAATGGATGGATGGATGAATGGATGGACAATGTCTGGATAGATGGATAAATGGATGGATGGATGGATGGATGGATGATGGGTGGGCAGATGGACTGTGGTACCATAGTATGCAGTTATTAGTCATGTGAATGAGTGTATCCGACTCTTTCCTGAGGGTAGCTTTTGTAAGCAGAGGTGGAAGATATTTTGCAGACATTTAGCACCAGAGCCAAGAAGGAGGATCAAGTGACCACCGCACTGTCACCAGCTGGGATTCCCTCAGGAGCAGTGGCAGGTGAGCCCACAGAAAATCCTGCCCCAGTAATATGTCCCTTGGAGTGACTTCAGATACCTCAAGGTTCCCATGGAGTGAAAAAGCCAAGGGATCATTCACTGTGCAGCATTGAGCAAGCTACTGACTTTCTGGGCCTCAGTTTCCCTGTCTGTGAAATTAGGCAAATAATAGCTGCTTACCTTGCATCTGGCTTAGACTCAAGGGAGCAGCCAAGTGTGAGGATGGGTGGTGTGGACTTTGGGGCCAGGCTGCCAGGGTTCAAATCCCAGTTCTGCCCCTAATTAGCTACATGGCCTTGGACAAGTGACTTTACCACTCTGAGCCTCAGAAATCATAGCACCCACTTCCTGGGCTGTGGGGAGAGTCTCAGGCTGAGTGATGAAAGCGCTAAGAAAGCTCTAATTTCAGGGTGTGGCAGGAGGTCAGCTGTCAGTGAATATTAGCTGTCATGATCAGTGCTCAGAAAAGGGACTGTCATGCAGTAGGCACTCAATAAATGCTTCCGGAATGAACGAATTGAAAGAATAGTCACAGGTCTATGAGTGAAGTACTATCATTATTATTCTCATTTTCCAGATGGGAAACTGAGGCCCAAGACACCAAAGAGTCTTTCCAGTGGGACACAGAGACTCAGCATCCCACAAACTGCCCACTCAGGGAGACAGTCTCATGTTCCACATCAAATTCAGACTGGGTCAGAGACCAGAATTTCCAGATTCAGGGCCTGGGGCCATTGTACACCAGCATCCCTCAAAACCTCCTAAAAATACCCTTTATTTTATTTTATTTTATTTTATTTTATTTTATTTATTATTATTATACTTTAAGTTCTAGGGTACATGTGCATAACATGCAGGTTTGTTACATATGTATACTTGTGCCATGTTGGTGTGCTGCACCCATCAACTCATCAGCACCCATCAATTCATCATTTATATCAGGTATAACTCCCAATGCAATCCCTCCCCCCTCCCCCCTTCCCCCTCCCCCCTCCCCATGATAGGCCCCGGTGTGTGATGTTCCCCTTCCCGAGTCCAAGTGATCTCATTGTTCAGTTCCCACCTATGAATGAGAACATGCGGTGTTTGGTTTTCTGTTCTTGTGATAGTTTGCTAAGAATGATGGTTTCCAGCTGCATCCATGTCCCTACAAAGGACGCAAACTCATCCTTTTTTATGGCTGCATAGTATTCCATGGTGTATATGTGCCACATTTTCTTAATCACTCGCCATCAGAGAAATGCAAATCAAAACCACAATGAGATACCATCTCACACCAGTTAGAATGGCAATCATTAAAAAGTCAGGAAACAACAGGTGCTGGAGAGGATGTGGAGAAATAGGAACACTTTTACACTGTTGGTGGGATTGTAAACTAGTTCAACCATTATGGAAAACAGTATGGCAATTCCTCAAGGATCTAGAACTAGATGTACCATATGACCCAGCCATCCCACTACTGGGTATATACCCAAAGGATTATAAATCATGCTGCTATAAAGACACATGCACACGTATGTTTATTGCGGCACTATTCACAATAGCAAAGACTTGGAATCAACCCAAATGCCCATCTGTGACAAAATATCCTTTATTTTAAAGCCCCAAGGCCTCTCTGGAGGTGGAGAACTGCTTTCTTGCAGATGGCCCCAGGCTGGAAGGGTTCTCAGAATAGCTGCCCGCCTGCCCTGCAGTTTCTCACTATCTGGTCCCAACCAGGCCGTTCCCAGCAATGCCTCTTCCCTCTGGCCTGGGAGGGGTTTCTGGCTCCCAAGCCTCCACCGCAGGGCCTCCTGGACATGGTTTTACTGCCGCCCCAGCCCCATCCTTCCCTTCTGCCTTGAGGCTCCCAGGAGGCATTTAGCCTATATTAATAGCTTCGCAGCTTCAGTGGCCAGTGCTTTGATTAACCATCAAATGGTCTTGAATTTAGCTCCAAGGGCAGTGTTGGGGAAGGGGTTGCCATGGGAAAGTATGTGAGGACCGGGGCCCACATTTGCTTCTCCATTTTCCCAAGACCAGAGTCCTCTAGTCCTCTTCATCCCTCCCCAATCCCAATCTGCTATAGGGCCACTGCACGCTGGTGTCATGACTAAGCTCGTTCCCACCTTGGGGCTTTGGATCAGTTGTCCCATGCCTGGTTCCTCCTGCTTGTTCAGGGCTCAGCTGCAATGCCACCTCCGCTGGGAGGCCTCCTGAGCATCCAATTGAGCACAGCCCCTGTGGTCACCCTCTTTCCGTCGTCTTCAGAGCACTTGCACTGTTTGGCATTTTCTGATTGGTTTGATTCGTTGTTGGGGTCTGAGTGTCAGATCAGGGAGGGCAGGTCTTGTATGTTTTGCTTAGCTTTTTTTTCCATTGCACCTTGAACCATGCCTGGCGCATAGCATGAGCTTGGTGACCATTTAGGGGTAAGTGGATTGATTCATTCACTAAGAATTAATTTGCTAAGAATGGGCTGTCAACCCAATACATAATCAACAGGGTCAGAATCTAGTTTAAAGAGAATTTATTTAAGTGCAAAGTGTGAGGACAGGCTGCCTAGGAAGCAGAGATTGCAAAGAATAGAAGTCAATGTTTCAAACTATACAAGTTTGGGATTTTTAAATAGACAAAGCTTAGAGAGGCTTAGCAGAATTCCAACCTCTTTCTATGTAAGGCTTAATGCATAGTTATAATGATCTGATTAGTTGAGGTGGCTTTTGTTTTCGAGAAAGGTAAATTTAACATTCTCCATGGAAGATGTAACTGTCATGGGGTCTTGGGCGCCATCTGGTCTGAGTTAGGTACAGGACAGTAAAGGAGACAGTTAGCCTATAACACAGATCTGTGATTGGAAGGGGGAGAAGTTCTGTTCTTTGGTCTCTCCTAGTCATTTATAGCAACGAGAACAATTAGGAAGGCAGTTAAGCTCTAATCTAAGAAGCAGAACTGCAAATACGCGGCCGCAGCTCAGCCGCCAGGGCTTAACTTCTCCCATTGCATAATACATTCAGAGGGTTCTAAAATTTTATTTTCTTTTACAGGGCTCACCTGAAACAATTATATTTTAACAAGGCAATAGTAATAACAACACCACCAATTCCCACTGAGGGCTAACTCTGCCAGGCACTGTTCCAAGTGCATTTTGCATATTATCTCATTTAATCCTCTGCTGATGTGATCGTATTATGTCTTATTATGTCTATTTCACACCTAAGCTCTGTGTTTGTGCTCCGAATTTCCACGGAAGGAGCCACTCAGTGCTTTAATATTTGGTGTGTGAGTCACCCTAGAAGTCCCCTCCCATGTCCCTGCTGGAGTAAGACGTGTCATGAGGCTGTCTCTCCTGCAGGGTCTTAGGCTCAGCAAAGTCCACTAGGACATCGTTTCCCAGGCTGTCTTGTCCCTGCATAAAGACTGAGGCCGCTTTGGGGAACTTTCTGCTGCTAAAGGTTAATAATTCTTTAAAAACACATATCACATACTGTGGACCTGGCATCGTGCTAAGTGCTTTAGATATGTTAATACTCCATCCCCAAAACCCTGGAGTGAAGTAGGTGCTATAATTATCCCTGTTTTTTTTAAATGTGGAAACAGAGGTACAGAACAGCTAAATATCTTGTCCAAGGTCACACAGCAAAGTGGCAGAGCCAGCCTGGCCTCTAGGTCTGTCCTCTTTACCACCGCTCCAGACTGTCTCTTGATGAAACTGCCCCTTACTGGATATGAAGGGAGACAGAGACAGTGACATGGCTGCAGAGGGTGATGGTTTCCCCATAACAGCATCAATGTGTCAGTTAGGACTTGTTTGGTTGCAAGCAGCAGGAAGCCATC
Organism: Rhinopithecus roxellana; assembly: GCF_007565055.1. Lineage (NCBI taxonomy): Eukaryota > Metazoa > Chordata > Mammalia > Primates > Cercopithecidae > Rhinopithecus > Rhinopithecus roxellana. Next base: position 121,672,093 of record NC_044561.1, read on the forward strand.
CCCAACAGGCTCAGCTGCAAGCTGTTTTACTTCAGTCATGGCTGGATCCAGAACCCCAGATAATGGAATTAGGACCGAGCCTCTTTCAGGGTTTAGCTCGGATTACCTCTGTGGTGGCTGCTTTCTCAGCCTCCATGGGTTGGCAAGGTGAGTGTCAGCAATTCTGCACCTATGATTAATCTCACCTATAAACCCCGTGGGAAGACAGAGTCTTTCTCTAATCCCTCCAGTGAAAAGCTCGGAATTACCTCTCTTTGAATCTGATTGGATAGCCTTGAGTCAGGAGTCCCCCTGTTAACCTATCATCATGGCTAAGGGAATGAGGCAATTTTCTGATTGGCCAGTCCTAGGCATTATGTCAAGGCCCAGAGCCAGGTGTGGGGGCCAGCTCCACCTGGGGCAACTTGTGGATGGTGGTTCCCGGGACAACCCCCATGCTATGATCAGGAGTGGGGGCAGCAGGAGTCAGGTGGGGAAGCGCCAGGTGTCCACTGTCACGACCAATATGTTACACTCATGGCATAAGAATGGCCTCTGTCCCCTGTGTGTAGGTAGGTCAGAAGCTTTTTTGTTTGTATTTTGTGACTTTTATAGAGTTATGACGACAGATTTTTTTTTCAAATTTTCATAGCTGTCTCTCTAATGAACTATAATAGGGCATTCATGATCCTTCTGGGAGGTGTGTGACTAACGGGGGAATTTTAGGCACCGTGACAGGGCGAAGGCAGCAGAAATTCTGCAGGAATGCGGGTTGTGGGAGGACAGTGATGTGACATCATTAGGCTGAGAAAGAGGGAGATTTGGGTCCTCGAAGCAAACAGGAATGACACTGGTTAACACTGATGGTACTCTCAACTGCGCCAGGCTCTGTCCTAAGCTTGACCTGCATCCTTCCATTGGAACTTTCAGACAACTCCCCGAGGTGGTGTCCCATTTCTCTGTACAGGCAGACACAGGCACAGTCACTTGTATGCCCGAGACCTCAAGCTGGAGAGTGCTGATGGCCAACATGCTGGTCACCTCTCTACAGCCCTTCCTCCTCCTGGACAACACCCCTGCTCTCTCTGCATGGTCCTGAGCTAAGCCCAGAAGGTGAATCACAAGGGTCTAAGTCAATTGCTGTGTCCCACCTCTCTGCCTGTGATTGGTGGACATTGACCCACTTCTGACCAATGAGATGCAAGGGATATGCTTGGGGGATTCTGGGAAAATCTTTTCTCTGTAAAGAGAGGGGCCTCATGAGGAGCATGTTTTCTCCCTGAGCCTCATCCCCTCCTGTCCTGGGCGTTGTCACCTGACCCTCCTCCCCACCTCCACTGCCAGCACCCCAATCCAAACACAGCATCCTGTGCTCGTTTGCCTGGAATATTCTGGTCTTCTCCTCCCTGGTCTCATGCAGCCCCAGGGTCCTGCTCTAATCCAAGTCAGGCCATGTCCCTCCTCTGCTCAGAGCCCTCCAGGGACTTCCCATCTCACACTGAGTCAAAGCCCAAGACCCCATCATGCCCCACAGGATCCCACTGACCCTTGCCCCTTCCCACCCCCTCCCCTGCGTCTCTCCCATCCACTCACTGTCCCAGCCACTCTGGCCTCCTCGAGGGCCCTCGACCTCCCTGGCAGCTCTGTCTCAGGCCTCTGCATGAACTCCTCCCTGTGCAGGGAATGCTCTTCCCCAGAAACCCCCACGAATCCCTCCATCCCCCAGGTCTCTGTTCATAAGTCTCCATCTCCACAAGGCCTTCCTGACACCCATGTCTAAAATGCAACCCTCCTCATGCCCTGGGCCCCCACCTCTTCCCAGTTTAGTTTCTGATACGCTGCCTGGTGCACCGAGCTATCTGGTTTGCTGTTCCTCTTGCCCAACCAGAACAGCAGCTCTACAGCAGCTTTGTCTCCCTCACGGGCCTCCCCCTCAGAGCCTGGGGCAGTGCTGGGCACATGGCTGTCCCCAAATAATAAATAATGACTGAATAAGTGATTGAATAGACATGGGGGCCGTGACAATGTGTGACCATGAGGGATGCCTTGGGGGTCACATGAGGCCAGAGGAGCCTGGGCAGTGACTTGGTGACTCTGTGGAGCCCCTGCCTGGCCATGGCTCTCCTGCCTCCAGAGTTCTCCCAAGGGGTAAGGAACTGCCTCCATTGCTGGCACCTTCGCCCACCGCATCTCCCATTGTTGCAGCCACAATTTTCTCACAAGGACGGTGGCTGGATTTGAGCCTAAGCTGTGCAGCTCCAGACCCAGAGCCCAGGGCTCTGTCTGGGGTATGGCCCAGGGGCAGGTCCTTGGGTGTGTGAGGGTGGCTTGGCTCGGCTCCTCTCCCCAGGTCACTGCAGCGGCCCTGTGCTGTTCTGTTTCCCCATCCAGAAGTCCTGAGGGTCTCAGCAGAGGGGCCCGGGACCCAAGTCCATCCACTCCCAGGGGGGTCCCTAGCCAGCCTCTGCCCAGCATGTGGGGTGGGCTTTGCCATGTCCTTCTGCTTCCTGCAGTGTTTCCCTTCCAGCACTTTCCAGGCCCAGGTTCCCCATGCAGGGCTGCCTGAGCACCCCCAACCTATGGCCGGCCCTGCTGCCCTGGCTTCCACCTCCAGATCCTTCCTGCCATGTCCCCTCCAGTCAGAGCCGACCCATCCTGTGTCCCTCCCAGTGGCTCTGCTGCCTGCTGGACACTTGCATTATCACTGCTGAGGGGCCCACAGGTAATGGGAGATGCCCCCAGGTCCTGATTTGTGCTTCTCCAGAGCCCTCCTAGAGCTGCAGGTGATGTAGGCGCTTTTCAAACACCAGCAGGGCCTAGATGAGCTGCTCCAGGGACAGGAGTGTTGCGGGCGAATGAGCTGGAGGAGAGCCAGTCTTGCAGGGCACAGAGATTTGCGGCTCTCTTCGCTGGCTTTTGGCCCAAACTGTTCTTTGGAAAAGAGCATAGGAATAGCCCCGGTGGGTGGGACCTGTCTTCATGGTGTATGGCCGACACTGGAGGACGATGGAGCTGGGGCTGCTGGGGAGTAGTGAGTCAAGGGAGGGGAGGGGTCCTGGGTGTGAGACGCAGGGCTGCCCTCCGTCCCTCACACCCACTGCTGTCAGGAAGCTGTCAGGGGGCCCTGTGGCACTGAGGTTGGGGATGGGGACGTGAGGGGCTGCCACGTCTGTGTCCTTGCAGCGCTAAGCCAGCCCCCTGTCCTGTTTGCAGAGTTGAGGCTATAAACAAGGACTGAGAACACTGTGCTGCCCTGGCCCACGCACCCTCCTCTGCTCCATCTGGGTCTGTCCGGATGGCAGAGGCTCAGAGGCTCTGACCCTACCAGATGGTGGAGGCTCAGAATGTCTGAGCCAGAAGAAGCATGAAAGAAAACCTAGCCTTTCTCCTCCCAGTTAACAGGTGAGTCACATCCCAGTGCCGTATAGGGACTGCACAGACAGCTTCCTTCTTCTCTGGGCCCTTCCTGCCTAGCTGCACACATGGCACCATGCAATCCCCCTCCTCCTCCTCCTCATTTCTGCTCACATGGGGAATCCTGTGCTTTGTGCATCCTGCACCCCAGGGCTCTTGGACCCTGGACCCCAGGCCGTGGACAGCAGGCCCTCCAAGTTCCACCCACTGCTCAGCACCATATCTATTACTCCCTGTCCAAGCCGCTGTCCTCTCTCGTCCTGGTGATTAAGACAGGTTCCTGTGGAGTTTCCCTGCTCTGCGCCTGCCCCCATGATCCATTCTCCTCTCAGTCACCAATGTGAGCATGATAAAGTTCAATTAAGATGATGCCACTCTCTCATCTACATTCCTCAATGACTTCTCATTGCTCTTGGAATCAAATCCAAACCCCACTGTGGCTTGCATGATGCCCTGTGATCTGGTCCCTGCCCTCACTATACACCTCTCCCTGTTCACTTTGCACTAAGCACATTCCCACCTCAGGGCCTTTGCACTTGCTGGCTGTGAAGCCTGAATTGCTTTCTTCCCAGACCTTCTTATATCTGACCCCTTTTCATCCTTCTGGTATTAGCTCACTTGTCACCTCCACATGAAGGCCTTATCAGTCAGCATTTTCCAGAGAAACAGAATCCATATGGAGAGAGAGAGAGAGACTTAAGGAATTCGCTCATAGGATTATGGGGGTTGGCAAGTGTGACATCTGCAAGCAGACAGGCAGGCTGGGAATTCCAGCAAGAGTTAATGTTGCAGCCTGGAGTCGGAAGGGTGGAAACTCAGGCAGAATTTCTATGTTACAGTCTGGAGTCAGAATTCTGTCCTCTTTGAGGGACTGTACTCTCTCTTAAGGCAGCGGTCCCCAGAACTTTTGGCACCAGGGACCAGTTTTGTGGATGACAATTTTTCCACAGACTGTGAGGAGGTCGGCTGGATAGTTTCAGGGTGAAACTGTTCCACTTCAGATCATCAGGCATTAGCATCTCATAAGGAGCATGCAACCTAGATCCCTCACATGCACAGGTCACTGCAGGGTTCATGCTCCTATGAGAATCTAATGCTGCCGCTGATCTGACAGGAGGTGGAGACCAGGTGGTAATGTTTGCTCACCCACCACTCACCTCCTGCTGCTCAGCCTGGTTCTTATCAGGCCACAGACTAGTACCCTGGTCCACAGGCCTGGGGGTTGGGGACCTATGTCTTAAGGCCTTCAACTGATTGCATGACACCCATCCCCGCTGTGGAGGGCACTCTGTGTGACTCAAAGGTTACTGATTTAAATGTCAATCACATCTAAAAATTAGCTTCACAGCAACATCTAGTTGGAGTGTGACCAAACAACTGGGCAGCTTCACCCGGCTGATGGGACACCTACAGTAAAGCATCACGGACACCCCCACCCACGCACGCGATCTAACAGGGGTCCCTGTGGCAGTTGCTGTTAGTTCCTTCCCATAAAGCCCGGAACTTGCAGCGCACTCTGCAGATTTCCACCTTCCTCTTTGCGCCTGAGGCTGTTTCTCCAGAGTCCCAGAAGGCTGTTCTGCCTTTCGAGTGGGTTAGAAATTCCAAAGACGCATCACCCTGCAGGAGTGGCCCTCAGCCAGTGACTCTCGGTAGCTGGTGAGAAAATATCCCAGGCCCCTCGCTCCGCAGCGGGGTGACTCTGAGCTGTGTGCTCTACACTGAAGCGCCCCCGGAGGATTGAGCCCGCTGCACACTATGTTGCTTGCTCTTGCTTGCTCGGTAACACCCTGTGCTGACTGCTTTCCCTCTCCTGTCTCATTTCCCCACCCCTTACCAGTAGTGCCTGGATCCCCTTCCAGACAAACGACTTGCCCCTTAGCTCCATGCTTGAAGTCATCGTCTGGGGGAACTCAAGTTTGGATGCTGCCTCGTTTTTGCTAATCACTCTCTGTATGTCCCCTGGTCTTCTTACCGTAGTAGCCTTTGTCAAAACTCGAATCATCTTGTTTTTGTGTCTGCTGTTTTCTTTCTGCTTGCTGGAAGGCTGGGTCCTGAGGGCACAGTGTCCAGCATGGAGGACACACAGTAAATATTCCTGGAAGGAGTGATGGGTGAACGAATAAATAGAATCTCACCCTGCCACCATGATTAAATTCAACCCCAAACTTGCCTGTCCCATTTTTTCCATATCCTGCCACCTCTGAGGCCTAATCTGAAGAACTGATTTGTGCCAGTGGACGAGCACTTTTCTCTAGGTAAGACATGCGGATGTCAACAAGAACTGTCCTTAGATGTAATTCTTCAACCCAGGAAGCCACTCCAATCAAGATAACATGAAGCAATGGTGATGGGATGAGGGGGTTCCATGAAGCTTAGATGCCCTGAGAAGAGCCTCAGATCACAGAATGATGAAGGTCTCCTGGATGCAGTGGCAGGGCGTGAGAGGTATTGCCCTGGGACTCAACACAAGACCACAGCCAATTGCTCACTCAGCCACAGCCTGTGGGTCTGACACTGGGACTTCACTAACTCTCTTTTAACACTCCTATCTGTAGAAGGGGATCATAACCCACACTTTGCAGGGGTTCAGATGCTACAAAATTCTGGCGCTTTCTACATGATAAGGTCTTTACTCACCAAATGGAAGAGACTGCACCCAGGTAACATGGGCCTGCCTACTGCAGGTGGGGTGCTTTGGGCTGCAAGTAACAGAAAATCCAACTCAAAGTGGATTGTATGATAAAGACAATGCACCACCTCACTTATCATGATCTGAGCTCCTCCATGAGGGTTGCCACCTGGTCCGTCCTCTGTAAGCTCCCTGAAGCAGGGGCCTGGGCTGACCTTTTTTTTCCACTGCCCCCCAGAGCATAGGCCAGGGCCTGGCACAGAGAAGGAGTCCAATGAGGATTCCATCCAGGACCCCATCAAACCCTCATCACTACATGGTCTATTAAGTTGTGTTCCCCCAACAGCAGTTAAAGAAACTAAAGCTTGGCCGGGTGCAGTGGCTCACGCCTGTAATCCCAGCACTTTGGGAGGCCGAGGTGGGTGAATCACTTGAGGTCAGGAGTTCGAGACCAGCCTGACCAATATGGTGAAACCCCGTCTCTACTAAAAATAAGAATACAAAAATTAGCTGGGCGTGGTGGCGTGTGCCTGTAGTCCCAGCTACTCAGGAGGCTGAGACAGGAGAATCACCTGAACCTGGGAGGCGGAGGTTGCAGTGAGCCAAGATTGCACCATTGCACTCCAGCCTGGGCGATGAGAGTGAAACTCAATCTTAAAAAAAAAAAAAAAAAAAAAAAAAAGAAAAGAGGAAGAAGAAGAAAGAAAGAAAGTAAAGCTCAGAGAAGATAAATTACCTGCATGACGTCTTGAAGCACGCAGAGAACAGTCCTGGCATTCCTTATGCTGGGCTCTGGCCACAACCCTGGCAACCCTGCTACTCTGCTATCCTCCCTGGCCTCTTTCAGGCCAGTTTGTCCCCAGATCGGGCAGTGTGGGAGTTGACCCACCCAGTCAACCCAGACTCAGATGACGCAGAACTCTGCCCAACACAGAACTCCACCAACCTCCACATTGTGATCACTGCACCGAGGACATAAATTCAGCAACATGTGCTGGGTCAGCTGCCTCGTTTTTCTCCAAAGTAGCAAATTTATGGGGCACACGTGCACATGGGTGATTATTTCCCAATAGTTTATAGTATCAAGCCTCCTTTCTTTCCTCCCAATAAATCTAATTTATACGGATTGGCAGATCAAACAGTGCATTTCCTGGCATCGAGAGGCTGCGAATCACTCACGGTGTTTTAGGAAACTTGGGGAGATTAAGGTTTTGCATAATGCAAATGCAGCTGGAAACATATTTGGATGGCCTCGCTGTGGATGCAATTAGAGCAATGAACACCAGGAGAAATACTTTTTCCCAGGACACAGAAAGGTCTGCTTGGTATTCAAAGAGCAGTGCTATTTGCGACACCAGAGCCTGGAACGTGGTGAGCAAAGCACCCAGCGACGGTTTGATTTGCAGCTTTGAGGAATTCAAAGATGAATAAAACATTGAATTAATTGCCGAAGAACTGTTGCCAAGACTGCATGAGATCTAATCACCTTGGAAAGCACACAAGCGAAAAACCAACACACAGAGAACAACAGGCCAAAACTGGGCCTGCGGGACGCTACCTGCCCCAGGCCCCAGAAACCACATTTGGTTTTGAGTATTTTGTCCTACTTGGAATTTTCTCTCATCAATACTCATCTCAAGTCCTCTCAGCCACGAAAGCCTTCTCTGCTTCCCCCAGCCCACAGGATGCTCCTTCAACTGGTTCCTTGTTCACTGGGGAAGTGTTTACTAAGCACCTGCTATGTGTCAGGCACTGCTTTCCCAGGCGCTGGGGAAATAGCACAGAACGAACCAGGCCACCATCCCTGCCCTGGTGGCTGCCTTCCTAAGGGAAGTACGATAACAAGCAAAATAGTGAAATTAATATATTCGAAGGTGCTCAGTGCTATGGAGAAAACAAAGATGAAGTGGGGATAGGAAATGCCGGGAGGTAGGGTCAATCACAGATTGAGGCAAAGGCGTCAGGGAGGTCTCAAGATGGGGACATTTGCACAGATCCCTGAAGGAGGTGAGGGTGGTGACTATGAGGAATGTCAGGCAGAGGGAACAGCAAGGGGAGAGGCCCGGAGTAGAGGTTCCCGAGCGTTTGAGAAACTGGAGGCTGGTATGGCCAAGTCAGTCAGGGGGAGAGTGACGGTGATACAGCCAGACGAGGAGCAGGGCCAAGGTCACATAAAGTCAATGCTTGAATTCACCTTTCAATTCATTCGTTCACTCACTCAACACATCTTTTGAGGCTCTATGTGAGCCAGGACATGCTATTTTAGACCCTGAAAACCCAACATTAGACATGACAGGCAAGGTCCCAGTTCTCACCGCTGTATCACCAGGTGCGGTAACGGTGGCTGATGTGGGAGCAGGAGGGAAATTAATTCGCTGAGGTGAGTGGGGAAGTCCAGTCACCACTTGCCTCCAGGCCATGATCCCAGCAGAATTCCCTCTTTTGTTTGCTCTGAGGTGATTCTTGTCTTCCCCATAAGCCCATTTAGCAGATGAGAAAACTAAGGCTCCTTTGGAATGGAAGTCCTGGCTTCTCCCCATAAAGTCTGGCAATTAGAGGGAGTAGGATTAACTCCCTTCTCCTTTGCATGAGGCTTTGGGGAGGTTCTGAGACAGGAAACATCCTACGTCATCTCCCACCGGTCGTGAACCCTACATCATCTCCCACTGGGAGGGTCACCAACCCTATGGCATCTCCCACCAGGAGGACCCTGACCAGTCCCTGGGGCTGTGCTGCTGCACGCCAAGGAGTAGCTGGATCCTAGGAGTGAAGAATCCCCAGCCTGGAAGGGGACCCCCCGCCTCACCGACTGGCCATCACTCTGGGGTCCTCTGGCTTGAGGGCTCTCTGGGGCCACGAGGCCAGGCCTCCTCTCCACATCCAGACAGGCTGACTGGGTGCAAAAGGTCACAGTGCTTGCTCTGGATGGGCTGGAGTTTTCCCGATTCAGGGGCCAGGGCAGTGGGTGGAGGACCTGGGCAGAGAGGTAGAGCAGGGTTGTGTCCAGGCTTTGACACCCTGGCCCTGAACTCAAGCCCACAGGAGGCTCCAGGCAGCAGCTGGTCTCTCCTGTGCTGGGGCCTCCTGCCTGGAAGGCCTGCTCCCACCCATAATGCCTAGGTTCCTCCCTCCAAGCAGCCTTAGGGACCCCTTTGGGATCCAGATCTGCTGTGCTCCTCACCACAGTGGTCTAGGTGTCACTTTAAAATCAAGGGACTGCTCATGCTCCCCAGGTCGCGGGACATTCAGAGGCCGGGCTGGCTGTTCCCATCCTGTGGTCGCAGAGTGCTGAGGAGGGGAGATAATTGGTGTGATTTCTGTGCAGAGGATGGACAGGGCTCCAGGGACAGAGGCTGCAGGAGTGACAGGTATCATCAGAGACCATTTGTCCAGCAGCTGCTCCAGCCACCTGGTGTGGACGTGGCCTTGTGTCCACACTGTCCAGCGCACCCAGCTTGATGGACATCTGCCTGGCTGTCTCTCCCATTTTCATGTGAAAGGCAGGCTGGACCGGACATGGGGTCTGGGGGCTGCCATCTCCTCCTGGGGGCTGCACTGTGCTGACAACCTTGTGTCCCCCTGATAGGGGCTGCAGGGAAGGGCCAGGCAGACATCAAGGAGAATAAGGAAGCCAACAGAAGGTGGCTCTCAGGGCTGGTCACGCAGAGGGTGGATTCTGATGGGCAGGGCTGCTGTGGGCAGCGGGCACCATCTCTGTCCCTCCCTGCCCAGGCAGCTCTGGGTTCCCCCAGCTCAGGCAGGCCCCCTTGTCACCCAGGACCCAGCTGTGGCTGGCAGCAGGCACTCGCCCCTTCTCAGCTGCTCAGCCATGGAGCCAAGAGCTAACTAGAGATCCTCTGCACCCGAAGTCTGTGGCCACCAGGCCACCCCGCCTCAGACACTTGGTGGCCAGGGCCTGGGGATGGTCCCCAGGCTGCACCTGGTCAGTGGCCAAGAGGATGCACCTCTAGGAGCCTCCTCTGTCACTCACTCGCCCCGGTCTAGACAGCCTGGACACTCCAGCCAGAGGCAGCCCAGAGGGTGTGGGAGGGGCTCTCCAGGGAGAGAGCAGGAGGGGACACTGCTGTGACCCTGTAGCTGCAGACATGTGTCTCCACAAAGGGAAGAGGCTGCCGTCCACTGTTGCTTTCTGCAGTGACACTGTTCCCTGGTCCGGGCTCTCTGCTGGATTGTAGAAGTGCCTGGGTCAGGACAGCTTACATCTACCTCCACCGCAGACCCTACTCTGCAGCCCAACTGGGGCGATGTGGCCTCTGCTGTCTGAGGCTCGCCTTGAGAGGATCCTTTTCCTTGTTTTAGTGGAAACTTGGGGTCCTCCCTTTGAGTGCTTTTAGGGGCTGGAGAGGAGGTGACTATCGGGGGACAGTGCGGGGGCTTCATGCGCTGCCTGCGTGCAGCAGAGACCACGGCTTCATCGGTGGGATTTGTCTGGTGACTGGGCAGGGGGGTCGCCTGGACACGTGCTCCCGGCCTTCAGATGTGACAAGGAGGGGACCATTAGCGGGGGTCCTGTGTGCTGGGGATGGAGCAGGAAATGCCAGGCAGCACCATTTTTCTCCCTCCCCACCCACCCGTGCTCACTCAGAGGGAGTGTACAGATACTCTGTTTGTAATTAAAAAGTAATTTAATTATCTGCTGGAATGAGGTTTCAGAATTAATATTGAAATGAATTCTAGCTGTGCTGTACGATGTCTTTTCTCCCTGCTCATTAGAACATCGGGAGGGGTGAGGAGAGAAGGCCCCGGGAGGAAGGGGCCGTTCTTCCTAGGCGGCTGTCACAGGTCACCCAGTGAGCTCTCACGGCAGACACAGCCCAGGACACCCAGACCCAGAGTGACCAAGAGCCCTGGCAAGATGCAGAGGAGCAGAGTTATAACCCAGCAAGAGCCTGATTTCAGGTTGAAACCAGGCTCTGCCATGCAGCAGCTGTGTGACCTCAGGGAAGTTACTGAACTCCTCTGAGCCTCCCGTGGAAAATAAGGATGATGGTGCCCCTCACAGCGTTGTCAGGAGGATTCAGTGTCCTCCTTCAGGTCTTGACTCGGATGCTGCCTGTGAGTGAGGGCATCCTTGGCCACCCCATTTAAAGTCCCAACCCGGCCCCTGCCACTTCCTCCCTCCTTTCCCCTCTGTCATCTTCCTGGCTCTTATCACCATCAGACAAACCAAGTTTTCACTTCTTGATCATTGTCCAGCCTCGCTGTGAAATGTGAAGTCCTAGGACGCACGTTTTCTTGTCTGTTACGTTCATTGCTTTAGAAGGAATTAAGGACAAGCTACCCCAAATGATGTCACTTTGGTATATAGATTATTTTGAGCCGCAGGAACTGGAGAAACAGCAGGTGCAGGCATGGCCCTCTGACCTCCCCTTTTCTAACCAAGAACAGGCCATGACATTTCCCACGAGATACACGTTCCCTTTGTACCAGGAAGAGAGCATCCTTATCACCAAACACTGGGAGTGGATGCCGAGGTGCATCCACTAAATAACCCTTTGCTTCCACCAGTTCTACTCATTTCTCCCCTACGTATCTTCCAGTTCCTTCCCCATGGTTTACTGCCCCCAGTCCAAACTTTTTTGTCTCGTCATTTCTTCACAAATATATCATTTCTTCGAGAGAGATAAATGCTTTCTGCACTGGGCACCTCTTCAGGGCTTCCTTCTCTTGTGAAGGCCCTGTGTACTCGTCAAAATGTAGTCAAGCTTGTCCACTTTCTCCTATTTATCTGCCCTATGTCAGCTGAATTCAGAACTCAGCCAGACTCTAAGACGTGAAGGAGAATTTTTTTTCCTTCCCAACGCTTTATTCCTAGAACCCATAGTAGCTGCTGCCACGTAGTAGGTGTTCAGCAAAGGCCTGTTTGGGTGAAATAATAAATGAATGAACAGGTGGTGAATGAATGAAGGCACAAGACACAGAGCCCTGGGAGCAGTGACTTTGCCATAGGTTCCCTGAGTGTCCCAAGGCCAGTGCTGCCCGTCAGCCCGTGCCTCCCTCTCCAGGCTGTTTCCTTCCATCCGTTTCCCCAACATCATCCATGAGCGCCTGTAAATACCCGGTGCCATGTCCAGGCACCCTGAGAACATAGCAGTGCAAAAATGGCACATATTCCTGTCCTCCTGGAGTTGATATTTCGAGACAGGAGACAGAATTGAAGAAGTGAATGATTAAGTATAAACTATAATGTCAGACTGGGATAAGTCTTAGGAAGAAAAAACGTGCTGGAGGAAGGAACCAGAGAGTCACGGGCGCTGGGTGAGCAAAGGAGGTCTGAGGGACTGCTGCGGAAGGAGGCCTGAGATCTGGAGGAGGCGGGGGAGCCTGGCAGAATTGGGAGTGGGATGATGGGGGGAACAGGGGACTTCAGCACGGGGTAGGAAGAGCAAGGCCAGGCCTGGGTGGGTGCAGCCTAGAGAGTTTGGGGGTTGCAAGGGACTCCTGTGGGGTGGGAGGTGGACTGAGGAGGAGCTGGTGCCCCAAGCCCAGGCGAGGGTTTGATTTTTGTGCTGAGCAGGCTGGGGGCTGGGAAGTCCCAGCACAGGAGGGACAGGTCCTGAGCAAGGTTTTAAGTCCCCCGGGGCCACGTGTGGTGACCCACTGTGGGGGTGAAGGGGAAGGAAGTGAACCCCGGGAGAAGGCCACTCAGTGGGCTGGGTATGGTGGGGCTGGGCCAGGGTGGAGACCAGGGAGATGGGACACGGGGCCAGAGCAGGAAGAAAGGGTGGCAAAAGGAAAAAAGCGTGAGCACGCAGGGTCTATGCTTTGGTTGATTTTTTTTTCCTTAGAAGCCTCAACCCCAACATACCACTTATTTGTCAGATGTGGGTCACCGCCTGCCAATCAGTCTAGGGGCAGGTCCCATGAGCCCCCTGGAGCTGCTGCCCCGGGCTGGGCACGTGGCCTCAGACCTGAGGGTCTGGCAGCAAGAGGGGGCACAGGCAGTGGAGACTCACCCCGCCCCATATGGCCACAGTCTCAGCAGGTTACTGCTTCTTGGTCTGTAGTCCTTAAAGTGGGGACGCTGCCCTGGGGAATCATTGGGAAGATGAAGTGGGTGCCATGAGCAGACAACTGGGTGCAGCGTGGGCACAGAGTCACCATCAGCAGGAGGCTGCTGGGGAACCAAGGTAGTGTTCTGCCCCACCCTGGGAGGATGGGCTCCTAGAGCCGAGGATCACTGAGTCTTACAGGAAGCCCAGACAGCTCAAGGTCCCTATCGACCAATGAGCTGATCAATACTTTGTCAGCTGAAGCTTCCTGGCAAGGGAGTGGTTCCCAGCACTGGGCTTTTAGGACTAGGACTGTGATTGGCAGGGACGCTGGGGACCTGGCTTCCTGGATGTCCTGGCTGGTGGGTGGACACAGGCCTCCTCAAGTGGCTCTGACAAGAGCCTCATCAATTCAAACACAGCAGGTGGGTGCCAAAATCTGCAGGCAAATGAGGGCAGGACCACAAGGCACAGCCACAGAGCACATGCCCAGGGCAGTTATTTACACAGTGAGCAGCCACCGGGCATTGTTGGTGTCTGTCTTGACTTACTGAGTGTTGGGTGTGTTGAACATGCCCGGCCCTTGCACACGCCCATGGGCTACATTTGAGTCTGGGACGTCCAGTTGTGACCCCTGCGGTGGGCCCTCCATAAATACCTGTGGATTTGGTGGTGGAAGCCGAGCCTGGGGAGGCCAGTCTGGGTGCACCATGGGCCCTCACAGCTGCTGCAGGGGCGGATCTCCCAGGGCCGCCAAGTATTTCCCTTCCCTTGTCTCCTCCTCTGTCTCACTCCACCCCTCCTCCTCCCTCCTCCTCTGATCCAGCACAACTGACATCGAGCCCCTGGTGGCCTGGGGATTATGGATTCCGGGCAGACACATGCTGGGGGCTAAGGAATTACCCAGCAGCTATTGATCCCCAGGCTGTGGGGCGGGGGCGGTTTACTCCAGCTCCCAGCCCCAGGGAAGGATAAAGCCTCCTGACCCCCAACCTGGCAGAGGCTACGCAGAGACAGTATGTCCACCCCTGGGTACAGGGGATGCAGGGAGGAAACGGACACTGTCCCCACCCTCAGGGACATCCCAGGCCCACAACTATGAGCATTAGTCATACTGTGCACTGAGTCTGGTCCTCATACTCAGGTGAACGGGGAAACTCATCATCCCCTTCCTCGTCTCCCAATTTAATGTCTCATTCCCAGTCCCCATTCGGGGGAGTGAGGAGGCGGCAACTTCAACCCACACCAGGGTACCTCCTCGAGGTCATGTGATAGTTCTGGAATTTGGCAGGTGACTAAGTGTCAAGGGAGCCAGGACCTCCGTGACCTCTCTCAGCAGGCCCTGTGCCTCACAGCACACCAGCGACTCCCCTCTTCCTCACACATGCCCGTTCCCTCTAGCAGTAAACCATGCCAGCCTGCTGCCATGGTCTGTTTAGGCTGCTATCACAAAATACCATAAATGGGTGCCTTTTAAACAACAGGAATTTCTTTCTCACGGTTCTGGAGAACATGAAGTCCGTAATCAAGGTGCCTGCTGATTCAGTGCTGGAGAGGGCTTACTCTCTGGTTCATAAAATGCTGCCTGCTTGCCATGTCCTTGGATGGTGGAAGGGTTGAGCCAGCTCTCTGGGGGCTATCTGATACGGGTACTCATTCCATTCATGAATCCTAATCGCCTCCAAAGCTCCCACTTCCTAATACCTTTGGGGCTAGGATTTCAACATTTGAATTTGGAAGAGACACAAAAGTTCAGACCATAGCATCTGTATTCTAGTAGAACCAGAATTCACATACTTCTCGCCTCCTTCATTGCTACCACACATCCAAGCCTCCTTACCTCCCTCCTGGATACTGCACTGGACCCATCTCTAGTCTTCTGCAGTTCCTCCTCCATATTCAGCCAGAAGGGCCCTGCGAAGACCTGAGACAGCTCCTGTTCCTCCTCCGCACAGCACTCCTTCCCTCCAAAGCCAGTCCTTGCAGTTGTCTACAAGGCCCTGCCTGATGTGACCCCGGTTATGTTTTGCCCTCATCTTCCCCGCTTCCCTCTTTCTCGCCTTCTTCCAGCCACAGCAGCCTCATTGCTGTTCCTCAAACACACCTGGCACCATCTAACCTCAGGGCCTTTGCACGTGCTACTTTCTCTACCTAGAATGCCCTTTCTCCAGATGTCTAGCCACGTGGCTTTCTCCCTCAACAAATCCAGGTCTTTTCTCAAATGTCACCTTATCAGTGAGCCCTTCCCGATTATGCAATATATAATTTAGACCCACACAATCACACACATGCATGCACAGTCACAGACACACACACACATGCACACACACACACACACACACACACATCTTATCCCTCTCGCTCACATTCTTTTTCTCCTTTGTAGTTACCACCAATCAACAAGTTATTTATTTACTTATTTACTCTGTTTACTGCTGACTCCACTGATAGAATATCAGCTGCATGAGGACAACAGCTGTTTGTTCACAGCTGTGTCTCTTGCACCTGGCATTCAATACTTTTCTGTTGACTGGATGGTGAGTGGATGGATGGATGGATGGATGGATGGATGGATGGATGGATTGGAAGATGGATGGATGGATAGATGGATGGATGGGTGGATGGATGGATGGATGAGTGGGATGGATGGGTGGATGGATGGATGGATGGATGGATGGATGGATGGATGATGAGTGGATGGACAGATGGATGGATGGATAGATGGATGGATGAATGCATGCATGGATGGATGGGTGGATGGATGAGTGGCTGGTTGGATGGATGGGTGGATGGATGGATGGGTGGATGGATGGATTGGTGCATGCATGGATGGATGGATGAGTGGACGGATGGATGGATGGATGGATGGATGGATGGATGGATGGATGGATGAGTTGATGGATGGATGGGTGAATGGATGGGTGGATGGATGAGTGGATGGATGGATGGATGGATGGATGGATGGATGGATGATGAGTGGATGGATGGGTGAATGGGTGGGAAGGTGGATCGATGAATGGATGGATGGATAGGTGACTGGGTGGGAAGCTGGGTGGATGGGTAGGTGTTGGATGGATAGATCAATGGTTGTGCATTGCTCCTGTCAAGCTGATCTGGAGGCCCCTGCTCCTTCTGGGGCCAGTATCAGACGCAGACACCTTAGGGAGACTGACCTGGATCCCCTGTGTCTAATGCCCCAGCAAGGTGGCCAGAGTCCCTGATGGGTGTGATGTGTGGGCTCTGAGTACAGCAAGGGCCTGGGTAGAGTTCAAGGAGGCAGCAAGGCCCAGGCAGGGAATAACTGCACCTCGAGTCTAGGTCAAGCTCAGTCCTGCAAGCATTTTATGTTTGGCCCACATGGTGCTTTTAAAATGAACTTTTAGGAATACTTAAAAATCAGGAGACTTCATAGAATAACCCCTGGTTTCTTGTGAAAGCAAAGAATAAAGTTTTAAAGGGCCTTGCTTCCTTCACATAACAATTAGCCAGACCTGGGGAATGGCCGTCCCTTTACATGGCACCTCCCTCCAGTTCACTGCCACCCCCAACAGGCCTGTCCACCCATTAGTCCTTCCCTGGCCCTTTCAGGGGTGTGTGTTCGCAGCCCCTGCCTGGTTGGCTGTTGGATCCAAGAGGATGGCAGAGAGTGCCCACCCCACACGGTACAGGAGCTGTGGGGTATTTTCATGTGCCCCCAAGTAGCCCAGAAGTAGCAGAGAGACCAGCTGGGCTAGGAGGGCTGTGGGACCAGCACAAGGAGCATGTCCAGGATGCCCACGATCCAGGCTGCAGGACGAGTGTCTCAGCACATGCTAACTCGGAGGGATGTTACCCAATGACCATGTTAGTTCTCACTGTCACCTGGTACCAGGTAAACCCTCCAAAAAGGTAAAGGGACACCCTAAGTTGTCTGAGGTCAAACTTCCACTACACATGCAACATGGGGATTCAAATAGAACTAATAGTTAACATGGCAGGCATTGCGATGTCTAAGTCCTTTTAGGAGAAAATGTTTTTAAATGTCCCAGCCACACGAAGAAAACATTCTATTACTGTCCCATTTCATAGATGAGGAAACACATGTTCAAGCCCAGCGTGTTCAAGTATACTTGGCTAAGGTCACAGGGCTGGGAGGAAGTGAGTGCAAACCAGGCATTCCGGTTCCAGAATCTGTGCTTCAACCAGTTTGCACTAATGCCACCGAGATATTGTGAAGTTTTGCCACAAAAGGTGCATTTCTGCCACTTGAGTGGTGGATTGAGGTGTGGCTTCACCTCCTCTCTAAACAGGACCCGTACAACACCAACTGCTTTCTGGACCTCTTCAGGCCGGGGCTGCCCTGTTGTACACGACAGTGAACTGGAGGGCATGTGCCCATGTAAACAGCTGGGCTGTTTGGTGTGGGGGTGGGCAGGGGCACTGCAGCCTGACCTCTGCTTCAGCCTCTTCCTTCCTTGGGGAAGTGGTTAATTGGTTGGCCAGGCCAGAGGGTCACTCCTAGAAGCCCCTGGGACACAATCGATTTCTACTCAGAAAGCCTTAGTTTGGGACAGCTGTCACTCGTCACTTGTCAGCATCACTGGGGAGTCACTTGGGCTGGAGAAGAAAGTGCCCTGAGCTCCATCCTCAGCCACATGGGCTCAAACTCCCAGTACAGAGACTCCCAGCCCAGCCTGCCCTCAAATAGAAATGCTTGTTAACAGGTCCTGCACTGTTCAGAAAAGAAAGTCATAAAATACCATAACCTAGCTAGACATGTTATTTTATAAAGGTCAGTAAATGCCCAAACATGCTAAACAGTGAAATAACAGCGATTTTAATAAGATGTTATTGAGTATATGATAAAATGTTTTCTATATGTACCTCTGCGAGCATGACCACACTGAAATGAAGCTGTGAGGTGTTCACACCTAAGCACAAGAGGACAGTGAACATGGGAGTGCAAAGGCAGACTGTGGTGCACTGACCTCACACCACAAGAACACGACGGTGGGTGTGCCACAAGGTGGACAATCTTTCCTCAATGTCAAAGGTTGATGCCGTCCATAAAAATTCAGCACATCTTGGCGGGGTGTGGTGGCTCACACCTGTAATCCCGGCACTTTGGGAGGCTGAGGCAGTTGGATCACCTGAGGTCAGGAGTTCGAGACCAGCTTGACCAACATGGCGAAACCCTGTCTCTACTAAAAGTACGAAAATTAGCCAGGCGTGGTGGTGCATGCTTGTAATCCCAGTACTTGGGAGGCAGAGGTAGGAGAATCAAAGCCAGGAAAATCACAGGGGAAGATAAAAAGAAAAGCCTTTGTGGTGACACAACAATGTCCACCCTGTCCTTTGTCCTTTCCAGGACACAGGTTGATTCTGGGCATGTCCTGTCTCCCCTGCAGCTGTGGCTGGAAGTCCAGGACACTGACGCCCCCCAGACTGCACGTGGAGGGATGAGGGTGTGCAATGTGCCTGCAGTCTTGTGGCTCACGGGGACACTGCTGGGCGCAGGTCCTGGACTGTTTCCCCAGTCCGCAGCAGTCTAAGCTTCCAATGCCTGCAGAGGTGACGTGTTGACACATTCAATATCTATGGGGATGCCTTCCCTTCCCACACCTACTCCAGGGTTCCTGGGTCATGTCCCAAATAGACAAGTTGCCCTTGAATGTGACTCAGGGTCTGCCTCTGGGGAGGCCAAACTGAGACCCCAACTGAGTGAGAAGCTAGGGTTAGAGCCTCAGGAACGGGTTTCACCTCCTCGAATGTCTGGCAGGACATGAAAGTCTGGCTGGACCGGACACTGGCCCAGGTTGCGAAGGACCTTCCCATGCACGAAGGGCACAATGTCAGCACCCCGGCCCCGCCCACTGCTCTCAGTGATGACCAAGTATGTTCCCACAATTCTCAGAACCCGCCCGGGGTCAGGACCACCCACCCCGAGAATTCCCACAACTGATCCCTCCAGACAGGGGCTGTGAGACCCACAACCTGGACAGCCGCCTGGGAGCTCCAGTCTGTGAGGAACAGAGGCTGACTGCCCCGTCCCTTCCTTTCCCATCTGTGCAGCCACCTGTCCTCACTGTTTCAGGCAGGAGGGGAAACTCCTTTGTCCCCCACCTTTGTCCTCACTGTGATGCCTCGGGTGCCTTCCTTGAAGGGTGCAGTGCACAGTTCAGAGGTCATGAGCGCTGGCATGGGCGGAACCACGCCCATATGTGTTTTATTGCGTTCACAGAAGTGGCCCCCAAGTGTGCTGAAAAGTGGAATCTGTAGTCAAAATTTTTAAATAAGGAGACTTTACATTTAAAGAGCTGCATTTCCAATTTCTCTTGTGTAATCACAAGCCGTGGGAACACGGGTGACATTTGCCCTCGGTAGGGATCCCTGAAGCTGAGCTGCGGCTGCCCCTCCACACGGGGTCTGTGCTCCCCATTTTGCCACAGTCCCCACTCCTCCCTGTTGTCCCCACTTCTGGCCTGTTTCACTCACTCACACCCCCTGCCTCGCCCCTGTGAGTTTGTGCCAGACTGGGCACTCCACAGTGAGGCTGAGGTCACCCCACTCTCTCCCAACGTTGTGGAGCTGTTACAAGGACAAATGATTTAGTGAATGTGAAGTGCCTGGAACGTAGGTGAGCAATACAGGTCAAACAATCTTAGGATTATGGTTACTGTTTATAAAGTTATAGAGACGACACAGTGTAGGGTCAGGAGGGTGGGCTCTGCAGTGTGGCTGCCTGGACTCAAATCCCCACTTGGCCATTTCATCTCTGAGTGACCTTGGGCAAGTTACTAACCTCTCTGTCACTCGGTTACCTCGTCAGTAACCTGGATGGTCAAAATTGCACCAACTTCCTGGGGCTGTGGGGGTTGAATGAGCTCAGGCACCTCGAGCGCCCAGACCCCAGCTGCCCACAGTGAACGCGTCGATAAGCAGCAGCTGCACATGTGTTAGCGCCATTGTTCCTCAGCACTCCCTACCTCACCCAAGCCCCCACGAACTTCGGATGCCACTTCAGGTCTTCTCTTCCAGGAGGCTTTCCCTGACCATCACAGGCTATGAGCACTTCATGTAAACATGCTTCTGCTTAGCGCCCTGATCTCCCCAAGTCAGCATGTCAGGCGTGGGTCTCCACAACCATAACAATCACAATGGTGACGATAGTGATGATGACGATGATGACAATGAATGGTTATCGAGTCCTGAAAAGAGGCCAGGAGTTGCATTTCACTCTCTGAGCCACCTCATTTAATGGACCAAGGGTGATGAGGACTCGGGTGTCATTCCTGCACCCACCTGACCTCCGAACAGGAGGGAAGGAACAGGACACACATTCCAAGCACCTGCTGTGTACCAGGCACATTCATACAGATTGACTCCCTTAATTCTGTGGGATCTGCATTACCATTACCCCCATTCCACAGACCAGGAAACTGAGGCTGGGAGGGTGAGGTGACCGGCCTGGGGTCACACAGCCAGTGAGTGACAGAGGGTATCACGCACTCAGGTGTGTTTGGTGCCAAATACCAGGCTCTGCACAGATGTCCATGAGGCGTTTCCTCCAGGTGTGAGTGGGAAGAAGATTCTGCAAGGCTGCTGCCCTGGGTGGGCTGTTGGCACAGAGAACAGAGCAACAGTTGGAGGCAGACATCTGGGTCCTCTCCCTGCCCTCCCATAAGCTCCCCTGGACACACTCCACATCAGGACCCCGGGTCCCCTGGGAGGACATCTGCTCACCTCTGGGAGGGGAGGGGAGCTGATGAGAATGGAGGACCCCTCCCTGCAGTGCCCGGACCCAAGTCCCAGCTCTTCACATCACAGATGGTGGCACCTCAGCACCTCGAGGATGTGAGAAGGAAGCATGGGGCTCTCGTTTCTCTCCTCTCCTCTCATCTCTCTCTCCTCTCCAGTCCTCTCTCCTCACCTCCACTGCTCACCTCTAGGTCCCTGAGTGTTGTAATTAACGCCGATCTATGCCATGCCAGGTGTTTCCTTGAATCATTCCTTGGCCTTTTGGTTGCAAGAACCCAAATCAAGGACTAGAACAAAACCAAGAACAAAGACACAGCAATGCCTGGTTTGCTGTTCCCTATTCACAAGGTGGCTTCAGGCACAGCTGCATGCAGGGGCTCTTATAGTGTCACTAGGGTGCCTCCTCTCCATCTCTCAGCCCTGCTTCCCTCTGTGTCAGCGGAGTTCTCAGACTGGCCCTTCAGGTAGTGGCAAAGTGGGTCCCCAGCGGCCCCAAGGGAGGCCCCAGGGTCCTCCAAGTCAGCACCCTGAGCAGAAACTGGACTCTCCCCCAGTGAGTCTGGCACAGCCCTGGGGTGACACTCATTAGCTCAGACAGAGTCTATGGATGTCACTGGCCAGACCCAGGTCGTGTGACACCCCTGTGCAGAGAAGGGGCTTGAACCATCTGGACTGAGAGTGGGAAGGAGTTTGCACTGTGACCCCTGGGTGGGTGTCAGGGTGCAGGCTGCCGTATCTGTGGCCACAATATCAGTGTTGAGTCCCCAGGGATCAGTCCTGCCAGAGATGCTTTCTTGCTGCCTGCATAGCCCCCACACCTGTCTCTTTGTCCTCCCAGAGATTCCAGACCCCTTGGCAACCCTTTAATCCATTCCTTTCTCTGCTCAAACCAGCTGGAGTGGAGCCTCTGGTTGCAAGAGGAGCGCTGATGCTCTTATGGTAAAGCCTCATTTTACAGATGGGGAGGCTGCGCCCCAGGGAGGGGAAGTGACTCCCAGCATCACAGGTCCCATGAGTGGTGGAGACAGGATTTGAACTGGGGACTCAAGACAGCTGTGCCTGCTCCACTCCAGGCTGATGTGGTTTCCTTTCTGCAGGGCCAGGGCCAGACCCTCAGCAAGGCTGCTGGGGGGTCTTGGGGACAGAGATGCTGCCCTGGCTGGGGTGGCTTTGCAGGAGGAGCGGGCCAGCCTGCTGTCCTTCCTGGGTAGGATGAGTCTTGCTCTGTCCTGGCCAGCTTTAATAGCCTGAGGGCAGAGGGGAGGCAAAGGTGAACTCTAATGAGCCATTGATTTCTCAGCAGGAAGCCGGCTCTGGCCCCAGCACGTTTCCTCCTAATGGATGGGAAGAAAACGTGAGGACAGCGGTGCCCTGGCACGGGGCCCCCTCGGGCAGCTGGCTCATTCCCGCTGTCTGCGCCTTCTGAGGCCCGAGATGGACTTTTCCAGAGGTGGCCCAGGGCGAGAGAGGCTGTTTGTCCAGTTCCAGCTCTCACCCCCACCGTCCAGCAGGACCTGGATCCCCCCATTTGCTCAGACGTTCAGGCTGCTTCTGTCCAGGGACGGGGCCGTCACTCCGCTGTTCAAGGCAGACCTGAGAGCCACCTGGAGTCCCTCAGTGTGGCTTTTCCACTCTGACCCAAGGCAGGCCACCTCTGCACACATGCCCTGTCCACACTGAGGCAGAGCCCCTGTCACTTCTCCCTGGGTCACCGCAGATGCCTCCACCCGGGGCCTCTGCAGTTTCCTGTCACCATGGCAATGACAGGGCTCTTTAAACCTGCAAATTGGGCCTTATCTCTCTGCCTGCTACCCGCCATGGCTCCCCACCTGACTCAGAATGAATGCCAGCGCCCCAGCCTGTGCCACATGACTGCCCTTTGTCCTCGGAGTCCTCTCCCCACCTCCCCCTGCTCTGTGACCTGCAGGCTGACTGGGTGGCCCACACCACAAGGCTCTTCTGCCTCTGGCTCGGGATGTGTCCCCCCCGTGGGGAGTCCCAGTGGGAGGTCAGCAGGGTAGTGTTGGGGTTCACCTGGCTCCTTCCTTTCAGGGTCACCTGGGGCTGGCTGCACCCTGGCCTCCATTCTATCCTCCACTACAGGATGGTCTTTTCTGCCCCAGGGCCTTTGCACTCACTGCTTCCTCTGCCTGGCCTGCTCCTTATCCCGCCCCTCCAGCATTCAGTACACAGTGCAGCCACGGGTTGTGTGAGGAAACCTGGGGGAGGGAGGGGCAGGTGGTACAAGAAAAACAGGAGCTTCCCTTGGGCCACATGGACCTGGGGCAGAATAAATCTCAATGGAGATGTCAAGCTAGTGGCTGTCACTCAGAACCCAGAGCTTCAAGGAGGGGACTCAGCTGGAGGCAGACGTCGGGGGTGTCTTGGTTGATGTGTGTCCTGCAGCGTCACCTTTCCAGGGACACCTCCTCACCCCTCCCATCTACAGTGTGTGCTCCTGCTTCCCCCATGGATCCCTAAAGCAGCACAGTTTATGTTCATCACACAAACCTCATCACACAATGATCATTCTTGGTGATTAGTGTACAGTACTGCCTTTCGTCTTCCGTTTTAACTACTGAATCTCAAGGGTCGAACACAATCCCAGCCGCGTAGTAAATGTTCAGTGGTGTTTGGCTAAATACAATAATCAATGAATGCACAGTGTGCATTTAACACACACATACATTCGGAGCCCTGTCCCACCTGTACACACTCATGCACCTGTGTGCATGAACACGCCCACCCTAGGATCCTTTCCTGATGGTGGGATTCTTGTGTCCAATGACACGACACAGCTACCCGGGAGGAGCTTCAAATGGTGCCCACCACAGAGCCAGTGCCCACCTTCACTGCCCTGCAGACACCTGTGAAATCGAACCAGGCATTTACCTAGACTCTCTCTCCCAGCACGAGCATCGTCAGACCTCTATGGATTTGTGCTCTGTCCCCGTTTCTCTGCTCCGAGTGTCTGGGGAGGATTTATGGAGGACACAACATCATGAGGCCTGAGTGACTTAGAGCTTGAGGACATCGACCACAGCATCTTCAGAGGGAAGGCAATTCAGATGGCAACCTTCCCAGTGGATGACGTCACGTGGTTTCCCTGGGGAAGCCCCGCCACCAGCTGCTCCTTCCTGAGGCCCTACCTGCCCTTCCAGGCCCAGCCCAGTCCTGCCTCTTCCCAGGAGTTTCCTCTGAGGTCCTGGGTCACAGGGGAGGGTCTCCTCCCAGCTCTTTTTTTTTTTTTTTTTTTTTTTTTTTTTTTGAGACGGAGTCTTGCTCTGCCGCCCAGGCTGGAGTGCAGTGGCCGGCTCTCAGCTCACTGCAAGCTCCGCCTCCCGGGTTCACGCCATTCTCCTGTCTCAGCCTCCCCAGTAGCTGGGACTACAGGCGCCCGCCTCGTCGCCCGGCTAGTTTTTTGTATTTTTTAGTAGAGACGGGGTTTCACCGTATTAGCCAGGATGGTCTCGATCTCCTGACCTCGTGATCCGCCCGTCTCGGCCTCCCAAAGTGCTGGGATTACAGGCTTGAGCCACCGCGCCCGGCCCCCTCCCAGCTCTTGAGGCAGCTCTGCCCGCCCACCCACTGGGGTTCATTTCTGGTCAGAGCTCCTCCCTCCTCCCCAGGGCCTCAAGAGAGCTGCTTATCCCCCAAAGACTGTCCTTGGTGTCTTCTTAGCTGAGGCCGGAGTGTTAAACACATCACAGACAGGACCATGGTATCCCACACTATGCCATAAAAGGAAAGTTACAACTTTCAACCTCTGTAAATATTTAAAAGTAACGAAATTATACTCCAAGTCTTATAAAACATTAATTGTGTCAAGGGTCCCTTGTATAAAAATATACGTGTATACATTAATACTATAACTCTCTAGAACCACAAATATGACACAAAATTAATGTAGGTGCTAGAACAAATATTACAAGGTTTATTCACACTGGCTTAGCTTCTCTTTCTAGAGCTTAGGAGGCTGTTTGGGGATAATTGATCAATTTTGACTGTGCCAAAAGCTGGTACAAAGTCTGGGCTTTGGAGCTGTCGATGTGCATGCAGCTGGGGTCAAGGGTGGGTTTGATCTTAAGAGCTGTGCAACCTTGGGAGGAACGTCAGCCCATCTGCTATCCAGGTTTCCTGATCTGTAAAATGGAATCAGCACAGGATCCTCCCTCAAGGGTTGTCTGGGGCTGCAGTGAAATCACACGTGAATTGTGTGAACAGTAGACACAAGACCGGGTGACTTCTCATTAAATCAGAAGCTTTCATCGTCACTCGGCTACACAAATACCCCCTTCCCCCAAAAGCATCCCCAAAGCCCCAGGCTCTGCCAAACTCCCAGGCAAGGGTGCCTTGGTAGATCGTCATAAACAGCTAACATAATAAAAATATGCTCCTAGACACGTTTTTTTAAAAGTGCGTATTGATTACACAACAGGCTCCAATATACTACAAAGTTACACAGAGCAGATTAAAAATACAGCTCTCTCTGGGCCATAAATTTGACTTAAAACTTGCACATAAGCTGGAAAAGACCCTAAACATTTCATTAATGCTTACCTGCTGGGCCTCAGAATTTAGTGCGAGCTCTGCGGATGCGTTGCTTTCTGCTGTGTGATCCGGTTCCCTGTAGACACGTCTGTGGCACCCCCGCCCCACTTTGATCTATGTTTGGAAGTTTATAATTTACCTCCCGCCTCCTGACGTGGTGCTTTCCGTCTGCTCAGGACTCCAGCGAGGTCATCCATTCGGTACATAGTCATTGAGCTCTCACTCTTTGCCAAGCAAGGTTCCAGGCATGGGGGCATGAAACACTAGAAAAAAGACACAGATGGAATATAGTCTAATCAGGTGAGATAAAGACAGGAGGTAGTAGGAAAGGCTGGGAGGAGGGAGGAAGGAGGGGAGGACAAGCAAACGCCGGTGAATTGCTGGTTTGCTCATGCACTGACATTGAACTTCACAGCAACGCTACTGCTGGTACAGGTGCCATTATGTGCGCTAGTTTACAGATATGGAGACTGAGGCCCACAGAGGTTGAAGTAACTTTCCAGAGACACCCAAGTAGGAAGTGGTGGAGGCCTGAATTGACCCCAGGTCCACCTGAATTCAAAGCCTCTCACAGGTCTGGAATGAATGAATGGATGAGTGAATGAATGAATGAATTCCGGAGTGAACACATGAGCAAATACATACTACTGTCAGGTCCCTGCACATCAGGATTCCATGATGACTCTTCAAAACCCAGGGAGAGTCCAGGCCTCTCTCTACCTCTCCCTCTCCCCTGCTTTCTCATTCCCAAGAATGATTTAGGATCCAGATCAAGAAACCTGGCCCTCCTCTGCCCCTCTCGCTGCTGCAGATGGCATTTTGCCTGGCCTGCTGGGGCGGCCCCCAAACCACTCTGCCTGATTCCGCCTTCACTTTCTCCAGGCCATTCTCCACTTACTAACAGAGTACGCCTTGAAGACCTGAGGCCCGCCATGCCCTCCCCTGCTCAGAGCCCTCCAGGACTTCCAGCTCACTCAGAACAAAAGCCAAAGTCCTTACAGAGGGCCCCAAGGCCCAGTGAGATCTGCCCGCCACTTTCTGCAACCCCAGCTCCTTCCCCTCGCCCCCTCTCGCCCTCTGCTCAGTCACTGTGGCCTCCTCGCCCTTCCTCTGCCACACCAGATGCTGGCTCACCCACTGTGCAGTCCTGGACTTGTTCTTTCCTCTGCCTGGAAGGTTCTTCGCCAGGCGTCCCACTGTCAGCTCCCTCAGGTCTTGGCTTATGTGTTTCCTCCTCTGTGAAGCCCATTCTGACTACCCCATTTCTAACAGCAGCCTCACCCCCACTTTTTGTACTTTATTTTTCTCTTAGCACTTGCGACCATCCGACATCTGCTTATGTATCTCAATGGCTGTCTGTCTCTTCCTCAAATACAATGTCAACTCAAGAGGGCAGGGATTTTTATTTTCCAGTCCTCCCTGTATTCTGCCTTCCTATAATCCCTTTCATATCAGTTAAAACAGAAATCAAACACCTTCCAGGCGCAGTGGCTCACACCTGTAATCCCAGCACTTCGAGAGGCTGAGGTGGGCAGATCAGGAGGTCAGGAGTTCGAGACCAGCCTGGCTAACACGGTGAAACCCCATCTCTACTAAAAATACAAAAATTAGCTGGGAGTGGTGGCACATGTCTGAATCCCAGCTACTTGGGAAGCTGAGGCAGGAGAATTGCTTGAACCCGGGAGGCGGAGGTTGCAGTGAGCCGAGATCACGCCATTGCATTCTAGCCTGGGCGACAAGAGTGAAACTCCGTCACAAAAAAAAAAAAAAAAAAAAAAAAAAATCAAACACCAACAGCAAAAACCTTTCCTCAGCATGTTCTTGGTGCCCAGCCAAGTGTCTGCTTCTGTCTGACATAGACTCATGGACATCGTGTGTCAACAAGGCCCAGGCTTGCTAAGGACCCAATGCTAATGGCATTTGCTAATGGCTCCAGGCCTCACGTCTCTCTGTTTTACCTAATTTCTGTGAGCATCATTTCTCTGCATGTTTTACACACACCTCATTCTGTAAGCCCCTCATTGGGATAAACTGGGTCCTCAGAATCTGGAAGTGCATTCAGGCAATGGAGGTCTCCTGCATCTCATCTGTCCGCAGAGTTCCGAGGACAGGGCTGGGAAGGCAGCCTGTGTGTCCTTCTCACTCTGCAGGCCGAGCACACGGAGCTGGGGCTGGCCTACCATGGGCGCTGGCTACATATTTCAGTTTGAAAGGGTATAAAAGAGATAAACAGCATCTGAGGACAGGTACCGGGGTTGGGGGCAGGGGTGCTGTTCGAACTGAGACATGAAAGATGAGACACAGCCACCAGGAAAAGATGTGGGAAACAGCAAGGGCCTAAGTCTCAGAGCAGGAGTGAGCAAGGGGAGCTGGAGGAACAGCAAGGAGGCCCCTGTGGTTGAGGGAGCCAGGGGAGAGTCTGAGAGGCCGCCAGGGGCCAGGTTATGCAAGATATTGGAAGCCATGAAAGGGAGCTTGGGTTTTCTTCCAAGAGCAATAGGGAGCCATTGAGAATTTCAGAGCAGGAGGATCGCATGATTTGATTTATATTTTTAAACGCTCATTTCAACTGCTGGAATGGGCATGGATGGGTGGAAGCCTGATTGAACAGCGGAGAAAAGAGATGAAGCTGCTGTGATTATCCAGGAGGCCAAGATGGATGAAAGGCTCAGCATAGCGAGGCATATGGGGGGCTCAGGCACACTTTGGAGATAGGCTCAGCATTCCTGCTTGGCTGGATGGACTCTACGTTAAGGCTTAGGAACAGAGTCCCTACTGACAGTGAGGCATGGCCAGGTCTGGTAATTCTCGTGTGGCTGGGTCACACTGACTGAGCGACCTTGCAGGAAGGAGAGGTGGCTGGACCTGTGCCCTCTCCAAAATGCCACCACGACACAGTCCTAATGGCCTCCAAACCCCATACTTCCCAAATGCGTCCCATGGGGTATTTGTCCCTGGGCCTTCCCGCGGGGTCTCCCTTCTTCTCTGAGGAAGCGTCTACCTGGAGTTTGCACAGGGCCATAAAGCTCATGTTTATTCTGCTAATTGATATAAATGACTTTCCTTTCACAAGCACGCCCATCCGCACTGAGCATGTCCACATTAATTGGGTTGGAGGAGGAAAATTAAGTGCTTCAATTTGCCATTTTTCAAGATGAAAAATGGGAAAGGAGAAAATCACTCAAGTGAGAGGGAAGGAGCTGTGGGTGCTGAAACCCCTTCGAGGAGGAGGCAGAGGCTGCTCCGAGGCGGGAAACAGAATCCTGTAGGGAACAGCCCTGGGCGAAGGAAGGAGGTGATGAGGTCAGAGCCCCCAGCGCCCCCAGCAGCCCTTCATGGGCCTCAAGTGTTTAAACAGAGTAATTAATGCACATTTCAAAAGCAGGATTCATCCAGTGCTCCTGGCTGTCCTGTGGGATAGCATTTCCTGAACCCTGGGTCAGATGGGGTCCTAAAGTTGCAAGGCCAGGATATCCAACCCCAACAGACTTAAGCAAAAGGTGAATAGACGGCTCTGGGAGGCCAAGGCGGGTGGATCTCTTGAGGTCAGGAGTTCAAGACCAGCTTGGCCAATGTGGCAAAACCCTGTCTCTACTAAAAATACAAAAGTTAGCTGGGAATGGTGGTGTGCAGCTGTAATCCCAGCTACTTGGGAGGCCGAGGCAGGAGAATCACTGGAACCCAGGGAGTGGGGGCTGCAGTGAGCCAAGATCATGCCATTGCACTCCAGCCTGGGTTACAGAGTAAGACTTCATCTCAAAAACAAAAACAAATAAACAAAAAAGGAATGGATGGGCTCAGAGAACTGAAAAGTTTTGAGAGTGAGTCCAGTGTCAGGTAGAGCTTGATCTAGTGACCCAGTCACTTCCTCCCAGCCCTCCAGGGCTGCTCTCTCCTCTTCCTTTGCTTGTGGAGAGATAAGCACGGCAGCCCCAGAGGAAAGACCTTCTCTTTCTGGCGGCCCCTGAGGACTTCACAGGATTTACCTAATTGGACATAACTGGCCATGACTCCATCCCTGATCCAAACACTGGGGTCAAGGTGACAGGATTTGCTCACAGCCAGGGCCACTCCTCAAGGTGACTTGGTATGAGCAAGACAGAGATGCGTCTTCCTTTCAGGAGAAGCAGTCTGTGCCAGGATACAAGGCTGTACCCGGTGGTTCTGAATATGCCAACGCACAGGCCTGGATCTTGTGCCTTGCATGGAGCTGGGTGTGGGGTCCACCCACCCACAGCACGTGAACCAAGAGTGGAGGATGTAGGTTTCCCAAAGGACAATTAAGGTGCTGTGCCCAGGAGGCAGAGCTCATTCATTCATCGCCTGTTTAGAAAATGCTCACTATGTGCAGTGAAGAAAGAACTTAGAGCCTCGTTTGGGGATTGTCTTGGTCTGTTTTCTGCTGCTGTAACAGAATGCTACAGATTGGGTGATTTACTAGAAAAGAGGCCAGGCACAGTGGCTCATACCTGTAGTTCCAGAACATTGTGGAGCTGACGCAGGTGATCACTTGAGTTCAGAAGTACGAGACCAACCTGGGCAACATGGAAAAACCCTTTATCTACAACAAACAAACAAACAAACAAAACGCTCAGTGTGGTGGCATGTGCCTTTAGTCTGAGCTACTTGGAAGGCTGGGATGGGAGGATTGCCTGAGCCTGGGAGGTTGAGGCTGCAGTGAGCTGAGATCATGACACTGCACTCCAGCCTGGGCGACAGAGCAAGACCCTGTCTCAAGAAGAAAAAAAGAAAAAG
Source organism: Rhinopithecus roxellana (assembly GCF_007565055.1). Lineage (NCBI taxonomy): Eukaryota > Metazoa > Chordata > Mammalia > Primates > Cercopithecidae > Rhinopithecus > Rhinopithecus roxellana. The sequence goes on from NC_044561.1 coordinate 121,702,174, forward strand.
GAAAAGAGATGTATCTGGCTCACAGATCACCGCTCTGGAGGCTGGGAAGTCCAAGAATGAGGGGCTGCCTCTGGTGAGGGCCTTCTTGCTGCATCATGACATGGTGGAAGGCAAGATATAGTGAGGAAGCACAAGCATGAGACAGAGAGAAAAAGGGGCTGGACTCTGGCAATAACTAAGCTCTTCTGTGATACCAGCATCACTCCACTTGTGAGGGTGATCCCTCATGACCTAGTCACTTCTTAAAGGTCTTAATACCATCAGAATAGCAATTAAATTTCTTTTTTGTTTGTTTGTTTGTTTGTTTGTTTGTTTGTTTTGAGACAAGGTCTCACTGTGTTGCCCAGGCTGGAGTGCAGTGGCACAACATCTACTCACTGCAACTTTGACCTCCTAGGCTCAAGTAATCCTCCCATCTCAGGGTCCCAAGTATCAGGGACCCACAGGTGTGTGCCACCATGTGTGGCTTTTTAACTTTTTTTAAAGAGACAGGATCTCATTATATTGCCCAGGTGAGTCTGGAACTCCTGGGCTCCCACCTGGAGCTCCTCCCACTTTCACCTCCCAAAGGGCTGGAGTCACAGGCATGAGCCACCGCACCCAGCTGGCAATTAAATTTCAACACGAGTTTTGACAGGGATGTTCAAAACACAGCAGGGGTATAGACAAAAATAATCAATGAACTAATTAGTTACATAATATTCACAATGGCAGTGCCATGGAGAAAAGTAAAACAGGACAGGAGGACAGGGCATTCAGTGTCAGATGGGGTGGCCTGGGAGGCCCCACAGACGAGGTGACATTTGAGTAAAAATTGAAGGAGATGAGTCCTGTGGATGTTTCAGAAAATAGAGATCCCAGAAGAAGAAAAGCAGGTGCAAAGGTCCTGGGGCCAAAGATGAGTTGGCCTGAGCCAGTGTGACGGGACAGATCCTGCAGGCCCTTGTGGGCCGTTAGAAAGAATTTGACTCTGCTTTATCTGCCATGAAAAGCCCCTGGGGGTTCTGAGCAGAAAAGAGACATGATCTGGGTTCTAATCGAATTGCTCAGATTGCTCTATGAGATTAGTTTGTCATGGGGAGGGTGGAAGCAGGACGTCAGTGAGGAGGGGACTGCAACTGTCCAGGAGAGAGGGGACATGGCCCTGGACTTGGGTGGTGGCAACGGTAATGGGAAGCAGTTGGATCCTGGATTTAATCAGGAAGCAGACCATAAAGGGTTTGTATCCTGGGTAGGCAAAGGTAGCAAATGGCCCCTACAAGTGGTGAACTAACTAGATACTGATCAAAAGCAGGCAATCTGTCTGTTTAAAGGTGACCATTTCCTGTATACTTGTCTCCTCCCTCATGTCCCTCAAGTGTCATCAGGGAGTTCCGTGTTCCTTGTCTGGAGCCACCTGACTGTGGCTAGCTCAGCCAATTGGGCAGGACCAGTGTGATCCATGGAAAGAGAAGGATGCTGTGAGCCGGGTGCTGAGGCTCCCCATGGTACCCTGAACCCAGAGCCATCCTGGAGGCAGGGAAGGGGCACAGCTCCGCTGCTCCTGGACAAGATGCTTAGCAGTCCCTGGTCCCCAGATGCAGAGGACACAACCTTCATAAAGCAGTCTTCTCATCTGTGGATCTGCCTGTTCCCACCTTTTAGGTGACCCAAGGGAAAACTCTGGGCTCTGTTAGGATTCTTATAAAAACTCAATTCAAACAGACTTAAGTGCAACAAGAAAACCTCTAAGCCCATGTAATGAAGTCAGGCGTACTGGGGATTCTGAGGGCTTCTGACCCAGCTGGTGCCAGGGCTCCAACAATCTGGCCACAACACAGTCTGTCTCCATCTCTGGGCTCTGCTGTCCTCTGTGTTGTCTTCACTCCCAAGTGGGTAGTCTCCATGGGGGACCATGACAATCGCAGGCAGCTCCCGGCTTCCTTTGTCAGCTCAGCAGCCCTGGGGCGCAGAGAACATCTCTTTCTCAGAGTCAGCAAAAGCCCCAGGGCAGGCTCCCACTGGCTCATTGTGGTCACGTGTCTGTGAGAAGCCACAGAACGGCCCCCATGAATGATGTCCACGTCAAATACTTGGAACCTGCAGTGCCCATTTACTTGGAAAAGAGGTCTTTGCAGATGTGGCGAAGCTAAGGATCTTGAGATGAGGAATTGATTCTGGATTATTTTGAGTGGACCCTAAATACTGTCACGGGTCCTTATTAGAGGGAAGAGAAGACAGAGGAGGAGGCAATGAGGCCACGGTGGCAGAGATTGGAGCGATGTGGCCACAAGCCAAGGAATGCCCACAGCCACCTGAAGCTGGAAAAGGCAAAGAACAGAGGCAAAGTGGGGCGAAGACCCCACCTCCTGAGCCTCCAAAGGGAGCTGTGGCCACCCTGACTTCAGGTTTCCCACCTTAGGGCTATGAGATGTGAATTTCTTTGTTGTGCGCTGCACCGTTAGTGGTGATTTGTCGCAGTGGACACAGGAAACAATGTCCCTCCCACTTCCAATCAGAGTCCAGGAGGATGGAGTGTTCTGCGTGGTCGCCCTGGGGTCACACATCCCCTCAGCCCAGTACTGGGTCAGCCCCACCCGGTCCACACCATGGCTCAGCCTGAGGGTGACCAAATCCACAAGGGAAGGTCAAAGGCGGGCGGGACAGACACATCCAGACAGAAATCACGGATGCCGCTGTGGCTCCTTCTCCCAGAGCAGGAAACCGAGTCTGAGAGGTGGGAGGCACCTCACCAGGATCATGGAGCTCAAACTGGCCAGGAAAAGCTTTTAGCCCAAGGCTTCACGCCCAGCTCCAGGCCAGGGCATCTCCAATCTTCCACCTGTAACACCTGAGAAGTTCTGGGAGTCACTGGGTCATGAGTGAGGCCTCTCTCAGGGCCATACCCCTTTTCTCAATGAGACCAGCCTCATATGTGTCCCCCAAAAGCAATTTGTGCAATAAGGAGCAGCCCAGGAGGCCCTTCTCTCCACACCCCTCATTTTCCAAGGGCAGCTGACACCCGTTAGTGCTCCATCCCCCAGTTTGGAAAACACAAATGTGCAGCATGGAATGCAATTCACAGGGCAGGCTGCTCTCCTCCTCCCCGATGGGACTAAGAGGACTGCAGTGACATGGGGCGTGGCGCTAGGGGAAGAGAAGGTGAGCAAGAGTGGGAGGGACTCTGCCAGGAGGGCTTGGCTTCCCTCTGTTCTCTGCCAGGGCCCCGAAGTTCCCCTCTATCATGCCGGTGTGCAAATTCACACATCCCCCCACCAATGTGCCTGTACGCATGTCCATGCACACAGCCGCTGGGACACTGGTAGACGCACACGTGTGAGCACAAACCCACATGTGTGTGCAAAGCCTGTCTACAACACATGCCTGTACCTGCACACACGTACACTCCACCACGTATGTACAGAGCCTTTCCCGCCATCTCGCACCCAGGTGCACACCCCCTGAAACAGTTGAATGCAAATGCCCCACTGTCTACACATATCCCACAGACACGGGTCACATCACTGATTCTGAGACCAGACAGCCTGGGTCCAACCCTCAGCTTCACCATGTCTGAACCTGTGATTTGGGTGACATGGTTTAACCCTTCTGAGGGTCAGTTTCCTCAAACCCAAGAAACAATCTCAGATAAAGCCGTCACGGGGCATGCGTGAGGTAATGCATGGGAACTGCTTAGAAGAATGGCTGGGAAGCAACAGGCATGACATAAATGTGAGCCACAACCACACAGTCCCAGTGCACATCCACATGCTCCCACACATGCACATGTGTGCACCCATATGTATGCACCTGCATGGATACCTGGCCCAGGTACCACACACATGGAGATGTACATTCATGTGTACAAACAGGTTAGGCCCCAAAGAGTGTGCCTGCGCATAGTACTTGTGCATCAGCATCTCCACCCACCCACCCACAGATGGGTGCCCATACGTATATGTCCCCACCCGCACACACACCCCTCCTCTTCTCAGCATGGCCAACTCCTTCATCCCCTCCCTCTTGGCCCAATCATGGTGTCTTTCAGATCTGGGCCTTACCAGGAGCCCCAGGCAGAGGGAGGTGACTACTCCTGGCTGAGCTCGTGAAGGACAGGGTTCCCTCACACCGTCCCAACACCATCACTCTGTGGGTCTTTCTTGGATGCTCTTTGTGGACTCAGAGACTCACGGAACATTTGTGCTGGAAGGGCCCTTACCTGATCGGGTCTCAAGTTGTAAAGATGGGGAGACTGAGGCCCAGGAAGGGGCAACCCCTTGTCCATGGTCACCCATGGAGCAAGTGCCCAGGACAGGAGCCAGTGCCCAGAATCCACCTGGCAGTCACTGGGCTGGGTCTCCAGCAGGTGTCAAGTGAAACTTAACAGGTTGATTGGAGTGATTGGGAGATGGTGCCGTCCCATCAATGCCCCCATAATGCAGGGAGGAAACTGAGGCTTCGAGAGGCTCTCACTTGCCCACCCAGGACTCAAACCCAGCTGCACTACCTTCTATTTAGAGAAAACAGGGCCTCCCCTGTCCCTGCAGGCTGGCTGGACATCGGCAAGAGATAGGTGGCTGAGGCAGTGTGGGTGGTGGGGTGAGAAGCCAGGGCCATCCCCAGGCCTGGGCATTATTCTGGGGACATCACCACACCTGCAGAGCCAGGAATGAGAGCAGCAGTCAGCCTCAAATCCAGGTCCGAGAGCTGGAATGAGACCAAACTATCCCTGAGCAGGGCTTCCCCAGGGCGGGAAGGTGGCGGTGCTGGGGTCAACGGCAGGCCCTGGGGGCTCAGATACTTTAGCTGAGAGTATATGTGTACTGGTGTGCAAATGCATGTGTGTGGAGGGCATAAGGGGCTGGTGGGGTCCTGGGCTGTGTTTGTCATGTCTGTATGTGAGTGGGGTACCGATATTGTATGACCGACCACAGTGTGTGCACAGGGATTGAATGAGGCTTCTAATGTTGATATGCTTTATTTTCCTGTTGCATAGCATTCCCTGTGGCATTTACTTTTCTAGACCTGCACAATCTCCAAGGCTGGTGAAATGCCACCAACTAGATATTCACCAAGGCCCGCCTGATGCCAGGCTCTTGCGGAAAGAGAATTAATTCTCCTTCACTGTTCAGTGTCTGGGTCAACTCCTCATGGCCAACCGCACAAGGAAGAGCAAGGGTCTACAGTCTCCAGCCCTGTTTCCTGTCTCCATCTCCTCCTTAACCACCTTCTCACCCCAAGAATAGATCACCACAAGGGATGAAACTTAACAGCTCCAAAGAAATTTGAGCAAACAGGACTGGAGACTACCTATTTCACACAAATTTCAGCAATAATGATAATTAAATAGCTACCATTTATTGAGGCCGGGCACGGTGGCTCATTTCTGTAATCCCAGCACTTTGGGAGGCTGAGGTGGGTGGATCACTTGAGGTCAGGAGTTCGAGACCAGCCTGGCTAACATGGTGAAACCCTGTCTCTATTAAAAATACAAAAATTAGCCTGGCATGGTGGCATGTGCCTGTAGTCCCAGCTACTTGGGAGACTGAGTTAGGAGAATTGCTTGAACCCTGGAGGTGGAGGCTGCAGTGAGCTGAAATCATGCCACTGCACTCCAGCCTGGGCAACAGAGTGAGATTCCATCTCAAAAAATAAAATAAAATAAAATAAAATAAAATAAAATAAAAGCTACCATTGATTGAGTGATTGCCACACCCTGGGCACTGTTGTAACTGCCTTAGCACACATGACCTCACTCAACTTCTTTGAAGCTCCATTCACCTGTCATTGTTCCCACCCACCACTTACAGATGAGGAAACTGAGGCACAAGGGGGTGAGTGACTGGCCCACGGGCCCACGTTGTGAGAGGCAGAGGCAGGGTTTAAATTTACACAGACCAACTCCAGTTTAAAATTATCTTCAAATTCTTATGCACGAGCACATGTTTAAGAACAGCCAAGTAGGCAGTAATAATAATAACAAGTAGGCTCACGCCTGTAATCCCAGCATTTTGGGAGGCGGAAGCGGGCAGATCACCTGACGTCAGGAGTTTAAGACCAGCTTGGCCAACATGTCAAAACCCGTCTCTACTAAAAATACAAAAATTAGTGGGGCATGGTGGCACGTGCCTGTAATCCCAGCTACTCGGGAGGCTGAGGCGGGAGAATCGCTTGAATCCAGGAGGTAGAGGTCACAGTGAGGCAAGATGGCACCACTGCACTCCAGCATGGGCAACAAGGGCAGAAACTCCATCTCAAAAAAAAGGAACAGCCAAAAAAAAACCAACATGGAATCAACTAGGGGCAGGACCACTGATCTTAACAGATTTCCAAGCCACTGTAAGCAAATCGACATGGTCCTGATTTTGGAACAATCAAACAGAACCAAGCACAGCAAATCAGTAACTCCAGAATAAAATCCCAGGAAAGATGAAACACTAATATTCTTGCCAGGCAGTGGGCTATACAGGGCTGATGAAACAGGGTCATGTCCCTTGAGGAGTGCCCGGTCCAGGGAGACAAGCATGTCAACGGATCATCTCAGTATGGGCGGTATGTGCTAATCGAGTGGTCTGTGGAGTGTTAAAGCCTGGATGTTAAAAACTGTGGCCTCCCTGAGGTCAGGGACCATGGCTGTATCCTTCAAGTCTAGCCATGGGCCACACGCACCTGGCACTGTGGACACATCGGTGGAAGCACAGCCTGCCGCAGAAGCGGTCAGTGTAGAAGACAGACTCCTGGATTAGTCCCTAACTGGAGGATGTGGGGAAAGTTATTCCACTTCTCTGTGTCTGTTACTTCATTTTTAAGATAAAAAGTGCTGGTAAATAGAATCTGGCTCAAATAGCTATTAGGAAGTTTAATGAGATAATAAATTGATTATTCCTGCTAGAGTAGTAAGAAAGACTCCATAAAAACTAGTCATTATTATAATTGTTGTTGTTTCTAACATTATCATAAATTAATGATCAGGATATGACTGCCCCAGAATAATAACATTGACTTCTTCTGGAGCACTGGGGATAGGGGCCCCATCCTGAGACATCATGATGCTTTTCCCAGCCTGCTTGTCAGACTTCAACCTATTTTGCAGACAGGAGAATGGAAGTGAAGAGGCTCGCCACCCACTGAGGGAGAGGTGGAAATGCAGGAGGCGAGGAATGACTTCAACACAGCATCCCGGGAGAGACAGGAAGGAAAACACAGGAAAAGCTCATAGCATGGCCTCCTGCAGGGGCCTCCAGCCCAGCCATGTTGGTGGCACATAAGAGTTCCGGGGGGGGGGGGGGGGGGCGTGAATTTGCACTCTTCACCTTCGTTTTTCTAGAGAAGCAGGGAATGTTGTCTTGGGGATGGGGACCAGTCCTTTGAGCAGCTTAAATCCCCATCCCTGACCTGATGGACCCACAGGGACACCACAGTGTCTACTATGATCTCTTACCTGCACAAGGTTGTAGTCTTCTCAGGAAGACGAATCAAGTGACACGATTTGCAGTGAGCAGCTCTGTGTCCACCAGTGGCCACCGCTTCTCCACCCCAAGGCCAGCTCAGGTCTCTTCTTCCCAGACCTCTCTGGAAAAGGGGCTGCCTGGTCTAGAGTGATGTTCCCCATCCCCAAGCCACCGCGTCTCAGATGCCCAGCTGTATCGGTTCTCACACCGCTAATAAAGACACACCTGAGACTGGGTAATTTATAAAGGAAAGAGGTTTAATGGACTCACAGTTCCACATGGCTGGGGAGGCCTCACAATCGTGGTGGAAGGTGAATGAGGAGCAAAGTCACGTCTTACATGGCAGCAGGCAAGAGGGTTTGTGCAGGGGAACTCTCCTTTATAAAACCATCAGATCTCATGAGACGTATTCACTGTCACTAGAACAGCATGGAAAAGACCCATCCCCATGATTCAATGACCTCCCACTGGGCCCCTCCCATGACATGTGAGATTTGGGTGGGGACACAGAGCCTAACATATCACCAGGCCCTCCCCCACACTGGACTTCAAGCCTCCCCACCCATCTTGTTCTGGTTCTCTGAGTGTCTGCTTTGCTAGATTGTTTTAATCAGATATTGTAATGTTTTCCACTTAGCACCATCTTAGCTCTCAACTTATCCTTAGAGTCTTGGTTAAGACCTTTTTTGTCCAACACCCTGGACTCTTGCCATCAACTCAGATGGAGATGCTTGCAGGGAAGCAGGTTCAGAGTGGGGAATACTGGGGCTCAGTTGGACACATGCTGTTTGCTGTGCCCATAAATCTACCCAGTTGGAGGCTTAATTCTGGAGAAACAGAGAGAGAATGCCTGGCCTTCTGGGGAGGCAAGCGAGCACCAGCACCTCCCAAATTCCCTGTGTCCCAGGCCACATTGGGGTAGGAGAGGAGAGGCTTACTGTATAACCCTCACTCTACTGAAGCTTCCCTCGAGCTGAGCGGCACTGCTTCCCTCCCCTGGCCCACCTCCTTCTCGTCTTTACGCTTCCACTGTGTGTCTGCAAACTGCACAGCTTGTTAGTGAGATACGCTAATAAACCACCATGTCATCACATTAGCAGTTTCCAGCTGAGAATCTCCCTTCCTGCTCGGGGTGGCAGACACCCAAACATAGCCCCATCATCAGGCTGTTTGCACAGCTAATTACTTTTTTCCAACATGGAGGCCAGAGACTTCCTGAGGCTTCCACTCACTCAGAATTCTGATGTGGATTTCAGAATGGTCCCCCTGCCAGGCTGGTATGGATGTCCCAAAGACTTTAGGGAATAGCCAGATTCTGCCCTCTCATTGGATAGAAGGGGTGGCCGAGATCCAGAGAGGGGCTGACTGCTTCCATTTTGCAGATGAGAAAACTCAGGCACAGAGAGGTAGAGTGATGATGCATCCAAAGCAGTTCATGGCTCGGGACAAGAGGCCAGGCCTCCCATTTCCCACAACAGGGCTCTTCCTGAGGTTCATCTTACCTCTTCCCAGCTAGGTGGAGAGGCCTTTCTCCCCATTATGGGGGATCAAAGAGGAACAGGACTTTGGGAGTGGCCACTGGCACTTAGAGAGGAAGGGCTCACTTCTTGCCTCATCTACCAAGTCCTGCCCTCCCTTGCACCCTTCCCAGGTCTTCCTTTAGGAGGTCCTCTGCTTCCTGGGCTCTCCCAGGATGCCTGTCAGCTGCACCTCCCAGGTCACCTCTTGCTTCCCCATAGCCAAGTCTTCTTGGCTAACACTCTCCCCATGTGCTTCTGTAGGGCTGCCCACACACACCTGGGGTTGACAGGTGTCCAGGCCTGGCCACCTCCAGGCATGGTGACTGTTCAGACACAGGCATGTGCCCAGGTTGGTCCACAGCAAACATGTTGGGTGCCTCCACTGGAACGAGGGGGAAAGAGAGGCACCCTTTCCCTAGACCTGCTGGGTCTGTGAGAGTGAAGCAAGCCTGCAGCTTGGATGGGCAGAGTGGCATCACTCGGGGAGCCTGCTTGGGAAGCCACCCCAGGTAAGAGCACTACCTGCCATGACACTTGGGTAGAAATGACAGAAAACTCACTGAAATGGCTTAACAGAAAAAGAGAACTCATATTAGCTCACATAAAGCTCCACTCCATCCTGGTACTCTGAGAGTTTTGGCAGGACTCTCCCTCTCCAACTCTGAGCTTGCTTTGCCTCTCTGTGAGCTTCGCTCCGACCTGACGTTTTCCTAGAGGTGGCAGGGAAGGCCTCCCATCGTGGTCACCCAAGCAGAAGGAGGACACCGTTCCCAACACTCATGCCAATGTCCTGGGGCTGACTCCATCTGCACCAACTCGGGTCTCCGGTGCAACCCTGAGCCAATCACTGTAGTCAAGGGAAGAGGATGCCCTGATTGGTCAGATCTTGATCATGTGATGACTGGGGCCACCAGTGACTTTGCACTGCCTTCTGACCCCATGATTCGCGGAGAGCAAGTCAGTTGCTAAGCAACTCTTTCGTAGCATTTGGGACTGGGACAGCCAGTCCAGGGTCCTGCATGCTGAATTACAGGGAAAGTCACGCCAGGGTCCTGAATGTTGAATTACAGGGAAAGTCACGCCAAGGTCCTGCATGTTGAATTACAGGGAAAGTCACGCCAAGGTCCTGCATGTTGAATTACTCAGTACTTGGATGTCAGCCGGCTGTGGTTCCTTGGAGAAGACAGCAGGGTGATCTTGGTTAATCTTCCCAGTGACACTTACTCACTAAGAGACCTTGGGCAAATTACTCCGTTCTCTCTTATGTGAAATGAAGATAATAATAGGACCTGCTTCAGGGGGTTGATTGAGGATGAAACGATGTAATTTCTGATGTGACTTGGAAGAATGCCTCACCCACAACGGGGCTCAGTTAAGAGAGCTAACTGTAGCTGGTATTGGGAGCTCCGTGCCCACATCTGGTCAAAACCACCCCCATCCACCTATCCCTCTCCCAGTTAAAGAGAGGGGGCAGATTTCTAATTTGAACATCAGCCTATGTCACCTCCTCACTAAAAGCTCTTTAATGACACCTCATGGACTTCAAGGTCAAGTTCAGAGTCCTCACCCTGGTCTACAAGGTCCTGCAGGATCCAGCCCTCCCAAGCTCAGTCCGGCCACATGGCCCCTTTCTCATTTTCAAACACACCAAGCTCAATCCAGGAAATGGACTTTGACTCTTGCCATTGCCCCCGCCTGGAGCAGTCTTCTCCCAGCTACCACTGTGATATGGTTTGGTTGTGTCCCCACCCAAATCTCATCTTGAACTGTGGCTCCCATAATTCCCATGTGTCGTGGGAGGGACCTGGCAGAAGGTAACTGAATCATGGGGGTGGGTCTTTCCCGTGCTGTTCTTATGATGGTGAATAAGTCTCACGAGATCTGATGGTTTTATAAAGGGGAGTTCCCCTGTACACGCTTTCTTGCCTGCTGCTATGTAAGATGTGACTTTGCTCCTCTTTTGCCTTCTGCAGTGATTGTGGGACCTCCCAGCCATGTGGAACTGTGAGTCCATTAAACCTCTTTCCTTTATAAATGACCCAGTCTCAGGTATGTCTTTATTAGCCACGACAGAACAGACTAATACACACTATCAGTAACACCCTCAATTCTTACAGGTCTCTTCTCAAATGTCATCTCCTCAGAGAAGCCTTCCCTGAGCATTTACTGTAAGATAAACCACCTCCTGCCACTTCCTTTCTGTCCCCATCAGCCAGATACACATTTCGTTGTATCACTTATGATTATCTGAAAAGATGTTAGCCTCCTGTTTGTGTTTTTATCACATGTAAGGAATATTTGGGGCTTGGAGGGTGTAGTCCAGACAAGGTGAGTCAGAAAGGAAGAAAGCCAAGTCCTAGGGCACAGGCTGATGTTCAAATTAGAAATCCACCCCTCTCTTTAACTGGGAGAGGGAGAAGGGTTGGGGGTGGTTTTGACCAGATATGGGCATGGAGCTCCCAAGACTGAGACTGCTCTTACTGGATGATCAAAGGCTTCTGTTGAAAGAGAATCTTTGCTGGATCCCGGTGAGTCAGTTAATGGTGTCCCTGGACACCAGAACCAGTTAATGCTTGCTAGAGTTTGCCAGGTAGTCCCAGCTGCTGCATCCTGTCTCCTGCATCTTCTGGACAGTTCTAGGCATTGGGGAGTGATTGGTGCTAGGTGAGAAGCAGCCTCTGAATAAACATTCAGGAGTCAGTGGGGGTCAGTGGTAGTTGAGCATGTGGGCTTTGGGGTCAGAACTGGGTTTGAATCCTGTATTAGCCCATTCTTATACTGCTATAAAGACATACCTGAAACTGGATAATTTGTAAAGAAAAGAGGTTTAATCAACTCACATTTCCATAGGCTGTACATGAAGCATGGATGGGAGGCCTCAGGAAACTTACAGTCATGGTCGGAGATGAGGAGGAAGGGGGCACGTCCTGCATGGCTGTACGTGCCCCCTTCCTCCTCAAAAGAGAGAGATGGGAGAAGGAAGTGCTACATGCTTTCAAGCAACCAGATCTCATGAGAACTCTATCACCACTCAGCACTAGGGGGGTGGTGCTAAACCACTAGAAATCACCCCCATTATTCAATCACCTCCCACCAGGCCTCTCCTCCAACACTGGGATTTACAAATTGACATGAGATTTGGGTAGGACACAGAACAAAACTGTGTCAAATCCCAAATTCCATTTCCATAGCCAAGAACTTGGTGGTTATTGCTTGAGGGCCTCCAAGGGGCCAGCCCCTTGCTACATACTTTGCATGAACTCTCTTGTCTTGTGTGTAAGTAGCACAGGCTAATGTCTGTGTCTGTGCACCCTCTATCATGATATCTCTCATTTTCATGATCGAGCAGACTGTAATGGTTGTTGTGAGCAGAGTGGCAGACTCTGAGTGAAGAACCTTGGGGTTCATGCCTCTAACTGCAGGGAAATCCTTCCACTGCCTAAAGCCAGCCCTCAGGTCTCCTGTGAATTCGCTCAAGCTACCCTTGAGTACCTCCAGGTCCCATCCATCCACTTAACAACATTTACATAGGCCAGGCAAAGCACCCTGGGGGATAGAGACAAGCCCGTCGTAGCTCTGTCCTTGGGAAGCTCAGGTCAAGGGTGCTGTCGCCCCACTGTTAACAAGATTCTTCCCTCTCCAGGCCTCCGAGCCTCCAACTCTCAAAAGATGCAGCTGTTTATTGCCACTGCTCACATTTACGCCCTGAGACGAATATACCATTTTACCCAAAGGACCTCAGAACTGGATGATTTTCTTTATTTGCCTAAGAAAAGCTTTACTTGACTTGTAATCTAGAGATGGTGAAATGTACAGCTTTTGAAAGTGCATTTAGATCTGTTTTGACAAATGCACAAACCCCTATCATGCAAACTCTTATCAAAATATAGGACATTGCCCTCATTTCAAAACCTCCTTTGCATACCATCTTGTCAACCCCACACACCAGTCCCCAGCAACTGCCTGTTTTCTGACTGCCTTTACCATAAGTTAACATTGCTAGTTCTAGATGTCATATCAAAAGAATGTATAGCAGGCACTATTGTGTCTAGCTTCTTTTGCCCTGCATACTGTTTTAAAATTAATCCATACAATTGTATGTCAATAGTGCATTCCTTTTCATAACTACATACTAAGAGTCATATATAAAAATGAACCTCAGCTGGACATGGTGGCTCATGCCTGTAGTCCCAACACTTTTGGGGCTGATGTTGGGGCTGAGGTGGGAGGATTGCTTGAGGCCAGGAAATCAAGACCAGCCTGGGCAACACAGTAAGGTCTTATCTCTACAAAAATCTTGTTAAAAGATTACCTACGCATGGTGGCATGTGCCTGTCGTCTCAGCCATTTGGGAGGCTGAGGTGGGAGGATCGCTTGAATTCGAGAGCTTGTTATAAGCTGGGCAACTGAGTGAGGCCTTGCCTCAAAACCTAAAAGAAAAAAGTGCCTCGATTTGTTCATCCATGATCTCCCCAATACCTAGAGCTCTGTCTAGCTGCTTTTTTCGAGACAGAATCTCAATCTGTCACCCAGGCTGGAGTGCAGTTGTGCAATCATGGCTCACTGCAACCTCAACCTCTAGAGCTCAAGTAATCCTCCTCTAGAGCTCAAGTAATCCTCCCCACTCAGCCTCCCGAGTAGCTTGGACTACAGGTGTGAGCCACCACATCTGACTAGTTTTTAAATGCTTTGTAGAGACAGGGTCTCACCATCCTGCCCAGGTACTATGCTTTGAATGGCAGCGTCCCCTCCAAAATTCACATTGAGACTTAGTCCCCAGTGCAACAGTATAAGCAGTGTGCCTTTTGGGAGGTGATTAAGTCATGAGGGCTCCCCTCTCATGAATGGGATAAGTGCCCTTATAAAAGGGCTCACGGTTGATGGGGGCATTCTCGTGTCTTTCATTGAGGACACAGTGTTCCTATCCTCTGAGCCAACCAGATGGCAGCAAGACACCATCTTGGAAGCAGAGAGATGCCTTAAGCAGACACCAGTGCTGCCAGTGCCTTGACCTTGGACTTCTCAGCCTCCAGAGCTGTGAGAAATACATTTCTATTGTTCATAAATTACGCAGTCTGTGGTATGCTGTCCTAGCAGCACAGGTGGACTAAGATACCAGCCTACAGTGAATGCTCAGAAGTACTTGTTGCAGGCGTGAATCCGGGACATAGCAAGGCCACGGTTTACAGTGAGGAAGAAAGACAAAGGAGAGGAAATGAGAACCCGGCCTCACTCCTTCTTCAAAAATCGTCTCAGTAGTAAAAAGGACGAATGCTGGCTTTCCACTCAACCTGTCAGACCTTTCTTCAGAAATGCAGGGGAAGCCGCCACCTGGTGAATAATTCACCTGCAGTCGGCAGCCCTGAATGCTGCATTGGCAAAAAGCAAACAGCCTGCAGCACTCTTTCTTATTTTCAATCTGCTCAGAACCAGGGTCTTAAAGCGTTTGTTTTTCCATCCTACTAATTGTGGAGGCAATTAGCTGTTGGGTGTTCTTGCCGTCGGCTCCCCTCTGTGTGTGTGCCCTTGTTAGGTGTGCTCACCCTGCCCAAACACACCAGCTGTGAAGCGCTTTGTTAATCTGCTCTTAAACTACCATTTTAACAAGCTTCTTAAGTGATAGAGGCATTTGTGCATAAATAGCAAGTGGTAAGCCTCCCCCTAGAACATTAACCTGATTTATTAAAAACACTGTGACTACCAAGCTTTATACATCAACATCTTTAACACAAAAAAATATATGATCTCATCTCCTCCCATAGCCCCAGCCCTAATGTAGACAGAGAGCTCTGATGGGAGGTAAGAACCTGGAAGATGTCACTGTGAAAGGCAAAAGAAGCTGTTTTTTAATATTTCAAATGCAGCCGGGCCAGCCAACCAAAACTTGTTTTCTCCAACATTAGCCTGGGGACAAGTGGAAAAAAACAGACACAATTTCTTTCCATGACCAAACCTTCCCACCCAGCTGGGCCAAGGATGAGGTCACCCTAACACCTCTCTCGGTGACTCTGATGGGCCGGGGGCATGGGCTGAGAGTGGGGGAACACCCCAATGAACTTAAATTTCCATGCCCAAATCGCCCCCCACCGCCTGCCAGAAACTCAGCACTTCCCAAGCACCTTCCATGCACACACATGGTTTTGGGTTATCTCAGTGCACCACCTGTACAATTATTTAACTAATATTATTTTTAAATGGATCACTTTTAAATTTTTAGCCTCAAACCAAACAATATTGTCTGTGAAACTATAGATTTCATGCATTAGTTATATATGGTGTTTCTTTAAAACTTTAAAGATTAAATAGTGAAATAGATAACGCACTCTGGCATACCATGTGCTATTGATGTGACATATAACACACCAGGGAAATGCAGAATTGATTCCATATTCCAAAGTTCAGAACAAACAATGTTTCTTGGGACTTAGACAGTGTCTAATACTGTGAAGATTCAAAGATAAAGATTCAAAGGTAAAGTTTTCCAGTCCAGAGACTCCCGTGCAAGAGACTACATCCGTCAGCATGGAGCAGATGCACACTGCATCTGACTGAATGCCTGCATCCCTTCTCCTGAGAAGAACAGGAGCACCGCTTGGGGTGGATAATGAAGGAGATGATGTCCGGGGAAGGGGGGGGCGCGGGGCGGTGTGTGTTTGGTTTAGTTATGGGTGAATAATAGATCATGTGATTTCAGGAACTCTTTGGGAAATAGAGACAGGAAGGGTTGGACAGTGAGAAGAATGAAGCTGGGGTCAGTAAATGCAAGGTCTTGACTTCAGTCTGTGTCTAACCATTGCCATCTCTTGCCTGGACTATTGTAGTCTCCTAACTGGTCTCCCAGCTTCACCCTCAGCCACCATCCCGTGTTCTCCATTCAGAGCCAGAGTGGGCCTTTCAGCCCACATCAGCTCATCAGATTCCATCACTCAGAGTCCTCTAGGGACCCACCCTTTCACACAGAATAAAAGGCAAAGTCTTCCCCATGGCCTTCAAGGTCCTCCATGGCCTGACCCCTCATCCTCTCTTCAACCTCTGCCCATGCCACTCCCCACTTCACTCTTCTGTTGCAGCCACATGGACCCCTGTGCTGCTCCCCCAGCCTCTTGAGAGCCCTCCTGCCTCAGGGCCTTTGCACTTGCGGGTCCTTCTGCCAAGGCTGCTCTTCCCAAGATATCTGCCTGGCTCGTTCTCTCACTCCAGGCTCTGCAGATGTCACCTCCTCCGAGAGGCCCTCTCTGGTGCCACCCTCTAGAGAGTACCCTGTTGCGGTGTACTGACTCAGTTTACCTTATGCTTTTTCTCAATATGCATATAAGTCCAATACCTGTGTGTCTATGAGTAAATGAGGGGAAAATGTTCTCAGAGGATGAACAAGAACCTGAACATGATACTAGCCTCTGTTAGTGGTGGATGGGGAATAAAGCACTTTGTGTTATTTAAATCTTTAAAGAACAACCGTATTACTAGTGTAATGAAGCATATTGGGGGAGGAGTCAGAGAGGGGAAAGAAAACAGCCTAGAAACAAGTAAATCTGGGTAAGAACCAAGATGAGCAAGGGCTTCCTCCCTCCTCCATGCCTCACCCCCGAGGAGCAGCACATTCCACATGGCAGAGCCTGAGATGCTCGCATGGAGGCTCTGGGCAAGGACTCGCCTCTCTCTGCAGCAACCACAAGTGACTCTGAATATAAAACAAGGTGACAGGTGACTCACAGATCCAAAGAAGTGTTTTGTTGGGTCTCTATGGTGCTTTAAACATTAGGAGATGTCACCTAAACATCTAGATTTCTGCCTTCTCTTAGACAAATGAGAAGCCACAGCCACTGAGAAGTAGCAACGCTCTTCAAATGGGGCCTGGGCTCTCCCCTTTGCCATAGCCTCCATCTCTTCCTACTGCCTTCTCAGCCCTGAGACTGAGTCAAAGTCACCTTTATTATTACACTCGACTTGCTGCATTCCTTCTTGTAGCGTTCAGAGGGAGTCGGAGTATGTATTGTACTCATGTCTTTATCAAAAATGAGAAACCAAAAGGATCACATGGTTCTAGATTTTTTAGAATGGGGAGACCAGGAGTTTTCTGCTTGGGCTGCCTGGGTGGCTCTGAGCCAAACCTCTCCAGGCCTGTGAGTCTGCCACTGTTAGGTCAACCAGCCAGGATGCAAATGGGGACGAAGGCAGCACAAGCTTGTTTTCTACTGGTGGCCCAGAAACCCAGGAGACACTCTCAGCTTTGGCCCAGAATTCATCTGCCACATTTTTCCTTGATGTGTTCAAACTTTGCAGGGGGTTCCTTGGGCTTAGGATTCCTGCACTGTGTTTTCTCCTCTCTCTTGGATTAAGGAGCAGGATTTCAGGGGCAGCCTGGCGTGGGGCAGGCGGAGAAAGAAGAAAGCACAGCTCTAGGCCTGCTTGTTTCCAAGCATTTCCTTTCTTACTCGTGTTCTTCAGTTTCCTCTACGGGTTGAACTGTTTGCTTACTCTGTCTCTTTCTTGCTTGTTTGCTATTGCTCCATCTTTATCTCTATCTCGGTCTCTCATAGAGAGACAGAGAAACAGGCTGACAACTGAACCACCAGCCCCATCCTCATCTTTGCACTTGCAGCGTGCCAGAGCCCTGGATTAAGAGTCCAAAAAATAAGGCAGGACACACACACCCCAGCCCCCAACCACTAGCCATTTCCACTGTCTTCAATAAGCCACGTACTTCTCCTCATCTACAAATGCACATGGCATAGGTTACTTTAGGTCTAAGACTTAACTATACATTTCTAGGATAATTCCTGAATATTCTAAGTCACCAAACTCAAGTCAGTGGAGAGGTCAGGGCATGGGCTCTCAAATTAGAAGTCTGGGCTTAAATCCTGACTTGCTACTCTCTGTGGGACCTGTGCGAAGGACTCAACCGCCTTGTGCCTCAGTTTCCTCATCTGTAATATAGGGAGAATAGCAACGTCACTCCTTCTGAGGTTGTTCTAAATATTGTGAAAGAGGCAAAATTTTACCTCCACCCAGTTTTTAGGTGGGCCTGAGAATGAAATTGACATAAGACTGATCAACAGAAGAAACACACACACATTTATTATATTTAATTCAAGTTTTACATGGTACAGAAGACCCAAAGATACAATTAGTTAAACACTTCAAACATTTCAAATTGGACAAAGAGCAGTAATTCATAGAAGAACAACTAAATTATGTGGGAGACTTAAAAAAATTATTATAACAAGGTCTGTACAGAATTCTCTCATCTCAACTTTCAGCCCTTGATGATAAGAATGTTACTTTCCTTCTAGGGATATAGGGAGGGCATCTCTCACATAGGAATTTCACCTCCTGCTTTTACAAAACAGAATGAAGGTCAGGATGATCTTCTTGTACCGGCTGCGTTGCAAGCGCCTGTAATTCAAAATAGCCAACATGCCAGAGCAGCATATTTCAAGGCAGCATATTCTTAACTCCTTTGATACCAATTCAGAAAATACACATAAAGCTTGTAGTTCACACATGTAATGCAACAATATAACACAGTCTGCCATGGGAATCCTTTCCACAGATGAGTTGGTTTTGAGTCCCTCCCCCAAGATGTTAATGATTTTTTTCTTTAATTAGCTACCAACTTCTTTTTTATTTTATTTATTTATTTATTTATTTATTTATTTATTTATTTATTTATTTATTTTTGAGACAGAGTCTCACTCAGATGCCCAGGCTGGAGTGCAATGGTGTAATCTCAGCTCACTGAAACCTCCGCCTCCCATGTTCAGGCAATTCTCCTACCTCAGCCTCCTGAGTACCTGGAATTAAACGCACGTGCCACCACGCCAGGCTAATTTTTGTATTTTTAGTAGAGATGGGATTTCGCCATTTTGGCCAGGCTGGGCTCAAACTCCTGCCTTCAGGTGATCCACCAGCTTCAGCCTCCAAAAATGCTGCCGTGAGTCACCATGCCTGACCCCAACTTCTTTTCCAATTGAGAGACTTTACTTTTGACTATGCTCGAAGAGTTGGAAGACCTGCTCATACTGTTTCCCTTTCCACATGGGGAGTGTGTAGCAAGGGCTGTTTTCTAGACTGGGCACCTTTCTAGACACCTGCCCACCATAATCCCCTCCATGCCCAATTCTCTAATTGACATTAACCCTACTCCCAGTCCCTGTAGATGCTGAGTTTGCAACCTCTGGCTCTAGCTCAAGAGATCAGATAAACCTGCAAATAGAACTTTCGAGTGTGGCACAGAGACAAGTTCCAAAACAAGCCTGTAGGTGTTCATAGGAGAAGAGGGGCTGCAGGTCTGGCATGGTGAGAGGTGGTTTCAGGTAGAGGCTGGGGATAGACTATGAAGTGGAAAGGCAGGGGTGAGGGGCAGTAAGCACCTGTGGGAAAGCAGGAAAGCACCTGTGTCCTGCACCATCCTCCTGCCCTGGTATCCACCTGCCAGGCTAGAATTCACTCAGCAGCCTTTGCCCAGCCTCAGGTGTCCCTGGAACATCCACAGTCCATGGGATCGGCTTCTGAGCTGTCCTCAGTGCCCATGGCCTCACCTGCTTACCAGCCACAGCAAACTGGGCCCCATCAGGCCTGATCACCCGCCCCAGAACAGCACTGTCCTCAGCAGGGGTTTTGAGAAAGGGCTGGGGGACAAAAAACAGCAATCGGAAACCACATCTGGGCAGAACAAATCCATTGTTTTCCACATGGTAACGTGCTCACTGATGTGGTGGCAACTCTTGCCGTGCCTGTAACTCAATCCAGAATGAGGACACTGGATTCCCATGACCCACTTCTCAGATGAGGCTTCCTCCCGACGGTGCCAAGGCGAACAATTCCTGACTCTCAGTTATTACCAAATCAAGTCAAATGTCATTGCTGGTTTTAGCTACAAAAAGTCAAGGCTCAAAATTGGTTCCTAAACTCAAAATCAATTAAGCAGATGTCGAAGAGGCGGAATTGAATTTCATTAATGAACACTGGACTGAAAAATCATACTGTGAATTTTTTCTCCTCCACCTTCTGCTGGTTCTAGTTGTAGAAGCTTCTGGGAGAAAATTCTGATATGGTCATCGTCACTAGAAGGGAGATGGCAGCGGGCCCCAGGGAGAGGGCAGGACATGAAGGGCACAGGTATAATCAATGGCACTCTGCAGTCATTGCTCATCTCTTCTCTGAGAAGCTCCACCCAGAAATTGTCCTTTCCCGACAATTTTATCTGTGATTCAATAATGCTTTGTCCTTGGCAGCAGGTTTTCTGTTCAACGAGGCAAGGCCTATAAGCTGTATTTCCAAATTTGGGGAGTTGGCCACATAGAGCCAGTAAACCAGCCACTGGCCTAGGGGGGCAACGTCTGCAAAGCTCCCTTTGCAGCTTTGCTGCAATGTCCACCCTTCCCCACCTCTCCCAATCTGTTCCTCCTGCCCCTGCCTTCTCATCTCTGTAAATGGCACCACCATCTGCCCAACAGCTCAGCCAAAATCTAAGAGTCATCCCCGATTCCTCTTCCCTCACCCGCCCACCTGAGATCTATCAGCAAACCCTGCCGACCTTCCAAGCAGCACTGGAATCCACTCACCTCTCTCCCTCTGCAGCGCCCCATCCTGCTCCATGCCACCAGCATCTCCCACCTGGACCACTGTAAACACCACCTGATCTCCCTGCTTCTGCTCTTGTCCCTGGACCACCCTCTTCACCCACAGCCAGGGTAGGCCTTTAAGAACATGAAGGAGATATCCTTCACTTGCTTAGAATGCATCAATGGCCTTCCATTGTTCTTAGAATTAAATCCAAGCCCTCTTGCAAGGCCTCCTGGGCCTTCGTGATCAGCCTTTGTTGCTCCTCTGTTCTCATCTCCCACCCCTTGCTACACACGCTCAAAAGCTCAGAGGCATGTGTGCATGGGGAGCAGTGATTGATCAGGCCCAGATCACGAAGTCAGTGTGTGGCCTTCAATATAATAGATGGAGATGTTCTCATTCAACAAAATTCTGAACGGCAAATATTCTTTTTTTGCTTTTAATCTAGTTTGGTGGCAGCACACTTGAAATGCAACATTCTGGGATATTCTCTAAAAAGCACCTGATTTCTACCTGGTGTGGACCCTCAGGACAGTGAGCAGTGGCGACTCCACCCCTGACGTTCTGGGGTTTGGGGATTGACTGTATCCTTAAGCCTCAGACACAAGAGCCACTGACTGCCACATAGCACTCCTTAAATGTCATAAGCATGGCTCCAGTATTAAATGCCTGGGACTCACACTTGGCAATGTGTTTTCCTTTTCCAACCTCCATCCTTAACAGTCAGGGAGAAAGTCTCAGGGGCTCATTGCCTTGAATGCCTCTCTCCTAATCACACTCAGAAATAGACACTTACAAACCACCGTGAAGGCAGCAATGTGCTGAAGCTTAATAACTGCACTGTGCTTGGGTTTACAATGGCCTCTTACTTACATCAGTGGATATTGCTTTCCTATTCACAGTCCAAAATTACTCAACCATAAAAATATGAAGTCCAGTTCAGAGAAACCTCAGGCAATTCTACAGATGGCATTGCGTTGTTGCAAAAATGGTGCAACTGTATGTGCACAGCTGATATTGGGAACCCCTGAGCTACAGCAGTTGCTTCTCAAGGCAAGGACCATGAATTGCCATCTGGGTGCCCCAGAGCCTGGCCAAATCCTGGACTCCAAAGAGACTCACCAAAGGTTGGTCTGGGTTGAATTAAGCCAGTCACACCTGTTCGTAGTGTATTTCTAAAAAATCCATTCCTGCCATAGACTTTCTGGCCAAAGGACACAGTTCAAACCAGGTCCGGATGTCACTGCGTTTCTCTCCCCATAGAGAAAGGGAGAATCTATACAAGGTACCACTCTCCATTGGTACCTCACAATTTGGAAACAGAATGAGTTTCTCACCTTGCTGTGTCCAGCCCCAGTCCTCCCAACCAGATGCAAGTTAGGATTGTGAAAATTGTCAGAGTCAAAATGGAGTCACTGGTGTTTAAAAAACAAACAAATTAAAAACCTGGACAAATAGAGTTGGGGAAGGTAATGTAGAGCTGGAGAAGGCCGTAAAGAGCTGGAGAAGGCCACGTAGAGCTAGGGAAGGCCATGTAGAGCTGGGGAAGGCCATGCAGAGCTGGGGAAGGCCATGTAGAGCTGGGGAAGGCCATGAAGAGAGGGTTCTCAGGCTTGTATACCTGATAACAAAACCATCATAAAAGACTGTGAAAGCCACAACCTTGCAAAAAGGTCACCGCAGCCTTACACAAAAAATACTTCTGCAAGGACATCTGCCCAGCAACTGCCTGTTCAGCCTTGGACTGACACCACCCTTGTTATTGGTCTTTGCAGTCAAGGATAATTATTTCAAAACAATCTTTAATCTTTCTCATTTTTCCCTCTAAAATCCTCTGTCTGCCTTTACCTCCCTGAGTTCGCACATTGTTTACAATAGCATCCATATTCCCATTGCAAGACTTGATTCCTGAATACGTATCTTTTCCTTTTAGAGAACGTCTCTCTGTAATTTAGGTTGACAGGGTGGACACCTGTTCACTCTCTCTAGGGCAGGGAGGAACCCTGGGATTGTCTTGGACGAGAAATCTCCAGCACGGAGAACTGTCAGAACTGTTGCATGGATGAGCAGAAAATAGCAGATGCTAAGTTTTTCCCTGACCCCCACTGCTGCATGTCGGCCGTAATAGGCTGCAAGAAAATGAGTTAACTTTTTTGTGGACAAACATCATTGACCTGGGTTGAACCACAGACATGCAGAAGGCCCATCCCCCTTCTCGTCCACCTTCTCTTGGAAGGAGCTTGGTCACCTTCAAAGGCCAGTTTCTTAGTTGGAGAGGAAGGTCTAGTTCTTTGCAGAAAGAACACACACCCTGTGTGTGTGCATGCGTGTGTGTGTGCGTGTGTGTGTACGTGTGCATGTGTGTGCGTGTGCGTGTGTGTGTGCGCGCGTGTGCACGCATGTGTGTGCACATGCGTATGCGCGTGTGCGTGTGTGTGCGTGCGTGCGCGTGCACGCGTGCTCATGTGTGTGTGTGTGCGTGTGCATGTGTGCATGCGTGTGTGTGTGTGCGTGTGCGTGTGTGCGTGTGCGTGTGTTTCTTGCTTT
Source organism: Rhinopithecus roxellana (assembly GCF_007565055.1). Taxonomy (NCBI): domain Eukaryota; kingdom Metazoa; phylum Chordata; class Mammalia; order Primates; family Cercopithecidae; genus Rhinopithecus; species Rhinopithecus roxellana. The sequence goes on from NC_044561.1 coordinate 121,725,239, forward strand.
CTGCAAATAACTAAGGCTCCAGAGTGCTGATCTAGTAGGGAGAGTCACCAGGGTTGGAAGCTGACAGAGGCCACAGATGCCAGGGGCTCTCAGACCACTGCATCCACTCCCTGGCATCCATCGGCAGAAACACTCAGGGTGCACAGTTGCACGTAGACAGACATCTAGCAACATTATTTATAACAGTGAAAAAAACAACTTTCAAACTGGAACAATTCAATGTCTTCTCTCAGAGACTGGCTAGATAGCACAGTGGTTAGACCTGGGCGCTGAGTTCAAATCTTGTTTCTTCCAACAATATGTGCATACAATATACACACATAAATTCACCTACACATCTACCTGTTGTACATCATAAACACAGCTTCGTAGAGTCTCCACTTTCCATGACCTTCCTAGCTCTGCTCTCCCCTGTGTCTGCAGGTCCCCTGTAGCTTCCTTTCCGATGCCAGCGTATTCTATTGGTTTTCATCAAGATTCATCAATACAAAATTATAATCCAAGCCTAATATTTAGCTGCCTTCAACCAAGGATTCTACAGTAAGCATTTATTGATCCCAAGTGAGAAGTTCTGGGGTTCAATCACCAACCTGGTGGTTCAGGTGAAAAGCCTAGAAGCCTTCTCCTTCCTTTTCCCGTTGACCTCAGTCCCCATTCGCCCTGGAAGGTGCAGTGGCCCCAGATCAACCCAAGCCCCTTCATCATCTCTCACCTGATTATCCCAGTGGCTTTCTCTGCGGTCTCTCAGCTTCTGCCCTTGCCGCTGACTGCCTGTCACATGAAACCAGAGGGTCTTACTGGGACCTAAGTCAGACCATGCTTCTCCTCTGCTTAAAGCCACCTGACGCACATCCCTAGAATAAAACCCAAATCCTCACCACAGCCTATGAGGCCCCACACAACCTAGCCCTTCCCGATTTCTCTAAGCTCAAGTCCACCTTGCAAAGTTCTGCCTGGAAACAAGACTCCCTGAACAGTATCCACAATCTGGAAATGCCCATCAGTGGCCCATGCGACCCATTCTAAATGCCACCATATTCCCATGTGTCAAATTGTCAGCACGAGCCCTGGGCTCTGATTGCTTCCTGGCTGCAAATTCTTTTTGAAAACTGCCTGAAAAACATTTACAGGCATAATCCCTAATGCACACTGTTCCACGAGGAGCAACTTGCTTTCATTCTAATTATCTATTCTCGGCAACTAAAAGAATGTTTCGCGTTTCTAATAATGAATTCCAAAAGGCTACAGATTTGCAATTGGATCCATCACCAATTTCAGAGTCAACTGCAAAGCCTTGCCTAGAGTATCTTTATATTTGCTGCTAGCAACCATATTCCAAACTCTGTTGTCTTTGACAGTGGACAGAGGCTTAGGCCCAGCCCTCACCTGATCAATGGCTGGCACTTCCTACCAGAGCTCTCAAGAGCCTTCAGGATCCGTATCCCACCTTGCTCTCTAGTCTCAGGTCCTGCTGCTCTTCCCCAGGCTCACTATGCTCCAGCCACGCCTGCCACAGGGCCTTTGCACATGCAAAGCCAGTCCCTCTAGAATCTGCCTTTTACGCAGTGGTGTAACAGGAGCATCTAAATTCCATTTAGAAGACAGAAAACAGTTGTGAAGGAGACCAAGCAAAGAAGCAAAGCCAAGCAAAGAAGAAGGCTGTGAGACAGGGAGTGTGTTTGGTGATCTGTTGCTTCTTTCAGGGTGCAGGATTTCTGCTTCATGCTTTTATTTTTTTTTTTTCCTCTTGCCTCTGAATTCACAGATCTGAAGGAAAATAATCAAGTGGATATTTACACAAAGGCAGACCCGATGCCAGCTCACAGATACTGATTTGTATAATGTCTCCTGGCAGGAACAATGAGAGAGTTTCTTTGAACAGCAGAAGCTATAGCAGAGTAAAAACTTACCTGTGTTAAAGTCAAAAGAAAAATATTTGCAATTTGCTCAGTCAATAGACCGGCAGGAAAGCCCTTTGAGACCACTTCTGCAGATAGAATTTCTCCCCTGGGCCCAGCTGGGTGTGTTGGTGGCTGCCCAGGACCCGAGTCAGATAATCAACCTGTCTGTGAACAATCCTCCCAATTCAACAAACTGTCCCCAGGGAAAGGGACAGCAGCAGCCCAATCTGAGGGAGTGAACATTTCCAGTCTTCTCCTGTCTGCCAGCACACCGGGCTCCAGAGGTGGGTGACATGAAGTTCGAGCTCTCAAGCAGTGGGGGAGTCAATGAGGAGTTTATTTATTTATTTATTTATTTAAAGACAGAGTCTGGCTCTGTTGCCCAGGCTGAAGTACAGTGGCACAATCTCGGCTCACTGCAACCTCCACCTCCCAGGTTCAAGCCATCCTCCCACCTCAGCCTCCCAAGTAGCTAGGATTACAAGTGTGTACCACCATGCCAAGCTAACTTTTGTACTTTTTGTAGAAGCAGGATTTCACCATGTTTGCCAGGCTGGTCTCAAACTCTTGGCCTCAAGTGATCTGTCTTCCTCAGCTTCTCAAAGCACTGCGATTATAGGCATGAGCCACCACATCCAGCCTCAGTGAGGGGTTTAAACCAGCACTGGGGGCTGCTGCTTTGAGCTGTTTCAGTCCAAGATCCTCCACTCACTAGCTCAGTTTCCCCATGAACCAGCCAGTGAGGAAACTCTGTTTCTTCCACTGTAAAATGGGGAAATGGGGCTGGTATAAGAACTCAGTCCAATAGGGAAGTGTGAGAAAGCCTCTTGTCGATGGATCCCACAACAAAAATTATTCATGTTAGTTTTAAATGGCAAAATAAACAAAATGATAAAAAAGTGAGAACGTTCCACCATGACACCTGATCGATAAGAAAGGGTGGGTGAGGGAGGCAGAAATAACGAACCTCCCTCTGCTCTTTGCTCGCTGTGGTAATTTTTCTATTTTTGGGGGGAAATGAGCCTTCAGGTCCTGCCCAGATAGATACTTTTGGTCCCATTTATTTTAAACGAGAGAGAGGCGTTGTGAGCAAGCAGTGCCTTGGCTGCATCACTATCGCTGTGGCCTTGAAAGGATCTGTTTGTTGCTGCCATCTGTGGGGGAACCCGGACACCACCCCAAAGTCATGCTTCAGGGACTCGGAGAGGACTCCAGCTTCCTCAGGGGGGACGGGCTGACTGTGGCATCTCTCCTGGGAGCTGTAACAGCAGCCTGAGGGGTGTTCCCATCTCCCCTTGCCCCTACCCTCCATTCTCACCGACAGCTGGAGGCCTCTTCCTAAAGTGGCAAATCACATCACAGCACTCAGCAGGGCTGGCACTGGGGGAGATCAGTGAAGAGCGGGGGGCCCAAAATGAAGGGGACCTCACTCCCAGATTGTGTAAGTGCCAGGCACTCACTGTGCCTTAGGTCCAGTCCGGTACTCAGCTACTCACACCTCCCCCAGCTTCTCATGGCTCTCAGAATAAAATGCAAACTCCCCACCAGAGCCACCCGGGGAAGTGATACCTGGTCCCTGCCCACCCCTCCCCTACCTCTCAATTCTCCTCCAGTACCACCAGCTTCTTTCTGTTGCCGGGACGACTCAAACTTTATCCTGCCCAGAAGGATAAAAGTGTTTTCCTGTATTTTTCCTGTATACTCACGATACTTCTCATACAACACATATGGGTTTTCCCTGGGCATTCAGCAATTCTTCAGCTCCCCGGTCACCAACTTGGCATCCTACAATTTAATTCTGACACTAACTACCTAGAGTGAGTGCAGACCCACAGGGTAAGGGCTCAGTCCCACAAGACTTTCCCCTACTTCAGACACCAGCCACAAGTCCTGGATTGTGATCCATGCTTCTGACCAACGGGCTCTAAGTCAGGGGTTTCCATGACTCCCTCCTTTCAATAATTTGCTAGGACAGCTCACAACACCGCTTTATTATGAAGGGAATCATGAAGGATACAGACGAAGAAACAGATGGAGAGACCCCAGGGCAAGTGTGGAGAGAGGCTGAGAGCTTCCTTGTCCTCTCCCAGGTGCCACCCTTCTAGCACCCAGATGTCATCACCAACCAGGAAGCTCTTGGAACCCCATTGATTACGGTTTTTATGGAGGCTTCATTATGTAGCCATAATTGATTAAGTCATTGACCTTCAGTGATTAGTCAATTTCCAGTCCCTTTCTTGGACCCTAGAGTTTGTGGGGAATGGAAATCACCTGGTTGGATCCTCTGGGAACCAATTCCTATTCTCCAAGGGTAACCTCATTAGCATAAAAGCCAGGTATGGTTGAAAGGAGCGTATTATGAAAAACAAAAGATGCTCCTCTCACCTCTATCGCTTAGGAAATTCTAAGGGTTTAAGACCTCTGTGCCAGGAACCTGGAGGAAGACTAAATATATATTTCTTAATATATGTCAATATCACTGCGCCAGGGTCTGTGCACTTTTTCTTCCTTATCCCGGGAAGAGTTTTTCCCCGGATTTTGTATGATGAGCTCCTTCTCTGCCAAGTCTTAGCACAAATGTCACCTCCTCAGAGAAGCCTGCCCTGACTACCCTACCTAAGATGACGCCCCTAACCCAGGCACTCTCTGTATTTTATAGCCTGTTTCATTTCTATCGCAGTCCTTACTACAGCCTACAATTATTTAGTGCCTGTCACCCCACTGGAGGGTCAACTCCACCAGGGCAGAGACTGGGTCTGGGTTGTGCACAGCTCTGTCCCCAGCACCTTGTATAGCACTTGGCACAGTGTAGGCACCAACTAAATATTTAGATAATTAAAGGAATGGAGATTCTGTTAAGGTCCTTTGAGTTCTGCAGTGAGGGAGGCTCGGCTTGGCAGGGCTGTGCCATAACTCAGGTTTACACAGCTCAGAGGCCTCTATCACTGACACCCTTCCCCAGCCACCTCCATGGGTCACCAAGGAGTAGTTGACCACTCTGGGTTTTCTGTGCCAGAAGCTCTAGCAGCAGGGGTGCTATTTGGAAGACCGTGACAATGGCCCTGGGGTATGATGTTCTGTTTCTCCCACCTCCATCTCTTTTCCTTCTTCTTGGCTCTGCTCTAGTGTTAAGAGACACCTATGTCCACAGCCGGTCATCCAGTCTCCCCAGGCCTGTGCTTTCTGCTGTGTTTGGCCAATAAGAACAGAGAGGGGCAGTAGACTCCCACCCTCCTTGCTGGGTCCTGATGCAGCTGTGGCTGTTGCTATGGTTTGAATATTTGCCCCACCAAAAACTCACATTGAAATTTAATCTCCAGTGTGGCAGTATTGACAGGTGGGGTCTCTAAGAGGCGATTGGGTCATGGAGGCTCTGCCCTTCTGAATGGATTAATCCATTCATTGATCATGTGGGTGTGACGGATGGTTTTATAAGAAGAGGTAAAGAGATCAGAGGTAGCACATTAGTTTGCTCAGTTCCCCAACCCCCATGTGATGCCCTGCACACCTCGGGACTGTGCAGAGTCCCCACCAGCAAGAAGGCCCTCACCAGACACAGCACCTTGACCTTGGACTTCTCTGTTGCCATAGTTATAAGAAGGAAATTATTTTTCTTTATAAATTACCCAGTTTCAGGTATTCTGTGATAAGTGTAAAGCAAAAATAAAATCCAAATCTTCTCCAACCAACCAAACAGACCCACTCTGGGCCAAGGGGACCCTGGAGAAACCTGAAAACCTGAATTTCTGCCCATGATGGAAAAAGAAGTTGAACATACCCCATTATACCCTCTGCCTTTTGGAGTTTAGGCACAACTGACCAGCATTAACATTAAAATAGAAATCATAAAACTGACAAAACAGACTCTTAGTGAAAAAAGGACCAAATTCAAAGCCTGACTCTAGTACAGCATCACATGACAGATAGCAGACTCTGAAGGAAATAAAAATATTTTACCCCAAGATATATTTCATTGACATATTTTGAGATGGCCTTGCAAGGCTGTCTTTTGTGGGGGAGATTTGTATGTGCAGAGAACCTCCAGTAATACAGCCAGGTTTTTAAGGATCTAGGGGAGATTAACTAAGAGTCTGACACATTTTAAGGTCCAAAAAGAGATATTTACCATCTATTCTCTCTGAAGCCCGTTACCTGTAGGCTTCATCTACATAACAAGAACCTTGGCTTCCACAACCCCCTCTTATCTTCTTTTTCTTTTTTTTCTTTTTTTTCTTTTTTTGAGATGTCTCGCTCTGTCGCCTGGGCTGGAGTGCAGTGGCCTGATCTTGGCTCAGTGCAACCTCCACTTTCCAGTTCAAGCACTTTTCCTGTCTCAGCCACTCAAGTATCTTGGATTATAGGTGCCCATCACCATGCCCAGCTAATTTTTGTAATTTTAGTAGATACAGGGTTTCAACATATTGGTCAGGCTGGTCTCAAACTCCTGACCTCAAGCAATCTTCCTGCCTCGGCCTCCCAAAGTGCTGGGATTACAGACATAAGCCACCGCACCAGCCCCTCCTCTTATCTTAACTCAAGCATTACTTTCTACTGACTTTAAGTGTTTAGACACAACCTAACTTTTTAACTAATTGCCAATCAGAAAATCTTTGAATCCACCTGTGACCTGTAAGTTCCCCCTCCCCTTCAAGATATCCCCACCTTTCCAGGCCAATGTATACCTTACATGTATTGATTTGTGTCTTTGTCTGTAACTTCTGTCTCCCTAAAGTGTATAAAATCAAACTGTCACCTGACTGCCTTGGACACACTTTCTCAGGACCTGTTGAGACTGTTCTCCAGGCCATGGTCACTTCTATGGACTCAGAATAAACCTTTTCAAATATCGTACCAAGTTTGTTTTCTTCTTTTAACATAAGCAACAGAAAACGGATGAAGACAGCAGTGTTCCTCTTCCTGTGTCCTCAGCTCCTCATGGGCAATCCTCTCTTACAGCTGCGGTTTTCACAAGTTCTAGTAATTCCCTTGCTCCCAGCCCCTCCAATCGTAGGGCTGGTAAGTGTTCCCATCTGTTTCTAGTACTGGGGTTCTGGGAAAACTACTTAACCCCCTCTATGCCTCACAATCCTCATCTACATAACAAGGACAATAGTGGCACCTACCTCACGGAGCCATTGTAACAATTAAATGAGATAATAGGAGGTAGTGCCTAGAATAGTACCTGGTATGTAATAAACATGATTATTATTGTTGTTGTTATTTTATTGCCATCACTGGCTATTGCTGTTATTATTTTATTATGCCTTTTCCTGTATTAAGCACGAATCTCATAGGATCTCTTGGATCCTTATTATTTCAACTTTACACTTGCGGCAACTGCAGCTTAGGCAAACCCAGCCAGTTTTCCAGCATGATCCAGTTAGAACGTAGCAGAATCAGGCCCCAAGTTTTCATCCGACTGCTCAGCCCAGGATCTTGACCACCAAGCCAGGTTTCCCCCTGCCCCTTTATCTGTTCAAAGTCCATCGTTGTGTAGGGGGCTGGCCTGTGCATTGCAGGATGTTTACCTACATCCATGACCTCTATCCACCAGATGCGAGCCATCCACAACAAAGAAAGATCTGACCCAAAATGGCAGTGGGTACAAGTTTGAGAGACCCTGGTATGAGGATTATGCAGATACAAGAAAAACCATGATTATGGAGATAAGTGCTCTACATTTGACTCAAACTGATGAAATGATGACATCAGCAGACTAATTTACATGTATGCCTAGAATAACCACTAAAAAAGCTACCCGGGAGATACACTTAAAAATACCATAGATATATCAAACCAGAACTCTAAAAAATATGCAGATAACTCACAGGAAGACCACAAAGAAAGGAAAAGAAAACAGAAAAAGTAAAACCAGAAGGAGCAAACAAAAAATAAAATGGCAAACTTAAGCCCTAGTATAGTCACGGCATTAAATGTTGATAGTTGTATTAGTCTGTTCTCACACTGATATAAAGAAATACCTGAGACAGGGTAATTTATTTTAAAAAGAGGTTTCATTGGCCTACAATTCTGCAGGCTGTACAGGAAGCATGAGTGGGGAGGCCTCGGGGAGCTTTCACTCACGGCAGAATGTGAAGCCAGAGAAAGCATCTTCATATGGCTGGAGCAGGAGGAAGGGGGGCAGAGAGATGCTACATGCTTTTAAACAACCAGATCTCATGAGAACTCGCTCACTCTATAGTACCGAGGTGGACGGTGCTGAACCATTCATGAGAACTCCATCCCCATGATCCAATCACCTCCCACCAGGCCCCACCTCCAACACTGGGGATTACAATACAAGGTGAGATTTGGATGGGGACACAGATCCAAACCATATCAACGATCTAATTAAAACAAAAGATTGGCAGAGTGAAATTAAAACATGACCCAATTATATGTTGTCTACAAGAAACTCATCTCAATTGTAACTAGATAGGCAGAAACAAACCCGGAGCAGAATACTTGAAATTCCATAAAGAAAACAAGAATATTGGGAATGGATAAAAATAGGGTAAATACAAACGATTTTACTAGTTTTCACCTCATGAGTTTCTTATATTATATGTGATGGTTGAAACAAAAATAATAACATCATGTGATGTGATTCTCGATGTGTGAAAGCAACACTTGAGACAATTATATTGTAAAAATGGGAAGGGGAAAGGGTCCTAAGTAGCAGTAAGGCCTGGATGCTTCAAGCTAAGTATTGAAACAGTGATAGCAGTTTTTACAATAAACTGTGTAGGTATGTAGGCAACCACTGAGCAAAATATACAAAGCAATATACTCTAATACACAAATAAATCACAATGGAATTCTAAAAATCATTCAGAAACCAACAGGAAGGCAAGAAAAGAGAAACAGAGGAATAAGAAACAGAGGGTAAAAAGAGAAAATAAATAATAAAATCTCAGTTCTTAGCTCTAACATATCCATAATTACTTCAAATGTCAATGGTCTAATTGTACTGACTAAGAGAGAGAGTGCACTGGGAAATACAAGCCAGGTACTGTGCATACAAGAAACTTACTTTAAATATAATGACACATAAGCTGAAAGCTAAAGAATGGATAAAGTTGTATCATAGGCCAGGTCCCGTGGGTCACACTTGTAGTCCCAGCACTTTTGGGAGGCCAAGGCGGGTGGATCACATGAGGTCAGGAGTTCGAAACCAGCCTGGCCAATGTGGCAAAACCCCGTCTCTACTAAAAACAGAAGAAATTAGGTGAGCGTGGTGGCACATGCCTATAATCCCAGCTACTTGGGAGGCTGAGGCAGGAGAATTGCTTGAACCTGGGAAGCGGAGGTTGCAGTGAGCTCAGTTTGCGGCATTGCACACTAGCCTGGGCAACAAGAGTGAAACTCCATCTCAAAAAAAAAAAAAAGTTGTATCTTGCAAATATTGATTTAATAAAAGCAACAGTGTTTATATTAATATTAGATTAAATAGACTTAAGAGCAAAGACATTAGTAGGGTCAATAAGAGACATTACATAAGTATAAAAGGATCAATCTACAGAGAAGAATAGTGATCCTAAATGTGTATGCATCAACCAATACAGCTTTGAAATACAGGAAACAAAAACTAATAGAGCTGAAAGGAAAAATAGATAAATCCACAATTATAATTGATGTCAGGACCTAAGATATCAGCATTTGACATTTTCTGTCAGTAACTGACATATCTGGTAGACAGATCTAACAGGCAGGAAATCGGTAAGGATACAGTTAAACTGAACAATACCATAAATCAACTGATCTAATTGATATGTGTAGTTTACTTCATCCAACAACAACAGAAATGTACATTCTTCCTAAGCTTACATGGGATGTTCACCTAGGTAGATTGTCTCCTGATTTATAAAGAAGACTTTAACAAATTAAAAAAAATTGAAACCACAAAGGGAATGTTCTCTTACCATAAGGAAACAAACTAGAAATCAATAATAGAAGGACAGCAGGAAAATCTTCAACTGTGTGACTATTAAACAGCTCAATTCTACAAAACCCATGAGTAAAAGAAGAAGTCTCCAAGAAAATTAAAAAAAATACATAGAACTGAATGACAATGAAAATATGACATATCAAAATGTGTGAGATGTAGCTAAAGTCATGCTGAGAAATAACTTTAGAGTACTAAGTGCCTACACTAGAAAAACAGGAAAAAGCTCAAATCAATAACCCAAGTCCTACCTCAAGAAACTAGGTAAAAAGAGTAAAGTAAACCCAAAGTAAGCAGAAAGAAGGAAATAATAAAGATAAGAGCAGAAACGAATGAAGTTGAAAACAGAAAAGCAATAGATAAAATCAATGAAACAAAGAATAGGTTCTTTGAAAAACTCAATATAATTGACATATGTTTAGCAAGATTGACAAAGATGAAAAGAGAAACAAATCACTAATCCCAGAAACAAAACAGAGGATATCACTACAGATTCTATGGTCATTAAAGGGATAAAAAGAAAATGCTATGAATAACTTTATACTCATAAATTCTATAATTTGTAAGAAATGGACTAGTTTTTGAAAACCATAAGCTACCAAATCCAATCAAGATGAAACTAATTACCATAGTAACACTATAAGATCCTGAAAAAGAATATCCAGGCCAAGATGGTTTCACTGGAGAATTTTAGCTAACATTTAAAAAGAACATTTATATCAATGTTACAGTGTCTTCCAGAAAACAGAAGAGAGAACACTTCCGAGCTCATTTTATGAGGCCAATACTACTTTGATATCCAATTCAGACAAAAATAGAAATAGAAAACTTTATAATAAGTACAAAATTGAAAACTATAAAAACAGAAAACTATAGACAAATATCTCTCACGAACTTAGATACAAAAATCTTCAAATACATCATAAAATTGAATTCAACAATGTATAGAAAATACTACATGACATGACCAAGGGAGATTAATGCCAAGAATGCAAGGCTAGTTTAATATTCAAAACATCAATCAATATAATCCACCATATCCACAGGCTGAAGAAGAAGAATTTCTTTAATTGATGCAGAAAAAACACTTATTCATGATAAAAAAAAATGCTCAGCAAACTAGAATTGGAGGGTAATGCTCTCAATCTTATAAAAATCATCAATGAAAACCTATACTTAATATCATACTTAATGGTGAAATACTGAATGTTTTGCCTCTACAACCAGGAATGAGGCATCAAGATAGATAATATCCTGCTTGGATAAAAAGAAAAATGTCCTTTTTCACCCCTTTTAGTCAACATAGTTCTAGAAGTTCTAGACAATACAATAAGGCAAGAAAAAGAAATAGAAAGTAAACAGAAGAAATGCAACAGTCTCTATGTGAAGATGACGTGATTGCCTACAAGGAAAATCCCAAAGACTCTACCAAAACAAGGAATCATCCTAGAATTAATTACTGAGTTCAGCAAGATTGTGTGATACAAGATGAAAACGCAAAATCAATTGCATTTATATATGCTAATAATAAACAAATAGAACCTGAAGTTTAAAGTGCAATACCACATACAATTACTCCAAAGAAAATGAAATACAGCCTAGTGCGGTGGCTCACGCCTGTAATCCCAGCACTTCGGGAGGCTGAGGCAGGCAGATCATGAGGTCAGGAAATCGAGACCATCCTGGCTAACACAGTGAGACCCTGTCTCTACCAAAAATACAAAAAAATTAGCTATGCATGGTGGTTGGCACCTGCAGTCCCAGCTACTCGGGAGGCTGAGGCAGGAGAATGGCATGAACCCTGGATGTGGAGCTTGCAGTGAGCCGAGATCGCGCCATTGCACTCCAGCCTGGGTGACGCAGTGAGACTACACCTCAAAAAAAAAAGAAAAAGACAAGAAAATGAAATACTTAGGTGTAAAATCAGCAAAACATGGAAAAGATTTATATGCTGAAAATTATAAACTATTGATGAAAGAAATTAAAGAAGTATACAACTGGAAAAGCTTTGTTTATGGACTGGAAGACAACATAGTGAAAATGCCAATTCTCTCCCTAATTCATTGATGTTTAATTCAATTTCTGTTAAAATCCCAAGAGGCTTTTTGGAGACATAGACAAGCCAATGGGCTTCTCACTCTATCTCTGCTGGTGCCACAGGGGAAGGAAGCTCCCACCTGGCCTTCTTTTGCTACTGGGTAGAGGAACAGATGTTGAGAGGTCCCAGTGGGTGACTGCCATGAGTGGAGAGTGGGGACACTCTGAGCCTGGTTCACCTTCTTCTGCTGGGTGGAAGCCTCAGAGACACCAGGTCTAAGTTACCCTCTGCCATTAGATGAAGGGGCTGGAGACTCCAGGTTTTCTGGTACCACAAAGAAGGGATGCATGTGTATGGTGGGCATGGGGTGTGGGACAGGCCAACCAAGCCCTGAAAGCTCTGCTGGAGCCACTGCTGCTACTGTGTGTGGGCTCCATGACGCTGCCCCCTTCCAGCTGTTGCATTTAGTTTTGAGTTCATGTATCCCTGTTGGTGGTTCCGGGTTGCTGGCCTCTGTAGTATCTAGTGCAGGGTGTGTGGGAAGTTAAAACAACAACAACATCAACAACAAGACAAGTAACTCTACTTAGGTGTCGTTATCAAAGTCCTAAGGTTCTTAGCCAGTGCATCTTCTTCATTCCATCTTTCAGAGTGCTTTATGCTTGTCTGTTAGATTATTTCTAGGGCATTTAGTTGTATTATGAGGGGAAGAGTAGGGAAAAGTGAACCTGTAATATCTTGTTCCATAACTATAGGATGGTTTCTTTTAAAGCTAAAAATAGACTTACCATAGATCCAGAAATTGCACTTATAGGCCTTTATTCCACAGAAATAAAACATATGTTCATGTAGAAGATTCTACAGAAAATTTCACAGCAACTTTATTCATAATGGCCCCATACTGGAAACTATACCAATGTCCTTCAATGGGTGAATGATTAAACAAGCCCTGGAACATCCATAACATGGAATATGTCAGCAATAAAAAGGAGAAACTACTGATGCACACAGCAACCAAAATGAACGTCAAGGGGATGATGCTTACTAGAAGAATAAGCTAATGTCAAAATGTTACATGCTGTATGATTCCCTTTAGAGAACATTCTTGAAATTTAAAAAATTCTAGAGATGGAGATCAGTTAGAGGTTGCAGGGAATTAGGGACTGGCGAGTGTAGTCCTAGAGGGTGGCACAGGGACCCTTGAGGTGACACGACAGTTCTGTAGCTTGATTATGGTCATGGTTACTCAAAACTGCATATGTGATAAAATTGCATAACTGGCGAAATCTACATAAGCTCTGTGGATTGTACCTACGTCAATTTCTGGCTTATCATATTGTACTTTAGTGCTGCAAGATATGATCACTGGGGGAGGCTGGGTGAAGGGTACACGAGACCTCCTTAAACAGTTCCTTGCCACTATCTGTGAATCTAAGTTATTTCCTAGTAAAAAAAACTTTTTAAAGCCAAAACAAAACAATATTGCTAATTTCCAACCATAAAGCATTCCTTTTAAACTACCCCTGCCCCCATCTTCTCTCTCTGTCTCTGTTTCTCCATCTCTCTTTTTCAGGCCACTGTACAGACCTATTTGCACCAACCTGGAACTTTCATTTTTTTCCTTTTTTTTTTTTTTTTTTTTGAGATGGAGTCTTGCTTTGTTGCCCAGGCTGGAGTGCAGTGGTACCATCTTGGCTCACTGCAACCTCCGCCTCCCAGTTCAAGCGATTCTTCTGCCTCAGCCTCCCGAGTAGCTGGGATTACAGGCACACACTGCTACTCCTGGCTAATTTTTGTATTTTAGTGGACTTGAGGTTTTACCATGTTGGCCAGGCTGGTCTCAAACTCCTGACCTCAGGGGATCGGCCTCCCAAAGTGCTGGGATTACAAGTGTGAGCCACTGAGGCTGGCCCAATCTGGAACTTTCTATCTGAGCTTCTGGGAGGGCTGGCAGAAAGTGGAAAGGGGGATAACTTTTTAGTGCCTGATTCAGTGGTATTTCATGTGAACTACCTTAATCAGGGAGCCAAATCTCTAATCCTTCTGTTTATCAGTGGCCCCTGCCCCATCCTTTGGGAAACATTCTGGAATGTTTGGCACTTAATACTGGGTACAAACCCCAGCAGCAGCCATTCCTGGTGCCTTCAAACAAACGGACATTGAATGGGGTAATATTATTTGGATGATTTTCAAAAATGCCCTACAAATGACAAGTGGATCAGCAGATAGATTCCAGGCATCATGGGTGTCCCTTTGGGTTGGCAATTGCAGCTGCTCATTATCCAGGTCCTTGGGAAGATGGTTGAACGTGAGTTGTATCCTGGGCAGATAGACTCACGGACATGCACACAAATGCACACACACAGGACACACATGTGGATGCTTTGTGCTCCTCCAAGCTGGGCATTTTACAGTCAATTCATGGACCAGCCAATACATTTGGAAGCTTAGTAGGCTATTAGAGTTGCAGAAAAAGTCTCAAGTTCAAATAAAATGTATGTATGTGTTTGTGTGTGCATCTACTCACAGTCTTATCCACCTACCTCTCAGCTGCAGCAGTGGTGCCAACATCACGACTTTATGTGCATAAACTTGGCTGGGTAAGGAAGGGACCTTCATGTGCAAATGTCCCTCGTGCCATTGGACAAACCCACCACCTTCACCTTTCAAGCTGCTTATTAGAACTCTAGATTATGTGCCTGACAGGCTGTCAGGTTGAGTTTTCCCTTCTCTATGACATGGGACAAGCAAAGTGGGGAAAACATCTCCTACAGGGTGAAGTGTCTTCATCCTGTCTTCCTCACCCCCTTTGCCACTTAAAGATTGGCTTTAATCTAACTAGAACTTTTCAGGGTTTCTGTAATGGGAGGCAGAAGCACAGTAAGAAATCCCCTTCACTACCCAGTGAAAGACAGGGGTGTCTCCAAGGAAAGCCTGTCTCACCTGCTCCCTGTCTCCCCCTGAGAACCTGCTCCAGCGCAGCCTCCTCGTCTCTGTTCCAAAGGTGGGGGTGGGCCCTGTGGGAAAGAGGCAGGGGACAGATGGAGGGGCAAGAGGGCAGGGGTCCCAACATGCACAGATGAGCAAATGCCCAGATTGAAACGTAAGCTGAATGTAATTACTTGGTTAATTAAATACTGACTTTTAACTCAAAAAGTGATTAAAACAAGCTGCAGGAAGACTGTGCAGAAGCAGGGCAGGGAATGAATCAAAGCTTTCAAGGAGGGGGAGGAGGAGGAGAGGGTCGCCACAGGCAGGTCTGGCTTGCTCTTCCTACTGTGTGCTGGGCCTTCTGCATGCTGGGGGTGTGGTCTCTGGTCTCTGAGAAGGTGAGGAATTTCGGACCGAGGCCAACATGCAAACTAGGATTGCAGACTTCTCCTTACATTTTTCCACTTGAGACCCCATCTCTTTTCCCAGTTGTCTGAGAGTACCAGGAGCTGCTGGCGCCCAGGAACCAGGTCCTGTTCATCCACGTTTCCTTGGAACAGAATACAGTACTCGGCACGAAGAGGTGCTCCAGAAATGCTTGTAGAACAAATGAACACATTACTACACAGTGCTATTATGCACATGTGTGTTCTGGTGTGCGCATGCGTGTTCATCATAGGCAGGTGCTGTGGGTCATGTGTTGTAGGCTAGTCTTAACTCACCAGCTCAGACACCCATGATGTCAGAGGGTCTGCAAAACTCCCCGAGCCGTGTTTCCCAGCAGACTCACTGGTCCTCTGTATTCAAGTCCTCAGCCTGTTTTCCAGGTCCTCCTAGGCAGTTAGGGATGGCTGGTCCCATTCCAGAGCTCAGTGTCTGCCTGGGAGACTTAGGGGCTTTAGAGCCTCAGATGTCCCCAGTCTGGGAAGTCACTCAGCCGTGACTCAGTCGGGCCTGGATGGGGCTCAGCAGAATCCTCGGGACTCCCACGGCTTCCCGATGCTCCAGCTCCTGCCACCTCCACCCATGGCCTTTCTCCTCCTGTGTCCTTCATCCCCCATGACATCATTCTGTGTGATCATCCTGACTGCACAATCGAGCCTTTCAAGCTCGTCAAGCCACCCCAACTCTCTCCTTATTGTTGATTTAACCTCAAGGGGGCCATTCTCTTGATGCCTCCAGACCTTGCTTCTTCTGCCTGCAAATTTCTTGGCAGCCCTTTTGTGCAGAACACCCCCTGGTTCCATCTACCTGGCAAAGCTGGAGTTGCCATTTTATTCCTTGACTTACAGGCAACAACAAAAAAAAAAAGAAGGAAAAAAATCACTCAGTGTGTATTTTTTAATCTCCATCAAGAGACTAAAATACAACCTGTACCATTTTTGTCTGAGCACTTTCTGGCTGAGTTTGGGTTGCAGCAGATGGGATTTTATGAAGGTTGTAAAAGTCAAGCTCTCAGCATGTCAAACAAATCAGTGTGTGAAGGAGAAACATTAAAGGCAGGAAAAATGGCTGTGGCCTGGGATGCATTCAGAGGCTTTGGAAAACAAGGCCACAGACCCGGAGCACAGGTGGCCCCGAAATTTGGCTGAAACTTACTTTTCAAGAGCAAAAGTTGCTGCAGTCACCCTCAAAGGATCATGATCTAAATTCTCCACTCCTGAGTGGGGACCATGGTGTCCCAGGTTTAAAAATACAAATTCCAGCATCATCTATAACTATATAGTCTTGTGGTTAATTCTGCTTGAGCTTCCATCTAGGCATAAGCCGTCTTGTATGAAGAACTGCAATCGCATTAGGAAAAAAGGATCTGGGTGTGTGTCTTGAGAAATTATGGTATTAAAAAATGGCAGCATAAACCACCATTAAGTCAGAATAAAGATAATTACTTATTATGCTGCTTCCCTGGGTGAACACACTGACTCAGGGATGAATTCGCTTCAGCAAAACAGGGTTAATCTCTGCAGCACGGTACCTATCCCATTATCCCCTGCTTAATTACATGTGATTGTAGAGTCTAATTTATACTGATACCCAAGCCCAATAGAGCACCTTCATGAAGAGCAGGTTAGTTGGCAGGTGGGAAATTTATAAACTGGTTTAATTGCAATCATCCTTGAGCTGTGTTATATGTGACCTCAGGGAGTGATGAGGTTACTCTAAATTCTCACTAGTGAAAGACAAGAGGGTCATGGCCAGTTAATACATGGTTCTGAGAACACAGATAAAGGTGACAATTTGTCTGTTTGCTTTATAATTCACTAATAGTTCTTTTCTGGATAAGTGGGCAGGGAAGAAGATTGAACATTTGGATTTCACTGTGTGATGAAACAGAAGCATACAAGCAGCGTTAATACAACGTAAGTGAATATTAAAATGACTGAGGTGTCTCCAGGAAGCACAGCTGTAGATCTCTGTGGATAAGATAAAGTACATGGATCTTTGGTGGACAAGAGTTTTCTTATTTATTATTATTATATATGTGTATTTTGAGACAGAGTCTTGCTGTGTAGCCCAGGCTGGTATGCAGCAGCATGATCATGGCTAACTGCAGGCTTAACCTCCTGGGTTCAAGTGATCCTCTCACTTTAGCCTCCCGAATAGTTGGGATTACAGACATGCACCACCACACCCAACTAAGTTTGTATGTTTTGTAGAGAGACAGTGTCCCACTATGTTGTCCAGGTTGCTCCCAAACTCCTGGACTCAAGTGGTCTGCCCGCCTCAGTCCCCCAAAGTGCTAAGATTACAGGTGTGAGCCAAACGCCTGGCCAAGAGTTTTCTAAAGGGGAAAGGCAGGATCCATTCTCCCATATGTGCAATTCCATTTAGGGCTCTTTTTGGAACAGCACACCTGGTTTTAGAACTCCTTTCTAGAAAGTTCACTTATGAGCTGCTTAATGGCAGTGATGATTTAGCATAAGCAGAGCACAGCAGCCCTAGGGCTGAGGTTCTAACCTGGGCTCTGTTCCCACTGGCTGGTAATTCCTTGGCTGACCTCCCCAGGCTTCCGTTTCCACATCTTGAGAGTAGTGATGATATCAGTGGCACTGCAGGGACGTTGTGTTGGATTGAATGAGATGAAGGAGGCTACAAATGCACAGCACAGACCGGTTCTGAGCCTCCCATTCCATTTCAGAGCAGGAAGCTGGGCCTTCTCTTTGAGGATGCACTGACAGAGGCCACTGTGAGATCTGGCAGAGGGTGTTTTGATGTCAGCTGATCAGAACACATGGCAGTCTTAGACATCTCTGATATGACTCCTGCTCATGGAGCCATTCATTTGACAGATGTTATTAAGTTAAGTACCAGATCATAGCAACTACAGGAGTTATAAAGAGGACATGTCACTTGCTTCAGGGGAGCTTAGAGCCTAGGAGGTGAAACAGATATAACAAGTGACCATGACAAAGTTTGCAGCAGGAGCTGCTGGTTACTTACCTCCTCTTTGCTAATAAAAATGGGATCTGTTTGGGCAGCAACAGGTCCAGTTCAAGGGGACAGAACAACCCTGTCAATCATGACAATCCCAGAGGTGGGCACTTGACCACTGCTGGCCAAGGAACTGGAAGGGCCAGTCAGCAGAAGGCTTCTGGGAATATTTTTCTCCGTGCTAAGATGGGAGAAAAATATTCTAATTCCTGTTCAGAGTTACTGAAAGCTGGAAAGAGCATAGCTCCCAACCCTCCAAAGGAAAAAACTAGACAAGCAACAAGTGCATGCCTTTTCTTGAACCCAACAAAATCCTGAGGTTGCAGAGCAATCAACATTCCCCAAATTTACAGAGAGACAGAGGCGCTTGTGGGGAGAGAAGAGCCTGGCAAGATGTAGCTGGAAACAGCAAGAAGAGTTCAGCAAAGGTGGTGGTTCCCAAGAGGGGCTGATTTCGTCTCCTAGGGGGCAGCTGGGAGTATCTGAAGAAAGTTTTGATTGTTACAACTGGGTTAAGAGTGTTACTGGCATCTAGTGGGCCAGGGACGCTGCTAAACACTCTGCAATACACAAGACAGCCCCTATGACAAAGAATTTTCTGGCCCAAAATGTCCATGATGTCAAGGCTGAGAAAACTTGAGCTAAGTCAACATTGTCTCTAGCCTGGACAACTACAGTACACCAACAGGTCACCCAGGTCTGCGCTCATTCCCTACCATCCATTCCCCGCATGGCAGCCAGTCGGCTTCCATGTAAAAGAAACCAGATCGTGCCACTCGTCTACATAATATCCTCCAATGGCTCACATCTTGAGGCTTCACCATGGCTTCACAGCGTGCAGCATCTGTTCTCTCCCTGGCCTTCCGATTAGATGTCATGCTACCCCTTCTGTCACTTCGATCCAGCCATATAGTCTCTCTGCATCCCTGGAAGACACCAAGAACATTCCCATCTCAGAGCCTTTGTATTTGCTCTCCCTGCCTGGGATGCTCTTTGCCCATCCAATGCTCATGGCCACATCTCACTCCCATCTCTCCTCCAACATCTCATCTTCAAAGAGGAGAGAAAGAGCCCACCCACATTCCCACACTAGGATAGTGCTTGGCACAAAGTAGGTGCTCAAATAAATATTTGTTGAAGGAATCAATAAGTGAAATGAAGACCTGCCCTCTTGAACTTTCAGTTAACTCACCCCAGCCTCAAATTGAAATCAAAGAAGTTATTAGAAACCTGGATGACAGCAGAAAAGAGAACTGAGGGAGTGAGTCTGGGACTGGGTGTCGGAGCTCTGGGTTCATGTCTGGTTGGGTCAGCAGCTTTCAGATGTGTCCCTGGATAAGGTATTTTCATACTCTGAGTCTCAGATTATTTGTAAAATGGGCAAAGAAGTCATTCATTCATTCATGTCTTCATTCAATAAAAATTTATTGAGCAACTACTGAGCCACGCACTGATGCAGGTGATGGGGATCCACTAGGAAACAAGACAGTTCCTTCTGGAATGAATGACTACACGTTTATCTGCTTTAAACAACACACGTACATGAGACAAACTGCATAGCTCTGTAGGTCAGAAGTTCAACACAGCATGACTAGATGTTCTGCTCAGAATCTCACTGGACTAAAATCAAGGTGTCAGCTAGAGACATGGTTCTTACCTGGAGCTCAGGGATCTTCTTCCAAGCTCGCTGGTGTTAGCGGAATTCGTTTCCTTCTCACTTTCCATGTGGCCCAAGCACAGGCACATTGAATCCTTCCAGAGCTTCAAATCTCTCTTCAAATCTCTCTGACTTTTTTTGCCATTCTTTTCTGTTATTCAAGGCTAATGAGATTCCATTGTATCCTCCGAAATAATTCAGGTTAATCTTACTATATTCCCAGGTTCCAGAAATCAGAGCATGTACATCTTTTGGGGGCCATTCTGCAAATTTACACGTGGATGCACGTGGAGCCAGCATTTCAGGCAGAGGAAACAGCAGAGGCAAAGGCCATAAAATACTAATGGGCTTGATTTGTTCAAGAAGCCTCAAGCAACCAACATGGCTGGGCCAGCAGAGCGTGGAAGAGGGACACAGGTGCGGAGGCCAGGGACGTGGCGGCTTCGAGGTCCTGTGGTGCCTGGTAGACAACAGGAACCAGAATGGCTTTTGTTCTAAGTACTTATGGAACTCATGGGAGCATTTTAAGCAGGATTGTAAAAATACCAAATCAATGTTTTTAAAGAAGATAATTGACTTCTCTATGGCAAAAAGTAAATGTGGAAGCAGGAAGACCAGTTTGGTGGACATGGCCATGGGGACAACGGCTTGGACTAGGACGTGGGGGTGGAAGTCATGAGAAGTGGTTGGGTTCTGGAGCTCTTTGAGTGATTTTTTAAAGTTGAATTTTCTGGTGGAGGAAAAGATTTGTCAATGTCCTTCTAGCTGACAGCAGAAGGGGTGGCTTTGGCGGGCTTTCATCTCCCTCTCCAGGCCTCCCCGTAACGCTCCACCTGGAATAAAAATAAAAGCTAAGAAAAACCCATCTATAGGCACAAACACAGCATCCAGAATAGTCACCTTGGCTTGTCACAGCCCTCGCCACACTGAGACATAGACATAGATATCGATAGATAAAAACTTGATTTTATAAAACTCAAAAGCCAGTGAAGACGAGGACACTCAGAAATGGAGAACCATTTAGCTGGGATCTGAAATAGTATAATAGAGCAGCAGCAGTTACTATCCTTTGAGTACAAAGTGTGAGAATGCTGCTTGAAGTTGGAGATTGGAGGCTTTGGGGAGCAGTTTCTTTACTTCGCTGACATCCTGGACATCACACATAGGCCTTAACAAAGTTCACACACAAGCCTCTGCAGCCTCCGTCTGCTTGTTCTGAGATCAAACCGGGCGGCCTTCGGCTCTGGCTTTGATTAGCTATGCACAGCCGACTGCCTGAAACTCATGCAATAGAGATGAATGGAAATGAGGCTTGTAATTATTTTCAAAAGACATGCAGCCTGACTTCAGCTCATGAAGAGTTCCAAGCCCCTGGAAAAGGCTGGCTCTGTGGGCGTGTGAGCTGTGCAGTCTCACTGTGCCTCCACTTAGACCCCATGTTAGGTTTAATGCTTGGCTCTCTTGAAATTCCCAGTAAGTTTTAAATGAGGGGCCCCATGTTTTCATTTTGTGCTTGGTTCTGCGTGGAAACTGCCTAGAAACCATCTTTCTCACTTTCATTCCAGTTGCTCAAACCCCTTTCTCAAACCTTTCAGAGAGGGAGATAGCACAGGGGATATTCCTGGGACTGTGGGGTGGAGGGGTGTGGGTTGGTTACAGCAGCTCCTGGATGGCTGATGATGAGGATGCTGCAGGTATGAGCAGGGCGTTAGCTGAGTGAGACTTCAGGATAAACCAACCTGGAGGTCCATCTTCCAAGGAGGGAGGTATCATTTTACCCGAGTATGGATAATCTGGGTCAAAGAACAGAAATGTCCCTAGCCCCAAACCTATCAACAGAGCAGCAAAGGCCCAGTAATAACCTGATCAAACCCATCTTGAAGTGGGATGAGCAGGGCCGAGAAATAAAAGAGGAAGAAACTAACCAGGAGCCTTGGCCACACTCCAGGCTTGTTCTGTGTCCAGCCGGGCTCCCTGCAACTTGGTTTTCAGGGTGTGAGCTGAGCAGCAGTACAACCTGTGTTGTTTAGCAAACAGTGGTGCTTGTGAATCCCAATCAGCGTGGTCCTCTCTGAGGGGGCCCCTCCAGCAATACACCCACTGACCAGACACTTGGGGATTTCCCGTGGGGAGAGAGTCACCTTTGTTCTAGAGCCTGCATTTCTCAATACCTGAGGAGGGGAAAGCCACATTCCTTGGAGGGTGCCAGGACCAGTTACATGTTTTTGGAGCCCAGTGCAAAATAAAAATGTGGAGTCCTTTGTGTAGAAATGTTTGAGAATTTCAAGTCAGTGACAACAGAATGAGAATTCCACCAAGCACAGGCCCTTCTGAGCATGGGGCCCTGTGCAACTGTGCAGGTCACTCATCCATCCATCTGGCCCTGAAGGTGAACTTGGCATCTGGAAATATCTGGAGGTGATTCAAACTCAAGGTCAAAGAGAGGAAATGTGCTGCAGCTCAGAGCACCATTAGAGGCCCCAGCAAGATGGGACCATGCAGTAAAGGGACAGACCTCTGAGCATCCCGGAGGAGGCCATGGTTGCCTTGACAATGATGCCATTGTTGAATTAAGACTTTTCCTAGAGACCACTCTGTGGGGACCAGGATTGACTGGACGTATGGTACATTCTAGTGAGTTTGTTAAAAAAAAAAAAATCAGCCTTGAAGGTTACAGCTCCTGGGGTCTGGTAAAATGTTAAGGAATATCACGGAGGCTAGAGAGAGAGAGAGCTGGAAAACTGGGACTGGTGAAAGAAGAAGTTTGTGAAGAAATTTCAGAAGTGTGCCTCAGTTTCCCCACCTGTGAAATGTGCATGACAGCAGTGCCTTCCTCCTTTACAGCTGTAAGGTGTTACTGAGGAGGCAAATGAATTACAACAGTTTACAAAGCAAAGAGGTCCAAGCATGGCGGCTCACACTTCTAATCCCAGCACTTTGGGAAGCCAAGGTGGGAGGCTGGCGTGAGCCCAGGTATTTGAGACCAACCTGGGCAACAGAGTGAGGCCCCATCTCTACAAAAAATAACAACAATAACAACAAAAATTAGCCAGATGTGATGGTGCGTTACTCTGGTCCCAGCTACTCGGAAGGCGGAGGTGGGAGGATTGCTTGAGCCCAGGAGTTTGAGGTTGCAGTGATCCATGATCGCACCACTGCACTCCCACCTGGGTGATAGAGAGAAACCCTGTCTCTAAAATAAAAGATAACATACAAAGCAAAGAGATGCCATTGCTCTTGCTGCTTCGTCCCCACTCCTCTGAGATGGAGAAAGAGTAGCCGCTGTTTAATAGACGGTCACCAAGAGTTAGCTGCTCCTGGGTGTCTATCATTGTGCACATGTGAGTTCTTTAAGGCTCTGAATTTCCTATAGTGCTTTGTACAGAGCAGTCTTTAGGAGAAGAAACATCTGGATATCTGTGAAATTAGTGTCAAAAATATCTTCTAGGTCACCCAGTTCCCAGCTGTAGTTCCCAGGTAAGGTGTCAAGGGTGGAAACATCTTGGTTGATGTCATACTGTCTGCAGTGAATAGAGCTAGGACTTGGACCTGGTCTGTGGGCACAAAGGCCACTGCTCTTTCTCCATCCCTCTTGACTGCTCAGGTGAGTGGCTGCTCTTACTGAACAGAGGGTGGGAGGAGTCATGGTTTTCCCTAGGACAGAAACCAGGGCTGGGGCTTCTCTGCTCAGAGGCCTTCTTGTTAGTAGGCAAAAGGGGTTTGCTGACTAATGCACTGGAAACCAATACTATAACACCAGAGTTTTGAGAAAAGAAAAGATTCTTATTGCAACTTAACCAACAAGGACTCAGGAGTCCAGCTCAAATTTCTCTCTGTGGGCTGGATTTGAGGTAGTCATTTTCTGTCAAAATGGAATCACTGCCTTAGAAAGGACGCCCTAGCAAGGACCCACTTGACTATGTTTTACTTTTCCTTACAACCCCGATCACCACTGATGGAGCATGCATTGTTCCTTACCTGTCTTCTTCAACACAGCCCACTGAGGCGGGTTTAGGGGGTGGATTCTGGGATTAGCAGGTGATTGGTGGAAGGAAAGGAGAGGTCTGGAAAGTCCGTGGGCATGCGCAGCTACCTCTTCATGCTACCTCATGGGTTCCACATACAAAATCGAGGAGAGTGAGCATGAAACTTGCGGTGGAAATTCAGGCTGTGACATCAGCAAGCTTATTCTGTGCAAACTCCAGGTGGCCATATCGGTTCCAACTGATTTCAGCCAATTTAATCTCGCAAGCAGAGGGAGTTTCTGCCATCCCGTAAACTCAAGTTTTTGTCAGTTATTGATTTCTTTAACTCTTTGGGGCACGGTTTCATTCTGTGACTTCGGCACAAAGCAGTGGGGAGGCAATCCCATCAATGCCCTCTGGAAAGCCTGTTGTAGGTGAGCCACGGCACGGGGCCGGCCGGTCCAGGACCTCGGTCCCACGACACAACACGTCTGTCCTGCGCAGGCCCAGCATGTGGCCCTGTCCAGGCCCTGCCAGTGTGTGTGGCGTTTTATTGTCAAGCTGTCCTTCTCAATCAAGATCTTCATTTGCGTTTGGCCAGGCACTGGCAGCTCCCAGAAGACACTGGGATTTTTCCAATTTGTTTGTTTATTCCTTCAACAAAAGCTGGGTTCCAGACTGAGATGTTAAGTCCTGGGAATGCTGCAAGGGGTAGGACAAACACAGGCTCAGCCCTCCAGAGCTTTCTGGTGCAACATGGGCAATACGCTTCCCAGGGGCCGTGGGAGTAGGGGCCATCCTTTCTGGTGGGGAGGAGTGTTTTATCACTGAATTGTAGCCGGTTTTATTATGAGTTTTAAACCTTCTACAGATAATGCACCCCCTTACTGCTTGCAACTGGGCAGACTGCTCGTCCCACCCCTTTGCTCTCTTACTGTACCCCTGAATGAAGGACTCCAGGAAATACGCATGCGGTTACTTGCTATTTCCCCCAACATGTGAGACATAGTCCTGCCTCAGGGCCTTTGCACTGGCTGTGCCCTAGGCCTGGAGCTCTTTTTTCATCTCGATGCTTGGCTCACTCCTTGATTTCCTTCAGGTCTATACTTGAGCATCGCTTCCCAGACAACCTTACGGAAAGGATCCCCTCCCAAGGATCCACTTCACTGTGTTTTTCTTTTCCTTACAGCCCTGATCAGCACTGATGGAGTGTGTATTGCTCCTTGCCGGTCTTTGTCAACACAGCCCACTGAGGCAGAGACTTTGCTGTTTTGTTCTTTACTGTGTCTCCAGTGTCTGTCCCTTGAAAGAAGCTCAACACACTTTGAATGGATAAATGAACAGAAGAGAATACCTGTGTGTGAATCTTGTTCCTGCCTTGTGCCAGCTGTGTGACCTTAGGTGAATTATTGCCCCCTCTGAGCTTCAGTTTCTTTATTTGAAAACAGAAGACCAACCACCCAGTGGCTGAGAAAATAAACCCAGGCAAGAGATGAAAACACCTGCCCTGCCAGGGGAGCTGATGAATATCTCCTTCCTCCTTCTTTCTTTCTCCCATTAAATCTGACAGCCTCTGCATTACTGCAGGGAGAGAGGCAGGGGCCTGTCTAGGCAGTAGCAGGACTCCTTTCCATTCACTGCACTCCCAGCCTGATCTTGGAGGCTTATGTAGCCAGCAGAGCAGGACAAATGGGCTGGGAAACAGGCTGGATTTATTTCCTGCCTTTCCAGCAAAGCACTCTAAGGGATGTGCCCATCCATGACGTCATTGCTCACATGAAGACTGAGTGACAACCCAGATGGAGGGAGATGTATGAGCCTCTCTGCCCCAAGCCGTGCAGGGGAAATGGGCACCAAACTCAAGAGCAGGCACATTCCAGCGCATGGGTTCTGCAGGGGACGGCCTCCCCCATCCCAGGCACGGCTCACACACGATTTATTTCTTTACTGAGCTGGAAACTCAAATCCAAAGTCTTCCCTTACCTCACCGATGGCCCCGGAGGAATAAAAGAATTGGGGAGATGGAAAAGGTGGAGAAGAAGGTGAAAGAAATGAAGGAAAAGAAAGTGAAAGAAATGAAGAGTGAAGGAGAAAAAGAAGGAAAGAGGGAAAAAAAATGAGAAAGATACATTTTAAACTAGAATAAGGCCTACACCCTTTCTTAATTGACTGACCATGAACCAAATCAGAGCTTTCAAAGAGAATCTGACCAAACTGTTATTTCAATTTATTTTAGAGTGTGATTTGCTGTAAAGAAGTCAGTCTGTCTTGCCCCACTAAGCCTTGTTTAAACGAACTGCAGTGTTCTGTAAGTTTCTTCTGGAACCTTAGCCCACCCATGTGCTGCAGATGTGTGTTACTAGGGTGACCAGCCATCCCAGTTTTCCTGACACTGAAAGGAGTCCCTGGATGCAGGACTTTGGTGCTAAAACTGAGAAAGTCCTGGGTAAACGAGGACAAACTGGTCATCCTAATGACAGTGTCATGGGTTGAACTGTGGCCCCCAAAAAGATGCATCTCAGTCCACATCCCTGGAAGGTGTGAGGGTCACCTTATTTGAAAGAGGATCTTCGCAGATGTGTTTAAAGATTTTGAGATTAGATTATCCTAGGTTACTCAGGTAGGTCCTAAATTCAATGACAAGTGACTATATAAGAAAGAAGAGAAGACATACACGGACAGAAAGGAAGGCCACATGAAGAGGGATACAGAGATTGGAGTGATTTAGCCACAGCCAAGAGATGCCTGGAGCCACCAGAAGCTGGAAAAAATAGAGGATTCTCCTCTAGAGCCTTCAGAGAGACCGTAACCCAACTAACATCTTGATTTGGGACTTCTGGCCTCCAGAACTGTGAGTACATAAGTGTATGTTGTTTTAAGCCACCAACTTTGTGGTGGTTTGTTAGAACAGCCTTAGGAAACTGATAGCCCAGAGCCTACAACATTATCCACATCAGCTAATCTCAAGCTGTTTCCCCTGCCCTGCCCTGCTTTCCCATGAGAAGCACAATAAAGGCTCCTGCCCAGACTTTTCTGTGGCTCCTGCCACTGCCTCCTGACCAAATTTGGTGTTTCCTCTTGTGGTCCTAGGTGGCCTGGTGTGCCCCCTTCTCTTGGGAAATGTAAGTAAAGTATTCTTTTGATGGCATCTGCTTCTCCCTGCCATCACTCAGTCACTTCCATAAATTGAAATCCACTGGATGCAACTGGGACAGTTGGCATCACGAGCAAGGTGACTCAAGGTTTGATGGAGCTGCATGCCCCTGGGCTGCTCTTGGCTTACTAACTGGCTTCACCAACAGTGAATGCCACCTGGGGAAGCACCCCTGGCTGTGGACACACCTGCCCTTTAGCGCCTCCACTCCATGCCATGTCTGCCATGTGCTGCCATGATGTTCCACCCTAAATTGTAAGAGGACCTCAAAGGCACACACCTCCATGGTACACCTCACTTTGTATAGTTTAGTTTTTAGGAAGGATAAAACCATAATCTTGGATATGTAACCAGATCCACTGGTTTCATATCCAGGCACCCAGGAAGGGAGGACTGCATTGATTCACCAGCATACAAGGCTCCTCTAAAGGGAACGGGGAGAGGATTCTTCCAGAAGGACTGTACTGAGAAATGCCAAAGTCAGTGTAAGGCTCATTCAGCCCGATTGAGTTCTTTTCTCTGGGCAAATGAATTATTGCACTACTCTGCCCTTTGAGAGGGCATTCCTGGCAAAAAAAATCCAGGTGCAGTATCCTCTGGTAAGCCATAGGGATGCAACGAAGAGTACTCCTCTCATGGAAGCCATGGCGTCCAAAAATTTTCAAGGACAAATCTCTGTTGTTGCTTGCCTTGCTGCTGTTGCAATTCGTCTCCTAACTTAGCAGGATATAAAAGATCCCATCCGGCCGGGCGCGGTGGCTCAAGCTTGTAATCCCAGCACTTTGGGAGGCCGAGACGGGAGGATCACAAGGTCAGGAAATCGAGACCATCCTGGCTAACACGGTGAAACCCTGTCCCTACTAAAAAAAAATACAGGCTGGGCGTGGTGGCTCAAGCCTGTAATCCCAGCACTTTGGGAGGCCGAGACAGGCGGATCACGAGGTCAGGAGAACGAGACCATCCTGGCTAACACAGTGAAACCCCGTCTCTACTAAAAATACAAAAAGCTAGCCGGGCGAGGTGGCGGGCGCCTGTAATCCCAGCTACTCGGGAGGCTGAGGCAGGAGAATGGCGTAAACCCGGGAGGCAGAGCTTGCAGTGAGCTGAGATCCGGCCACTGCACTCCAGCCTGGGAGACAGAGACAGACTCCGTCTCAAAAAAAAAAAAAAAAAAAATCCCATCCATGGAGACCAGTGGCTAAATATTTAATGGAAAAAGGAAAGAAGGAGCATTTTGTTCCACTCCCCTTAAGACACCTGAGGACGTTCCTCAGCTCATACAAGATTGTAAATCTCCTGACCAATGTGTCTGGATGAGTGCTGCTACCTATCAACATGCTAACAGCCTCCTTCTTAAGAGTAAATTATCACAAAATCAGGATGTGACATCATTGTTGAATGTGGACCCCAGACCCTCTGAGGTTGATTGGGACACCCTAGAGAGGGAGGCTGCAGATCACAGCAGAGGTCACCCAGGACTACCAGGAACTTATCAGGTAAACACCCAAAGGAAAAAAATGTCTGGGGAAAGACAGGAGACATAAAAGGCAGGGAAAAGTGGGAGAGAGAAGGATTTTAACCACTTAGAGATACAAGCCATTCTAAAAAGATCTAAGAGAAAAAAAAAAAAAAGCCTGGGATAGAAAAGAGACTGATTATGGCGGGTACATAATCAGTTGCAGGGGAGGGGCTGCTGCTAGAGGTCCTGTGCCACTTCCCTCACCCGCTTTCCTCTCATCAGCCTGAGACAAACAAACAAACAAACAAATAAATAAAAATAAAAAATTTTTAAAAAGCAGCTTCAGGTAGTCAAAAGCCTAAAACAAAACAAAAATAACAAATAAACAAGAATAACCCTTAGATATAGAAGGAGGAAAAAAAATGTCAGATTTCTTTTTTCTTTTCTTTCTTTCTTTTCTTTTATTTTATTTTTTGAGATGGATCCGTGCTCTGTTGCCCATGCTGGAGTGCAGTGGCGCAGTCTTGGCTCACTGCAACCTCCGCCTCCTAGATTCAAGAATTGTCCTGCCATGGCTTCCAAAGTGGCTGGGATTATAGGTGTGCATCACCACACCTGGCTAATTTTTGTATTTTTTGTAGAGACAGGGTTTTACCATGTTGGCCAGGCTGGTCTTGAGCTCCCAACCTCAAGTGATCCACCTGCCTCAGCCTCCCAAAGTGCTGAGCTTACAGGCACGAGACACTGCGTCCCACAAAATGTCAGATTTCTATACCTGTCCGATCCTCTCCCTCCTCTGCTTACTGCTTCTCTAGTGTGGATAAATAGGAGACGCAGTGCTACATCTACATACCATAGTTTCCAGCTCTGCAGGGAGCTACTGTTCATTCAGGGACAGTGTATTAACGACCCCACCAGGACACTGACTGTGAAGTCACTCTGTAAACAGCACTACTGTGAGATACCATTCAGGGACAGTGTATTAACTACCCCATCAGAACACTGACTGTGAAGTCACTCTGTAAACAGCACTACTATGAGATACTGTTCAGGGACAGTGTATTAACAACCCCACCAGGACACTGACTGTGAAGTCACTCTGTAAATGGCACTACCGTGAGATACTGTTCAGGGACAGTGTATTAACTACCCCACCAAGACACTGACTGTGAAGTCACTGTAAATGGTTACTTTTGTGTAAATGTGAGAAGAAGCTGGGCATTAATGTGTTGGGTGACTCTGAACCAGGCCCCCACCTTTCTGAACCTGGTTCCCAGATCTGAGTCTTGGCTTGGTCTAGATACAAATTCACATTTTGTTGTTGTTATTTCTATTTTATATTATTTTATCATATTCATTTATTTAACACAGCACACTCTTTTCAAATAAAACTTTAGCAAAGGCCCAGGTATAAAGCAACTGAAGCAGAACCTCTCTGGGTGGGCCCTCATTCTTCTGTTTCTGTTGCTGGACACTGCTTAGGACCCCTAAGACAGAGATTTATAACAGAAAACCACCCTCAAGAGCGTGTGTCTCCTTGCTTTGCAGTGCAGAATCATAGTCATATTGGGTCACTATTTCTAAGTGTATATTTTTAAAGATCAGATCACAGCTGAGTGATATGAAGGGTAATCACTCCCTGGCTTAAACCTTTCACATACGTTCCTTTGCTTATTTTGTTAAATGCAGACCCTTCCTCCCATGAGGCCCTGTACCTCAATAGGATTATCCAGGCACTCCAGAAGACCCCCTCCTCCTCTTCTGTGTCCTAGCCTGGTTGGCCTCCTTTCTGTTCCTTCCCTGAACCAGATACTTTCCTGTTTCAAAGTCTTTTCCCTGGTTATACCCACTTCTTGAAATGCTCTCTTGGAGCGAATTCTTTGGCTGTCTCTTTCTACAGTGTCAGCTTAAATGTCCCCTCCTCAGAGAAGCCCTCCTTGACCCCCAGTTTGAAGTGGCCACTCCTATGCCCACTTCAACTCACCTTTTGTCTCATTTCAATCACAGCATATATTGAACCTATGCATTTGTTTGTTTATATATTTATTTACTGGTCTGTTTATGGTCTCCACTACCAAAATGGTCATACCATGAAGGCAGGGACTATGAATGGCTGCCTCATTATATACCATATCCCCAGCACCTACAACAATGCCTCACATCTAAGGGCTCAAAAACTATGTGTTGAATAACTTAGAGAATAAATAAATAAATAAATGCACTCTGAGTTTGAGAAGACGATTTTTTTTTTAACTACTGCCCTTGGTTTCTGCGAAGCACAATTTGAAAGCTCAGTAAATTGCCCGTTGTTACAAACCCAACTCAGTGGTTTACAATAAGTACTAATTCCTACATTCAGGTCCATGGGTCAAGCACGAGTTGGCTGATCCAGGCTGGGCTCTGCTGGGCATGGCTGCAGGCTGTGGGTTGGGATCAGGTCTGCTCCATGTATGTTTATCTTGGGTACAGTCTAAAAGGAGAGCAGCTCCTCTCCGGACACACGCCTCATGGTAGACCCCTGGGGACAAGAGCAAGCAAGCTTCATGAGCACATTTAATGACTTTAGTCTTGTCACTTCCTCTGACACTCTGACCATCCTCGGTCAAAGCAAGTCACACAACCAAACCCACATCAATGAACCAGGAAGGCCCATTATTTGCTGAACAATAACTCAAACTATCACTAAACTCATGACCAAGAACAGGGATTCAAGAAACCAAAGTTTAATGCAGGATTGTTTATGATCTAAGAGTCTGTCTGAACAGGGATGGCTGAGATTATTAGATAGAGAAAGAGAGAGAGAGAGAGAGAGGCTCTTGCATCTGAATTACTCTGAAGGAAAGGCCCTGCTGGCAGTTAATGCAAACACACCCACAGCCATTGCCAGAAGGCTCCAGTCTCCCTGTGATGACATAGTGAGCAAATGAGCCTGGGGGATTCTAGCCCAATTCAGGGATGGGAAGCAAGAGATCACTACTCCCATCCCCCTTTCCCATTACCCACCCCTCCCCTCCTGCCAGCAAATGGATGCAGCACACATCTTCACTCCAATTTCAACTTTAAACTGCAGCTGCTGTCGTCGCCTGGGGACCCCTATCTTTTTACATGTTATTGTGGATCAGTTGCCTGCTGCTGCAATAAAGAACTCGCAATGGGTTGCCTGGAATTTCTAACTCAGTGCCGCAGAAAACCTGGTGTATAAGGAAACAAGACAGGCTGCGCTTCAGTGGTGATAAGTGCTAGACTTAAGCAGGCAACCCTGGATCCTAGCCTCTTCTGGTCAGTCCTCTCCCAAACATCAGTTCCAGGAGAGGATCTGCTTCCTCTGCCATGAGGGCAGTGAGGACCCTCACCATAGCTCGCTATACAGGCATCCTTTAGCCTCGATGGTAAAACTCTCACTGGCTGTTTTCAGTAAGTTGTAGGTTCCCAATATTGTTCTTGCAATTGTGGGGTGGAGGACAGAAGGGTGGATGGTCAGGTATTAGATCGATCAAATCAAATTGCAGTACTCAGACCTTGGAGGTACACGATTGTAGCAGGACGAGCCGCGCCAAAAACCCCTCAGACACCAAGATAGTGAAGGGAGTGGCTTTAATCAGCTGGGAGCATCGGCAGGCTATAGCGTCTTAAAACCCAAGTTCATCAGGTGCTCAACTTCTATCCCTTTTAAGGGCTCACAACTCTAAGGGGGTCTGCGTGAGAGGGTCGTGATCGATTGAGCAAGCCAGGGGATACGTGACGGGGCTGCAAGCACCGGTGGTCAGAGTGAAACCGAACAGAACGGGAGGTTTCACAGTGTCCTTCCATACAATGTCTGGAATCCATAGATAACATCAGTTGCTAGGTCAGCGGTCGAATTTTAACTACCAGGCTTAGGTCAGGCAGGCCCAGGCCTGGTTTCCGGTCTGGTTCCTAGGCGACGGGCTACCTGCCTTTAGTTTCGCTTCTCTTTCCTTTTCTGAGTATAAAACAATATAAAACAATATGAGAGGGTCTCTCTCCTCCCTCATGATGACTTTCTAAGGGTTCAGGGCAAAAGGCCCCTTTAAGAGAATCAGTTTTCAGATTCTCAGCTGATGTGGGTACTCTGTGGGCCCTTCATTTCCACATCCTCTTTTGGTAACACTCTTCTCCCACTTCATAAAACAAAGATTGATCAGTCCATGTTCTGGCAGAAGACAGACAGCATACTTACACTGGCTAATTGGAGGAAAGTTTCATAAAGGTATTATTTAAAATTTGAGATCCAGATGAAGGGAAATAGCAAAGAATAGTGTCAGGCCCTGGCTAGTAACGGTGGGACCCTGGGCAGGGCAAGGGGAAGGAGCCTTCTGGAATCTGCAGACAAAAGGAGACACTAGGAGAGAGCTGCCAGACAGGAGCTGTGAGCTTCTGCAGTGGAGGCAGGCAGCCTGGGCTCCGCCACAGTAGGGATGAAGAACCCCTACCTCATTCATCTCTCAGTCTACCATCTCTGCTGGTTCTCGCTATCCCATGGCAAAACCCAACTGTTACAGGAAACGAGTCCCGATCCAGACCCCAAGAGAGGGTTCTTGGATCTCGTGCAAGAAAGAATTCAGGGTGAGTCCATACAGTGAAGTGAAAGCAAGTTTATTCAGAAAGTGAAAGAATAAACGAATGGCTACTTCATAGAGCAACCCTGAGGGTGGCTGGTTGCCCATTTTTAGGGTTATTTCTTGCTGATATGCTAAACAAAGGGTGGATTATTCATGCCTCCCCTTTTTAGACCATATAGGGTAACTTCCTGACATTGCCATGGCATTTGTAAACTGTCCTTGTGCTGATGGGAGTGTAGCAGTGAGGATGACCAGAGGTCACTCTTGTGGGCATCTTGGTTTTGGTGGGTTTTGGCAAGCTTCTTTACTGCAACCTGTTTTATCAGCAAGGTCTTTATGACCTCTGTCTTCTGCCAACTTCCTCTCTCATCCTGTGACTTAGAACGCCTAACTGTCTGGGAATGCAACCCAGGAGGTCTTAGCCTTATTTTATCCATCCCCTATTCAAGATGGAGCTGCTCTGGTTCACACGCCTCTGACACAACCACAGGCCAGAAAGCAAGGGAGCTCATTTTGATGGAAGGCATTCAAACAATTGCATAACATATAACAGAAGCTCTTTAATTTCCATCTGTTTATTTATGTGAACAAGATTCACCCTGCTTACAGCAACAAAATCAAAATTTTTTCTACAGGGGGATAACGTTGAGGCCGAAACCTGTCTCTTTATAACAGTAAGCAATAGTCATCCATGAATACATGAATTAATTGAGAAAACAGCCCCGCAGCTGTTACGTTTCCCTGATCAATTGTGCACTACTTACTGTCGTTAACGATAACTAAATTCAGAATCACGTTTCACATTTAAAGCTTTACATGAACAAAACTCTGTAAATTATCCATTTTTAATGTATACATGTTTTTGTTGCAGTGGTGATCAATACAAGACTTCCAAGCATAGAAGTAAGATACACTCCCATCAAAGTTGGCTAGAGGAGTAGAAGTTCAAGGAGAAAAGGGCAAAATTTCCAACAATTAGAGCTGAGCTTTTCATGCGTTTTTAAAATCAATGGTGGTAGGTATCAATCACTATGGTATTGAGTTTCCACCGGACACACGTTAAAAGTGATGTAATAGTCTTCTTTTAGAATATAAATATTCAATATTTCTAATACAATGATTTAAACATGATAAAAAATTAAGGTGTTAAAAATGTCAGGAGGTACATGGATTTTTAAATGTGGGAGAAAATGGAAGGGATGAGTGTGGAAAACCTAGTAGGGGTAGATATTTACACGGGCTTCACTTGCTGTTCATGTGGCTGGGAAGTCAGGGGATGAAACAAGAATCTAGAAGCTGTCCTCGACAACCCCCATCGACTGCCTGATGACAAGATAGTAATGTGCTGCTCGAAGAGAAGATTGCTGGGTGGTCAGAATAGCCCTCCTAGAGCCAACTGGAGATCCAGGGCTGGGTGGGGACAGAAGTGGATTTGAATATGTGGGGAGGAAGCTGCCAGGACCTTTAGAAGGAGGAAATTCACAAAGCCCTAAGAGGCTCTCATTTGCAACCAAAACAACAACACTAACATTGTTATGATTCAACACTTACTGAATACTATTACTTTCCAGGGACTGGGATAAGCAGTATATATTGATGTCTACATTGGTATCTCACTCAACCTAATCCTTAAAGGGAGAGCCTCTGTCATAATCTTTATCATCACCAACTTATAGATGAGGAAACTGGTTGCCTTGCCTAGATCACTCACCAGCTGCTGAATGGTAGAGCTAGAACTTCAACATTTAATCCTCAGTCCTCCAATTCCAGCACCATCCTTTAGTCACTGCACCACATTACTTGCCTCTCTTTTGTTTGGTTGGTTGATCACTTACATAGTCATCCAATCTTTATTTTGTGATCACAAGTGTATGAACCAGAGTGACTCCATCTTGAATAGCAACTCCATGTTGAATAGGGGCTGGGTAAAATGAGGCTGAGACCCGCTGGGCTGTATTCCCAGGAGGCCAGGCATTCTTAGTCACAGGATGTGTACTGTTAAGGGAACAGAAACAGACCGAGAACTTAACAGATACAGGAAATGTTTTGATGTCTTGGTATCTTAAGTACAAAAACATTCCTACTTTAAGAATAAGTCTTGCTTTAAAAACAGTAATATAGACTCTTGGGAAGGACAGTAGTTATACAAGGATTAACAGTCCTTTATCACAAATCCTTGTAGTGGAGCACACCTTCCCCATGATGTTTGTTACCTTATATCTAAATAAGCCTTGTACCTAAGTTGGGGGCATTCCACCTCTTACTTTCAGGAATGTCCTGCTCTGTCTCTGGTACAGCCACTCTTTCATTCCTTTGCTTCATTAATAGACTTGCTTTCACTCTGTGGACTTGCCCCAAATTCTTTCTTGTGCGAGATCCAAGAACCTTCTCTTGGGGTCTGGATTGGAACCCCTTTTCAATAACAATAAGGCAAATAATTGTTGAGCGCAGACTGTGTGCTGGGCACTTTGCGAGATAGCTTTATCGATACATCTTAATGTTGGAGAGTCCTCATCTGTACTTATTTCCTTGTGGAAGCCCGCTTCAATGTGATTAAATTCTTTCCTTCTGTCTTGGGAAGGAGGGCAACTTGCCTTTCTGAGCGTTGGAAGATAAGCCTTTTTCTCTTTGCTTTTCTTTCCCTCATTCTCCAATTTCAGGGCCCAGTTCCCAAGCTCAGTCTGCCCTGGCCAGTCCCTGAGTGTCTGCCCCTACTCACAACCCTTTTCCACATCACTCAGTCCCCAGCCTATAGAGCTTTGGCCAATCAGCACCCACATGGAGACGTCTTTCTAATCAGACTTTTCAGTGCAACTACACATTAACCTCAATTCTCTCTTCCTCTGCTCAAAGATTCTAGCTCAGTGCTGAGCAGAATGATCTCTGTGTTCATTGAGATTACATTCTGCTGTGAGTTTCCAAATAGGAAAAAAAAGACAGTATTATATTAATATCTTAAACGGGATAAAAATATATTTCTATGTCCTATAAATGTGGACAGTCCAGGGCTGGTACAGTGGCTCCTGTGATGTCGAGGATCAGGCCCCTCCTGGCTTGCTCTGCAATGCTCTGCATGAGGCTTCTCACTCATAGTTCAAGGTGCCTGCTCCAGATCACGTCACCGAAGTCCATGGGCCAGCCAGAGGTGGAGGGAGGGGATGCTCTGTCTCTTTAAAATACTTAGAATTTAAACACAGCACCTAGGCTTATATTCCACTAACTAGAAGTTGGTAATCTGGTCACAAATACCTACAAGGGCAGCTAAAATGTGTTCTCGGTGGCTAGATAAACGTCTAGGATTCTATGACTATAGAAAAAAGAGATGAAGAGATAATTTTGTTGTTGTTGTTGTTATTTGTTTGTTTGTTTGTTTTGAGACAGGGTCTTGCTCTGTCACCCAGGCTGGAGTGCAGTGGTATGAACAAGACTCACTGCAGCCTCAACCTTCCAGGCTCAAGCAATCCCCCTGCCTCAGCCTCCTGAGTAACTGCAGGTGTGCACTACCATGTCTGGCTAATTTAATTTTTGGAGAGACAGCATCTCACCATGTTGCCCAGGCTGGTCTCAAACTCATGGGCTCAAGCAATCTTTCCGCCTTGGCCTCCCAAAGTACAGGGATTATAGGTGTGAGCCACAGTGACCAACCAAGAGATTTTCAGGGACAATCAGTAGGGTCCACCAGAGCAGTCAATGCATTCTATTCACTTTACCCTGACATTGCCCCCTACCCCCAGCCCTCTGGTCTCACTTCCCATGGGTTTCAGGGTCCAGGGCACAGAGTCTGTCTGTGAACAGCCCTACTCCCCATCCCTCAGGAAAATCCTGTTTTGGTAGTTACTAATATCAATATCAAGTATTATATAGGGACTTGTTTTCTTCCAACTTGTAACATTTAGAATTGGTGAGAACATGTTCACAGATGGGTTCTTCATTGATTTATAATCCAGTTCTCATATTGTCAAGCAAAAATGACTGTTTTCTGCTCCGTCTGTTAGTTGCTGCAGGGAGGTGGTAAGGCAAGGTTCTTCTGCATCAGACACCTAAGTGGTGGCCAAGCAGTGCCCACCGCCTATTTAGACGAGGAAGGGATGAGCACCTGTCTCAGGGCCCTCTTTCGTGAGGGTACTCTCTAGCTATTTAAGCAGAAAAGGAATTTAGGAAATGGCACTGGGGAGGTCACAGACTCTCCAGAAGAGACAGCAAATCAGGATTCTTGAAGTCTGTGCAACTGGGAATAATGTCAGAATGACACCATTGAACCCACCCTAGAGACACCACAGCCTGCTGTGTAGACCTTGAGCACTGGATTACAGCAATTACAGCTGCCTCTGGAAACAAGAAGTCATCGTGCCCTTGTTCCTTACAAAGGCTTCTTTATTTCAGTAGCTACTTGATGGCTATCTTATGTGGGTGCTGATTGGCCAAGTTCAGTCACGTGACTTCACTCTCCCTGCCTGGGAAGTTGAGAAAGCAAGTTTCTGGCTTCTATGTTGGAAGCCATATTGGAAATGAATTCATAAAATAGGAAATTGCCCCAAATACAGGAAGTGTGTTTAGATATGCAGGATTGTCAAAGCCATCCCAAGGGTCTCCTATAAAAAAGAAAGGCTTTATCCTATCTCACTCAATGTTCTGGTTTAAATTTTATTTCCAGTTCTTCTGAGCACGATCTTACTATAATACAAAGATCTGCCAGTTATTTCTCAAGCACTCTCCATTACCGTGTCTATCAAAGACTCTGCTTACAAACAGGTGAAACTGACTCTAGTTAACTTAAGCCAAAAAAAAAAAAAAAGAGCCAGATTGCAAAGATATGTGTAAGGTCTAAGTGAAGCCAATCTGGTGAACTGGGTTTTAGGAGCCGTGAGAGCCACAGAAGCTTCAGAACCTGGGCAACAGGGAGTAACAGGAACTGCCTACTTTCTCTGTGGCACACATCACCACCTGAAATTATCTTGTTTGTGTGTTTGCTGGTCATTTTTATTTGTTTGTTTTTCTATCTCTTCAACTAGGTTGGGTAGAGACTATATCTACTCTATTTGCTACTATGTGCCTACAGCCCAGGTCAAGGTCAGGCATGGGGAAAGCACTCAGGAGATGCTTGATGGAATACATACATGAATGATTCAATAAATGAGGAGCTGAGCCTCAGAATCTCTCATTCCCTCTCTCTCTCTCTCGAGACAAGGTCTTGCTCTGTTGCCTGGCTGGAGTGCAGTGGTGCAATCATGGCTCACTGCAGCCTCAAACACCCAGGCTCAAGTGATCCTCCCACCTCAGCCTCCTGAATAGCTGAGACCACAGATTGTGCTGCCACACTCAGCTAATTTTTAAATTATTTAAAAATTTTTGTAAAGATGATGTCTCACCATGTTGCCCAGGCTGGTCTCAAACTCCTGGGATCAAGAGATCCCACCTTGGCCTCCCAAAGTGCCAGAATCTCTCAGTCTCTTCTAACTCTAGAATTCCATGACCTCTAGGACCAGCATGTGGAGACCTGGAAAAGATAGATTTGGAAGCTGGCAAAAGAGCCAACCCTCTGATTTCCTCTTGCGTTCAGATTTCATCCAACCATCCATCCCCCAGGAGACGCTCATCAGTCCTTGAAGAATGCACCTCCTGATTGCAATCAGATATTTTCACAGTGCCAGCAGGAGATTAACTGATGGGAAGTCTCAGGTCATAGAGGATATTGGGCCACATCTGTCACGCCATGGGGAATTGTCATTTCTGCTCAGTATTGAGAAGCTATGACCTGGGGGCAGAAAAACCGGAGGAATTGCAAATTTAAAACACACACAGGGAGCCTAACTGGTGGTGTCTGAATTAGAGCAAATTTTGTCCCTATAGTCCAAGTTGGAGGCACTGATGAGCAGCCGAATTTTGTAAGGGTCTCAAATATTTACTTAAAGAATAGTATAAATACCTGCATTAAATCCAATTGCTGTCACTATTAAAAATGTCATACGATTTTTTATTTCTACTGCTTGCTCAGAAAGCAACCCATGCTTGACAAAGGCCTGCTGAGCTATTTATAAGAAGGTGCACAGAAACGAACAATATTAAATTTGGTGCCTGTTTATTCCTCCAAGCTACCCATACACCCTGCTTTATACTGAAATGCTTTCTTCATGTTTATCCGCATTGTTTCTTTCCAAGTAAAACTTATTACACAGATTCCTTGGGGTATTTTTTTCTTTTCTTGATTCTGGTTAAATAAACTATTGATTTTGTTTTCAAGGTAACTTAAGGGGGGGTAATACAGTTCTAATTTGATAAGTACAATTGTAATGCATTCAGAGTAAACACACTTTAGGGGTTCAACTAGGACTTATTTTAAAAAGAAAGCAAATTGATCAAACAATGATTGGCTACTATGGCGATTTCAGGGTGGGCTGGGTGGGCATGAAACTGCATTGGACATTAATACTGCAGGGACAAATTATTAAAAGGAAAATTGAAATTAGAGGCCATGGAAAGCTCTTCCAAAGACATGTACCCTTCAAGGATGAATTAACACTGGGTTTCTTAGGGAGCATGGAAGTAAACTGCAATTTTTGAGAAGCTAACAGAATTTTTCTGGATGAACCAAGAAAGTCTGCAAGTGTATTTGCAGGCCGGCCAGTCCACTTTTCCACTCTAAGACAATGAACATCAGTCTTAAAATAGGCACATTCTAGCTACCGAGATACACTTGGTTGTAGGTGACCAGAAACCCAAGTCCAAATGGAACCAATCATTGTGGGCAGAGTCAAGTGAAACCTCATTGGCCAACCCTGAGTCACATGATCACCCTGGCACAGAACGTAGAGCAGCAGTGTTTCCTAGAGCAAGTTCAGAGCATGGCTCCAGAAGCGTGGGGGTGAATGCTGGGTGTGTTGGTCCGTTTTTGCATTGCTGTAAATAAATACCTGAGGCTGGGTAATTTTTAAGGAAAAGAAGTTTAATTCACTCGTGGCGATGCAGGCCGTACAGAAAGTGTGGTGCCAGCATCTGCTTCTGGTGAAGCCTCAGGAAGCTTCCAGTCGTAGGGGGAGGTGAAAGGGAGCTGGGGCATTACATGGTGAGAGAGGGAGCAAGATGCGGTGCGGGGGACGTGCCACATTCTTTTAAACAATCAATTCTCAGAGCAAGGACTCGCTCATTACCAAGAGGATGGTGCTCAGCCGTTTGCAAGGTATCCGCCCCCATGATCCAGTCACCTCCCACCTGGCCCCACCTCCAACATTGGAGGTCACATTTCAACATGAGATTTGAAGGGGACAAACATCCAAACCATGTCACTCCAGGCAGGTACAAGGCACCTGTCCACCCACATCCATCCAGGCATATCATCATCCAGAGTCAACCCGAAGTCCCTGTGCCCTTTGACCCTATTGACCTTTGGGTGCCTGGGTCTCAGTAGTCCCGACCTCTGCCCCCACCACCACAAATGCAGAAACACCACACAAAGGCTCTGGGAGGAGCCTCTGCTACCAGAACTTGGCTTCTGCCCACATTCCTCCCTTTCTCCACTCTTCAGCTCTGACACCTGTCCCACGTGCCCTCTACTGACTTCAACTCACTCTGCTTTCCTCTCTCATGTACTAACTGTGGTTCCAGCTGTGTCACTATTCAAGCATCTGAGCTCTCTGACCCACGTGTCATCTCTGTCATCAGCCAGCGGAGGGCCAGTGAGCACATGGGCGAGAACTGCCTGCTAAGAACCTCCCTGCTCCCTTGCCCACATCAGGAAATACCAAACGTGAACCCATTGTTTGCTCTGTGAATTGTGCCTCTGGACTCAGGCTAAATGCAGTAAAACTCTATGTCAGTCAGTTTTCGTGGAAACAGAAGGAAAGAGGTACTTTGCATGTATATTTATTGTATTATGTTATATTATAGATGCTCTTCAATTTACCATGAGGTACATCCTGATAAACCTATCATAAGTTGAAAATATCATTAAGTTAAAAATGTATTTAATACATCTAACCTACCAAACATAATTCCTTAGCCTAGCCTACCTTAGATGTGCTGAGAACACTTACATTCGCCTGTAGTTGGGCAAAATCAGCTAACTCAAAGCCTATTTTATTAAAAAGTGTTGAATATTTCATGTAATTTATTGAATTTATTGAAGTGAAAAACAGAATGGTTGTACGGCTACTCAAAATGCAGTTTTTGCTCAATGCATATCACTTTCATACTATCATAAAGTTGAAAAATTGTAAGTCAAACTATCATAAGTTGGGGACCATCTGTACATTGAATATGTGCATATATATGAATATGTATGTGTGTATATATACACATGCGCCCTAAAATTATAGAATACAGCGAAGAATATTCTTTCTGCTAGTATTGGAGATTCAGCCACGTATAGATTACAGAACAGAACCACAGTATGAGATCACTCTTAAACATACACAAAGATTTATTTATGGATGTAAAGTATCATCTTCCTCCTCATCATCATAGCTAATATTATTGAACACCTTTCTAAGCTCTTTACATTTTTAATGTCATTTACTTCTTTAATCAATCCTCTGAAATAAGTGCTACATTTCTCTTCTTGATTTACACATGAGGAAACTGAGGTACAAAGAAATTCAGTGACTTTCCCAAAATCACACGGCCGGTAAGTGATGGAGTCAGTGCATGGTAAGATTGACGTTTTTTCACCTTGTGAAGTTGGGGGTGGTCATGTGGTCTGTTCTAGCCAATGGAATGTGATGGGAAGTGTCTGTGTTGCCTGGGGAAGATGCCATTACCATCCAGTACTGTAAATGTTTTGCATTCTTACCTTAGTGACACATTCTAGATAGCGGAGGAGCTGCCATCACAGGCACATGAGCGAAAGGTTGCGGAGTAGAGATCCCCACTGCCCTGAGATGGATATGGATTTGAACAATAAATAAACCTGGTTTCTTGAAGCTACTGAAATTGGGGCTTTTCCCTTTTATGTTACTGCAGAATAACACCAGATGTCAAACAGAACTTGAGCCTCATGCAAATGTTTTCATTATTTTTAATAAGGGAAATGTGTTCATGTGTCATTTGTGTAATTAAAATGGCACTTCATAAAAAGGAACCTCAGGTGTTATAATGGCAGTGGAATTAATCCTTAGCCTGTGTCCCTAATGTCTTAGTCCATTTTATGTTGCTGTAAAGGAATACCTGAGGCTGGGCAATTTATTAACAACGACAACAACAAATAAAACATTTATGTGGCTCCTAATTCTGCTGTCTGGAAAAGCTCAAGACTGGGTATCTAATGAGGGCCTCAGGCAGCTTCCACTCACTGGGGAAAGTGAAGAGGAACTGGCACGTGCGGAGATCCGCAGTGGGAGAGGAAGCAAGGAGGAGGGGAACGTCAGACTCTTTTTAGCAACCAACTATATGGGGAACTAATAGAGGGAGAACTTACTCTCCTCCCCAGGGAGGGGATTAATCTATTCATGAGGGACCCACCCCCACGACCTAAGCACCTCCCATTAGGCCCCACATTCAACACTGGGGATCAAATTTCAACATCAGGGGACAAATATCTAAACCATAGGACCTAATAAATTAAGACATTCCACGTATCTGTGTGTTCTCGATGGTTAATGATTGATAATTAAAACTTCACTTTGTATTTAAAGAATTTTGGCTGTAAAACTTTCTAAAAGGTTATACCAGTATTCATTGCTCTATTCCTTTAAGCCTTCTAGTATTTTTTTAAGGTAAGATATTCAGCTATGTCTTCTTAAAGTGTAATTTAACTTCTCCATTGTTCATATTAAAGAAAATGATCTTTTATGATCAAAGGCTTCTATAGCAACTGTTTTGTGCCAGGAGTGTTGTGAATGCTTTAAGTATATTAATTCTTTTAAACCTGACAATAATCCTTTCAGTCAGGTATTATTATTGCCTATCCCAAAGTGAGTGAGTGAGAGAGCCTGAATGTGGTCCCAGGCAGTCCAGTTCAGAGGCCCCCACCTTTAATGACCGTATTACTCTGTCTTTCTACACCCCAGGAATCAAGAACAGTGTTTGCTCCAAAATAGCTCACTAATGATTATTTATTGAGTTAATGAGCAAGTGAATGAATGGATTGCACTTCCCAAAGTCTTTTCATTGACATTATTTCATTTAAATGTTGCAGCAACCCATTGTTCATTGACTGTGTGGCTGGTATCCCCAAGTTACAAATGGGAAAACTGAGTCCTGGCAAAGTGGAAGGTCAAGTTACCCCACTGG
Organism: Rhinopithecus roxellana; assembly: GCF_007565055.1. NCBI lineage: Eukaryota > Metazoa > Chordata > Mammalia > Primates > Cercopithecidae > Rhinopithecus > Rhinopithecus roxellana. The sequence continues at coordinate 121,768,525 of NC_044561.1, forward strand.
GAGGTAGCAGAGGTGGGCCTCAATTACAAAGCATTTTAACTCCCAGTTCATTGCTCTTTCCACTTCTACATAGTTAAGGAGACTGACTGAGTACAGACCGTAAGACATTGAAATTATTTTTAATCAGTTGGGAGACTCCATAAACCATTCAGATTTCTGATTTGTCTTTAAAGAAGAAGGAGGTGGCTGCACGGGGCCTCATTCCCACAGGCAGGCATCTGTCCCCTGGAGCTGCCACCTCATGGCCTGCAAGGGTTCATCCACTCCCACAGCAGTCTTGAGAGAGGAGAAGTTATCAGACTCTCTTTACTGAAGAGAAAATTGAGGCCTGGTCATAACGCTAGAGGCAGTGAGGTCGGCTCCAGGGCCATCCCTTAAATGTCACCTCTGCTGAGGCTGAGACTGGGGCCTGCCGCGTGGACAGGGGAAGGCACAAAACAGGCCTCAGAGTGGTGAGGGTTTCCTTTCGACTGAGGTTCCCGAGAATGGAGAGAAATATTTTCCCTTTTAAAGGAGATCTGTGCCCTCCCTAATTCTCCAGCTTGCCAGGAAAAAAAGTACAGCTGCTGTTCCAGGCTTCAGAACAAATGAAAGCAAAGAAAAGGGTTTCTTTCTTCCCTTGCAGGGGACAGATGACCTTGCTCCTTCCTCTGAGATGACACCCACGTGGAGTTCTGCGTTGGTTCTGTATTTCCCTGCTCTCTCTTGTTGCTTCAGGAATGTTTGGAGCCCTCTCTGCCATAATAAAGCATAGAGGAGGCCTCAAATAGCCTGTCCCAGGCCCCTGGCTGCTTCAGGAAAGACACATTCCTTCTAGAAGAGCATCCTGTTGGCCAGAGCTGCTAAGAGCTGGCGTTCAGACCTTGACCCTCACAGCACAGAGAGTGCACAGAGGGCACAGCTTTCCTGCCTGCTTCCTGAGCAGAATTTCTATTTGCCTCTGCACACAGCATTCTGCAGTGGGGTTTAGCAAGGAGAGCAGCTGGGAGCTTCCTTCTTTCTTTCATTCTTCCCTCCCTCTCTCTTTCCTTCTTTTATCCACCACAATATCCAATACAAACATTCACTGAGTAACTCCTGTGTGCTAGACACAGGGACTAAAGCAGAACGTAAATACAGCCTGCCCAGCCCTCATGCCTGTTGCCACACTCCATGGGGTAGACAAAATAAACGAGTTAACAAACAGCACACTGCCACCTGGGGCTAATGGTTTTGAAAGAAAAACAGTAACAGCAATTTTGGTGGAATTATGGTGAGTTATTCCTGAAAGGCACTGGGGAAGGTTTCTCTGAGCTCACCCCCTGAATATACACACAGATATTGAGAAAGAGACAGCCAGGTCAAGACCTAGGGGAAGAATATTTCAGGCAGAAGAAACTGCTTGTGCAAAGGCCCTGGGGTAGGAGTTTGCTTTGCCTGTGCAATGAATGGCATGAGGCCCAGTGCCTGGAGGGAGGTGGGAGGGGTGGAGAGGTGCCTTGCTCTTGACACCCCCACCTTCGGGGCTTAAACTGCATTGGAGGCTCCTTCTCCTCCATCCTCCTTCTTTTCCCTGTCCTCTTTTGGGGCTTATTTGGGCCTCCCGGCCTCTCTTCATGTCTGTGATTCTCTCCCACTCTCCGTGTGTCTGTGTGTATCACCCTCTCTCTGTCAGCTGCACACAGAAACATACCCAAGGGTCAAGGGAGTGCCTAAGGCACCAATAGGAATTACTGAAGGCCGGGCACTGCGGCTCACAACACTGTAATCCTAACACTTTGGGAGGCTGAGGTGGGCAGATTACTTGAGGTCAGGAGTTCAAGACCAGCCTGGCCAACATGGTGAAACCCCCTCTCTCCTAAAAATACAAAAATTAGCCAGGCGTGGTGGTGCATGCCTGTAATCCCAGCTACTTGGGAAGCTGAGGCAGGATAATCGCTTGAACCCGGGAGGCAAGGTTGCAGTGAGCCGAGGTCATACCACTGCACTCCAGCCTGGGTGACAGAGCAAGATTCTGTCTAAAACAAACAAACAAACAAACAAATAACAAACAAGGAATTGCTGAAGTCCCACAATCTATCCATTCAATCACCCATTCATTCACAAACATTGCTGAAGTCCCTAACCTGTGCCAGTCCCTGGGAATATAATGCCAGTCTGTCTTCTCAGGAGGCTGGTAGGCTACAGGGGAGGCACATGTGCAGATAAAAATTTTAGCACCATTTGACCAGAGCCCGAAGAGGAAAGTGAGAGAGGCCGAGGGAGTCCCCGGAGGGGGTCCTGAACTCTGCCAGGAAGGTCAGGGGTGTCTGCACAACGGTGGTGATATTTGACCTGGTGTGGAGTGCGGTGGTGACAGCGTGGGCTCTAGAGCGAGGTGGCATCCATCCAAAGGGGACCCAGGTGAGTAAACAGTGAGTGTGTCACTCTGTGACTCAGTTTCCACGTCTGTAAAATGGGAGAGACCAAGCTCAGAGCACCCATGCCCTGGAATTGCTGTGAAAGTTGTGAGTTAGGTCACACAGTGCCCACATCAGTACTTGGCACATAGTAAGTGCTCCACAAATATTTGTCGCATGAGGAAACACACAAATGGATGAGTTGAAAGCACCTTTCCATGTTTGTACTATGGATGAGACCAGAACAAAACAAAATTGGTGTTTTCCCTCCTTAACAATCTCCAAATATGGATCATTCCCTGATCTACTCCACTTCCTTTGTGTTGGATAGTCATGGACAGTCTGTGGAATTCCAGCGACTGGCATGATGGGAGCCAAGTTTGATTTTGTTTTAGTCAAAGGCAACACAGGGCAGAATTGAGCACACAGCTTCTGGGGCAGGCTCTGCCACCTACCAACTATGTGACTTGGGAGAAAATACACACCTGCCTGCCTCATCTGTCCCAAATGGAAATAGTCACAGGGTGAAGATCAAATGGGAATAGTCACAGGGTGAAGATTTAAGTAGGCGTAAGGAAGGTGTTGCGGATTCACAGGGTAAGTGTGCTGTAGTGTGGCTGATGGAATAATGGCCCCCAAAAGATGTCACGTCCTAATTTCCAGAACCTGTAACTGTGTTACCTTATGTGAGAAGGAGGAATTAAAGTTGCTAATCCACTGACCTTGGGAATGGGGAGATGTCCCTGGATTATCCAGGTGGGCCCAATGTCATCATGGGGTCCTTAAAGGTGAATGAGGGAGGCAGGGGAGTCTGAGTCAGAGATGTGAAGATGGAAGCAACGTGACAATGATGCAACGGGGGGAGCTCAACCTTCCACTGCTGTCCTTGAAGACAGAGGAGGGGCCAGGAGTCGGGAAATGTTGGTGTTCTCTAGAAGCCAGAAGAGGCAAAGAAACGAATTCTCCCCTGCAGCCTCTGCAGAGGAGGACAGTCCTGGCAACACCTTGATTTTAGCCCTTTTGAGCTTCTGACCTGCAGAACTGCAAGAGACAAATGAAAGTTATTCTAGCTGCTGTTTGAGTAATTTGTTACAGCAGCTATAGGAAATGTACAACTAACTATCGCATCCACTTCATAACCCGCAGGGATTTCTGTCTTTTCTGCCACTGATTTGCCATCGCCTAGAACAAACACTGCCTGCAGCTTGGTACCTGCTGGGTACACATTTATTCAAATAGTGCATAAATGAAGTCTAGGCCAGTCTATGCATTTCATCCCCAGGCCATCTTGTTTGGTTTGGAGGGTGGGTGTGATCTATTCCTCCCTGTTTAAGAGGATATTTGGGGATTATTGCTGGAAAAGTTAGGGCAAAGGAGCTTTCCCTGTGGATGGGGTGCCTGGTGGCTCTGAGGACTGGGACAGTGGCAGTCACTGTTGCCACTCTGATGGGGACAAGCAGGGAGAGAAGCATGAATAGTGGGGGTGAGTGACTTGTTGGGCAGAGCAGAGAGAAAAGAGAAATGCTGAACATGCCCAGGATTTGAAACCCAGGAAAAAATTGAACTGTCTGCTGATCGACTAGCAAGGAGGAAGAGCTGGGTTTAGCGTAAATGAAAGATTGACTCTGAAAGTTGAAGAGTTTAGAAACCCTGTGCTTCCCAAGCGAGATTCTGGACCGTCAACATACCAGCTGGGAAAACACAGGTTGGCTTTCCGGCCACAGTCATTCTGTCTGCACAAGCCCTCGGTATGGAATGAGAGGAACACCAATTCACCCCGTGCATAGGACTTTACATTTTGCAAAGCATTTAAAGATATTTTTTAAATGTACTTCTCAAGACAACTCTTATTAACAGCATCTACCTGGGACAGATGAGGAAACTGGGGCTCAAGGAGTTCGTTTATTTAGCAGACATTTATTGAGCCCCTACTTTGGGCATGTTCTTGGCTCCAGGGATACAGCAGAGAACAGAGCAAGTGAAGAGAAGGCCTGCCTTGGTCAAATGGGTACGCTAATAGGTGAGACAGACAATCTGTGTGAATGAAAGGTGCGGTTGCTCAAGTCATTTGACTGGAAAGTTGGGACGGAGATTCCCAGGTCAGCTGGTTCAGCAGCTTTGGTCTCACTCCAGATAGTAGCAGAGATGTTTGGGCGAGAGACAGCCTCCTCCAAGGTACCCCAGACCTGCCTCTGTGGTCACAGATTGGCCCAGAGATTCACTCCCATCCTGGCACTGCCCTACTTAGGAGAAAAAAGAATAAACCAAATACTATTGATTTCTTTTGAAAAAAAGTTGTGATCCTCTATTGGTGGCTCTGGAATTTTTATACAGGAGATGGCAATTTAGTTGGAAGAGGATTTCAAAGAAGCTTTTATTGTTTATAAGTGTTCTCTCCCTTCCAGGAACAAAGGGATATCACTTCCCCTTTGTTTTGTGAAACTGGGGAGGGTGGTGTGTGGGACTCATTCTAGACAATTGGATGGAGGAGGCATCGTGTGTTACTCCAGATCTACGTGTTTCTTGGCAGGTGCGCAAACTCCAGGCCGTCTACCCTGCACTGTGATGGGGGAGGTTGACAGAGCCAGATGAAAACCTCCAGGATGGCTGAGTCCACACGGGTATGCTGCCTGCAAGGGTGAGCTGGAAAAAACAAACCAACCATAAATAAGCACGTAAGTTAATACACAAACAAATTCTTGGTGTGATTACCACTGAGATTTGGAGACAATTGCTGTTAGAGTGTAAGCCCAGCTTTCTATATTCAATAAGGGACCATGATGATAGGCATAGGACGCTTATCTCAAAGCTGCCTCAGCAGAGCATTCACAGTTTCTACTTGGCATGTATATTTCAGATAAATAAAAATGGAACGGTTTCATAATGCTTACTTTTTTACTTTATGTGTGTGTTTTCTTAGTGGGACACTAATGGAGATTCAGAGAGGGGTGGATGAACTTCCCTTTCCAAGCCATTTCTTGGCACCAACACTAGTGAAGAATATTAAACCAAGAACTCAGGTGTTCAGGGATTTCTTAAGGGCCAACTCTTATTGTGACTTAATTAAGAAGCTCAGCTGAGAAGCATCGGGCTATTAAACAGAGATTGACGGAGCCCTGGTTGATTCAGGGCTGCATAGAGACTCCGCCTTTATTAGTCTTCTTTGCTTCTATGAAAGCAAAGTAGGTTTGTGTTCCACTTGGGGACTAATCCATTAGTCGCTGCAAAATCTCAGAGGACAGGCAGGTCCATTTCAAACCTCATTTGCAGTTAGCTTTTCATTTTAGTGGTTTTGGAAAGGAATTCATCTGCCTAAACCCTAGAGTATTTGGTTACCTCATGCAAATATTTAATACCCACAGCAAAATTTCAGTATAACACTAACAATTTGTTTTCCTTGATATCAGCCTCATTTGTCAAAGCTGTTGACCCAGGCCTGTAAAGAAATGTCACTCTTGGCCTCTTTGAAATGGTTTTATGCAAATTGCTTTCAAGATTTAATTCTGTGGAAATGTTTAGGGAGAAAAAAGATAGGAAGAGAAGCTAGACCAAAACTGAAGATGAATAGAAAGATGGAGGGGAAGGAAGATGGGAGAGGAGCAGAGGTGGGGTCCTGGAGAGAAGGGAGACAGAAGAGGAGGGACAGGTAAGAGTGTCCTGACATGCTAAACTGGACTTTCTCTGCAACACGGAGAGGGGTTGGAGCTTAAGGGAGAGGGAGATCAACTCCTATTCCGTGCACTTGACAAATAAGACACTGACTTTGAAAGGACCAAATGCAACTCACATTATCTTGGCTCTGTCTATATCTTTACTCTATTCCTATTTGAGCAAAGACAAAGAGAAGCCAGAACAATAATTTCATGAGTGGGGCAAAGTTGGCCTGACAAAGGAAGGCCACCTGGGGACCCACAACACTTTCCAAGTGGCAGAGGGGCAAGGATGGCTCATATACTTCCAACTACTGTCATCTCCTAAACTGACCTGCAGAGAGCATGCTTGCTGGGTGGTCAACATGCCTATTGTCTCCTCACATCACCTTTTTCCAATTCTCCTTCTCCCATTTTGCCAAAGAGAGCGTAGTTTCCCACCCATCCCAAACCTTTCCATGGTGCTCTGCCTCGAGGGTATCAATCAAAGGGATGACTCAGAACCTTGGGATCTGGGGTCAGGGCCCCTTTGAGCAAAATTCCATGATACTCACCATTCAGCTGTTGGAGAGATGCATTTTCAATATCAATATTCTTTTCATTTTGAAAGATCATCACGCATCACTTTTTATTTATATTGTTTTCGTCAGTTGGGTACTATTGATAATTCCAATAACTTAATTCAAAATAAATTTTTAAACCCTTAAAGATTTATATTCACAGTACATTTTAAAATTACGTGTGTGTGTGTGTGTGTGTAGCCATCTCTCCATATCTGCAGATTCAACTGAGGATCAAAAATATTCAAAAATGAATTGTGTCTGCATTGAACATGCGCAGACATTTTTCTTGACATTATTCCTTAAACAGCACTGCATAACAACTATTTACATAGCATTTACATTGTATTATGTATTATAAATCATCTAGAGATGATTTAAAACATACAGGAGGATGTGTTTAGTTTATATGCAAAACCTACACCATTTTGTATCAGAGATTTGAGCACTCATGGATTTTGGTATCCAAGCAAGGTCCTGGAACCAATCCCCCATGGATACTGAGGGACAACTGTATACACACACACATTCTCTCTCTCTCTCTCTCTCTCTCTCTCTCTCTCTCTCTCTCTCTCTCTTTCTCTCTCTCATATATATATTCAGAGACCACAGGAGCAGGAGAAGAGCATTCAACAGCTATGTTTGACTTCAGCATCCAGGCCTTCCAACCGTGCGGACACTCTTTCCACGTGCAACTGGACTCCAGCTCCAGGGACCACTGGGAACTCTCATCTTTGTGAATGGTTCTGTGGTCTACATTACATCCCACATAAAATGCAGCTATTTCACAGGCTGCAGCCCCACCAAAACAGTCTCATAAATAGTTTTTTAAGCTTCCATTCAGCATATAATGCGGTCTCATCCATTTCATTAATCTTGGTTACATTCGCATTTCACAGTTTGTTCCAAAAGAGCCATTTTCTGGCTAAAACCATTGTTTTTCTTTTGGATTTCTGCTCAGAGATCATTGTTCACCAAGAATCTGAATTTTTAATCAATTTTTTATCTATTTGAACACAACGTGGATGAGAGACATGTCCAAACCTTTCTGGGTTGCAAATACTGAGTTGGGGGCCAGCCTTCATCACCAGGTTGGAGGTCTTGTCGCACCCCTGAGCTTGGCCATACAGGAATCAAATTCATGACTTAGCCAAGCTCCGCATGGCTGCATGTGATGGGGTATGGGGGCCATCAGTGCTATTTGTTAAATATGTGAGGGCTTCCTTCCTGCCTTTTGGTAGAATTGCACTTCCCGGCCACCTTGCCGTTTGGTGCAGTCATGTGACTGGTGTTGTCTAACACATGTGAGTGGAAGCAGCGTGTATCATTTTCGAGCCAGTGTTCATTAAACCACTTTAGCTTCCACCTGTCACGGTGACTTTCCAGAAATGTGTCAGGATGAAGGCTGGGGCCTTGAGCAAATACAAGGTGCAGACACCACCGCATTCACAGAAGGGAAACATAGCATTTGAGAGAATTAGCTGTTTCTTATTTTAAGCTGCTGAGATTTGGGGATCTTTTGTTAACTGCCCATAAGCCATCCCAATTAACACACAGAGTCATTTACAAATCATTAAAGCCTGTGATGTTAAATCTGTGAACTGAAATGTTCTACAACGTGCAAATCACTTTGGTAACTGTGTTTTTTTTTTTTTCACCTGGAAAAATTCAGTCCTTTGTCAGGTCTGAATTATGGCGGTAAACTCCAGGCTTCTATCTGAAGTCAAATACCAAGGAGAAGGTGCAAGCTTCGCCTTCTGGAATAAATTCGGTGAACTGCCAAGCCTGCATTCTCTCCTTGGTACTTGACTTCAGACAGGATCCCGGGAGTTTACCACCATGATGCTTCCTGCTGCCTGCCATAGCCCTCTGAGCCCTGGGTCCGTGCTCACTGTGCTGATCCTGGCAACCATGACCTCTGTGACCTTTCTCAAAAATCCCATTTTCTACTTTGACCTAGGGTCAGAGACACTACTCAATAAGCAAGCCTGGTGTCCATCAAACATTGTTTTAAATAAGAACATAAACTGAAAGGTCTTTACAAGAGAAATGCCATGTGCAGCTAATGGAGCCCAGAGAAAGAGTTATTAGTCCAGGAAATCAGGAAAACTGATTAGCAAGATGAAAGGACATGGCCTGAAATCCAACTAAGCCATGACAGATGCAGATCTTGTTCTGCAGGTGTCAGTTCATCCCTGCTTAGACAGCAAGGCCTGAAGGCCAGTGGGATCCTTCACTGCTTTAAGTTGACAATAACAACAACAACAAAACACCAAAACTCAAATTTAGATAATCATCAACTGCAGAGCAATTAAAAATTATCCTTGTAACCAGAAAACTATTTTTCTCTCCGTGCATGTCATCGTCTGCCCTTTGTCCGAGGCCTTAGCAGATCAGAGGTCAAGCATTCTTAAGCTGTGAGTGGAACCAGAGCACTCAATCCAGCATCAAAGTCCTGAATGAGGTCGGCTCCTCCTGGAAAATTCTTGAAAGTACACATCATCGGATTCCGATGGTTCTGGCTTTAAATTTTCCTTCTGTTTCTTAGCTGAAGGCCTAATTGAAACCACCCAAAGCTACTCGGGTGCTCTGTCTTAAAGGTAAAGAAGGACACCTTCAGGAGAAAGGAAGGAAGGGAGCTAATGGCTTGATGACTCTTCTTGCAGAACCAGCTGAATCTAGGGACTGAGTGATAACCGGCCACGCAGTATAATGTTAGGGACCCTCTAAGTACCATTGGACTGCTGTGTGCCTTCAGTCCTACCATTACTGCTCCTTTCAGGTAGAGGCACCGAACACTCCGTTTAAAGTAAAAACATCATATAATTGGAAGATTTCATCAGACAGCACTCTTGGTTGCATACAACAGAAAACTTGAGTTAAGTAGCTTTAAATGAAAGTATTTTATAACATTGGGTAACTAAAATGTGCCAGGAATGCCTTGTTCGTTGCAGGCACAGCTGGATCTAGAGGCTGCAATGATGTCATCAGGTCGGGATGAGTGTCTCCTGGACTCTTGGTTCTTCTTTTTCCCTCTCAGGACCATTCTTAGAGAGTATCTCCTATAATGACAGGACAGATTAAGCCCAGCAGAAAAGAGCCTCTGCTGTCCCAGAAGCCACAATAAAAGGCCTGTTGCATCCTCATTGGCTGCAAGTGTGTCACATGCACCCAGGCACTGGAACATTCATGGCAGCTTTGTTTGTCTGTGATCATGAAAAACACAGAGCCAGCCCGGATGTCCACCAGCTGGAGCTCATGGCATGGAGTTCTCTACGGAGGTTAAAATAAACTGGAAAAGTGGTCATGCATGAAAATGCAGTGAAAGTGAAATACACGAGCATAGTAAACCTAAAGTTCAGGTGTGATTCTCAGAGGGAGGGAGGCAAACGTGATGGTGGAGAGTTACACTAGAAGCTTCCACTGTACTTGTAAAGTTTGATATCCTTTTTGGAATGGTTCGTTGCAGAATAGTTTTCTTTGCACCTAAAATGCTTTTAAAAAATCAAGACACAAATACCCATCCCACACTCAGTGCATCATCTTTGCCCTGAAATGATGTTCGTCCCACGTGAGTCTGTGCATCTTCTTAGATAACCTCAGAAGCATGAGAACACTTGACTCGTTCTCCTTAGTAGCAGGCTCCTGCCCGTTCCGTGCTCCTGGATCTCTTTGGATTTGTCTTGCTGGGTTTTGGGGAGTGGAGACGCCCTCCTCCCTGCAGCGCTTCCTCACATGGTGATTTGTCTATTGAGCATCAGTCAGGATCCCAGGAGGACCTGCAGGAGCGGCCGCCTCCCCACAGGGATGGAACCAGGTCCAGCTGCCCAGAACCAGGAGACCCAATGTCAGGTGCGATTCTGTGCTGGGATCCGAGTGGAACCACAGGTCTGTACAGCAGGAGGTGAGAAGCTCATGACTACAGAGAGAGGCATGGCTGGGGACCCGGTGCCTCTGCCCCATCTCCATCTCTGCACCTCAGGGCAGTAGAATACTCCAGGCCTCTCTCACAGTGACCAGCATGGAGCGAGGCTGCCCATCTCCCCGCCAGCCTGTCCTAAGTATGAAATTCCAGCATTGGAGAGTCCTTCCTTTTTGGTGTTCCTTCTTTCCCTTTTATAACTGAGCATCTCCCAGGCAGGATGGCTGAATGAGCTATACCTGTCCACCTGCAGCAGGGGCTTCTGGCTGGCTGATGGAGGCATGTCTCTGTGGAACAGCAGAGCTCAGGGTGGGGACAGAACAGGGAGAGCTGGCAGGAAGGAGAAAAGCCCTACAGGAGATGTCGCAGAAGCTTTCCATCCTCCCCACCTTAGCTTGGGGCTCACCCAAGTCTATGCTGGTGGTGAGGGCAGGGGGAAAATTGTGTTATTTTGAAGTCAGTCATTGATGACACCTCCTGTCACTGAGTATTCTTGGGACAGGCCTGCCCCGACCAGCTAGATCAATGGTTCCTATGGCATTTTCAAGGTGGACAGACGGTTCCTCTGAGCACATTAGTCAGAGCTGGGTGTCTAATGGAGCCCTCACCCCCAGTTCAGCCAGAGCAGCTTGTTTTTGGTCTGTTTGACAAATTGAACTTTTCCATAAGGTTCCATTGGAATGAAGTCTTCACACCTAAACAATTGAGAATGGCTGCTTCAGTCTAGGCTGGGATCATCTGGTTCCAAAACTGTCAAAGGAATTTCAGCAGGAAAATGTGGTCAAATAGTATTGCCCTGGGCAGGTTCTCAAAGAAACACATATTTGTCATCTAGCAGTTTCATGGGTCAGGAACCTGGATGTGGCTTGGCTGAGTCCTCTAGCTCTCAAGGCTGCAAACAGTATCAGCTGGGGCTGTGGTTTCATCCTAAGACTCGCCTGGGGCTGGAGGATCTGCTTTTTGAACTTATTCAAGTGGTCTTTGGCAGGATTTACTTCCTCAAGATGGTGGACCTGAGACCCTTGGTTCTTTGTGGCTGTTGGCTGGAGGCCTCCCTTAATTCTCACCCCATGGGGAACTCAGCACATGGCATCTGGCTTCCCTAGAGCAAGCAGGTGATGGGGAGAATAAGACATTAAATCCGTCTTTTTCCTACCCTAATTTCAAAAGTAGCACCCCATCATTTTTCCCATATTCTGTTTGTTTGAAGCAAGTCCCTAGGTCCAGCCCACATTCAACGAGAGGGGATCACACAAGGGCACAGATACCAAGAAGTGGGGACCACTGGGAGCCCTTTTTAAAATCTGCTCCCCACACTGTCTCTGGCTACATTTTAGATAGTTGTTAGACTAAACTGTGAATAATTGACAGACTGCAATTTCTTCTATTTCCCTATTTTGGAGGTATCTCTTTCCTGGAAGCAGCCCTTGTTCACGCCAGAGGTGTGAACAGAAATTCTTTTGCTTTCCTGGCCTCAAACTGATAGAAAAATGTATCAGTTCAGGCACAGCATTCCTCACTTGTTTGCTGAATTGTATCTCTTCTTTTTATCCCTTAACCACTGATTTTATGGACTGTTGAGAAGGATGGAAGAATTGGGGTTGGGTTTTCTGTTTTCTTTTTTTCCCTTCTTCAGGGAGAAAAAAACTTGGCTAGAGTTGAGTGCCTCCTAATCCCCAGTAGGAATCTGACATTTTTATTTTGCTTTCTCGCCCTCTCCAATCTGGCCTGAGGTGCAGGTGGGGACCTCCCAGCACTGTTATCATAATCCCACCCAGCCATGACAGAAGCCTGCCTGAGGGCTTCAGGGGAGACTGAAGAGTCCCAAATGCATCTCTTGTCTAGGTGATGAAAAGTTGATTTGGGCTTGGTACCAAATGTTACTTATCAGATGCCAAGTGGCATTGTCTATGCATGGTGCCTGGTCCTGCTGAGGAGCTGATTGAGGGTGAGTTCCATCCACAGAGCAGGAGGGGTATCTGGGCACTAGGCTGGGTGGATTTAGGAACCCCAGCACAGTTGTTGGCTAGGACCATTGTTTGGTTCTGACAAAGAGCAGGGCACCATGGAGACAGGGAAATAGGCAAAGAAAATGACTCATCTGGCTGGAAGCCCAGAAAATGTATGCTAATGCCTTCATGAAGACAAAAATAAGATTATAAAGAGACTGGCTGGAAAAAAAAAAAAAAAGAAAGAAAAGCCAACCTCAAATGATGCTTCTCTTTAATCCATCCACTTAGAAGCCCAACAAGTTGCCAAGATCCACCATGCCAAAGACAGAACCATCACATTAGTGAAGTTGTTTTTCATGTCAATTCTTCCCTTTCTGTAACTAAAACTCACTACGGTAGACATTCCCAGTTGTCACTAACACTCTAAATTCCTGTCCTCTTCCCATCCCACAAGAGGGTTGCAATTCCTCATCCTTGAAGTTATGTATGGACATAATATCTTGCTTGGCCAAGGAAATCTGAGGAAGTGACATGAGTTGTTTCAGTATAATTATTTAAAAGCTGGTATGTGATTCTCTATGGTCTTTTGCCATGCCATGGTGATCATGGGAGCATGTGTTGAGATGGTGATACCGAAAGATGGTGGAGCCTCTGTTCCCTTAGATCTCTGAGAGGTTAAAATAAACTGGGCCTCCCTAACAACTCATGTGAGATATATAGAGTGCATTTTGTTGTTTTAAGCCAAAGGGATTTGGGTACTGTTCTTTGTTGCAACATTGCCTTGCTTATCTTCATTAGTAAGTCCGCCATCCTGCACCCCAATATACTTTCTGTAGACACACTAAAAGCTTACTACTTCCTGGATGGGCACAGTGGCTCACACCTGTAATCTCAGCACTTTGGGAGGCCGAGGCAGGCAGATCACCTGAGGTCAGGCATTCTAGAGCAGCCTGGCCAACATGGTGAAACCTGTCTCTACTAAAAATACAAAAATTAGCCAGGCGTGGTGGTGCACACCTGTAATTCCAGCTACTCGGGAGGCTTAGGCAGAAGAATGCCTCGAACCCCAGAGGTGGAGGTTGCAGTGGGCCGAGATCACGCCACTGCACTCCAGCCTGGGTGACAGAGTGTGACTCCATCTCAAAAAAAAAAAAAAAAAAAAAAAAAGCTTACCACTTCCCCTAAACTTACCCTCAATTAAAAACTTATTCTCTGGCCCTCCTAACAAAAATACAAACGTTTTACTGACAAGGCAGCACCTGGGTCCAGCAAACAGGGATTCCTGTGCCAAAATGTTCATTATCACAAAAGGGAAAGGAGCATTTAAAAGCTCTGACATTGGGGACAGACATTTTAATGGTTCTGTCAATGGAGATTAAAACTTGAAAAGAGCCAAGGGTACACTTTTCGAGGTCTATATTTCAATGAAATGACAAGAGGAATGAACCTGCGGGACTAAGGTGCTTGGCACCATTTGGGAATTATTTGAGCTAAATAATTGCTGTCATACCCGATGTGATGTATATTTTATTTCAATCTTTTGAGAAATAAGAAGGAGAAGGTAAGAGAAAATACCTTCCACACAAGAGACTGGACAACTGATCATTACCCTCAGCCTCAGAAATCGTAGGAGCTCAGATTGCCTTTGTTCCCATAATAAGGGAGTTGTAAAGAGATAGGAGATGGTTACACAATTATATTTATAAAGCGTTAAAACCATCCTTCTACTAGAAAATACAAGCATAAGCTCAGCATCGTAGGCAAATGTTGTTTTTGTGTTCCAGCATCCCTTCACATGACTTTTAATGAAGTTATATCCTCCTTTTATTTTCTTGGATCAACCCCCAGTTTACACTAGAGAGCATTGATTCTACCCTTAGTTCCAGCATGAGTCTTATAGGCTTAGGTGAGAAACCTACTTTATCCTGTCCATTCTCAGTGATTGGTTTAGTGAGGGATGTGGAGTTCAACAAAGTTTTGTAACAAACAGCCCCAAAATCCTGGTGGCGTATTTTTTAAAAAGTACTTCTTTTTCTCACTCACGGGTCGGCAAGTCAACCGGTGCATCTCTGCTTCAAAGTTCAGACCAGATTCAGCTCCACATGTCTCCATCCTGGGCTCATAGGATGCTTGGAGTCTGCCCTTCTTGTGCCCATACCATAAGGGTAAGATCCTAAGCATCCCACACAAGCACATGTAAAGCCTTCTCCCATGTCACATCCACTAATACCCCACTGGCCAAAGAAAGTCACATGGCCAAGACCAAAGTCCTTGTAATGAGGATATCAGGGAAGAGAGGAAAGGGATTGGGTACGATAGCCCAATCTACTGCATCCATGTGGCTCAGAAATGGTCAGTTACATGAGTCAACATCTTCCTTTTATTATTGAATTGGGTTTTTATGATATTTGCAATAAAGGGGGTGCTGAGACTCTTAGTGAGCCCTGTAGTGCCTGGACACAGTTGCATATTTGTCCATTTCTCCTTGAGAAGAACCTCAGAAACTCTCTAAGTGAAGCAGAAAGTTGGTGAAAGATCTACGACAGATGACAACAGAGGTGAAGATAAATTTCTAGGATTCAGCCCCTTCTGATTTCTGAAGTGGATTAGGACACCAGCTTCCAGCTATGAGCAATAACATCAGAAAAATTCAGTCTCGGGTAAAGGTCACCCTGAATTAAGGGAGTGACTGAACCAAACATTTACAAAATGAGATGAGCTGCTATTCATTTCAGACATCCATGGTCACTAAAATACACAGTCCTCTTGTCCCCTTGCTGACACTATTAATTAATATATGAACTTAAATTAGATAGTTGAGCTATGCCTCCAGATGGGAAGGGCTTGTTAACTGTTATTGATCCTCTCTTCTCATCCTCAACACATCTTCAATTTAAATGGAGTTGATCCCATTGACAACTGTTAGCCAAGATCTCTCAGGGCCAGGCCCTCTGCAATTAGGGAAGTACCTGGTAGAGCTATCCAACTAGAGTCTGATCCCAGATACTTCCCTTCCAGGCTGTGAGATCCTGGCCAAGTGGCTTCAACTCTCTGAGCCTCAGCCTCCTCATCTTTAAGATGGACCTATCACCCCCACATCATGAAATGTGGCTAAGAAGATAAACTCTGGGACCAAAGTGCCAGGGTTTAAATCCTGGCTTCTCCACTTTCCAGCCATGTGACTTGAACAAGTGATTTCACCTATTCACGCCTCAGTTTCCTCTTCTGTAAAATGGGAATAATGACAGTCCCTACCTCACAAGGCGAGTGTGAAAATTAAATAGCTCACAAGTAGAAGTGCCTAGAAGAGTTCCTGACACATTGATCACTCAATGTGTATTACTATTATTAAAATTGGTAGTAGTAGCATTTTCCTTCCTCTTAAAGAACTTAGAAATAATCATATTGTCGGCCGGGCGCGGTGGCTCAAGCCTGTAATCCCAGCACTTTGGGAGGCCGAGACGGGAGGATCACGAGGTCAGGAGATCGAGACCATCCTGGCTAACATGGTGAAACCCCGTCTCTACTAAAAATACAAAAAAAAAAAAACTAGCCGGACGTGCTGGCGGGCGCCTGTAGTCCCAGCTACTCGGGAGGCTGAGGCAGGAGAATGGCGGGAACCCGGGAGGCGGAGCTTGCAGTGAGCTGAGATCTGGCCACTGCACTCCAGCCCGGGCAACAGAGCGAGACTCCGTCTCCAAAAAAAAAAAAAAAAAAAAAAAAAAAAGAAATAATCATATTGTCACAAGTGTATAGACAATTTCATGTGGTTCAGACTCCAACCTGTATAAAGTAAATGTATTCTATGTGCCTGGCACCCTGCTAAGCAGCTTATATACATTACCACATTATCATATTTATTCTCACATCATGGTGATGACAATGATGACGATGCATCCTCCATCACATCGATGAGAACTGTGAGGCTCAGAGATACCCAGTGACTTCAGTGATTAAGATCACACAGTAAATTATACTTAAAGCCAGGATTTAAATGCAGGCCATCTGACTCCAGAACCTGAGTCTCCCCATCTGACTATCCAGCTTTCATAGGAAAAGAAACATAAAACACAATCTCATTCATCTGTTTGTTCATTCATTCAATAGTATTTATTGAGTCCTTCCCATGTGCCAGACATAGAAGAAGGCAGAGAAGGTGCATTCACCTATTCATCCATCCATGTATCCATTCATCCTTTCATCCATCCATCCATCCATTTATGCATCCATTCTCCATCCATCCATCCATTCATCCATCCATTCTTCATCCATCCATCCATCCATTCATTCATCCATCCATCCATTCACTCTTCATTCATCTATTCTTCATCCATCCAACCATTCATCCATCCATTCTTCATCGATCCATTCATTCATCCATCCATACATCTCCTTTCTTCATGCATCCATCATTCCATCATCCTTCCATATGCACATAACACCTAATAGTTCTAGGATGTAATGTCTCCATCACCAGCAGAGTTTCTATCATTCATGGGATGAATTCTAGGTTTTCACTAGAGGTTTCTCCATATTCACTGTAAACTTCTATGCCCAGAATCTATTCTTAGGCCATTAAGCCAGTCTCTGCTTCCCCAGATGCTAAGATTCACATCTACTCTCCAAAGCACAAGCATCCCTTGGATGCCCAGCTGGTCCAACAAGAGATTCATCTGGCTCAGTCTCCAGACTGGGCAAGTTGTCTGCACACCCCAGGATGTGGATGGATGCAGGCTGGATAGCGGGGGTGTTCACATCTTGGTATTTACAAGATGATATTTACATCTTGGCCTCAGGCATGTTAGCATGGGAGTCTTCATTTGAAATACCATAAATTAATAGCGACTAAAATGTTAACATTTATTTGGTTTAAATTGCGCTCTCGATTCAGAAATATATTTGGTCTAGGAACTCTTCCAGGAATATTTAAATGATCATATTTTGCTAAAGTTGAATCTTTAAAGAAAATATACATATTCAACTCTTTAGTGAGCTGAATCCTGAGCTGTTTTTATTTCTTTTTTTAAGTAAATAACGTGTAACATTTAGTTTTGATTCTGTGATTGGCATTCCAGTCAATTAACGTAGCTCATTTGGGTGTTTGGTTTAATTCAGATGACTAAAAATGCTTATTTATATAAGTAAACATATATGTAAAGTAGTCACATTTCAAAAATTTTGGAAAATAAAATTTTGGAAAAAAATGGACATGTATGATGTATGATGCAGCGTTTTCCATTGGAAAGTTCTGAATCTTCAAGTTCTGCAGTCTTTATGACTATTCTGTTGTGTTTATTGGGAATGAAACCACAGGTCTCTATAACCCAGAACCCATTTGATACATATGGGGGACAAAGAAAGAAAGAGAAGTATCACATGGATATATTCTATGTCTTGTTTTCTTCTAATGGAAGATAGGAGATTAACAAGAATAAAAAAGAAGAGTGATGGAGCATCAGTGATGAAGAAAGAAGTCAAAAGCACTACCCAATTTTAGAGAAAACTCTGTGTACAGAGACACAATTAGGTTGTGTCAGAGAAGCCTAGCTGCCTACTCTTTTGTGGGAACTTCTGGAAAACAAGTCCTCACCTGCTTTGAGAATCTCAGTAGATGTGAGGATGCAGGCATTGGGGCCACTTTCCCCCAGTAGGTCTCTGGGTGTAAAACCAATACAAAGATATCCCTTCTTTCCTTCTTTATTTGTATATGAACCCTTATTTTGTATTTCAAGAACCTAAATACCCAGCTAAAAACATTTCCAAGGCTCTCTTTCATCCTGGAGTGGTATGCAGATCTAACCAATGGTTATTAAACATAAGCTACTAAATAGAACTTCCAGGAAAACCCTTTAAAAGGAGCTGATGAAGTGCTCTTTGTCACTGTCTGTCTTCTGAAACTTGACCATGTTGGCTGGAGCTATGGCAGCTGTATTAAGATCATGAGGACAGAGCTCACAATAATGATAGAGGAGTAAAAAGCCAGAAGAGACTGTCTCTAGACTTGTTTAATGTGAGAAGAAAATAAACCTCCAAGGTGTTTTAAGGGGGAGGGAGAAGGGAAGGGTCTCTGTAATTTTCAGCCAAAGCAAGCCTCAGAAAACTTGACCCTTATTTTCAACTACACGTAACATACCACCTCCTGATGTGGCAGTGTGCCAATTTCTTCTTTCTAGGTGGGTTCTTTTTTGAACTGAGATGATAGATATTTCTGCAACTTTTCCATTTCCATGGAAAATGTCAAATTATAATGTATCATTTTCATTTCACCATACTAACAAATACTCCCTTGAAGTCAATAACTAGAGAGCTCATCCCAGAAGTAATTTCCTGTCATCAAATTTTTGAATATATATAATTTTTATTTGCTACTCCTGCTGGGAAACCTATTGGCATCTATGCTAAGCCCTGAAGATTTTATTGCTGTTTTTCTAAAATTGATACAAGTCAGCCCTCAGATAACCTTTGCATGTATGTGTCAAGAGGCATCATAGAATCATGAAATCAAGAGTTGGAAGGAAAGTGAAGAATCATTAGAGTTTAGATTTGCTTACGTAGTAGGGTGAAAATTTATAGACATTGTTAGGTGTCAAGACACATCAGAGTCTTGTTCACTCCTAGAATAAACTGTACCTTGGGTATAGTCTGGAATATCTACTCCTCCACCCAAATCTTTCTGATCTAAGCAGATCAGAACGTTCCATTCTTCCCAATTATTTAGTTTGGGTCAGCCATGGGTATCACTGAAGGTGATCTAATCAGAATCAATCCCAGATCTTTTGTGGGAGCTAGCCCCCTTCCCCTTTGAGGCTTTCAGTGGATTCGAGGATGTGAACACTGGAGCCACTTTAATCTAATAGGTCTTTAAGAGTGACAGCCAGCGGGACGCAGTGGCTCACGCCTGTAATCCCAGCACTTTGGGAGGCTGAGGTGAGTGGATCACGAGGTCAGGAGATTGAGACCGTCCTGGCTAACATGGTGAAACCCCATCTCTACTAAAAAAATACAAAAAAAAATTAGCCGGGCATGGTGGTGGGCACCTGTAGTCCCAGCTACTCGGGAGGCCGAGGCAGGAGGATGGCGTGAACCTGGGAGGTGGAGCTTGCAGTGAGCCAAGATCGTGCCACTGCACTCCAGCCTGGAAGACAGAGCAAGACTCTGTCTCAAAAAAAAAAAAAAAAAAAAAAAGAGTGACGCCATACCAAGATGCCCTAATGACCTCATTTGAGCACTGAATCTATCTGGACTTGATGTGTGACTACAATAACCATACAACTTACTGTCCAACCCAAGGCACTTGTCAAAATGAGTAGGAGTGCTATTAATAATCATTACGATTATTAATTAACAAGCATAAATCAGAATTGCCATAGGCAAATTCTTGAGACAAGAAATCACATGAGACAAAAAATCTCCTTCTTGATAAAGTCATTCAGATTCTTGGAATACATTTCATCTCCTTACATTAGCTAGAGAGCAGTTCTGTGACTTATTGATAAGGTGACACAATAATTTGTTATTCAACTAGGGTCACTTTGGAGCATGAAAGAGACAGCTATTAAGTAAAGAAGCAAACAGGCACATACTGGGACTCCTCTATTCAGAAAGGGGCTCATCCTACACATTGAGTGACTGCCAGGTAGAAAGCACTGCTCTTATCAAGAGGTGAGCAGTGAACATTGTGGGGTGCGGATAGGATGGGATGATGTCTTGTCTTTTGCATCCTGATTTACAAAAGCACAAGGACTCCTTGGTTCTGTCCTCTACTGATTCCTGATACATTTGTGTCCCTACCACTATTCTTGCTCACAAAATAGGGTCTGTTTATAAACCATCTGCTTAAGTTTTTACCAGGCAATACATTCAGATGGCTTAACAATCAAAGTAATAGAAGAGGATTCATTTAATGGACTCACTTCCACTCTGAGCACTCCACTCCCTTGCAAGTAACCACTTTAATAGTTTCTAATGTGTCCTTCATTGCTTTTTCATGCAAATATAAGCAATATAAACATATAGAACCTTACATTTTCTCCTTTCATACATGAAAGCAACATCCTATAAATACTGCCATGCCCCTTGCTTTTTCTCACATGCGAGATCTTGCATATATTCAAGAATAACTATCCCACGGGCCAGGCATGGTGGCTTACACCTGGAATCCCAGTGCTTTGCAGGTTGAAGGCAGGCAGATTGTTTGAGCCCAGAAGTTTGAGGCTGCAATGGGCTGTGACCATGCCACTTTGCCCCAGTCTGAGAGACAGAGCAAGTCTCTGTCTCTAAAAAGTAATAGTGATAATCATAATGGATCTCATCTCTATTTTATCCATTGCAGTATATAGACATTCAATAGTTTTTGCTAGTTTGCTTTTGTTTTTAACTAGTGTCCTACAGAGGAATGCTCTCTTTGGTTCTCACCAACAATGTTGTGATACACACCCTTGATCTTAAGTATTTGTAGACAAATACCTGCAGCATAAATTCCCAGGAGTGGGATTGCTGGTTCAAACACTAAATGCATTTGTCATTTTTATAGGTTTCTCCAAAATGACCTCCACAGAACCAGTGCTGCATCACCCCCCACCAGCGGTGTTGGAGAACGACTGCTTTCCACAGCCTTACTGACTAGGATATCATCACACTTTGGAAATTTTGCTGATAAGGTAAGCAAGAAATGGTTTATCAGTCTAATTTGTTACAATCAAAGCCATCTATGTTAAAAAGACCCCCAGGAATCTATAAAGCAAGTAGCCCCACCTGGCATCACTGGGCATGCTTGGAGAGCAGCAGAGAATGGTGCCAACTCCCTCAGGCTCTGCCACGCCCGGCTACCTAAGGCAGCGGGAACAAAATGTTCAACATTTGACCTAATCCTCTGCCAGGACTGTCTCCCGGAGCGGGAGGGGGGCCCCAATTCATGGTTTCATTGGTTTTATCAGCTGTTGTGTGGGAGGTTTTTGGATTTTGTTTAGACAGGGTCTTGCTCTGTCACCCAGGTTGGAGTGCAGTGGTGTGATCTCGGCTTACTGCAGCCTCTGCCTCCCAGGCTCAAGTGATCCTCCCACCTCAGCCTCCCTAGTAGCTGGGACTACAGGCGTGTGCCACCATGCCAAGCTAAGGTTTGTGGTTTTTTTTGTAGAGACAGGGTTTCATCATGTTTCCCAGGATGGTCTTGAACTCCCGAGCTCACGCAATCTGCCCACCTCTGCCTCCCAAAGTGCTGGGATTACAGGCTTGAGCCACCATGCCCAGCTGTTTTTTTTCTTTTCTGAAACAGTCTTGCTCTGTCACCCAGGCTGGAGTGCAGTGGCAGAATCTCGGCTCACTGCAACCTCCTCCTCCTGGGTTCAAGCAATTTTCCTGCCTCAGCCTCCCAAGTAGCTTGGATTACAGGTGCGTGCCACCACACCTGGCTAATTTTTTGTATTTTTAGTAAAGACAGGGTTTCGTCATGTTGGTCAGGCTGGTCTCGAACTTCTGACCTCAGGTAATCCACCTGCCTTGGCCTCCCAAAGTGCTGAGATTACAGGCGTGAGCCACTGCACCCAGCCTGTGGTTTTTTTGTTTTTTTAATGATACAGAACATTGTGCCGATGACGTGCCCCCTATCAAATAACCACACATGCTGTGGCCAGCACAGCAATGCTGGCATCTCCTTTTAAACTTGCCACATGAGGAAAAGTGGAGATACAATTTATCTTGCCTTCCTGAGTGGTACAAGCATGTGTCAAGTTACCAGGGAGATTTGATGAAGTGTAATATGCCTTGCCATCTGACAGTTAGTGGCCTTGTTTCCTTTCCCTGGGATAATATTGGATTTCATACTGAGAGCATCAACAAGAGAAAGGCTCATACCTAACAGCTAATATCTGCAGAACATGTGTTTCTGCTCAATTTCTGCACCTTTATTGCTCCATCTGACACTGCAATTCTTCCTGCTGCATAACAGCCTGATTCGACTCATCTGTCTTACATCTAATTCAAGTTGAAGTCTATTAGGCAAGCCAATTCCTGGCTTATTTGTGTCCCTTTTCACAAATTATTCTAGCTGATTCTCTGGCACTAGTTTTGTTTTGTTTTTGTTTTTGTTTTTCCAGGAACGAATAGCTGAAAAAAATTCTGATGATGTTAAAGGAGATCTCATATTCCTTTATGTGTTGTTTTAAATGACAGATGACAATGTGGCATCCTCACAGGACAACGTGTCCTATCTGACAAAAATAATGTGCTCTGAATTTTTTTTTTTTTTTTAAAGAAACACAAAGCAGGAGAAGATGTCTACCTTTACATTTTCCAGCACAAAACCAATTCTTTGTAAACCTGTACGTTTCTTGATCATCTCGTGCCTGGTTCTCACAGCTCAGTATTCAAGTTGCTCACGGCAACAACCTTGATGCCATCCTGAGACGCGTGTTGTCTTGTTTTTCACACATACCATGCCCAATACACATGACAAAGACTGTTGACTCAACCTTAAAAATATCCCCAGCTTCCCCTAGTTCTCCCAGCCCACTTCTACCACTGTGGTCCCAGCTGCTGGGGAGACTCTGTCCTCACTGGCTCCTGGGTCGGCGTTTACCCTCACCACGGCCCCTTGCCCCTTGCCCTAGCAAAATGTTCACAGTGGTCCTTTTAACCACAAGTCTGATCATGTCATTCCTCTGCTCCTGCCTCGCACAGATAAAACGCAGATCCTCACAGCGGCCCATGAGGCTTTGTCGGGGATCTGGCCTCCTTGCCTCTCTGGCTTCTCTGTCTACGAATCTTCCTCCATTCTGCTGGTCCCTCGCTTCTGCTTGAATATGCTCCTGCCTCAGGGTCTTGGCGCTTGCTGTTCTCTCTGTCTTTCTCCCAGATATTAGCCAGTCAGTCTCTCCCTCTCAAGGCCTTCAGGTTTCTGCTCCATGGCAGTGTCCTCAGGGAACCTCCCTGGCACCCCGACCCCTCTTCCTGGATTCACTTTCTCTCTCAGCATCAGCCTCCTCTTGGCACACACGAGATCCATTTTGTCTTTATTGATTGTCCTTGATCAGAGCATGAGCTCCTTAGCATCAGCACCTTGGTTTTGGATCCCCTGCTTTAGACTAAGCTGAGAACAGTGCCTGGCACATTACAGACACTCAGTAACCTCTTGAACAAATGAATGAATCCATGAGAGGTCAGCTGGGAAACCAAGCAAAACAGACCATCCTTTGGAGTCCCAAATGCCAAGGGAAATATGACAAATGCCAAGGGAAATATGACACATGAACCTCAGGATGTCCAAACAGCCAAAACTAGAGTTACATGAAACTATATATTTTTTTAAATTTTAGCACCTCCCAATCTTCTTTCTGAAGACACCAATTCTTGCCCAGAGTTTCTGCCTTGGTGTATTTTTAATCAGCCTTTCTTTGCCTGCTCAGCAGCTCCTGGAGATCCTGGGTTCACTGGATGGATACCCCATCTGGTCTCGGAGCCACTTTCCCTTTGGAGAAATGAGGCTAACATAAGCACTTGCTGCCTTTGTCAGTCAGGACCAAGATACACAGCACCAGATGTCAGCCAGAGATGAGACTCCTGCAACAAGAGGCTACACAGTTGAAACATTTCATATAATTGGAAGATGAAGTTAACGGCGACAGGGAAAATTCAGGTGGACGTCCAAGGGTTTATGAAGTAGATGCCGAAAAATAAATAGATCAGGGGGTGTCCATCTGGCCCCACCTGACTCTGCTATTTCTTGGCGAGTGATGGTACGACAGGCAGGATGTGTATTTGGTTAAAATCAAGGGCTGCAGAACTGAGTCAGGGACTTGGGTTGAAATCCAGCTGCCCGCTCTCCAGCTGTGTGACCTTGACAAGGCCTGCCCCGACCTCTCCCCAGTCTGTAAAGTGGAACAACATTCCTAAGAAGCGTGACTCCCTTAGGGGCCTCTGGAGGGTCCATAACCCACAGGAGATTTGACCGTTTGGGTATTTCCAGGCCACACACGCACAGGGCACTTTCTCACACAGGGCTTTGCTGGCTGGATACTCATGTGCTTCAGGAAAGTCACTCATCCATCCCATGGGGTGGGTACTGTCACTCTCCTACTTTCCAGAGGAGGGAACCAGGCACGCACAGGGAGCCTCTTGCCCATGGCACACAGCAAAAGCCCCAGTGTTCTGAGCTCAGGGACCGGCCCTGTCCCACTGACAGGCTTGCTTCTATGAAAGGATGATTTTCCCTTCTGCTGTTGGCTTGTGTGATCATTGGTCACTGATGTCTGGGCCATTCCTTGGGCCCTAAATCTGAAGAATGCAGAAGGTTGATGCCCAGGCAGCTTAGGGGTGCTGTGAAGACCTTGTTTCCCCTGACAGCCCACCCCAGACCCAGGGCAGGGTGAACTGCCCTCTAAGGACCCAGTGTCAGCCAAAGCAAAGGCACCGTGGCTGATGGAGGCCACAGAAGGGGTCATTGGTCCAGTCTGAGGCAGGTGACGATGTCACATGATGTAAATGGTGATGGTGGGAAAGGAAAAAGGAATTTACCGCAGGTCATGATGAAACGGGAAAGGTTCCCTTGTCCCCCCCGCAGGGTGTGCGGTGGACGAGTGTGGCTCGCTTCTTCCTTCAGTCCCCTGCTGCTCAAACCTCTCTAAGGGAGCATATAGATGGGCAGGTTGTGGGGCTCGGCTCCGACCCATGGTATGTCTAGGGTTGAATGTTTACAGCTCCCGAAGTGCCAGTGGGCGTGTAGTTAGAAGGCTGTCTTAGTTTGCCGTCTATAGGCAGCTTGTGTTAACCAGCGCAATTACCTTTTTTACCTTGTCACAAGGACAGAGGGTTTTCTTGTATCCCAGGTTCTTGCCTTGGTGTACCTGAAGAATCGGATCACACACGGGCTCGGAGAATGAGTGTCAAGTTTTATTGAGTGGCAGTAGCTCTCAGCCAATAGGGAAGCCAGAAAGGAGATGATCTTCCCCTGGAGTTGGGCCGCTCTCCTCCCTCCTCCAGCTGCCCAGCCAAACTCTGCCTCACCCTCTCAGTCAATGGCTTGCCAGCCTGGGTGCCTGTTGGTGTGCTTTTCTGCTGG
The DNA here is from genome assembly GCF_007565055.1 of Rhinopithecus roxellana. Classification (NCBI taxonomy): domain Eukaryota; kingdom Metazoa; phylum Chordata; class Mammalia; order Primates; family Cercopithecidae; genus Rhinopithecus; species Rhinopithecus roxellana. Next base: position 121,794,041 of record NC_044561.1, read on the forward strand.
TGTGCTCCTCTGGACGTCCTCTCAATGACCAGCCGCTTGGTTTTCTTCCGCTGATGTGCTCCTCGTGATGTCTGGCCACCTGTGTGTCTGCCCACTAGGGTCTCGGGGTTTTAAAGGCCCAGGATGGGGGCGTGACAGGCCAGGGTGGTCTTGGAAAATGCAACATTTGGGCAGGAAATGCCTGTCCTCACCGAGGTCCGTGGGGGTGGAGCCTAGCCAGGGACCATGCCCTCCTCTACCCAGTACTTCCTTCCCCACTTCCGTATTATTTAAGGGACCATGCACTTCCCTTCCCAGCATGCCTGTATCAACGTCAGCTTCCTCTCTTCCCTCTTCCCAGAATCCAAATATGTAGCAGAAAGAAATGGGGTCAGTTTCCAAAGTATTTTATTAAAGAGCCAGTGGAAGAAGTAAGACTACAATTATACAATTATAGTGGTTGTTTCTCTTTAAGTCCCGAATTTCTACAATGTTTTTCCAGTCAAGCTTAAGGAAAAACTCCTTGGGCTTAATAGAAAGAGTTGCATTCCATCAGCATCTCTAGGTCAGCATGTTTCCTACTCTTCCGAGACTTTGTTAGGATCATTTTCAATCTGTCTGAAATCAAATTAAAACAAGTCAAAACTGTGCCATGGACTCTGCTCTGAGTACAGTCCTCAGTTGCTTGCATTCATTTGTCCAGGAGCACCTACCCTGTTGCTTGTGGGCCCCCTTGAGTTTGGAGAGCCAGTTCAGGCACCACCGTTTTAGGAAGCTTTTTCTAATGGAGGTTGCAGGTTCCAGTGTCCTTGGCACAGAACAGGTGCCAGACAGGGAGAGGTTGGGGTTAGAAGGGGCAGGGGGCTGGGGCTGCACACAAGCCCTCTCTGCTGCGGCAGCTACTCCTCTCCAGTCCTAATGACCATCTCCCAGTCCTGGGCCTGACCCCCTCCCAAGGGTCACCACTGTGTTGATAACAGTGTATCAGCTTCTGGACGTGATTCCAAAGTACTACAGTTATGACTTTCCATAGAAACTAGATCATATTGGCTGGGCATGGTGGCTCATGCCTATAATCCCAGCACTTTGGGAGGCCGAGGCAGGCAGATCATGAGGTCAAGAGATCAAGACCATCCTGGCCAACATGGTGAAACCCTGTCTCTACAAAAAATAAAAACATTAGCTGGGCGTGGTGGTGCATGCCTGTTGTCCCAGCTACTCGGGAGGCTGAGGCAGGAGAATTGCTTGAATCCAGGAGGTGGAGGTTGCAGTGAGCTGAGATCGCGCCACTGCACTCCACTCTGGCGACAGAGGGAGACTCCATCCCAAAAAAAACCCAAACAAACAACAAAAAAGAAACAACGGAAAACAACAGAAAAGAAACTAGACCATATTTTGGTGCACACATGTTTCTATAAACAGCTTCTCACATCACATATGGTCTAGCATCTTGCTTTTCCCCCCGAACCATATGCACTAGAGACCTGTCCACCTTGCTGCATGCAGATACCTCTTCCCTTATACCACAGTGGTCTGTATGTGTCTATGTCTAAGGGTGAACCTCCCAGTTCATATCCCCTTTCCCCTGAGGATGGACACTTAGGCTGTGAGTGGTCATGAGTATGTTTGTGAACTAGTTCTAGTTCTCTAGAACTAGATGGTGCAACTGTCCTCCTCTGCCCTGCACTGAAGATAGTCATGGCCACGGGACTGACATTGACCAATGGAACGGGAGCACAAGTCCCGTGTGTCGCTTCTGGGCAGAAGCTTAAGAGACCCTCTGTCCAGGGGCCCTCTGTCCTGCCTGGGCTGTCACAGGAGCACGAAGGAGGAGCTACCCTCCACTAGATCCCTGAGTGGAGATGACGTAGAGCAGAAGTCCAACCTCCCTGAGACACACAGGCAGCGTGAGCAAGAAGCAACCTTAGCTGTTCAGGCCCCTGGGATTTCGTTGTTTGTTACTGCAGCAGCACCTCATCTACCCCAGTGGATGCAAATTCTTCCCCTGTTTCTCCAACATAAACAATGCTGCAATGAACAGCCTTCTCAACTTGTCCTTGACCTGTGTGGGTGTTGCTCCAAGTTAGATTTTTAAACAAAAAAAATGTATTGCATGAAACGGTATTTTCTTCTCAAAGAGTAAAAAGAAGCTTTTTGCTAAATGAAATTTCATTGGAAACTTTGAAAATGCCTGAACTTAAATATTTAATCCATCACTACCCATTTAATATGAAGCTCCAGGTAATCGGCGTCCATTCTCCACACCTGGCTTTTTGTTGAATTAGGCACAGTTGTAATCTGTGGTTAGCCCAGGGATGGGGAATTTGGAGTCTCTTGGCTGGAAAGGACTCACAGAGAACCTCTTGCTGAGAAGAGACAAATTCAGCATCCTTTCCCCAGCCCCCTCCCCTGTGTTTATTTGTCATGACCATAAATGTGCACCCTCTGCTGTGTGTAAATCTATGGCTGCAGGAAATGGCAGACAATCACCTTGCAGGGTGTCCCCTGGTCTCTGAACCCCAATGTCGTTTTGCATTTTGCTCCCCTGTATTTAGCCCAGGAAGGGGGTTAGGGAAAGTCACAAACTGCCCATGCAGTGAAGTCTTCAGCCTTGCCAACCTTTGCCCAGGCCTCTCTGCACATTCCCTGTATTTATGGTTAAAACCCCTTTCCTTTTCCCCGTGATAATTTCTCCCTAGGACCCTGAGATGGAGCAGGCCTGTGGTCTAGGCAGGATTCTTCACAGCTGTTTTGATTGCTCAGGTCTGAGCCGGTCTCTCCATTTGGCTGCAAAGATTAACTGAGCTCCATCAGCAGATCAATTAATCAGTAATAAATGCAGGCTGATGAGTTTTCATTCCCTTTCAGGCCACAGGACATGTTATAGACAGACTGCCAAGTCATTTTAAACCTGTGAACATTCAAATTGCTTCAGAGCTGAGTCTATTCTAGAACGTAGCAATTTTGAGCCTTTGTGCAGCTCTGATTCTTCATAAGCCGATAATGGGTATGTGGAGAGCATAAAGCGAGATTGGATGGCTTCCATTTAGGATGGCAGGAATGGAAATCTGAACAGAGGTAGAGGAATCATCATTAACCTTCACAATGGAGTCCACACCTCTAGAGGTGGGAAGCAAGAACTTTTAAGCAACTGTGTTGTTTACTGGGCACTCAACTTGGCCAGTAAGACAATGGTCAGGCCAGGGAAACCTGGGTTCCACTTAAATAATGATCGTTCCCAAATGGGTGATTACTGGCATGGCTGCAGGGTGGGGAGGCATGGGCAGTCCAGAGAAGATGGAAAATAGCTCATTTATAAGTCCCTTTTTAGGAGGGATGAGAGAATGATGAAAGCTAGGGTTTGTCTAGCATTGGCCAGAAATTAACTCCCAGAAATTGACATGATCACCAATAATGATTATTCTAAGTTCACATGGCTTCTCTAGTGTAAATTTCCTAATCTGAGTTCCTGGCAGCCATTTTCCCATCTTCTGGTAACCAGACCCTAGTAATTAAGCAGTCATTCTCCCATTGCCCATCACTGGGGTCAAGAGGAGCTGCATGTTGGGATCTAAGGGTGGAGCATGTGACCAGGTCTGGCCAATCAGCTGGTAAATCCCCCTGACCAGGAAGTGGTTCAGGATGAGCACGTGACATGAGTTAATCCAAGCAGAGCGAGCCCTGGTTCTGGAGCTGGAGTGACCAGGAGAGATGCCTCCTGGAACAGGCGCTGCTGGATGTCCACCCAATAGCTCCCCACTCCATATTCCCCCAGTCCAGCGATTGAGAGCACCAGTTCCTTGCTTTCCCATCCTCCTTTGCAGAGAGGGCAGAATCACATGACCCAGTCCAGCCAGTGGAATCTGAGGGAGCATCTGGTGGGGTGTGGGGTGGGGAGGTGGAGGGATCTGGGGGGGATTTGCCCCATTCAGTAAAAGAGATGTTCTTGACAGGAGTCTTCCCTTTCTACCTGTATTGGATGCTGTTGGGTGAATGCCACAAGCTTAGAGCTAGGGCAGACCAGACATTTTTTCACACACAAAAAAAGTACATATATACTCAGAGTGCTTACATTTGGAGTTACTAAATCACTCTCAGAGTTAAAAAGAAAAAAAAGAACTTTATAAGTAAGCTACTTTTAGACAAGATTCTGTTACTTATATTGATGCATAAAGACAGCTACTGGGAGCCATGTTGCTATCCTATTGAGCCCTGGAATGACGCCATCATAAGGAACAGCAGGACTGAAACAGTGTCTCGGTGGCTTTCTTTGAGCCCCTAGATCCACCTGTACCTGGAACCTTACTTCTGAGTTGTTCCATTACATAAGTCAATGCATTTTCTTTTTGCTAATTCAATGGGGAGTTATGCACTTTTTTTTTTTTTTTTTTTGAGATGGAGTCTCGCTCTGTCGCCCAGGTTGGAGTGCAGTGGCACGATCTCGGCTCACTGCAAGCTCCGCCTCCTGAGTTCAAGCAATTCTTCTGCCTCAGCCTTTCGAGTAGCTGGGATTACAGGTGTGCACCACCATGCCCGGCTAATTTTTGTGTTTTTAGTAGAGATGGGGTTTCACCAGGTTGGTCTCGAACTCCTGACCCTCAGGTGATCCACCTGCCTCCACCTCCCAAAGTGTATGTGCTTTTTATAATTAAAAACATCAAAACTTATAACTTTGGCATAACAAAGGATGGTATAAACAAAGACAAGGAAGAGATATTCAGCTCATACATTACAAAGGATTAATTTAATATGCTGTAAAGCAACAAGAAAAATACAGATAATTTGATAGAAAAATGGATAAAGGATATGAATGGGTTGTTTACAGAAAAGAAATGCAAATAACCAATAAACACATCAAAGATGAGAATTTGACCTTTAATTAAACAAATGGAAATGACTATTAAATTCACCTATCAGATAGGCAAGACAAACCCTTCAAAGCTGTGGGTAAACAGATACTCCTATTGTTCTAACTAAATAGGTGCGGGCAGCTTGGCGGGTAACTCGGCAATAGCTAGCAAATTAAAATAAGAATGCTCAGACCTTTTGTGTAAATCAGGGTCCACGCAGGAAGATGGAAGCCACTCCAATCTGAAAAACAGAGAGCAAGAGTCAGTTCCACAGGTGATGGAAAGGCTAGGGGCCAGATGGCAGAAACTGAGTCAAGAGAGAGAAGAAGGAAGCCTCTAGCAGCTCTAGACGTAATGCGAAAATGAAGAAGTGTAACTCCTGGCACCCACATCTGGGGTGACCCGTGACCCAGGAGAAGACAGAAGCACACAGGGGCCCTTCTTTAGAAGCTGAAGCCACGGAGGAAGCATGGTTACTGTTTGAGGCAAAATAAGAGAAGAGAAAAAAAGTGTTCAGGCCTTCACTTCCAGAAAGAGTGGATACATTTTTCCTGCTCTTCTTGCTAAGTACAGCTAGAACCCCTGCAATTATGTATACAACAAACCTAAGCCTCTAAACAGTGGAGAGAAGAAGGCAGACCAGCAGGGCCCTGGGGATAGGAGAAATGACAGGACAGACCAGCAGGGCCCTGGGGATAGGAGAAATGACAGGACAGACCAGCAGGGCCCTGGGGACAGGAGAAATGACAGGACAGACCAGCAGGGCCCTGGGATAGGAGAAATGACAGGACAGACCAGCAGGGCCCTGGGGATAGGAGAAATGACAGGACGGACCAGCAGGGCCCTGGGGATAGGAGAAACGACAGGACGGACCAGCAGGGCCCTGGGGATAGGAGAAATGACAGGACGGTGAGTTCCTGGGGTTTTCTTTTGCCTTCTTTATTGCAGACTGGGTGCTAGAGAAGCTGACAACCAGGAAATGCCAACAAGCACAGACAAAAGGGACATATCAGGAAGACCCTGCCTTCTCTACCTGAAGGACAAGAAATAGGGCAGCCTAGCAAGACACAAAACTTTTGGACAACCACCCCATGCAGCCAAACATGGAAAAACCTCAGCCCACCCTCATCCATGCCAGGGAAGAGCAAGTGAGGAACCTGAATTTCCACCCCCATCTAGCAGTAGCAAGGAGCCCAAACCCCCACTGGGGTGGTGTTGGAGAAGGCTGGGCAGGAACCTAGACTTCCACTCTTGCCTGGTGTAAGGAGCCTCCAACCCACATGGTGCCAGTGGAGGCTGGTGAGGAGCCCTAAGGAGATGTCATTGCACCTCCAAGCCAGGGTGCTCAGAGATTCGGTGGGACACTGAATCCTCACCCCCCACCTAGCAGTAATGCGGTGTCCCTCCCACCCCAGGGTATAAGTGGAGGCCAAGTGGGGAACTGGGACTCCACCCAACCTAGCAATAATGAGGCGCTGTTGCTGAACCCCCTACCCCCAGTGTGGTATGAAAGGAGGCCTGCTAACACCTGGAGATTTGGGTAAGATCTTGAGTCTCCTAGCATGCTGCCCAACATGGCAAGGAGTCCATCAAAAATCACTCCTTCTACCAAGAACCAGGAGCAGCTTAAGTGAATAGGAAAAGACAAGCAACAGATGCCAACATCAAAATAACACAGATGTCGGAATGATTTCATAGTTATTTTAAAATGGTCATTGTAAAAATACTTTCATGTGCTGAAAATGAGTCAAAATATAGAAAGTTTTAGTGAAGAAAAGAAAAGTTTTAGTAAGGAAATAGAAAATATAACAAAGAACCCAAGTGGAAATTTTAGAACTGAGAACACGCAATAACCAATTTTTAAAAAAATATCAAATACCTGGGCTCAATAGAAGAATGGAAAAGACAGAGGGAAGCATCTGCAAGCTGGAAAATCGACCAGCAGAAATGACCTATCCTACACACCAGAGAGAAAAGAGGAAAAGCATTGAACAAACAGCACTCTAAGCCTCCGCAGGAAAACTGCAGACCCCGGCCCCTGTCATCCCCACCACGGATTTCTGCACTCCAGAAAGCACCACGTTTTATCTCTTTTAGCTGTTTATCGTTTGTTTCCTTTCCTTTTCCTTCTTTCCTTCCTTCCTTCCTTCCTTCCTTCCTTCCTTCCTTCCTTCCTTCCTTCCTTCCTTCCTCCCTTCCTTCTTTCCTCTCCCTCTTCCTCTCCCTCTCCCCCTTCCTTCCTCCCTCCCTCCCTCCCTCCCTCCCTCCCTCCCTCCCTCCCTCCCTCTCTCTCTCTCTCTCTCTCTCTCTTTCTTTCTTTCTTTCTTTCTTTCTTTCTTTCTTTCTTTCTTTCTTTCTGATGGAGTCTTGCTCTGTTGCCAGGGTGGAGTGCAGTGGCACAATCTCAGCTCACTATAACCTCTGTCTCCCAGGTTCAACACATTCTCCTGCCCCAGCCTCCCAAGTAGCTGGGATTACAGGTGCCCGCCACCACACGCAGCTAATTTTTGTATTTTTAGTAGAGACGGGGTTTCACCATGTTGGCCAGGATGGTCTTGATCTTCTGACCTCATGATCTGCCCGCCTTGGCCTCCAAAAGTGCTGGGATTACAGGTATGAGCCACGACGCCCGGCCCTATCTCTGTATTTCTAAATAACATGTTTCTGTTGCTACCAGTTTGTTTTCTGTAAACATTATCTATTGCCTATCTGCTATGATCAATGAATATTTACTTCACAGAGGTTCTCTACCCATTCTCCCTGGCCCATCAGCTGGTAGAGTTACCAAGACTTCATGCAGTGTCCACACTAAGATAATGGAGTAAAAAGTCTTCATAGTTGACTCACGTGGTATAGACTTTAATTGCCTTGTTTCTATAGCATCTTTGTTTTCCCTAGATATAAATGATCTACTTCCACTTCTTTAGTTTTCTCCATAGCTGTCACTCATCCATACTTAAATTCTTCCCCCTGTCTATAACCCATGTCTCAATGCGATCACACCCTCAGGTTAGTTTTGTGTTTTTAGCACGGTTTTGTGTTTTCTCTGGCAACACTCCTCGGAGTAATGGCTGCTGTTTGGATCTGCTTCAGAACAGTGAACTAGACATTTCCGTGGTGCTCCAGATCCATCCTGAGGACACTTTCCTACATCCTGTGTCTGGGATCCCACAGCATCTCCATTCTAGATCTGTCTTTCCTTTGGGTGGAACACATCTTCCTCTCACAGCTCTAAGAAAGGGCCCGAGAAGCTGGTTCTTCATGAACCTGCAGGTCTGCAATGTCCTTATTCTGTCCTTGCCCTAGATCTAGTTCTTCCCATTCCACATGGGAGAAAATTTCCCAAGAAGTTTGTAGGCACTGCTGCATTCTTGCCTCCAGAGTTGCATTCTCGGTCTTAGTCCTTAATTTCAGATCAACTCCATCACTCTGGAGGCTTTGAGGATTTTCTCTTCTTCTTGGATTTTTATGAATACATGAAGGTGTTGCCAGTGTTGGGTCTTTTAAAACTAGTTATTATGGCACCATGAGAGCCCAGAAAGTACATCTATCTGTTAATTGTGTCATTATAAATTAATTGTAAGATTTAAAAAATGGCAAAGGGGAAAATCACACATATCCCACTCTTTTTTTTTTTTTTTTTAGCAAAATTAAGCAAAGTTAGCATGGTCAGATTCACCTACACCAATGCCATCCTGAATTGGACCTTGGACCTTGGGCCATCATGCTGGGTGCTCCCTTAATTCTCTTCCAAACTCATCAGACTCTGGAGTAACTCAGACCCCTGGGCATGTCACCTGGGCAGCCCAAGGCAGAGCACAGCTGTACTCCCCACTTCTCGTGGTCCTCTGCATGAGATGGCCCCTATCTGAGCAGCTTTGTGGATCTAGAATTAGAGCCAGCCCTTTCCGGCTGCCACAAAAGGACCTTCCAAGCACGTTCAAGGCTGACACGAGCCCCCTCGCACCTTGGGATATGATCCCTGTCTTACCTTCTATTGCTGAGGGCAGAGAACCTCTGGGAGACCAGGAGCAGGAGGCCAGCCAGCTGCAGTAGCCTCTGAAACCACAGCCCTTCCCTGTGTAGCCCTCACCTCCCATGTTCTGTGGCCAGTAGGGCCTTGGCTTGGTGCACTGATGGCCTCAGGAAGTCAGTCCTGGACCAGACGGAGCCTCACAGATCCACAGGCAGTGTCAGGCTCCATCTCCCAGCCAGGGGCCCGCCCTGTTTTTAACCTTCTTTGCTGGAGCTGCATAAATAAATAAACACAGGAGTGTGTGGACGGATCCTGCCCGCTTTGGATTCCTAACCCCAGCTGGTCTGCTCCCAAGTTGCCAAGATCTGAATAGTTAAGATAAGAGAAATCTTCTGACTCTTCTCATCTGGACCATTTGCAGACGTCCCTCCCTGAAGACAACTATTTCACAATTTCTTGCATGTGTATTGATTTGTGTATTGGTATCAGCCCCCTGCTAAGCTCTAAGCTCCACAACAACTAAAGCAATATGTTAACAGTTCATCCCTCATCCTGATCCTTCTCCTTCCATAGGAGAGGTCATTCTTTCTCCAAGAGTGGTCTGAGTTCATTAAAAAATGCAGGTTCTCAAATCCCACCCCTAAATGATAGAAGTTGGGTCAGGGAATCAAATATCTTTGCTGGCTCTTCAGGTGACTTATGTGCACATCTGCCTTTGAAACACTTTGAAGCAGATGAGAAACAGATCTATGTTTTTCTACAGAAGACAAAAAAAAAAAAGACTGGCCCTTCTCTTTTAGAATTTAATCTGTTTACATTTAATGTAATTAGTCTTATCATTTCATGATAGCTTCTTAGGATTTGTTTTCTATTTGCACCACCTTTTCTCTTCTTTCCTTCTCTATTTTGCATTAATGAGGTATTTTAAAAATATATATATATTCCTATTTTGTAATCTTCCATTAGTTTGTCAGTTTGACTTCTAGTCTTTTTTTTTATTATTATTATTTGAGACAGAACCTTGCTCTGTCACCAAGGCTGGAGTGCAGTGGCATGATCTCGGCTCACTGCAACCTCTGCCTCCTGGGTTCAAGCAATTCTCATGCCCCAGCCTCCCAAGTAGCTAGGATTACAGGTGTGCACCACCATGCCTGGCTGATTTTTTGTATTTTTAGTAGAAACAGGGTTTTGCCATGTTAGTTAGGCCTCAAGTGATCCGCCTGTCTCAGCCTCCCAAAGTGCTGGGATTACAGGCATCAGCCACTACACCCAACCCTACTATTCTTTAGTAAACATCCTATAGATGACAACATATATCTCTGATTTACTGGAGCCTCTGTAAACCACAACATTACTGCTTGGGCAATGGAAGAGCTTCAGAACTCTCTAAAATCATTTAACCTCCTTCTGACTGTTGTATTATTCTTGTCAAATAATTTAATTATCTATATAAATTTCCACAGCTAATAGTTACTGCTGTTCTGTGCACTCATGATTAATTTAAATTTCCCAATATATTTGCCCTTTCTATTGCTCTTCATTTTTATTGCATTTTCCATTTAAAATTATTTTTCCTTCTGACTGAAGAACTGCACTCAGTATTTATGTTAACGCACATCCGCTGACAATAAATTATCCATTTTTGCTTGTATGAAACTATATCACTTTCAAAGGATATTTTTAATAACATAGAATTTTAGACTGACAGTTGTTTTCTTTCAGCATTTAAATATATCATTCCATCATCTTCTGGTTCAATTGTTCCTGTTGGCAAGTTAGCTGTTTTCTTACTGTTTGTCTTTTAATAGTCATATCTGTAGTTCTCAGCAGTTTTATTATAATGTGGCTAGGTATATATTTCTTTCTCTTTATCTTGCTAAGGGTTCTTGATTCTGTGATTCTGTGATTTAACTGTGCCATCATCTTTGAAGAATCTTCAGTTGAATATCTTCATATAGCACTTGTTCCTGGCTTCCTCTTTCCATTCTTTTTTGAATTTAAGTTAGACATATGTTAGACCTTTTTAAAATCATGCTCCCTGTGGTCTAATGCTCTTTTGTGCATTTGCAAGTCTTTCTGGTCTTCATGTTTCAATGTGGTTATTTCCAGCAAACCTGTCTTCTGCTTTGGCTAATCTGCTGTTACACCAACTGTATTTTCACTTACAGTTATTCTACATTTCATTTGGCAACTCTTTGTGTAATTCATTTTTAGATATTCCATTTCTCTAATAAAATTCTCCACCTTTTCATCTTTTTATTGAACATGTTAATAATAGATTTTTAAAAATTTTATCTGTGATAGCCTCATTAGCCAATCATCTGTGAGTTTTCCTTGTCTTTTTTTGTATGGTTTTGGTTATTTGGTCTTATTTCTGATATGCCTCATAATATTTTTATGAATGTGGGACATTCTTTTTAAATATCGCATCTCTGGATGATGTACCTTTCCCCAGGGAAGATTTAATGTTTTTTTTTTTTTTTTTTTTTTTTCCGGACAGCCACTATAGCGAGGCTAGATTACCATAACTGTAATAATTCAAGGCTGGTTTTTCAGCTTTCTGAGACCTGTTTTATTTGATTTGTTGTTCCTTCCCTAGATCGAGTACTTTGAGGTACTCAGCAGAAACCACTGTTTATTTTCCATGGCTCCAATTATTTCGTGATGAATCCCTGAACTCCAAGTTGTGCTGCGATGGCATCATGATACTGGGGGAAACCTGGCTTCGTCTCTTAGCCTCTCCGCTGCACAGCTTCAGATTGGCTTCAAGTCTCTCACTCTGTCTCTGTGCAACTTAGGAATGTATAAATGCTGCAAAAGGAAAGTACTACAGAAAAGCAGCCTCACTGCTAGAGGTTCTATTTTCTTTAAGATCTCGGGGTCTCAGACCCTAGCTTTCTTGGTAGCCCCAAACATCAAGTTTTGTGTACCCAGAACCACAACTTGCTGAAAAGCTCAGTTCTTGTGACTCATAGCTCCCCTTATTTACAAACTGGCAAATTCCCAAAAGGGAAAAGAAGCCGAGAATGTCAGGCTTATTAGATCAATGCATTTCCCTTCTCTCTAAGGCCCTGGTCCTTTAAGTCCTGGCAGCCAAAATTTCTCTCTGATACTTTCAAATAGGTCTTTTCCCCAGTATCCTGCTAGTTGTTCTGTGGGTCTTTTGGAAAGATGAGATTATCTTTTTGAAACTTGCCATCTCTCAAAACAGATAAATGCTAAATCACGTTATAGTTATTAGGGCCTCGTGAAAGTCCAAAATGCCAATATTCCAGAGATGGACAAACACAGAGCGCCTATGCAAAGCTTCCATTTTCTCAATTTGTAGGTTCTAAGTTTATAGAAAAATATGAATGTTTTAAATGTTGGTACCTACTTACTTTTGAAACACGGTCCTTGAAAAACATAATCAAAGTTAAGAAATTTGAAGGATTGTAGCCTGGATGTTAAAGCATAGATTCTGAAGTCACACTGCTTGGGTCTAAGTCCTGCTTTACTCCTGCCTAGCAGGTGTAAGTTATTTAACCCCTCTTGGTCAGAGTTTTCCCGTCTCTAAAATGGAAAAGATAAGTATGCTAATCGCAGGGCATGCTGGGAGATTTAGACAAGTTATCATACATGAAACATACAGAACTCAAAATCATGAGTGCTGGGAAAACATTCATGAAACAAATGAACCAAACAGTTTGCTGGGTAGAGGCCCTCTCTAAGCTGATTTCAGCCCACAGTCCACCATATTGAAGCCTCTGCCCTGGTCCAGCCCTCCATACTCTACAGATAGGGACAAGGGGAGGTACAGAAAGAAGAAGGGGACTGCTCAGGCATTCGCACAGGTGGTTAGATGTAAAACTGGAGGTGGAACTGGAATTTTCTTTTGATGCATTTTATCAATTAAATTGTGTACTCTGGAAGCCAAGTAGCTAATTTCCCTTGAAGGCAAATCTCCCTCAAACTATAGATAATTCTCTAATTGCCCGTGTCTGCCCCAAATCCATTGTGATCATTAGCAGAGCCCCTTGTGCTCCGGCTGGGAGAGGAGGGGGAGGTGCAGGCTCATCATTGCTCATCTAAATGTTTAATAATGCTCCAATCTGCAGATCATTGGGGCAATCAAACCCAAATTAGCCTGATACTCAAAGCCACAAATAACAAGGGGAATGAAAGGGATAAAGTTTCTTTAATGAAAATTTCATCAATGCAGATTTCTCATTGAATATTAAGGTTTTGGCTTGAAGACAGCATCAGAGTGGAGTCTGCTGTGACACTGACCTTTATCCCTCAGACATACAAGTGCAAAGTCAGGCTGGTTTCACTCTCTGGGTGATAGCACAGTGGACCGTCCTGACAGAGTGAAGGAAGGTCCTGAGCCTGGGGTAAAGCTGGCTCAGCCTCGTTCTTTTCAGGGGGTTTCTCTGCAGGTCCCGGCATCTCTCCCCACCAAGGCTGCCCTTCCCGGACCTCCCATTCCTCAGTCAGGAGCTCCTCCCTTCTTCCAGCTGCACAGCTCAAATCCTGGGAGTCCTCCCTGATCCATGTATGCTGTCCTCTCACTACTCCTGTTCAATCCACCTGCAAGTGCAGTCAGCCTGACCGCTGTGAAAACCTGCCCAAAGGCTCTGGACATGACAGTGACAGCCAGCGCCCTTTCAGTGGCATGCAAGGTCACGCCCAGATCCAGTCCCATCCCCTCTGACCTCAGCCCCTGGGGTCCTCCTCGCCCATCTTCCTCCAGCCACATTGGCCCCGACCCTCAGACACTCAGCACACACTTGTCCAGGCCCACACTGACTGTCCCTCTGCCTTGGACCATCTCCCCCAGAATCCATGAGACCCCCATTCCTTCAGTATCCTTGCCCCATGTCACCTTCTCAAAGGGGCCTCCCTGAGCGCCTGCTTAGACTCCTGCCCATCCCCCTTGGTCCCATCATCCTCTGCAACCTTCCTCCTGGGAAGTTCTGTATTACTCAGCTGTTGTCACAGTAATGCCCCATCACAAACCATCCCAAATTCAGTGACGCACAACCGCCGCCACCTGTCAGCTACTGGGGCTGCAGGTCGTCGGGGGTCAGCTGACCTGAGCTGGGCTCCCTCGGGCTCTGTTGGGCTCCATTGGGCAACTCTGCTTCCTGCTGAGAGGCACGGGGCTGGGCACCGGGATCACGTTCAAGTACACCCTGCGGAGCTCTCATCAGCCTCAGGGCAGCCACTCCTCAGGGTCGTTTTGTGGTGAATGGCAGAAGCCCAGACCCAAACCAGAGCCCCAGGCGCATCCCCAGCCCCCGCCTGCATCAGAACCACAAGGGCTGCGTCTCCCAGAGCACGTCACCTGGCCCAGCCCCCATCACTGCACAGGGCAAGGAGGTGGCCCTGGGACAGCACAGGGCAAGGAGGGGGTGTGCCATTCTCTTGCAGGGAGTGGAGAGCTGGGACCCTGACCTGCTGAGCACAGGCATGTGGGGTGGTGACCAGCTGGGCACTCACTTGGGCATCCAGCTCTGCACCTTCACCCACATCTGCCCTGCAGCCTCAGTCATGGGAGGGGTTTGGATGCTAATTGGGGGGTAACGGGAAGCTGTCCTGGGTTGAAGAATGTTCCCCGCAAACTCATGTCCATCCAGAACCTCAGAGTGTGTCTTAGTTGGAAACAGGGCCTTTGCAAATGTACTTAGTTAAGTAAAACCGAAGCCACACTGGATTACGGTGGGCCCTGGATGCAGTGACTTGTGTCCTTGTAAGCAGGCCGCGTGAGGACACATGGGGAGGACATCATGTGACCACAGAGGCAGAGATCAAAGCCAAGCATCTGCCAGCCAAGGTTCCCAAGGTTTGCAGGGACCGCGGGAGCATGGGAGGAGGCGGGGAACAGGTTCTCCCTGGAGTCTCCAGAAGGACCGACCTTGCAAATACCCGGCCTCCAGCTTTTGGGCCTCCTGAACTGTAAGGAAAAGCGTCCTGATGGTTTGAGCCACGAGTTTGTGGTTGGTTGTTAGAGCGGACCCAGGAAGCTAACACAGAAGCCGAAGGAAGGGTGTCGGCCGGGAACACGCACTCGGACTTGTCTCTGGAAAGATGTCAGGCCGGGAGGGTGGTCAGTGAATGTTTCCGTCTGTGAATTAAATTCTGGAGGGTTTTGCCTTGGCTGTGTCCTTGCCTGTGGCCTCCCGGAAGTTGAAGGTCACATTTGGGGCTCATCTACCTTTAAGCCCCTTCTTATCTCCTCATCCTCAGGGCAGCCTCTCTGTTCCTCTGTTAATCCGAACAACAGCTCTGTCTCTCCTAAATGAGGTTGCATTCAGTCATTTGCATTTTAACAAACTTGTGCCTTTTGTCCCTATTTTCGTAAGCAACCAGTCATAGAGCAGAGGAAGCCCGTTCACCCTCCAGCCACACATCACCCTTAAACACACAACAGCACAAAGGGGGTCCATCTCCCATCACAGCAGGGAGAAGACCTTCGGGCTTTGGGACGTGGAGCAAGTCACTTTTTTCTCCTCAGCCTCAGTTTACTCCTTTGCAAATGAATGGGTTTGCCTAAATGTCTTCCAAGGGCCTCTCCTGACTCCAACACTCTAGGATCCAAATATTTATTGTAGAATTCTCAACATTCCATTCTCTGAGTCTTTCCCGCATTCAATTCCTCAGCAAATCCTCATCCAGAGCTCACTCTGCCACAGGCCCTTGTCTTACTTAGAGCGGGGATCCAGCAGCGAACAGACAGATGAAATTCCACTCTTCATGCGGGTGACATTCCTGTGGGTGCAAATGACAATAGGAAAACGGCAAGAGAGGGAATCAATTCCAGATGGTGACAGTTCTGTGCAGGTCACGGGGACATGGCGTTGGAGTGTGGAGGGCTTCCTTGGGAAGGTCAGGAGCGTTCTCTGAGTGGGTGACACTTGGGTGAGGAACAAAGGGCAAGAGGACGCAGGTCACAGGGCGGCTGTGGGAAGAGCATTCCAGGACACAGGAGCAGCAGGTGCACAGGCCCCAGGGCAGGAGGACTGGGGAGTAGGAGGAGGAGCTGGAGGTCAGTGCGGCTGGGATGGGGGAATGACGGGACGTAGCAGGAAGTGGTCTGGGGAACCAGCAAGACTCTGCCAGGCCTTGTAGGAGGTGATGAGGAGGTGGAGTCTGCTGTTCCCAGTGCAATGGGAGCTGCTGAAACATCCGCTCAGGGTCATGTGGTCATTTTCAGGAGCTCACTCTGGGTGCATGCAGAGAGTAGATTTCAGGTGTGGGAAGAGGAGTGGGAGCAGGAGGGCCCATGGGGGCTGTTGTAATGACCCAGGTGAGGACAGAGGTGCAGACTCGGGGACAGCAGCAGGGTGTGGAGAGGAGTGGACAGACAGGGGTGCATTTTCAATTGAATGGATTCCATGACAGCTGGAAGACGAGGGAGGGCCTGAGGATGCCGCCTGCTCACTGGCTTGAGGAACCGGGCGTTTGGTGACGCCACCAACTGGGAAGTGGACACTGTGTCTTCTGCGGCTTTGTTGAAAAGTTGCCAGATTTGAAAGCCTGAGAGGCACCAATGACTGAGCCTCCAGGCTGCCCTCCCAAGGGCCTTCTGGACAGGAGGCTGTGGGTACGGAGGGACCAGCATCCTGGTTCCCATACACCAGGCCCAACCCAGGGACTGAGCCCCAGGCAGACCGCGGAACAGCATCTGCTGCTGCCTGGGCAGAGCCGAGCCCGGGATTTATGAAGGAAACTGGCAGGAGTGGAATCATTCCTTCATAGAGCGTCTCGCCTGTCACCATCCTCAGCGGCACCCTCAATCGCAGAAGGGAGAACGGTTAGAGGATGGCATTCTTACAGAGTCCTTCAAGATTGCCATTTGCATTTGAACAAGGCTGTGCTTTCTTAGCCCCAACCCTCCCCATAAGCCTGGGCTATCAACCGGAAATAAATTGAACTGCAGAAAAATGTCAAGATTTCAGATACCTGGCTTAATCAGGACACATTCTTCATTAGTCAGGCTGTTGTACTTCTCAGGAGACCCAAGGGATTGCATGAGAGACTGAGTCATCTTGTAAATGAAATTAGAAGGAAGGAAGGAAGGAAAGAAGGAAGGAAGGAAGGAAGGAAGGAAGGAAGGAAGGAAGGAAGGAAGGAAGGAAGGAAGGAAGGAAGGAAGGGGAATGTAAGAAAGGAGAGAGAGGACTCTGAACATCCAGATAACAAAAGATTCACAGATCTGTTCTGATGTTCTGTTGACGGGGCACCACATGTTCAGCCAGTTTTGCCTGTTTAAGCTTTTATGTCATGAGTGCTCCTTGATGTTGAATATTGGGCACAAGAGCATCCTCCTAAGAATTCAGCCTCTGTCTACTTTTTCCCTTTTGTGGGCACTGGTAACTTTCTCAGCACTAGAAACTCCCCTTTGGCTATAATAATTACCAACATAAAAATAACTGAGACAGGGTAGCCCTACCACGTGCCAGTTTGAAATGCTCAGCGCACACCAACAAGTTCATGCTTCCCAGGACCTATGAAGACAGAGCTGCTTTTAGCCCACTCCCTACTGGGGAAGCGCAGGAGGTGGGGAACTTTCCCAGGTTAGAGGTGGGCCTGCAGGGCAGGTTGTGTCTCCAGGGCTCCCTCCCACAGGCCTTTCTCCAACAAAGCAGCCCCCCCTCCAAAAGTCTTGGGCTTCATTTCCTGGCCAGATAAAGGATTCATTCCTGGTTGGCCTTGGTCTTTGGAGGACTTGCCCTGAGTTTGCCAGGAGGGTGGGACTGACTCCTTGGTGAGTTCATGGGAGTTCCAGATGGAGCCAGAGCAGCGGGAACCTGGCAAAGTGAAGCTTAGGTTTCCTGGTAGAGGAGGCCCAGAGACCATGTGCTCACCCTGCTGGGGCCTCGTCCAACAGCCCCCAGACAGCCGCCTGCTCTGTAGGACCCAAAGTCAGACAAAGATGAAGAATCAATGCTGCCTCTTATGTTGCAGCCACAAGGCAAGAGGTCCTCAAGATGCGTCCCAGCATCTTGAGATGATAGTCAGCCTGTGTGAAGAATGTCAGGAACCCACTACAGGGTCATTGTACATGTGTCCCAGCTAAAAAGAATGGAAAGCAAAAAAGAAAAAAAAAAAAGAATTATAAATGGACACTGTAGGGCTTCTTTTATTATTACAGATACACAATTTCACAAAGCAGTGAGTCACCCTTATTCACGTGAAGCAAAGTTCCAGCTTCCATGAAGAAGTCATTTTTCTACACTTTTCTAAGATTCTGCCTGAAGGTGCCTGTTACTCTCATGGGAAGGATGCAATCCTGCTTCTCACCATTGCAGCTCCTGGCAGCCGTGAATGTGAAGCTATGAATGTCTGAAGGCCTTTTCCTCCTCCACGATAGACACATTGCGATACAGATTTTCAAGGTCCATTTTATTCCTTTCAGAAAAAAAGAGGCTTCATAAACTCAGAGCAGATTTGTCATATATATATATGATATATATATTCAGAGGTTATTGGGGAAGGACATAGGAATTGTTTTTTTCTTTTTAAACTGATTTTTGTTTTGTGGCAGCAAACTATGAGATGAACAAGAATGGGCATAAATCTAACTCTAAAACAGAAGGAAAATCACTGGGTTTTAAGGAGATGTGCAAATAGTAAGAGAATGCATATCAGCATGTGTTTATGGGTTCTAAATCTTGCCAAAACTAAAATCGTTTTTAAGAAAAATTTTTAAGCATTGTTACAAACATTGAATGCATCCTCTTCAAATGTCTTTAGTAGACATGGAGCCATGGGAGAATTAAGGAAGTCTTTAGGAAGGAATAAAAAGCTACACTAAAGTTAATTTTTTATCTCACGACGGATGAGAAGAAAGCACTTGGATTATAAAAAGGAAGCCCAGACAAAATAATATCATTTTGTAATGTCAAAAACTTAAGATTTTAACTTTCATCTTATGTATCTGTTTCTGATGAACATTCATAGTTTTACATGTTTTACTTATTTTCTTTGTCTTATAAGAAAAGATAAAGGATAAAGAGACAAATGTGTTTCAGGCGTGGTTCAGCCTGTGAAGTCTCCATATTTATAGGAAGCCACTGGATTTTTACAACATCAGGGGATCATAATGAACACCATGGTCTACTCTGAGTCCTGCAAAAGTGAGAACAATGTTAAAATGAAAACCCCAATTAGTCTGAATTAAGAGAGAATATTTTGTTCTGGCCAGGGGAGATTTTCTCTATGTGGTCTTATAGTTGAAGTCTCCTACCAGTAAGTTAGCATGTATCAGAGAATCTAAGATCTTTCCCAAGTTGGTCTGTTTTAGTCAGACTGTCCTAATTCCAACTGATGGAATCTAAATAAAAATTTATCTTATTAAAAAAGGCATAATTAGGAGTAATTGGCTCATATCATTAAAAAGTCCAAGAGCAACAGCTTCAGGCATGGCTGGATCCAGGTACTCAAATGATGGTATCAGGAAGTGATACTCCCCACCCCCCAACCTCCTAGCTATGACTTGTTCTCTGTGAATCCCATTCTCGGGCAAGGTCTTTTGTCGTAGTGCCTATTCACATCTTCAGGAGCTCTGAGAGAAAAATAAATTTTCTGTCCCACGGTTTCAACAAAAGTCTCAGAATTGAGTCTCACATGTCCACCTGTGATCCAATCTCTGTCGAAGGGCATAGAATTTTCTAATGGCTCAAATTCACTGCTGTTACAGCAGAAGAACCCAGACTCAAGCTTTTGAAGCAATGTTTTGCTGTTTAGAAGAGCCAGGTTGCAAGAAGGAAGGAGGAGAGAGAACTTACCAGTTACTATGTGGCTTCTCATAACGTAGCAAAACAACAAGGTGACATAGCAAAATGAGCCCATTCAGATTGAAGGACAGGGTACCTAGACCCACCTTTCATGGGAGGAGTGTTTAAAACCATGCAGCATGTTTTAAAAACCAACATATTTGGTAGTCAGCTCAAAACACATCCTAGATTGGCTTTTCCTCTTCCCACAGTTTATTCTTGCCAGTCCCCCAAATCCAGATCCTGGGATCATTTCTGAGAAATAATCTACCTGCTCTTGTCTCAGGTCCTGCATGTGGGGATCCCAGGCAAAAACAGTGTTCATAGCCCCTCCAGGCTTATGGTTTGGTTTAGATGGAAATGAGTTCGATACTGAACCTGCTTCAGGTGGAATTTATGATTCTCCTTCAGAACAAAGGAAACTCACCCACGGGTGAATTCCAACATAAACACGTATTCTGCTTTCTTTCAAAAGACTACTTTACCTTCTACTTTTCCCATCTCTTCCATTAGTGACTGCCTGCGTTCCCTGAACTTTGCATAATTTGGAAAAGCTCTTTAATTATCTTTTAATTCTTTCTTAATTTTCAGATGCATCAGTATGTATAAAAGGGAGATGAAACATTGCTCCCCCTTTTTTACTTAACTTTATAATCCTTTCGTTACAACGTGGCAGTGTCTGGTTTGACTCAAATTACACATCTGAGTAGCCCATTAAAAAGAAATCGCCTGGGAGCTTGAATTTGCTTTCTCTGCTGAGTCACTTTACCTCCATAAACCTCAGACAAATAAAGTTCAGAGCTGGAGGTCGCATACAGTGCTGGTTTATGGTATTCACCATTTACCTGGGTCATACTTAGGCCCTGATTTTTTTCCCTTTCCTAAAAGAAGCAGCCTGCGACTTTTTTGCCCAAAAGAGCAGTTCGCATGCTGAAAATCTTTGCTGATTTAGGAATTATTTCAAAGAAGTCTTCTGGTTGATTTACTTTATCTTACTTAGGGGACGCTATTTTGTTATGTTTTTAATTTTTTTTTATTTTAGAGACAGAGTATTGCTCTGTCACCCAGGCTGGACAGTGGCACAATCATAGCCCATCACAGCCTTGAATTCCTGGCTCAAGCGATCCTCCCCATTCAGCCTCCTGAGTGGCTGGGACTACAGGCATGCATCAACCATACTTGGCTAATTTTTAAATATTTTTCTCGTAGATACAGAGTTTCACTGTGTTGCCCAGGCTGGTCTTGAACTCCCACCTCAGACTCCCAAAGTACCTGAGTTATAACTGTGAGCCACTATGCCCAGCAAAGCTGTTTTAAAATGATTTTTTTTCACAAGTTGATGATAGTGCTGGGACACCCCAGGTCATGAAGACCCCTAAAGCTCCTCAAGTAGACAAATAAAGCACAAGATAGACTGTCGCCTTGCTGGTTGGATTCTCATACAACCAAATGGCACTGTGGGTTGAGAGGATGCTACCTTGTCTACACGTCAGAAAACCTGAAGTTTATCAACAACATCAAGTTGAGTGTTTGCTCTGTGCCTAGACAGTCTTCCAAGTGCTTATCTGGGTATTCATCTATTTAATACTGTCAATACCCTCTGAGGAAGATATTGTTATCTTCTATCCCAAGTACAAACGGGAGAAAACAGAGGCCCCAAGAGCTCATGTAACTAGCTTGTAGGTGGTACAGCATCACCTTGAACCTAGAACTCCAGCTCCAGAGCTTGGGCTAATAACCACGCATCACCTTTGTAAGGGAGTCTTGTAGGGTGACCAGATTTAGCAAATAAAAGCACAGGATGCCTGCCCAGTTACACAACGAATGTTTAAATATTGCATGGTCCTGGATTGAATCTGGCAATCTTATCTGTTAGTTGAATCTCCAGTGCTGACAGCATGACCCACCGCAGGGTCCTCCAGAGATGACCAGAGACAAAGCAGTAAACGTGGCCCATGGGACTGATATAGTCACCATGAGACCTGTGAAGAGGGTGATGAGGCACACCAAGAGGACCAAAGGAGCAGGTTGAAATGTGTGGCTACTTCTAGAAGGAACATGATAACAGGCATCCTTGTGAAGAGACACTGGTCACCTAAATTCAAGGCACATCTGCGTAGCGTTCAGGAAAGTGTTTCAAAAACTTCCTCAAAATTTTTGCCCTATCTATACCCTACTTGTACTATGTTTTACTTTTTTCTTTAATTTGACTCACTTTTTAACGTAAATAAATATATTCAAACGGAACACTTGATATCACCACTGTAAAAGCAAAACTATTATTATTTGCTGTAAGTTGAAAGTTACTATATGATATGGTTTGGCTGTATCCTCACCCAAATCTCATCTTGAACTGTAGTTCTCATAATCCCCACATGCTGTGGGAGGACCCTGGAGGGAAGTACTGGAATCACAGAGGCAGCTACCTCCATGCTGTTCACGTGATAGTGAGTGAGTTCTCACGAGATCTGATGGTTTTATAAGGGGCTTTTCCTTCCTTTCATGCTGCAATTCTCCTTCCTGCCGCCATGAGAAGAAGGACATGTTTGGTGCCCCTTCTGCCATGATTGTAAGTTTCCTGAGGCTTCTCCAGCCATGCTGAATTGTGAGTCAATTAAACTTCTTTTGTTTATAAATTACTCATAAGACATATTATGTAAATAAATATATTCAAACAGAACACTTGATATTATTAGTAGCACAAGAACAGACTAATACACTATAAGGACATATACATAACTTAAAAATTGTTCAAATAGGCCAGGCACGGTGGCTCACACCTGTAATCCCAGTACTTTGGGAGGCCGAGGCAGGTGGATCACCTGAGGTCAGGAGTTCAAGACCAGCCTGGACAACATGGTGAACCCTCTTCTCTACTAAAAATACAAAAATTAGCCAGGTGTGATAGCAGGTGCCTCTAATCCCAGCTACTGGGGAGGCCGAGGCAGGAAAATCGCTTGAACCTGGGAGGCAGAGGCTGCAGTGAGCTGAGATCGCGCCATTGCACTCCAGCCTGGGCAACAAGAGCGAAACTCCATCTCAAAAAAAAAAAGACAACAACGAAACAACAACAACAACAAAACCTGTCCGAATAATGCCTACAGTTATTTGTCATGGTACAGTGAATGGGTGCTACCCATCAGGAAATATTGGTTGAAATAAAGGACATTATGCATATAAATTTATACTAATGGATACAAAAATATTCATTCTAACATATTAATTTGACTCCTCAGGAAATTCATTTGTAGTTTTAACTCTGTTGAGCTATTCTTGAATAATCACTTCAAAATCTTAATGAGAGAAAATTAACCAGCCAGAAACGACTCCCAGCTGAGCCTGACAAACCCATATGGCAGTCACTTCCGGGGCTGCATTCTCTTTAATGGGTGTTATAGGAATGGTTCCCATGGAGGTTTCTGTTACTTCAGTTCAAAGCCGCTCATACCATGAATTGGAAACAATTGAAGTGGATCACTTATGAAGCTATTTTGGGAAAGCATTCTTTGTTGAAGATACACTGGGGGCAGATTTTTGTGGCATATCTGGTAATTGATACTAATCCTACGTGCCTCTGTAAGAGGGTTATACACTGTGACTTTTTGTCATGTACCTCTGCAGGGCCCTCGCATGTTGCACATGGGCAGAGTGGATGTCCCACCCCACACACTTTGAGCTTGGTCATGTAACTTGCTTTGAGCCATGTGAGAAGACTTGCATAGAATCCACCTGAGCAAAGCCGGTACATCCGACACAAATTGCACATGTAAGTATTTCTTCAAGCAATTGTTCTTCTTCTAGCCAAGATCCCAGAACAAGAGAGGCATAAAACTGAACTGAGATCATCTTACAGCCTATAGCCAAGCCCAACTGGTCTGCAGTCTGAGCCAGGATCAGTCAAACCCATTTCCAGTATAGGCTCTTCAGTGTGAAAATAAACATTTGTTGTTGTATGTCACTGAATTTTGGGTTGTTGTGCTACATATTAACAAGATGGCAAAAACTAATATATCTCTGTATTTTAAAACTGAGCCCTTCCTTGTCTGCATTTCTTGGAAATGGGCTCCTAAGAAGCATCTCATGCTATGGATAGCCAAAGGCACTGGTTCAGGGGCACATTGAGAGAATGGTTTTCTCTCACCATCAGTAGCAGAAAGCACAGGTCTTCCTGGTTTTCTCAGTCCTTCTGAAACCTCAAAGCAGGTCAGTCAAGTTCACCACCCTTGAGCCAGGCAGTGTCCAGCCACCTCCTCCAACAGTGGATGGCCCAGGAAGAAGAAGAGGATAAAGAAGAAGAGAAGAACACACGCCCGGGCTCACTCCTTTCATCTTCCCTGCTCTTTGATTTCAAAGTAAATCACTCATGAACATTTTCACCCCGATCCTCTGAGATAAGATGGAGATGGGTATAGAAATGAATGTATTGATTAGGCACCATTCACAGACCTGCTCCCTTTTTTGTAAGAGGCTGTAATTTGAGCGCTGTGATTTTTCAAGTCAGTGAAATGCTAAGTGGAAGCCCGTCAGCCAGTATAAAAGAGATTCCCAAAATAACATCACAGGGAAAAGATCTTTTGATAATATATTCCTAAAGAGTTTTAAGCTACATAACATTTTCTGCCCCTAAATTGGCAGCTCTTGCTTCCTCCACTTTCCAGTTTTCCAGATTTCCATCCCAGAATGTTTTTTATGTTGCAAGATGTGCTTACCGCTTACCTCCCCTCCAGGCGGAACTGTCTCTTTCGCATATTGCAGTTAATTTTAAACCCGAGATGGGTGACTTCTTTACTGCTGAGTCACTGGAATGGGAATGGCCTAATTTTTGGCATACATGTGGGCAGAGATATGGGGTCTGTAACTAGTAGAAAAGCAACACTCAGCATATCCCTGAAAAGACCAAAATAACAGACAAATGAGTCTCCGATGCTCTCCAAGAAGGATCTGCCTTTAGTAGAACTTTTCCCAATTCAGAAAAAAGGAGTCTTTCTGGCCACCTGTCAAAATCTAGACAAGTCAAGAAATAAGTGACATGCAAAGGACTAATATCCAGAATCTGCAAGAAACTCAAACAAATCAGTAAGAAAGAAACTAATAATCCTATCAAAAGTGAGCAAAAGATATGAATAGACATTTCTCAAAAGAAGATATAAAATGGTCAATAAACATATGAAAAAAGGTCCAACATCAGTAATGATCAGGGAAATGCAAATTGAAACCACAGTGAGACACCACCTCACTCCTGCAAGAATGGCCATAATGAAAAAGTCAAAAAACAATGGATGTTGGCGTGGATGTGGTGAAAAAGGAACACTTTCACACTGCTGGTGGGAATGTAAATTAGTACAGCCACTGTGGAAAACTACGCAGATTCCTTAAAGAACTAAAAGTAGGACTACTATTTGATCCAGCAATCCCATTACTGGGTAACTACCCACAGGAAAAGAAGTCTTTATATGAAAAAGACACATACACACGCATGTTGATAGCAGCACAATTTGCAACTGCAAAGATATGGAGCCGAGCTAAATGTCCATCAACCAACAAGTGGATAAAGAGAATGTGGTATACCGTGGAATACTATGCAGCCATAAAAAAGAATGAGATCATGTCTTTTGCAGTGACATGGGTGGAGCTGGAAGCCATTATTGTCAGCAAACTAATGCAGGAACAGAAAACCAAATACCGCATGTTCTCACTTATAAGTGGGAGCTGAATGATGAGAACACATGAACACATGTGAGGGAAAAACATACATTGGGTCCTGTCAGAGGGTGGGGAGTGGGAGGAGGGAGAGCATCAGGAAGAATACCTAAGGGATGTTGGGCTTTGTACCTAGGGATGATCTGTGCAGCAAACCACCACGCACACGTTTACTTATGTAACAAACCTGCACATCCTGCCCCTGTACCCCTGAACTTAAAATAAAAGTTGGAAAAAAAATTAAGTATGGATTTCATCTTAAAAAAATAAAATAAAATGTGGTATACATACACCATGGAATGCCACTCAGCCATAAAAAGGAATAAAATAATGTCTTCTGCAGCAACTTGGATGGAGCTGAAGGCCATTATTCTAAGCGAAGTAACTCAGGAATGAAAAACTAAATATCATTATGTTCTCACTTGTAGGTGGGAGCTAAATTGTGAGGATGCAAATGCATAAGAGTGATATAATAGACTTTGGGGACGAGGGGGGAAAGTTGGGAGGCGCTGAGGGGTAAAAGACTACATACCAGGTCCAGGCATGTTGGCTCATGCCTGTAATCCCAGCACTTTGGGAGGCCGAGCTGGGTGGATCACGAGGTCAGGAGTTCGAGACCAGCCAAGCCAACATGGTGAAACCATGTCTCTACTAAAAATACAAAAATTAGCTGGGTGTGGTGGTGCACCTCTGTAATCCCAGCCACTTGGGAGGCTGAGGCAGGAGAATGGCTTGAACCCAGGAGGTGGAGGTTGTAGTGAGCCGAGATCGTGCCACGGCACTCCAGCCTGGGTGACAGAGCAAGAATCCATCTCAAAAAAAAAGAAAACTACATACCGGGTACAGTGTACACTGCTTGGGTGACGGGTGCACCAAAATCTCAGAAATCACCACTAAATAACTAATTCATGTAACCCAAAACCACCTGCACCCCAAAAACTATTGAAATAAAAATTTTAAAAATTAAATTAAATTTTAAAAATTTCTCAAAAAGGAGTAAGTGTCACGGGGACATTTTAGAAGTTATGAAAGAAATCCAAGGAGAAGTGTCTCTTCAGGGAACCCTCAAGATGTAGACAGAGACAAGATTTTAAAATGTACAAGAAGGACATATGTGTGATGTCACGGTACCAGATGAACATGCTAAAGGTTCCAGTTCCCTGAGTCTCCATCTCCAGGAAAGTGCTTCCATTATAAATGATGTATTTTGGCTGGGCACGGTGGCTCAAGCCTGTAATCCCAGCACTTTGGGAGGCCAAGACGGGCGGATCACGAGGTCAGGAGATCGAGACCATCCTGGCTAAAACGTTGAAACCCTGTCTCTACTAAAAAAATACAAAAAACTAGCTGGGCGTGGCAGCGGGCGCCTGTAGTCCCAGCTACTCAGGAGACTGAGGCGGGAGAATGGAGTAAACCCAGGAGGCGGAGCTTGCAGTGAGCTGAGATCCGGCCACTGCACTCCAGCCTGGGCAACAGAGCGAGACTCCGTCTCACAAAAAAATAAATAAATAAAATAAATGATGTATTTTGTTGTGGTTATACCCGTGTCTTCTGAAAAGTGTGTGTTTTAGTTAAGTATCCTTCCTTCTCCTGTAGATGTTACAATTCCCATTCTGAGTGTTGATGGTCCCAGCATCATCTACCACCTCTCCAGCCAGAGAATATGAAGTCCTCAGTCAATTTTGGTTGACAAGCTAACGACGCTGGGAAGCCCGGGAAGACAGATCTCGCTTTGGGCTGGGAGGGTTATAAAGATGGGGCATCTTCATTTTGTGAGGAATTGTAATGATCCCTTGCACATGGGCTGTATTTTCTCAGAAACTGACACTATTTTCAGGCAGGAGGCCCAGGCATGAAATATGACTCACGCTTCGTGTCACAGCTGAGAGTGACCGCAATGTGAACCTAAGATCACTTCTCAATTTGTACGTGGTCAGGTGGAGCTGCTGGAAAATTCCCAGTCCCTAACAGTCTAAAATGATTCGTAAACTCAAGTAGAGGGAAAAGTGGAATCATCCTTCAATACTACTATCTGGACTCCCCTCAGCTCCGCACCACACACACAAAGGCTGCCAGGTCTCCACACTGCATTCATCTGAACAGAATTTACAAGCCCCACAAAGGAGAACCCAGGCCACGACAGCTGCCGGGCAGGGCACACAGATGGGCCCGGCAGTTGGACCTTGGCAACAAGAGTGTATACGCTGACCCAAAAATTAATACATCACAACTAGACTGTTAGAATAACCCACGTTCACTTCACGCTGAGCATGAGCCCACTCAGTGTTCCTCAGTCACTGCTTCCCTCCCTCCACTGCCTGGTCACAAACCTCCTGCTCCTCTTTTATCTCCTCCTCCCTGCCTGCTTTCCCAGGGCTCCAAAGCTCCCTCTCCCCTGGCTGGTACCCGATGTGCCTGCAGCCTGGGGCACAAGTGTGGGGACAAGATGCAGATGCTTCAGCTGGTCGTTCTCCTTCTCCCTCCCCAACGCCTGGACCCCTTCTCTGCCCGGGGCTCCCTGTCCCAGAACTGACCCCTGAGAACCACATCTCCTGGTCTCCCTGCCTTCTGGTGTCCAGTTGGGGTTCAGCAAAAGGGAAGCTCCCCTAAAGGTTAAGGACAGGAAGGGAAAGGTTGGGGTGCCTCTTCCTTACTCTCCCTGTGGTGTGACCGCAGCCCTGTGGGCAGCCCCTTCCCTGCAGGGCTCTCCCTGGGCTGCCCATGCACTCCCCTCCAGCCACCCCTCCAGCCCTGGGCTCTGGGCAGCTCCCTCTCTTGCTAGTCCCGGGTGCTCCCAGTTTCCTTCATTCTGCCCCAAACCCATGCCCTGCATGCCTCTGTTTCCCACCAGGACTGGGTGGGAAAGAATCTGCTAGACCAGAGCCCAGGAGGCAATCAGGAACCGAGTCGCTGACCCAAAGGAGGCTCAGCAGAGAGGAACCCGAGTCTGCAGCCCTGGGTGCCGCGACTCTTCCGGCCACGGAAACCAACAACGCTGCACATGGCCACCCCCATCCCCAGTCCTCCGCCTCACTGGCCCTGTGCACACATCACCATGGGGTGCCCCAAACCACAACCTGCCCTGAGGCTTGGCTCCTGCAGCTGAGCCAGGCTACAGAGCAGCAGGGAGGGATGCAGGCTGTCCTTGGAAACCTGGCTCGGCCCCTTCCAAGCTGTGTGGCTGTGGGGAGGTTATTTGCCCTCTCTGGCCTCAGTCTCCTCCCCTGTAAAATGGGTGACATGATGGACCTGCCTCGTGGGGTGGGAGGGGGCTTCAGTGAGATGCTGCAGGCACAGTGTTCAGACCCAGGCCTGCACAGGATGGGCTCAGTAAACCCGAGCTCTGGGGATTTCCCTGTGCCTGGAACGCCCTGCCCAGCTTGCCTCCCGCAGCCCAGGCCTCTCTGTAGACTATAGACACTGCACAGGTTTCTACCCTTCCGTATTCAATCTGCCCTCTGTATCTGTGGGTGGGTTCCATGTCCATGGATTCAAGCAACTGCTGATCAAAAATGTTTGAAAAAAATGTGCGTCTGTACTGAACATGCACAGACTGTTTTCCTTGTCATGATTCCCTAAGCAATACCGTATAACAACTATTTACATAGCAGTTACATTCTGTTAGGGGTTATAAGTAATCTAGAGATGATTTAAAGTGCATGGGAGGATGTGCGTAGGTTATATGCAAATACTAGGCCATTTTGTATTAGGGACTTGAGCATCTGTGAATTTTGGTATTTGCAAGAGGTCCTGGAAGCAGTCCCCTGTGGATACGGAGGGATGACTGCATATACATTTTCCCCAAGATCCCCTGCAGCCCTCATCCCTGCCTTTAAGGAAATTCCGCATCTCCCAGGCAGTGTCCACACCCCTGCCTCACCACCACTCACTCCAGCACTCCCCCGGGCTTCCCAGCCCTGCTCCCCGGAGCCTTTCCTGTGGAGCTCCCTGTGCTCCCCTCAAGGACCTGCCCAGTCCCTCCTGGGTGTCTACAGAGGGTGGCCCTGGGGCCTCTTTCCTCCTTGTCTCCTCTCCTTCCTCTCTCCACCTGGCCAGACCTTCTCAGCAACTTCTGTCATCTCGTCCTCCTGCAGGGGACCTAAACGCAGGCGTCCCTCAGGTTCCATGGAGTCTGCCTTCACATTTGCTCTGTTCCCCCTCCTGGGGGTCTCAGCCACCATTGGGCTACTGACACATAGGGGACTCCTTAGCCACACCAGCCAACCACTCTCCTGGCTTCAGACCTGCAAGTCCATATGGGTGTCCCATGGCACCTTCAACTCAATCCTATAAATTCACCCCCAAAGTAGGCTCTTTGGGGGTCACCGCCTCAGTGACTGGTGACCCCATCCCTTCCAGGCCCATCCAGAACCCTGGGCAGCTCTCTCATCCCGTCTCCTTCCTCTCCCTCTTGTCTCAAACCCAAGTCCTACTGAGTCGGCTGCTAAATGGCTCTTGGCTCTGTTCCATTCCTTCTTCCTCTGCTGTCACCCTCTTAGCTCAGGTGACTGTCCTCTCTCATCCACATGATGGCCTCCACCCACCTAACAGACCACCCTGGCCCTGGGCAGCCCCTCCTCCCCATTCCCCATACCATGGGCAGAAGGACCTTCCAGCCACATCACATCCCTGCTAACCTCACTGAGGTCTCCCACTGCATTTAAAGACAACCCCCATGCCACAACATGGCTGGGAAGTCCCTGCACTGTCAGCTCCTCCAGCCCCAACCCCTGCCTTCTTCCCTCGTCATCCTCACCCCAACACTCTGCTTAAACCCCACTGAACTTCATTCAGGTTCTTCACTTTGCTGCACCATCTTGCCTCCAGGATTTTGCACATGCAGTTCCCCTGCCTGGAACTCTTTTCCCTGCTCTTTTCATCTGCCTGAGTCCTCATCATCACAGCCGCACAACCTCCTGGAAACCTGTCCTGGGTTTGCTGCTCCTACCTGCTCCTATAACACCTGAGCTGCTCAAACACACAGAGAAACCCTGTGGTGTCACTGCTGAGTGCTTTCTCATTTCCATGAGCAAAGGACGGTGACCCCTGGCTCACTGCCCAGGACAGTGCTTGACACAGGGCAGTGGGAGGAGGTCTCAGCAAATGTCTGCAGAGTGAATTAAAGAGTTATTTTATCCTCTGGGCTGCTCAGCTGGATCACGAGCTCGTTGGGAAGTCACTGGGGGCAACATTCTCCGGACTCCCCTCAACAGCTCACAGTTCACAAACATTTGACGGAGTGACTGAGTCAGCTCAGCCCCTGCAGGCTATGGCTGTTTCCTTCCAGTTGTGGTGAAAGTCACCCTCGAAGGCAGCCCTAGGAAGGACAGAAGGCAGCGCCTTCCCCTCACTCAGCCCATGGCAATCAGAGCCCAATGTCTCCAGCAACTCCTATGAAATCAGAAGTGACTTCACGTGTTGAGGGCATGGGGCAAATGCCACCACCTGTGGGTATTTCCATCAGGTCCATGCCCCAGAAAGGGGGAGATGCTGCCTTTCTGAAGTAGGTTGTGCCCGAGGCAGCCTCAGCAGAGAGGAAACATGTAGGTGTCCACAGCCAGCCCAGCCTGCTCGGAATCGCACCCGCACGGAAGTCCTGGAGGTGGCGGCAGTGATTCCTCCTCCAGTTTCCCGAGCCTTGGAATGTACTTAGGGGATCAGCAAGGCCTCTGCGCGCTGATGGAAGCTGACTTCCCCAGACATCTGCTGGAGTGAGGGCCTGTCAGGGGCCCTCCTGGCCGACATTGATCAGGACTGGCCCAGAGACCAGGTGGACATGAGGCCAGTGATGTCACAGCTGCCCCGACGGTCAGTGCCCCGTGGCTTGCCGTGGCCATGGCCTTGGAGACAGGGTCTCCGGTGCAGCACCTCAGCTCTGCCCACACTCGCTCCACCCTGGTGGGCTCCAGCTTTTCTCTTTCCCTTTCCCTTGGGCTCAGCTTCCCGATCAGTCAAATGGGCAGATTAACACCCATGGCCTTGACTGTGTCAGAGACTGGGGGAAGAAATTGTGAGTCACGGCAGTGAGGTCTGCGGGGAACGTTGTAAAGATGTGGAGTACTGAGCTCCAGGTCCCTGGCTGCCACCATGGGCTCAGAGCCGTGTGGTGAGTTCACTTTGATTCCTTCAAACAGGCAGCCATGCCGGGCGCGGTGGCTCACACCTGCAATTCAGCACTCTGGGAGGCCAAGGTGGGCCGATCACGAGGTCAGGAGATCGAGACCATCCTGGCTAATGCCGTGAAACCCTGTCTCTACTAAAAATACAAAAAATCAGCCAGGCGTGGTGGTGGGCGCCTATAGTCCCAGCTACTCAGGAGGCTGAGGCAGGAGAATGGCATGAACCTGGGAGGCAGAGCTTGCAGTGAGCCAAGATCGCACCACTGCACTCCAGTGTGGGCAACAGAGGAAGACTCCGTCTCGAAAAAAAAAAAAAAAAGCACAGGCAGCCACTAAGTGGAGAAACTGGGACCCCTTGTGGGTCTTCTGAATCTTAGTTCAGTGTTGTTTCCAATAAACCACGGCTATCCATCAAACTTCAGGGATAAAGTCCTTTGGATCATCCAATTTCAGCTTGGACAGAGTTTCCTGAAAAATAACAACAATCATAGGTGCCTGTGTTTCCCAGAAAACAAAGATGAGGCAAAAGCTTATGTGCTAAAACTTGTTGGAGAAGTGCAATCCCAGGCTTCAGGAGTGAGGAAAAAGGAGAAGGAGGCAGAAGAGGATGAAAAGAAAATACAAGGAAGCTTCTACCAAGCTGGGCACAGAGCGGGGCCAGCCCCACTGCGCGGTCTTGCAGAACGTTCTCGGAGATGGGACAGGAGCTGCTGTATGTTCAGTCCACCTGGAAAAAAGGGAGAGGGATTTGCTCACCAGATCCCATGTTCCATTCGTGAATGTCTGTCCCACAGGGTATTCATTTCCAGCACTCCCAGAGCTGCCTGAACATAGGCCCCCAAGGGTCCCTTGGAGTTGAGACCTCAAAAGTAACAGGGTATTCCTGACAGGTGCCAGGGTCGTCCTCTGCCAGAAACCCCTCCCACAGCACTTCTCCTGGGTCTGGAAAAGTCTAAGGAAATAGAAGTGGGAGGGGCCAGCCCTCGAAGCCTCATTTGCTAAGGCTTCAGCGTGGGACAGTTACTATTTCATCTGATGGACTCCAATCTTGGGACTTCAAGTGCCCCTTCTTTTCTCTCCTCCTAGAGAACTAGTACTCATGCTCCGAGGCCCAGCTCAGAAGTGATTTCATTCCTGACTCTTCAAGGCAGAGTTCTGTACATTTTCCCCTGGGGCCCCCACAACCCTTGGCTTACCCATCTTTACAACATCGTGATGGGCATGTGCTGGTTTTGTGCATCAAGCTCCTGCCTTCTGCTAAAATGGCTGGGCTTTCCTTTGGGAAACCCTCAGTTCATCAGATGTGAGTGGGACTGATTTCTCCACCATCCCCAGTCATCCCATCCAGAGAGCGGAGGTCATTGGTAGAGCTATTCCAGGAGCAGGTCTGGAGACTCTTGGTCCATGTCACCATCCATCTCATCTCAGGCTGTTGATTTGTTTATGGGGAGTTATCTCATAGTTAGTATAAGCAATACTGTTGCTTAGCTCACCTATCATCTGTTCTTAACCCTCTCTCCCTGGCTACCTTCCAACTAGGCGTTGCAGGTAACAGAGTCGTGGACAATGAAATATAAGTAGAAGTCTGCTGTGGGTTTCCTGAAACTGTTTGGCTTTCCTGATTTAGTCACTGTCTTTCCCTCTCTTCCCCATCTTCCTGCAGTTGATGTGATGGGTATGATGCATGTGATAGCTGGAGCAGCAGCAGCCGGTTTGCAGCCTTGAGGGAAAGGCCAAGAGGCTTGTGCAAGCCTCGGTGATGCCATCTCCAAGATGCAATACCAGCAATTTCCTACCCCAGATTTCTCATGATTTGAGGAAAACAAACAGTTATGTAATTAAGTTTCTATAGCTGGGCTTTCTGTTCCTAGAAGCTGAAAGCATTCCTGATTAATGTGGTTAGTTTTCTATTCAACTAGTGAACAGTACAATGGTAATGACAGAGTCCTAGACTATCTGGGCTGAAAGGAACCTCAAACAGAGATCACCCAGTGACCTGTCCTATCATTTCACAGGGAGAAAAGGGACAGGAAAGGGCTCCCTTCTGGGGTGCTTGTCCAGGGTGCTTCAGGGAGGGAGGGGTGGAACCAGGACTGTTTGCTGCATTTCTCAGCAGCTCACGATTGCTTTCACCACATCTCATTGATGTGTGCTGTCTTCCAGGCAATAACAACAAGAGCCACCATTTACTTATTATGCCAGGTGCAGATTAAGCACTTTGCCTATATCAATTCATTACATTCTCACCAAACTCCTCCAAGGGAGACAGTCTTGTTATCATCTGCATTTATGAGGATGAAACCAAGCACAGAGAGATCAAGTAACTTGTCCAAGTATCCAAATCCAGACGCTGTAGTGAGGATGACTGAAACCTCAGGGGTCTGGAGCCTGCGCTCCCACATGGAACCCCTGGGCTGTACTGCCTGAGTAGGGTTTCAGAAATGCTGGTATAACATTCCAGGCTGGTAGGAGCTTCTTAGGGTGAGATGAGTAGGGGCAAATCAGCAGGGCCCCTCTCTGGTAAAGTCCTTGGGTCACTGTTCCCAGGAAACACAATGTCAGTGGTGCCACTGGGCTGTCCAACATGGTGGCCCCAGGGTTTTGTCCCTGCAAGTGTCACACTGTGGGTTCCTCAGGAACTAGATGACAACATAAACAAATGAAGCCAGGTGACTACTGTGAGGAGTGTGGAATGAGGCAAACTGGGGAGCCCAAGCACCCTCTGAAGGAGCATTGGCCCCTCAGCCTCAGCCACTGTTACTGTGGGAAAATATGGGTCCACATTTTACAATTTTATAGGTTTTCAATGACTGCCTCAAATCTGGACCTTTTTTTTTTTTTCTCTCTCTCTCTGCTTTAATTTAATTTAATATATCTCTCTTGGTTGTGCATCATTTAATTTTATTCTTAGGTAATTTTTTTATTGTTATGTAATCCATATACCCTAAACTTCACCATTTTGAAGTAGACAGTTGAATGGTTCTTAGTGTATTCACAAACTTGCATAGCCATCACCACTATCTGATCCTAGAACATTTTATTTATTATTATTTACTTAGAAGTGGAACTTCACTGTGTCACCCAGGCTGATCTGGAACTCCTGGGCTCAAAGGATTCTCCTACCTCAGCCTCCTGAGTAGCTGGGATTACAGGCACAGGCCACTGTACCTGGCTTCAATTCTAGAGCATTTTAATCATCCCCAAAAGAAACCCCACATTCACCAGGCTCAGTGGCTCACGCCTGTAATCTCAGCACTTTGGGAGGCCGAGGTGGGAGGATCACAAGGTCAGGAGTTTGAGACCAGTCTGGCTAACATAGTGAAACCCCGTCTCTACTAAAAATACAAAAATTAGCCGGGCATGGTGGTGTACACCTGTGGTCCCAGTTACTCGGGAGGCTGAGGCAGGAGAATGGTGTGAATCCGGGAGGCGGAGCTTGCAGTGAGCTGAGATCATGCCACTGCACTCCAGCCTGGGCGACAGTGAGACTCTGTCTCAAAAAAGTAAAATAAAATAAAATAAAATAGGAAAAGAAAAAAGAAGAAGAAGAAACCCCACATTCGTTAGCAGCCATTTCCCAATCCTCTCCACACCTCCCAGCCGCAGCAACCACTAATCTATTGTCTGTCTTTATGAATTTTCCTATTTTGGATGTATCACATAAATGAAATTGCTCAATATGTGGCCTTTTGTGACTGGCTTCTTTCACTTAGCATGATGTTTTCAAGGTTAATCTATATTGTGGCATGCATCAGTACTATATTCCTTTTTATGGCTGTATAATGCTGTTGAATGGGCGTACCGCATTTAAATCTGTTATCTATTACCTATCCATATTTAAATATATTGTCTATCTGTTATGCCTTATTCATAAAATGATGGACATATGTGTTGCCACTTATTGGTTACTATGAACAGTTTGCTACAAACATTTATATACAAGCTTTTGTGTAGACATATGTTTTCAATTATTTTACATATATGTCTGGGAATGGCATATGTTGCTGGATCATATGATACATCTATATTTAACATTGGAGGAACTGCTAAACTGTTTTCCACAGTAAAGGTACCATTTTACATGTTCATAAGCAATGCATGAGGGTTTAATTTTTCCACATTATTTCCAATACTTGTTAGTGTCCATCTTTTCTATTACAGCCAGGCTAGTGCATGTGAAATGGTTTTCATTTTTTTAACTTGCATTTCTCGAATGACTCATGATATTGAGCATCTTTTCTGCGCTTAGTCTCCATTTATATAACTTTTCAGAAATGCATTTTCAAGCCCTTTGCTGCTTTCAAGATTTTTTTTTTACCTTTGTCTTCTGACAGTTTGATTATGATGTGACAAGTGCGGATGTCTTTGAGTTTATTCTATTTGGAGGTCATTGAGCTTCCTGGCTGGTTTTTGTCAAACTTGGGAATGTTTTTGGCTAGTATTTCTCAATGATTCTTTCTGTCCCTTTCTGTCCCTCCTTTCCTCCTAAGATACCTATTATGTGTATGTTGTCACACTTGATGGTGTCCCACAGGTCCCTGAGCTCTGTTCACATCTCTTCATTCTTTTCTCCTTCTATTCCTCAGACTGTATTATCTCAATAGGCTGATCTTCAGGTTCGTTGAGTCTTTCCACTGCCTGCTCAAATATATTCTTGAGCACCTTCTAGTCAATTTTTATTTCTATTATTGTACTTTTCAACTCCAGAACTTCTGACTCGTTCTTTTTTATATTTTAAAAATAATTTCTGCATTTTTATTGCTATTCTTAACGGCAAATATCATCTTCCTACTTCCTTTAGTTCTTTAAACATGCTTTTCTTTAAAACCATGTTTGTTTGTTTTGAACAAATTTAAAATGACTGACTTAAAGTCTTTGTCTAGTTAAGTCCTATGTATGGACATCCTCAGGGACAGTTTCTATTGGCTGCTTTTGTTTCTTGTGTGTGGTATATACTTTCTTTTTTTATTGCATAGCTGATCATTTTTTTGTTGAAAAATAGATTGTTTAGATAATATTTTTTGGCAACTCTTGAAATCTGGTTCTTTTCCTCCCCCAGAGTTTGTTGCTTTCGGCTTTTTGTTGTTCGTGATATTTGTTTAGTGGCTTTTCTGAATCAATTCTGTAAAGTCTACATTCCTTGTCACGTATGGAAACTGAAGTCTCTGCATGATTAAAGACAGATTTCCTTGAGTGCCTGGAACGAATGTTTCCCAGCCTCTGCTGAGGGCCTCCATATCTCTTGGGGTATATCTTCACACTGATGCGTTGATAACTCTGACCAAAGCCTTCACTTCTTGCTTGAGCACAGCTTTAAGGTCAGCCAGAGATGAGAGTTTAGGACCCTCTCAGTTCTTTCCTGGGCATGCACACAGCCCTGCACATGTATGTGCCCTTCTAGATTAAGAACATGGGAACTTTTCAGATCCCCCTGCAGGCATCTAACTCCCCAGATTTCACATTTATGCTTTTTGATTAGTCTATTGTTTGCCCCAACTATTACTACCACTGTAGGCAGCTGAGATGCTAAACAATTGCCTCTGATTGTTTTGGCAAATGTTGCTGGGGGAAAAGGCTGTTTATGTTCATTAAGAATCAAGTCCAGTAAAGATAGCCTTGAGAATGGGGTTTTTCAGGGAACCACCAGGCAGGCAATGGGGCTCAGAAGGAACTCCAACCCTGTTGTGATCCCTCTAGTAGTTACCTGGCTGCTGGTTCTCACCAAAATGGAGGGCTGTTGGTTTTTGAAAAGCTGGGACAAGGGAGGTGATAATTGTATTAGTTTAAAATCCGTAAATTTTGTTGATCTTATGAAGATTTAACCATTTTTGTTAAATAAACATCCCTCGGTTGCTGCAAGCCTCTGGTTAATTTCCTAGAGTTATGAAAAAAAATGATTTGGACAACTTTGGCAGTTTGCTCACTGAATTGATGAAGGAGAAGATTTTCAGGTCCTTATTCTGCTATTCCCGCCGATGTCCAGATCATTTACGTTAAATACAATGTTGCATCTTATTTTTAAAAAATCAAAAAAACTCTTGGGTGGGCCAAAGAAAACTGGTGCACAGGCCAGGTATGCCACAAGTACTGCCAGCTTGCAATCTGTGACTTAAGAATCCATATTCTCTTTCTCATAAGCAATTGCTTTCTCTTCTCAGAATTGTAGATTACTCAGATGCTAGAATCAGAGGAGTCTTCAAGATGTCCAGTTCTAAGCCTATCTTTTTAGAGGAAAAAGAGACCAGAGATGAGCAGGGTCTTAACCAATGGAACAGAGCTGATCTGCAATTTCTGAAGGTCCCCATAAAAGCTGTAACTCCTGGAAAACGGATTCACAATCAGTGACAGGGAGTAGGAGTGACCTGCTTGCATTAAGAGGGTTGCTTATTTTGATTGTGGGTAAAACTACAGTCTTGTAGTTTATTTATTGGCCTTTTTCCTTTAAAAGCACTCCAGGATTCTACAGTGATCAGCAAGAGAAAGATAATTAAATTGTGATTTTCCCCATAATAAGCCAGTATAAAATAATGGAATGAACTCACCACAACCGCACACAAAGCATGGGTAACAAACACAATGCTGAGTGAGAAAAAGAAACACAAAGGGTGCAGACTGTGTGATTCCATTTGTACAGAGTCTAAAAACAGGCAGTGCTAATTACCGAGGATGGAAATCAGGACAGTGATTATCCCTGTGGGGACAGGGAGTGACAAGAAGGGAGAAGGGAAGATTCTGGGTGCTAATTCCATTCTCCTTCTAGATTTGGATACCCTTTCATGAATGTACTCCATTTGGGAAAATTTATTGAGTTTTACACTTATGAACTGTGCATTATTCTGCTTGTGTACTGTATTTACTAAACAGTTTACTCAAAAGTGGTCTCTCTCCTATGGGTTCCCACAAAGACTTTAAACATACCTGATGTATGCCCCCAGCCCCAGGTGGACCAAACACAGATTTCCTGCAAGTTGCTCTGGAAGAAGCATCTCGTTCCAGCCCAGTGATGTGGCTGTGTGGCTCCTGGGTTTGGAACCACAAACACTTCACAGGAGTTCCTGGGTTTTGGTGTGTTCACAAACACAGAGATATGCTCTTACTGTGTTCAGACTTAGGGACAGTAGATGACCTGATGGTGTTATATTGATTAGTATATATGAAAGCAGTGACATTTCACTCCTATTCCATGGCTGAAGTCTAGCCATGGGGTGTTCTTAGATCTGGGCTGGGAGAGGAGAGGTTACTTAGCAACAATTAGTTGATAGCATGTGGGTGGAGGCGTTGGCTCTACTTATAGCAGATACAAGAAATATCATTACGCTCATGAAGCCAGAACAGAGGAACTGAACTGAATAGTAATTATGATTAAACAAAAGAATGCTTCCTAGCAAGTCCCATGTTGTCAATTTATGCCAACATCGAGGCCTCTAGCTCAGATAATTTGGACCTGCTGCTGGGTAGAGTAACGCTCCAGGGTAAGCTGCAGTGACTGCAGGCAGACTGCATGGATCTGGTATGCTCCAGAATTACCAGCAGGAGGCGCTGCTGCAAACACTCGCCAGCCAGGCCAGGGCCCTGGTCCCTGTGGTTGCCATGGTGATGACCCAACAAAATGGAGTCAACAGGAAGAACTTGGCAGCCCCTCTGATCTTGGGGATGTGCTTGAAGGACTCCACCCTGCCCTCTTCAAGGTCAAGCCTAAACAGTGACACAAACATATTGAAGCATTTGCTCTGTTTCCTCATTGGTCAAGTTGTTACTCTAGTCAACAGTAGTCCAGGAGCTTCCTCCATAGACCACGGGTGCCCCATCCCACAACAAGAAGCCAAGCATCGTCCCTGGAAGTGATCAGGCCCCAGCTGGGTTCATGGAACCTTCCGCTCACAAAATGCATCTAAGCTGTTCTTCTCACCAGCTTGGCTGAGGTTTGAAAATCGTATTCCTTTTATTTCTTTAATTCTCTGTATTTTGCCTCTTTTAATATTCCCCTCATATATACATATAAATATATAATTAAATATCCTTTCTAGGTATACCAAAATGGCCGGTTTAAGTTGGAAAATACATACTCAGATGCACACACACACACACCCATTTTCCAGTGGTCAAGTGGCTTTTGTCATGTCATCGAGTTGGAAGAAACCTTACCAAGCTTTTAGCCTGGACTTCAACCCGCGACAAAAATTCCTTTTTCAGCATCCCTGGAGCCTTCTCAGCCTCTCTTTCCTTGAATGCCCCAGGGGTGAGTAGAGTATCATTTAGTAAGTTTGGGGTTGCAAATGGCAACAAAAAAGTCAACCTGAACAAAACATTAAAGGGAATGTATTGGCTGCTGAAATTCAGTTGGAGGAAGCTCAGGCAGGCTCGACAGCCTTGGGCTGTTTCTTCTGGTGGTCTTGCTTTGTCCTCAACTCTGAAGCCTCTATTCCCACTGGCTTTCCTCATGGTCACATAATGGCTGTCACTGCCCCAGATTGCTGTCTGCACTCCCCATTCTCCAGGTGGGAAAAGGTTTATTTTTCGGTCAATTTTTATTGTATTTTATTTATTTATTATTTTTAGAGATGGAGGCTTACTCTGTCACCCAGGCTGGAGTGCAGTGGCACAATCATAGCTCACTGCAGCCTCAAACCCCTGGGCTCAAGCAATCCTCCCAGCTCAGCTTCCCAAGAAGCTGGGACTACAGATGTATGCCACTGTGACTGGCTAACTTTTAAATGTTTGTTTGTTTGTTTGTTTATTTTTAGGGATGGGGTCTCACTATGTGGCCCAGGCTGGTCTCAAACTCCTGGCCTCAAGCGATCCTCTCACCTTGGCCCTCCAAAGTACTGGGATTACAGGTATGAGCCACTGTGCCTGGCCAAAGGAGGTTTCGATTCCCAAGACTCCATCCATTAAAAGTCCTATCCACTCTAAATGGATGACTGTGGGTCACATGCTCAGCTCTGAACCAATTCCAGTGGTGAAGGGGAATACCACATGCTCAATGGGTTAGCCCTGGGTCACGTGATCACCCCTGAATCAATCACAGAGGTTAGAGGAATGTAGTCCTTTTGTGGACTCATCTTAAGATTGCTAAATGTTTTCATGATGAAATATTTCTTTTATCTCAGCCACTTTTGATGATCCAGACTGAGAAACTAATTGACACTGCCTCTAGTTCATCTTCCCACACTCTTGAGTTCACCAAACACCCCTAAGTCCTAGAGGTGGGGGCTGCAGGACTCAGAGGAAATGGATGCAGAGAGCTGGCCTCAAGGCCCTTCATGGTAATAGCGGAGGCAAAATGCACACGTGTGTGACCACAAACACACCCCAGTGCACGCACACACCCCAGCACACCTGCCCACATCTCAATACACATGCCCACATGCACACACATGCACATATACGTGGGCATACACAATACCCCAGTATACACGCATATATCCAAGTACACCTACCCATGTGCACACACACCCCAACACACTTGCCCATGTGCACACACCCCAACACGCCTGCCCATGTGCGCACACACCCCAACACACCTGCCTACGTACATACATACACCCTAGCACACCCATACCCCAGCACATACCCCAGGCAACAAATGCCCATGTACACAAACACTCCGGCACATCTGTCCGTGTGCGCATACACAGCACATGTGCACTCATGCACACACCATGGCACACACACCACCAGAACACATGCATATGTGTACACACACCCCATCACACATGCAAAGATTGTTGTAAAGCCTATTTTGAAGAATGGGCTCAGGATAAAAGCTACTTTTCAGCTTCCTTTCCTCTCTGCCCCCAAGATATATTTCCCGATACTTCTGGGTCACAGCCTTCAGAGGGATACAGTTAAATACCCAAGGGTCTCGCCACTGATGAGCTCTAAAGCATTGCTTAGAAGCATGATTGTGTGCCAATAAAGAGGATAACTATGCTATTCTCCGAGGACTGCAGGCAAGCTTCCTTCTTGTCCCATGACACGCTTGTAGTTAACAGATAGAATTGCCAATTGTCAGAAAATAGGCAGCCCCTCTGAGATCAGCTGTATGCACTTTACCAGGATTTGCTTCATTCATTACACTGAGTTTTTCTCTTACGGGGTGTCACATCCAGGTTGGCTTCTCAGCCTGCTGCTCTTCAGCTATCTCCCTGAAACAAATTTCTTAAAACTGACTCTGTTGAGTCCCAATCCAGAACTTTCCCTCATTTCTAAATGATATAAATTTCCTTAGGAAACATTTAAATTGGCTACCAGTATCATGGCTTTACGGCATCCACATTACACATTTCACAGATTTCCAAACCTGCATGTATCAAAACTGAAAAGACCTGAGCTTAAAATCAGAAGAGCTGAATCACTGTGCTCTCTGAAGCTTAGAGAACCATTTAATTGGAGCAATCAGTGTGCAATAATAAAAGCACTTTTGCAGTCGTTTTACTTTATTCACTTGTAAGTACAATGGAAACTGTTCAATTGAAAAGTGACTAATTGATCAGTTATATGATCATTCAGCAAGTATTTTTTGAATGACTTCTCTGTGCAAAACATTGTTAGGTGTGATGAAGTGTAAAAAGGAGCGTAATACAATTCAATTAAATGAGGCAAATAATGATGAGTTCCTGCCATGCATCAAGAAGTCTGCTAGATTCTGAGATGAGGTGGTGAGCAAAATGCAGATCTTATCAGTGAAGAGATGACAGAGTAAAGTGGTGCATACACTAAATCAGTAACTCTCATTTAGTAAATGCTTTGTGCTAAATAGGAAATGAGTTAACATTGGACACAGGCAAAGTCTGGAACATACCTTCAATTCCTATAAGTTACATGTTGCATGAAGAATGTGGGTGGGTGCTCAGAGAGATGGTGGGCTGTGGTGACCTGTGAAAATTATGACTGTGGGCACTGGCTCTGGACTCAGACCCCTCAGGACAAAGCTGTCTCTACCCTTACTCACTCTTAATGTGCATAGGACATTGAAATGCTCCATGCCTCAGTTTCCCACGCTCTAAACACTGGACACTAGTACCTAATTCATTGCGAATGAGACAGTGCATGTAGAGAGCTCTTGTGAGCCATTCCTGGATCTCAGAGGGTGGGAGGGGGTGGCTGTCACTATTGGAGAGTCACAGCAAGTTTTGGTTCCTACTGGGTCCAGGGAAAATGCTGACAGGCAATGTAGCCAGAAAGAGTGTCTACAGCATGATAAAAGAAAAGCTTATTACAAATTAACAGTGTTTATTTGAGCAAAGAACAATTCATGAGTTGGGCAGCACTCAGAACCAGAAGAGATTCAGAGACTGCCACCCAGTAGTCTGGACAGTGAGCTTCTATAGGTTGAACATGAAAACAAAGTAGAGAAATCACCTGATTGGCTACCACTAGGCATCTGCCTTATTTGGGCATGGTGTGATGAGTGGGCTGCCTATGATTGGTTGAAACTTAACTGTTTCTGATTGCCTGAAATGTGGCTACTTGTTACAAAAAAACAAACAAACAAACAAACAAAAAACTCCTAAGTTAGGTTTCTGTTTGTTTACTTACCAAGTTAGGTTGTAATTTGTTACTTAGGAGCTTAAAGTAGGGGATAGCCTTAGGTTAACAGCCTTCTGCTTATTTAATTTATTAAGTACATAAAGACCATTCTGCCTCAGGAATATGGCATTGCATCCAGACCTGGTAACAAGCTGTGAGCCTCCCAGTCTGGCAGAGGCTTTAAAGACATAAAGCCCAAAGCATGTGGTCTGCCATGCTCCCTCTGCCCTGAGCCATCCCTCCACACTGTGGGAAGCAACTTAGTGCAGGGTTGTGGGTTGTAGCAAAACTGGCTTCTCTCTGGCTGGTTACAGTCTGTGAAGGCAATAAGGAGCAGTAAGAAGTTAAGTAAACATCACAATGTAATTAAGTTGCTATGGCAGTAAATCTTAGGGACTCAGGTTCAGAAAAGGGGTGGCTCT
The DNA here is from genome assembly GCF_007565055.1 of Rhinopithecus roxellana. NCBI lineage: Eukaryota > Metazoa > Chordata > Mammalia > Primates > Cercopithecidae > Rhinopithecus > Rhinopithecus roxellana. Next base: position 121,837,379 of record NC_044561.1, read on the forward strand.
CAACCAGGGGCAATTTTTCCCTCCAGATACACTTCCCAACATCTGGACACAGTTTTGGTTGTCACAACTGGGTAAGGGCATAACTGACATTTACAGAGTAGTGGCCAGAAATGCTGCTAAGCATCCTACAATATGCAGGGCAGTCCCACAACAGAGATTGCCTGGCCCCAAATGTCAATAGTTCTGAGGTTCAGAAACCTTGTGAGGGCAGCAGCAATGGCTGGTGTTTGTTGGGGGAGGAGGGTGGTTTAATCTGAGTCTTGAAGGACCAAGAAAGTTAGAAGAGCAAACAGGAGAGGGAAGCCTTCCAGGAGGGGTCCCAGCACAAGCAAGGATGGGAGAGAAGGATGTTTGAGGGGGCGATGAAAAGGCTGACTCAGCTGGAGGGGCGTTTGTGCAGGTGACGTGTGGAGGGCGTGTGGGGGTTGCTCTCCAGGCCTGAGCAAATCCTCAGGCTTCCTCTGAAAAACTCCCCATCCCTGTCCATGTGGTCAGGAGGGACTTTCAGTCAAACTACAACCTCTGCCAATCCAGGGGGCTACATGTGGCCAAGACAGGACCATCCCATCCTCCTCTGGGGACCTGAATCACAAACAGTGATAAGAGGACCCTAGAGGTTAGAGTGGAATCACTGCCAGCATAGGGGAGCCAGCAGTTGCCCTGATGCTCCGACCCTCTGAATTTGGCTCTTCACATTTAATTTTCCTAGAGTTCTGTGACTTACCTCATATCTTGCCAATAAATGTCTTCAAAAAAGTTAAATCAAGAAATCCAGAGTTGATTTCTGTTGCTTTCACTCAACATTGGTTGGGAGTATGTGGCTTGGGTCTTCTCGTGCCTGGACCCTGACTATGGGGACAGCTGGTTTAACCAAGCAAAAAAATAGTCCACTGAATGGAGGACTGTGCTGTGCTGTGCACTGATGGCAGGACCACACACATACACACACACACATAAACACACACACACACAAAAGAGGACATGTGTGTGTGACAAAACAAAAGAAAGAGCCCTTCCTTTGTTCACCCCTCCAGTAGAAAACAATGTGCCGAGGAAAGGTGGCCCTGCCTCAGCCCTAAGGGACAAACATGATTGGTCAATGGTTCAAGGCCAATCAAAGCATAGTAATCCTCTTCCCCTTAGTGACTGTTTTGCGAGTAGGCCTGTCATCCCTTCTAGCCAAAGGGACTTAAGGGACATCTACTAGAGGTTTCTCGGAAAGAATTCCCAAGTCACACAGGATAAAAATCCCCCAGCTCTCCTTCCCGTCCTCTGTTTTGGACAAAGGCTGGTGATGCTTGAGCCATGGCTGCCACTGGAAACCTCAAGGTGAAGGCCAGAGAATCTCAGAGATGCAGAGACAGAGGCCTGACACTCTAGAGCTAGAGAGTAAACCAAATTAGAGTTGTCTTTTCTGGGCTTCTTGTTAAGTGAGTTAATAAATGTCTTTTTAACTTAAGATGGTGCTTCTGAAATTTTAATGTGGACATGAATCACCTGGGGCTTTTGTGTGAAATGCAGATTCTTATTCTGTAGATCTAAGGTAAAATACATGATTCTGAATTTCTAACAAACTCTTGATGCTGATGTTGCTGGTCCATGGACCCCACTTTGAGTCGTGAGACTATAAGCCACTTTTAGCTGCATATTCTGTTACTTGCTGCCAAAAGCTTCCTAACTCTTTTGACCATTTGCATATTGGCCCCACCCACTGGATGGAACCCAGAGTCTCATCTTCCCACCAATCAGATTTACCCTCCTCCACCTGTGGGAGGAGCCAAGAGACAAGCGTGTGTGGAGAAGACCATCCTCCTTCCAAAAAGCAAGAGCCCTTCCTCGTGTTGTGAGCCTGGGTGAGAGAGAGATGGAGGAGGATGGAGGTAGAGCAGATGGCAGGGACAGATGCTGACTTGGGGCTGTTCTGGGTCTTCATTTGCCTCTTTATGGTCTGTTTATGAAACCCAGATGCCCCTTCAGTGAGAAGCAATTCTGCCATGTTTATTTTCTTTTTGGAAAAGAAGCCACAAAACCCAAATTGTCATCTATTGCCCAGTCTTTTCCAGTTTCCAGGCACGTCATCCTTTTCTACACCTTGGAGAACATTTCAAGCCTCCTAGAATTTTTCTCCAAGGAGGGACCTCAGGGACATGTAACAGGATGGCCCGCTGAACCACCAAGAGGCCTAGGATTCTATCCTGAAAATCAGGGATTCCATGTGGGTCTCAGGCCCAGTTCTCTTGTGAAATTGAGAGCTTCAGATTAGTCATGTATGGATGTCGAGAGGGGGAGGGAACACTGGAAATGGCTCTGCCACTCATGTGCTGTGTGTCCTTGGGTAAATGATTTGGTGTCTCTGAACACCAGTTTCCTCCCCTGTGAATGGCAGAAGCTGGGTCACGTGATTTCTTAGGCCCCTGCCTGCTCTAAGCATTTCATGGTCTCAAAATTCTCATAAACAGGACTTAGCTTAGGTCAGCGCTGTCCATGTTGGCTGCACATTTGAGTCACTTGAGGGACATTCACGACTCTAGTGCCTCTGTGCTCTACTCGGATGATCTGATCTGATAGATCTGGGGTCCAGCTTGGGCATCAGGAATCTTTAAACCTTCCTAGGTGTCACTAACAGACAGCCAGGATTGAAAGCCACCGGGCTACACCTGATTTTACAGAAGAGGAAACTGGGCTCACATCTCTGGTCAGCGGGTCAGCCACTGGCGGAATCCAGTGACTCCTCCTTGCAGGTGTGGGACCTCACAGCCACCCTCTGCAGTACAGCACATCCCTAGGACCTGGGGAACATTGCACCTTTCCATTCTTCAGTAAACTTCTGCTCCATCTCTTTCCCTCTCCACCCCTCCCCTCACTCCAATGAGCTAAATCTTTCTCAAGTAGCTCTTGCCTCTGTCCTGTGAACATACCTTCCAGGAGGAGTCACCACGCCTGGTTACCTCCTTGAACTAGGGAGGAAGGAGGGAAATACGGGCTTAGACATGTGGAACTTAGGGTCTCCCATGTCACCCTGACTCCCACCCAAAGCACCTTGCTCAAGGTTTGTCACAGGACAAGGGGAAGCTGCTGTGATGTCACTGAGGGTGATGAGAAAGTTGAAGAAGAAAGAGGAGAGAAATAGCACATCTTTAATTAGACATTCTTCTTGGTTGCTTCTTTGCATGTTGGAGAAGGCTTGCTACAACCCAGTCATGTTTAGCTCCTTGGGGTCCCTGGCGCAGTGAGTCCAGGACCAGGACTGGGGACTTGACTCACAGCTGCTTTCCCAAGTCCTGTTGACCTTTGAGCATCTCCTGCTCTGCGGCCCAGGAGAGCGCTGCAGCAGCCACAGACAGCATGAGATGCTTCTTTGGGTGTGCCCAGCTTCACCCTTCTGTGCTTCTGATGGCAAAGATAGAAAGTGGCTCTTCCTTCCTTGCAAGCATTTCCAGTCTCTGAAGACTCTTTGGGGAAAGAACACAAGGGGGAGAGGCTTCCTAAGTCCCTTCACTGGGGGCTTATCTGTGGCCAACATTCCTGGGGAGACATACATTTCATCAGTCACTTTCCATCTCATGCCACTCTCCCTCTTCCTCTCTGCAAGCTTACACTGCAGCCCCATGGAATTACACACAGTGCCTTGCATATGCCAAGGTTCTTCCACCTCTACTCATGCTGTTTCCTGTCCTGGAACCCCCTTCCTAACTCGATCCCGCTGAGCAGCCTGGGATCTGTGTACAGGACGCCCCTCAGAGTCACCCAGTCACAGGGGAAGCTGGGGTTTTTATTCCCTGCCCCTCAGTCACAGGTGCAGGCCTGCTCCTGGGGCACTCGCCCCCCAGCATCTCCAATGCCAGGCAGCCCAGAGAGCCACTCTCCTGTCCAAGGAACCCTTAGAGAGCATTCCCAGGAGGAGAATGTCCACCCTGTGTGGCATCCTCCTGGGGCGCTCCTTCTGGGGGGGACCCCAGCCCCTCCTGCCCTTCCACCTAGACTTCTCCTGTCTCCTGGGTGAAAACTGGGGCCTCAGTTCTAGCTCTGCTGTGTCTCTCAGACTCTAGTGAGCGTCAGAATCCTCTGGAGGCCTTGTTAAAGCTCCGATGGCCGGGCCCACCCTGAGGTTCTGATTCGGGAGGTCTCAGCAGGGCCCGAGAGCTGGCTTTCCCAGCAGGGTCCCAGGGTGCTGATGCTGCTGCCCCTAGGACCACCCCGAGAGCCCTGGCTCTCCACCGGAGCCTGCCCACCTGGATACAGTGACCACAGGCCACGGGTCACCCCTCACTGCTTCACTCCACGCCCTCTCCTGTGACCTTATCTCCTCCCACCTGCCCCTCGGCCACGCGGCTCTAGCCACACCCGCCTCCCTGCCATTCCTCAGCCAGGATCACCAAGGTCTCTCCTGCCCCGGGGCCTGTGCACCTGCTGTGCCTCTGCTTGGGGTGCTCTTCCCAGGGCTCGCTCACCTCCTCAGAGAGGCCTCCTGACCCCTGACATGGCCTTGCCCTTCACCTCTATCGTCCTTTAGAACAGCCCCCACCTCCCACACACCATGCAGGTGCAGGTTCAATGGCCACTGCTTGTCCTCCGGACTCGAGAGTGAGGATGGGGGTGGCATTGTTTTGTTTCCTGTCCTGTCCCGGCACCCAGAGCAGTGCCTGGCAGGGGTGGGTGCTCGGTACACACCTGTTAGCCAGTGACTCAGATGCAGGGGCCATTCTCTCTAATCTCCAAGTCCATCTTTCTTATGTTATACTAAGGATTTTCAATGTTTTTTCATACCCCATCCAATCTTTTTTGACTCTTAGATCATAGTGCCTCAGAGCCCATCTGGGCACAAAAACACCCGTTTTCAAAAAAGAAACTGGAAAACGGCTTCACATTGCTTTAGGATGTGAATGAAAGCCTCTCCTTCCGTCTCCTGAGAAGGGACTTTCAGAAGCTGCAGGTGCCCAGGTCCAGCCCCCACGCTGAGGCCCTGCAGGGACCGTACTCACTCATTTATTTTTCTCTTTTCTGGCTCTCCACAAGTCAACAGCGCTCTCCTGGCTTTGATTTTCAACCACTTAAGTTGAAAAAAAATCAAAACAAATGAAATGCACTTAAGGGAAAGCCTTGAGGAGTTTAGCAGGCCACCCGAAGTGAAGGGACTCCTTTGGGGGTCTTTGTTGTTAATTATTTATTGAGCCCTGATATGTTCCTGGCACCACCAAGACAGAGAGGAGACAGAGTCCATGCCCTGGGGCATCCCAACGAAGAAGGGAGAGTTTGTGAAGATTAAAAATGTCCCAGATGATAAGACAGTTACACGTCACACCTCAAGGCTGCTCTGTGCTTTTATTATAGTTTTATTCTTTTTTTCTTTTTTTTTTTTTTTTTTTTTTTTTTGAGATGGAGTCTTCCTCTGTTGCCCAGGCTGGAGTGCAGTGGCACAATCTTGGCTCACTGCAAGCTTTGCCTCCCGGGTTCACGCCATTCTCCTGCCTCAGCCTCCTGAGTAGCTGGGACTACAGGCGCCCACTACCGTGCCCGGCTAATTTTTTTGTATTTTTAGTAGAGATGGGGTGTGAACATGTTAGCCAGGATGGTCTCAATCTCCTCACCTCGTGATCCACCCACCTCGGCCTCCCAAAGTGCTGGGATTACAGGCATGAGCCACCGCGTCCTGCCCATAGTTTTATTCTTAAGGCTATTTATTTTCTGATTTAAAAGGTAATAGAAAGTGTATAAACTATTCCTAGAAAATAGACAAAAAATAGAATTAGACTTCATCCAGTAGTTTTAATGCACATGTAAGAACTCTACTTGGTTTATAAAATTGGGATTTAATTTGAACATGTACTCTTTAGGATCTGCCTTGAGTTGACATAGAATTACATCACCTACATTTATTTATTCTTCTTTTTTTTTTTTTTTTCTTAGACAGAGTTTCACTCTTGTTGCCCAGTCTGGAGTGCAATGGCATGATCTTGGCTCACTGCAGCCTCCGCCTCCCAGGTTTAAGCAATTCTCATCTCAGTCTCCCTGAGTAGCTGGGATTATAGGCGCCCATCTAATTTTTTGTATTTCTAGTAGAGACGGGGTTTCGTCATGTTGGTCAGGCTAGTTGCCTATATTTCTTTATGTCATAAAGCAGGCTTCAAAACAGAAATTTTTATCGCTTCAGAATATTCCGTCACATAGATATATGATAATTGCCTTCAGTAGTCCTCTATTGCTGGACGACAGATTTTTGTTGTTGTTGTTGTTATAAATAACACTGCCATGAACTTGCTTAGTTTTGAAAGATTTGAATCACTCTCATTATAATTTCAGTTTATGTATTAATTTAATGTATTTTTTTGAGACAAGGTCTTACTCTGTTATTCAGGCTAGATTACAATGGCACAATCGTAGTTCACTGCAGCCTCAAAATCCTAAGCTCAAGCGATCCTCCCACCTCAGCCTCCTGAGTAACTGGAATTACAGGCGCACACCACCACACCCCACTAGTTTCTAGAATTTTTTTTTGTAGAGACAGGGTCTCGCTTTGTTACCCTAATTTCAGGTTATAAACAGGAAGAAAGAAAACCTAACTTTAAGTTTGAAACCAAATCCTAATGCTTTCTTGCAGTTCTATTTGCTGAGGTTAAGGCGGGTATGAAGGATGTTGTTGAACCCACTAGGCTGCAGCTGCACCGAGGCACTGCGGGTCTCCACCAGGAGTGAGCGCTGGTTCCCAGTGACCTCACCAGCACCTCCTCTTTTCTTTTCTTTCTTTCTTTTTTTTTTTTGAGACAGAGTCTCCCTCTGTCTCCCAGGCTGGAGTGCAGTGGCGCAATCTTGGCTCACTGCAAGCTCTGCCTCCCAGGTTCATGCCATTCTCCTGCCTCGGTCTCCCAAGTAGTTGGGACTACAGGTCCCTGCCAATACGCCTGGCTAATTTTTTGTATTTTTAGTAGAGACGGGGGTCTCACCGTGTTAGCCAGGATGGTCTCGATCTCCTGACCTCGTGACCCGCCCGCCTCAGCCTCCCAAAGTGCTGAGATTACAGGTGTGAGCCACCATGCCAGCCTGTTTGTTTTTTGAGACAGGGTCTCACTCTGTCACGTGGGCTGGAGTCCAGTGGCACAATCTCAGCGCCTCCACCTCCAGGGTTCAAGCGATCCTCCTGCCTCAGCCTCCTGAGTAGCTGGGACTACAGGCATGTGCCACCATGCCTGGCTAATTTTTGTATTTTTGGGAGAGATGAGGTTCCGCCATGTTGCTCAGGCTGGTGTTGAATTCCTGGCTCAAGTGATCTGCCCACCTAGGCCTCCCAAAGTGCTGGGATTACAGGCATGAACCACCCTGCCAGGCCCAGTTAATATAGTTTTAAGCTCATTTGGATTTAATATAAAAGTTTAAGCTTTTGGCCTACTGTTTAATATTGAATTGCTCCTTTCATGGAATCATGAATGATTTCTCACAAGTGTCTCTTCTTTTTATAAAAAGTGACTCTGGTGGCCAAGCGCAGTGGCTTATACCTATAATCCCAGCACTTTGGGAGGCAAGGTGGGTGGATCGTGAGGTCAGGAGATGAAGATCATCCTGGCCAACATGGTGAAAACCCATCTCTACTAAAAATACAAAAGTTAGTTGGGTGTGGTGGCACATGTCTGTAATCCCAGCTGCTCGGGAGGCTGAGGCAGGAGAATCGCTTGAACCAGGGAGTCAGAGGATGCAGTGAGCCGAGATTGCATCACTGCACTTCAGCCTGGCAACAGAGTGAGACTCTGTCTCAAAAAGAAAAAAAAAAAAAGGAAGACTCTGGCTCTGGCTCTATATCTAAGGGGTCAATTGCACCATTGTCACCACAATGCCATTTTCAGGAAGGATAAGCTGTATCTGACTTCACAGTCCTTAGGAGCCTTGCTATGGAACCTGGTGGACAAACCATTTTAACTGGACATGATGTTGCTTTTTAATCAATGACTCCTGAAATTTTAGGTGAGTATGAGTCTGGAATTTTAGATTATAAACAACAGGAAGCCAATTCAACCCAGCTTTCTAAAAGAAGTTTTCTAATTAAATGTGTTGATTCTGTTAGCAGAGAACTCTGGGGGCAGTGTGGGTTGCAGGCATGGGTAGATCCAGGTGTCAAATGACATTCTCAGGACCCATGATCTCTCCGTCATTGGCTCTGATTGCTCAGGTTTAGGCTCCATTCTTGGGCCACTCTTTTCCTCTGCAGCAAGATAGTAAATGGCAGCTCTAGGCTCTCACCCTCATCTTCACAGCTCCAAGTCCAGAACAAAGAGCATTCCACACCTGCTACAGATCTGGGAGAAGATGATCCTATCTTTCCTGAACCTGAGGCTAGTCCTTACTCCTCCCTAAGTTCTAACGTATTTACTTAAAACAAGGCACTAATAAAATGACTATATAACTGCCCCACTGCCTCAGTATGCAAAAAATGTATTTTTATATATAGCTTATTATAATAGTATTCAAACTGTGGCTTGATCTTACTGAGCTCCAGTGGCCATAGAGAATATGCTTCTTCCAGATGCTTTCACAACAGATATCAACAACCTTTACAGCAACTATTTTTACACCTGCTTTCCTTTCTCCTCCTCGATTAATTAGTCCTGTTTCTTCTATTTTCTGCTTATTTTCCGTTCCATTATTGAACTTCTGATTGAAGAAATATACAGAACTAGACACTGAGGCATTGAGGATGCTTTCAAGCTAGCAGTAAAGAGATGGCCACAGGGTCATCCTGCCATCCTGACAATTGTCTTCTTTCTGCTAGGATAGGCCTCATCACTCCTCAGATGGTTCTCAAAGGATAAAACAAAGGCTGATGGGCAGCCCTAGGCCAGACGGATTACCAAGGCATGAAGGGTTTCTTTCTCTCTCAGCAACCTTCATGCTTGGTCAAGCAAAGGTGTTGCTTAAGTCAAACCCAGGGCAGGGGAGAGCAGTTGAAGCAAAGTGAGTCTTTGGAGGCCCTGTGGTTGTGGGGTCTGGTGTGGAGACAGTGAGAGAGGAAAGGGTGGGAGAGAAGCAGCCAACTGATGAATGGTCCCATTCAGACGCCTTTGCCTGGAAGACGTGGCAGGTGAGCAGCGAGTGAGTGGGAGAGTGGGAGAGAGAATGAGGAAATGAAGGAGAGAATGGATGACTGGGCACCTGCTTGGATGAGGTGACACCCACTAGGGATCGTGAGAACACTGAACAGCTGAGACATGATGGCATCTCTCAGCAGCCTCCCCAGGCCTGTGCCCCTGGGTCCTGACATGAGAGCTGATGACCATTTGTTACCAGGGGTGTAACCGTCTGTTCACTTTCATCTCATCTCCACATCCACCACAAATACACAGTGAGGTCGCTCTGAAAAAGAGGCAGCGCACAACACCCCGGAAGCCCCTTCTAGTTAAACTGCCAAAAGTTTCTTCCACATGGAAATTCTGTAGTTGTGTGACCTCAGGCTGGTTGCACAACCTCTCTGAGCTTTGCTGTCATCTTCTGTCCTATGGTAAGAATGATACTGAGGTCCTAGGGAGCTGTAAACCATACACTGTGAGACAACACAGCTGAGCAGCCCAGCCAGAGCTGCCTGGGGAAGCCGTCAGAGGTCAGCAGTTCCCATTCCCTTCCCTCTTGACTCCTAGTAGACTGGGACAAAACTTGGCCCTCCCTTCTTGCTGTCCCAAAGATGCACAATGATAATGATGCTGATGGTTATTTAGTAAGAAACTTCCCAACAGGAACAGTCGTCAGGAGAGGACACAGTTGGATTCTATCCAGCGAAGATGCCAGGATGGACGGAAATGTCAGCATGATCCAAAGAGGACACAAACACCCCTGCTATTTTCTTGTCACCAGGAAAGGCCAGCTCTAGGTTTGACGAATGTTTAGTGAAAGAAAGTTTGCCAAAGTGAAAAAGAAACTGACATAGTGGTAGCCAAACAGGCTTTCTCTGCATTAGAAGAGCTCAATGGACCCTTGCATGTCTGATTAGAGAAAAACAAAACAAACAAGCAAGAGCTCCTCCGATGCACAGAGGTGCCGCTCCATTGAACTAGACCAGAAGAACTTGGGCCTGCCTGTTGGGAACAGGGGCCAACATGACATGCTGGGCAAGGACCCATCATCTGACATGAAGATGCCCTGAGGGCATTGGAAAGCATGGTGTGTCAGGAGAAGATGGCCCTGAGGGCAGGTGCATTCGGGTGCTAGTGAGCGCTGCAGCATGTTGGGTCTCTAGTTTTGTATCAGTCAGCTACTCTCACAATCACACTGTGTAACAAAACATCCCCAAGCTCAGTTGCAAACAATGGTATTTATTTCTCATTCTCATGTCCATGGGTCTACTGGGATTCATCCCATCTGAGCTAGGCCTGGCTTTTCTTGGCTGCAAGCCGAGAGCTGGGTCCACGTCTGCTGAGCCAAGGTTCTCCCATCTTCCTTGGGCCAGTGAAGGCATCATTTCTTTCATGATGGAAGGCAGGAGAACAAGCAGGCAAGACCAGCTGTGCTAGCACATGGCACCCCTTTGCCCACATCACACCTGCTAACATCCCATTGGCCAAAGCAAGTCAGACAACCAAAGCCAACATCAACAGGACAAGGAAACAGATTCTACCTCTAGATGCACAAACTACAGAGTCACAGACAGAGGACACAGATCCAGGGAAGGAAGGTGGAGAATGAGAACAATGACCCTCAATAACACAACCTCTCACAGGTTTCCAAATTCCCAACCCGGGCATATTTCCAAGGAAATGGAATCATGGGTTCAGGGTTTTAGAGCAAGCAATTTCTGTTCTCCCAGCTTAGTTTCTACACCCTTAACACAGGGGCAATGATGTCGCATCAAATCATATCTTATAAGTTTGTGATGACATTTAAACAACTGAATGCCAGGAAAGTGCTTACGGCAGGGCCAGGTAGGAGGGACAGAAGCCAATAATAATGAGTAGCATCACTGTTAACCCACAAAGTTCTGGGAAATTCCTTGAAAGTCTAATTAGAGAATCATGTCCCCAACAATTAACATTTCTTTTGTTTTTGTTTGTTTGTTTGAATCTAAGAAAATACTAATTGTCCCAGGATAGAATATTTATCTGATGAGCATATAGAAGTTAAGGGCTCCTTGGAATCACAGTGCTGGGTTTGGATCTTATCCCTCCTCCAACCTGCCTCTCTGAGCCTCGGTTCCTCATCTGTAGAATGGGTACAATTCCAACCTCATGTGTCTGTGGCAGTCAGGATTAAATGGGCTAATGATTCTAAAGTGCCCCGCATAGGCCTGGCAGGTGCTGAGCAACCTTGGGCCATAGAGAGAGCACTGAACGGGGAATCAAGAGCTGGGACCTCAGGTCCTATTCCCCAGGGATCCGGGAGCAGTCCCCTGGCTTCCCTGAGCTTCATCCGCCCCACGTGCTAGTGAGGTGGCTGGACCAGTCAGGCCAAGGATGTCCCTGGGGCTCTCTAACTTCCCCTTACTCACTGCTCAGCAAAGGGTAGGTGCTGGGCCTGGTCAGGCTCCCACAAAGCCCAGGCATGGCCGTGCTTAGCTCAGGGCGGGTGTGAGGGATGCGTTTCTGCCCTCAAAAGACTGAGCTGGTTTCTTTCTTCACGGAGCCCTTTACTCTCTGCCTGCGGGTGGTTATTTAAGACATCTCCCGCCTGCAGGGTCTCTTAGAGAACAAACAGGGGATCATTCCTTCAGCTGCAGTGTAGGCTTTACTGGGCTTATTCCTACCTCAAGTGGCCAGATCCTCCCTGAATGGAGTCGCCCCACAGGCCCCACTCTCTGGCTGACCCAGAGAGGGGCAGCCAGAAGCCTCCGAGGCTCTGCCCAGCTCGTCCTGAATGTGCTCCCTGCCCTGAGTGGAGTGCTCACAGCTCCCCGCATCAAGGTTTCTGTCTCCCCAAGGATCTTCCTCATAAAAACCCTTCTTCTCCCAGATCCCACAAACCAACATTATAAAAAACACAAACACCCAGTAAACACCACATAAACTGATCACACACAAATAACACCCAAAAAGAAGAACTCGTATAACCACTTTAAACTATAAAATATGTCTGTTGGGATTTGCGGGAGATCATGGATCACAGCCTCCCCTGCTCCTGGTTCAGCACCGTGAGAGATGGAAGCAAGGTTCACCTGGGGGACGGGAAAGCATCAGCTGCCACTCATGAGGCGGGGGGGGGGGCAGAGGAAGCCCCTTGTCCGTGGACACAAACCGGCGTCCTGACATGACTTCCATGAGCAGAAGTGGCCAGACAGAGCTGGAAAGCTGACCTCACAAGGCTGAGAACCGGCCTTGAGCTCTGCCTGACTGCAGAGAAGGAAAGTTCTCTTCTTGCAACCTCAAATCTTCCAGGTAAGAACCGAACGAAATCCGGGCTTTGCATTATCTCCACCATCTCCCGGCTCACCCACCCAGCAGCTCAGCACCTGTGAAATCCGTCTCCCGATGCACACTTGCTAACCGGGTGGGTGTGAGCACGACGATGGGAAACAGCGGGAATCCCCTGAGTGCAGACTCAGGAGTGAACCTGCCTGAAGAGTGGCATCTAACGCACACGCTGTGGTCAACTCCACTCCACTCTGGGTCCCGAGAATAGGAGCAACTGCGTATTTTGCTTGCAGGGCAGGTGTTTCATCCACATTATTGCAGGAACAGATGAATTTAATTAAAAGAACACCACAGTGAGCACCTCTTCCAGGGATGCCTCCCTCTAGGAACATGACACTGAGATGATCAAGGTTCTAAAAGGGCGATTGAATTACTCTCCGAAAATGAAACTGCTCAGACAGAATGACAATTAAATTAATAACAACGAAGACAATGCCCAGATTTCATCTCAGCTCACAGCCCTCCTGTGTGCTGTGTGATCGGGTTCTTGGGGATGACTCCCGATGCAGGGAAGAGGCAGGATTTATCCACAAGGGTGAGCTGTCAGCATGAGGGTCCCCTACAGTGGAGCTTGCCAAGGTCCGTGGCTCCCAGGGGACCCGTTCCAGGGCTAACAGATGAAGCATGGAAATGCTGTGTGGAGTGAGCTGAGCAGCCGTTCTCAGGAGAAAACAGACAAATTCTCCTGCATCCTGGCGAACCAGCTTTGTGGCCTGTTTTATGTCATCTTTGCTGAGCTCCAGTGGGTCACTCCTCCTGCTGTCTTTGTGACACTGACATTTCAGGCACTGGCGCAGATACACTGGCCTTCCTGGCTGGGATTCCACGGGCTGAGTGGGCAGTGCTGGCTTGGAGGAGTCGTGGCTGCACGGGGCCTGTGCTCGCAGCTGACCAACGCCTTGATAGCCAGGAACGACCTGTCCTGACCCCAGAGGGCCCTCGCAGTACTGTTCGAAATTGCTCTTGCCATCTTTGGAACGGATTCCTCAGTACGTTTCAGACCCATTGTTGTGACTTTGGTTTCAATCCAGGCACACAGCTTGGCCAATGGAGTGTCTCAACATCTATGATCGCTCTTTCCCAGAGACAGCATCTCAGATACCGACAACATCTCAGATACTGAAAGAGAAACAGCAGCCTGTCGCCAAGTGGTGGGAAATATCCATTTGAACGGCAATTTCATAAGTGGCAGATGATTTTTATTGTAATTTTCTGGTGAGCCGATTAAGTGGAGGCAGAGTCAGTTCTGAGGCATCAATGTCTTTAATAACTCGGGGAGACCGAGGCCGTGCTCAGCAGGAACACTGAGTCCATGGAAAACAGGCCCTGGGCCTGCTGATGTGCATAATTCCACGTTTGCCCCCCACGTAACCAGGATGGTAAATTACAGGTGTCAGATAATCATGCTCTGGAGTGGCTGCTTGAGGATGCGATCGACCAATTTAAGCTCCGTCTGACACATGATCAATAGGCCGTGATGCTGCATGGAATTGCAGGCACAGCGTCCAAACCTGTAGAGCAGTGGCTCCCAGGTGGGGCAACTTTGACCCCCAGAGGACATTTGGCAATGTCTGGATACGTTTGCAATTGTCACAACTAGGAGAGGAGGTACTCATAGGATACACAGGAAAGTCCTCACACAGTTGTATCCTGCCCAGACTCTCCATAGAGTCGGGGTGAGATGCTCTGACTTAGAGCCACAGTGGACATTGCATTCCATCATCAGGGTCTCTCCAGGGATGTACGTAGCTGGACGTCTGGCTTTTCATCTGGGTATCACCAGCCTCATGCAGAACCAAAGCCGTGTGCAAATCGGTTCTCATACTTGCCCTCCTGCCTCCTTCCTCTTGTAATTTTTTCTTCCCTCCTTTTTTACTGTTACTAGAGAAATGATGAAGAAAAAGAATAGGCTGGAGAGTCACTCAAAACTGTGTTTTCCTCAATTAAAAAGAAGTAATTTGGAAGTTACTCAATGATGTTTTCCTCAATTTAGAGAAAAAAAAAAGGTAGTTTTGGACAGCAGAAAATTAATAAAGACAGAAAACACAGGTTCCATGAAAAAGTTCAGCATCCCCGGAAAGGAGCAAAGAGAAGTCTACAGATGAGAGTTGCTCAGTGTCAGGGCTCAGAAAACAACACCCCAAGATAATGTTCAAAGCTGAGTGCTTTGAACAAAGGATACTGAAAGACCTCAGAAGTGGGCCTCAGAACTCAGGTCTCTCTCTGACCTTCTCCTGTCTCTCCTTCACTTCCAAAGCACAGGGCCAGGGGATCCCTCTGGAGTTCCCTTATCCAGCTGAGGGATGTACTTCCAAAAGAAATGTGATAAGCATGACCTCCTCCCTAGGAATCTCTTCAAATAGCCAGGGAAGACCTCACTGTACTCAGAAAGGTTGGTGTCCATTCTTCTAGAGACTTTATCCGCATAACAAGGCAACCTTTGTTTACATGCAGTTCCTCCTCTTTCCTTTCTAACTTGTCACCACCTCCCCAAAAGCCTTAAGCCTCCACTCCTACAGGCTATAAAGACTTCAACCATCTGGCTTCTCCATGAGTCTGTTTTGTGTGGCTCTTGGGTATATGTGCACGGTAATAGATGTGTATGACTTTCCTCTGGGTAATGTTTATTGTCAGTTTAAAGCAACCACAGAGTTAAAGACTGAAGCCTTCATAGGGCTTTCCATTTGGGCCTGCATCCGTCACCCAAAGCCCACCCATGACAGACTCGAACTATGGTCAGAAGCTGCCGTCAGTAGAGCTCAGGGTGAGACTGACCACAGGAGAAGCTGGGCCTTGGGGGATAACCCCGAGCTGCTCGATTCTCAGACTGCAGATTAAGCCTCTGTAATGGAGCCTGAATTCCATTCACTGAGTCTTGACCAGCAATTTAAAATGTGAAATAACAGAACTCAGTAGAAAATATCAAAGGGCATTACTTATATTCAAGGTAAGAATATTCTGTGAAATTTTAGTTTTATATTGTGTGTGTATGTCTGTGTTTGGGTGCCAGGCCTTGTTGTAAAATATACTTTTTACAATGGGTTGTATTCAAAACAGCTTGAAAAATATGGAAGCAGATGAAATGTTGGAGGATTTGGTAAAAACTAAATATTTGTAAGCAAATTTTGCAGCAAAAAGAACAAGGAAATTCAAGAGAAATCAAAAGTAGTATAAGAAAGAAAATGCAACCATATTGCCATACTTGGCTCTGCTGTAAATAACATCTACTTGGCCACATGACGTAAATGCTGATTATGATGATGTCATTGAAAACAGTAATTTAGCCATGTAGGAAGCTGTGAGTTATGGTGGCAAGTGAAGGAAGAGAGCTAACCCCTCCTCTGGGGGGGCAGCCACTGAGAGATCACAGAGCAACTTAAAAGCCCCATGATGCACTTGTTCTTACAAGATTTGGAAAACACTTGCAGAAACAGTAAAGTGTCTTTACTTGTGGATGTCTCTGGGACGAGATGGGCAGGGAACAGAAAGATTCAATGGTGTTTGATTTGGTCACCATATATCTCTTTAGTGTAAAAAGGGATCATTCAGGACCAGTGAGGTCACGGTGGTGTTCACTGGAAAGAGCCCACGGACCCAGGTGGCTCTTGGCTTCATCACCTACAGCCCCATGCCCTTGAATGAGTCCCTCTCCAGCTTTTGACACCAGTTGACCAACTTCTAAAACAAAGAGGCTCGGTCAAATTATTTTGACTTGTCCTTGGAGCCCTGCGAGTCTCTCACCGTGGAGTGACTTGCACCACCCACGCTGACTCCATGTCTAATACCATGCACGTCTCAAGCACAGTGCCTGGCTCAGCACAGGCAGCAGGAAAGCTGTGTGGGTGTGCATTGGGGTGGGCAGACACCATAGACAGCCTTCGCTCTCCCAAGATGGGGGAGGTCCTGAACCACGACTTAGGGAACTGCTTGTGCCTAAGCCCCCATCCCCTCCACAGTAGTGCAGAAAGGATGCTCTCCTAATCAGCTAATTTTCACAAAACGTGGGATGCCCTGGTGGGATCCCCTGCTAGGAGAGCAGATGACTTCCAGGAGCACATAGAGGGGGCAGAGGCTGCAGGCTGACCCTTGATACCCCTCATCCCCTTCATTTAACATTAGAAATCCCAAAGTTTAGCTGCCCCGACCAAAACTGAATTTCCCATCCTGCCTTGCAGCCGGTGTGTACCTTCCCAGTGTACCCTTAAATGCATGGGTACGCCCCACTTTCCCTTCTCCTCTTCCCTCCTGCCTGATGTGACTTGCATCTCCTTGGACCAGCAGGACAAAAACAGCCTTTGTCAATGACAGAGCACAGGACTGGAGGGCTGAGGCTTACCCCAGGAGCTGCCCAACTAGTTCACCCCCCGACCTCACCCCCAACCCCGTCCCCACTCTCCCCCTCCCCCCGCCGCCCCACAATCCCCCAATGCCAAGGCTGTCATGTGGGAGAAAAGCAAACCTCTGGTTCATGAAGTTGCAGGTATTTGGGGCCTCTGCACAAGCCAATGAATTTGTATACCAATAAGTAGAGGGAGTACATTTTTTATTTCAATAGTTATTTATTCACTTTAATGTGTATTAGAAAAAACTTCCAACTTATTAATCAAACCTGCGATTTCATTATGGCCACAGAGGATGTTAAGGTCGGGAACACCATAAAGTACGTAACATATTTTTTACTTTTACCATAAGTCAAAGTGTGAGCCAGTTTAATTTAAAAGAAAACGCTAGATAACAGCATGGGCATGACAAGGGTTTGGCATCAATCACAATGATCCTGGAGTGACTGAAGCTCATCCACTTAGGACAGGTGACCATGTGGGGGACTCTGGAGCAGCAAAACAGTCAGGGTGAGGGGTCAGAGGCAGCAAACTTCCTCTTAGGAAAACACGAGGGAACCGACCCACCCATGTCCAGGCAATGCTGAGGTCGCTTCTGACTGTGGGGGGACCCGGCACAAAGCCCCCGTGGCCGCCCATCTGACCCGAGCTCCTGGACTCAGCCTTGACGGACGCTGACTCTGTTCCCACAGCGGCCGCTTTGTTGGTCTCCTTTGTGGACACTTAGCTCAGCGCCTGTGCTGCTCGGCTGTGACCTGACCTCTGAGGGTCACCCCCTGAATTTGCTCGCTGTGGCCTGCGCTGCAGACCCCGTCAGGAAGCTCCTGGTCTCCCCCTCGCCCCTCCCCCGCCTCATTCTCACAAAAGGTCTCATTGTTCTGCAGGGTCTGATTCAGACCTGCCCTGGTTTCGGTTTCCACAATCGCCCAGCACTGGCTTTGGGTCAGGGGTCACTCTGGAGTGAACGGGGCGCCCCGAGCAATCCCACATCGCTGCATCATCCCGGCTCATCCACAGGAAGGCCCGGCCCAGGGACCCACATGGGGCCCAGAAGTGGACCGGATGCAGCGCGGACGGTGATGTGGGGAGGCCAGCATCTCCAACAGTGGGAAAGAGGAAACCTACTTTGCATTAAGCCCGTCCTCTTCTCCCCCAGGGTTAGGGGGACACAGTGTCTTCACTGACCATGTTGGAACGTTCTGGGGAGTGAAGGGAACGTCTCCAAGACGCAGTGACTTGACTTTCGCTTTGGCTGAGATTTGAAATTCTCTCATCGATCTTTAAATCTGTACACGCAGGAGTCTGTTTTACATCCAGCCATCCCTGTGACCCCAGGCAAGTTCCTTACCTTGTGTTTCCTCATCTGTAAAGTGGGAATAATGACCGCATGGCCTCGCGTGCTTGTCAGAACCAAATCAGACAAGGCACGAAGACCCATCGGCCCGGAAAGCCGCAGCTGGGCCCTGACGATGCCACGCTATCCATCTGGGGAGAGGAAGTTCATTGCTAATTGGACTCAAAGGAGGAAAAATGCACGTCCCCCGAGCTAAAAGGAAGGAAGGAAGCCAGGTCCACCAGGCCACCAGGTCTCCTTCGGCTGAGGAAATGGACAATGAGGGCGACATCAAAACTGCAGAGAGCAGCAAAGCCCTTCACTGCTGCTGCCCGGACCCCGCAGTGGCTCCTGCGGCACCACAGGTCACTGGGCCAGAAGCCAGTTAGGAAACAGCCACATCACCATCCAGGGAAGCCGCTCCCAGGCACTGATCCCCCGAATGGTGGGTTTGCTACCAGCAGCCACACAGACACCTCGCCTCATGCCAGGCTGCTGAGCTCAGCTGGCGGGGGTGCACGATTGCCCAAGCAGGGGTGGGGCAGGGGAAGGCAGACCCAGTCACATAGTGGGAAAAGCCAAAAAAAACCTGCCTCATTCTGTAAAATGCCAGAAAACTGCCTGAATTGGGCATTTTAAAGGTAGTTTTTAAGGTGTAGCCATTTGGTTTTTGTTGTTGTTTTTGCCTTGTACTCTTCTGTCTCCCTCCTCGTCACACAATAAACTGTCTCCAAGGCAGCCGCCCTCCCCTGGCCCGTGCCCCAGCAGGATGTGCGAGGCAGGGAGGTCAGGAGCTCTGCTGTGAGGGCACCACCGACTTCTGGTTTGTGCATGAAAACCCGGCTCAGCTTTTCCACTCCGTGAAGACTGGGCTTCTCCAGGCTGCTTGGTAAATAATCACGGATTCCACTGGCAAGAGGAAATGTCCCCACAGCCCCTTCTCCATGGTGCACCCAACCTCCAGGTGTTTTCGATCTCAAAGAGCCCCTACTCCTGAAATTTAACAACTAAAATCTTGGTTTTCATTTCCTGAGACTCTCCTGGTGGAATCGGCAGCCTGGCAGTGTGCAGCACCTAGGGTGGCTCACGATGAAAAATCTAGGGGGGACTTTGCCTTCCTGCATGTCCCTGTCACCAGAACCCGATGACCAGCAGGACCCAAAGCTCCCTGCAGGATCAGCTGGGTCTGGGAATCACTGCCCTGGGCCCAGGTGGACTTTTCGGATGAGGCTGGTGTGTGGCCGGCACCCGGGCTGGGCAGGTGGGAAGGACAGAGGCACTGATGGACAGAGGGAGGGGAAGGGGATTCACAGTGGTCCTGGGGGAGCCCCACGGGTGCCTTTGGCCTCTGGCTGCTCTGCTTGTCCCTCAGGCTGGTTAAATTCCCCCTGAAAGTTCCCCACTGGGCAAGTCCAGTAAGCCTGGGCCAGGCCCGTGACCTCAAGGTGGGTGGAGCTCTAGAAGGCCTGGCCCTCACTCCTAGAGTCCACATTCACCCTCAAGGCACTGAACGGCGCCCCACTGTGCATCTATCACTAACCAGGCCCGGGATGGTTTCCATGGTTCCTGTGTCTTAGACCAGCTCGCTCACAGTGACATGAGATGCCCTGAGACCCCGCCATGGTGCAGAGTGACATTAATGCATTAAATTAGCAGCCTCTGCAACACAAACACATTTCCTTGTGGAGCCCGTGACATTCTTTGGTAAAAGGAATCATTACATATTTGCAAACATTCCATGCAGCTGAGGAAGGGCCTCAGGCTCTGACAAATGATAAATGGGAAAATTAGACACTTCAGGAAAATGCAAATATCATCTTTTGTTACGTCTGTCCCTTGGCAGGAAATAAAAAATTAAAAAAAAAAAAAAAGGTTTCCCTAAAGCACCGAGGCATTCCTTCTACTCTTTTAAGCGCCAGGAAGAATGGCTGTGACTCTTTCAGGCACTTGCACGGATCTTGATTTGTCTTCCAGTCTCCCCAGTGCCCTGGCAATGTGTGGGAGAGAAGCCTGTGATTTCAGTGGACTGTCCTCTAGTTCAGCGTTTCTCAAGCTTTATTTCATAATCACCCCCTAAGGAACCTTTATAGGCAATTTTTTCTTACTTGCCCCCCTATGAATTTTAATACTACATAATTGCTGCAGAATGGTTTATGCATTGTGTGGACATCTGCATTTTTACATAAAGAGAGAAAAATCTTTTCACCTCTGGGAGCCAGCTCTGGCCCCCTTGGGAGCAGTATTCCCAGCTAAGAATGTCTGCTCCCATTCCTTCTTTTGTTCATTTGTTCAAATGTGCAGCAAACGTGTGTATCTGGTGTTGACTCTAGTCCCTGGGATGAGGTGCGCGAGCTGCCTGGGGCCTGGGGGCAGAGCGATGCAGGAGAGGGGACAGCGAGGACCGAGTCTGGAGAGGGAGTGGGGGGATGAGGCCAAGGAGCAGCTAGGAGCCGCGTGTAGCTGGGGCCAGGGGAGTTGAGGGCAGAGGAGTAATGGGTGACTGCAGGGTGGGGGTTGGGGGGTGTGCGGAGTTGGCCTTAGGGGATCCTGTGAAGACTTCAGCTTTTACTCTGAGGAAAGTGGGAGCCATTAGAGGGTTTCAGCAGAGACGGGACATGGTCTGGTTTATTTTTTAATGGGATGATCGGTCTGAGGACAGGTTGGGGTTGTGGGGTCAGAGCTGGAGAAGGAGACCAGTGGGGTCTACTGCAATGGTCCAAGCAGGAGATGATGGTGGCTTGGATCAGAAGGTAACTGTGAGGAAGGTGAGAAGTGGCCGTATTCTTGATCTGTTTTGGAGGTAGAGTGCTGGCAGGCTTTGCTAAGAAGGATGATATCATCCCAGAGCTGTCAAAGGCTTATCAGGTACCCCTTCTTACTGGTATTAACTGGTTATCCTCCCAATGAGCCTATGAGGCAGGTATGCATTCTCTTAATGGAAGACTGAGACACAGAAAGACCAAATACATTCCTCAGAGATTACACTAGCAAGAGGCAGAGTCAGGGTATGACTTGGGCAGAGGCTACACTCATGATCCCCCTGCTGTGACACTTGGGTTATCTGGGATATAAAAGTGTAAACTGTCAAGCCTGTAATCCCAGCACTTTGGGAGGCCGAGGCGGGCGGATCACGAGGTCAGGAGATCGAGACCATCCTGGCTAACACGGTGAAACCCCGTCTCCACTAAAAATGCAAAAAATTAGCCAGGCATGGTGGCAGCCACCTGTAGTCCCAGCTACTCGTGAGGCTGAGGCAGGAGAATGGGTGAACCCAGGAAGCGGAGCTTGCAGTGAGCCAAGATCACACCACTGCACTCCAGCCGGAGGGACAGGGAGACTCCGTCTCAAAAAAAAAAAAAAAAAAAAACTATAAACTGGAGTGTTGGCTACCTCCTTACCTCCTGGTCCATCTCTCTGCAGTAGCCATTGCTTTACAGAGTAGTCACAAGCTTTCTAAAATACTGCTGCCTTAATCCTTGGCCAGCCCCTGAATCTCACCGTTTCCTCCACCAAGCCTCAGCCCCTTTCATCTGTGACACCGGCGCTCTGGGATCCCTACCTAAGAACTCGGTCTGCCTCACCCAGCCAAACACTCCAACCAGGTCCTTGGAGCTAAGAAAAGTCATAAGCCTAGATCTTAGCAGTGATCATCAAAATAGTAACAAATACAGTAAAATAAATTTTAAAATATATTTGCTTTCATTTTCTAGGCAAACTAAACTCTGATAAGATACTTCTTAACTAAGAAAGATGTAAGCTGTAGCACAAATCACTCATCCAATTATTTCACTAATTTGTTGGTTGTCTGTCGGTTTTTAAACATTGGTGGTATAATGTGTTGTTTGGCACAGCTGCCACTAGCTAAGCGATGCTCCTATCTGAACCTGATGGATGAAGGGAGCCACATCCACCTCTTCCAGCCACCTCTTGATTAAATGAATGGTCATTAGGTCCCTGGCACTGAGGAGTCATTACAGACAAGGACAGATGGCTATGCTGCCAGCACATCACAGCCAAGTGCCCCCTGGAGTCCCACCTTCCCACAAGACCCCCACCACAGAGCTCACCCTCTCCTTGGCCCTGCTGACAACAAGCAGTGGCAACCCTCAGGCTCCCTGCCCCCTCATGCAAATATCCAGGCTCTGTAGTAGCAAAATGCAGACAGATTATCTTTCTCTACCCCAGTTTGGTACAATCTATTCTTGTTACTCATGATAGATACGCTCTATAGAGTCACCGCAAACAATGAATTGGCAAATACTGAGCCATTGCTCCTTCAGGGTTAGGTCCCCATGAGCCTGTGGTCACAATATGTTCATCCACCGATCGATACATAACCTGTTTTATGTGTGTTTCTGTTTAAAGGCACTTTATTTAATAGATGTTGATTCATTAACATTGAACTCACGGCCAACAATGCTACAACCCATGACTGAGCCAAGCTTAGCCAACCCACGTTTCTCCCACCCCAGCCTTCCCACCCTTAGGAACACCAGACGGAACTCCAGCACTACTCTTGGGGGCCATTTTAAAAAGCAAAAGCAACCAAGCAAAGTACAAAAATGCCAAAAATCATGGCACTACATATACCATGAAAAGATGCTCGTTTACAGTATAAAAGCGAAAGCAAGGCAGAGCACTGCCTTGTTCAACCTCAGCGTGTTCTGCACTTCCAGTAACTCAGATTTTCTCTGCTCTACCTCTGTTTGCAAATGACCACAAAAACCTGGCAAGTATTGATTTTGAGGTTACAAATCAATTTCAACAAGCAGGCAAATTTACAAATATGGAATCTGTGAATATTGAGGATGGACTGTATTTCACTAAGGTACCAGTGCATCCTAGCTGTGTTTCAGTCCTACCGAAGATACATTTTTCTCAAGGTGCTGCCTGTAAACTGCCAGCTGGCCTCTAGCTTTGCCCGCACACCTGGTGGTGGTCTGTACTTCCTGTCGTCACCTTGTCCCTTCCTACTTGAGACCTACTAGTGTCTCCTCCAGGTGGTCACCCCTTTGATATAATTTGGATGTTTGTCCCCTCCAAATCTTGGGTTGCAATGCTATTCCCAATGTCGGAGGTGGGGCCTGGTAGGAGATGTTTGGGTGATGGAGGTGGATCACTCATTAACATCTTGGTGCCATCCTCATCCTCGTGGTAATGAGTGAGTTCTCACTATGTTAGTCCCCCTGAGAACTGATTGTTAAAAAGAGCCTGGTACCTCCCGCCCCTCCCCCTCCCTCTTGCTCACTCTCTCACCACGTGGCATGCCAGCTCTCCTTGCCTTCCACCATGAGGGAAAGCTTCTGTGGCCCTCACCAAAAGCCAAGCAGATGCTGGCACCATGCTTCTTATACAGCCTGAAGGACCATGAGCCAAGTAAAGCTCTTTTCTTTATAAATTATTAGATTAGTGCAAAAGGAATTGCGCTTTTGACTTTACAATTAATGGCAAAGACTGCAATTACTTTTGCACCAACCTAATACCCAGTTTCTGGTATTCCTTTATAGCAATGCAAGTGGACTAAGACACCCTTCTATGATGAGCCCCTCTATCCCTGCCACTTTGTACCCCATGTAAGGCTTAGTTAAGATGCCTCTTGTCATGCTGACGCCATGCCTCCCTTTCACTCTGTCCTTCTCATTGTGCACCCCCTGATGGATTTCCCATTGGTCCCACACTGGACTGTGGGCTCCATGAAAGCAAAATCTACGTGTCCCCAGTTTCCTGCATGCTTCTGATGCTCTATAAGTGACTCATAAATACTGAGTGAACAAATGAATGAATTCATCCTAAACAGTTTCATCTGTATTTGGAATATCTGTTGTACTACAAATAGTCACCCATTAGGAGATCATGGGTGGGTCCTGACCACCATTTACAAATGAAATAGACTAAAGAAAATGTAAAATATGAAATGCATTGTACAAAGTAAGAGTATTATCTCTTGAAATGTTAGTTCTATATAACTGTGTTCTGGGTCACTAGGTATGACGGTTAATTTTGTATCAGCTTGACTGAGTCACTGGGTGACCAGACATTTGGTTAAACATTATTTCTGGATGTGTCTGTGAGGTTGTTTCTGGATGAGATCAGCATTTGAATCGGTAGACTGAGTAAATCAGTCTGTTCTCCCCAGGGAGAGTGGGCCTCATCAAATTCACTGAAGGCTTGAATAGGAAAAAAGGCTGAGTAAGAGAGAATTCTTCGTCTCTGCATGACTGTCTGTGAGATGCAGCACTGGCCATCTTCTGTCTTCAGACTCAGATTCAGACTGGAACTCACACCGTTGGCTTTCCTGGTTCTCACACGTTTGGACCTGGACTAGAACTTACACTGCCAGCTCTCCTCTCTCTCTAGCTCATCACCTGCAGATACTGGATTTCTTGGGCTCCATTATCACATGAGCCAATTCTTGATAGTAAATATCTTTCTCTCTCTCTCATACACACACACACACACACACAGAGAGACATATATACACACACACACAGACACATATATATACACACATACATATATATACACACACACAGACATATATATACACACACACAGACATATATATACACATACACACAGACATACATATACACACACACATATATATACACACATATATACACACACACACACAGACATATACACACACACACAGAGACACAGACACATATATATACACACATACAGACATATATATACATACACAGACATATATATACACACACACACATATATATATACACACATACAGATATATACACACACACAGACATATACACACACACAGACACATACATAAATGGAGATGTATAAACTAATGGGATACCTTATTACACCTAATAATAAGATTTATATATACAATTGCTTTGATATTTCCTGCTGGAATTCCGGGTGAAAAATGCCTGAAAGTCCTGACTACCCTGGACCTGTAACAGCTCACATACTTGTGAACTGACCTTCCATGAAGATGATACATTTTAAATGACAAATGATCCACACGAATTCCTTTTCTGAGCCTGTGCATCAAGGTTTCTTAGTAAATTAGACAAAAATGTGTCCCTTTGGATCTGCCAGGGAAAGGCCCCTTTTCATTCTGACCAGTGACCAAATTCACCTTAATGGCCATTGAGTGAGCAAATCTCTGGCCTGGTCTCACTTCACAAAATGAGACAGTGGATTGAGCTCAGGAATAAACACCTACTTTTATGTTTTAATGTCCCAATGTATATGATTCTGTATATCAGAGGCTAAAATTTTTCTAGTGGATTTTCCTTCAGTGGAATTTTATAATAAAATTATTTCATTTGTAGGGGGAGGAAAGGAAAATAAAGCATAATTTGAGATGATTTAAAATGTTTCTCCTGCTCTAGGAAACCTGCTTTGTCCAACATATTTCCCCAGATAAAGATGCCAGGATATAGAATACTTTTTCTGTTTTTATGGGAGTTAAGGATTAGAGATTTGGAAGAGGTAATGAAGAGTAGAAGGGCTATCACCTCTTCTACCTTTTTTGAGTGTATAGGGGCTGTGAGAGACTGGGCCCCCAACCCAGGGTGTGCCTGGGGAAGAGGCAGGGATTTTTGGAGCCGTGCTCTAAGAAGAGATCGACGAGCATGGAATTTTACAGCCTGTACTGAGGAAAATCAGTGGAAGAGCTGTATCTTATAAGAAAGAACTTGCACAGTTGACATTGAGAGCAGAATCATTTGTACACTCTTGCATGGCTGCATTGCCGTATCAGGTTACTGGATAGATGAAGTTATAATGAGATTAGAATAACCAAGACACTAATATCCTGCTATTTCATGAATATTTAGTAGATCCTCTCAGGCCAAGATCTTAGCCTATTTGACATTCCCTCCCTGAAAGAATTGGAAGGTAACTTGTACCTAAAAGCCCATTAGAGAAGATTTTCTATAGAGATGTTGCACTTGGCCTGGGGATTTTAAGTTTTGGTCTTCATAGTGTTCAGATTTTAAGGTTCAGGAAAATGAATGACCTAATTTTGCCTTTTAGGACTTACATAGAATGAAGGAAAAAATCTGGACAACAAAAACAGAAAGACGCCAGGCATCTCTCTGTGACTAAAGCGTAAATATTTAAGCTTGGCTGCTCTCTAACTCGGGAATCTTGGACTGGAGAATAGGCCATTATCTGGGTTGCACTTTAAAAGGCTTTCCTTTCTTCCATCCATCCTGGGGTCCTTAATCACAGCTCAGGTCTCCCTTGAGGTTACCCTGTGCACTGGTCTCCAAAGTTCATTTCCAAAGTGCTGACCTCTCAGGGGAGGCCCTTCACTGTCAGGGTGGGCTTTGAAAGGGAGGCAGCAGTGCTTGCCCTGAGACATGAGGCCTATTGCACCCTGGGCCTGACGGTGTGATGACCTGAGCATTGCTGGCCTCCAGCCAGGTCTGTTCTGAGATGCCTGTGCTCTTGCCAAACAGTTGTTAAAAGTCTTGAATCTCAATTCTCACTTTCAGGGTCTCCAAGATCTTATATATTTTAACTCCAAAGTATTTACTGAGACCTACTCCATCCAAGACACAGCTGCAGGTCCCGAAAATATACTGGGCAGCAAAACAGACCCAGCCTCAGCCATCATGGAGTTTAGAGTCCAGTAGAAGAGATGGACCAAATAATCGCAAAAACAAAGAGATTATTTCAACCATCGTGAGTGTTGGGAAGGAAAGAGACAGAGAGTTATGGGAACCTAGAATGGGAGGAGACTGACCTACACAGGTCAGGGTCAGCTTGCCTAAGGAGGTGAGATCTGATGGGCACCTAGGAGTTAACTAGGCAAAGACAAAGACCACAGAGGTGTGGAAGGGTGAAGAGGGGGCTTCCAGCAGTGGAAACTGTGTTTGCGGAGGCCCCATGGCAGGAGGGGGCAAGACAGGGTGGATGTCAGAGACTGAAGGGAGCCTATCTGGGTGGAGAAGAGAGGGTAAGGCTGAGAACGGTGAGGGTGAGGCCAGACCACCCCGGCCTTGCTGTCCATGTTAAATATTCACCTTTCACAGAATGGTAAGGGAAAGCCAGTAAGTACGTTGAGCAGAGGTCAGAAGGTAGGTGAGGGTGGGAGGGGGAAGAGCAGGGAGGCTGAAGGTTTACTCAGCAAACACTTCTTGAGCATCTGGGATGAGGCAGGGGTCAGAAGTGAGCCAAAAGCTTGCCTTTGCAGAGGTCATGTTGTAGGGGAGGGAGGTGCACATTTATCAACCAGATGCCTAAGTGTAGTGAGGACGTGAGAGGGTAATGAGTGCTATGCAGGAAAATAAAGCAGGAAGAAAGTTAAGAGGGAATGCAACCGGGGTGCATGCTGAGGGTCCAGAGAAGACCTTGCTGAGAAGGTGACCTTTAAGTAGAGACTTAGGAGGTGAGCCTTGCAGATGTCTGGTGAAAGGGCATTCCAGGAACCGGGAATAGCAAAGACAAAGGTCCCTGAGTCAGGAGCATGTCTGCCAGATGCCAGGAACAGCAGGCAGACAAGTGCAGATGGAGCTCAAGAGCAAGGGGAAAGGAATAGCAGGTGGGTCAGGGAGGCGACAGGGAACCTGGCCATGAGAATGTTAGCCTGTTGAAAGGGCTTGGGGTTTTATTCTGAAATAGGAGCCACGAGAGGGTACTGAGCAGAGGAGGGACAGGGTCTGACTCAGGTTCTAAATAGTTTCCATTGGCTGCAGATGGAGAAAGGACTATGGATGGGAGGCATGGGCTGGGACAGGGAGACCAGCAGGGAGGTCAGGTGGAGGTGATGGTGGCCTAAGCCAGGTGGTCAGAGTGATAGGGGTGAGGGGCTCTGATGCTGTCTGTCTCGCACGTACAGCTGGCAGGATTTGCTGACAGATGATAAGTGGAGTGGGGAAGAGAGAGAGGACTGGAGGATGACTCCCAGGTGTTGGCCTGAGAGCCGGAAGAGTGGGGCTGCCATTTAGAGATGGGGAAGACTGGGGAAGGACTGTGCTCAGATAAAGCCCCTCTGCCAACTGCAAGAGACACAGTGGAGCAGGGACAGAGTGAGGGAGTTAGGAGATGTGTCACAGTCCTCCAAGGAAGAACGTGTCTCTCTGGAGTTTGTTGTTCTGATGATCTGCTTTCTGCTGAAATGACCAGGCTAAAAGTGTTTTGGTGGCCTGCTGTTAACCATGGAGCTAGGTCGTGAGCTGTATATAGTTTATAAAAATAATTCAACCTTCCTGTATCCTAAGACACATTTTATATCAGTGAATCATAAAAAATCATTTTTATTGAAAATTTTTGTTTAATGGGGTACATGTTATCACTTAGCCAAATCAATTATCTCCTCCAGACATGTGTATCTTTATGAAAAGTCAGACTTCTCTTGACTGTGATGGCAATGATGTCATCTCACCTGCAGCAATAGTGCAATTTTAGGCATTTGGAGAAAGAGGAAGGAAGAAAAGATAAATAACAGAAGTGGTAGGATTTTCACAAAGATAGTCATGCATTCACTAGGAATTCAGCCTCAAGCCTAGCCACTCTGTGACCTAGAAGTGGGTCATAACACTAATTTGATGAGTTTGAACCAACACTTTCAACAATGAGAGCATAAATGGATTGGAAACTATCAGGGCGCATTACATAGAGTAAGGGCATGTGTTATCTTGTACAAATTTCATTTTGATTTGTGTAGGCATTTGTGTGTGTGTGTGTGTGTGCACGCCCGTGCATGTATGCATACTGGGGTCCAATGGAAAATGTATTTCTTTTATTGTAGGTCGCTCTCCAAAATGTCTGAAAGTCACCAGACTAGAAACACTTGATAGTTCAGGAGAGGCTCTTCTCCAATGCACTGTGCCCTTCTCTGTTAGAGAGAGGGATGTATGTCAGCTTTACCAAGTCATGGTGCTGGCGTTTTCCATGCTAAAGAAAAGGCATTGAGCTGATTTATTCCATTCCAGAAATTTCTCATAATCTAAGAGGCAAGCAGGCAAAGCTAACGGCAAATTTCTCCAAAGTGGTGCCTCTTTCAGTAGTGATTTTCAAAGCAAGATGTTGGCATGACAGTTGCTGAGACTATCATGAAAAATGTTAGCAGAGGCAGTGAAAAATGTAGGACCCACCATGAGACACCGGGAGAAGGCCCTAACAGAGCACATCCTTTACGTGGGCTCAGCACTTCCGTAATCCACAAGGCCCTGGCCCCACCTCCAGCCAGGTCACACCCTAGCTTAGCTATGCCTCCCCTTCCGCCCCGACCCCGCCCTGGCCTGACCCCGCCCACAGCTTGGCCCCTCCCCCCATAGCTCAGCCTCCTAGACTGACCCCGCCTCCTCGCTGGCCACACCCCCAGCCGGTCCCACACCCAGCCTGGCAAACACATTTTTAGCTAAGGGTAGACCCTACCAGTTTTCCAAACGGCTCGGAGGGCATTTCAGTCTCCTCTTTCTGCATAGATGAAACCTGGTAGGAATTCTTGCATTTCTGCCCCAGCGGCCTCCTTTCCTGACGCCCTGGAGGCCTCCTCATAGTGTATTGGGGACAGGGAGACTCTGCATCACTCAGTAGATACCTACTGAGATCTGCTCTGCGCTCCAGCTCCAGGTCCTGGCCCCAACGGTGAAGGAAGCGGGCAAAGCCCCCTCCCTCTGGGGTATCGTCTTCAGGGCTGGTCACAGAGACTCCAGGGCCACGAGCAAGTGGGTGTCCACTCCACGGATTATCCCACCCCAATTGTAAGCTCCTGGGGCAGCTCCTGGCTTTCTGGGTGGTTTCTGCCCTCATTGGGCGATTTACAACCCAAGTCCAGAGAGCAAGAGGTCGATGGGAAGCCTGGCCCGTCCCTGTCTCAGGGAGGCAGGAACCGCTCAGAGCTTCGTGCGCGTGGGACCAGTGGCTCTGACAAAACCTTGGCCAAACTCTGCTTCCCAATACTCCTCACACAGTCGCCTCCTTCCTACAGCATCTGCGGACCCTCACCCCAGGAGATGCGAGCTGCTCGGGGACCACCCTGAGTTTCTGAGAGTCCTGGAGGCGATGGCACCTGGGTCCTGTGCAGATGGCACTGGGGAGCCTCGAAGGCTTCGACTCAGGCTGAGCGTGGGGGTGGGCGCAGGGGATGCTCAGTCCTGACCCCACCACCGAGGCCTGGGGAATGTAAGACGGGGGCTGTGTCCCCTCAGAAAGAGACAGCAGGTCCCGCTGTGCGCATACACTAAGAGATGGTCCAGCCTCCACCAAGTGGAACCCTGGGCCGGAGGGATGGCCCTGCCCCTTCCTGTCGGTGGGTTTCCATTGTCAGCTGTGAAGGGGAATTGAGACTCGCAGGTGGGGTTAAGCCGAGTGATGGGAAGGTTAATTCTGGATGCGTAGGGAATCTGAAGATGGAATTGTGAAACATTCATGGATTTGCCCCAGTATTCCAGCCAACCACGCCTATGTGGGTCTGTGTGTGGTGTGTGTGTCGGGGGGGGATATGTGTGACGTATGGTTGTGTGGGTGTGTGTGTGTGTAGCGTGTGTGGTGTGTGGCGTGTGTGTGTGTGGTGTGTAGGTGTAGTGGTGTGGGAGGGAGTGTGTGGTGAGTGTGTGGCGTGTAGGTGTGTGTGTGGGGTGTGTGTTCTGGGGTTGACTGTGTATAGTTTCTTGATTTCTGATTCCTGCCTCCTAGCCTGATTCAACGGATGAAGCCAAATGGCCTAGTGGTTAAGAACATGGTCTCTGGAGCCAAACTGCCCCCGCTAAGCAGGTGCATTGACCACTCTACCTCAGCTTTCCCATCTGTAGCATGGTGAGCTTAGTACTAATGCCGGGTCTCATGGGGTTGGTGTGAGGACTAAGTGAGCCCTTATTCCCCATAAGGGCATGGGGAATAGTGCCCGTTGTGTGCCAGCTCCCACCACTCAGCAAAGAGGACATGTCCTGCCTCCCCACAGCCAACTCATACCCAACAGCCCCTGCATGGACGTGGATAGAAAGAATCTGCTATTCTCTGGGGGCCTGCATGCACCGGACTTCAGCCTGGCCTTCAGGGGTCATTCTCAGGGTGAACCCAACTTGGTTCATATCTAAAGGAATTTTAGTCCTGAGAGGGTGTCTGCTGGGTCCCCACTGATGAGCACCCCAGAGGGAGCGATCTCAGGTCAAATGTTCCTTTCAGAAGAGAATGTGGCAGGAACAAGAAAGATTTCAAATGCCTATGCCCTGGGTCCAGCACCTCCGCCTCTCCAGCTGTGCCCTGGAGGATCCTCCCATGTCCATGAGGAGACGTGGACCTGCAGGGCTGTTTGTAATGGCAGAAAACTGGAACCCACTGGAACTCCCATCAACACAGAGGGGCCAAAGCCAGCCCTGGTGGAGCCTCCCCAAGGAACACTAGGCACAGTGAGGAATGAGGCAGAACCTCGTGCAGAGCCATCAACGGGGTCTGGGCTGCCCTGCGTGAAAAGCAAAAATGCAGGAGGATGCAAACAATGTATGAATTCACCCACAAAAACACATACACATATGGACATAGACATAAATTTACCCCATATAAACACACACACGGACACAGGCATAAATTCACCCATATAAACACACACACATATGGACACAGACATACATGTGTTTCAAAACCCCTCAAGAGCATTCTATATAATATATGAGATGGATTGGGACACACTTACATAAATATATCAACTGCCTGAAAGCCTCTAGAGTCCACTCCAAGCCCAGGCTGTGCACAGACCTGGCGCTACACAGACCTGGCCCTGCCCAGCTGTTCTCTGCTCCCCACCTCTCCTGTCCTCCCTGCCCTGCTCCTGCCATTCCCCAATGCCACCCACCAGCCACCATGACCTGGAAATGCAGCATGTTCCCGCTTCAGGCTGCTGCTCCTGCTGTTCCGTCTGGCGGACCAGACCTCCTCCAGGTGACCCAGGACCACCTCCTTCTGCTCAGATGCCACCTCCTCCCAGAGGCCTCCCCTGACCATAACCACCAGTCCCCACCCGGGTTCCTTCCATTTCTGACTCTGCTCTGTATTTTATTTATCGTCTGCCTCATTCAGCAGAATGTACGCTCCATGGAGGTGATGGTTGGCACACAGTGGGTACTTAATAAGCATTTGTTGAATTTATTTCTATATCTTGTCTGAGTAACCATATAGACGACTGCTTAGGAAAAGCCCCTGAGACGGCCCACGCCCAACCCAGCAATGATTGCGGGCAGGCTGGTAGCCTGGGGGAGATCAATGGAGACCTGAGCTTGTCTTTAATGTCTTGGTTTTCTTACAGGGAAATACACTTATGTATTAATTGTGTCATGAAAACTAATTTTAATTAAAAAATCAATTTCATGCAATATCGATTTCACAATAAAGAAACAGAATTTTTTAGTTTCTTTGATTGAGATATTTGACACCAGGCACTTCGTCATTCAGAAAGAACCAACTTCACAGTAAACAAATTTTGGTACCTTAATAACAAGATCAGCAGCAGCTGCAGTGCCTGCTCCTCCTGCTAACAGTTATGCAGGGCTTTGCTCATACCAAAGCTTTGCCTCTCACGTCCTCTTTCGGTCCTTAAGACAACGCAGCAAGGTTGGAAGAAGATTACGACTGTTTCTCTTTTGTGGAAGGAGGTGGAGTGACTTTCTCCCTGCAATGGGCCCCTGTTGGAAGATTACAGCAACAATTCACCAGGCACTTCTTCACCATACCCCAAATCTCGCAGCCCAGTAGCCCGTAGCCCCGACCCTGCCCCCAGCCCCAGCAGGGGGCTGTGATTGGCCTGATGCAGTCAGCTCTTCCCACTCTCTGACCTTGACTGATTCAAGAATGGGCACCTGGCCCAGGTGGGCCAGTGAAAGGTAAGATGTTGCCTGGGCTCCTGGCTTTTCCATGGATTCCTCTGGATAAGTTGGACAGGATGCAGCTCTTAGAACCACTGCAGCCTTCTCTGCTGCCATGAGAGAAGACAGTCTGAAATCATGACCCATGAGAGAGAAAAGAACCAAGAGAACTTCAGGGAAACTGAGCCACAGCCTGATCCAATCATTCCTGATGCTGTTTATCTCTGGGATTTCTGAAGGCTTGAGCTCACAAATTTCCCTGTTGGTCACACCTGTTCCCACTAAATTTTCTGTTCCTTGCAGCCATAGCTCTCTATCTGATTCTGACTCTGGTGTCACACGATAGTAAGGGGTAGATTATTAAACCAAGGCCTTCCCTGGCTGGCTTTTTGTGTGCAAAACACATCTTCTCACAGCCAACCTGGTTCTTTACTTCTAAACTTCAGTCACACAAAAGATCCTAGAGGTCACCTCGTGAAGCCCATTAGTGTAACCCCTGAGCAAAGCGAGGCCTGGGAAGAAGTCATGAGCCCAGATTGCAGGGCTGGACTTTCTACCCCTGATTGTTCCTGTTTTTAGGTTAACATGATCTAAGAGACCACCTGTGACAGGACAACCTGAGCTTCATCTGTCAATGCAAAGTCTGTGTCTGCACACCCAAAATGAAGTGGCAAACAGTGGCCGTTGCAGATCAATCAGTGATAAAACCTCTCTGTCCCTAGTATCTGGATATAAACGTACTATTGCTTTTCCTTGAAAAATCAGATGACAGGGCCTTTTTTGTAATTGATACTGTTCCTTAGGTATAGATTTTCAGTGTCACCTTAAGTGCATACTTTCATCAAAAAATAAAAATACAAAATCTTAGAGCAAAGAAGAAATGTGAGATAATAACATCCATTTCATTCTGCCCCCACTCCCTTTGGACTCTCTGACTATGCTGAGGTTTGGTTTTCATTTTACTTAATAATTTCTTTTTTCCTAACTTTTCCTAAAATAAGAACACATAGACTGAGATATATATTCTCCCGGTTTTCTAAAGCATGACCATGAGAGAAGCATCCTAAATTGGAATTTTTCTCTACATGGTCGTGTCCAAGGGTGAAGAAGGCAGGAGCCAGACATACTACAGCTTTGTTGAGCACAGTGTCAGTGTGCAAGTGAGAACAGGCGCTCAGAGTTTCGCCCAGTGGAAAATGTTTATCAAGGTAATAGCAGACCCGTCAAGACTGTGTTACTCTTGCAGTGACAAATTTTTATGGTAAAAATGACTGCAATTTTAGGCCACTGTAAAATGTCTTTGGTTTGTGCTGAGCTACAGACAGTAAGAGTTTGTGTGATAGATGCTCATTATCCTTCCAAGGAATTTTCACATTCACTTAATTCCCACAATCCCATCAGAACAGCTTAACACAAAAGCAATTTTTATAGTCTACTGATTGGGAGAAGTCATCTTGTTAATCAATTTTTACCTAATAAGATAATGATGCAAAACACACTTTAAGAAAAATGTTAGAGAAATCACCCATGTGGTTGCACTTATAGCAGATTTGAGAATGGGAGTTTTGGAATCGGGGATATGGGTGTTCAAATCCTGGCTCTACCATGTACCTACCCATGAGACTCTAGGGAGGGTACTTACCT
Source organism: Rhinopithecus roxellana (assembly GCF_007565055.1). NCBI lineage: Eukaryota > Metazoa > Chordata > Mammalia > Primates > Cercopithecidae > Rhinopithecus > Rhinopithecus roxellana. The sequence continues at coordinate 121,871,868 of NC_044561.1, forward strand.
AAGGACATCACTCACCTGACAATGTAGGGTAACTGAAGAGGTCACTTATCTGACAGGTCGCTTCTCTTCGCAGAACCAACCCTCTCTTTTCAAGGATTGTTGGGAAAGCTCGAAGTCAGTATATCTTAAGACCTTGCTTCTCAATGTATAGTCTGTAAACCAGCAGCCTCTTCATCACCTAGAAGCTTATCAAAAATGCAGAGTTTGGGGTCCACCCAAATCCTACTGAATGGGAATTCGAGTTTAGCAAGACCCCCAGGTGGTTTGTGAGCAAATCAAAGTGTGAGAAGCACTGCCTTAAACACTTTGCATGTTGCTAGGTGACTGGCAGGGATTTGACAGAGTCTGGCTATTGGTATAGGTTCTTACTGTGTGTGATGGCTAATTTTGTGTCAACTTGACTGAGCCAGGGGATGCCCAGATATCTGATTAAACATTATTTCTGGGTATGTTTGTGAGGATTTTTCTGAGAGAAATTAGCATTTGAATTAGTAGACTGAGCATAGAAGCAGACCCTCCCCAGTGTGGGGGAGCATCATTCAACCCATTGAGGATGACTGAATAGAACGAAAGGGCTTAGAAAGGTCGAATTCTGGCTGGGTGCAGGGGCTCATGCTTGTAATTCCAGGACTTTGGGAGGCAAAGACAAGAGGATCACTTGAGGCCAGGACTATGGGACCAGCCTGGACAACACAGGGAGACCCCATTTCTACAAAAAATGAACTTAAAAAACAAATTAGCCAAGTGTGGTGATGCACACATACAGTCTCAGCTGCTTGGGAGGCTGAAGTGGGAGGATCAATTGAGCCCAGAAATTTGAGACTACAGTGAGCTATGATCACATCACTATACTCCAACCTGGGCAAAAGAGCAAGACCCCATCTCTAAACAAGAAAGAAAAGGGAGACAGGAGGGAAGGAGGGAGGAAGGGAGGGAGGGAGGGAGGGAGGGAGGGAGGGAAGGAAGGAAGGAAGGAAGGAAGGAAGGAAGGAAGGAAGGAAGGAAGGAAGGAAGGAAAGAAGGGAGGGAGGGAGGGGAAGGAGGTGGGTAGGGGAGAGGAGGGGAAGGAGGAAAGGAGGCAGGAGGGGGGTTTTTCGAAGGACGGAGGAGCGTGTTTCTTTTCGGAGGGAGTTGGAGGAAGGTGTTCCCCTTCCGGACGAGGCTGTCTGAGGAAGAAAGGGGGGCTAGTTGCGAGGAAAGAGGAAGGAGGAGATTAGGGAGCGGAGGGAGGAGGAGGAGAAAGGAAGGCAGTGAGGGAGGGAGGGAGGGAGGGAGGGAGGAGAATGGAAGAGAAAAGAGAGGAAGGAAGAATGGAAGGAAGGAATTCCTTCCGTCAGGAAGGAGGGAAGGAAAGAAGGAGGGAAGGAAGGGTTGGGTTCTCTCTGCCTCTCTGCCTGACTGCTTGAGCTGAAACACGAGTCTCCCACCTTCAGACTTGAACTGCCATCTACCAATTGCTCTGGCTCAGTCTGTTGAACACCATCACTGGCTTTCCGAGGTCTCCAGCTTGCAGATGACAGATTGTAGGACTTCTCAGTCTCCATAATTGTGCAAACCCATTTTTTATTTTATGTATATTCATCTCCTATTGGTTATTTCTCCTTTAAAATGTTTTTGTGTGGTCTTAACAGTTTTCATAGTTCACACTACTTCACATTTGACATGGAGTTACTCTGAATTGCCTGCATAATAGCCCACTGAGCAGTTATGACATCAGGGGGTTGGATTAGGTCCTGTTGCTCATCACACAGCAAGCCAATCCCTGAGATGAAAAGTACTGCCAAGGAAGAAGGCTTTAATCAGGTGCCGCCCCCAAGAAGATGGGAGCTTAGCCTCAAATCCATCTCCCTGACTGACTAAAATCAGGTGTTTATATAGCAGGCAAGCAATGCAACAATGTGCAAGAAAACAGGAACTTGGAAGGGGCAAGGAAGCAATCATGATGGATGAGGAGTCCTGCAGTGATCTGGTTTCAGTTCTTTGAAACTTTCTGTGAGAGGCCTAAAGGTCATTTCCTGAGGAAGGAACTCAGATGAAACAAATATGTTTCAAGCCTCTGAAGACCAGAGGGCCAATGTCTATGTTTATCAAAAAGAAGTGTCTATGTGGCAATTGGGTTGGTTTCAGTCATACCATAATTTATTCTCCTATTCCCTCTTTTGTTTCCAGAATTTTGCTACTAGAAAATAGCACGTTAGTGAGCATGCTTCTAAATACAGCTCTCCTTCTGAAGGGAAAAACAAATGAAAAGCAAACAAATAATAGGAAAAAAGAAAGAAGAGAAAAAGGAAAAAAAAATCATGTCTATGTCCCTTTAAATTCAGAGGGGTTGAATGTCTTCTTTAATCATATTGCAAATTACAGGACCAAACCAGCTACCTATCTGCATCCAGTAGACAGTAATGGGGGGATGTTACTGAAACCCCAGGAGTCTGGTCTAGGCCTTCGTGCTCACCACATAGAAAGTCAATCACTGAGGCAAGTATTACCAGAGAGGAAAGCTTTCGTCAGTGCTGTAGCCAAGAAAGTGAAAGATCAGTCTCAAATCTGTCTCCCTGACTGACTACAGTTAGGGGTTTATACAGCAGGGAATAAATGTAACCATGTGTGGGAAAACAGGAATCAGGGAAGAAAAGTCGGTCAACAAGAGGCAGGTGGTCAGCAGTCTTGATGGGTGAGGGGGATCTGGCGGCTCTCATTGTCCAGATGCAGTGATCTGGTGAGTTTCAGTTTCTTGATGCCATGTGGGAGGACTGATGGCTGCTTTCTTAAGAAAGGAACTCAGATAAGACAAATGTAACTTTCTCAAGTTGCGAGACTGGGAGGATCAATTTCTATGTTTACTCAAAAGAAACCATAAACATCAGTTCTATGTGACAATTGGGCTGGTTTTGGGGACAATTACCCCACCAAGTACAGGCACAAAGATGCAGGGAACACAGGATGCAACCAGAGGAGGGACTGGTCTCACCTCCATGGCTCTGATGCCTCATAATCACCTCCAAGCAGGAGCCCTGCTAGGCCTCTCCCACAGCCATAGGAGGCCCCGGAGAGCCCTGGTCTTAGTGCTCCTCACCATTCTCTGTCCCTGGTCACCAAGGACTGGCCAAGACCAAGTGGACTGTGCCCTCTGCCATCCCCACACAGGTTCCTGCTGCCCTGAGCTGCTTCCCTGATGGGCAGCCATGGGGCTTCCCCCTCTCCAGAGCCACTGCCTGTTTTACGTGAGCTCAAAACTCTGCAGACAAAAGCTCTCACTGCCCAGAGCATGTGTTCTAGAACTCAAAACAAGTAAATGACTGAGAAATTGAGTATGTGCAGGGGTGGCTGGGTTGTGGGACAAAGCAGGCAGGGAGTGGGTGGAGGACCGGAAGGGGACTTGGGTTCAGGGAGTGGGAGGGGTCAAGGGGCTCAGGGAGAGTAGGGGATCCTCATGCCTCAGAGCTGGGGAAGACTGGATTGGGGATGAGGGAGGGCTTGGGTCCTGGGCCTCCTTGGCTGCCCAGGGATAAAGGGGAGATGGGAACAGCCTGCCGGTTCCCAGAGAAGTGATGGTAGGGCTGGGGCTGTGAGCAAACCAGGGAGCTAGGTCTTGCAGGGGTGCAGAGCTTTGGCATCTCTTCCGTCCCGTCCCTGGGCCAGGCCCAGAGGAGCCTGGGCCGCAGCACGTTCCATGGTGTTGCTGCCTCTGTGAAGTTTCAGGAGCCCCAAGGGCTGCCCAGGGGCCAAAGAATCTCTTGAGACCTGTCCCCTACCCAGCAGAGGGAGAACCTAGGATCCCCCTCTTCTGAAACAGTCTTTCCAGAGGCAGCTGCAACTTCTCATCTCACAAGAGGCAGCATCACTCAGAATCCCCAGACAGGCCATTTGATTAAATGCTACGGAGAAGAGTGGTGATGGGGTCTGCGGAAGGCAGCTCGGAGCCAGAGACAGGACCAGGTGATGGATGGCCCCAGGCCCCGCCACTCCCTGCCCAGAGTGTATTCCAGGTACAAGAGTAATTAAGAGAAGTGTTTCTTTTTTATAGCAAGGTCCTTTTCCCTCAAGTGCTGAGGTGGTTACAGATTAAAACATCATGAATAGAATGTGGAGTCCCAGAGAAAGAGCAGCCAGTGAGCCCAGCTTCCAGAAGGGTCACGGGAGGAGGTAGAGCCGCACCAGAGGTTAAATAATGGCCACCCAGAGACACAAGTCCTCATCCTTGCAACCTGTACATGCAACCTTGCTTGTCAAAAGGATTTGCAGATGTCATAAAGTTAAGGACTTTGACATGGAAGGATTATGCTAGATCACCCAGGTGGCCCCTAAATGCTATTGCAAGAGTCCTTACAGGAGACAGGCAGAGGGAGATGACACAGATCCACAGAGGAGGAGGGGGCAAAGACTGGAGCGAAGCAGCCACAAGCCTGAGAAGTGGCAGGAGGCGAGGGACCGAGTCTCCTGGGGAGCCCCTGGAGGGAACACAGCCCTGGGATTTTGGACTTCTGGTCTTCAGGACTGTGGGACAACGAATTTCTATGGTTTTAAGGCACCGAGTGGGAACTTGTTATGGCAGCCCTAGGAAGCTGATACAACAGTGGGGAGAAGAAGCTGCCTTTACTCAGCCTAACTCATGGATGAGGCAGGAAGAGAAATCCCACACATCGTTTCCTTGTTGCTGAGGAACGGCTTTGCCGCTCAGAGCCCTCGGTGTCTTGCAACTCCTTGAGGTGGATCGATGGGCAGAGAAGGCTACTGAGACAGAGGAAACACATAAAACAAAACGGGGGGTTGTCAAGGCCCTTTGGAATTTAACCACAAGAGATAGAAATAGCCAAGGGCCTAGATTCACTCAGAAGGCTCAGTAAGTGGGCCTTCAGCTAAGACAGGCTTCTATCCATCCATCCATTCCTTCATTCATTTTCTGAGCAGATATCATGCCAGGCACTTTTCTAGGTCCTAGAATACAGCTCTGACCAGGACAGACCTGGCCTGGGCCCTCAGAGGGTGGGCGTTCTGGTAAAGGAGGCACAATAAACAAGGAAATACAAAACAAGATTGGTGAAGAGGGTGAAAATGCTCTACAGGAAATGAAGTGAGAATTGAAAGAGGGAAGGGAAGAAAGGCCACATTGGATGGCGAGGTGAGGACGGCCTCTCTGAAGAGGTGAGCTTTGAGCTCAGGCTGAGCACTGAGAAGATTCTAGCCCAGTAAAGGCCATCAGGAGAGCACGCCAGGTCAAGCGCACAGCAGGTGCCAAGGCCTGGAGGTAGGACTGGGCTGGACAAGTGGAGGGAACAGAGAGGAAGCCAGGACTGGGGAGGTGGAGAAAGCACGTTGCAGGGATGCAGGAAGGGGTGCGGGGTATGGATCAGGCAGAGCCTCCTGGGACAGGGTGAACCCCTGGGGTTCACATGGGGAGCAGTGGGAAGTGATTGGAGAAGTTTAATCACTAATCACTTGGTGGGGGCGCAACACAGCTGGTGTGCATGTCTGGACAGCCACTGATTGGCTGTTGGGAGGGAATGGAGGGAATGGGGGATTAGGGCAAGAATGGAAACCGTGGGTCGAGGCTGAACCCAGACCTACAAGATGCGAGACCTTGTGCAAATGTATCTTTCCTGAGCCTCAGGTCCTCATCTGTGAGTGAGGAAATCATGAGCCACCTGAGGCTGTTCTGATGATGTAATAAGAAGGCGCCCACGGCAGAGCCCAGCACACAAGGTCAGTGTCTTTCTATAACGATAACAAGCGAACCTTGACCTTCCTAGTCTCACGCCCGTGACCCAGGAGATAACTCAGACCAAAATAACGTGCCCTCGGGTTGTCCCATGGGTGTGCTTGTGTAGACCTGGCCCCTTTATCAGTCTGGCATTCATTCTGTCTCAGCTGTTAGGGTTTCTTCACATACTGAGAACGTGGCTCTCGTATTGGGACTGCAGGTTCTGATTTACATCTCACCTGGGAATGGCAGGGCAGTTCATTAAAGTGACTCAACCCAGGACAGAGCTGTTAGGGAATGAGGTGGTAAGGCTTAAGAGCAAACCCTTGCCTGGTTAGTTCAGCAAGAATCCAGGAAATTTTCTTGAAGCACGTACCTTCCCTTGCCCAGAGTTTTCAAACCCCAGGCTGGGTTTAATGGAAACCATGATTCTCTTCCCCCAGATTGCTCAGAGGTATCGATACCACTTGTCCTTCCAGGTAGAGGAAATAAAATGGGCCACCATGAGGCAGCAGGCAGACAAATTCAGACAAATTCCAGGTCGGCTGAAGCATTCAAAGCTAAATCCAGAATTCACGAACCTTCTTCTGCACCAGCCATCTGATTCCTTCAAGATTCTTTGAACAGGTGGCTGCCAGGGATTCTGGGCAACTGTGGCACCCCAGAAGCAACTGCTCCTGGGAATTCAACAAGCAGTGACATGAAGAGTAAAATGAGGAACAGGGGATCACTGTCAACCAAAGAGACACTGGAGACTTAACAACCAGATGCCATGTGGCCATTCTTGAATCTTGATTGCCAAAAAGCAACAGGAAAAAGACATTTGGGAGACAACTGGAGAAATTCTAACATGGACTGAATGTTAGACAATTATAGGGAATTACTTTTAATTTTGTTGGAGGTGATAAAGATATTGCAGCTATGTTAGAAAACATCCACGTGAGGTCTGAGATTTGCCTTAAAATAAGTTGGCAGGAAGAGGGGAGAGAGCTTGAAGGAAGGAGGAAACCCTGATAACCTTTGAACCTATGTGATGGGTATATGCTGGTTCACTGTGTTCTTCTGGTTGAGATATCCAGCGTAATTCTTTAATTGTATTCAGTTCATTTTTCAAGATTGCAATTTCTTTGAGCAAGTGTTGCTGAATATTGCAAAACGTAGCCTGGGGATTGCCATTGTGTCATTTTTTGCTATTGCCCATGTAGCCAGGTATGAACAGGGCATTTCACATGGGCATGAGGCCGGGACTGTAAAGTATTACTTCCTGTTCAGTAGACATGGCTCCCTGCAACCCCTGGTCAAGTCCTGCATGCCAGGACTGGATTTCATGTGCACGCCATCTGAAGCTACCAGCTTGCTCACTACACAAGTCGACAGACTGACGTGACTCTATGCAGCGCTGAGCACAACAGCTGGGGCCTGTCACCCAGCTCGCCAGTGAAGAGCCAGGGGTATTTTCAAGCAGAAATAATGGGCCACCGTGGCTTTTTAAAGAGATATGATTTATCTCTGGGACCACATCCAGGCTAGAGCTGCTGGAGGACAATGACAGGCTCCTGGGCCAGCGAGGAGGCTTTCATACCTCGGCTTGTCTGCAGATGGAGGACAGCTGGGGCTTTGCAGGGCGAGGCGCCCAGGAGTTGCAGTGATCAGCGGGGTCACAGAAAAGCAGCCAACTCTGCACCCTGAGGAGGGTGGAGATTTAGAGAATTTCTGATGAATTTGAACCACATGACGGCTCCTTGGAGGAACCGGGAGTCCAGGTGGGATCTTTGCAGGCAGGGTCATGTGGTTTGGTCACCTTCATTACTCAAAAGCAGGAATCTGTGTTTGGGAAGATGTGAATTACGTACTTTTGATTGAAAACAGCTGCACACCCACAAATCCCTTTAGCCAGTTAGCCAGTTAATTGGACCATGACAGGCACTCCAGATGTCTACCCACATGCCCTTTTCTTACCAACAGGACCCTGACGATCACACGCTCCTGGATGGTGCCCAGCTCCCTGGCCGCTCAGCCTGTGTGACACAGCTCTAGCCCAGTGGAGGGGGTGTGAGGAGGGGGGTTGCAGAACAGGCGGCTACTAGGGATTCTGGGTAAGTGTGGCCTTCTACTTAAGCCCCTTCTTCCACTCACCTCCTCCTTCCTCCTCGCCCGGCTGGAGGCAGACAGGAGGCCGAGCGCGGCAGCACCAGCAGCCACAGGAGGCCTCAAGGTGAAGGCACCAGCTGAAGATGGTGGCAGAAAGGCAGAAGGAGCCGGCCCTGGGCGAGATCCTGCGGCCCCACACCTGCCCTGGCCCCTCTGCCCCTGGACCTGTGAATCTGGAATAAGGCAACTTCCCCCTGGAGATGCCACTGTGCCTGGGCTTCTGTGGCTTTGAGCTGAGCACAGCCCTGGGTGATGGAGACAGACAGACGGTAGTGGTCACCCTACCCAGCAACCACCTGCACAGGTACACATTCCAGGTCGGCTGAAGCCCTCAAAGCTAAATCCAGAATTCACAAGCCTTTTTCCACACCAGCCATCCTATTCCTTCAAGATTCTTTGAACATGTGGCTGGGAATCACCGGAGACCTATCCCCTTCCACCCAGGAATCTGTCTGCCTCCTGCTGCCTTTCATGGCACCCGGGCTAGGCCTAGACTTTGCTCCAAGAATGAAGCTGGCACCCACAGCATAGAGAAGCCAGGCAGCAGGAGCAGGCACTTCTGAGCCTGCAAGGGCAGGGGGGCCTCCCTGGGTCCCTAAGAGTGCAGGGATACCTGAGTCTGCAGCCAGGGTTTGGGTGGCTGCAGCTGTACCCGGAGAGGGCTGCGGGTTGCGGGGGTTGCCGGTGGTGAGGCTCCTGCCTGCTGCATGGAGCAGCAGGCCTGCGTCTGCAGTGAGAGTTTGGGCGTCTGCACTGAGAGTTTGGGCGGCTGCAGATGCACCTAGAAAGTAGGGCTCCTGCCTGCTCCCGGACCCCCAAGAGCACAGGGAGGCTCAGTTCTGCAGCCATGACTTGGGCTGGTGCAACACCTCACAGGAGAGTGGGGCTCCTGTGTGCTCCTTGGAGTGGGAAGCCCAGGCCTACAGCCATGGTATGAATAGTTGCAGCAGCACCTGGGGAGCTCCTGCCGCAGCTTGGAAGGGGCAAGGTCCCCAGCTCCCGTCAACTCCATGAAGCAGGAAACATCGGCTGTACCTCCCTGCTGCGGCTGGTGTGATGGCAGTGGCAGGCCATCTGGAGAGGCTGCTGCCATCAGTGGGGACTGAAACTTCACTGGCCCCTTGGGAAATCTCCAGCCTCCCAGAAACCAAGAGAACATTTCTGCCTGCTGAGTTTCGCACCACAACCGTCCTCTGTGGGCCTCGCCCACCTCCACGTGGGGCTGTTTCCTTTGGCCTAATTAACTGGGCTGTCAGGGAATGCAGCTGGAGTTGGCTTTGCTTGCTTCTTGCCAGGAGAACACATTTTGGTCTGTTTTAACACCTAAATGACACACGTATGCCCTGCGTAATGCAGAAATGGAAAGTTCCTATGTGTGGAGGGAATCGTAGGCATCTTTGTGAGCTTTTGTTCAAAGTAAACAAACCTCCAGCAGGAGCTCCTTGCTGGGAGGTCAGACTCTGTTGCTGCAGCTGCTTTGAGGGCCCCCAAGCAAGAAGGAATTCTCCTAGCAGATGACCTTTGAACTCAACAGCAACTCTGCCCTGGGTCTGTCTCCAGTCTGCTGGCCTAACCTGCAGATTTTAGACTTGCCAAGCCTCTACAATTGTGTGAGCCAATTCCTTAAATTTCTTTCTCTTTTCTCTCTACGCGCGCGCGTGCACACACACACACACACACACACACACACACACAGACATGCATGCATATACATACATTTCCCTTTAGTTCTGTTTCTCTGAAGAACACTGATTAATAAATACACTCACTTTCATTATGGACATAATCACATGTGCCCTGCATAGTTTTTGGAGCTGATGTTGCAAGAATAAGCGGAATTATATATATGTGTGCTTTGTTAGTAGTCATATTAATAATTATTACTCTAACCTTGGATTAAATATGAATTTGATAATTAGTACTCTGATCTCACATTTTCCTGCCAGTTTTATCAATTATTGGCACAGGACTGAGTTCACACCAGAGGATCCCAAATCCTTCAGAGATATCAGGGTTAAGGTCCGAAGAGGAGGCAGAGTTTACCCTGATGGTTCAAATCAGATATTAATGAAGGGACCCTTTGCAGAGGGGCAGTCAGGGCTAAAGAATGAATTGGGAAGTTGAGGCACACAGAGATTAGCAGCTGTTGGAAGCTATTACCATCCCCGGGGAGGATGGGATAAGCAGAAGCAGCTACTCACCTGACCAATCATCAGGGAAGAACAGAGGGGCCCCGAGAGACAGGACGCTGAAGCAGGGGGCCAGGGAAGAAAGAGCCCCCCCCTTTGTTGCTTCTCTGCCCCCTCTCCTCCTGCTGGTGTCTCCCACTGACTGAAACCGATCCAAAGCCATAGGCCAAGGGAGACTGGCAGGGGCCTGCAGAACAGACCAGGGCAGGCAGAGCTGAGGATGGCTGTCAGGGGTGAGGGGTGTCTGCTGGGGAGTGTGACTGTGCCCAGTGCAGCTCCAGGAAGGCCACTCCAAAATGAACCAGCAGGAGGAACACTGGCCGTGGGTCCCCAGGGGAAGGGCCTCCCTTGAGGTCTGGAGGAGTGACCAGCTCTGCTAGGGAACTGTAGGTGTCCTACCTCAGCTTGCCTTTGCTTTTTCCAGACAGCCTAAGAGGCTGCAGAGAGGGAGGAGGTGTTCAAATAGGCATGGCCAGGTGAGCCAGCAGACGGTTCCCCTCTGTAGCTGCTCCGGCAACACCTGGGGGTGGCCTCGAAGCAGCCTCGGGCTCTGAACCGCTAGCCTTGCTCCAAGAACAGCTCAGGGAGAGCAGAGAGCAAGGAACACGCAGCACGGAGCACGTCACAGAAGCAGCACCAAGCAAGCCCAGCTGCAGGTCACCCAGGAGCCTCCGGTCCCCGTCCCCCGTGGCCTGGCCTGCTAGCCCCTCACTCTCGCCTCCTCTTCCCTTTCTCTGAGGAGCAGGAACCTGGGCCTTGGGCTTGGAGGGCGGGCCCTGCACTTCCCTGCTAGCATTCCCATCTCTGGCAAAACTGCCCATTACATGTGGAGGGGTCGCCCTGGGCCTCCACCTGCTGGGGTCTAGTCCCACAGGGCATCCCCTCTGAGCCTCTGCCAGGAGGCCGGGCACCGCCTGACATCCCTGAGGGCCTTTCTGGGTGTTTATCGCTTCCCTCCTGCGTGGGAGTGAACAGGACCCACAGCCTCTGCCCCAGCTGCTTTAACAATGAGATTGGACAGTCCTGGGAAGCGCCAAGACCTGAGATCAGATGTTCCGTGAATTTCTCGTCACCCTCTCCGTCACCCCCTGCACCCCCTACTCCCCCTGCTGTGCACCCCTGTTGTCATCCTGCAGACCTCAGAACATGCAAGGAGTATGTTTCCACCCAAAAGCATTTCTGCAAACAGTTTGCCTGCTGTTTTGTCACTTGTTGGGAGAAAGACTGTCAGAGCCTAATAGCTCTCCAAGGCCAGCATATTTATGTCAAAACCAATCCCAAAGCCCCAGGTCAAATTCACAGTCAAATGGTAAAAGTGGGAAGAAGGCGTTTTAGCACCTATCACAGACCTCCCGGGGCCACGTTCTGTGCTCGGGGCTTCGCTGACATTAAGTTGAATCAAATGAAATTAATTGTATAGGTCATAATAGTTCAACATGAGCAACTTTACATGGTCCTCCTAATATTGTCTCCTGACTCCTCGAAAAACACTTCCGACTTCACTCACTCCTGCAGTGGATATTTATGGAACATCTACCAAGTGCCAGGCCTGTGTTGGTGCCAGAGATGGGGGAGTGCCTGGGATGGGCACGGCCCTTGTCCTTACAAGGCTCACAGTTGAGGAGGGAGGCAATTAAGGGACCACCTGCCCAGGTGATCCTGATGCTGTAAGTGCACTTACTGCTTTTCCCCTGGTAGAATCCACCAATGGCCAAAGCCCAGAAGACCTCACCTGGCTGTAGACAAGAAGCTGGATCTTACACACCTTGCTGTAGTAAAGGTAGTGCTATAATAGACTACGGTCAGGACTGTAGAGCATGGGGGACAGGGAAGAGGGATTTCCGGGAAAGATGCAGAATAGTGTTGAGAAGCCAATTTCCTCCTCGAGTACTGTGGGTGTACAGCACTCTTGTCTAAGCTGACTGGAAGGGGAAAGAGAGACTCAAGTTATTAAAACTGTCAAGTTGACCAACAGAAGAATTTCAAATGGTATGTCCTTAATACATCTCAGAATGGGGAAAGAAAGGTGAGATGCCACAAAGGAGCTAAAATGTTCATTTTTCATCATGAGAGCACTGATATATGTTATCTAAAGATGACAAAGCTAGAACAAGATCGTCTGAGAATAGGTTATCTAGAATATTGGCAGTGACCACCAGAACGGCTAAAACTAGAAGTTACAAGGGATCAATGCCTGGGAAAGGGGAAGAATTTCACTTTTCATTGATTGCCATGCTCCTCTGTGTGGTTCTTTTTTTTTTTTTTTTTTTTTTTGAGATGGAGTTTCTTTCTGTCGCCCAGGCTGGAGTGCAGGCAGTGGCGCGGTCTCGGCTCACTGCAACCTCTGCCTCCAGGGTTCAAGCGATTCTCAAGCCTCAGCCTCCCAAGTAGCTGGGATTACAGGCACGTGCCACCGCATCCGGCTAATTCTTGTAGTTTTAGTAGAGACGGGGTTTCACCATGTTGGCCAGGCTGGTCTTGAACTCCTGACCTCAGGTGATCTGCCCACCTCGGCTTCCCAAAGTGCTGGGATTACAGGCGTGAGCCACCATGACCGGCTTGTGTGATTTTTTAAAGTAAGCATGTATTTGTTAGTTTTATAATTGAAAAACAAACTAAAAGTAATAATGCTCTAAGTAAATGTGCACAATTTACATAAAGTATGTACAAAAGTACATGAAGTGGGTAGTCGTACTCTCTGGGGATCCTGGTTTCCACCCCCACTGCCCCCACTCCCCAGAGATCATCGTGAGCAGTGGCATCCGATGGGATAAATGGGATGACAGAGAAACACGGCTCTGTCCTTCCACAAGCATTTATCCCATGGGTGCTCTGAGCCATGCATCGCACTAAGCCCTGTGTGGTGAGCAAAATGAATGGGAAATAGATCTTTCTGGGGCTTTACCATTGTATAGTTCACCGCACTGCAAAAATGATCACAAACCTCAAAGTTCTTCCTTCTAGTTATTCAGTGATGCGGGAATTCCTCCACACATCTCACCAAGAGTCATTCACCTCTTGATTACCACCAGTGACAGTGAGCCCACTTTCTTCCCAGGGAGCTCCAATTATCATTAGAGAGTTCAGTTAGAAAGTTCTTCCTTGTGTTGAAAAGAAACCCAGGTCCCTACAACTAGGCAGGGGCTGAGGGGTGCTAAGGGAGGTTTTAGACCTAACTATGATTTCCATTTCCCTCCCCAAGCTACCCCAGATAATCCTAGAATCTCTCTCCAACAAGAGTGCTTAATACAAAGGGAGCTTCCACGACCCTCTGGAGCCCCCTCCAATGGGACTGTCCCCCTGAGCCCCAGTAGAGAAAGTTTGGCATCCACACTGCCTGAAACTTCCAGCCATCATTTGGGGCTTTGAGAACTGCAGCCCTCTGGTGGGTGTAGACTATCTTGAGCTACAATCCAGCCTCTCCTGATCATAGCATCCCTTATCCTGTATCTACGATGCTAGAGCAGCCCTGCCTAGCAGGGTCCAAGGGGCCTCCGGACAGTCTTTAGTGACGGATACAAGGTTGGCCTGTAGCTCAGAGTGCAGAGAGGTGTCGAGCCCTGAGCTTCCTTCGCAGTGCCTTCCTCTTCCACATAAAGGCTGTGTCTGTCCTTCAGGTGTCTCTCCTCCACCCATTACAGGCAGCTGGGGTTCTTTCTGACTCGGGGTCACTGGGTGGTTTTCCGCAGCTCGGCCTGGTGCATGGCTCATGAACCCTGTGTTCATCGGAGTGCACACCTTCCATTGCAAACACACCCCTCCAGGGGGCCTGACAGCCTGTCTTTGGGGATGTGGTCCCTGGAGCTCCAGCCAGTTAGGAGCTGTCTGGGCCTTTAGTGATTGCTCAACCTCCCTAATCCCTCATCCCCAGAGGCAAGGGCAGGGCTCCTGCAGATTAGAACCAGGGCTTTTTCTGATATTTCTGTCCAGTGTTAGAGGCCACAGGCAAGGCCAGGGAAGGGACAAGGAGGGAGACCCTGGGCTGCTTTTGAGCTCCTGAGGCAATGGGTTGCAGGTTCATCCCTGCCCTGGAGCAGGAACCATGGGGTGATTTGGAAGACAAGGGGGTGGAGGGTGGGGCAGGAAGTCAGGGGGCAGGGGTTCTAACCCTGGAGGGACAGAGGAGGTTTCTTTGTGGGAGGAGGGAGGGAAGAGCCTTGGGTCCCGATGGGCGAGACCAAACTTAAAACCCTAACCTGTGCCCTCCCTGACCCCACATCATCCCTGAATCCGCCCCTACCTGAAAATGGGCAGCTGCCAGGGTCTGGGGTCCAGCCTCTGCCCGCCTTGTGGCCGCGTTTCCTGGGGGGTCACTCTCCTCCAGGTGGCCCAGGATGGCTTGCCACCTGGTCTGCATTCCAGCTAGTGGGTGGGGGAAGGAAGGAGACATTCGTGTTGCAGGGCGCAGCCTGGAAGTCAGACCCATCCCTTCTCTTTCCATCCCATTGACCAGAACTGAGTCACGGGCCCACCCCAGGACGAGGGATGCCAGAGAAGGTGGACTTCATTCTGGACAGCCTGAGGTTCTGTTGGTATCAAAGAAGAGAGCAGGGGCATTGAGCAACAGTTAGATGTTTCTGCACAAAGACATGTGGCTAGATAAATTATCTCACTGCCGGGCCACCTAGGCCTTGCCAAGCTCAAGGAAAAATTAAAACGAAGAATTTCCACGCCTGTAGAAATGGTCCAGCCATTTCCACATTTGCTTCTTACTGGGGCCCATGCAGAAGCTGGGTCCTTGAAGCCCTGCTGAAACACTCTGAGTCACACGCGCTGGGCCATGCCACCTGTGTCCGCCAGAGTCACGTCCTTCCTCTTGGCGAAAAGAAGTGCTGCTCCAAAAAATGCATTTAGAGAATCTGTCAAGATCCCGTCTGACACTGAAGTCCTTATTTGATTAATAAGCTAAGGAGATGCATTTCCATTCTTCCTTGACTTTAACAGAATTTAATCTGTTATTCCGTGCATATTTTTCTGGAGAGGGAGTGCAACACAGTGGTTTAGAGTATGGATTTCGGATCCCGGCTGCTTGGGTTCAAGTCCCAGCTCCACCATTTGCTTGCTGTGTGGCCACAGGAAGGTACCCTAACCTCCCTGTGCCTCAGTTTACTTATCTGTGCAATGGAGATGATAATAATCTCAAGTATAGTGGTGAGACTTTAACAAGGGAATTCCTATGAAACTTTCAGAACAGAGCCCAGCATGCAGTAGGCATGAATTAATGTTCGCAGGGAGAGGGTAGCCAGTATTTTCTTCCCCTCTCCCCGGTGGTCAATATTAACCAGTATTCAGCACACCCATGGCTGACTTCCACCAGACTGCCCATCACCGTGCTCTCCCTTAGCCCACGCCCTGAATTCTACTCAGGTGTGGGCCAGCAACTTAACATGGCCGCTTCTCTTTCCTTAGCTCTCTGAGTTGGCCAAGCATTTTGACATATGTCACCTCAGTCTTTGAGCTCCCAGCAGTCATGAGTGATGAATATTAGGAATTAGCTCTATTTTACCAAGGAAAAAAACTTGACCCCTAGAGGAAGGGTCCCTCCCACAGTCAGGTGCCTGTGAACAGCCACAGCAAGACTCAGATGTCCGGCTCTCCCATAAGTCATCCAACATGGTGGGCAGCCAGTGCCTCCATGCCGGGTGCTGCCATAGGTGCTGGGCACACAGGTTCTTAAGTCAGGTCAGTCCCTGCCTCCTTGAGCTCACACACAGGTAAGGAGGGTGAGAGATGTTCCCCAACTCGTCACGCGCTCAAGTTCATTTCAGATGGTAGTGAGGGGTCCTGAGAAGAGAAAATGGGGTGACATGCTAGGAAGTGCCTGGGTGGAGGGGGCTCCTGGAGACAGGGTGGTCAGGGAGGTGCTCAGGAGGTAACACTTGACAGAGCCCTGAAAGGTGAGATGGTACAACCATGCACAGGGCTGGGGACAGGAGCAAGGCCACACAGGGGAATGAACCTGGCCGTTGGTGGCACAGAAGGAAGGTCAGCGAGTCTAGGAGAAGGGGGAGGAGAAGTGGACAGGCCCCTGGCGCCTGCACGTCTGGAAGCATCGCCAAGTTTCCAAGCATCTTTCCAGGGCAGAGAAGCCTCCACTCTGGGCAGGAGGGCTTGCTTCACCAGCAGGAGGGGTGGGGGAGCAGGAGGGAGCCCTCATGTCCCGGCTGCAAGTCCAGGGCTGGAAAACCAGGCGGGCCTCCGCCAAGGCTGCTCCTTCCCCATCGGGCCTCCGCCATCTGGTTGGGGCATCTCAGACTGAGGAGCAGGAAGTGTGACTGTCACAGGCCAGTGTCTGTTGACGAATCTCCCAGTCCAGATGGTGGGCCTGCGGTGGGCTTCCTGGTGCACGCGGAGGCGACTCTGGCCAGGGGGATTCCCTCCCCTTTGAATTTCCTCCTGGTTCTGGCCACGTGAAACTGGGCTGGTTGGCTGGGTTTCCTTTTCTCTATTTGGCTTTCTTATTCTCCAAATAAAAGATGAAAAGTCAAAACATAGGCATAATGCAGAATTATAACTTCTTGGATTTGTTTAACTTTATCCCTGCAATCGCCCAAATATTCACATAGTTCAAGAACACCGCTGTATAACAGGCTACTCAGGGACTGTGACATGATGACACTTGCAGGAACCCGGTGCGTCATTTAGGCCTCTGTTTGTGTGTCTCTGTGTGTCCCATTCTGTGGGTGTGCACACAACAACCTCACACAAACTCACCGGTTCCCTTGTGTGTGTTTAGACAACATGAAACTTTGCATCACAAAAACCACCGAGTGATGTCAGAGGCGCCATGAATCATAATGACAGCTCCTGGCCTGGTATCCAAGAGACCTCAACACGCTGCTAAGTCACTATTCCCCTGCATGAGAACCGGTCACTCTCTTTGAGCCTCCAGTTGAAGGGGACTAAATTAATCTAGGATGACCCATATTGTGCCACAGCTAATGACCCAGTTCACCTCTGGTTAATTTTCTGCTTCTGGGTGTCCTGGGAACGGGTGGTGTTTACTCCAGTTGGGACAAACCTTTATTAATGAGCCAGAGTGTTGGCTGCCCTGGGCGGAGTGTTTTAATAGAAATCGGCCAATGGGCCAGGGCCGGCTGAAGCTGCAGAATATGAATAAGGCCCTTTTCTTTACCCTCTCTCTCTTCCACCCTGATTTGCATAACTAAGCTTTCTGCCTTTTTATCTTTTTAATGTGTTTGTTTGTTGATTATTGATCTGTCCCCTATGGAGGGACAAATCGTTCGCCCACCAGGCAGTGGCCTAAATTTGGCAGAAGCCCCAACCATGTCTGCAGCAAACTGAAGCCAGACAGTTATACTTGTATTTGTAGGGACAATTCCAGGAGAATTTATATGGCCCAAGGTTGTAATGATCAAAATTACACTGGCCTCCAGCAGACTCATTAAGGGGAATCTTGGCAAAGGAAGACTTGATGGGTAAGAAGAAAAGAAAAGATCCTCTTTCATGGTAAAAGATCTGGCTCAATTTAACAGAAAAGCTCAAAAGCCTCTCCAAATGAGGCTGCAGTTTCCCTGGGGAAAGAGAAGGTACTGCTGAGATTTAGAAATGTGGTTCTCAGCTGTGTCCAAACCTATGCCACCTTTCTTTAAAGCAATATTTTATAATTTTCACATTCATATCTTGAAATATACTTCATAGGTCATACAGCCTATCCACGTCTTTTTAAAAGTTCAATATAATGCCCTAACTATAACATAAAGACAGAAGTGTAAGAAAAGTAATTTATGTAATTTGTAAGAAATTAATGCATATTTCAACATGCAATTGCTCTGACCGACTGCACTACAAGTGATGAAGCTGTAAATGCAGACTGGTGACAAGCCTGTTGAGTTGCCACCTCAAATGTCATGCATATTGCCGCTAGTGAGGAGAGAGCTCAGGATGCTGACCTGCTGTTGGAGAACTTTTGAAAAAAACAAACACAAGCTTCCCTTGATTTACACCAGAGTTGCTGTCCCAGGAAAGTCAGTGATTATTAAAACATTATGATCGTTTCTATGTAAACTGGACTTTTCGCTGGAGGCTCAGATCATTGTAAAGAGGGTTTGCTTACATGAATGTCCAGTGAAACATTCAAAATTAGTGCAAGATACAAGATAAAATCTGCATTGCGTGGGATTGTCCTATGTATTACGGCCGTGTAGTATCCTCAGCTCACACCCCAATGCCGACATCACGCTCCTCTCAGCATCATGCACCCAAGGCACCTCTTTAGGGGCGAGACCGTCATTGATAACCACCACCCCTTGCACAGCCACGTGTGCTCACAGAGGCTGAAACCTACTGTTGTCCCCACCTGAAGTTTTTCTTGTCCTGTAACCTTTCCCTGGCTGGCTCTCTACCCTGCCTAGAATGAGGCAGGGAATCCAAGGACATCTCAGCTACCTCAGGTCTCACCCACCCTCTCCCCTTCCCCAGGCAGAGAAGAATAGAGTCCTGAAACGCTGTCCCTACAGATTGAATCAGTCTCCTGGGTCTCAGGGCTGCACACACATTTGTTCCCGGTTCCCCCGGGGCCTGACACCCTCACTCCTATACCTCTGTCTTGGGAAATCCCTCAAAGCTAACTGTACCTTCTGTGTGGGTCTTGAGGGCCTCCACCAAGCAGCTCTTTCCTATTTATGAGTTTGTTCATTCACTTGTGTATTATCTTTGTTACCGAAATATGTCAAGATAATCACATAAGTCAGGATAAAAATGGCCAATGCAGCCATATCTCGTCAACTTGGTGCATTTCTATGTACACGGTCGATTTTCACACACAGGCAGACTCTATCTACATTTTCTCCCAGGATTCTACCACACTTCCTTTTCAATCCTTCTCTAATTTCCCTGCCTCCTGCCTGACTCCTCCTTCCCAACCCCACTCCCAAATGTGTCTCCTTCCACAACTTTCTACACACTCACAGGTTCATACACACACATATACATACTGACAAGGATTTCCTGACCTCTCTTTATAAGGGTTTGGGTTTCTTTTGCAAAATATAATTTGACTACATAAATACTTCACACTGTGTTTTCTTAATCCTCAATATGGTACAGACATCTCAATTGATTTATCAGGATCCATCTTAGTATTTCAAAATAACCATCAAATATTCAATAATATGAATACATTTTACATTAATCAACCATTCCCCTACTGATGGATATTCAGAGTGTTTTCAGATTCAATGATTCAACTATAATCAACTAAGTATGATCAGCACTGGAATAAATATCTTTGAATATGTATTCTTGTACTATAGAACTTTGGTTTCTATGGGATACGTTTCTAAATATAGGATTTGTTGGGTGGAAGAATATGCATATGTTGAAACTAGAGGCACTGGAGTGATGAATTCTGCCTAGGGCAAGACAGGACTTGATTCTTGCTGGAGGAGCCATCTGAGTTTGTGAAGGGCAAGGAGAGTGCATGGGCCGAGAAAGGTGCTCCCAAGAGTGATCCCTAAGGCAGTCAACAGTACCCCACTGTGCAGATAAAGAGAAAGAAACCGACGGAAAGGAAGTCTTCCTAACCAAATTCCATAGTGTAAAAAGCAATGATTTGGAAATTGGAAGGCCTGGACCCTGACTTGGGGTCTGGAATTCTCTCTCCAGGTGACCTTGGGTGGGTCACTTCCCCTCTCTGGCTCTAGTTTCCTCCTCTCTTCAAATTAAGCAGCTGCATTAGATGATCCTTACGACCTCTTCCCTGTGAACTTTGTACGATTAAATGAGAACAATGTATATGATGGGGCTTTCTGAACTCTAAAGTGTTTAATGCTATGATTTGTTTGGTAGATGGTAATGGATTCTTTTTATGATCATCTATGTCCATTTGATTATGTCCAACACTTTCCTTTTTCTCACACCCTACACCCAGTCCCATAAGCACGTCCTAATAGCTCTGCTTCCCAACTAGATTCTGAATCTGCCCACTTTCCTCTTCTCTACCCTCTGCCACCCCCACCTGTACCCAAGCTGCCATCATCTCCCACCCCCAACCTCAGGACAACTGCAACAACCCTGGCTGGTCACCTGGTCTACCAACCCCTCATAATCCATCCTGCACTCAGCAGTCAAAGTCTATTTGTAAAAGGAAAATGAGACTGTGTTGTTCCCTTGCCTAAGACTCCCAGTGGTTTCCCCAAGCTTTTAGAGTAAAATCCAGTCTCCTTACTGTGGCCACAAGGCCATGCATGATGGGTTCCTTGCTGCTTCTGAAACATGCTGAGTTCTTTCGAGTCTCAAGGCTTCTGCACATACTTTATTTCTGCCTGGGACACTTAGCCCAGATGCCTGCTTCTCACCCTCCAGGTCACAGCTCAAATGTCACCTCCTCTGAGAAGCTTTTCACAACCGCCCTGTCCAAAGGAGGTGTCTATCTCCATCACTCTCTATCCCCGCTCTGATTTATTTTCTTCAAAGCACTCACTGCAATCTGAAATCGTCCTAGTTATTCACTGTGTGCTTGTCTCTTGCCGTCTCCCCACTAGAACAGAAGCTGCATGAAGGCAGGGGTTTCATCTGCCTTGAACATCACTGAATCCTGTGCATGGAGCACAATGCCTGGAATAGAAGGAGCTCAATGGTTACTGGTTGAATTAATACACTGAGGAAATGGATCAACTGTAGACAACCTTACTTGTTGGCCTGTTCTCTCATCTCTTTCCCACCTGCTGGCCCTGCCTTTCCAGTTAAATCCAGAGCCAAGCACATATTTCTTACTATATATTTCTTTTGTACTGATTAAAATGTTTCATAAACTTGTACCACATATGGATCAGGGCTTTTAGTTGCTAATGGAACCTACTCCAGCCAGTTCAATTAGGAAGGGGATTTATTTATGAAATCCTATTGGGTAGCTTGAGCTCATGACTACCAAAGAATTAGACTTGCAGGCCACACAGCCAGGAAACCTGGCCCCCAAATTACACACCCCCCAATCATAACTGGTCCCTTGATGTCTCTGGTGCCTTCACGGGGCACAGACACCCCAGCTCACGCTGCCAACAGCACAGGTATGAGACAGTGAAGATGCGTCCAGAATCCTGCAACTGCCCCCTGTGGGACTAACTTTAGCTCCTTCCATAGAAATCACCCATCAGTGGGTGGCAAAAAGGAAGAACAAATGTCCACTAAACTCTTTAGGCAAATGATCACAGGGAGCCATTGTGTCCTCCTAGCCACTGTGCTCATCACACCAGAGGGCTGTGCTGAACCATCCCTAGTTATCTCAGTTACCTTCTGTCTGAGTCAAGGTTCCCTAGAGAAACAGAAACACCAGGGTGTGTGTGTGTGAAGGGAGACAGAGAAGAGAGAGAGGGGGAGGGGTTAGGGAGGGAGGGAGGGAGGGGGAGAGAGAGAGAGAGAGAGAGAGAGAGAGAGAGAGAGAGAGAGATTTCTTATAAGGAGTTAGCTCACATGATTATGGAGGCTGATAAATCACAAGATCTGCTGGGTGAGTTGCAAGCTGGTGACCTAGGAGAGCCAAGAGTGTTCTAGCCCAAAGGCCAGCAGGCTCATGACCAAAGAAAAGACAGTGTTTCAGTTCTAGCCCAAAAGCAGGAAACAGCTGAGTTCCAGTTCACAGGCAGACAGGCTGATGGAGTTTCCTCTCACTCAGGGAGGGTCACCTTTTTGTTCTATTCAGGCCTTTAACTGATTGCATGAGGCCCACCCTCCTGAGACAGGCAACTGGCTTCACTCAGCCCACTGATTTAAATGTTAACCTCACCAAAAACACCTTCATAGCATCACTCAGAATAATGTTTAAGCAAAATATTTGGGCACTTCATGGTCCAGTCAAGTTGATGAGGGTCACACTTGGAATCTAAGTGGTGGTGCCTCAGAAAGTGTTATAGCTCAACCTCAGAGCCTTGAAGATCCAGATCCCACCTGTGATGGGGAATGGGCAGAGAATGGCTCCCTTAATATTGCTAGTGAGGTAGGCGATCAGCAGGGCTTGTTTTCCAAGCACAGATCATGATCCTGCTGATCGAAGCAGGATGCAGTAAAGCAACTGGCCAAAACCAGCAGATGGTGGCGAAAGTGACCTCTAGTTGCCCTCACTGCTCATTAGCATAAAGACACACCCACCTCCCCGCCAGTGCTAGGACAGTTTACGAATGCCGTGGAAACTACCCTGAAGTTACCTTATATGGTTCCGGGAACCCTCTGCCCCTTTTCTAGAAAATTCTAAATAACCCATCCCTTAATTAGCATATAATTAAGAGTGGTATAAATACAGCTAGCCCTGGTCTGCAGGGACTGCTGCTCTGGGCTGCTGCCTCTGCTGCTGCTCTGGGCTGCTCTGCCTAAGAGGTAGCCCTGCTCAGTTTATGGAGCCGTCCTGCTGCTGCACACTGCTGCTCTAATAAACTTGCTTTTTCTCACTCCCGGCTCACTCTTCAGTTCTTTCCTCCGCGACACCAGGAACCCTCCCAGGCTGAGCTCCAATTTTGGGATTAACCTGTACCACAAGAAACAAAGGTGTCCCTCCCTCCCTCCCTTTCTTCCTTCTCTCCTTCCTTCTTTCTTTTTTCTTAGGGTGTTGTAGAAGGGCAGAAGTCTATTTTCCCTCCCTCCCTTCCTCCCTCCCTTTCTTCCTTTCCTCCTTCCCTCCCTCCCTTCCTCCTTTCCTCCCTTCCTTCCTTCTTTCTTTCTTAAGGCATTACAGAAGGGCAAAGTCCATCTTCTGTCCCTTCCTTCCTTCCTGTCTTCTTTTTTCTTCCTTCCACATGCATTTAGAGATCATCTTCTAAATGTGAAGCAATGTCCTAGAAGCTGCGGTGAAAAAAAAGACACAGTCCCACTGTCATGGGCATCCTGAGACTGTCCCCCTGAGAGCTTTCTCTTAGCCTGTGGCCAGAAGTGCTGACAGGTGACGTCCCTGGGACAAGCCCTCGGCTAATGGGACAAAGAAATTGGAGGCTAAACATTCAGCTGGTAGAGGACTAAGCTCCAGTTGCCCACAGTGGCAACACCCTGTCTCACTTCCCCACTCCCCTGTTGGTATTTCCTGGGACCACCTCCCACATCAACTGATCTATTAGGTTGGTGCAAAAGTCATTGCGGTTTTTGCATAATGGCAATTACTTTTGCAGCTACCTAATACTTACAGTAAAATCTTTGTCTTGGGATCTGCTTCTGGGAAACCAAAGCCATGTGGAAAGCAAATGGGAACATGGGATAACATGATAGAGAGTGTGCAGGGCTGAGCAAGGAGCTGTCAGAGAGGGCAGTCCAGGAGGCCTCCCTGAGGAGGCAACCTAGGAATAGGTGCTGCTGGGTGAAGATGCAGGGGAAGGGTGTTCCAAGCTGAGGAAATGGCAAGACCCCAAATCAGAAATGAGCTTAGCATACTGGCCAATACGCCTCTAGGATGAATCTAAATGGGACAAGCACTAATAGTATTAATAACCATAGGAATAGCAGCTAATGCATGCACAGCACCGACTGCAGGCATGGCACTGCTCTAGGGACTTGATGCACATCCTCCCAGCAGCCTCGGGAGACAAGTGTGATCATTGTCCTCATTTTCTGGGGGAGGAAACCAAAGCACAGGGAGATGATGCATCTCGCCCAAAGTCACCTGGCTAGTGGTGGGACCAAGATGCTACCCCCTCCACTGATGATGGCAGTGTCAGGTGGGGGAGGTAGGGCTCATAATGCACTCACCCCTGATGCCTACTATGCCCTGCACAGAGCTGCACATGGACACACTGCAGAACCATGAGCAGTAATAACAGGGACATTCATCCAGTACTAACCCTGTTCCAGGCTCCCTTCTAAGAGTTTTAAATGGACCAATTCATCTAATTCTCACATCAACCCTATGGGGTGAGGGCTGATTGTCACCATGTGACAGAGGAAGAAACTGAGGCACCTAGAGGTTAAGTCATTAGCCTGAGGTTGTGGGCCGGTGAGTGGCTGAGCCAGAATTCAAATCCAGGTTATTTGACGCCAGAGCCCCACTCATAAATACTGTAAGCATGCACACACATGTTGGTGTGCACATACACACATGAATGCATGTGTGCACACACATGCACATGCACGCACATATAAGATATGGGAATTTAAGCCCAGAGAGGGAATTTTTCTTTTTCTTTTTTTTTTTTTTTGAGATGGAGTCTTGCTCTGTCGCCCAGGCTGAAGTGCAGTGGCCAGATCTCAGCTCACTGCAAGCTCCGCCTCCCGAGTTTACACCATTCTCCTGCCTCAGCCTCCCGAATAAGTGGGACTACAGGCGCCCGCCACCACGCCCGACTAGTTTTTTTTTTATGTTTTTAGTAGAGACGGGGTTTCACCGTGTTAGCCAGGATGGTCTCAATCTCCTGACCTCGTGATCCACCCGTCTCGGCCTCCCAAAGTGCTAGGATTACAGGTGTGAGCCACCGCGCCCGGCCGAGAGAAGAATTTTTCTACTGGTCACATGGTTTGTAAGAGATAGTACCAGGATTTGATCACAGTCAGCTTATTGTGGAGCCTCCATTTGGAAGGGAATAAAGCAGATGATCAAGTTTTGAAATTACAGAGTTCAGGATTTCATGCTACCTAGTCCCTACTTGCATGTGATTATAAACGAAAGAGCTGAAATGCACTCACAATTAGCACAGAACACCCTCACGGGTCTCACTGACGATGTTCTGCACAGCCTGGAGGTCAGCACTCCTCCCACAGTGGTGTTTGCCTGCTGTAGGCTCCTCATCTGTAAAACGGAGCTGATGAGGTCAGCCCTCTGCAAGGGCTGTTTGGAGGATGAGATAACCTGTGTGAAGTGCTTAGAGGCATGCCTGGCACACAGTAAGTGCTCAATAAAGGTTTGCTGATATAATAAATGCCCCATGCATAAGTGGTTTACTTCCTAACTCCCCAGAATGAGACAGACCCTGTGTGTCCTCCATAAATAAAAGCTATGGCTGAAATCATGGTTTCTAAGCATCATTTTTCCCAATGCCCAAATGAACAGTTGCACATCAATCAGAAAATCCTCCCAGTCTTTGTTTTGCTGTGCTGGGTCCATAGGATCCAAGGTCACATGATTTTTTCTTTCTTTTCTTTGCCTGCTTCTTTCCTGTATGGATCAACAACAACAAAAAGGGTAACAACTGTACCTGGGTTTTGTGTTTTAATAATTTTAATAATGCACAGGAAATTGGATGGCTTAGGGACTCTGTTTCAAAAGAGTGAGTCGTCCCTGTCAACGGACCAAGTGGAAACATGAGATTCAAGGGCAGGAAACAGAAGGGCCCAGGGGATGGAAATAGAATAATGTGATGGGCTTTAATAATCTAAGTTAAATTAAAACTTGTCAGTGCTTTCTTCATGCCACAAGTTTCCAGTTAGAGAAAGAATGGGCCCCTCCAAGCAGTGAGTTGAAAAGGGTGAATTTCATTCTCTGCATCCCCAAGACCAACAAGGTGGGCCCTGCCTGTGTCTCCCATGGCAACTCCAGTCTTCTCTCGTTCCTTGGCCACACTGGCGCTGCTGTTCCCCAAGCACATCCGCATGGCTGTCCCCACCTCCCAGGCTTGAACTTGCTGTTCCTCTGCCGGGACCTTTGCATGTCTGCCTCATACCCCACATTCAGGGCTTAGCTCTCACAAGAGTCAGAGGGGCTCTCTGCCCCCACTCTGTATCTAAGATTCTCTGTCCCCACTCTGCTGTCCCCACCCTCCGCTAGTCCATGGCCCTGTTGCATTTTCCTCATAGCCCTCATCACTATTCTAACTATTTTGGATGCATTCTCAATGTGGGCTCCAGAAGGGCAGGGATCTCATCTTTCCTGCTTGCCTCTCTCTCCCAGACACCCAGAGCATACCAGCCACATAGTATAGGTACTCCAGACATCCTTTTGGTAAATGAGCAAATGGATGAATGAACATCTTGGTCGCTATCTCTCCAGAGCCAAGTAAACCTTTGTAACTGAGTCATTTGCCTAGAACTGCTGAGTGCTCTTCCTTGAGCCCCACAGCAATGAGTACTGTCCATTCTCCACCCCACATCCTGGCAGCCCTGGGCCTGCCAGTGTGAAGCCACAGGAGGCAGCCATGGGAATGCGCCAGGGAGGTCAAAAACTTTTCCCAGCACCATTTCTGTTGCCTAGAAAGGCCCTAATGATACTTTCTACTTTTCTTTGCCAAATCAGTTGGGCAGCAAATTCCATGCACATGTGCTCAGCAATCACCTATTGATGCCGTGAACACACATGTTTGATTCTGGCTTCTTTTTGGAGCCATTGCTAGACTGAGAGTTCCATGAAGGCAAGGGTTGTGTTGTATGCATCTTCATGTCTCCCTTTCATCAAGCAGGAGCTCAGATGACATCTCAGGTGTGACGTCAGAGCAATCAGTTTTTCTTTAGCAGCAGATCTCTAGTCTTACTTTTTTGTTGTTATAAAATATTTTTTTCTTTTCTTTTCTTGTTTTTTTTTTTTTTTTTTTTTTGAGACAGAATCTTGCTTTCAACCAGGCTAGATGTAGTGGCATGATCGTGGCTCACTGCAGCCACAACCTCCTGGGCTCAAGAGCTCCTCCCACCTCAGTCTCCTGAGTAGCTCAGTACTACAGGCACAGGCTAACACACCTGGCTACTTTCTAAATTTTTCATAGAGAGAAAGTTTCACTAAGTTATCCAGGCTGGTCTTGAACTCCTAGCCTCAAGGGATCCTCCCACCTCAGCCTCCCAAAGTGCTGGGATTATAGGCATGAGCTGCTAGGCCCAGGTTGTTAGGAAATAGTTCAAGCCTACAGAAAAATATAAAGAAGAATGTAATGAATATCTGTGATCCCATCGACCAGCTCGGTGAAAGCTTATCATGCTATATTTGCTACAGATTGTTTTTTCAAAATAAAACACATGGAATGATTAATGTCCCTGGTGCCCCTTCTACCCAGTCCCTTCTCCCACTGCCCACAGATCCATACTTGGTGCTCCTTGTTCCTCTGCAGGGTTTTATGCTTTACCAAACATATGTGCCCGTAAACGTTACACTGTCCAGTTGATGTGTTTAACCCATACACAAACGGCTTGCCACTTTCAACAGCTTGCTTTCTTATTTAAACTTAACTCCTATAACACACTCACTGGATGTATAGGGAATAACCAAATAAAAGCAAACAAGCTGTATCATGACAGGACGTGACAAGTAGGAGGGAGGGGAATGAAGTGGGGTACAAGGATGGAGGGGAGATGGGGGAGTAATTTAGGAGGAGTGCTCAGGGAAGTGCTATTTGAGAAGGAGACATTTGAGCAGAGATCTGGATGCAGTGAGGGTGTAAATCTGGCAGAGGATGACCAACCCGTCCCAGCTTTCCAGTGACTTTCCCAACACTGAAAGTCTTGGGTCCTGAAAAGCTCGTCAATTTCAGGCGAACCAGGGTAACCAGGGAAAGAATGTCAAGAGTGAGAAACACGGAGTGGAAGGGACTTGTGATGGAGTGAGTTTGGCCTGTTAGAAGAAGGGCCCCTGAAGCTGAGCGGGGCGAGGAGGGTGGGGAGGGAAGCAGAGGCAGCTGGAGTCCACTGGGGAGTGTGGGCAGGTATGCACACCATATATGGGAGCTGACGCGTGGGTTAGATGCCACTGTGAATTCAAATTTTACTCCCTGAGATGATTATTTTCCTAATTGAAAGAAATTATCATATAGGAAAGTTGACATTTTTGGTATAGATTTCTGTGGATTTTTTTTTTTTTTTTTTTTTTTTTTTTTTTTTTTTTTTTTGAGACTTAGTCTTGTTCCATCGCCCAGGCGGGAATGCAGTGGCACAATCTTGGCTCACTGCAAACTCCACCTCCTGGGCTCAAGCAATCCTCCTGCCTCAGTCTCCCAAGTAGCTAGAATTACAGGTGCCTGTCACCACGCCTAGCTAATTTTTGTATTTTTAGTAGAGACGGGGTTTTGCCATGTTGGCCAGGCTGGTCTTGAACTCCTGACCTCAAGTGATCCACCCGCCTCAGCCTCCCAAACTGCTGGGATTACAGGTGGGAGCCACCGCGCCCAGTCGATTACTAAGGATTTTTTACCCATGTAGAAATTCATATAACCACCAGCAACATCAAGATCCAAAACAGTTTCAACCCCCCAACAATCGTCTGGTGCCATCCCTATAGTGAACCCCTGCAAACTGCTGATCTGTCTCCATCACCATAACTTTGTTTTTCTGAGGATGCCAAACAAATAGAATCATAAAGTACAGAATTTTAGGGCACTGGCTCTGCCCCTCAGCATAATGCCTTTGAGACTCAGGCCCATGGTTGCAATGTGGTAAGGGTTCGTTCTTTTTCACAGCTGGGCGTCATTGTGGAGTACGGGCATCCCAGTTTATTTATCCTTTCGCTCATTGTTGGGGAACATTAGGGCTGTTTCAAGCTTCTCGATTTTTGTGTCTTTGGGTTATTTTTGAGAATTTCACAGCAATTACACTCTAGATATGGTAATGACTTTCAGAAACGTGCTTTAGACGGAAGTTCTGCTCCGTGTTAGGAATATGTCCTTCACTGATTAGCATATAGGGATTTTAGGGAGGAGATTCTCTCCCCTTCCCCATCTCCTGATGGCAGACCCCGAATTTGTCAGGATGTTCACTTAAAACTGCGTATTTCTGAGCCTTGTTTCTAGCTCTACCACATGAGCGAGGTAATAGTTTCTGCCCTTTCCTTTTAAACAAACCAGAACTATTTTTTAAAATAATACATTTTTCTCCTCTTTTCTTTTTTTTTTTTTTTGAGACGGAGTCTTGCTCCGTAGCCCAGACAGTGGTACAATCTCGGCTCACTGCAAACTCCACCTCCTGGGTTCAAGCAACTCTCTGCCTCAGCCTCCTGAGTAGCTGGGATTACAGGCGCCCACCACCAAGCCCAGCTAATTTTTGTATTTTTAGTAGAGACGGGTTTCACCATCTTGGCCAGGCTGGTCTTGAACTCCTGACCTGTGATCCACCTGCCTCGGCCTCCCAAAGTGCTGGGATTACAGGCGTGAGCTGCCGCGCCCAGCCTAAAACAATACATTTCTCATGTATGTCTTCTTTTGGAAAGTGTCTGTTCATGTCTTTTGCCCACTTTTTAATGTTTTTTTTCCTTGTAACAAAAACATGGAATCAATCTAAATGTCCATCAGTGATTGACTGGATAAAGAAAATGTGGTACATACACATCACAAATACTATGCAGCCATAAACAAAATAAATAAATAACAAGATCATGTCCTTTGCAGGGACATGGATGGAGCTTGAGGCCATTATCCTTAGGAAACTAACACAGGCACAGAAAACCAAATACCACATGTTCTCGCTTATAGGTGGGAGTGAATGATGAAAACACGTGGACACATAGTGAGGAAAAACACACACTGGGGCCTTTCAGAGGTTGGAGGGTGTGAGGAAGGAGAGGATCAGGAAAAATAACTAATGGGTACTAGGCGTAATACCTGGGTGATGAAATAATCTGGACAACAAACCCCCATGACACAAGTTTATCTATGTAACAAACCTGCACTTGTATCTCTGAACTTAAAAAAAATCAAACAAAAAAACATGTTTTATTACGTAAGTAACCTTAAAATGAGAACAAAAAATCCAGAGATCAAAGACTGGTCCCTCCCATTCCAAGTAGTATCCTAGACAAGAATATCTAGGAACTAGGAAACCCTAGCTTCCCCTGCTGTCCAGATGGAAGGAATTGGGCTTACAAAGGACCCCACAGGGTCTCACTGCTAAGACTGTGGTCTGTGCTGTTTATGAGCTTTTTCTGTCAAGACCTGTTGGGTTTGGTTTTGTTTAAGGTTTAACAGGATTTCAGACTTAGTGGCGGCCTCTTTGGATTTTCTCCTTCTTTTTCCTTTTGATGCTTAAACATACCCCCACGACACCAAAGAAACAACCATGACTGAAAAGACTACAATTACACAGGATGTAATTCCCTTTCACATAAACACTGAAGAGTGTCACCCCGGAGCTACGACTTTGCTGCAAGGAGCCGAAAAATGAGGCTTTGTTTAAATAAAGGCACAGAGTAGCCTACATGTAAGTCGAGTGTAGACTTAAGGACCCCTCCTGGGGGTTGAGGCTTCAAATCCTAAGCTCCCAAAGAGACCATCTGAAAAACAAGAATAATTTCTGTTTGGCCAGGTACTGCACTACATAGCTGCATTTGAGAAAACAGGACTGAGTCTTTTTAGGTTTGTAAATTCCAGTATTTCCTTTTTTTATTTTTATTTTTATTTTTCAAACAAGGTCTTGCTTTGTCATGCAGGCAGTGGTGGCTCTCCTGGGCTCAAGTGATCCTCCTGCCTTAGCTTTCCACATAACTGGGACTACAGGCATGTACCACCACACCTGGCTAATCTTTTTTTTTTTTTTTTTTTTTTTTTTTTTTTTTCAGTAAAGATGGAATCTTGCTATATTGTTCAGGCTCAAGCAATCCTTCCACCTCGGCCTCCCAAATTGTTGGGATTACAGGCTTGAGCAACCACACCCAGACCTTCAATATAGTGATCTACAATGGACATCATACCCTCCTGGGGTATTTTGGATATTGCGGGGATGGTTTTGGTTGTGTTTTGATCGGGGACACTGACATTTATTCAATTATTCAATAGGAGTCCAGGGACACTGGAATTCTGCCACATTCAGGACACTCAGATACAACAAAGTCCCATGACTAATCCATGTCCCTTAGAATAATTCATGAGCCTAGAAACTCACTCCATTTTACACAGAATTCTAGGTATTGGTGGCACTTTTCTTTTTTTTTTCTTTTTTTTTTTTTTTTGAGATGGAGTCTTGCTCTGTCGCCCAGGCTGGAGTGCAATGGCCGGATCTCGGCTCACTGCAAGCTCCACCTCCCGGGTTCACGCCATTCTCCTGCCTCAACCTCCCGAGTAGCTGGAACTACAGGCGCCCGCCACCTCGCCCGGCTAGTTTTTTTTTGTATTTTTTAGTAGAGACGGGGTTTCACCTTGTTAGCCAGGATGGTCTCGATCTCCTGACCTCGTGATCCGCCCGTCTCGGCCTCCCAAAGTGCTGGGATTACAGGCTTGAGCCACCGCGCCCGGCCTGGTGGCACTTTTCAAAGGACATCTAACATAGAGTTTGTAGTCTCTGCCCACAGACACCACTGTTCCTTTTTCCCTAACTGCCTGTGCAGAGTGCTGCTGAGTGGTGTGACTTGCTGCTCTTTGATTGGCTTACTCATCACTGGAGGTGCAGACGTCTCGCTGCTTCTGGGGTTTGTCTAGTGTAGCTACGTCCAGTCATTTTCACATATTTATTACAAGTTCATCTTATAGAATTTATTATTTTGTATTATGAGTATTATTTTATAACAAGCTTGTTTCCTTTTCCCCCTTTTATATTACAATTAAGGCATCATCCTGATTTGTTTTTAAGTTATGCATACAGGTACTTCCTATTATTTATGAATTTCATTTTAGAATAGTAAAGAGTCATCATAAGATAATATCATAAAATACAGTTCTGTCTAATAGGGCTGAGGATCACTGTTGCCGTGGAAGTCTGCTGTGGACGTTTGCTAAGAGGCCCAGAATCGGACTTTTCCAGCAAGAGCATCCTGATTTTGCTGCGGGGAACATTTCCCTACTGGACCCAGTCTTGATGGCCTTGATGGCCAGTCTTGGTTCGGCAAAGGTTGTCTGCATTGACATTTGTAATCTCCCAGAGACCCAGTGCCAATCAGCATGAGAAGTCATCTTCTCAAAGCATCAGTAATTTATGCAAAACAGCACATTCCCCTTCTATTCCGTTTTAGTTCATTTCTCAGTTCTCCTTCCAGCTCTTTCCATTCCTCCAGAAAGGTCTTTTCTGTTTAATTCCCGGGTGGAGACGGCTCCTTGTATCCCAGTATCCTTCCCTTCTTTCAGACAGTGATTTTTAGTTGTGTGCTTGGTCACCTAGGCTAAAGATTGCAGTTCCCAGTCCCCCTGCTGCAGATGTGCCATCTGACCATGATCTGGCCAAAGGGATGTGAGAAGTGAGGAATGCAGGCTGTGTGTACCCTTAGAGATAAGAGTCCTGCTAGCCGGACTCTGTGTACCCTTAGAGATAAGAGTCCTGCTGCCAGGACTCTGGGTACAGAAAGGAAGCATCTTGGAGCTTGCTGCCAAAGGTCACAGCCTAGTGATGGCAAAACAGGAAGACAGGAGGAGCTGGGGTCCCTGACTATGGAGCTCCACAGCAGCGCTGGACCATTGCTTTTGACTATTGTGTGCCAGAGAAATAAACTTCTATGTGAACATACTGATATTTTTGCATGTGGCAAAGGGTGTGCTCATCACAAACCCATTTTGTCTTCCTGGATTCACATAGAGACCACATTTCCAGCGTCCTCTGCTTCAGGCGCAGCTATGAGTGTAAGCTTTCGTGGTGAACACTTCAGGGCATCCAGAACAAAGACGAACGCCCCACAGAGCTACCTTGAGAGCCACAAGCTGAAGGTGGCAGTGCCATAGGAGAGAAGGATCCTGGGTCCCCAGACCACAGGGGGACCCTCCCTACACACAACCAGGAGCATTCACTTGGACAATTAGAGGAACAAGAAACAAACCTTTATTTGGTAAAGCCACTGACATTTTGGAGTTTGTTGGATACCTTGTATGACCTTAATTAACTCAAGTTTCTGTCCCAGGTATCTACATCCTAATCAAAGAGCCCTGAGCACACAAAAGAAAAAGATCTAGGTCTTTCTGAAATTTCTGCATAAAATATTCATAAATTAATTGGTAGAAAGAAACCTGTCAGTCATCCATTTGCACAGCAAATACCCATTGAGCTCCAACTTGAGCACAGTGGCGTTAGAATGGAAAAGGAACCTGTAGAGTCCCTGCTCTCCTGGAGCATATGAGGGGGACAGACGGTGGACAGGTCAGTACTGCAGCAATTCTTATGGAAGGCGGTGTGTGTATCTAATTTTTGTGAAACAAATCACATTCTGACTTCCTGCCAATGATACAATTTTATTTGCTGCTTTAGAAATCTTTCTTGGTGTAAAATGATGAATGCTTTCATAATACAAGCAACAAATCCCCAATTTTTCTTGCCTCATCTTCTGTAAGTTCTGGATTCTTTGTCTGGTTTTCTAAAGGCAGTGCACTCTGGTTCAGCAAAGGTTGTTTCCATTGACATTTTAAATCCGCCAGAGACCCATTGCCAATCAGCATGAAAAACCATCTTCTCAACGCGTCAGTAATTTATGCAAAACAGCAGATTCACCTTCCACTTTGTTTTAGTTTATTTTGAGGCTCTGGCCAGGAGTCTGTCAAGCTTGGTGGCATCTTCCAGGTGTGCACAAATGACCTACAGATAGGGGGGTCTCCATTCTCATGGTGAGACTAGGTGAACTCCCAGATGTTCCCAACTCATCCCTTCTGGTAGGTTTCTCCAGGAAGGTACGTCCTGCAGAGTCATCCATTGGCCTGCACCATTGCATTCTGAATTTCTAGCTCAGAAGTCGACAAACCACGGCCTGTGGGCCAAACCTGATTACACTTGATTTTGTAAATAAAGTTTTATTGCAACACGACACACTCATTCATTTATGTATTGACTGTGGATGCTTTTGCAATACAATGGGGAGAATTGAGGGCGGAATGGCCTACAGAACCTAAAATATTTTCTTTTTTTTTCTGAGATGGAGTCTCGCTCTATCACCCAGACTGGAGTGCAGTGGCATGATGTTGGCTCAAGGTAGCCTCCACCTACCAGGTTCAAGCAATTCTCCTGCCTCAGCCTCCTGAGTAGCTGGTACTATAGGCATGCACCACCATGCCCAGCTAATTTTGTATTTCTTTTAGTGGAGACAGGGTTTCACTATGTTGGTCAGGTTGAGCTCCTGACCTCAAGTGATCCGCCTGCCTTGGCCTCCCAAAGTGCTGGGATTACAGGTGTGAACCACCACAGCCAGCCAAAATATTTTCTGTTTTACGCTCTGGTTCTTTTTAGAAAACATTTGTCAACTACTGACCTAGATAATTAACTTCCTTGGCTTTGCCTAATTGCTCTGGTTTGAGCCATTCTGTAACTGTGACCTCTGGCTCCTCCTTACTCTGCATCTTGAAATGAACTTGAGTAGATGGAGTTTCTAGTTCTTTAATGGAAATTTGGCTCAGAGTCAATAGAAAGAAAAGAAAAACACGCTTTTTAAGGTTTTATATTTTATTAAAATAAATCGGATTGAAAACAAAAAGTGACAGTCTTCTGCTCCCACCTTTTCATCTTCAGTCCAAGCCTAGAGTTGGCCACTTTTGATAGTTTCAAAATTTTTGGTGCTTCTGGAACTCTAAATATTAGCCTTTAAGTTCTAGCTCTAGGCTTGTCAACCTGAGACAGTGGCTACTGACTAAGAAGGCTGACATCTTGCCAATGATATAATTTTTATATTCTGCTTTAGAAGTAGTGGAGCTTATTAGTTCACTTCTCTGAAGCCAAACCGTCTGGATTTGAAATTCCAATACCAACACTTTCTGGTAAATAAGTTATTTTACTTCTTTGGTCCCTCTGTTTTTACATCCGTAATATGAAACAATAATAGAAATGGTCTCATAGTGTCCTTGAGAAGGTTGAGTGTGTTAATTCACACAAAACCAATTTGAAGAGCTTCTTGTACATAGGAAACAGTCCATACATGATGATTTCTTTGTTTTTCTTTGACATTTTAAGTAACACTTGAATATCTTTTTTTTTTTTTTTTGAGGCGGAGTCTCGCTCTGTCGCCCGGACTGGAGTGCAGTGGCCAGATCTCAGCTCACTGCAAGCTCCGCCTCCCGGGTTCACGCCATTCTCCTGCCTCAGCCTCCCGAGTAGCTGGGACTACAGGCGCCCGCCACCTCGCCCGGCTAGTTTTTGTATTTTTAGTAGAGACGGGGTTTCACCGTGTTAGCCAGGATGGTCTCGATCTCCTGACCTCGTGATCCGCCCGTCTCGGCCTCCCAAAGTGCTGGGATTACAGGCTTGAGCCACCGCGCCCGGCCTTTTTTTTTTTTTGAGACAGGGTCTTGCTGTGTTGCCCAGGTTGGAGTGTAATGGCACAATCATGGCTCACAGCAGCCTTGACGTCCTAGGCTTGAGTGATCCTCCCAGCTCAGCCTCCCAAGTAGCTAGGACTACTAATTTTTAAAACTATGTGTAGAGACAAGGTCTCCTTATGTTTCCCAGGCTGGTGTCGAACTCCTGGGCTCAAGCAATCCTCCTACCTTGGCCCCCTAAAGTGCTAAGATAACAGGCATGAGTCACGGTGACCAGCCAAACTTGAAAATCTTTATTTCTTCATCCATCTATGGATATTATTCTTTGGCTCCCCAGTTACCAGACGACAATACTATAAATGTACACAGCACCTACTTTATGTCAATTTCTGTTCTGAGAATTTGACATAAATATTAATTTCATGTAATTGGCAACTGCATCCTCCAGTTGCTCAGGCCCCAAACCAGAGAGTTATCTTGGACTTCTCCCTTTCACTCATCATATGCACTCCATCAGGAATCCTGCTGGCTTCATCTTCGGAATGCATCTCAAATCCGGTCACTTCCTACCCCTTCCACAGGTGCCATCCAAGTCCTGGTCATCTCTCACCTGAATTATCACAACAGCCAAAGTATATGTCAGCGTCCTTGTAATGATCCACAAGGCGCTTATCCCTGAGCCCAGGAGCCCCTCTGGCGCATTGCTTTCCACTCCCATACCATTCTACCTACCATTTCTCCTCCCACTGCCCCCTAGCACACCCCTTACCACTCCCCCTCACTCTGTCACTCCAAGGCAGCCACAAAGAGTTCCTGCTATTCCTGCACAATCCAGGCACACCTGTCCTCATGGGCTCTGTGCCTGCTGTCCCTCCACCTGGAATGCTATTCCTGCCTATAAGAAAGTATCTCACTCCGGTCGGGCGTGGTAGCTCACGCCTGTAATCCCAGCATTTTGGGAGGCCGAGGCAAGTAGATCATGAGGTCAGGAGTTCGAGGCCAGCCTGGCCAACATGGTGAAACCACATCTCTACTAAAAATACAAAAAAAAAAAAATTAGTCGGGCATGGTGGTGGGTGCCTGTAATCCCAGCTACTAAGGAGGCTGAGCGTCGCCTGAACCCGGGAGGTAGAGGTTGCAGTGAGCCGAGATCATGTCATTGCACTCCAGCCTGGGCAACAAGAGCAAGACAAGAAGGAAGGAAAGAAAGAGTGAAAGAGAGAAAGAGAGAAAGAGAGAGAGAGAGACAGAGAGAGGAAGGAAGGAAGGAAGGAAGGAAGGAAGGAAGGAAGGAAGGAAGGAAGGAAGGAAGGAAGGAAGGAAGGAAGGAAGGAAGGAAGGAAGGAAGGAAGGAAGGAAGGAAGGAAGGAAGGAAGGAAGGAAAGAAAGGAAAGAAAGAAAGAAAGAAAGAAAGAAAGAAAGAAAGAAAGAAAGAAAGAAAGAAAGAAAGAAAGAAAGAAAGAAAGAAAGAAAGAAAGAAAGAAAGAAAGAAAGAAAGAAAGAAAAAGAAAAGCCGAGTGTGGTGTCTCACGCCTGTAATCCCAGCACTTTGGGAGGCCAAGGCGGGCGGATCATGAGGTCAGGAGATCGAGACCATCTTGGCTAACACAGTGAAACCGCATCTCTACTAAAAATACAAAAAAACTAGCCGAGCATGGTGGCGGACACCTGTAGTCCCAGCTACTCGGGAGGCTGAGGCAGGAGAATGGCGTGAACCTGGGAGGTGGAGCTTGCAGTGAGCCGAGATTGTGCCACTGCACTCCAGCCTGGGCGACAGAGTGAGAATGAATCTGGGAAGGGGAGGGGAGGGGAGAGGAGGGGAGGGGAGGGGAGGGGAGGGGAGAGGGAGGGAGGGAGGGAGGGAGGGAGGGAGGGAGGGAGGGAGGAAGGGAGGGAGGAAGGAAGGAAGGAAGGAAGGAAGGAAGGAAGGAAGGAAAGAAAGAAAATAGCTCACTCCTTCTCCCCTTCAGGAGTCTGCTCAAATGTCACCTAATCAGATAGACTCTCTAATAGCAGACTACACCATCACTTTCCAACCTGTTGCCCTCCTTAATTGTTCTTAAAGCCCTATCCCTTTTGGACCGTATATTAGGAATGTTAGTTAAATCATTGTTGCCTGCTCCCCGCACTAGATGAAAGCTGCATGAGGGCAGGAAATGGGTCTGGTTTGCTCATTACGAAGCCCCCATGGCTCCAACAGAGCTGACGCACATAGAAACGCAGCGAGCATGGGTGAGTAAATGAGTGAAGGGATCCAGCTGCTTGCTCCCTGGATCCTGTTGTCATGCAACACAGTCACAAATGGAACTCCAGATAGCAAGACTTCTCCACTTGCTGCCTAACTCATTCCATGAGCCACCAGTGGCAGTAGGATCACAATTTCGGAAGCATCGATCCAGCCTCAGGTGCTTTCTATCTCGGGGCCCCGGTCTGCTCACCTTAGTGGACCTGCCCGATGCTGGTGGACCCTTATTTCCATCTGGGGCCCCTGCACACACTTCATATCTGGCTGTCCCTGCAAACAGGGCCCCTCACTGCCTGAAGCTGTGCCCACCCAGAACCACAACCAGCTTCCAGAGCTCCTGCCCCTTCTGGCCTGCCCCCTCCCTCTTGCTCCCTCAGTTCAGGGCTCTCATCCTGACAGTCGCCCTCTTAGCTGGAGATGAGAACACCACTGGCATCCACACTCCACCTGGATTTGCATAATCAGGCACATTTACTGCCCTCACTCTGTGCCATAATTACTGACAAGCTCTGTATTCGACACTTTCCAACTCCATGCACGTCCCTTCTCCCTCCTGCATTTTTAAGGTGGTTATTACAGATATGGCAGACCTTGGCTTTTCCAGACACGAATCTGGCTTTAAAAATGCAAAAAGATCTATGCCCCTTTATGTAATTATTTCTGCCTCTAAAATTGGGGTCACCAGCATGTTGAGTCACTTGAGGGGAGGGGAAGACCCGTAGTGTATTCTCTACAAGCATTTGCCTTTTTAAAAAATGCACAAGACCCATGTTTCCTGCATTTTCTCAAGAGGGGAAATACCTCTTGGTCCCTGAGAGTCAGACAGGATGCCTTGGCTGAGATCTCATGACAGCTCAGTCTGACAGAGGAGCTTGCAAGGGAGGGTGATGCTACCATCCGTGGAAAAGATGAGTGTACAAATTCTCTAGATCGGGGCTTCTCACTTTTTACTGTGACCCTCAGTTAGAGATGTATGTTTTATCAGATATGATGTAAACACACTTGTGCACTTACAGAAAGAGAGAGAGAAAAAGTGAGAGTTAGCACAGGAAACAATAGTTACCCTTACCACACATAGGCACAGGTCTTTGATTGCATTCTATCCTATCAAATTTTCAAAATTAATTTTACCTTTCCCTTTTTACTTTTTTTTCTGGTATATTTCATTCAATTTCATATTTTTTTAATGCTGACCAGACCAACTGAATTTATTTCATGATCCATCAAGGGGTGGCAGGCGTGGTTTGGAAACGGTGCTGTATGACGGCATAGTCCTTTCATCATGGGAAGCCAAGCCCCACCAGGTCTCTCACTTGATGAGATCCCTGGAGACAAGCTGAACACTTTTCCTCTGGAAGCCTCGCTTCGCAGCATCAAGAAATAATAGATTCTGTTCAATGAAAAATTCCTATGACTCTGGAAATGCAGTAAGCAAAACCCACAACGCAAGAGATGACCTGGTTGTTTCAAAAAGTAATTATTTTTAAAAAGGGAGGATATTATAGATTCGTGCTGTCCGATCCGGCAGCCACAAGCCACATGTGTCTGCTGAGCCCTTGAACTACGGCTGGTCCAAACTGAGATGTTCTCTAAGTATAAAATACACACCTGGTTCTGAAGACTTCACATGCAAAGAGATTGTAAAGTATCTCGTTTAATAATTTTACTGTTACATGTTAAAATGGTACTTTGGATATATTGGGTTAAATAAATTATCAAAATTAATTTTACCTATTCCTTTTTACTTTTTTTTAAGTTGGCTCCTGGAAAATTTTAAATGACACATGTGGCTCACATGGTACTGTTGTGGAACTGATCGACCGTCCAAAGAGACCAACTGAAAAAAATTGAGACCACTGGGGAAATTTGAAAACGGGGTGTTGGAGAATATGAAAGAAACATTATTAATTATTTTTAAGTGTGATAATTATGTTACAAAAAATGTTCTCATCTTTTAGAAATATTTACAGATGGATAGAAGTATTTGAGATTTGCTTCAAAATAATAGAATGAGGGGACAAAAAAAAAAAAAAAACAAGGACGGATGGCTGTAGCTGAAACCAGTTTGGCCGCAGGGGCTGAGGCTGGGTGATGGGTATATAAGGTTCATTCCATCATTCCTTTTACTTTTGCGTCTGAAACTTTCTAAAATCTGAAATAAAATTTTGAAAAGACTGGAGAAACTTACTACATTAAAAAATCATAGACAAAACCAAATCAAACCCCAAACAGACAGCATATATGATCAGCGTGGCAGGTTGTATGGTTATAATGGTGGACTCCAGAGTGGGACAGCCTGGGTACAGATCCAGACATTGCCCCTCACCTGTGAGCTGTGTGACCCTGGGAGAGTTATGTAACCTCTCTGTGCTGCAGTTCCCTTCTTCGTGAGTGGGGATAAGAATACTATATCTACACAGTGGGGTGGGGGTACTCCTTCTCTATGGCTGCTTTGACAGGTTGCCATTAACTCTGTGGCTTAAAGCTATGCATATTTATGATCTTACAATTCTGGAAGTCAGAAGTCAAAATGGGTCTAGAGCATCAGTCCCCAGCCTTTTTGGAACCAGGGACTGGTTTCGTGGAAGACAATTTTTTCACAGACCAGGGAGGGGGATGGTTTCGGGATGATTCAAGCGCGTTACATTTGTGGTGTACTTTATTTCTATTATGATTACATTGTAACATACTATGAAATAATTATACAACACACCATCATGTAGAAATCAGTGGGAGCCTGAGCTTGTTTTCCTGCAGCTAGACGGTCCCATCTGGGGGTGATGGGAGACAGTGTCAGATCATCAGGCATTAGATTCTCATAAGGAGGATGCCACCTAGATCCCCCGCCTGCGCAGTTCACAACAGGGTCTGCGCTTCTATGAGAACCTAATGTTCTGCTGATCTGACAGGGTGGAGCTCAGGCAGGAACGCGAGCAATGGTGACTGGCTGTAAACACAGAGGAAGCTTCACTTGCTTGCCCGCCGCTCACCTCCTGCTGTGCAGCGTGGTTACTAAAAGGCCACCAACCGGTACCAGTCCATGAACCGGAGGTTGGGGACCCCTAGTCTAGAGAATTGCGTTCCTTCTAGAGGTCCTCTCTGTTTTCTTATACTTTCCAGCTTCTAGGGACTGACTGCATTTCTTGGCTTATGGTCTCTCCTTCCGTCCTCAAAGCCAGCAGCATAGACTCTTCTCTTTACTTTGACCTCCTACCACCCACTCACATAAAATCCCTTGAGGTTCCCTTGGGTCCATCCAGATAAGTGAGGAGAATCTCCATGCCTAAAGATCCTTAATTTAATCACACATGCAAAGTTTCTTTGCCATGTGAAATAACATATTCCACAAGTTTTGGGAATGAGGATCTAGACATATTTGAGGCGACATTATTTAACCCACCATCATGGAATTGTTATGAAGATTAAATACGTTGAGCATTTACAAGCACTCCTGGCACCTATGTAATCATTAATTAGGCATGAATAATTAATATTATGATTATCATTATTGTTACGTAGTGTTCATAAGTCAATTTTTAAAATATTGAACCCATCAGAAAAAATGTTGCAGCCAGGTGTGGTTTGTAACTGAAGGAAACTTAGAAAAAGTTTAAGTAACTTAGAAAAAGGCTGTTGTGTATCCTTTGTGCCCCTTCAATTTTATCTCTTCCTCTTTCCTGCTGGCTGGGCAGTGGGTGTAATGGCTGGAGCTGGGGCTACCATTTTGTACCACGAGGTGTCCCAGGGAATGGAGGCCACTCATGGCAGAGGAACAAAAATAAATAAATGTGGCATCATGAGGGCTTGGTAGAGCACAATCCCCCACCCAGCCTTGGATTGCCTACCTCAGCCTGTCACACAGGAGAGAAAAATAAATTTACACTGTGCTCAACCTCTTGTTATCTTGGGCCTGGGTCACTCACAGCAGAACGTAATCCTACAAATACTTTAATTTTAATCTGTTTCTCATCAATCATAAGAGATGTCAAATGCACCAAGAGGCCACAGAATGAAATAAGAAAACAGTCTGTGTCTGCAGAGCCAAAGAGTTTTGCTGTTCGCTTTTCAATATATGGGACTAAGAAGGGAGCTGATGTAATCATCCCAGCTGGTCTCAACTGAGGTTTCATTTATTTCTTCCTTTTCTTATCATATTTTTAAATGACATGGTTCTTGATACAGCAAAAGCAACATGAAAAGAAGATTGAACTCAGGCTATAAAGTCATGTGTGGAAGGAAATGACGAGCTCAGGTGGAAAGTACTCTGTGACCTCTTTGACTCCTCACCTTTCCTCCTTGGCCTCTGTTCTTCCACTTCTGTGCACATGATAGCTCCTCTGAGCTGCCTCCCCTGGTCCCCTGAGGGACCAATGATGCTACGTGCATTATTCAATGTCTTTCATTACGTTGTCAACATCTACAGACATGCTGCGGACACTGTGTTTTCTTTCCCAACATCCATTCTTCCTTCTTCTGACAATAACATTTGGGGCTCCTTCTCTCCCTGTTTCCCAATTCATGTGAT
Organism: Rhinopithecus roxellana; assembly: GCF_007565055.1. Taxonomy (NCBI): domain Eukaryota; kingdom Metazoa; phylum Chordata; class Mammalia; order Primates; family Cercopithecidae; genus Rhinopithecus; species Rhinopithecus roxellana. Next base: position 121,913,671 of record NC_044561.1, read on the forward strand.
CAAGAGGTGCCTTTTTCCTAACCGTTAGAGATAAAAGCCTGTCCTGGGCAAACACAGTAGCTCATGCCTATGATTCCAGCACTTTAGGAGGCTGAAGTGGAAGAATCGCTTGAAGCCAAGAATTCCAGGCTGCAGTGAACCATGATCATGCCACTGCACTCCAGCTTGGGTGACAAAGACCCCATCTCTAAAAAATTTAAAAAAAAATTTTTTTAAGTCTCTTCTGTATCATATTCTCTGGGTCACAGTGATTGAGTCAGTGGCTGTCACATTACCCAAGCTGGTCCAATCAGGGTGAGTCTTATGACTTTTATGGAAGATGTCAGGAAAGACTTTGAGAGGTGGGAGAGGAGGATCAGGCTGATTCTGAGGCAGCTTGATTAAGGCTGAGGGGAAAACCGGAAGTTTCCAGAGTTTCTGAGAACAAAGAAGAAACCTAGGGCTAAAGGCACTAGTTGAGTCCCTAGATTGAGCCATGCCTTTACTCAGATTTACCTCCCACCCCTATATTTTAGTATGTCATTAAATGCCTCCTTCGTTGAAACAGCTCTAACCTAGGGTTTCTGTCACTTGCAGTAGAAACAGTCGTGGCCTGAATGCAGATCTCCCAGAAGTATCCCTAAGAAAGAATTTGAGTGTAGTGGGTTGATTTGGGAGGCGATGTCAGGAAGCACCAGGAGGGGAACTGAAGCAAGAGAAGGAAGGAAGTCAGTACAGAGTGAGGACCCGAGGAGAAGGAAGGAAGTCAGTACAGAGTATCCGAGGAGAAGGAAGTCAGTACAGAGTGAGTATCCGAGGAGAAGGAAGTCAGTACAGAGTGAGTATCCGAGGAGAAGGAAGGAAGTCAGTACAGAGTGAGTATCTGAGAAGGAAGTCAGTACAGAGTGAGGACTCAAGGTGAAGGAAGGAAGTCAGTACAGAGTGAGTACTTGAGGAGAACGAAGGAAGTCAGTACAGAGTGAGGACCCCAGGAGAAGGAAGGAAGTCAGTACAGAGTGAGGACCCCAGGAGAAGGAAGGAAGTCAGTACAGAGTGAGGACCCCAGGAGAAGGAAGGAAGTCAGTACAGAGTGAGGACCCCAGGAGAAGGAAGGAAGTCAGTACAGAGTGAGGACCCCAGGAGAAGGAAGGAAGTCAGTACAGAGTGAGGACCCCAGGAGAAGGAAGGAAGTCAGTACAGAGTGAGTATCCGAGGAGAAGGAAGGAAGTCAGTACAGAGTGAGTATCTGAGAAGGAAGTCAGTACAGAGTGAGTATCCGAGAAGGAAGTCAGTACAGAGTGAGTATCCGAGAAGGAAGTCAGTACAGAGTGAGTATCCGAGGAGAAGGAAGGAAGTCAGTACAGAGTGAGTATCTGAGAAGGAAGTCAGTACAGAGTGAGTATCCGAGGAGAAGGAAGGAAGTCAGTACAGAGTGAGTATCTGAGAAGGAAGTCAGTACAGAGTGAGTATCCGAGAAGGAAGTCAGTACAGAGTGAGTATCCGAGAAGGAAGTCAGTACAGAGTGAGTATCCGAGGAGAAGGAAGGAAGTCAGTACAGAGTGAATATCTGAGAAGGAAGTCAGTACAGAGTGAGGACCCAAGGAGGTTCTGGTCTGGGCCACTAGGGCTTCCTCCCACTGGGGGCCTCTTGAAGATCTGCGCTGTTTGTCCACTGACTCCTGTCTCTCGCTGGTTGTGGAAGGTTCCTAGGGTCCTAACCGCCTGATCCTTACCCCTACATGGGCTGAGCATGCCCCACCAGCCAGAGAAAGCCCCTGGCCCAGAGTTGGAGGGGCTGGTTATAGGAAGCCATTGCGTAGATGCAAACCAGGAGCCTAAGGACCAGGCACAAAAGCCTCTGTCACACTGTCCCTGCAGCTGGGGTGAGTCTGCAAGTAGTTAGAACTGTTACAGGAAGGAGTACTAATCCAGACCCCAAGAAAGGGTTCTTGGATCTCACACAAGAAAGAATTCAGGGCAAGTCCATAGAGTAAACTGAAAGCAAGTTTATTAGAAAAGTAAAGGAATAAAAGAATGGCTAGTCCATAGGCAGAGCAGCCCTGAGGGTTGCTGGCTGCCCGTTTTTATGATTATTTCTTGGTGATATGCCAAACAAGGGGTGGATTATTCATGCCTCCCCTTTTTAGACCATATAGGGTAACTTCCTGACACTGCCATGGCATTTGTAAACTGTCATGGTGCTGGGGGGAGTGTAGCAGTGAGGACAACCAAAAGTCACTCTCATGGCCATTTTGGTTTTGGTGGGTTTTGGCTGGCTTCTTTCTACAGCCTGTTTTATCAGCAAAGCCTTTGTGACCTGTATCTCGTGCCAACCTTCTGTCTCATCCTGTGACTTAGAATGCCTGTCTGGGAATGCAACCCAGTAGATCTCTGTCTCATTTTACCCAGCTCCTGTTTAAGATGGAGCTGCTCTGGTTTACGTGCTTCCTACAACACCAGGCTTGGCTTTATTTTCACCTCCACATTCCCAGTGTGTCTGCTGACTAAATGGACGAATCCATCTTTGGAGTTTTTTTTAACCCTTGGAGGAGGGTAGGAGGAATTTTTCAGCGGGTGGGTTCAGTAGGGGCTGCAGTGACTGAATGGCCCCTAAAATGTCTGAGTTGCCATTTGTTGAAGGTTCATAGAAATGCCAAGCCCAAGTGGCAATTAGCATGAGTCTGCGGGATTTCCCACCTGAAAAAAAATGAAGGATTTCTTCTATTCTTCTGAATTGTAAACCAAAAATAAAATTCTAAACCCCCCAAGCGACTGAATGGACCCCTCCTCTCAGCCAAGAGTATCCTAAATCAATCTGAAACACTAGTTCAAGCCACGATGGGAACAGGTGGCTGGACAGGCCTCATTACATCTTATGCCGTTGCAATTCAGGCACAGCTGACCAGCATTAACATTAAAACAGAGTCCTAAAGACTGACAATAGACTTTTTATAGCAATAAGATACCAACATGACAGATAGCAGGCTCTGAAAGAAATCGAAGTATTTTACCCCAAAATATATTTCTTTGACATTATTGTGAAATGGCCCTGATAAAAAACATGTATTAGGTTGGCGTAAAAGTAATTACAGTTTTTGCCATTTAAAGTAATGGCATTAAAAGCAATTGTAATGCCATTAAAAGTAACATGATCTATTCTCTCTGAAGCCTGCTACTTGGAGGCTTCATCTGTGTAATAAGAACCTCGGTCACCACAGCCCCTTATCTTAACCCAGACACTCCTTTCTATTGATTCCAAGACTTTAGGTGATAACTCTTTCAACCCACTGCCAATCAGAAAATCTTTGAATCCTAGAAGCACCCCACTTTGAGTCGTTCCGCTTTTCTGAACCAAACCAGTGTCCATCTTACATGTATCGATCGATGTCTTATGTCTCCCTAAAATGTATAAAAGCAAGCTGTAGTCTGACCCCCTTGGGCACATGTTCTCAGGCTCTCCTGGGGCTTTGTCATGGGTCATGGTCACTCAAATCTGAATGTGACCATGGATCGTGGTCACTCACATCAGAATAAATCTCTCCAAATACTTGACAGCGGTTGACTCTTTTCATCAACGCTAATAGAAGATAGTTTTATTTAAGGAAAGTTTTGAAAGTCACCGAAACTCCAGGCATTGCTTTGAAGGTTGCCCCCACCTACCACCCTTTGTTTTTCCCTTCACAAATAAGAACAGAAATTCTCTCCCACCCAGAGCAACAAGGCTCTCGAGGCGGAGTGGGGATGAAGGGGCACTTCATCTCAACAGGGCCTCCCTTGGAGAATTTAATGTCTGCTACATGCTCCCTTGAAAATAAATAAACCTCATATGCCAAATATTTAGCCCTTCAAAATTGATAAATGAGGAAAAGGAATTACCATTTCAGCAGGGCATAACTTACTTTCAGATTTTTTTTTTTTTTTTTTTGACATAGAGTTTCACTCTTGCCTCCTGCAGGCTGGAGTGCAGTGGCACAATCTCAGCTTACTGCAACCTCCACCTCCCAGGTTCAAGAGATTCTCCTGCCTCAGCCTCCAGAGTAGTTGGGATCACAGGCGCCCACCACCACACCCGGCTAATTTTTGTATTTTTAGTAGAAATGGGGTTTCCGCATGTTGGCCAGGCTGGTCTCGAACTCCTGACCTCAAGTAATCTGCCCGCTTCGGCCTCCCAAAGTGCTGGGATTATGGGCATGAGCCCCCACACTCGGCCCAGCCCAGACTTTGAATGTCATTTGGTCTAACTGCCAATTCACTCATTCAACAAGTATTTACTGAGCACCTGCTATGCATCAAGTATAGAAACTAAGCACCACAGAACTTACATCCTAGTGGAGAAAATAATGATAGTCAACACCGACAAGGTACTTGCCACATGTCATACGCTGTTCTAAGTTCTAGTTTGTGTAGTTTTCATCCTTTGTACATTCTTTGAGGAACTCTGTCTTGGAGGAGGAAAGATCCATTCAACACTACATTAAATTCATTTGGTATCCTGACCAGTTCAGCCCAACACACACATGAAATGCACTTACGTGCTGCCCAAGACATCTCTGTGACTGCACAGGAGTGGGGTGTCATAGATGGCGCAGCCAGCATCCATCCCCCTACCCCGTCCTCATTCCCAAGAGTCCTGAACTTGCTCAGGAGCCTCCTGCTCCCCTCTGCATCTCATGGGCCTCCGAGATACTGACTGCACTCCAGCTATGGAGCTGCTCAAAGTTAATCCCGTCTTCCTGGACTGATTGAGTCAAGGGTGCACAGGAGACCCACCTGAGTATCTCATGGGCCTCCGAGATACTGACTGCACTCCAGCTATGGAGCTGCTCAAAGTTAATCCCGTCTTCCTGGACTGATTGAGTCAAGGGTGCACAGGAGACCCACCTGAGCCAAGTGTGTTCTAGGAGGTGTCTGCTGGATCCTTGCAAGCTGTGCCTTCCTCACACTTCTGGAAGACATTCCAGAAAGGACCCTGTTACTCCTGTTGGACGGGAACAGAGGTCAAACGGGAACCAGGCACGGACTGTGGGCAGCAGACCAGAAAGATGGAACACATCTGGGTCCTCAGGGACATCTTCAGGGAGCTGAATGAACCAAGCGTGCAGCCCGCCCTGCCTTACCGGTGGAGATACACGAGCCAGCACACTACGTTACAGATGGAGCCTCGTGAAATGTGGGCTCTGTGAGTGCGGGCAAAGCTATCCTGATTCATAATTCATCCCATTTACAGTGTTGACAGAGGGCTTTGAGCTGATGTTTTACATTTTGTTGTGGTTATCATTGTTCATTTTCTTACTCTCTGCTTTTTACCCTCAGACCATGGTTGAAATAATATTTTACCAAGAATATTCGGCCCATTGTTATAACCATGAATGTCGTATAAGGGAAACACTAGATTTTCAAATAGAGGTGATTTTTTAATGATCACCAGTGGATTGGAGTTTGAAACATAACATGATTATTAACTGATGAATTTTAAAACTCACAAGTGCTTCCTCAGGTGGTAAACCAACTAAGATGATTTGTACCTAAGACCAGAACTTCCTCTGGCTCTATGGGCAACTAAGTTACTTAAAAGTATCTCTTTTTTTTCTGGGACACTTTTGTTTCGGAATTTTTAAAAGGCTTAATATTTTTAGAGCGGCGTTTAGGTTTACACAAAAATGGAACAGAAGGAGCACCCCCACCTTTCCCCCAGGGTGACACAGTGCCCAGGCTTCTTCCCACCTGTGGGCCTCTCATCTACAGCACAGGCCTCTCACAGTGGCCCAGGGGACAGTCTCCAGTCCACTAAGTCATCTTCAGCATGCACCTCTGCTGGGGCAGCTCGATTCACCAATATCTCTAAAATGATATTTTCTTTTCCTCCATTCCTTTTTTTTTCCAGAGGCAGGGTCCTGCTCTGTCTTCCAGAGTGGAGTGCAGTGGCATGATTGTAGCTCACTGCAGCCTCGAATTCCTGGACTCGAGATCCTTCCAACTCAACCTCCAGAGTAGATGAGACAGAGTAAGCTACCAAACCAGGCTAATTTTTTTTTTTTTTTTTTTTTTTTTTTGTAGAAACGGGGTGGCCCTATCTTGCTCAGGCTGGTTTCGAACTCCTGGGCTCAAAGGAGTTGAGCCCTCGGCCTCCCAAAGTGCTGAGATTCCAGGTGTGAGCCACCACGCCCAGCCTACATTTTGCATTTGATCATTGTGTATATACAACACAAATGAGTGATGGTCACGTGGAGAGACAGAGCAAGTGAGAAAAGCACAGCTCACCCGTCCAAATACGTTACCTCCCACATTTTTTTTAATCTGTGAAATTTCCTCTGACCCCCTCCCAAGTACCATGATGTGATGGAGACAATGTCATCAATGGCTTAGTCCTGAGACCCAGACGAACAGGGAACTCCTTGGAGAGATTTTGATGCTTCAGATTTTAACTACATTCCTCAATATAATTTCTCAATATAATTCCCAATGTAATTTATGTAGTTCTTTTTCTTTTTAAGAAAATATGGCCTTGGTGGGAATGCTGGTCTTGCAGCTGCTTCCTCCCATGTATTCCACCCATGCACACAGCCCTAGAATCACTCAGGCTGGGAAGGAGAGAGGTTGCGTTCAATATAAATGCAAAATGCTCCAGACATTCATCATTATCTGTGCTGTGCATGAATAACGACAGCAGCTTGCAAGTGGGCAGGACTTGGCGGAGAGGCCCCGTCACAAATCCACTGCCGCACCAACACACTCCGACGAAGTGCCTGTGAAATCTGCCTTCAGTCACTAATTCACACTCCAGGGACAGAGCTGCGAACAGCTCAGAGCACATAATTCTCATTTTAATAACAGTTTCCTTAACCTTCAGACACTCTTTACAGCACTTTTTGCCACCTTTTCAAAAATTAAAATGCCTGATTCCTTTAAGGTTAAATCTCAGGTTTGCTTTCGTTTAATCATCTTTTTAATTTTGTAACTTTACAAACAGCAGAGATTTTATTTTGTCTTCAGATACCTTGCAACGCTTTCTCTAGCTTGGTTGCATTTTTAAAGATCAAAATGAATCGTTCACATATTCTACATTCATTATTCTGTCTCCTGCAGCATTCTAAATAATGTAGGTATTGTAGATGCTTCTGTGATGAGCACGGAATGGATTTGCAATGCCCTGCTAAAATATGCTTTTCATCTCTCAGATCATAAAATGAGTTTTCTTCTCTTGGTTTCTGAAGACCTGAGAAATACTCTTCTCTTCTGGAATGTATTGCAAGACACAGGGGAGGGTCCTTTGGGACAGAGGATAAGATGAGTCTGATTAACTGAACTAATGAAATTGACAGATGAGCTGGCATGGCTCCAAAGAGGGAAATTTACAAGAATTTTGGTGGCTGGATTTATGAACCCCAAACAGGTTTGTACCTGGAATTAGGGTTTGATTGTTCCTGTGGTCAGCTGGCTTGGTTGTACTTTCCCATCAGCAACCCAGCCCAGGTGAGACAACTATTCAGATGCAAGAATATTGTGATAGTATGGCTCAGTGGCTATATGAAAATTGCACTGATTTGTTATTTAAATTGGTTTGTTAGAATTCTTTTTTTTTTTTTTTTTGAGACAAGATCTCACTGTGTTGCCCAGGTCAGAGTGCAGTGGCACAATCAGATCTCACTGCAGCCTCCACCTCCTGGGCTCAGGCAATCCTTCCACCTCAGCCTCCTGAGTAGCTGGGACGACAGGTGCATACCACCATATCCAGCTAATTTTTGTATTTTTTTGTGGAGATGAGGTCTTGCTATGTTGGCCTATGCTAGTCTCAAACTCCTGAGCTCAAGTGATCCTCCCACCTCAGCCTCCCAAAGTGCTGGGATTACAGGCATGAGCCACCACACCTGGCCAGAATTATTTTAATAAGCCAGGGTTCACATGGTTGTACATTTTAAAATGAGATTTGACATCAAGAAAATAATAGGCAATTAATCCTAAATTTGAGTTCCTAGTGCAAGTCTCTCCAGTCCTTAGAGACTCTAGGGGAAAATGCATTCCTTGCTTCCTCTAGCTTCGGGTGGCTGCTGGCATTCCGTGGCTTGTGGCCACATCCCTTCAATCTCTGCCTTTGTGGTCACATTGCCTCCTCCTCTTGTGACCAGCTGTCTGATCTCTCTCTGTCTTTCTCTTGTAAGGACATGTGTGCTAGCACTTAGAGCCTGCCTGGATAATTCAGAATCAACTCCCCAAGGCAGGTGGATCACAAGGTCAGGAGATCGAGACCATCCTGGCTAACACGGTGAAACCCCGTCTCTACTAAAAATACAAAAAATTAGCTGGGTGTGGTGGCAAGCGCCTGTAGTCCCAGCTACTGGGGAGGCTGAGGCAGGAGAATGGCGTGAACCCGGGAGGCGGAGCTTGTGGTGAGCCTAGATCACACTACTGCACTCCAGCCTGGGTGACTGAGCAAGACTCCGTCTCAGGGGAAAAAAAAAAAAAAAAGAATCAACTCCCCCAGATTCTTAACTTAATGACACTATTTGCAACATAAGGTAATGGTCACTGTTTTGCCATACAAGGCGATATTTTAGGCTCCAAGCATTACGATGTGGACATGTCTTTTTAGGGGCTACTACTGAAGTCACTGCAAGGTCCTCACTTTTTTCCTCTTTTGAGATGGTGAAAAAGGATTTCCTTTGTAGAGGGGGACGATCTGGAGTGTTCTGTTAGTTTCCTATTTGCTGTCATAATAAATTACTACAGGGAGAGGCACAGTGGCTCACACCTGCAGTCTCAGGACTTTGGGAGGTTGAGGTGGATGGATCACCTGAGGTCAGGAGTTCGAGACCAGCCTGGCCAACATGGCAAAATCCCGTCTCTACTAAAAATACAAAAATAGCCAGGCATGGTGGCACGCACCTGTAATCCCAGCAACTCAGGAGGCTGAGACAGGAGAATTGCTTGAAACTGAGTGGCGGAGGTTGCAGTGAGCGGAGATCACACCACTGCACTCCAGCCTGGGTGACAGAGGGAGATCCTGTCTCAAAAAAAATTAATGAACTAAAAAATTACCACAAATTCAGCAGCGCTGTTTTTTCTTGGTATATTCTGCTCACCACGTTCTGGCTTTCTGTCTATCCAAGCAGTAATGATCCCAACAATTCTTCTTTCCTATCCAGTTGGATTCTCCTCCCATTCCACATTTCCACACCTCTGCTAAAGCTCATTCCTTGCCTCTCCTTGCTGACTATTGCAAACCCCACCTGACTATTGCAACCCTGACTCTGTCTCCTCTGCCACGCCCCCATGAGGTTTGCTCTTCTGCTATGGAGTTCACTAAAACAACAGCCTTTTCCAGCATGTTCCTTCCCTTGATCAAAAGCCTTACATGCCTCTCCTTACCCCAGCGATCTGGCCCAAAGCAGACTCCTGAGAACACACAAGATGATTTCCAGGATAACTCAGATGAACATCTTTTGAAAGACCCATGTTTATTTTAATGAGTTTCAGGGTAAAGAGTAGTCGGAAAATGAAACTCATGTCTTCACAAATATTTATGCTTAGGATGCAGCTGTAGGTGAAGTAAAGAATATGAAATCCATTCAAATAAATATAATAAGTAAATTAATATCCAAATGGAAGGCAGGTAGGGACAAATGATGGTGGTAGTAAACAGATTATTAAAGTCTGAAAAGTCCTGACACACAGGATAAATTCTAAATTAGTTTGGAAAAAAGAATATTGACTCTCTGAGCTAGTCTTGCTCCCAACATGACTACTATCTAAAACATCCGCATTTTTGCCAGACGTTTTCTTAGCATCCCCTGAACTAAGCACCTCATGCTCATGGGTTTCTCCCACCTGCCATGTCCCCCACCCCTCCATCTTGCTTGTACGAATCCATTGAGACTTAGCTCATGCCTTACCTCCTCCAGGAAGCCTTCCCTACTTGCCAACTCCTCTGAGATCTTTTCCTCTCCTGGCTGCCTATGGTGCCTATTGCTTGAATGTCTCCTTTGTGGTTTCTCCATAACCCATCTGGTGCCTTTCTCCCTGAGTGATGTCCCTAAAATACAGACACTGCCTCTCACCATAGACCATCAGAGGGCAGTGTTTTTGGAAGTCCCGGGATTTTAGTTGCAAAGATACCCCCTACTCATCCTAAAGGTGCAAATTCTTTTTTGGGCAAAAAGCCCCTTAAGAACAGCAGGTCACTGAAATCCATCTCAAACAGGCACAGGCAAAAAATATATATGTGGTTTGCATGATGAATCATTTGGTGGCCAGGTGAGGAAAGGTGAGGTGGCTCACGCCTATAATCCCAACACTTTGGGAGGCCGAGGTGGGCTAAGTTCAAGACCAGCCTGGCCAACACGGTGAAACCCCGTCACTACTAAAAATACAAAAATTAGCTGGGCATGGTGGCATGTGCCTGTAATCCCAGCTACTTGGGAGGCTGAGGCAGAAGAACTGCTTGAATCCGGGAGGTGGAGTTTGCAGTGAGCTGAGATCGCGCCACTGCACTCCCGCCTGGGTGACAGAGCAAGACTCCAGCTCAGAAAAATAAAAAAGTTTGGGGTGAGGGGTTTCAGGCATGGCTGGATCCGGTAGCTCAAATCATGTCTTCAAGGCTCCATTACTTGTACTGTTTTCTGCATTCTCCACACACACAGGCAAGTCCCTCTCTGTTTGCTGGTCCAGTTTTACATCCTGACAGTAACAGATCCTGGGTTATCTTTCCCACTAGTTTTTATTGGCCTGATTTGGATCATGTGATGGTCAGTGAGTCACTCTGGCCAAGGAGAAGTGGGGAGTAGAATATACTGATTGGCCAGGACTGGATCATTGGATCATGAGCCTATATCTAGAACTGGAGAAGAGTAGGGCCGATTCTTCCATATAGAGTGAAGGGGCAATAGGAGAGGTCACCAAAAATAAAATCGAGACTGGGCTTCCAGGAGAAGAAGGAACAGACGCTCTGCAGACAGAAGCAACAGCTGACCCCATGACATTCTGTGAATGAAACAGGTAGGAAACTTGTGTATTCAACACACTATAGCAGGGGTCCCCAACCCCTGGGCCATGGACCAGTACCAGTCCATGGCCTGTTAGGAACAGGGCCACACAACAGGAGGTGAGTGGCAGGTCAGTAAGCATTACTACCTGACCTCTGCCTCCTGTCAGATCAGCAGCAGCATTAAATTCTCATAGGGACGTGAACCCTATTGTGAATTGTGCAAGCGAGGGATGTGGGTTGTGTGCTCCTTATAAGAATCTAATGCCTGATGATCTGAGGTGGAACCATTTCATCCTGAAACCATCCCCCGCACTCCAGTCCATGGAAAAATTGTCTTCCGTGAAACTGGTCCTTGGTGCCAAAAAAGTTGAGGACCGCTGCACTATGGGAAAGAAGACAATGAAATCAGAGGCAGGGAAAAAATACGATTATGAGAAAGTGAATGGGGCTGGTATTTGCAGGTATTTTGTTATTGTTGTTTGAGAAAAGAATTGTAAAGATGTGTAACACGTCAATGCTTTGAAAAGGACAAAAGTGTTTTGTGAGGTGTAATGTATTATGCAAACAAAAGGCAATGTGGAAACTACCGCTGAAGACTGAAGATACTCAATCCTTATTCCCTCGGGATCTCTGGTTTCTATAGAGAGATTAGGTTTTGTTTACCTGTTTTAAATATTAAACTTTCAGTTTTGTAGCTTAGTTCTTTAACTGAGAGAAAGAATGTGTGTCTTTATATAATGTGGATCATCAGCTCCATTTGATCTAAAGCTAAAGCTCTCTCTAAATCTTTTATCTGACTCAGGGCTTTGCTCATGTGTCTGCACTTAGCCTCTGTTAAGTAAAGAACGGTACCACAGATGGAAACTGGCTACAGAGAACAGGCTCCTTGGGGTGTCCATGAGAAAATTATCCTATCCCCTGATAATAAGAGTGGATCAAAAAAGGAGAGAAAGGATTAAGAAGCAAAAACCTCAGTGTGGCTGCAGGAGGCAAGTATCATTATTCCCCTCTCTTTCTATTCCCCTCTCTTTCTGTCCCAATCAACAGTTTGTGAAATTTCTCCATGTTCCCACCACACTCGTCACTCCATATACCCCAGAAACACTGGCCTCAGTTCTGGTCCTTCGAAGATTCTGGTCCTAGTAGACTGAAATTCCTTGAAACAGATAAACCTCATCTACGTTGTTCACTGCTGTTTGCTTATAACCTAGTCTCTTAGTCCATTTAGGCTGCTATAACAGAATACCATGAACCAGGCACCTTATACACAACAGGAATTCATTTCCCACAGTTCTGGAGGCTGAGAAGTCCTAAGATCTAGGCAGTAGCAGATTTGGTGTCTGGTGAGGGCCTGCTTTCTGATTCATAGATAGCACCTTCTTCTTGTGTCCTCAAACGGCAGAATGGGCAAGGCAATTTTCCAGGGCCTCTTTTGCAAAAGCACTAATCCCATTCTTGAGGGCTCTGCCCTCTTGATGTAATCACCCCTCAAAGGCCCCACCTGTAATATCATCACATCACTAATTAGGCTTCATCACATGAGTTCTGCAGGAACACAAACATTCAGGCCATAGCGCCTAGCCCAGTAGCTGATGTGAAAGAGACACTCAATAGATATTTGTTGAATGAATGTACTCCCTCATCAATGAAATGTGCTATCACACATCTTTTTAGGGATGTGTTGCTTTGTTCTATTTCTTTTGTGTGTCTCTGATCTCTAGTGAAATGATGAAGTTGAGGGGTTCAACCACTGGAATAACCCCAGAGCTTCTCAGCCTCGGCACTACTGACGTTTTTATCTAGATAATTCTTCGCTGCTGGGAGGTGGCTTTTACATTGCAGGACGTTTACTAGCATCCTTGGACTTCATCCACCAGATGCCAGTAGCAGGCATGGATGCATGTGCACACACACACACACACACACACACACACCATTGATACAACAAAAATGTCTATAAATATTGCTGATGTTCCCTAGGTTGTACAATTGTCATTGGTAGAGAATCCTTGTATTAAACTAGTGTCATAATAAGCACCAAGTGAGTGCTCAATGTACCCTTGTTGGATGAGAAAGCGCTCTTCAGTTTTATCTGCCTTGAGGATTTCAGACCATCACTCTCCTAAAATCTTGCACCTTTGCTAATGCTTCAGTTCACTCCTCAAGCACCTGATGAGTACTTGTGAAATATAGGCCCCTGTTTGGGGCACTGAAGATCCGTAACAGCATGACCCAGTCCTGGACTCAAAGAACTCATATCTATCAGGGGAAATGAACAAAAAACATCAGGCTGTGACAAGTCCTACCGTGAAGGCCACGATGGAAGTTAGGGCAGCACCAAGGAAGCGCACGGTCAGGCTGGAAGGGCTTCATAAAGCAGAAGCTCTGTTTTGTTCCAGCCACACTCCAGAGCAAAGAGCATGTCCTGACCCACAGGAGCCACTCAAGAAAGCCACTGAAAGACCTCCAGGAGGAGCAGGGATTGAAACACCAAAAGAAAATGACAATCCTGGTGGCTCTGCAGGTATTGCATGGGCAGCCTGTTTTTATTCTAAAGAGAGAGATGAGTAAGTTGGCTCCATCAGGGAATCTGGAAGTAAATCAGGGCCCAGACTGGTTTTGGGGGAAACCAATGGTGAACCCTCAGTGAGAAAAGATACTCAATGTCACTACAAACCCAAGAAATGTAAGTGAAAGCAACAATCAATTCCTTTGGAAATGTTGGAAATGAAGAAAGTGTGTCCACTTTGGTTGGATTCTGGTACTCTAGAAGTCCATATAAATCCCTGGGCAAGCTCAATAAATAAATGTTAATAATAGCAGCTAACACTAAAATATTTATTTGTTCAGTATATTGTTTTGACAATTACTTATTTCCCATGACTCCCTTAATCTCCACAGAAAATCTGTTGGGTAGCTATTATTATCATCATCTATTTCTTACTGATGAGAAAACCGATGATCAGAGAATTCGCTTTTCCTAAATCACTCACCTAGTAAATTCCAGAGCCAGAATTTGAACCTAGGCAGTCCACAACAAAATCTGTGCTCTTAACCAGAGTTATAAAGGGTCTGAAAATACCAAAATGACTTTAACATCAAAGTCATAACCATTTTAAAGAATATAGAAGAGTTGGGCATGGTGGTGCATGCCTATAATCCCAGCTACTCAGGAGGCCAAGGTGGGAGGATTGCTTGAGCCCCAGAGTTTGAGATAAGTCTGGGCAACACAGTGAGACTCTGACTCAAAAAAATAAAAAAGAAAAAAGAAAAAAAATAATTTAGAGGAAAAGACAGAATAAATACAAAGATGGAGAATTTCAACAACAAAAAATTGAGAACTCTGAAATAGAACCAAAAGGAAATTCTAGAACTAAAAAATTCATTATCTGAAATTAGAATCTCTTGGGTGAACATAATAGTAGACCAGACATAAAAGAAGAGTCAGTGGGCCGGGTGCGGTGGCTCAAGCCTGTAATCCCAGCACTTTGGGAGGCCAAGACGGGTGGATCATGAGGTCAGGAGATCGAGACCATCCTGGCTAACACGGTGAAACCCCATCTCTACTAAAAAAATACAAAAAACTAGCCAGGCGTAGCAGCAGGCACCTGTAGTCCCAGCTACTCGGGAGGCTGAGGCAGGAGAATGGCATAAACCCAGGAGGTGGAGCTTGCAGTGAGCTGAGATCCGGCCACTGTACTCCAGCCTGGGCAACAGAGCGAGACTCCGCCTCAAAAAAAAAGAAGAAGAGTCAGTAAATCCAAAGTCAAATTGATAATAATTATCTAACTGAAGTGGAAAAAGAAAGAAGTGTAGAGCAACATCGAACAGTCAAACATATGTATAATTGGAGATTCAGAAGGAAAGAAAAGAGGCAATAGAGAAGAAACAATATTGACAGTTAAAATGGCTGAAATTTCCCCAGAATATATTAAAGACATTAAGCCACAGATTCAAGAAGCTCTGTGGCCTGGCATGGTGGCTCGTGCCTATAATCCCAGCATTTTTGAAGGCTGAAGTGGGTGGATCACTTGAGGTCGGGAGTTTGAGACCAGCTTAGCCAACAAAACCCCATCTCTACAAACAATACAAAAATTAACCAAGGGTGGTGGTGCATGCTTGTAAGCCCAACTACTCAGGAGGCTGAAGCAGGAGAATCACTTGAACCCAGGAGGCCGAGGCTGCAGTGAACTGAGATTGTGGCACTGCACTCCAACCTGGGTGACAAAGCAAGACCTTGTCTAAAACAAAACAATTTAAAAAAATAAGAAGAAGCTCTGTGAATGCTGAGTAGGACAAATACAAAGAAAGTTACATTTAGGTACATTATAATCAAACTTCTAAATATCAAAGATAAAGAGAAAAAATCTTTAAGACAGCTAAAGAAAATATATCCTATACATCAGAACAATCAGAATGATGGGTGACTTCTCTCAGAAATCATGGAAATCATAAGGATAAAAATTGTATTTTCAAAGTAAAACTATGTCTCAAAGGGTTAAAGAAACCAGTGGCTAAATTCTTGGGCTTACAGGATAACAGATTTTTAAAACAAACAAACAAAATATCTGATTTTTAAAACAGATTTAAAAAAAAAAAAACAAAAGGCTGGGCGCGGTGGCTCAAGCCTGTAATCCCAGCACTTTGGGAGGCCGAGACGGGCGGATCACGAGGTCAGGAGATCGAGACCATCCTGGCTAACACGGTGAAACCCCGTCTCTACTAAAAAATACAAAAACCTAGCTGGACGAGGTGGCGGGCGCCTGTAGTCCCAGCTACTCGGGAGGCTGAGGCAGGAGAATGGCGGGAACCCGGGAGGCGGAGCTTGCAGTGAGCTGAGATCCGGCCACTGCACTCCAGCCTGGGCGACAGAGCAAGACTCCGTCTCAAAAAAAAAAAAAAAAAAAAAAAAACAAAAAACAAAAAACTGAAACTGTGCTCCTAAAGAATAAGTAACAAGTAACTAACAAAAATTCTTGGCTGGGTGCAGTGGCTCACGCCTGTAATACCAGCACTTGGGGAGGCTGAGGAAGGCAGATCACTTGAGGCCAGGAGTTCGAGACCAGCCTGGCCAACATAGTAAAACCCTATCTCTACCAAAAAATACAAAAATTAGCTGGGCATGGTGGCACACGCCTATAAACCCAGCTACTCGGGAGGCTGAGGCAGAAGAATTGCTTGAACCCGGGAAGCGGAGGTTGCAGTGAGCAGAGATCATGCCACTACATTCCAGCCAGGACAACAGGGTGCGAGACTCAGTCTCAAAAAAAAAGAAAAAGAAAATTGAGTTTACAAGATAACAGATAAGAAGAAAAAACAACTTTCAGAAATGCTGAAATTCCCTCCACTTATAAAATGTAAAAACTGGCTAATATCAGTTAGAACCAAGATGGCCAACTAGAGTTTGCACGACACGCTTGCTGATGTCACAGCCTAACTTTCCACCACGTTTCACACTAACTCTTCCCCAAATTTACACGTGCTACCCATGAGTTAACATAAAAGAAAACTACACATGCCCAAGGATTTTCCAGACCTCCCCTTTTCTTCCACCAACGCTTACTAATCTTGAAATCCACTGCATGCATTTCCTAATGAAAATACAGCCTTGAAGCTGGCACAAGAAGACAGATTTTAATCCAACTCCCATCTTCTTGGGAGTTGACTTGCAACATAAAACCTCCATTTTCTCAAAAACCTGGTGTCATAATATTGACTTCTAATGCATCAGGCAACAAGCTCCTTTTACTAAAGTAACAAAAGTGCTAGGGGATTAATAAAAACATATTGCCAACTTGGATTTCTATATCCGGTATTAAAAAATCTTCAAAAATGAAGTTGAGGCCGGGCGTGGTGGCTCACGCCTGTAATCCCAGCACTTTGGGAGGCTGAGGCAGGCAGATCACCTGAGGTCAGGAGTTTGAGACCAGCCTGACCAACATGGAGAAACCCCATCTCTACTAAAAAATACAAAATTAGCTGGGCATGGTGACACATGCCTGTAATCCCAGCTACTTGGGAAGCTGAGACAGGAGAATCACTTGAATCCAGGAGGCGGAGGTTGCAGTAAGCCGAGATCGCACCATTGCACTCCAGCCTGGGCAGCGAGAGCAACACTCCATCTCAAAAAATAAAAAAGAAATAAAAAAGAACAGGAAAAAAAAAGAAGTTGAAATAAAGACATTTTTCAAACAAATAAAATCTGAGAATTTGTTACCAACAGATCTACTCTATAAGAAATTGTAAAGAAAGTTCTTCAGACCCAGGCAAAATGATCTCAGATGAAAGCACACATCCACAGAAGGAATGAAGAACAGCAAGTGGATAACTATGTGGCTGAATAGAAAACACTACTACATTGAAAAGCGCTGATCTAAAGTAACAGTAATGACAATGTATTGTACGTTTTATTACATAGGTAGAGGAAAACATATGACATTAATAATAGAACAGACAAGAGTGGAAAATGGAATTGTACTGTTGTTCTTATTAGGCATATGAATAAGTATGGTACTAATTGAAGATTAATTGCAATAAATTAGGAACGTATGGGTGCAAAGACAGCAGAGGAGATACACTGGAGTAATGAAAAACACTTGATTAATCAGAGACAGAAAAGGAAGACCAAAAGAACAAAGATTAGGTGAGACGAACTAAATCCTTCACTTAACAGGCAGAGATCATCACACAAGATTAAAATAAGAAAACCAACGAAGAGCTAAACCCAGCTACAAGCTGTTCACAAGAAACAGACTTGAAACAGAAGTGAAAAAGAATAAACAGTCCATGAACCCAGCAACACAGAGGAATCTCAAAGCATGGGAGGGCAAAAGAGTGCCTACTTATGATGAAATATATGTGAAGCTCAAGAATGAACAAAAATTAACCTAAAATCATCAAGTATTAGGGAAGTAGGAGTGTAGTTATCTTGGGGGTATTATTTACTGCAAAAGGCCACAAGGGGATTTTCTAGTAGCAAAGAAATCTTCTGAATTACAAAGATGAATGTGTATTTTAAAATTCAGCAAGCTGTGTGTTTAAGATTTGTGCATTTTGCTCTATGTAGATTGTACTTCAGTGAGTGTGTGTGTGTGTGTGTGTGTGTGTGTGTGTGTTCTCACCGCTTTCCCTGCAGATGAGGTTTGCCAGGACTCAGAGGTTGATATGGAATTGGTGAGTGGATGGTTTGCTGAGGTGTCTCCAGCATAGCACGTGTGAGGATGCTAAGGAGGCAGGGGAGGGTGGAGGGAGAGCAGAAGTTACAACTAAGGACTCAGCAAATCCACCAGACCTGGCACTGGGATGGCCCTTCAGACTTACTCATGGTTGAGGACAGGGGCTGAGTCTTTGCAATCCTGAGTCACCCAGTTGTGGGATGCTGGCTGCCTTTAGGGAGAGGTTGCCACCTAGGGCATGGCAGCTTCCTTCACAGGTTGGCAACTCCTGGCAAGGGACGCTGCTGTGAGCTGTCTGCAGCCAACACTCCTAGCTCCTGGGGCAATGGGCACCAGGTCCCAAAGGGAAGATCTGGTGGCAACCACAACATCCCTCATCCAAGCCACCAACCTTGTTCACCTCGATGACTGCAACAAGCCCCACTGGTCTCCAGGTTCTCACTCTGTCTTCATTAGGATTGGGTCACCATACTGATGCCAGGGGCTGTTTAAGAGAGCAAGTCACATGCATGACACCCTGCTTCGTTCCTTCAGTATCTCCCCATCCTGCCTGGAATGGAATTTTTATTTTTTTATCTTTATTATTATTATTGTTTAAGACAAAGTTTCGCTCTTTTGCCCATGCTGGAATGCAGTGGCGTGTTCTCCGCTCACGGAAACCTCCACCTCCTGGGTTCAAGCGATTCTTCTGCCTCAGCCTCTGGAGTAGTAGGGACTACAGGCATGCACCACCATGCCTGGCTAATTTTTGTGTTTTTAGTAGAGATAGGGTTTCACCACATTGGCCTGGCTGGTCTCCAACTCCTGACCTCAGGTGATCCTCCCGCCTCAGCCTCTCAAAGTGCTGGGATTGCAGGTGTGAGCCACCATGCTCGGCCTGGAATGAAATTCTTTACTCTGGCTATGAAGGCCCAGCTGCCTCACTCCACTCAGCCACACCCCAGCTCAAGGGGCTTGTGTAGAACAGGGTGACCAAGTGGCCCTGGTTTGCCTGGGACTTCCTGGCTTTGCCTCTGAAAGGAGGAGTCAATCCACCCGCCCTCATGGCCCAGCGCGTGGTGGGAAGAGGGCAGCAGAGTCTGAGCTTCGCATTCCCTCATTCCTGGGAGATGGTTCCCAAGAAGCTCAGAGCCCCCCAAACTGTGCACAGGGAGGGTATGCATTTGCTGTGGCTGGGCAGTGATTAGAACTTACAAAGGCATGCTGAGGTGTGACTGCAGCCGAAGGAGCATGACTCCCTCCCTCCACGGTAGTTAGAGCCACAGTGCATTCTATCCACCAGGGACCCGAGGAGCTTGAATCTGTCAGGATGTGCCCCTCCGGGAGCCGAATCTGACTGGTATATCAGGGCCAGGCAGTTCTCCAAAACATTCCTACCAGCTGTCCCAGGTCCAGCCTCCCTGGATGTAAATCTTACTGATTCCAATATTTGCAAAGAAAGAAAATAGGAGCGGGAGGAGATGAAGCAAACTCTCCTGTGGCCTCTTCTACTCTAAAGTTGACTTTGACACTTCGAGTCCCACTCAGAGCGTCTCAATAGTGGGTGCCTTTGGCATTTCCTGCAGGGCAATTTTCATTGTGTGGAACTGTCTGAGATATTGCAGAACATTTCATGTCCCTGGCTCATGCTCAATAGAGGTCAGTAGATCACTTCTTTGCCTAACCACTGTAACAGCATAAAACACCCTCACCCCTTCCCACTCATATGGGCTTGCATGCAAATCTGACACTCAAAAATGCCTTTTAAACTAAGTGGGGGAAGGGGCAGACATGCTCCCAACAGCATTACTAGCTGGGCAGGGTTCTCCACAGGGTGCCAACCCATTTAGTTCTAAGCTCTCACACCTGTTAAAGAATCTCAGTAGGCCGGGCGCGGTGGCTCAAACCTGTAATCCCAGCACTTTGGGAGGCCGAGACGGGCGGATCACGAGGTCAGGAGATCGAGACCATCCTGGCTAACACGGTGAAACCCCGTCTCTACGAAAAATACAAAAAACTAGCCGGGCAAGGTGGCGGACGCCTGTAGTCCCAGCTACTCGGGAGGCTGAGGCAGGAGAATGGTGTAAACCCGGGAGGCGGAGCTTGCAGTGAGCTGAGATCCGGCCACTGCACTCCAGCCTGGGAGACAGAGCCAGACTCCGTCTCAAAAAAAAAAAAAAAAAAAAGAATCTCAGTAAATCCTCACTATTTCTGCAAAGAGAAGGGAAGGCTATTTACTGAGCATTCAGCATCCTAAACTGAGACAGTTACAACAAAATGTGAGAAAAGGAGAGAGGGATTCATGGTACCCAGCCAGCAGACGTTCTTGGAGCACTTACTCCGTCCCAGGCACTATGGATTGAGACACTGTCCTGGCCAGGCGTCGGCAAACATCCCCTCCACCCCGTCTATGTTCAGCGCTCCACCCCTCCCACAGGAGTGTGTGAAAGAGGGTCCTTTCCATCTCAGTGTCTGTCTGAGGGGCACAGTGCCCTGGTTTGCTGATTTCGGGGTGTCTGCATGAAGTGGACTCAGTGGAGACTGAGCCAAGTCTTGGGCACAGATGGCTTCTCTTTTGCTGCGAGATCAGAAGGGTCCATGATGACCTGTGTCATGTGTATTCGTTACACTACGAAATCCATGACCTTCCAGCAATAACTGAAGCTTAGACAGACTAAGAAACTTGTTCAAAGTCACAAACCAGGGTCCCTGGTGGGCTTGGGATTTGAACCCAGACTGACTGGCCTCAGGGCCCTGACACATAACCATGACAATAGTCCCCAGAGTCCTTCCTGTTCTTAGAGCCTGTATTAGTCCATTTCACACTGCTGATAAAGACATACCTGAGACTAATTTATAAAGAAAAGGAGGTTTAATGAACTCACAGTTCCACATGGCTGAGGGGGAGCCTCACAGTCATGGCAGACGGTGAAAGGCATGTCTTACATGGTGGCAGACAAGAGAGAATGAGAGCCGCAAAAGGCGAAAGCCTTTATAAAACCATCAGCTCTCTTGAGACATATTCACTACCACGAGAACCACCCCCATGATTCAATTATCTCCCACCGGGTCCCTCCCACAGTTTCATGGGAATTATGGCAGCTACAATTCGAGATAAGATTTGGGTGGGGACACAGCCAAACCATATCAGAGCCTGTGGTTCACGGATCCAACCTCAGCATCTCACCCATAGCCCCAGCTTACTTAGGTTTAAGTGTACAAGGGAGACAAGTCGGGCATTTGCCATCCCCAGTCCAAGTAGGTAGAGCAAGCCTCGCTTTTTCTGGAATATCATTTATTGTCAGGACAGAACACAAATGTTTCCATGTCTGAGCAGTCATTTCTCTGTTCCTTCTGAAAAGAAGCCATTTAATCATCAGAGATGCCCTGGAAGTCCAGTGTAATTGTGGGTTGGTTTAAAAGCGCCTGCTCTGACCTCCAAGGACATCGGCTAACGTGGTGTGCAGCCACTTACACTCCACGCCACTGTGTGCTTAAGCACTGCATGAGAATTTATTCATCTGTTCCTCACAAGAGTTCCATAATCATCCCCATTCACAAACACAGAAATGGGCTCAGAGAGGCTAACTGAGTTAATGTGTCAGTGATAGAGCTGAGATTTGAACCCAGGCAGCGTGGTGCTGAGGAGGTCCACACACTTCACTACACCATGTGGCCCTTGAAATATGTCCCAGGCTCCAACTGCAAGGACATCTTTACGGGGGCAGGACTAGGAGTCAGTTTTTCCTTGGGTCCTGCAGTGCCCATGGGGAAGGGTGAGGTCGGCTGTGATTCACATTTCAGCTTTGCTGCTGTCTTTGCTGGAAGTCACCCCCCAAGACCTGTCTCAAGATCTCCTCCACCTCCTCCTTCAGGACTCAGGTCAAATGTCTCCCCCCTCCAATTCACTGAGTCCCCACTGGTCGTCACTGCCCCACCTCAGCCTGGTTAAATTTCTTTCCAGCACATTTCACTGTCCGAAGTCATCTTGGGTGTCACTTTGACTTCTTGTTGCGGGTCTTTGACTGTGAGTGTCAGGTCCATGGAGGCAGGAACTGGGGCACAGCTGCTTTCCTAGTGCCTGGAACCATGCCTGGCACAAACCATTGCTCAACAAACACCTGCAGGATGAGCGGAAGGTGCTGCCCCTGGAAGATGCCGGAAGAAACCGCCAAGGCAGCCCTATCCAACCTGCACACTGGACACAGGAAGCCACAGGAGCAGGGGGCAGGAGGTGGCCCCTGAGGCTGTGCTCATGACCACCCAGTGGCACTGCCACACAGGCACCCCAACCCCTTACCTGTTGTGTGACCTTAAGCAAGTTTCTTAACCTGTCTAGGCCTCAGTTTCCTCATTTGTAGAATGGCGATGGTCATCATAGAGTAACTGTAAGGAATACATTTCCTGAGTCCATCCATCCACATATTCATGTAACATAGCATCACATGAATGTGAGTCATCATCATTCAACTTATTGTCATCACCCCGGACAAGGACAGCCTGAAATCCTTGAGACTGGTGAGGTTTTCAGGCAGAACCTCACAAGTGAAGGAGGGAGACCCACCCACGTTCATCACAGTCATCACTGGGGCCAGGAGATAAACCACTGAGACCTCTTCAGCCTTGATCTGCCAGCCACAGCTAAGAAGGGGGGCACGTTCCTGTGTTCTGGTGCCACAGGACTTTGTTGGGCTCCTCCCCATTGCTGTTTGATTACACAAGTGACAGACCCCAGGAACTGCCACCTTCCAGGCCTCTAGCCTTGTCCACATTTCCCTGCATTGTGAGCTCCTTTGCTCCTGTCCTGCTGGGTTCTTCATTTCAAACATCTCAGTGCAAGATCCTCTGGAAACCTCGAACTGTGTCTGTCGCCTGCATTCCTTAGAAAGTAACCCAGCAAAGGCGAGATCATCACATTCTCACTGTTCAGAAGCACTGCACGGGAGGGGTGCCGCCAGGTGACTCCTGTCTCAATTCTTCCCCAAAGGCCTGGAGATGTAGGAGAGCTCTGGAAATTACACAAGGATTCCACAACAGCAGCACAATAGGCTGTGATTCAACCAAGATGTCAAAATCAGCACGCAGAGGGTGCAATTGAATGAGAAGCGTGGCTGGCACCAGAACATCACTTTTAATTGAGCCTCTGCCTACATTTTTGCATGCAACATGGAAATTAAGATTAACCTTCGAGAAAAATTAATCACCCCTGCTGCCTGCTCCTGCCCGTCCCTGTTTAACCTGTACTCTCCTGCCCTCCACTCTCCTTCTCAGAGGGGTCCTAGAGGTTCCTGTCACAGGCCAGGCTGCGACATTCACAACACATCCCAGCTCAGCCCAGCCCCTCCAGGGCTCTGAGAGAGTTGTCTCCCTGGCCCGAATGCTCAGACGTAGCCCCATGAAGAGCCCAGTGTGGCAGCCTGGGCTGTGGACTGCAGAAAGGACAGAAGATGATGGGGTGGGTGTCTGGGCAGTCGGGGGTTGGTGCATTGTGTGGGTTTCACATGTGGTTTCCCTCCAACAAGCACTCTGCCTTCCTTGCCAGATGTGGGGAGGGAAGGAAGCAGGGGTAAAAGTGAGGCAGTAGAGCTGGGGAGGGGTCCAGGTTGCAGGGACTTGTGTACAGGGCATGAGATGTCACTGGGGGCTTCCTACATGAGACACAGTGAGCAGTCAGGATTCAGGGTGAAGGCTCTGAGAGAAAAGCCCAGGGGAATACGGGAGAGAGGCAACATGAGAATCCATCAGCCACCACCCCAGTCCTTCTCTCCTCTGCCCAGGACCAGAGCTGGGGCCTGGGAGACAGGGCGGGCTTTCTGCAGAAGGGACACCCGCCCTGAGAGGAACTCAGGCTGTCATAGCCGCACAGACATTGCAATCCAGGAGCAGTGGCCACGCCCGTGAGGCAGCGGCATCAGGAGGGGGTGGAAACAGCAGATCACCCATAGGCTGGAAGCATCGGTCTTTGAGGTGAGCGAGGGGACCCAAAGCAAGTGACAGAGACGCACGCTCCTCAGCAAGCCCGAGAGGTCTCTGGGGACAGTGGGTCTGGGGGCAGGAAGCAGTGGGGGCCTCTTATGGGTGCTACATCGAGATCTAGCCCCTTCCGCCGTGAGCAGCAGGCACTCCCTGGGGATTCCACGTCATCAGCCTCTGGCTGGAGGCTTCCCAGCCTCTCCCTTTCTCTGTTTTGGGGGATTTGGGAGGGCACCAGCATCTCCATCTGTGCACTCCTGACCCCTGAGTGACATAAAGTAGGCCCTCTCCTTAGACACATTTCAGTCCTGTCTCACACAGCCCGGGCTCAGAAATGTGGCCCTATCCCAGTGTCTCGGGAGGAAATGGGGCTTGAATTTCTCATGAGACACCGAACACCCGGTGCCTCACAGCGCCGTGTGAGAGGATGCTTGGCGCGGTGACCTCCTTGCAATAACTATCACCTAATAGGGCCAGGAGAAGTGGAGGAGAAGGTGCCAGTAACAGGGCAGCCACGTGTTCAGAAGCAGCCCTTGCCTACACAGGAGCACCCCTCAGAGGTGCCCAGGCAGCTCCAACCAGCAGATAATGGGTGTCCAGAATGTGCAGAGCCAACCCAGATCTCAGCGGGGATAACCGATTTGCAAGAAAGAACTCGTTGGACTGAGCAGCTGCCATGAGTCCCAGCGGCTTGGCATTTTCTCCTGGAGGCTGTTTTCAGAGCCATACTGGGGTCGGGGGCTCCCCCTTGGCTTCTGTGGGCCCCGCAGTCTGCACCGGGCTTGGAGTCACCAGGCTAATTTCACGGACATTTACAGAGCCTACAGGAGGCCATAGCTTAGCGTGTCCCCTGCTAATTAGAGGACAGCAGCCAGTTGTTCCCGGTCAGAGCTTATAAAGCATGATTGCATTGTTATCTGGAGTGTCCCAGGAAGCGGACAGGAGCAGGTCAGATGCCAAAACCTGGTTCCTGCCACCTGGCATTCTTTGGAAGTGACCCTTTGAGGAGCATCGGCCATTGTGGGAGAGACGGGTATTGGGAAGCCTCCCTCCCAGCTCTCAGGGACTTAACTCTGCCCACATAGGGCAGGAGGATGATGCCTGAAACTATGCCTGTCCTCAAACACGGGGGACTGGGGTCTTTGCACGGTGGGATGTGAATGCCTGCAGGCTTGGGGGTCAGGGGACCCGTGTAGGGCTGGAAGAGGGGGTCTCGGCCACAGGACCAGCCCTGCTTCAGTCCGTGTAGCTGTGTGTGGAAGTACCCCCCAGCATTGCTTGACTTTCCTGGCAGCCAGGACAGCCTGGGTTTGAGTCCCTGCTACACATCAAAGAACCACATCCAACCATTTGTTTCCAGCCATTCTCAGCCTCCACCTCTCTCCCCTGCCCTTCCACCCGCTGTGTTCAAGGAAGGCAGAGCCCAGAACCTGTCGTGTGGGGCCTTGGGCTTTCCACGGCCTGATCAGTGCCAGCCTCTGGAGAGCCCTTTGTGGGACACATTCAGATTCTCACAAATGTCTCATACCCAGACTGCAATCCGCTATCCACCAGCAATTTCAGGACTGTGGGGGAGGATTCTTCCAGTTTTCAAGTGGTTTGTTTCTCTTTTTACCCCACTCTGTGTGTGAGATGCTTTAAAATTTACCAGATGTAATATACCTTTGGGATTAATATTCCATGTTAAATCCTTTGAAAGCAATCAACAACTGTAATCCAATTACTATTGGCTGTATCTTTCACGCTATTTTGCCCCAAACCTCAAGCCAAACTCACTATACACACACATACACAAACACACACACACACACACCCCCCACATGGCAGATGCCAATTTTGTGCCTCGCTGCCTCACATAACATGGGAGCATTGAATAGTGAACAGCTGATGTGCATGAATTAACGTGGGAGGTCGTGTGGTCCCTGAAGCTTTCACACTCACAAACCAGTGTCCGGCTGGGTTGTCATGGAGATCAGGTGGAGGGATACCAGGGCTCCCCCCAGGACTCTGGGCCTCCTCTGATGAGCAGGTCACATGGGGATCTGAGGGGAGGCACGGGCACGAACTGCATATTAAATACACCTGACTCACTGTGTCTGTGAGTGCGTGGGCGTATGTGGGTGTGGGTGTGAGCACATGTGTGAGTGTACATATAAGTGTGTTTGTATGACTGTGTGTAGTGTGTGTGCAAGAGTATATGTATGAGGGTGTCTGCATGTGTCAGCGTGTGTGCAAGAGTGTGTCGGTGTAAGAGCACATGTATGTATGCGTGGGCACATGTGCATATGTAAGAGTGTATCTGTGTGAGCACGTGTATGCATGAGTGTGTAGGCATGTGTATAAGTGTATGTATGTGTCTATGTGTGTGAGCATGTGTATATCAGTGCATCTTTGTGTATGTATGAGTGTGCATATTTGCATGGGCATGTGTACGTATGCATGTGCATGTGTGTGAGTGTGTGTATACATATGAGAGTGCCTCTGTGAGTGCATGTATGCATGTGCGTGGTGTGTGGGGGGCATATGTATGTATGTGTGTGTATGTATGTATAAGCATGTTCGTTTGCATGCACATGTGTCCAGGTCCCACGTGGGATGAAAACTGAATGGCTGTAAAGATCTACTGGACACTGGCCGGGCGCAGTGGCTCAAGCCTGTAATCCCAGCACTTTGGGAGGCCGAGACGGGCGGATCACGAGGTCAGGAGATCGAGACCATCCTGGCTAACACTGTGAAACCCCGTCTCTACTAAAAAATACAAAAAAAAAACTAGCCGGGCGAGGTGGCGGGCGCCTGTAGTCCCAGCTACTCGGGAGGCTGAGGCAGGAGAATGGCGTAAACCCAGGAGGCAGAGCTTGCAGTGAGCTGAGATCCGGCCACTGCACTCCAGCCTGGGCGACAGAGCGAGACTCCGTCTCAAATAAAAAAAAAAAAGATCTGCTGGACACATTTCAGATCCTGACAGAGCTCTTCAGCTCCAAGGGGTCACTGAATGGACAATGAATGTTTCTGAGTCCAGGCAGCGCTGACTCAGCAACGCAGGAAGGCAGCTCCTAGAGCTTCAGAAATAACCCCCCACTCTCTTTCTCTCCCTCACAGTCACCTGCCCTTCCCCATGTCCCTTCCTCTCCCTCTCTCTGTGTGCCTTCCATGCCTCTCCCCTTCCTGGTCTCATTTCTCGCACGTTCATCACCTCTTTGTCCTGCAGTGCAATTCCCCTCCACCCCTCATCATGGACTGTGGGATGAGAAACCCATAGCCTTGCAACCTGGCCATGGAAGACGCTTGACACTGGTTTGTACCCATTTCTCAGTCTTGGGAGCCCACCCCAACTCAGGGAAAATAATCACATGCATATACACATTTGTACATAATACATGAATCATATACAAGGAATGTTCAAACAGGCCACGATCAAGCCCTCCACCCAATGTTTCAGTTTTGGTTTTCCCCCAAAGCAGACTCTGAGGCAAGCTTTCAAGTTCAAGTCGTTTATCTATCTGGGAAGTCATCACAAGCAATACCAGTTGGGGTGTGGGGCAGGGAGGTCGGCAAGGCAGAAGCCAATAAGGCATTCTGCCTGTTTCTCTGAGAAATGGCCCAGGCCTGGTCTGCAAGCCCATAGAGCCTGGCCTTGCAGTGCCAGCCAGGAGATGGGCCTGGGGCAGAGGCTGCCATGCCCACCACAGGCAAGTTACCAACGTGGTAAACAGAGCACAGCCTTTCAGGGCCCTGCAGCATAAACATGCACCTCACAGGTATTGATCCAAGGGCCACAGGGGCTGGAGCCCACCCCCAACTCCATCAGGTGCTACTGGGGGATTCCCTGGAAGCATTAATTTCCCAGCACCTCAGTCTCTCCAGTCCATGCAGCCCCGACCCTGGCAGCAGGAGATGCAGGTGCTGGCAGTCCAAGTCGGGGGGCAGGGGCACAGCAGGGGAAGTCCCAGGGGACATGGGGACCTCGACAGGGTCTGCCACATGTCTCAGCTCAGCTGAGGGAGGCCCCCTCTCTGGGGAAAGCTCGCCTTGCTCACTTCCTGAGTTGGACCCGTCCCCACCCACCAGCTACTCTGGACTTCCCTGCAAATGGCTGGAGCTCCATTTCCCAGGGGTAAGTCCAGGCTCCTCTGCCCTTGAGCACAGCTCTATGCCAGCACTGTCCTTGCACAAGGGCACATTAGGGATCAAGAAGCAAGGCTCCTTCCCTTGGCTGGGCAGACCTAACAGTAGGGCAGGCAGGCAAGAGGCAGAGAAATCCAAAATCACGAAGGTAACATCAGATGGTGACCAGCTATGAACAGGGCAGAGCAGGCACGTGGGATAAAGAGAGTGACAGTGGAAGCCAGAGCAGGCTGACCAGGGAGGAAACGAGGGGAGAGGCCCAGGGAGCCCGCCGTCCACATACCAGCCATGGCAACATGTCGCTGAACCTCTAACCTGCCACCTTGCTCTCTTCACCTTTGTTTTTCAGGCTTTACAATCTCCTCCCCAGAATAACAGAGCCCAGACCTGCCGGGCCCGCAGATGGTTTTGCTTGGTGTTACCCTAAAGTCATGAGACACAGATTCTCTAACACTTTTAGTGCAGCCCGTTGCACGAAACCCATTGCAAACTGCCACCCAGCACACACACATGCACATCCATTTATACAGAAACGCAACACGTTTCCCCAAACGACACTCACCCTCGCTGCACACAACGCGCTCTGATGTTTTCTGATCTAGTCTATTTCGGTCTATTGCAGATTTTCAATGCCGGGCTGGACCCTCTAAATTGATTTCAAGACCCACTAATGCATCACAGCCTGCGATTTGATAAACTCCACGCTAAGACACATCCCATGGTGAGGTGTTCAACCCAGAGGCCATTTATCCTGCAGCAAGCGGGGGGCAGGATTAACTCTGAGGTGTGCCTCCTCCTTCTCAGTCGGGCGGGGAGGAGGAGGCTCTGTGACATGGGACCTGCAGAGGTCCTGGTCTCAGAGTTCATGCCCTGTAGCTGCTGTGTGTCCAGCAGCTGGCAGGGCGGGAGGGTTGGGGGTGGGGGCGTCACCCCCACAGACACACAGCACAGGGCAGAACCCTGGCCAGAAGCCGCTCAGCCCTGGGATCTCCCAATCCCACCTGGGAGCAGGCCCTGGGGGACAACTGTGGGGGACAGGTGTTGGGAGCAAGTCCCCCAAAATCTGGCCATAAACTGGCCCCAAAACTGGCCATAAACAAAATCTTTGCAGCACTGTGACATGTTCATAACGGCCCTAACACCCAAGCTTGAAGGCTGTGGGTTTACAGGAATGACGGCAAGGAACACCTGGCCAGCCCTGGGTGGAAAACCGCTTAAAGGCATTCTTAAGCCACAAACAATAGCATAAGCGATTTCTGCCTTAAGGGCATGTTCCTGCTGCAGTTAACTAACCCAACCTATTCATTTAATTGGGCCCATTCCTTCATTTCCCACAAGGGATACTTTTATTTAATTTAATATCTATAGAAACAATGCTAATGACTGGTTTGCTGTTAATAAATATGTGGGTAAATCTCTGTTCAGGGTTCTCAGCTTGGAAGGCTGTGAGACCCCTGATTTCCCACTTCACACCTCTATATTTCCGTGTGTGTGTCTTTAATTCCTCTAGCACAGCTGGGTTAGGGTCTCCCTGACCAAGCTAGTCTCGGCAAGACAGGGACTCCCAGTGCACAGAAGAGGCCATGAGCTGGGCAAGCTGCTCCTTCCCATAACCTCAGACCCTTCTGCTGACCCTCCTCGGACAGGGAGCTTGCAGACAATCCTGGGCCTAGAGAAGCAGGCAAATACAGCTGTTGGCAGCACTAATATGGGTTGTGAATATCACCTGGTGGTTATTATTACTTTACTTACTTTATCCCAGCCACTTGATCCTGCACACATGCCCCCACTTCATGCTCTGGATGAAGTCGGGGACCCCTGGATGAGAGGACACCATGGGCCTGAAAGTCAGGGGAGGAATTATATTAGATATGGTGGTCCAAGAGGGCTGCTAGGAGGAGGAGACCTGTGCAGAGAGCTGGATGGACTGAGTGATGAGCAACACACGTTTCTAGAGGAAGACTGCAAACAGCGAAAATAGCAAGTGCAGAGGCCCTGCGCTGAGAAAAGTCAGTGTGACCACAGTGGAGTGACAGAGTGAGGGAGGACAGGAGGTCTGAGAGCTACATGAGGCCCAGATCATGTGGGGCTCTCCAGGCCACAGCCAGGAGTGTGGATCTGCTTCTGAGTGGGGGAAGAAGCCATTGGAAGGTTCTGGGCAGTGAGCCGAGATGTGAGTGACATGATCTGATTTGCGTCTGCCTCCATCATGACTTTTGAAATAGCTGCATCTCATCTATATTCTGGAATTTATCTTTAAATCAGTTACATTTTTAGAATTTTTAAAAGGAAATTTGATATTCCACTACTGCAAATGAAAAATCAGTATCATTTGCCATAAATAGAAGAGTATCCATGAAAACACATACAACAAAAACAAAGCCATGTTACTACTTTCTAGCCAGAGGCTGCTAAAGACATGAACCTGAAACCTGTGCTCCCTTTGTAACCACCCAAGGGGTTGACCTTGCCCACTGCCTAGACTGAGCCAGTTTATCAAGACAGGGGAATTGCAATGGAGAAAGAGGAATCCATGCAGAGCCGGCTGTGCGGGAGACTGGAGCT
This sequence comes from Rhinopithecus roxellana, assembly GCF_007565055.1. Lineage (NCBI taxonomy): Eukaryota > Metazoa > Chordata > Mammalia > Primates > Cercopithecidae > Rhinopithecus > Rhinopithecus roxellana. The sequence continues at coordinate 121,944,448 of NC_044561.1, forward strand.
TTATTATTACTCAAATCAGTCTCCCTGAGCATTCAGGGATCAGAGTTTTTAAAGATAATTTGGTAAGCAGGCACTCCGAATGTGGGGAGAGCTGATTGGTCAGGTTGAAGATGGAATCATAGGGGGTTGAAGTGAGGTTTTCATGCTGTCTTCTGTTCCTGGGTTGGATGGCAGAACTGGTTGAGGCAGATTACCGGTCTGGGTGGTGTCAGCTGATCCATCCAGTGCGGGGTCTGCAAAATATCTCAAGCACTGACCTTAGTGATGTTATCCCCAGGAGCAATTTGGGAAGATTCAGACTCTTGCAGCCAGAGGCTGCAATTTGTTAGTCCTGCAAAGGCAGACTGGTCCCCAGGCAAGAAGGGAGTCTTTTCGGGAAAAGGCTATAACCAATTTTGTTTCAAAGTCAAATCATGAACTGAATTCTTTCCCAAAGTTAGTTTGGCCTGTGCCCAGGAAGAAACAAGGGCAGTTTAAAGGTTAAAGCAAGCTAGAGTCAGTTAGGTGCGATGTCTTTGACTGTCATAGTTTCCTTCGTTATAATTTTTGCAAAGGCAGTTTCACCTTTGTCTCTCAAGCACTAGAGAGGCACTCAAGTCATATGAGCACTGAACTGAAACTATCTCCATGTCTATCAGCTGAAAGGCACTGCGTAAGAGAATACATTCCACACTGTGGGATTCCACAGTGTTTCATGCTGCTTCAGGGACCACCCAAAGTTATCTCACATCTTTTTTTTTTTTTTTTTTTTGAGATGGAGTTTTGCTCTTTCACACAGGCTGGAGTGCAGTGGCGGGATCAGCTCCCTGCGACCTCCATCTCCTGGGTTCAAGCGATCCTCCTGCCTCAGCCTCCTGAGTAGCTGGTGTTATAGGCTGGAGTGCAGTGGCGGGATCAGCTCCCTGCAACCTCCATCTCCTGGGTTCAAGCGATCCTCCTGCCTCAGCCTCCTGAGTAGCTGGTGTTATAGGCTGGAGTGCAGTGGCGGGATCAGCTCCCTGCAACCTCCATCTCCTGGGTTCAAGTGATCCTCCTGCCTCAGCCTCCTGAGTAGCTGGTGTTATAGGCTGGAGTGCAGTGGCGGGATCAGCTCCCTGCGACCTCCATCTCCTGGGTTCAAGCGATCCTCCTGCCTCAGCCTCCTGAGTAGCTGGTGTTACAGGCACCCACCACCATGCCCAGCTATTTTTGTATTTTTAGTAGAGACAGAGTTTTGCCATGTTGGCCAGGCTGGTCTTGAACTCCTGACCTCAGGTGATCCACCTGCCTCAGACTCCCAAAGTGCTGGGATTACAGGTGAGAGCCACCATGCCCGGCCTATCTCACATCTCTTTGGTGGGCACCCTCCACTCTTCAGGGAAACATCATTTTGAAATACAGTATATTTTCAATTTGATATTTAAGGTCCTCAAGGGAACAAAATCATAAGATTTTTATCTTTTCCTCCTGAAACACGTGGTGGTAAATGCTTCATAGATATTCATCTCTAACCCTTACCTTCAGAAGCCATAGGGATGTTGCTTTGGTTTGGGTTTTGGGTTCTGTTGGAGTGTTTATCTTTTGCATAGTTGTTTAAGAGATAACCGTGGGCTACAGGAGAAGCAGAGATGTTTTTGCACTACTTTTCTTTCCCCTGACCATCCTAATGGGCATAATTGCTACTGCACCAGCCTCATTCTTTCTCCTGGGTCCACTCCTGCCCCTTCCAGCCTGTTGTCCATGTGGCAGCCAGAGAGGTCATTGTGGAGTGTGAAGGTCGCAGTGCCCCCTGCTCAGACATCCATGATGCTCATGACATCGCACAAAACCCTCCTTCCTCATCATGGTACTCAAGGCTGCTGCCTGCCAGCCTTTCTGGCCTGCTCCAACCTCAGTGCGCCCCAAATAGACCTTCTCTCTGACCTTTGAACTTGCTGAACCCTTTTCCACCTCAGGGCGTTCGCACTATCTCTTCCCTCTGCCAGGAACACTGCCCCAGAGTTTTAGACGGCTGTCTTTTTCTGATCCAGGCCTCAGATACCACCTCTTCAGAGATGTCCTCCTGGTCACTTCATCGATGTGGCCCCCAGCTGAGTCACTGTCAGCCCCAGCCCTCATTTATCTCCTTTACAGCACCGAGCTCTGCAGGTCAGGGTCTAATTCATCCGCGAGTTTGTGTCTTCGCTGTCACCCTCCACCAGTGCCATGAGATGGGAACACGTCTGCCTGTGCCCTGATGAAGCCCAGCACAGCCACCATGCCGGGCATGGAGCAGACACTTAGGCAGTGCTTCTTACATATGCACCTCAGGGAATGGGGACAGCGATGGTCTGTCCAGGTTCTCTAACCTTCCCTTCCCACCCAAATGAATGACGTTCAGAGACAGGGACACTGGGGTCATCCCAACTGCTCCCCTCCTGGTCATCAGAGGCCAGACCCACAGGACAGGGAAGTCTAACGAGGCCCCTCTGGGAGGTGTTCACGGCTATGAATCACTGCAGAAGGGAATGAGCTGGGCAGCTGGTGCCCTTCATCTGGGTCAGAGCCAGGTGCAGATTTGAAGGAAATCCTTTGGCAAAGAGCAAGCAAATCTCCCAGGGATGGCAACTTGTCAGATGTCAGCGGGTCTGGAAAACAGCAATCACTCCTAATCCAAAAATTAGCCTGAGCAAGGCCTGAAGGGGTCCTGCAGGCCTTCATGTCGCCTTCTACAGACTCCATGTTGAAACCAGCCTCGACACCAGGAATCTCTCCTTATTAGGTATAAAGGTCATCTTAAAAGATTCCTTCACTTCTCCCACCACCCATCCTAAAGATAGACAATCTGGCAAATGCTGACTGGTGACTACTCTGTGCCAGGCTGTGCCCTCAGCATAGGGGGGATGTGGACACAAAACAAGCTCCCTGCACCCCGGAGCTCAGCAGGTCACTGGGGAAGACTGTTGCTAGGCAAGTGACGACAGAAAGCAGAGAAGTCATTTCCAACAGCAGCAGAATGAAGCACATTCATGTGATCCAAAGTGTCATGGGGTTGCATGTGTCAGTGCAAGCAACTGGGAAAGGTTCCTGAGGGTGGGGGTTTGGATCAGAGATGTGAAAGATGAGAAGGCGAAAAAGGGAAAGTGACTCAGGCTGGAACTGGTACGAGAGTGCCACGTCTGTGGATAAAGAGCAGGCTATGTGGACACTGCAGCAAGCCCAGCGGAAAGCGGGTCGTGACGGGGCCTGAGGAGCCAGCAGGACCCCATGACCCAGGGCCACAGTGCCCATGGTCGGGTCTGGGATTTCATCCAAAGCGTAATGGGAGGATGTGTAGCTTGAGAAACTTAAAACACCCACTTAGCTACAGTATTGAGAATTTACAACAGGGTACGAGAGAGGAATCCAGAGGCCCCTCGAGGAGGCTGTTGGCATCCACCAGAAAAGAGGCCAGACCAGGTGGCCACGTGGGAATGGCAGACAGAGAAGGCTGATCTTTGGAGTTTTCTAGTGACTAATTTGCCTCCTCTGAGCCCCATGTCATTCCTTCTCTTGTTCTGCACCTAAAGCACTTTTGAACAACCCATCATCAACCTGAAGACCATTCTGAAGCCCCTCCCCTCCACCTCCTCAGTCTCTACTGCAGATAAAATCACACACACCCGTTAACCTTTCTGCTGAGAAGTTATCATCAGCCGTTTAATCAGTGCAGCAGCTCTCAGCTGGCTCTGAAAGGCTTGAAATTGCACATCCATTTAAATGCCTCACACTTTCCCAGGCTTTGTTAATCACCGTTTTTCCACCCAAACATGAAAAGAGGTTATAAGAGGTGTTCGGTTGAAATTGCCTATGTGTGACAAATGTCAGAGCATTTCCAAAGCTGTTCTCTTTAGTGGAACATTTTTATAAGGCCCAGCTCAGTGACTGGGATTAAATAGGTGTATGCTTTTTTTCATTGCTGCCTCACAAATTACCACAAACTTAGCAGCTTACAGAAACACACGTTTATTATCTCACAGTTCCTAGGGGTCAGGAGTCTGGGCATGGCTCGACCGGGTCCTCTGCCCCAGGGGGTCTTGCAGGTGATCATCAAGGTGTTGGCCAAGGGTGGAGGCTCAGCTGAGGAAGCCACCAGGGAAGGGTCTGCTCCCAGACTCGCATGGTTCTGGGCAGGAGTCAGGTTCTGGTAGGACTCAGAATGGGGGCTTTACTCCCTTGCAGGCTGTTAGCCAGAGGTCACCCTCAGTTCCTGCCCACAAGCATATTTCCAATATGACAACTTCTTCATTGAAGCAAAGGAAGGAGTCAGCTAGCAGCAAGAAAGAAGTCACAACCTTCTGTGACATAACCATCTGTCAAATGGGAGTGGCATCCCATTTGATTTTCCATATTCTATTGCTTAGGATCAAGTCACAGGCGTCATGTACACTCAAGGGGAAGGGGTCACACACAGGCATGAATACCAGGAGAGGGAGAATTTGGAGGGTATCTTAGAGGTTCAAATATAAAGTAAAACTTAAAGAAAAAATTGTAACATCACCATTGACACAATCAACTAAAGATGACCAACATTATTTTGGTGTACGACTTACATGGATGGTTGGATAGATCGGTGGATGAATGGATGGATGGATGGACGAATGGACAGATGGAAGGATGGATGGATCGATGGTTAGATGGATGGATGGATAGGTGGGTGGGTGGATGGATGGATGGATGGATGGATGGATGGATGGATGGATGGATGGATAGAGCAACCTAATAAAAACATATCACACAATACACACATGCGCTTTTTGTCTTATGAAAATGGAATTGTGGTTTTAATACATACAGATGTAAATCCACCTCATGTGCACTCAACAATATTTTATGGACTTATTTTGACAATGAGAACTCTACATATCAACATTATTGTTTTTTAGCACTGGCATTTATGGACGTTCCACAGTGTATTCAATGAATTTTGTGTTTTAATCAAGTTAGGATGTGATTCAGCTGCATCTAGCAGAGCTCTAACTTCAGCTAAGACAAAAGTGTATTTTTCACAGAAACCAAAGCTGGAGCTTGACAGTCTAGTGTTTACACAAAATTTGAGGGACCCTGTTTTTGTCCAGTGAAGTGTTCCGCACTTCCTAGGATGTGAATCTCACCTTCGCAGACCAAATTGATGGGAAGAGCACCAACCATCACATCCATAGGCCAAGGAGGAGAGAGGAAACAAAAAACTAAGAAATGAGGCAGAAGACAGACGTAAGGAGGCTTCAAAACACGCCACACAACACTTTCATTACTTTGCATTGGTCAGAACCTGGTCACATGGTCACAGTTCGCCGCAAGGGAGGCTGGGAAAATGTAGCAAGTGTCCAGCCACTGGGGAGAGAGGAGCGCCGGAGGAAGGGCAGGGGGCCACCAGCAAGCATTTAGGCTTCCTACTTTCTTCTTATAAACATCCTTAGAGATTCATCTTTACATATTTTTCTATTTCCTAGGGATAAATGCCTATAAACGGAATTTGGGACTAAAAGATAAGTGGCGTTTTCATTGGCCAATTGCCAATTGCCTTCTAGAAAGTTTGTACCAATGAACTCACCAAGAGGTGGGGTTCTATTGCATGAAATGTTTCTCCACCCCACATTTCCTTTTAATCCACATCCTTTGGCCTTTATTAGGCTTACACATCTCTTCAGAATGCTTGCTTCCTACATCATAATCTTGGGATTTAATACATGTTTTTCATTCAGGCTATTATTAATATCAGATTTATCTGGCTATGTGTGAGCCCAGCCACAGCCTTAGGGAAAGAGATGTATCTTTCAGTGGTGAAGAGAATAAAAATCAAAACTCCTCACAGACTTTGAAACTGAAGTGGGCAGAGAAGGGTGGAAAGAACAGATCTCATTCTATGAAGAGCCCAGAGGGATTTTCACAGCACATGTAGTGCTGAATACAGCAGACCAGGCACCCGGGGGCACCCAGAGAGCAGCCTTTTCTCAACAGAAGAGGAGTGAGCACTGCACAGAGTTGCAGAAAGGGAATCCCAGACAGGCATAACAGCAGATACAAAGGCCCTACAGGCAGGCACTGATCCCAGACCCTCAAACTAGAAGAGCAGCACTGACTCCTCCTGTATCTCCAGCTCCATGACCATCACGCTTGAAGAGTAGCACAATTTCCTTTCTGGGTCTCCAGCTCCACAACCCTCAGACTTGAACAGCAGCACCAGCTCCTTTCTGGGTCTCCCACTCCACTATTTTCAGACTTGAACGGCAGCACCAGCTTCTCCCCAGGTCTCCAGCTCCATGACTCTCGAATGAACAGTAGCACCTGCTGCTTTCTGGGTCTCCAGCTCCACGATCTTCAGACTTGAAAGGCAGCACCAGCTTCTCCCCAGGTCTCCAGCTCCATGACCCTCAAACTAGGACAGCAGCACTGGCTCCTCCCTGGGTCTCCAGCTCCTCAAGTCTGAGGGTTGTGGAGCTGGAGAACCAGAAAAGAAACGGTGCTACTCTTCAAGTCTGAGGGTCATGGAACCAGAGACCTGGGGAGGAACTGGTGCTACCACTGTTCAAGTTTGAGCATCTTGGAACTGGAGACCCAGGGAAGTGCCACTTGAACGGTAGCTCCTCCCCTAGTCTATAGCTCCATGACCCTCAAACTTGAAGAGTAGCACCATTTCCTTTCTGGGTCTCTAGCTCCATGACCTTCAGACTTGAACAGCAGCACCAGTTCCTCCCCGGGTCTCCAGCTCCACGACCTTCACACTCGAATAGCAGTACCAACTCCTCCCCGGGTCTCAAGATCCATGACCTTCAGACTTGAACGGCAGTCCCAGTTCCTCCCCGGGTCTCCAGCTCCATGACCTTCAGACTTGAACAGCAGCACCAACTCCTCACTGGGTCTTGAACCTGCCCAGCCTGCAGATTTCAGACTTGCTAGCCTTCAGGATCACATTAGCCAATTCCTTAAACTCAACCTCTTTCTCTGTATGTAGGATATGGACACCTCCTGCCGGTTTTTTTTCTGGAGAGCCCAGTGAACACACCATGCATCAGGCTCCATCATTCACCAGAGCGTCTTTCCAACAGCCTCTGCTGTGATATTTCTTAAATAAAGGTCACTCCAAAGACCCTCACTTCTGGATGGTAACCAACTCAGTGGCAGACTTAATCCATTTCTATCTGCTGACATTTCTCACATGGAAAAGGCTGGTTGACAGATTGAAGCTGTCTCCCCCCACTCCCCACGCCAGTGCACACTTCTCCCTTGAATGTTGATTTTGTGCTCATTTTAGAGACTGAGGCACAAAGACAGGCAAATACAAGGCCAAGTCAGTGACAAATAAACCATGCTATTTAGGCATTGGGAGTGTGTTTTTGTGTTTGTGATTTTTTGCTAATTAATTCCGCCTGTAGAGGAAGGGGAGGAAAAGGAGGAAGGGAGAAGTTCTCTGGCAGGGCTGAGAGGCAGTGTGGTGCCTGGGTCTCCTGGAGTGCAGGCGGATGGCCTGGCTCTGCTGCCTTCTATGGGTAAGGGTCCACCGTTTTTTTTTTTTTCTGGGACTTAAGTCACCTGGGCTTATACTGAGCGGCCCTCAGCAAGCTCTTCTCCCTTGCCCCTGCCACCAAGAGCCCCAGGATACCTTAGTTCCTGCCCCTCCAAGACCTGGGACTCCTACTCCTGGGACCTTCTGGTTGGTTCTGCTTTTCCTTGCTTCAGGACCTAAATGGATTCTGTCACCTGCCACCTCAGAACCCTGAGCGATTCACACACTGCCTGTTACCCAGGACGGGTCCACCCAAGTCTTCCATCCCAGGAGAGTCCTTCCTGGCACCTTGTGAGCCAACAGCATCTCCAGGGAACCGCAGAACTTCGGGGGGCCTGGGAAGCATCAAGAGCTTCAGGAGGGGAGCCCCTCACAGATGGGGATTACGGAGCCCTGCAGGGACCCTTAGAACAGGTAGGTCGGGGTGGGGCTGAGGTCTCGGCGCCTTGATTCAGGTTCCTGGCTTAGGTCCCACCTCTCTGAAATCTCCCACCCACAGTCAAGCCGCTGGCCACCCCACTGATGCCCTGTGTTACCCTGTTTTGATGGAGACCTCACCAGGCTCTCCCAGCTGCTCTCCTCCTGGAGCAGGGAATGTTGGAAGTTGAGGATGATCTGCATATGAACGTGGCTCTTAACAAAATGAGGGGCTTGAAGTCCCCTGGAGCTAATGACTGCTCCATGAATAATGGTCCCTCTTAACATGTAATTAAACATTTATCAGATATATTTCTACAGAAACATCCATCTTAAGAGGCGACTGGATTTCCTGAAACGAGGTAGATGTACTCCCAGCTCCCCCTCCCCTCCCCAGCCTCAGTTCCCTGGGCCGGATGTCCTCCTGGGGCCTGTGGTGCAGTTTCGGTTGGTTCACCCCATGCGGAGCTTGATGGGATTGGGTTGGGTTTAATCAGAATGGTAAATTGCAAATGATACAGGGCCTGGGCTCTGTTGGGATACTTGTGTTGACCAAGTCCCTTGTGAATTAAATCATTTAATACTGGAAATGGAAAAGGCCCCTCATCTTCCTTCTGAATGAGCTGTGAAATAGACTCTGGGAACGGCCTCCAGGGTGAAGTGGTTGTCAGGGCTTGGTGCCAAGATCTGATGGCGGGGGGGTCAGAAGACAGGGCACCAGCAGGACAGGGTACTTAGGGAGGCCTATCACGATGTGCCGTAGATGCATCCTGTGTCGGTAGCACCCCAAACTTGGGAGGCTGTCGGGGCGCAGCTGACATACCTGGGATGTGTGCACTGACCGCATACCACATGAGGCACCCTCGAAGCATCCGAGAACCAAATAATCACTCCTCAGCTTCCCAACTGGGGGACAGGTTTGGGCTCTGGCATGGGACAGTGCTTGTCTTCACTCTGAATCTCTGACCGCAGCTTTCTCAATCCAGTGCTGGGGTTGACTTGGCAGATGAGGCTGCTGGGACTCAGATCACTGCACTGGCTTGAAGGTGTATTTAATCTGCTCCAAGAAGGTGGAGCCATGGATTCCACCTTCACGGTCCCAGCCGTGAATTCTCTGAAAATTAAAAGAATAACAAAGCATATCAAATAGGATTAACACGAACACTCTTCAACACAGTGCCTGTGAGGCAACAGAAACATGAGCACAGAATGCCCATCAGTGGGGAGCCACCAGGCCTGATGTCTCCAAAAGCAATTTGCTGGATGTATCAAGAGCTTAAATTTAAAAAGCACTCAATCCTTGATGCAGTTATCACACACATAAGATATTATCTTAAGGAGCTGTTCATAAATGCAAACCAAGATTATGTAGTAATACGATCATTGCCACAAAAACTGCAACAGCAAAAATTGGAAGCAGTACAAATGTCCAATAATATAGGACTGGAGAAGGGTACATGGGTTTTCCAGATAGGGAAATACTGAAGGATGATTTGATCATATGCTTACCTGAAATTTTCAATAGTGTGGAAAGTGCTCATGATTTCATGTGAAGTGAAAAAAATGGATACAAAACATGGATTTTACACTCTTATCACACATGCACCCATATTCAGAAGAAATAGTTAAATAAGAGACAAATCAAGGTACCAACAGTAGTAACATGTCGGTGGTAACATTATAGATGGTTTTCGTTTTCTTTTTTATAGTAGTTGGTATGTTTTCAAATTTTCAAGAATGATCAGGTCTTTTAAAATTAGAAGAAAAAAACGAAAGTTGCCAATTGCTACCAGGTGAAAAGGACAATATTCTTTAGCAATTTCTGCAAAATACAGGATCCTTCATAACATATACAGGTCCTTTAATAAGTGATATGTTGAAATTTTCAATACCAATTCTGATGTAAAATAAGGAAAGAAACATTCAAAGTATTCATTATCATCTATTCATGTTTGAGAAAGAGCAGCCAAATTACTTTGGAAAGCATAAAAATTGTTGGTTTTGTTTTAAATTGATATCTCTAACACCTTCATGTGACTTCAGTAACCTATCTGCTCCCTGCCAACCTTAAAGTGCTTAATTGCCACAAATTTCTAAAATCCATCTATCATTTGAATAACCTTTGTGAAATCATTATTGAGTGCTTTTAGAGGATTTGATCACAGCAATAGAAACAGTCCCATTTGTCTTCACACATGCAAATGACTTATTAACATTCAAGCAATGAGTTCACTTTACCGAGATTCCCAAGACATGCATCATCCCCAAATGTTACTTTCCTCCCTCAAGTCCTTTAATACCATCCCTTTGCTCTAGGACATCCTGATTCCTCACCAGCTTACATTCCCAGCAGCATCTGGCCGCCTTGCTCTCTCCATCTCCTCTCCCATTCATGAGAGCAGCCTTTTCTCAACAGAAGAGGAGTGAGCACGGCACAGAGTTGCAGAAACGGAATCCCAGACAGGGGTAACAGTAGATGCAAAGGCCCCACGGCAGGCCCTGGCTTGGCCTGCTGGAGGAGCAGAAAGGAAGCCAGTGTGTCTGGAGTAGAGGGGACCGACTTGTCCAGGTTTGCCCAAAACTTTCCTGGTTGTAACACTAGAAATCCCACATCCCAGGAAACTTCTGAGTCTCAGCCAAGCTGGGATGCTTTGCCTGGAACTGACCCTGTTATAAAACTGAAAGGTCTGTGCCCCATGGCCCCCTCAGGCCTGAGCAAGCTGAGGCAGTGGGTCGCCCTAGACTGGAGCAACGTGCATGATGGTGGGAAGAGCCAGTGACTCTCTTTCATGTCCTCTCTCCCCTTGACCTCAGGAGTCACCTCACCCAGGTGAGCACAGGCATCCAGGATAAAAACTTCCCAGCATCCCTTGCAGCAAGCAGTGGCCACATGACCAGACAGTGACCAATGCACATGAGGCCAGTGCACAGCAACTGCCTTTAGAGGAAGGGAGGTTTGTGTCCTCTTGTTGGACACAAACAAGAGGACACAAACTTCATCCTGGCATGAAGGATGAAAACTTCCCAGCATCCCTTGCAGCAAGCAGTGGCCACATGACCAGACAGTGACCAATGCACATGAGGCCAGTGCACAGCAACTGCCTTTAGAGGAAGGGAGGTTTGTGTCCTCTTGTTCTCCCCTCCCTGCTGGCTGGCAGTAGATAGGATGGACACTGTGGGGAAGCTACACCCTAAGGAAGTCAGAGCAGCAAGATGGAAGAAGCCTAAGACCCTGAAAAATGCACAGAGAAGAATCACCCGACTGGCTTGGACTGTCATGTGAAAGGAATGAACTTCTGTCTTAGTAAAGCGACCATGATTCAGGGTCCTTGTCACATTCACTGAGGCTGTAACATAATTGTTAGAAAGAGCATGAACAGGGCCGGGTGCGGTGGCTCAAGCCTGTAATCCCAGCACTTTGGGAGGCTGAGACGGGCGGATCACGAGGTCAGGAGATTGAGACCATCCTGGCTAACACGGTGAAACTCCGTCTCTACTAAAAAATACAAAAAAACTAGCCGGGCGAGGTGGCAGGCGCCTATAGTCCCAGCTATTCGGGAGGCTGAGGCAGGAGAATGGCGTGAACCCGGGAGGCGGAGCTTGCAGTGAGCTGAGATCCGGCCACTGCACTCCAGCCTGGGCGACAGAGCAAGACTCCATCTCAAAAAAAAAAAAAAAAAAAAAAAAAAAAAGAGCATGAACGGGAGAGGAGATGGAGTCAGAGAGGCAGGCAGAGGTCAGATCATATCAGAACTGTAGACCAAGGCGAAGGAAGAAATAGGTGACACAGGACTCAAGGATCACACCCGCTCCCAGGCGAAGGGAGTTTGCTGTGGGTGCCCCTCCCTGTCCGTGTGTCCAGTGTGTGGATATTCTTTATACCTTACCCATATTGTACAAATATTTTTTTCTATTCAATATTTAGAAGACATTGCATTAAATAGCAAGATGGCAGATGAACATCAGGAAGGAACATTAGCCACATCCACAGTGTTCCATCCAGGAACCTTCACCATGGAAACCCTTGTGCCTGGTCTCAAGATGCAGTAAGCTGTTGGGGATCAGAGGCCGCACTCATCATAGCAGAGAGGCAGGACCAGCTGGGAGAGGGTCCTTCTGTGACACCGACAGCATCACCGGGCTGTGGGAAGTGACTCAGCTGCCAGAACTCACACAATATCATTCTGCACCAAAGCCTCATGGGAAAAATGGTAAGTTCTCCGTTTCTCCATTAATAGCAACTCTCAGATGAATCTCTGTCCTCCATCACTTCTCCATGAAACAACATTTTATACCTTCGCTTGGGTCTATTTTTCAATGTGTTTTTTATTTTATTAACTGATTGAAAGATATATATATAGTGTGTATGATTTTGCCTCTGCCAGTCAGGATAATCATGGTTTAATTCCTAGTATTATTATTACCAACATCCTTTAGTTTTTTTAAGCTTTTCAATTCCTAAGGGTATTAATCAGGATCTTTCTGCCTCGTGAGACAGAAAACAAATCCAAACTGTGTAAGAGAAAAAGAATGCACTCATCACTAGCATTTAGAAGTTCCCAAGCTCAGCTTGCTTGGGGTACAGCTTCATCTACAGTTTCCAGGATCATCCTGTAACTCTCTCTCTCTACTTCCCCAACTTTGGCTCCATGTTTAGCTCCACCACCCTCAGACTTAAACAGCAGCACTGGCTCCTCCCCAGATCTCCAGCTCGCTGACCCTCAAACTCCCACTCCAGCACCAGCTCCACCCCAGGTCTCCAGCTCCACCATCCTCAAACTCCAACAGCAGCACCAGCTCCCGCGTGGATCTCCAGCTCAATGACTCTCAGACTTGGGAGGCAGCACCAGCTCCCCACCGAGGATCCAGCTCTACAACACTCAAACTAGAACAGCAGCACCGGCTACTCCCTCGGTCTCCAGCTCCCTCAAACTTCAACAATAGCACTGGCTCTTCCCCGGGACCACCAGCTCCACAACCCTCAACTTACACGGCGGTAGCACCAGCTCCTCCCTAGGTCTCCAGCTCCACGACCATCAAACTTGAACTGCAACACCAGCTCCTCTTCAGCCTCCAGCTCCACAATCCTCAAATAACTACAGCAACACCGGCTCCACCCTGAATCTTCAGCTCAACAATTCTCAGACTTGAAAGGCAGCACCGGCACCTCCAAGGCTCCAGCTCCAAGACCCTCAGATTTGAACAGCGGTAGCACCACCTCCCGTACAGGTCTCCAGTTTCACGATCCTTAAACTAGAACAGCAGCACTGCCGCCTCCCTGGGCTTCCAGCTACACGACCCTAAGACATGAATGACAGAACCGGGTCCCCCCCAGGGCTCCAGCTCCAAGACCCACAGATTTGAACAGCAGCACCGGCTCCTCCCTGGGTCTCCAGCTCCACGGCCCTCAGACATGAACAATAGCACCGGCTCCTCCCTGGGTCTCCAGCTCTACAATCCTCAGACATGAACAATAGCACCAGCTCCTCCCTGGGTCTCCAGCTCTACAATCCTCAGACATGAACAATAGCACCAGCTCCTCCCTGGGTCTCCAGCTCCACAATCCTCAGACATGAACAATAGCACCGGCTCCTCCTTGGGTCTCCAGCTTCACTACCCTCAGACTAGACCAGCAACACCGGTTCCTCCCTGGGTCTCCAGCTCTACAACCCTCAGACATGAACAGCAGCAGCACCGGCTCCTCCCACTGTCTCCAGTTCCACCAACTTCAAACTACAACAGCAGTACCAGCCTCTCCCCAGGGATCCAAATCCACAACCCTCAAAATACAGTGGCATCACCGGCTCCTCCCTGGTTTTCCTGCTCCCAAACCCTCAAACTTCAAGTGACACACCGGATCCTCCCCACAGTTGAAGAGCAGCACAGGCTCTTCCCCAAAATTCCAGATCCACGACCCTCTGACTTAAATGCTCGAAGCACCAGCTCCTCCCAAGGTCTCCAGTTCCACGACAATCAAACTACACAGCAGCACCGGCTCCTCCCCAGGTCTACAGCTCCACCACCCTCACACTAGATACCAAGACTACCTCCTCCCCACTCTCCAGCTACACCACCCTCAGACTTGAAAAGCAGCAGTGGCTCCTCCCTGTACCTCAAGCCCCATGACCCTCAGACTGGAACAAGAGCAACACCAGCTCCCCATGAGGGCTCCAGCTTCAGGACCCACAGATTTAAACAGCAGCACCGGCTCTTCCTGAGACCTCCAGCTCCACTACCCTCAAACTAGAAGACAGCACCAGCTCCTGCTAGGGTCTCCAGCTCCACAACCCTCACACTAGAACAGTAAAACCAGCTCCTCCCTGGATCTCCAGCTCAATCACTCTCAGACTTGAAAGGCAGCACCGGCTCCTCACAAAGGTTCTGGCTCCAAGACCCTCAAACTAGAATAGCAGCAGCTGCTATCCTTGGGTCTCCAGCTCCACAACCCTCAAAGTAGAAGAGCAGCCCTGGCTCTTCCCCGAGTCTCCAGCTCCTCAAGTCTGAGGGTTGTAGAACTGGAGACCCAGGGAGGAGTCAGTGCTGCTGTTCTAGTTTGAGGGTCGTGGATCTGGAGACCCAGGGTGGAGCTGGTGCTGCTGTTCTAGTGTGAGGGTCGTGGATCTGGAGACCCAGGGTGGAGCCAGTGCTGCTGTTCTAGTGTGAGGGTCGTGGAGCTGGAAGACCCTGGGAGGAGCTGCAGCTGTTGTCCTAGTTTGAAGATCATGGAACTGGAGAACTGGGGAGGAGCCATTTGAACAGCAGCACCGGCTCCTCCCCAGGTCTCTGACTCCATGACCCTCAGACTTAAAAAGTCATAGTACGGGCTTCACCCTGGGTCTCCAGCTCTACAGCCCTCAGACATGAACAGCAGCAACACCGGCTCCTCCCCCTGTCTCCAGTTCCCTGAACCTCAAACTACAACAGCAGTACCGGCCTCTCCCCAGGTCTCCAGATACACGACCCTCAAAATAAAATAGCATCACTGGTTCCTCCCTGATTCTCCAGCTCCCAAACCCTCAAACTTCAACTGACACACTGGATCCTCCCCACAGTTAACAGCAGCACAGGCTATTCCTCAAAGCTCCAGATCCACGACCCCCTGACTTAAATGGTGGTAGCACCAGCTCCTCCCTAAGTCTCCAGTTCCACGACCCTCAAACTACGCAGCAGCACCGGCTCCTCCCCAGGTCTGTATCTTTACGACCCTCACACTAGACACCAAGACTACCTCCTCCCCACTCTCCAGCTACACCACCCTCAGACTTGAACAGCAGCAGTGGCTCCTCCCTGTACCTCAAGCCCCATGACCCTCAGACCTGAACAACAGCAACAACAGCTCCCTCCGGTGTCTCCAGCTCCAAAACCCTCAGCCTTAAACAACAGCAGCACCAGCTCCCCCTCCCCCGGTGTCTCCAGCTCCACAACCCTCACACTAGAACAGGACCACTCCTCCCTGAGTATCCAGCTCCGTGACCTTCAAACTACAACAGCAATACCGGCTCCTCCCTGAATCTCCAGCTCAACAACTCTCAGACTTGAGGGGCGGCACCGGCAACTCCACAAGGATCCAGCTCCATGAACCTCAGATTTGAACAGCAATAGCACCACCTCCTATCCAGGTCTCCAACTTCATGACCCTTAAATTAGAAAAGCAGCACCGCTGACTCCCTGGGTTTTCAGCTCCAAGAGCCTAAGTCACGAATGGCAGAACCGGCTCCCTTCCAGGGCTCCAGCTCCAGGACTCACAGATTTGAATGCGAGCACCAGCTCCTCCTGGGATCTCTAGCTCCACCACCCTCAAACTAGAAGAGCAGCACCGGCTCCTCCCTGTCTCCACTTCCACGAGCCTCAAACTACAACAGCAGTACCGGCCTGTTCCCAGGTCGCCAGATCCACGACCCTCAAAATAGAATGGCATGACCGGCTCCTCCCTGATTCTCCAGCTCCCAAACCCTCAAACTTCAATTGACACACTGGATCCTCCCCACAGTTAAACAGCAGTAGCGGCTGTTCCCCAAAACTCCAGATCCACGACCTTTTGACTTAAATGGCGGTAGCACTGGTTCCTCCCTAGCTCTCCAGTTCCATGACCCTCAAACTACACAGCAGCACGGACTCCTCCCCAGATCTACAGCTCCACCACCCTTACACTAGACACCAAGACTGCCTCCTCCCCACTCTCCAGCTTCACGATCCTCAGACTTGAACAGCAGCAGCGGACTCCTCCCTGTACCTCAAGCCCCATGACCCTCAGACCTGAAAAACAGCAACACCATCTGCCTCCCAGGGCTCTAGCTCCAGGATCCACAGATTTAAATAGCAGCACCAGCTCCTCTCTGGTTCTCCAGATTCAGAAGCCTCAGGCATGAACAACAGCACCCGCTCCTCCCTGGGTCTCCATATTCACTGCCCTCACTAGAACAGCAACACCGGTTCCTCCCTGGATCTCCAGCTCAGTGACTTTGACTTGAAAGGAAGCACCGGCTCCTCCGTGGGTCTCCGGAACCACGACACTCAAAACAACACGGATCCTTCCTGGGTTTGCAGCTCCATGACGCTCAAACTAGAACAAGACCCTTCTTCCCTGGGTCACCAGGTTCCAGACACTCTTACTACAACATTGCTCCTGCCTGGGTCTGCAGCTCCACGACCCTCAAACTAGAAGAAGAACTCTCCTCCCTGGGTCGACAGCTTCCAGACTCTCTTACTACAATAACATTGCTCCTGCCTGGGTCTTTATCTAGACGACCCTCAAACTACAACAAGACCTCTCCTCCCGGGGTCGTCAGCTTCCAGACCCTCGAACTTCAACAACATACCTCCTGCCTGGGTCTGCAGCTCCACGACCCTCAAACTACAACAAGACCTCTCCTCCCTGGGTTGCCACGTTCCAGACCCTCTTACTACAACAACATTGCTCCTGCCTGGGTCTCCAGCTCCATGACCCTGAAACTAGAAAATGACCTCTCCTCCCTGAGTCGTGGGCTTCCAGACCCTCAAATTACAACAATGCTCCTCCCTGGGTCTGCGGCTCCATGACCCTCAACCGAGAACAAGACCTCTCCTCCCTGGGTCGACAGCTTCCAGACTCTCTTACTACAACATTGCTCCTGCCTGGGTCTTCATCTCCACGATCTTCAAACTACAACATGTTCAAACTACAACCTCTCCTCCCTGGGGCTGTAGCTCCACGACCCTCAAACTACAACATGATCTCTCCACCCAGGGTCGCCAGTTTCCAAACGCTCGAACTTCAACAATATTGCTTTTGCTTGGGTCTGCAGCTCCATGACCCTTGAACTACAAAATGACCTCTCCTCCCTCGGTGGACAGCTTCCAGACCCTCGAACTACATCATTGCTCCTCCCAGGGTCTGTAGCTCCACGACCCTCAAACTAGAACATGACCTCCCCTCCCTGGGTCGCCAGGGTCCAGATCCTCGACCTTCAACAACATTGCTCCTGCCTGGGTCTTCATCTCCACGACCCTCAAACTAGAAGAAGACCTCTCCTCTCTGGGTCAACAGCTTCCAGACCCTCTTACTACAACAACATTGCTCCTCCCTGGGTCTGCAGCTCCACAACCCTGAAAGTAGAACATGACCTCTCCTCCCTGGGTCACCAGCTTCCAGACCCTCAAACTTCAACAACATTGTTCCTGCTTGGGTCTGCAGCTCCACGACCCTCAAACTAGAATAAGACTTCTCCTCCCTGGGTTGACAGCTTCAAGACCCTCGAACGTCAACAACATTGCTCCTGCCTGGGTCTGCAGTTCCACGACCCTCGAACTACAACATGACCTCTCCTCCCTGGGTGGATAGCTTCCAGACCCTCGAACTACATCATTGCTCCTCCTGGGGTCTGTAGCTCCACGACCCTCAAACTAGAACATGACCTCTCCTCCCTGGGTCACCAGGTTCCAGATCCTCGATCTTCAACAATATTGCTCCTGCCTGGGTCTGCAGCTCCACGACCCTCAAACTAGAAGAAGACCTCTCCTCCCTGGGTCGACAGCTTCCAGACCCTCTTACTACAACAACATTGCTCCTCCCTGGATCTGCAGCTCCACGACCATGAAACTAGAACACGACCTCTCCTCCCTGGGTCTCCAGCTTGCAGACCCTCAAACTTCAACAACATTGTTCCTCCCTGGGTCTGTAGCTCCACGATCCTCAAACTAGAACATGACCTCTCCTCCCTGGGTCGCCAGGTTCCAGACCCTCGAACTTCAACAACATTGCTCCTCCCTGGGTCTGTAGCTCCATGACCCTCAAACTAGAACATGACCTCTCCTCCCTGGGTCGCCAGGTTCCAGATCCTCGACCTTCAACAACATTGCTCCTGCCTGGGTCTTCATCTCCAGGACCCTCAAACTAGAACATGACCTCTCCTCCCTGAGTCGCCAGTTTCCAGATACTCGAACTTCATAAACATTGCTTCTGCTTGGGTCTGCAGCTCCACGACCCTCGAACTACAACGTGACCTCTCCTCCCTGGGTCGACAGCTTCCAGACCCTCGAACTACAACATTGCTCCTCCCTGGGTCTGTAGCTCCACGACCCTCAAACTAGAATATGACCTCTCGTCCCTGGGTCACAGGTTCCAGATCCTTGACCTTCAACAACATTGCTCCTGCCTGGGTCTGCAGCTCCACGACCCTCAAGCTAGAAGAAGACTTCTCCTCCCAGGGTCGCCAGGTTCCAGACCCTCTTACTACAACAACATTGCTTCTCCCTGGGTCTGCAGCTCCACCACCCTCAAACTAGAATATGACCTCTCCTCCCTGGGTCGACAGCTTCCAGACCCTCGAACTGTAACATTGCTCCTCCCTGGGTCTGTAGCTCCACGACCCTGAAACTAGAACATGACCTCTCCTCCCTGGGTCACCAGGTTCCAGACCCGTGAACTTCAACAACATTGCTCCTCCCTGGGTCTATAGCTCCACGACCCTCAAACTAGAAAATGACCTCTCCTCCCTGGGGTTACCAAGTTCCAGACCCTCGAACTTCAACAACATTGATCCTCCCTGGGTCTGCAGCTCCACGACCCTCAAAATAAAACAAGACCTCTCCTCCCGGGGTTGTCAGCTTCCAGACCCTTGAACTTCAACAACATACCTCCTGCCTGGGTCTGCAGCTCTACGACCCTCAAACTAGAACATGACCTCTCTTCCCTGGGTCTCCAGCTTCCAGACCCTCGACCTTCAAAAACATTGCTCCTGCCTGGGTCTGCAGCTCCATGACCCTCAAACTAGAAGAAGATGTCTCTTCCCTGGGTCGCGAGGTTCCAGACCCTCTTACTACAACAACATTGCTCCTCCCTGGGTCTGCAGCTCCACGACCCTGAAACTAGAACATGACCTCTTTTCCCTGGGTCTCCAGCTTCCAGACCCTTGAACTTCAACAACATTGCTCCTGCTTGGGTCTGCAGCCACACGACCCTCAAACTACAACATGACCTCTCCTCCCTGGGTCGACAGCTTCCAGACCCTCGACCTTCAACAACATTGCTCCTGCCTGGGTCTGCAGCTCCACGACCCTCAAACTAGAAGAAGACCTCTCCTACCTGGGTCGACAGCTTCCAGACTCTCCTACTACAACACTGCTCCTGCCTGGGTCTTCATCTCCACGACCCTCAAACTAGAACATGACCTCTCCTCCCTGGGGCTGTAGCTCCATGACCCTCAAACTACAACACGATCTCTCCTCCCTGTATTGCCAGTTTCCAGACGCTCGAACTTCAACAACATTGCTTCCGCTTGGGTCTGCAGCTCCACGACCCTCGAACTACAAGACCTCTCCTCCCTGGGTCAACAGCTTCCAGACCCTCGAACTACATCATTGTTCCTCCCTGGTTCTGCAGTTCCATGAACCTCAAACTAGAACAAGATTTCTCCTCCCTAGGTCATCAGCTTCCAGAACCTCAAACTTCAACAACATTGCTCCTCCCTGGGTCTGCAGCTCCACGACCCTCAAACTAGAACATGACCTCTCCTTCCTGGGTCGCTAGCTTCCAGACCCTCAAACTACAACATTGTTCCTCCCTGGGTCTGCAGCTCCATGACCCTCAAATGAGAACAAGACCTCTCCTCCCTGGGTCGACAGCTTCCAGACTCTCTTACTACAACAACATTGCTTCTCCCTGGGTCTGCAGCTCCACAACCCTGAAACTAGAACATGACCTCTCCTCCCTGGGTCGCCAGCTTCCAGACCCTCGAATGTCAACAGCATTGCTCCTGCTTGGGTCTGCAGCCACACAACCCTCAAACTAGAATAAGACTTCTCCTCCCTGGGTTGCCAGCTTCAAGACCCTCGAACGTCAACAACATTGCTCCTGCCTGGGTCTGCAGTTCCACGACCCTCGAACTACAACATGACCTCTCCTTCCTGGGTGGAGAGCTTCCAGACCCTCGAACTACATCATTGCTCCTCCCGGGGTCTGTAGCTCCACAACCCTGAAACTAGAACATGACCTCTCCTCCCTGGGTCGCCAGCTTCCAGACTCTCGAACGTCAACAACATTGCTCCTGCCTGGGTCTGCAGCTCCACGACCCTCAAACTAGAATAAGACCTCTCCTCCCTGGGTCGCCAGGTTCCAGACCCTCAAACTTCAACATTGCTCCTCCCTGGGTCTGCAGCTCCACGATCCGCAAACTAGAACAGGACCTCTCCTCTCTGGGTCGCCAGCTTCCCTACTCGAACTAAAACAACATAGCTCCTCCCTGGGTCTACAGCTCCATGACCTTTACCCTAGAACAGCAGCACCAGCTCCTTCCTGGACCTCCAGATCAATGATTCTCAGACTTCAAAGGCAGAACCGGCTCCTCTCCCCGGCTCCAGCTCCAACACAATCAGAATTGAGCAGTTGCAGCACCAGCTCCTGTCTGGCTCTTCTGCTTCATTATCCTTAAATTAGAACAGCAGCACCATCTTCTCCCTGGGTCTCCAGCTCTACGATCCTCAAACTAGAACAGCAGCACCGGCTCCTCTGGGATCTTCAGCTCCTTAACCCTAAGACATCTGTGGCAGCACCGGCTCCTCCCGTCGGCTCCAGCTCCAGGACCCTCAGACTCGAACAAAAACACCAGCTCCTCCCCCATGCCTCCAGCTCCTTGACCCTCATAAACAATCCCTTCTCATGAAATGTAGCAGTCAGGAAAACTGCAGAGGAAGTAAATAGATAAATGTTTTCCTTTCTAATTGATGTTTCTTTTCTGTTCATGCAAGTCAGGAAACTTTTCTACTTTCCATCAACCTTGCAATCTACTTATATTCAATTCTAAGATGGAAATCCACCGTTTGAAATGACCTTTAAAAACTTAGTCATTTTTTTTTACCATGATCTTAACTCACAGCTCTAGAAACCATCTTTCACTTTGCCTGTGCAGAAATCTTGGGAACATTCAAACTATGAATTTACTTGGTTGAGATTCCTAAAATACACATTATCCCCAAAGGTTCCTGCCCTCCTTAAAATCTTCTAACATGTTACCCTCACCCAAGCATAAATGCCAGGTCCCATCCACAGCCCACAGTGCCCACCACAGCCCTGCCCTCTGCCCTGGCCTTATGGTCTCCCGTCTGCAGTTACTTTCCTGCCAGACAGGCCTCTGTCACTTCCTCAAACCACACCGGGGTTTCCTACATGAGACAGAGTGAGTCATCAGGGTGCAGAGTGGAGGCTCTGAAGGAAGAGCCCAGGGGAATATGGGAAAGAGGTGACATGAGAATCCATCAGCCACCACCCAGTCTTTCCCTCCTCTGTCCAGGAGCAGGACCAGGGCCCAGGAGACAGGGTGAGCTTTCTGTAGGAGGGACACCTGCCCTGAGAGGAACCCGGGTTGTCATAGTCGCACAGACACTGCAAACCAGGAGCAGTGGCCACACCGTGGAGCAGGGGCATCAGAAGGGGGCAGAAACAGAGGTTTGTCACCCGAGGGCTGTGAGCATGTGTTTGAGGTGAACAAGGGGAGACAAAGCAAGTGACAGAGACGCCTTCTCGTCAGCAGTGGCTCCCTCTGCAGGTCTCCGGGGACAGTGGGTCTGGGGGGCAGGAACAGTGGGGGGCTGTCACGGGTGCTGCATCAGGATGTCCCCTTCTGCCCTGAGCAGCAGACAGTCCCCTCGAGGACTCCACATCATCAGCCTCTGGCCCAAGGGCTTCACAACGCCTCCCTTTCTCTGTTTTGGGTAACTTGGGCAGGCACTGGCATCTACATCTGTGCACTCCTTACCCCTGGTGGGTGTGACCTGGGCCCTCTCATCAGACACGCTTCAATCCCGTCCCACACAGCCCAGGGGCAGGCCCTGGCACCTCATGCACAGCCTCAGACGACGCACCCGGGATCCAGGCACTGAGACTCTGCACGTGGCCCCATCCCAGTGTCTCAGAGGGACATGAGGCTTGAATTTCTCCTGGGACACTGGATACCCTGCATCTCACGGTGTAGCATAAGAGGATGCTTGGCGCTGCATCCTCCCTGCAATAACCATCATTTAATAAGGCCAGAAGAAGTGGAGAAGGTGCAGCTGATGGGGCCGCCGTGTGTTCAAAAGCAGCCCCCACCCATGCACAAGCAGCCCTCAGAGGTACCAAGGCAGCTCCAACCAGCAGATAACGGGCACCCAGAATATGCAGAGCCAGCCCAGATCACAGCCTGCATCTCAATTTGCAAGAAAGAACTTGCTGGGTTGAGCAGCTGCCATGAGTGGCGGTGACTTAGCATTTTCTCCTGGAGGCTGTTCTCAGAGCCAGACCGGGGGTGGGGGCTCCCCCTTGGCCCCTATGGGCCCCCACAGTCTCCACGGAGCTTGGAGTCACCAGGCTGATTTCACGGATGTTTACAGAGCCTGCAGGAGACCATAGCTTAGTGCGTCCCCTGCTAATTAAAGGACAGCAGCCAGTTGTTCCCCGTCAGAGATTACAAAGGATGATTGCTTGGGTCCCCGGGGAGCGGATGGGAGCGTATCAAGACGCCAAAACCTGGTGCCTGCCACCTGGCGTTCTTTGGAAGTGACCCTTTGAGGAGCAATGGCCATCGTCGGGAGATGGGTATTGGGGAGCCTCCCTCTCAGCTCTGGGG
This sequence comes from Rhinopithecus roxellana, assembly GCF_007565055.1. NCBI lineage: Eukaryota > Metazoa > Chordata > Mammalia > Primates > Cercopithecidae > Rhinopithecus > Rhinopithecus roxellana. The sequence goes on from NC_044561.1 coordinate 121,967,449, forward strand.
GCTCAACTCTGCCCACGTAGGGCAGGAGGACAATGTCCTGAAGCTATGTCTGTCCTTGCCCAAGGAGGGTTGGGGGCTTTGCATGGGGGTGTGTGAATGCCTGCAAGCCTGGGGGTCAGGGGACCTGTGCAGGGCTGGAAGAGGGAGTCTCAGCCACAGGACAGCCCTGCTTCAGACAGTGAAGCCATGTGTCGAAATACGGCCCAGCATTGCTCAACCTTCCAGCAGGCAGGACAACCTGGGTTTGAGTCCCTGCTATAGATAAAAGAACCGAATTCGACCATTTGTCTCCAGCCATTCTCAGCCTCTGCCTCTCTCCCTAGCCCCTCCACCCGCCATGTCAAGGAAGGCAGAGCCCAGAACCTTTCGTGTGAGGCCTTGGGCTTTCCACAGCCTGAACGGTGCTACTTTCTGGGGAGCACTTTGGGGGACACATTCAGATTCTCTCGAACACCTTATACTCGGAATGCAATCCCCCATTCCACCAGCAATTTCAGGACCATGTGGGAAATTTCATCAAATTTGCAAGTGTGTTGTTTCTCCTTTTACCCCCATTCTATCTGTGAGATGCTCTAATTCACCAGATATCATATGTCTTTGGCATTCATATTCTATATTAAGTCCTTTGAAAGCAATCAACAGCTGTAATCCAATTACTATTGGCTGCATCTTTCATGCTCTTTTGCCCCAAACCTCATCCTATGTGCCAAGCTCACCACACACACACATACACACCACAACAGATGCCAGTTTTGTGCCTCGCTGCCTCACATAACTTGGGAGCCTTGAGTAGTGAACAGCTGATGTGCATGAATTAACATGGGAGGTCATGTGGGCCCTGAAGCTTTCCCACTCACAAACCGGCGTCCGGCTGGGTTGTCATGGAGATCAGGTGGAGGGACACCAGGGCTCCCCCCAGGACTCTGGGCCTCCTCTGATGAGCAGGTCACATGGGGATCTGGAGGGAGACACGGGCACGAACTGCATATTAAATACACCTGACTCACGGTGTCTGTGAGTGTGTGGGCGTGTGTGGGTGTGGGAGTGAGCACGTGTGTGAGTGTACCTATAAGTGTGTCTATGTGTGTTAGTGTGTGCATATGAGTGTGTCTGTGTGAGTGCATATGTATCAGTGTGCATATATGCGTGGGCATTGTATGCACACATGTGCATGAGTGTGTATGCATGAGTGTATCTGTGTGTGAGCACATGGAAGCGTGAGTGTGTGTGGGCATGTGTATCTGTGTGTGTATGTGTAAGCGTGCTGGTTTGCATGCACATGTGTCCAGGTACCACATGGGATGAAAATTCGATGGCTCTGAAGATCTGCTGGACACATTTCAGATCCTAACAGAGCTCTTAAGCTCCAAGGGGTCACTGAATGGACAATGAATGTTTCTGAGTCCAGGCGGCGCTGACTCAGCAATGCAGGAAGGCAGCTCCTAGAGCTTCAGAAATAATCCCCCACCTCCTTTCTCTCTCTCACAGTCACCTGCCCCTCCCCACGTCCCTTCCTCTCCCCGTCTCTGTTTGCCTTCCGAGCCTCTGCCTTTCCCGGTCTCATTTCTCCCACGTTCATCACTTCGTCCTGCAGTTCAATTCCCCTCCACCCCTCATCGTGGACTGTGGGATGAGAGAGCCACAGCCTTATCCCTGACGTAACCAAAACTCTTAGCACCAGCTTAGACCTGTTTCTCAGTCTTATAAACGGGTCTCAAATCAGGGACATGTAAGGTTCTGAGGAAAATGGTCACCACTAGGTGATTCCCCTTTGCGTTACCGTCAGGCCGTAAGACAGAGATTCTCTAACATTTTAATGCAGCTCCCCATAAGAAACCCATTGCAAACTGCCACCCAGCACACACGCACATCCATTTATATAGAAACGCAACACGTTTCCCAAACGACATTCACCCTCACTGCACACAACGCGCTCTGATGTCTCCTGACCTAGTCTATTCTGGTCTATTGCAGATTTTCAATGCCGGGCTGGATCCTCTAAATTGATTTCAAGACCCACCAATGCATCACAGCCTGCGATTTGATAAACTCCACGCTAAGACACATCCCACTGTGAGGTGTTCGACCCACAGGCCATTTATCCTGCAGAGACCTCAGAGCAGGATTCACCCTGAGGCGCGTCTCCTCCTTCTCAGTCAGGTGCTGAGGAGGGGGTTCTGTGCCATGGGACCCGCAGAGGTCCTGGTCTCAGAGTTTGTGCCCTGTAGCTGCTGTGTGTCCAGCAGCTGGCAGGGTGAGAGAGTTGTAGGGCAGGGGTGTTGTCACTCCCACAGACACACAGCACACAGCAGAACCCTGGCCTAAAGCCACGCAGCTCTGGGGTCTTCCGAGCCCACCTGGGAGCAGGCCTTGGGGGACAGCTGTGGGGACAGGGACTCCCAATGCACAGAACAGGCCATGAGCAGGGCAAGCTGCTCCTTCCCATAACCTCAGACCTTTCTTCTGACCCACTCAGGACCAGCTCCTGGGAGTGTGCAGACAATCCTGGGCCCAGAGAAGCAGGCAGATGAGGCTGCTGTAGCACTAATATGGGTTGTTAATATCATCCTGTGGTTACTATTACTTTACTTACCTTACTCGCCAGTACACTCGATCCTGCACATGTCCCCTCACTTCATGCTCACGGGGTTTGCATGATGGGACGAGCCCTCGCAGCAGGTGATGAGGGTGATAAATAGCACTGGACACTCCCGGAGCACCTGTTGGCGCCCAGGGCAGGGCTTAGTGCTCCATTCGAGTCTGGAGACTTTACTCTGCAACAGCAGCTGTGTGACCCCAGGTAAGTAGTTTAACCTTTCTGTGCCTCTTCTTTCTCAACTCTAAAGGAGGATAATAAAGTCCCTGCCCCCAAGCAATCAAAGATGTGTAAGAAGGGCCTGGCACATGGCAGGCAGGCAGTATAGATGGCTGGGATTAGCCCCACTACACAGACGAGGAAACTGAGGCTCAGGGGCACTGGGCTGGCAGGAAGTGGGACCTGCACCCAGTCTTGTCTGACATTGAGCTCTTTGGCCTCCGTCTCTTACGGCTGCCTTCAGAAGGGACACACACACAGGGGCTGACCATCGAAAGACCCCAATCACCTAACTGAGAGCAGCCCTGCTCCCACGGGGACACTGACGGCTCCGTGTGCCCAACATTCAGGCCTTGAGCCACCCACTCCACACAGCATGGGGCTTCCTCAGAACGTGTCCCTCCCCAAGAGCCATTTCTCTGCGGGATGGCGCTGCTGCTGTGGGGAGGACCCCATCTCCCTCCTTCACAACGACCTGCCCTCACCTGGCTTGTCTCTTGGCAGACGCTGTCCCACACATCTCTGTCATTTGCACGCCACCGTGGTGACAGTCTTCCTGGCCGCGAGTGTGACAGGGCCTTTTAGTTTCTGACATAGCCATAGCCCAATTTCACGTGATTTCACTTACGAAGGCAGGTTTCCCTTCCCAGCCTCACATGGGGGTGGTCTCAGTAGAGTTCAAGAGGCTGTGGGCTGGGAGGAGGGGCAGCAGAGAACCCCAGCCCACCCCAAGCGGGAGGTGGCAGGGTCCCTCCGGCCGTTTGGAGACAGCCAAGGACCTCCACCCCTGCAGTTCTCCACACTGAGCCTAGGCCCCCCCACTCCACACTGGGACAGATGCTGGAAGGGCAAACCCCAAATGCCTTCCCTAACCAGAAACCGAAATCCACCAGATCCTAGCCTGGCCTGGCCAGATAGTCTGACTTTCCAACGAAGTCGAAAATACAGATTGTTAGAATTAAAATGCAAATGTTGGCAACAATTTATGTTCAATCGTTTTTTGTTTTGTTTCGTTTTTTCTGTTTTTGTTTTGTTTTGTTTGCATAGAGGGCTTTCTGGCGCAAACCTGACCCCACCTAGGAGCAGGCCCTGGGCTCCACTCCTGATGAAGAGCCCTCAGACCCATAGGAGGAGTTTGTCAATATCACCTTCTCAGGTGAGCCTCATACATACACAGGTGCAGTGGGTTAACCAAGCCTACGTCTTTAACCATGTGATAACCACAGTACCAGGGTTCTGCCATCAAATCTTTTCTATCCTCAGTCCTGCCTTGGGAATTCAGACTCACCCAGAATTCAGAGTTTCACAGACTCAGAAGAGAATGTGATGCCAGATTGTTCTGAATTGTTTGGTTTTAAAGCAAGATCAAATGATTACATTTGTGATCTGAAATCATTTGTTTGCGTCATGCCAAGCCAAATCTCCTCCAAATTATTTTCCTTAAATTCTCCCCAGAATGGGGAGCAATGTTAATTGTTTCCAATTAAAAGACTGCCCCTTTCATCAAAGCCGTGAGCTTTATCTGCTGCTTTTGAATCTAACGCTGGCTTGGGGAAAGGGATTGTAAATAGCAGGTCTTCTTTGTGCACTCTATGCTTCCAAATGTGCTAGTTGGAATAAAGGAGTGAAAAGTTTAAAAACCCTCTCTTGTAAATGTTCAGAAATTGCACTAGAGTTATTTCTTGCTCTTCAAGGGGAGAGGTCACCCACCCAAGGCACAGTCACAGCTGTTCAGCTCCCCCGGGTTCTGAATGTCACTAGATTCTGGCTTCCCCCTGATCTTGGCAGGTCAGACTGTGAAGGACGCTCACTGTCTGCGTGAGCTGACACCAGGTACAGGGATGGATGAAAGAGGCACATCTGGCTTGGAGGACAGTCCTGCACGGCCACTTTTCTGGCAGGGAGCTGACACCTGCAAAGGAATCTCTAATTTCTCCCAGCTCCAGTCAGTTTCAACAAGAGGCGGGATTTTCTTTCCTCTCAATTATTATAGTATTTTTTCTAATAGTCAAAGTCACAGCTCATTTGGAAAGTTTTTAAAAGTAGAAGAAAACAAGCTTTTAAATCACAAGTGACTCCAATACCAAAGATAAGCAGCATTCACATTTTCCTATGTAGTGCTCCTGTCAGACAATACATGCACATATTACCGCACTTACGCACTTACACGTATTTGCTTCATTAAAATACAATAAAGCTTTATGGGCCAGGCGCAGGGGCTCATGACTGTAATTCTAGCACTTTGGGAGTCCAAGACAGGAGGATCACTGAAGGTCAGGAGTTTGAGACCAGCTTGGACAGCATGGTGAAACCCCAGCTCTAAAATACAAAAGTTAGCTGGGTGTGGTGGCATGCGCCTGTAATCTCAGCTACTCGGAAGGCTGAGGCAGGAGAATTGTTTGAACCTAGGAGGTGGAGTTTGCAGTAAGCCAAGATCGCACCATCGCACTCTAGCCTGGGCAACAGAGTGAGACTCTCTTAAAAAAAAAAAAAAAAAAAAAAACGAGCTTTGTTTACACTAAACAATATTTTGTGTCCATATTTACACATTGATAACAACAGATCACTATTGTTTTTGGTGTGGGCATATGTAGATATAAGTATTAAACAAATTTCTTACTTATTATCCAGTTACGGTTATATCACCTATCAGTGATGTAACGTCAGCCAAGACAGAAGTTTATCTCATAAGAACCAAGACCGAGCCGGGCACAGTGGCTCATGCCAGTAATCCCCACACTTTGGGAGGCTGAGGAGAGTGTTTCACTTGAGGTCATGAGTTCGAGACCAGCGTGGTCAATGTGGTGAAACTCTGTCTCTACTAAAAATTTAAAAAGTAGCTGAACATGGTGGCATGCACCTGTAATCCCAGCTACTTGGGAGGCTGAGGCATGAGAACCACTTGAACCCAGGAAGCGGAGGTTGCAATGAGCTGAGATCATGCCATTGCACTCCAGCCCAGGCAACAGGGCAAGACTCTGTCTCAAAAAATAAAAAAGTGAACACAAAACTGAAGGTTGTCAGTCTAGGGTGGCGCTAGGGACTTTCATTTCCTTCCAGAAGACATTCTGCCATCCACAGGGTAGAAGCCTAATCCTCAACGTTCAAGTTGACAAGAATAGCTCCAACCATCATATGCTTTTTCCAGGAAGCAGGTCAAAGGATGGAACAACTAAGAAATGACAGTAAAGATATGTGTCAGTCCATCCGCATTGCTATAAAGGAATTCCTGAGGCTGGGTTCTTTATAGAAGAGAGGTTTAATTGGCTCACAGTTCTGCAGGCTGTACAAGTATGACACCAGTATCTGCTCCTGGGAAGGCCTCAGGAAGCTTCCAATCATGGCAGAAGGCAAAAGGGAAACAGGTACATCACATGGTGAGAGAAAGAGCAAGAGAGGGAGGAGGACGTGCCAGGCCCTTTAAACAACCGTATCTCCCATAAACTCAGAGGAAGAACTCAGTCATTGCCATTGGGACGGCACCTAGCCATTGTGAGAAGGATCTGCCGACATCACCAAAACGCCTCCCACCAGGCCCCACCTCCAACATCGGGGATCACATTTCAACATGAGATTTGGAGGGGACCAACATCCAAACCATATCAAGACAGAGGTTATAGAAGGGGGTTTCCAAAAATGCCACCCAACACTTTTATTACCTCCCATTGGCCAGAACCTGGTCACAGGGCCACAACTCACTGCAAGGAAGCCTGGGAAAATGTAGCCTGTGCCCACCCACTAGAAGAGGGGAGCACTGGTGCCAGGGTGCAGGACCACCAGTGGGCATTCATGCTTCCTACTTCTTTCTTTTTATAAAAATCCTTAGAGATCCATCTTTCCATACTTTTCTGACATTTCCTAGGGACAACTGTCTATAAATGAAATTTGGGGCCAAAAGTTATGCACTTTCATTGGCCAGTTGCCAAATTGCCCTCTAGAAATGTTGTACCAATGAACTCACCAAGAGGTGGGGTTCTATTTCATGAAATGTTTCTCCACCCCACATTTCCTTTTAATCCACACCCTTTGGCCTTTATTAGGCTTACACATCTCTTCAGAATCCCTGCTTCCTACATCATAACCTTGGGATTTAATACATGATTACCATTCAGGTTATTATTAACATTAGATTTACCCGGCTATGCATGAACCCAGCCACAGCTTTAGGGAAAGGGATGTATCTTTCAGCGGTGAAGAGAATAAAAACTAATAATCCTCAGAGATTTTGAAAAACTAAATGGGGCAGGGAAAGGTGGAAAGAACTGATCTCATTCTATGAAGAGCACGGAGGGATTTTCACAGCGCATGTAGTGCTGAGTACAGCAGACCAGGCACCCGGGGGCACCCAGAGAGCAGCCTTTCCTCAACAGAAGAGGAGTGAGCACTGCACAGTTGCAGAAACGGAATCCCAGACGGGGTAACAGTAGATGCAAAGGCTCCACGGCAGGCCATGGCTTGGCCTGCTGGAGGAGGAGAAAGGAAGCCAGTGTGTCTGGAGTAGAGGGGACCGACTTGTCCAGGTTTGCCCAAAACTTTCCTGGTTGTAACACTAGAAATCGCACATCCCAGGAAACTTCTGAGTCTCAGCCAAGCTGGGATGCTTTGCCTGGAACTGACCCTGTTATAAAACTGAAAGGTCTGTACCCCATGGCCCCCTCAGGCCTGAGCAAGCTGAGGCAGTGGGTCGCCCTAGACTGGAGCAACGTGTATGACGGTGGGAAGAGCCAGTGACTCTCTTTCATGTCCTCTCTCCCCTCGACCTCAGGAGTCACCCAGGTGGGCACTGGCATCCAGGATGAAAACTTCCCAGCATCCCTTGCAGCAAGCAGTGGCCACATGACCAGACAGTGACCAGTGCACATGAGGCCAGTGCACAGCAGCTGCCTTTAGAGGAAGGGAAGTTTGTGTCCTCTTGTTCTCCCCTCCCTGCTGGCTGGCAGTAGATAGGACGGACACTGTGGGGAAGCTACACCCTAAGGAAGTCAGAGCAGCAAGATGGAAGTAGCCTAAGACCCTGAAAAATGCACAGAGAAGAATCACCCGACTGGCTTGGACTTTCATGTGGAAGGAATGAACCTCTGTCTTAGTAAAGCCACTGTGATTCAGGGTCCCTGTCACATTCACTGAGGCTGTAACATAATTGTTAGAAAGAACAGGAACAGGAGAGGAGATGGAGTCAGAGAGGCAGGCAGAGGTCACATCACATCAGGCCTGTAGGCCAAAGCGGAGGAAGAAACAGGCAACATAGGACGCAAGGACCACACCTGCTCCCAGGCGAAGGGAGTTTGCTGTGGGTGCCCCTCCCTGTCCGTGTGTCCAGTGTTTGGATATTCTTTATACCTTACCTATATTGTACAAATACTTTTTTCTATTCAATATTTAGAAGACATTGCATTAAATAGCAAGATGGCAGATGAACATCAGGAAGGAACATTAGCCACATCCACAGTGTTCCATCCAGGAACCTTCACCATGGAAACCCTTCTGCTCATGGGCCTGGTCTCAAGATGCAGTCAGCTGTTGGGGATCAGAGGCCGCACTCATCATAGCAGAGAGGCAGGACCAGCTGGGAGAGGGTCCTTCTGTGACACCGACAGCATCACCGGGCTGTGGGAAGTGACTCAGCTGCCAGAACTCACACAATATCATTCTGCACCAAAGCCTCATGGGAAAAATGGTAAGTTCTCCGTTTCTCCATTAATAGCAACTCTCAGATGAATCTCTGTCCTCCATTGTTTCTCCATGAAACAACATTTTACAGCTTTGCTTGGGTCTATTTTTCAATGTGTTTTTTATTTTATTAACTGATTGAAAGATATATATATAATGTGTATGATTTTGCCTCTGCCTATCAGGATAATCATGGTTTAATTCCTAGTATTATTATTACCAACATCTTTTAGTTTTTTTAAGCTTTTCAATTCCTAAGGGTATTAATCAGGATCTTTCTGCCTCGTGAGACAGAAAACAAATCCAAACTGTGTAAGAGGAAAAAGAATGCACTCATCACTAGCATTTAGAAGTTCCAAGCTTAGCTTGCTTGGAGTACAGCTAAATCTAGTTTCCAGGGTCATCCTGTAACTCTCTCTCTCTCTACTTCCCAAACTTTGGCTCCATGTTTAGCTCCACGACCCTCAGACTTAAACAGCAGCACTGGCTCCTCCCCAGATCTCCAGCTCCCTGACCCTCGAACTCCCACTCAAGCACCAGCTCTGCCCGGGTCTCCAGCTCCACCATCCTCAAACTCCCACAGCAGCACCAGCTCCCGCGTGGATCTCCAGCTCAATGACCCTCAGACTTGGGAGGCAGCACCGGCTCCTCACCAAGGCTCCAGCTCCACAACACTCAAACTGGAACAGCAGCACCGGCTAATCCTTCAGTTTCCAGCTCCCTGAAACTTCAATGTTAGCACTGGCTCTTCCCCGGGACCACCAGCTCCACAACCCTCAACTTACACGGCGGTAGCACCAGCTCCTCCCTAGGTCTCCAGCTCCACGACCATCAAACTTGAACTGCAACACCAGCTCCTCTTCAGCCTCCAGCTCCACAATCCTCAAACAACTACAGCAACACCTGCGCCTCCCTGAATCTTCAGCTCAAAATTCTCAGATGTGAAAGGCAGCACCGGCACCGCCAAGACCCTCAGATTTGAACAGCGGTAGCACCACCTCCCGTACAGGTCTCCAGCTTCACGATCCTTAAACTAGAACAGCAGCACTGCCGCCTCCCTGGGCTTCCAGCTACACGACCCTAAGACATGAATGACAGAACCGGGTCCCCCCCAGGGCTCCAGCTCCAAGACCCACAGATTTGAACAGCAGCACCGGCTCCTCCCTGGGTCTCCAGCTCCACGGCCCTCAGACTAGATCAGCCGCACCGGCTCCTCCCTGGGTCTCACTCCAGCTCCACAACCCTCAGACATGAACAATAGCACCGGCTCCTCCCTGGGTCTCCAGCTCCACAACCCTCAGACATGAACAATAATACCGGCTCTTCCTCGGGTCTCCAGCTTCACTACCCTCAGACTAGACCAGCAACACTGGTTCCTCCCTGGGTCTCCAGCTCTACAACCCTCAGACATGAACAGCAGCAGCACCGGCTCCTCCCACTGTCTCCAGTTCCACCAACCTCAAACTACAACAGCAGTACCAGCCTCTCCCCAGGGATCCAAATCCACAACCCTCAAAATACAGTGGCATCACCAGCTCCTCCCTGGTTTTCCTGCTCCCAAACCCTCAAACTTCAAGTGACACACCGGATCCTCCCCACAGTTGAAGAGCAGCACAGGCTCTTCCCCAAAATTCCAGATCCACGACCCTCTGACTTAAATGCTCGAAGCACCAGCTCCTCCCAAGGTCTCCAGTTCCACGACAATCAAACTACACAGCAGCACCGGCTCCTCCCCAGGTCTACAGCTCCACCACCCTCACACTAGACACCAAGACTACCTCCTCCCCACTCTCCAGCTACACCACCCTCAGACTTAAAAAGCAGCAGTGGCTCCTCCCTGTACCTCAAGCCCCATGACCCTCAGACTGGAACAAGAGCAACACCAGCTCCCCACGAGGGCTCCAGCTTCAGGACTCACAGATTTAAACAGCAGCACCGGCTCTTCCTGAGACCTCCAGCTCCACTACCCTCAAACTAGAAGACAGCACCAGCTCCTGCTAGGGTCTCCAGCTCCACAACCCTCACACTAGAACAGTAAAACCAGCTCCTCCCTGGATCTCCAGCTCAATCACTCTCAGACTTGAAAGGCAGCACCGGCTCCTCACAAAGGTTCTGGCTCCAAGACCCTCAAACTAGAATAGCACCAGCTGCTGTCCTTGGGTCTCCAGCTCCACAACCCTCAAAGTAGAAGAGCAGCCCTGGCTCTTCCCCGAGTCTCCAGCTCCTCAAGTCTGAGTGTTGTAGAACTGGAGACCCAGGGAGGAGTCAGTGCTGCTGTTCTAGTTTGAGGGTCGTGGATCTGGAGACCCAGAGTGGAGCCGGTGCTGCTGTTCTAGTGTGAGGGTCGTGGATCTGGAGACCCAGGGTGGAGCCGGTGCTGCTGTTCTAGTGTGAGGGTCGTGGAGCTGGAAGACCCTGGGAGGAGCTGCAGCTGTTGTCCTAGTTTGAAGATCATGGAACTGGAGAACTGGGGAGGAGCCATTTGAACAGCAGCACCGGCTCCTCCCCAGGTCTCTGACTCCATGACCCTCAGACTTAAAAAGTCATAGTACGGGCTTCACCCTGGGTCTCCAGCTCTACAGCCCTCAGACATGAACAGCAGCAACACCGGCTCCTCCCCCTGTCTCCAGTTCCCTGAACCTCAAACTACAACAGCAGTACCGGCCTCTCCCCAGGTCTCCAGATACACGACCCTCAAAATAAAATAGCATCACTGGTTCCTCCCTAATTCTCCAGCTCCCAAACCCTCAAACTTCAACTGACACACCGGATCCTCCCCACAGTTAACAGCAGCACAGGCTATTCCTCAAAGCTCCAGATCCACGACCCCCTGACTTAAATGGTGGTAGCACCAGCTCCTCCCTAAGTCTCCAGTTCCACGACCCTCAAACTACGCAGCAGCACTGGCTCCTCCCCAGGTCTATAGCTTTACGACTCTCACACTAGACCCCAAGACTACCTCCTCCCCACTCTCCAGCTACACCACCCTCAGACTTGAACAGCAGCAGTGGCTCCTCCCTGTACCTCAAGCCCCATGACCCTCAGACCTGAACAACAGCAACAACAGCTCCCTCCGGTGTGTCCAGCTCCAAAACCCTCAGCCTTAAAAAACAGTAGCACCAGCTCCCCCTTCCCCGGTGTCTCCAGCTCCACAAACCTCATGCTAGAACAGCACCACTCCTCCCTGAGTATCCAGCTCCATGACCCTCAAACTACAACAGCAACACCGGCTCCTCCCTGGATCTCCAGCTCAACAACTCTCAGACTTGAGGGGCGGCACCGGCAACTCCCCAAGGATCCAGCTCCATGACCCTCAGATTTGAACAGCGGTAGCACCACCTCCTATCCAGGTCTCCAGCTTCATGACCCTTAAACTAGAAAAGCAGCACCGCCCCCTCCCTGGTTATTCAGCTCCAAGAACCTAAGTCACGAATGGCAGAACCGGCTCCCCTCCAGGGCTCCAGCTCCAGGACCCACAGATTTGAATGCGAGCACCAGCTCCTCCCGGGATCTCTAGCTCCACTACCCTCAAACGAGAACAGCAGCACCGGCTCCTCCCCCGGTCTCCGCTTCCACAACCCTCAAACTATAACAGCAGTACCGGCCTCTCCCCAGGTCTCCAGATCCACGACCCTCAAAATACAATTGCATGACTGGCTCCTCCCTGATTCTCCAGCTCCCAAACCCTCAAACTTCAACTGACACACTGGATCCTCCCCACAGTTAAACAGCAGCTGCGGCTATTCCCCAAAACTCCATATCCACGACCTTTCGACTTAAATGGTGGTAGCACTAGTTCCTCCCTAGGTCTCCAGTTCCATGACCCTCAAACTCCACAGCAGCACCGACTCCTCCTCAGATCTACAGCTCCACCACCCTCACATCAGACACCAAGCCTACCTCCTCCCCACTCTCCAGCTACACAACCCCCAGACTTGAACAGCAGCAGCGGCTCCTCCCTGTACCTCAAGCCCCATGACCCTCAGACCTGAAAAACAGCAACACCATCTGCCTCCCAGGGCTCTAGCTCCAGGATCCAGCAGCACCACCTCCTCTCTGGTTCTTCAGCTCCACAAGCCTCAGGCATGAACAACAGCACCCACTCCTCCCTGGGTCTCCATATTCACTGCCCTCACTAGAACAGCAACACCGGGTCCTCCCTGGATCTCCAGCTCAGTGACTCTCAGACTTGAAAGGAAGCACGGGCTCCTCCGTGGGTCTCCAGAACCAAGACACTCAAAACAGCACAGATCCTCGCTGAGTCTGCAGCTCCATGACGCTCAGACTAGAACAAGACCTCTCCTTCCTGGATCGCCAGCTTCCAGACCCTAAAACTACAACATTGCTCCTCCCTAAGTCTGCAGGTCCATGACCGTCAAAGGAGAAAAAGACCTATCCTCCCTGGGTCGACAGCTTCCAGACTCTCTTACTACAACAACATTGCTCCTGCCTGGGTCTGCAGCTCCACAACCCTGAAACTAGGACAAGACTTCTCCTCTCTGGGTCTCCAGCTTCCCAACCCTCCAACTTCAACAATATTGCTTCTCCCAGGGTCTGCAGCTCCACAACCCTCAAACTAGAACATGACCTCTCCTCCTTGGATCAGCAGCTTCCAGACTCTCAACCTTCAACAACATTCCTTCTGCCTGGTTCATCTAGACGACCCTCAAACTACAACATGCTCTCTCCTCCCTGGTTCGTCAGTTTCCAGACGCTCGAACATCAACAACATTGTTCCTGCTTGAGTCTGCAGCTCCACGACCCTCAAACTACAACATGACCTCTCCTCCCTGGGTCGACAGCTTCCAGACTCTCTTACTACAAAATTGCTCCTGCCTGGGTGTTCATCTCCATGACCCTCAAACTAGAACAAGACCTCTCCTCCCTAGGTCCGTAGCTCCACGATCCTCAAACTAGAACATGATCTCTCCTCCCTGGGTCACCAGTTTCCAGAACCTCGAACTTCAACAACATTGCTCCTCCCTGGGTCTGCAGCTCCATGACCCTCAAACGAGAACAAGACCTCTCCTCCCTGGGTGGACAGCTTCCAGATTCTCTTACTACAACATTGCTCCTGCCTGGGTGTTCATCTCCATGACCCTCAAACTAGAACAAGACCTCTCCTCCCTGGGTCTGTAGCGCCACGACCCTCAAACTAGAACAGGATCTCTCCTCCCTGGGTCGCCAGTTTCCAGACGCTCGAACTTCAACATTGCTTCTGCTTGGGTCTGCAGCTCCACGACCCTTGAACTACAACATGACCTCTCCTCCCTGGGTCGACAGCTTCCAGACCCTCGAACTACATCATTGCTCCTCCCTGGGTCTGTAGCGCCACGACCCTCAAACTAGAACATGACCTCTCCTCCCTGGGTCGCCAGGTTCCAGACCCTCTTACTACAACAACATTGCTCCTCCCTGGGTCTGCAGCTCCACGACCCTGAAACTAGAACATGACCTCTCCTCCCTGGGTCTCCAGCTTCCAGACCCTCGAACTTCAACAACATTGCTCCTGCTTGGGTCTGCAGCTCCACGACCCTCAAACTAGAAGACTTCTCCTCCCTGGGTTGACAGCTTCCAGACCCTTGAACGTCAACAACATTGCTCCTGCCTGGGTCTGCAGTTCCACGACACTTGAACAAAAACATGACCTCTCCTCCCTGGGTCGCCAGCTTCCAGACCCTCGAACTACAACATTGCTCCTGCCTGGGTCTGCAGCTCCACGACCCTCAAACTAGAACAAGACTTCTCTTCCCTGGATCGACAGCTTCCAGACCCTTGAACTACAACATTGCTCCTCCCTGGGTCTGCAGCTCCACGACCCTCAAACTAGAACATGACCTCTCCTCCCTGGGTAGCCAGGTTCTAGACCCTCAAACTTCAACAATATTGCTCCTGCCTGGGTCTGCAACTCCACGACTCTCAAACTAGAAGAAGACCTCTCCTACCCGGGTCAACAGCTTCCAGACTCTCTTACTACAACGACGTTGCTCCTCCCTGGTTCTGCAGTTCCACTACCCTCAAACTAGAACAAGACTTCTCCTCCCTGGGTCGTCAGCTTCCAGAACCTCGAACTTCAACAACATTGCTCCTCCCTGGGTCTGCAGCTCCACGACCCTGAAACTAGAACACGACCTCTCCTCCCTGGGTCTCCAGCTTCCAGACCCTCGAACTTCAACAACATTGCTCCTGCTTGGGTCTGCAGCTCCACGACCCTCAAACTAGAAGACTTCTCCTCCCTGGGTTGACAGCTTCCAGACCCTTGAACGTCAACAACATTGCTCCTGCCTGGGTCTGCAGATCCACGACACTCGAACAAAAACATGACCTCTCCTCCCTGGGTCGCCAGCTTCCAGACCCTCGAACTACAACATTGCTCCTGCCTGGGTCTGCAGCTCCACGACCCTCAAACTAGAGCAAGACTTCTCTTCCCTGGATCGACAGCTTCCAGACCCTTGAACTACAACATTGCTCCTCCCTGGGTCTGCAGCTCCACGACCCTCAAACTAGAACATGACCTCTCCTCCCTGGGTAGCCAGGTTCTAGACCCTCAAACTTCAACAATATTCCTCCTGCCTGGGTCTGCAACTCCACGACTCTCAAACTAGAAGAAGACCTCTCCTACCCGGGTCAACAGCTTCCAGACTCTCTTACTACAACGACGTTGCTCCTCCCTGGTTCTGCAGTTCCACTACCCTCAAACTAGAACAAGACTTCTCCTCCCTGGGTCGTCAGCTTCCAGAACCTCGAACTTCAACAACATTGCTCCTCCCTGGGTCTGCAGCTCCACGACCCTGAAACTAGAACATGACCTCTCCTCCCCGGGTTGCCAGTTTCCAGACCCTCGAACTTCAACAACATTGCTCCTCCTTGCGTCTGCAGCTCCACGAGCCTCAAACTAGAACATGACCTCTCCTCCCTGGGTCGCCAGGTTCCAGACCCTCGAACTTCAACAACATTTTTCCTGCCTGGGTCTGCAGCTCCACGACCGTCAAACTAGAACAAGACCTCTCCTCCCTGGGTCGCCAGGTTCCAGACCCTCGAACTACAACAACATTGCTCCTCCCTGGGTCTGCAGCTCCCCTACCCTCAAACTAGAACATGACCTCTCCTTCCTGGGTCGCCGGCTTCCAGACTCTCAAATTACAACAATGCTCCTCCCTGGGTCTGCAGCTCCCCGACCCTCAAACTAGAACATGACCTCTCCTTCCTGGGTCGCCAGCTTCCAGACCTTTGAACTTCAACAACATTGCTCCTCCCTGGGTCTGTAACTCCACGACCCTCAAACTAGAACATGACCTCTCCTCCCTAGGTCGCCAGGTTCCAGACCCTCGAACTTCAACAACATTGCTCCTGCTTGGGTTTGCAGCTCCACGACCCTCACCCTAAAACAGCAGCACCAGCTCCTTCCTGGACCTCCAGTTCAATGCCTCTCAGACTTCAAAGGCAGCACCGGCTCCACCCTCCGGCTCCAGTTCAAACACAATCAGATTTGAGCAGTGGCAGCACCAACTCCTGTCTGGCTTTTCCGCTTCATGATCCTTAAACTAGAATAACAGCACCATCTTCTCCCTGAGTCTGCAGCTCCACGATCCTCAAACTGGAACAGCAGTACCAGCTCCTGTGGGATCTTCAGCTCCATGACCCTAAGGCATCAGTGGCAGCATCGGCTCCTCCCATCGGCTCCAGCTCCAGGACCCTCAGACTGGAACAAAAACACCAACTCCTCCCCATGCCTCCAGCTCCTTGACCCTCATGAACAATCCCTTCTCATGAAATGTAGCAGTCAGGAAAACTGCAGCAGAAGTAAATAAATAAATGTTTTCCTTTCAAATTGATGTTTCTTTTCTGTTCACGCAAATCAGGAAACTTTTCTACTTTCCATCAATCTTGCAGTCTACGTATATTCAATTGTAAGGTGGAAATCCACCATTTGAAATGACCTTTAGAAACGTAGTCATTCATTTTTACTATGATCTTATCTCACAGCTCTAGAAACCATCTTTCACTTTGCCTGTGCAGAAGTCTTGGGAACATTCAAACTATGAACTTACTTGGTTGAGATTCCTAAAATACACATTATCCCCAAAGGTTCCTGCCCTCCTTAAAATCTTCTAACACGTTCCCGTCACCTGAGCATAAGTGCCAGGTCCCATCCATAGCCCACAGTGCCCAGCACGGCCCTGCCCTCTGCCCTGACCTTATGGTCTCCCGTCTGCAGTTACTTTCCTGCCAGACAGGCTTCTGTCACTTCCTCAAACCACACGGGCTCAGGCCTGACTCTGGGCCTTTCCCCCTGCTGTGCCCTCTGTGTGGAGTGCCTTTCCCCGGCTCCCTGTCCTCCTCTCAACCTGCTCTGCTCCAGCCTGCTGGTCGCCCCTCAGGTCGATGAACACAGGATGTCCTCCCCGCATAGGCCTTTGCACATGCTGTTCTCTGTGCCTGAAACACTTCTCCCCAACCATCTGGGTTCACTTTTCTAATTGCCATTCATCCTTGGAGTCTCCACTGAAATTTCACCCCCCGCCTGCCCCCATGACTTGTAATGGGAACTTTCTCATTACAGCGTTTTGCACACTTCTAATTATTCTATTAGGCTGGTGCAGAAGTCATCTCAGTTTTTGCCATTACTTTTAATGAACTGCAGCACCGGCTCCTCCCCACTTTTGATGGCCATTACCTTTAATGGTAAAAACCGGGATTACTGCTGCACCAACCTAATAGAATAATTTATATTTATTCATCCATCATCTGTTTTCCCCTTCAGAAAGTTAGCTCCATGAGAATAGGGACCAAATCTACTCAGATCACTCCACCTTCCTAGCACATTGTCAATAATTATTTACCGACCGATAGAGAAATATCTTCATTGTTGCTGGGATGAGCCACATAACATGACACGCCCCTTTGAAAGTCAATGTCATGGACACTTAGCATTTGCTTTTCACCCCTGCACCCGTGGCTTGGCAGGGCTTAGGCTGATCTAGTCTGGGCTTGACTCCAGGCTGAGGGTTGGAACCCCGCGTGCTCCACACGCCTCTCATCCTGCAGCTGGAGCCGAAGTTCCCTGGGGCACGCTCGTCTCGTGGGAAAACTCAAGAGCAATAGAGGGCAGGCCTGGCAGTGCCGACACATTCCAGGCTTCTGTCTGTGCCATGTCTATGAAAATCTCGTTGGCATAAGCAACTCACCCAGCCACGAGCAATACCTATGGGATGGTATTTGCAATGGTGTCTGCAGGTTTAGTCCGATGTTATTCCCTGTGGAGGACAGAGAAGCCTCAGTTGGCCTCCGACTGTTGGCAGAACAAGATATTAGGTTGGCGCAAAACAACCATAAGCCCCAGGTGGCCCATGCCCAGTGAGACAGGAGAGGGGCAGGAAGAACTGTGGGAGCTAAGGGAGGCTCCCACCCCCAGGCCCCTCTCCCGCTTGCCCCCATCTCTGCTTTCTTTTTTTTTTTTTTTTTTTCTTGAGACAGGCTCTGACTCTGTCACCCAGGCTGAAGTGCAATGTTGCGATCTTGGCTTACTCCAACCTCTGCATCCCAGGCTTGAGCAATCCTCCCTCCTCAGCCTCCCCAGTGACTGAGAACCACAGGCATATGCCATCACACCCAGCTAATTTTTTTTTTTTTTGTAGACACAGGATTTTGCCATGTTGCCCAGGCTAGTCTCGAACTCCTGAGCTCAAGCAATCTGCCCGCCTCGATCTCCCAAAGGGCAGGGATTACAGACATGAGTCACTAAGTCCAGCCTGCTTTTTCTTTACAGTACTTGGAACGTTCTAATGTGCTAAGTACGTGTGTATTTTCTTTCTTTTTTCTCTTCCCTAGAATAGGAACTTAATGTGGGCAGGTATTTTTGTTTATCTCATTTATCACCCTATCCCCAGTGGCTGGAATAGTGTCTGGCACATGAATGGTGTGTTCTAAATAAATATTTTTAACAAATAAATAAACAAGATATCCTACAAGAGAAAGCTAGTATTTGGAACTCACCCATCAATAGAACTAAAAAGCCGAAGACCTTTAGCCTGTCCCGACCTCTGAATGCACCCAGCCCCACAGGAACCAGCAGAGAAAAAACAGGAACAAAGGTAGGGAAAAGAGTGGGTGTTTCCCCTTGCAACTAAGGGCCCCCGAGGCTTACGCTGAACTTGAACTGGAGAAAGGACTAATCTAAGAACTGGGTGTGAGATAAAAATTTAGATTTGTCTGGCCTGGATTTTGTAACACCTAAACACGAGTTATTCTATTCATTTTTGTTTTTGTTTTTTGAGACAGAGTCTTGTTCTGTCTCCCAGACTGGAGTGCAATGATGTGATCCTTACTGCAACCTCTTCTTCTCAGGTTCAAGCGATTCTCCTGCCTCAGCCTCCTGAGTAGCTGGGATTAGAGGCGCGTGTTAGCACACCCAGGTAATTTTTCTATTTTCAGTAGAGACAGTGTTTCTCCATGTTGACCAGGCTGGTCTCGAACTCCTGACCTCAAGTAATCTGTCCACCTCAGCTTCCCAAAGTGCTGGGATTACAACCATGAGCCACCAGGCCCTGCCATATTCTATTCATTTTTAACTAATCTGTTGTTATAAACCAAAGTGCCCAAAATCCTAGGGAAACTTCCCCAGATGTCATCAAGAAGCAGAGACCAGAGGCCTATCAGCAGGATGGGGACTAGGATGAGGCAGGGGAGGGAGGCGCTCATCTCTGGATTGTCAGGGTCCAGCAAGAGAGTCATAAAATTTAAGGGGGCACCAAAAAATTCACTGATCAGACCAGACGTGCTGCCTCACGCCTGTAATCCCAGCACTTTGAGAGGCTGAGGCAGGCAGATCATGAGGTCAGGAGATCAAGACCACCCTGGCTAACATGTTGAAACCCCATCTCTAGTAAGAATCCAAAAAATTAGCCGGGTGCGGTGGTGTGTGCCTGTAGTCCCAGCTACTCGGGAAGCTGAGGCAAGAGAATGGCTTGAACCCAGGAGCAGAGCCTCCAGTAAGCTGAGATCGCGCCACTGGACTCCAGCCTGGACGACAGTGTAAGACTCCATCTCAAAAACAAACAAACAAACAAAAATTCACTGATCAAAATATATAATATTTTAATGCAGATTTTTTTAAAAAAATCAAATCTAATGCAAAAAAAACCCTAGTGGGAAAAGTTATCCACATTTCAACTAAGATACTATTCAACCCTGTGTTTGCATGATGTGGCCTCACTCACTCACCCTAACCCAGACCTGCCTCACAGAAGCTGCTGGAAGGCAGCGACTGGAGAAAAATTAAGCCATTTCCTGCTCGTATCCAGTTCAGACCTTCCATAAACCAGTTACAGGTGAGACCGTGATGACCCACCTGTGCCAGGACCACAATCTACCATCAGGGCCACAATAACCGGGTCCATGTTGACTGTCCCCAGGTGCACCCAGATGTTTGACTTAGAGGCTCAGGCCTGGGTTGCTTCTCCCATTGACATCATGCACTTATTAAGAGAAAACAGACAAGACTGGGTACAGTGGCCCACTCCTGTAATCCCAGCACTTTGGGAGGCCAAGGCGGGCAGATCACTTGAGGTCAGGAGTTCAAGACCAGCCTGGACAACATGGAGTAACCCTTGTCTCTTCTAAAAATACACAAATCAGCTGGGCGTAAGGCACAAGAATCACTTGAACCCAGGAGGCAGAGGCCGCAGTGAGCCGATATTGCACCACTGCACTCCAGCCTGGGTGACAAAGTGACACTCTGTCTCAAAAAAAAAAAAAGCCTCTGTTCTTGTTCACTTGGCAGCTGACCAGTCATCGTGGACACTGACCATAGCTCGAGTGTAGGGTCCCCAAGTTCCTGCTGGGCCAGCAATTGTGCCCCTTGGGCTGCTGTATCTTGGGGTGCCAGCGCAGGGTCTCCACAGGGATAGAGACGGCATCTCTGCACCAACCAGTGGGGACACAGCTGTGTTTCAGTACAAACACCTGGGCCAGCTGGACAACACGGCCCGGGCCGAGCAGCTCTGGTCTGCCTGAATCCCAGAGTTGGCATGGTGGGGTCATTCATTCCAGCCAAACCGGAGAGCACGTCCTTGGGCAGGACGAGGAGTGCTCAGAGCAGGTGGATGGAGCTCTGCAGGGAATGGCATCTCCTCCGAGAAATGAGGGCCTGAAATCAATCCAGGGACACTCTCTGAGCACCCCCAGGGTGCACACCCGGCCTCAGGGAGCAGGAAAATGTCAGCCAGCAAGGACACGTCTGTGCTCTGTGGATGGGCCAGAAAGAGGGGGTGCAGCAAGGGAATCATCATCACAGAGGAGAAAACGGCCAGAGTCACAGCCTGGTTTGTCCCTTTCTCACTGGGTGCTGCCAGGAGTCCAGTCCCAGCCAGCGACTCCAGAGCACAGGTATCAAAATGGACTGAGACCCTCTAATCGTGTCCTGGTGTCTTGAGATCGTCTCCCACCCACCGCTCCCACAGCGGGGCCCTGCACTGGCTTCTCCAAGAAGAAACTGGGAGGCTGAGGGCCTGACCTGCGGGGAGACCTTTCACTCAGTCCCCGTGAACCTGCTGAAGGTTTCACTTATCCTTAACAAACATGCCTCTTTGCGTGTCTGACTCTCTGTAAGGAGCATGTGTTACTTTGCTAAAGAAGGAAAGCATCACTCCAGACCACCTGTGTGTTGAGCAAACACCAATTCCCAGCCCAGAGCAGTGGATTTGCTGCTGCAAAAACCAAAAGCTCAAAACCCACGTGGAGAATTCAGAGGCCGCCTGGTCCCCAGCTCACCCTTCGGAATGCACTCATGGGTGTGTCTGGGGCTGTTTCTTCTTGGTGTTTGGTGTCAGGAAAGAGAAGACGCGGGGACACCAGTTGGGGGTTTAATCCCATCAGACCCAATCCTCGGTTCTCTGTGCCCCTCACGTCACCCCATTGAGACACCGCTGGGGCTGAGCGAACCAGGAGTTGCTGCCCTGAACAGGGAGTCAGATCCGCCCTTGATCAGACGGTTGAAGCTGCGTACTTCCTCTAGGGCCCTGCATAGGGGTGGGGAGTCACGCCTTGGTTTTATCTCACACCAGGGATGATCCCTCACTGGGCACCCCAGCTCAGACCTCAAGGGAAACAGGTCCGGGGGAAGGTGGGTGGAAGGATGGGGTCCCTGGTGGGAGGACTCACAGGTGAGAGACCCCACCCACTCAGGCGATTCACACTCGGGGTCTTTGGGGCCCTCGAAGGAAAAGTTGGTTCACAGTGAACACAGGTCCTGCCATCCAGGGTCACAATTATCTGTAGCAGGGACAACTACCCACTACAGAAAAGACGAATTTAATAAGGCAGAAACTTTAACTCAAGATGAATTTTGTATTCACAATGTTCCTTAGGCTGCCTGATGGAGTTTAAATGTTGTCAAATGCCTTTCTAAAGAGATTTGGTTGTTTATTGCTCTTCTTCAACCGTCGGTGCCGGGAAATGCAGGAGACACTGCAGGAGGGGAGCTGAGTTCACAGTCACCTTCACCTTCCCTCCTGCAAGGCCAGGCCCCCTCGCTACTGCTGCTAACCCAGATCCATTTCAGTGAACTCGGAAAACTCACATTCTCGTTCAATGTGATTTCAGATTTATACATGAATTAAGTGTGGTGTCTAAAAATGAAGCAATGGGAGTGTTGTGAAAAAATATTCTCAGGAAATGGGTATCTTGTGCTGCAGCCTTGTGGTCCCCAGTGAGCAGGGAGGGCCAGTGCTGAGTTCTCCAGGACAGAGGGGGTGCCACAGGCCATGCCCCATGAGCCGGAGGAGAGACTGACATGAGTCGGAGGACATCCCTGGTTTACCCAACCAGCACCTGCTGCTTCTTCTGGGTCCCAAGCCCCCTTTGGAAAAGCCACCCCTCCCCAGCTCTCTGTCCACAGGTGGAGTGGACCTAGCCCTGTTCCCTCAGGGCAGGGCTTCTGTCACAGACCAATGGTAATCCATTCCCCGGTGCCAGAGAGCACATTGCTTCCCAACATCTGAGGAAAATCAGGGCTCTTCCTGCAAGGAAGTAGGATATCCGAATGTTGGGGTCTACAGCAGCAATTAACCAACTAACTGTAAATTACAGTGGAACAGCCCAATGCCTTGGGAATGAATGAGTAACGTACTTGCAAAAAGACATATAAATATTCCATATACACTTCAGAGCCCTCTTTTTGGAATTTCTGACAAGTCTGAAAGTTTGAATTTTCATTAGAGCCATGATTCCTACACGATTCATTCATAACATCAAGGATCCATTCTCCCCAGGATACACTTGAGATGCCCATCAAAATGCCCTTCTGAGAACATCTGCAAAAGCAGGTTTTCTTATGCTTCTATCTCCCTTATCTTGCATTGGGCAACACCAAGCATGTTAAAAAGATTGTGCCATTTATAAATGAAGTAACTGAGGCCCAGAAAGGGAAGATGGTCTGCCCAGTTCCCAGAAAAGGTCTTGGGACCTGAACAGGTGCACCTTGGCTCGAGGAATTTCAGTGACGCTTTAGCATTCCCACCAAATGTCACAGGGACATTAAACGTGTCCTTGTGTTGGCAAGAAACTTGAAGCTCATTCACAAGAAGACATGATGGATGGACCATGGTTGCATCTTCAAGCTGTGCCTGGATGTCTTTGATCTTCTGATAAGAGTCTTTTTAACCTGAATTATCTGGGGCACCACCCAGCTTTTCCTTTTTTGATGTATATTGGTTCTCATGAACACTTGCACATGAATGTACATTTGCATCTAAGCTTTCTGTTTGTTTTCTTCTACCCATTTGAATGAGGAGGAACCAGGGACATTTAACAACCTGTTTCCACTTGTTGGTTCCATGATAGTAATTTGACTACACAAGATCTTTAACACTTCACCATCACAAAGACTCAATTTCATATGTGAATGAGTCATTGTCAAAGGGTAGGAGGAGAAGCTGCGGGCCTGCCATGTTTTCCTGATGCCTCTTAAATGGTTTCTCATTTCATATTGATACAGATCAGGGACCGTAGATCATGTTGACAAGCTCATCGATTACCTGCTACTCGCCAACAGTACCAAGGTCCTGCTTTCTTGGTGGGGTAGTTCATGTTGATTGCTGAGGACGTCTGTGAACTTGAAATTGTGTTTATCTGCCAGAGACCTTGAACTTGAGAACTTCCTTCCCCACACAGTGGTACAGATGGTGTGCTTGGTGTGAGTATTGTCAAGGGACATAAATTAGAGCAATTGGAGCTGGGAGAGAGGGAAGGATGCTTTGCTAATTGCAGCATCATTACAGGGCTCCCTAGAAGCTAAAAGAGACACAGTGGCAACAGGGAAACCTCGGAAGTGACAGACAGTGTCTATCTGTGCAGAGACCAGTGACTGCATTTGGAGCCAGAGGTCATTACCACGGGCAATTTACAGGCTCTATGACTCTGCAGGGGAGAGAAACTCACTCTGACATGCAACAATATGTTAAAGTGGGCATTTTATTATTTTTCAGGAGCCATAATTTTCAAATGACGACTTCAGGGATCCTTTAAGGAGGATAATTGATTACCTGACAAAGAACTTGTAGCATTTCCTCCTCACAATGGAAGAGAGAAAAACAGCAACAATCAGTTCTTTTGAGCAGAAAAGGAGCATTTTTCAGAGAAAACATTGCAAAGTTTGTAACAATGGGAGCCCGAGGAAACACAAATACATCTTGCCTTCTTGACAAATAAGATTTAATTAAGACAACCTTCCTGCTGGAAAACCAGGTCTTGCCTGTGCCGTGCAGGGAAAAGCGACAGGCTTAGGAGTGAGAATCTCCTTGAAATGCAGTCCTGTGTCGGCCTCTTAATTATTCATGAGCATCCTTGTCACTGAATTTCACTGTTTCGCCTATTTTTAGTTAATTTTTTTTACTCCAAATGTTACTTGTGTTACTTCATGAAATAGTTAATGCATCCACAACAGGCACAGATGAAACGGAGAGGCTCATGCTCACCCCTGAGGAATTCCAACAGTGTGGTTAGCACTTTGCAGGCAGGCCTGGAACTCTGCCGTGGGAAGCGGGGATCTGAGAGCAAGGTCAGCGACACCATCTTGTTCTTGGGACTGAACCGGAGGCAGGGCAGCCAGGAGAAGCCGCGGGACCCGGTCCCTAGATGTTCACCATGGGCAGGCAGCTGTTTGCAGCGAGATGCCTGAGTGACCCCCAGGTTCCTCATGAAAACCTACAGCTCCAGTAAAATCTGCACTTCCCAGCCTGGGCTGCTTCCCACTGGATGCTCCCAAAGCCAGACGCGTTTATTCTGAACCCCTGGCACTTCCCTGGATAGGCCCGCATGTTTCAGGAGGGTCCTGACCTGGCTCTCAGACCACTGCCTCCGATGGCAGACTTCCCAGCCAAGCATTTCCTGAAAATCAGTCTTCTCAGATTTTCTTCTGAGGTGTGGCCAAGGCCCTAAAACAGAGGTCTCCCCTCCCACCCAGGTTCTTACCTGTGAAACAGTCCATGGTGGGAATGGAGAGGAAAGGGTCAGCCCTAGACAAGGAGGCGCTCCCATGGGGACGTCCAAAGAGAAAGATTGGACCCATCACACCACAGAGGCTGCCCTTAGCTCTCAGGATGGCATCCAAACTCCCACAGGTCCCTGACCCCCTCCAGTCACACCTTCCACCACCCACCCCTGTGTCCACTCACTCATGACCACACTGGCCTCTCTGCTGGTCTTGGACAGACCAGGCTTCTCGTAACCTCAGGGCCTTGGCACATGGTGTCCCCTCCTCCTGATATGTTCCCCACCCCCACCCTAATCCTCACCCAGTTACCTCCAGGAGCCTCGTCACCTATTAGGTCTCAGATGAATGTCACCTCCTTGGGGGATTCTCCTGTGTCCTCATCACCTCCTCACCCTGGCCCAGGGCCCAGGTCAGGTTCCCCAAGTCCCCTCTTATCACACTGTGGTGTCTTTTCTTCCCAGCCAGGACCACGTGTAATGAAACAAGGCCATTGTTATCTGAGGACAACCCATACAACTAAAAAGCCCATTCAAGGTAAATTCAATTAAATTGAGTACCAAAGTTTCACAACAAATGCTTTGTGATTTACTTAACAAATCTTTATCTTGGATTCACTTTAGGCCAGGCACTGTTCTCCGTACTCCACGTGTATTAAATCATGTACTCTCCAAAACACAGGCACTACTGCATCACTGCCCCATTTTCCAGATGAAAACACAGAGGCACAGAAAGGTGGTTGCCCATGTAGAAATCGGCATCATCAGGACTGGATCAGGTCACCCTGCACCAGGGCCCCTCCTCTCAGCCATGTACTTGCCACTTCTTCTAAAAAACAAAATAAAACAAAACAAACAAACAAAAAAAGGCCCAATGAGGGTTTTCTCTAGAAAAGTAAAGTTAAATGTGATGAAAATAAGTTTTTATTTCCTGTCTAACGTTTGGGTTATAGTGGCAGATGTACCCCAATTCTTAAGCAATCAAAGAATGAATCAAATACTAATTTTTTCGCATATTTTTTTCTGATAAAACTGTAGCCACAGTCAACCTCTTTTCCCCCCAGGTTTGAGTTTTGCAGCCTGATCAAAGGAGTCATTTTCAAAAACCCTCAGGGGGTCCAGAGCCTCCACAGGGGCCTCTCTTCCCCCTGGCATGGTCTCCATTCCCTTTGGGAGATTCTGCTGGATTTGAGGAGATCCTCATCCCTGCTGGTTCCACTTCTTCAGTGTTCATCAGTCTACACGTTCCAGGTCCTCACTGTTGGACTCTGTGGGTGACTCAAGGAATGCTTCCTATTGCATGGCGGGATATACAGGCTCACCCACAGCCCCTTGGTGAACCCATCCCATATCTGCTTGAAACCCCTAGTAGGGACCGGACCGGTCATTCACACCCAGTGGCGTGCAGGCAGCCGGCTCTGAGAACCAACGGTGAAATGTTCAGAAATTTTGCTAATTAGCTGTTAAACCTCTGACAGTTTGAAATCAGCCATGTTGGGAGTATTTACACCAGGAAAACTGGGCTTTTCTTGACCCTAAAGTGCTGGTTTATCAACCCAGCACTGAAGTTATACCTCACGTACAGCCCTGACTTTTGAATGGAAACTACCGTTATCCTATTTGGGGTCCCTTCCCAGTAGCTCCCATATCCAAGATCCCAGCTTTCTCTTTCTCTCTTCACCCACTTTGGATTGTGAGTCTCAAAACCATTGTGCTGAAACCACTTCTAGGCAACAGCACACCGGCCTTTGTTCTAAGAGAGGGATTCAGCAGTAACATATATGTGCACTGAGCACTGAGCTGTCCTAGGTGCTGATATGATTTCATCAGGCGCAATCAAGAGGCTGCCTAGTCCAGAAATCTCAGACATTTGACTGGCTGAGTGCACTTACTGGAGAAGGAAAGAAGTGCAACAGCTTGCAATAAAATAGGCCTCTCCTTTGTAAGTGTCATCCAGGGACACTTACAAGGAAGCAACAGTGAACAGTCAGTACTTCACCCAGATACAAGCAACACATCCCAACCCATGTGGTATCCTCACTGACACAGGAACAAAGTGGGATAGGAGTTCTCTGGCCACTTGCCTCCCAAGCTCATCCATGGGAATGCACCTTGGTCCCAAGCTGTCAGGGAGAACCACAAAACCCCCCTCAGCCGGCAGGAAGCTGGCCCCACCCTCTTCCCCATTCACCCCCTCACTTTCTCCCCTCCTCCACTGACACTCCTCAACTCCCTGGACCATCCACTCCACCCCAGACCTTATCTCTTCTGCCCACACTGTGGTGTGACAGTCAGCCATTCCTCCCTAGTCCAGAACTGTCCATGAGGGTGAGAGTCTTCCTCGGGAGCATCTTCCACTCAGGGATCACCCCAAGTCCCCCAGGGGTCTCCAGTACTCACTGTGAAGCAAGGAGTGGAGCACCCTGATGGGGAATGGCCCTGCCAGGGTCATGTCCCACAAACTGTGTAAGAAGCAAAGGAGATAGCACCTGCTTTCCAAGGCCTGCCCAATGGGCCAAGGTTCAGCTTAGGTGAGAGGGCCAGGCTGTCCCTACCCATGTTTCAGCTCAAGGGACACAACACTTCCTGCTATAAAGTTTCCTTTTACAAACAGATAAACTCTGGCCAGAACTTCTAAAATCTTTATATTCAGTTAGCTTTGGGCCAATCTTTGGTGAATTGGTTTAATCATATTTCTTTACTGGAAGTCATTATCTGAGATGAGCAGATTTTTACTGCGGCAGGTTTGTGACTTCAATGAGCCTTGCCTTCCTTGTCTCTTAAAGGTCCATTGGAAATAGATCAATAATATAGCAGGAAGTACCTAGCACAGTGCCTGGCTCAGACATTCTATCAGCAGCTATCTGCCTCCAGTCTGTCCTCCTCTCTCCCTGTTTTCTGCATTATCTCTTTCTCTCGTATAAAAGAGACAACTTTTCTTCAAAGCTGTCTAGATTTTATCCTTCGGAAGTTCAAAAACACTGGCCAGTTACCCATGTCATAGTGAGGCAGGAGAATAGGGAATTGGGGGTAACCAAGGGTTAAGACATAAAGAAAAGAACAGCCGGTGCAGCCCATTTTAGGCAAGATTAGGCAGCACACAGTCCACACCCTCACTTCTGCAATAATGAGACAGAAGGTTCCACTTCAGCCTCTGATTGGTCATGGGCCGATCCTTCATAGGGTATATCCAATCAGAGGCCTCTAAAAGAGCACCTAGAGGAGTTACCAAATTCTTTTAGCTTAATAAAAACCCGTAAAGAATATTGTAATTGGTGCTCTTGAGCAACTTGCTTAAGCCCACTCCCACTCTGTGGAGTGTACTTTCACGTCAATAAATCTGTGCTTTTTTATTTCTTTCATTGGTTTTTTCTGTTGCTTTGTCTGTGCATTTTGTCCAATTCTTTGTTCAGTGTGCCAAGAACCTGGACAACTCACAGTCAGGACTTTCCATCTGGTAACAATGGCATTAATTGCAGTAAAAGGATAAGCTTTCTCAGGGCAGGCTAAGCCCAGCTGCCCACAGTCCTGACCACAATACCTGTCCCTTCTGATGTTTTTTTCATCTTATTTTCCCAACTTCTTAGCTTTAAAAAAGTCAGCTATTCAGAAATGTACAGAGTAGTACAGTGAACATCACATACCCTTCACATAGCTTCATTAACTGATAACACCATAAGTGTGGGTCACCTATTTCCATGAGCATTATTTAAAGAAAATTGTGTGTGTGTGCATGCACATGTGTGCACAATTGTGTGTGTAGTTTTCCTTTTCTGGCAGAACTATTTGAAAGTATGGTGCAGAGATCGTGATATTTCTCCCCTAAACACTTCAGTGTATATCTCCTAAAGAAAAAGACAATTTCTTACATAATCTCAATGCTATTTTCCCACCCAAAACATTTAATGTTGATGCAGGAATATAATGTAAAATACAGTCCAAAGTGAGAGCTTTTGTTTTCAATTCAGCATCCATCTAGGACCACACTGCATGGCTTGCCATGATTCTTTCATTCCCGGCAATGTAGGACAGTGAGTCCATCATTTCATCTCTTAGGATGTTGACGTTTTTGAAGATTCCAGCCAGTTGGATTGTACCAGAAAGCCAAGAAGTGCTCAAAAGATGACGGAAATTGGTCAAAAGGAAACAGAAGCTATAGTCAGAGGACTTTCAATGGACAAATGTAGAAGTATTTGAGCATAACAAATATATGGAAGCAAGAATGAACTCACTGAATTTTTTAAAAAAGAATCTATGAGTTCATAGTGATACTAAAAAAAGCTGATTGGAGCCAGGAAGAATTCTTTACAGAATAACACCAGCTGATATATATGAGGAATGACGGAATTTGAAAATGTTACAGTTGACTCATGTGAGGACCATCTGTGGATGCCAAAACCATTGGGGGACAGATTTTGAAGAACAGGATATCCACAAGGTCCCAAAGCATCACCACATATGTTGCTTGGCAATTACACAAGGGAAAAGGATCCTTTGCTAGAGAAATCTGATGGCCAGCACTTTAACCAAGTGCTCAAGCTCAACACGAGGAGTGAACAGACATCACAATCCTCGCTCTGGCTGCGAAGAACTGGGCAGAGCCTCCCTCTGTAGCAATCCTGGCCAAGGCGTTCGGCCTGCAACTCCCCAGGGAAGAAGCAGACTCAGACAGACTGTGGCCCTTCTTCAGGCCAGCAACATGAGCTCTTGTCTCATCTCACCTGGGTGGTCCACAGATACTCCTTGCTTTGAGCTCTGCCCCCTGTCTGGCCCTGTGCTGGAGCTGGAGATACAGAGAGGGATGATTTGCCTTCAAGGAGGGAAGGATGCTCAGGAATCTGTATCCAGGGTCTCAGGCACTTGGACAGCTTCCAAAACAACTGTGACTCCTCCACTAAAGGAAGGAACGAAAATACACATATCTGTTGTTTCTTCTCCTGATCAAACCAGGTGGAACCGTTTAGAAAAACATCTGTTGTTAGAGGTGCACTCAGGAACGATTTGTGGGCTCTTGGTCATCCTATCAAGTGAGACATCGGATGAAATAGGGACCAGTATCATCACTCTGCCATCAGGATTCGTGACTGCAACATCAAAGGGCAGTTGTAGAAGCATTGGAAAAGCACCCGGTGTAAAGGGAGCTTTTATCAGTATTCTGAGCCCCTCTCCATTGCTGCTGCTGTTGGAAAAGCCAACTTGGCTGCATACAGTAGCAACAGGCTTCAGAGTCAGCCCAGAAGCAGCAGGAGGTGGAGTCTGCATCAGCCAAATCAGGGGTGACTTTGCCTTGGATCTGGGTTCTTTAAACGTGCCAAATATTCATCTCAGAAGCCTGCAGTGGCGGACCAATGAGACGTCACTCACTCAGGGTATATTTAAGCAGGGCCAACTGTGCACCAGGCACAGTTGTAGTCTCTGGCCACAGCAAAGAACAAAACGGACAAGGACCCCTGGCTTCAGGGAGCTCACGACCCGCAGAGGGAGACAGAGGACAAGCAGTTGACAGCCCAAGAGAGTGCGCAAAGCAGACGCTTGCGGCGCTGCCTGGGTCCCACAGGCCTCACCATATTTGCCCTGCAATGGGTTCTTGCTGCCCCTGCTCTCCTGCAGGGCCTCCTTGGGCTGCAGGAGCCTTGTGGCCTGGGAGTGGAGTCCTGGGAAGCTGCCCTGGGTGAATGGAAGCTGGTGGGGAGCAGACCTGGCTTCCTCGACTCTCCAGTGCACTCCTCTGACGCTGCTCCTCAGCGTCTCCCTGAGGTCTCCAGTGCAGCTGAGCACCAACAGCCCACGGTGGGTACCTGCTCCTTATGCCACCAGAATGGGCGTTTTTTCCTTCCCGTCTCCCTCCCCGCCATCTTGCCCAAGCTTCCTGGGGGCTTCTACAGATGAACTGAGTCATGCCCAGTCTCAGGGTCAGCTTCTGGAAGAATCCAACCGAAGGCCATGTGTAACATGCAAACTATGTCAGATGGTGGAAAGTGCACTGGAGAAAGACAAAGCTGGGAAGGGAGGGGGTGGTGGTGGGGGACTGTGATTGCTCATGGACATCACAGGAGCCCCCAAAGGGGGCCTTGCAGCAGGTGCCCAGGCGGTGAGGGCTTAGCGGGGGGATGTCCCAGAGAGGAGCATCCCAGGGCAGCCAGGAAGGAGGGTAAGACCCTGAGGTGGGGAGCTCCTGGCCTGTCCTAGGAAGACCAAAAGGCCATGTGACCAGAGCGAGGGGACATGGGAGAGAAGCAGGAAAGAGACCAGCAGGTGGAAGGCACCAGAGGCTCAGGGCCCTGTCGACTGGGGAAAGGCTGTGGCTGCACAAAGTGAGGCTGGAGACTTGGGCTTGGTGCCGGGCGTGGCTGATCTGAATTGTTGAATAGAATAGACTGCGGTGGAGGCTAGGCAGGGAGACCAGGGAGGCCCATGGTGTGATCATCCTCCGAGAGCAGCCAGGCAGGAGCAGGCAGGTGGGCGGAATGCAGGAATCGGTCCATGTGGACAGAAGAGGGATGGAGGTGCTGAGCGGTCAGAGGGTGGGTGCCAGGAGAGGAGCGGAGCTGGCCATGTCGGCCTGAGCACCTGGGCAGGAAGAGCCACCATCACAGGGATGGGGGGTGAACTGAGGAAGTGGAGAGGAAAACCCACGACTATCTGAGTTGGAGAGAGCCCAACCACAGCTGAATGCATGAACCTGGACATCAGTTAAAGGTCTGGGCTGGACAGAGAAGTAAATATTTAAAAATAAAAATAAAAGTCAAATCAGGTCAAAATCCCCAAACTATGTCACAAGATACTTTTTTTCAATCTTGGAACCCTTCATCTGTGGAATACATAGACTTGTGATGCAAACTAGGAACCAGATGGGAACTTGTGCTGTTGGAGCTGGACTCCATGGATCCTCCACCGTAGCCCCCACACCAACCCATTGCTCTTGCCCCAGGATGGGGTCTCCAGAAGCAGAGACTGAAGTGGAGTTTTTAGTTCAAAATATTTCTAAGGACCAACACTTGTGAAAGGTAGTTGGTGGGAAAGGGCAGGCTGGGCAGGGGAGAAGTTGATCTTCAAGGCAGGCCTGACATCCCCTCTGCAAACTTGCAGAGGTTCTGAAACAAATATTGCTTGTGGGAGTCAACCTATGTTGGGCCCAAATTTCCAGGCTTTTATTCCTTGACTGCCCCAGCCACCAGGAGTGGGCTGTCCTGGAAAGGTCATGACCATGGACAGGAGGGCTTTCTAGAGCTTTATTCCTTACATTAAAAAAATTTGCAAGAAAATCTAAGATATTACAATTATAATCTAGAGAGATTGATAAGACTTTACAAACCAAGATGGATAATCCTGATATTTTAAAAATTGAAAATACAAAAATTTGAAAATTTTGTACATGAAATGATTATGTAAACAAATGATATAAACCTATACAAGTATTTGTAAGTGAATACTAGACAATGAGCTAATTTCTGTAATACACAAATTCTTACAAATTGACAAGAAAAAGAGGTGATAGCTATAAAGAGGTAATTCGCAGAAGAGCATATCTCTGCTCTTGATCTGCTAGAAATGCATCCTGTAAAAATAAAAGTACCCATACCTTATCCTAAAATGCACAGATGTTTACTGCAAGTGTTGTTTATAGCTTCCCAGAACTGGAAACAAAACACATTCCCATTACGAGAAGAATGGCTGAGCATTTTGCAAGTATAGCCACCCAGTGGAATTTCCGCAGCAATTGTA
Source organism: Rhinopithecus roxellana (assembly GCF_007565055.1). Taxonomy (NCBI): domain Eukaryota; kingdom Metazoa; phylum Chordata; class Mammalia; order Primates; family Cercopithecidae; genus Rhinopithecus; species Rhinopithecus roxellana. The sequence continues at coordinate 122,000,147 of NC_044561.1, forward strand.
AAGAATAACTTTGATTTGGAGCTATGTAAGATGTCTTGAAGGTATATCAACAAGGAGCTAAGTGATAAAATCAAGATGTGGAAAAATGTTAGTTATGGGTCTATCAATTCTGGTGATTTCTTTAAGAAACTAACTTTTACCTTTGTTAATCTTATCTATTGACTTTCATGTACTATTTCATTTACTTCCGCTCTTCTCTTTACCTACACATTTCGTAGATACGTATCTACACATTAATTCTACATACTTCTGGTTTCCTTTGATTATTTTCTAGTGTCTTGAGGTAGAGTCTTAGGTCACTGATTTTTTACCTTTCTTTTTTGTTATAGTACATTACATCGCATTGAAAGCTATAATTATTTCCCTCTGCACTGCTTTAGCTGCAGCCCCCAAATTTTGATGTTGTATCTTCATTATCATTTGGCAAAATTCCCTTTCAAAATAAATTCATTTGAACAAAACCACTGGAACAAAATATGAAGCAAACCATAGTTCAATTGGTGTGCACATTTAGCCAAAAGATCCTCCCTCCTTAGCCAAGGTGAGAGCATCGTTTGAGCCCAGGAGTTCGAGACCAGCCTGGGCAACATGGTGAGACCCTGTCTCTACAAAAGAAAAACAGAAGTTACTAGGGTTTGTAACCTGAGATTGTGACATTAGTTGAAAGAGTCATTTTACTTCAAAACTGGTTAAAGAGGTTAAAAAATATGTTCTATCTGTCAAGAGTGAAACTGAAAGCTCACTGAGAATCCCAGTTGAGATTCTGGTATTTTGTTTGTGTGCTTTACTTGGAATTGTCCACCTTATGTGCTCACAATGACTGGGTGTCCTCCATTATCTGTATAGCTCTCTTTTAGTAATAGAACCCCTGTTAATCAGCACTTTAGCTGGTACATGGCAGCCCAGGAGAAGGACGGCCATTTCCAGCCTTCCTTGCAGGGAGGTGTGGTCAGGTGAGTAAGTGCTGCCCAGTGGAATGTGAGTACAGGCATGGCGCCCCTGACAGGTTGTGCCCAAGGAGGAAAGGGTGTGCCTAGCTCTTCTTTTCTCTCTTCTCACTGGCTGAAATGCAGATGGGGTAGGGCATCTGGACCAAGTGAAGGAAGCCAATGGCCTAGGGATAGCGAGCAAAAAGACAAGAGGGAAACTGGGTCCCTCAAAACTTCACAAACTAGAACTGGCACACCAGTTCAGCTGTTGACATGAGTGAGAAATACACTTGCAGCTTGTATAAGCCACTGTCTCTACCACAGCAGCCAAAGCTAAATCTCAGTGGATCCAGAGCCCAGAGACACCAAGTGATGACCTATGGATATTCTGATCTGGTCTGTGGAGATTGGGTTTCTCTGGGTATTTTCTACACAATCAAACTCAATTGAGGATAAATATGCAGGTTTTAGAGCCGTTAAACATAAACTGGGCCAGAAATAGAAGGAGCTGATTTGGTGGGTGGAAAAAATGAGTCCTAAACAGATGGAATGAATTACTCACCAAAATTAGAAGCATGTTTCCTACAATTTGCATATTAATGGGCTATCCCAAACACAAAGTGAAGGACCACAGGCCACATCTGGCTAGAGGATGTGATCAGCCCACAACGCTTGGGTCTGTACAGTTTGTTTTCAACATTAAAAAAATGAGGTCAGGTGCAGTGGCTCATGCCATAATCTCAATACTTTGGGAGGCCAAGGTGGGAGAAACACCTGAGCCCAGGAGTTCGAGACCAGCCTGGGCAACATGGTGAGGCCCTGTCTCTACAAAAAATAAAATAAAAAATGATCTGGGAATCGTGGCGTGTGCCTGTAGTTCCAGCTGCTACTCGGGATGCTGAGGTGGGAGGATCGCTTAAGTCCGGAAGGTCAAGGCTGTGGTGAGCGGTGATCGCGTCACTGTACTCCAGCCTGGGTGACAGAGTGAGACCTTGTCTCAAAAATACATTTTTTTAAATATTAAAATATAGATTTCCATCTTCCTCTGAAAAATCAAAGACACAGCAAACTGGAGGCCCTTTTTATTGGGTGACTCATGGCCTGAGGATGTCATGGCCACCTCATTGAACTGGCCAGTGAGCCTAGACTTGCCACAGTCCTCACCACCTGCTGTCCCTCAACAGAGAAGGCAAGAGTCATCACTACTTATTACCTCTCAGGCTGCTGGCCTTTATTTTCATCATGAAAACAAATCTCTCTATCCACCTCTCCATTAAAAAAAAAAAAAAAAAAATACATGGAGAGCCACATGTTTCAAGAAATGTAGGAGCATATATTTCTTTGTGAAAATGAATCCCCCGGGTATTTACTATGCAAACAAATATATTTGTGTTGAAAAAAAATACACTCAGCAGGCTTCCCTCATACACATGTCCCACCCGGCCTCTCGAGGCATTTGAGTTAGGACCCTGCTGCCCACAGTTTGTAGGTGTAGTCTCCATCCTCCTAACCACAGCTCCCCACAGCCAGAGCAGAGTTCCTGCAGCCCCTTCATTCTTGGGGAACGGTCCTGCTCACATTTTCCAGATGACATCATCCTCGCAGGAGCCAAGTCTCTATTTGGAGGTGTTTTCATTGACCCTTTGTTTTTTCCTTCTTAGACCCAGGAAGTAACCCAAGCAATGTGTGCTTTTCCAACACGTCAACACAAACAGCCGCTTCGCAAACTGAAGAGGCACATGCTACTGTAATCAAACGGCTGCTGTTGAAATACTCAAGTAATAGACAAAACCCTTCATTTGGGAGGAAAATTAATTGTACACAAACAAGAGCACATTTCATCTCGAATTGAAGTATTTGACATTCCTTTGGCAGAGAACCCTTCAGTTGTTTCTTTTCTTTTTGGCGTTAAGTCTTTCCTTTTCCATGAGAGATTTTCTTGGCAAACAGGGCCAGCCTTTGAGGTCCCAGGAGGGTTTTGCTGTCACTTCCCTTTATTGGTCATTCTGTGGCCTTTGTTGATGCTTCCCTTGCTCCAGCCCATCTCTAGCCATGACTCTGTGACAGTCTCACTCCAGCCCTGTCCCTTCCTACAAGGTCCCCACTCCAGCCTTTAAAGAATAAAAACTGTCCCAAGTCCATGATACGCTGCCCTCCCAATGCCTGTGGTGGTCTGAAGTAAGCAAATGATTAAACATGATGAATAACAGAGCAGAAGATACAGCGAGGGGAAAAGAGCTCACTTTAGCTGCAACTCTGAGATTTGTTGCTGAGTGCCACGAATAATGAAATCATCAATCTTCCCCGAACTAAAAAAAGGAATCCACCACAGCAAGTTTGAAAAGGGCAGGGAGGAAAAGTCTTGCCTCCTTGTTGGAGCAATTTGTGGCCTGGTTGCTCTGTGATCTCACTGCCCAGTTAATCTACCCAGGCACTCTGGGAACTGTGCAGAGGGGACATCCTTGCCCCTAGAGGTCCTTCCTGAGGCGAGAAAGGGGTCACCGGTCCCTGCTCCTCAGTCATAGTCACACTTAGGTGTTACTGACATAAAACACCTCCGGTTTCAGCAGTTTGCTGGGAACATCTCGGTAGCACTCTCCCTGGAATCCTGGAATCTGGGATGAGAGTGTATTTCAAGACTGCCAGAATCTAGGACACGCTTTCAGAACCTTCCGTCATACTAATGCCCCAACTGTTAGCATATGCAACAGTCAGAGTCTCTGCATCAGCAGCAGAAGATGACCTCACCCCACTCCATGCCCAGAGGAGCCTGGGAAAGGCAGGTTTCAGCTTTCCCACCTCTGCAGCCCAGGAAGCCTGTGGGTTGGAGGTGCCCACCCACCACACTCAGTACACACTTACACCTTGGACTGGAGTCTGTTTTCCTTAGCACAGGCCCAAATCACTCATGCCCCATTCCTGGCCCTACAACCACTAGAGAGCATGTACTGTAATCAGCACCAATGTCTTCAAACTAGGATCTTTCTTAGATTCCAAGGAGGTGCCTTGAGGTCTTCCACGTGGCCAGGGGAAAGACAGGTGGGCTGGATTCCTTCCCCCCAACTTCCATTCCAAGCCCAAAGGCTCCCCTTTTCTTGGTTTTGCAAATTAGAGCTCAATATAAGATTCTCTTTAACAGTGAGAGTTTGGGGGCTAAAAAGATGTTTGAACATAACGCATCTGCCTCATCCTCCAATAGAAAAGCTGCTAAGTTATATTACAGTTTCCCAAACCATGGAAAGGTCTCCACAAAGATGATTAGGGCTCTTAATAGATGACCATTGTCCTATTGTTTGTTTCAATTGTATAAAACAATTTGATGAGTATTAGAAACAAAAAGTAGCTCATCAAATACATGATTTCACTGACACTATTGCCTAAGAAGAATTGATAAGTAAACTGATTTTTTAAAAAAATGTTTTCATAATATTGGAGGCAGCATATGCAAATGATGAAAGTCATGAAGGTAGCTTGGGAATGTCTGGGGTTGAGAGCTCTGCTGCGGTAGGAAAATCTGAGGCTGGAGCCTGTGGGCTGGGATAGGCACCCTCCCTCTGCACCTGCTGGCTGTGTGACAGTGGAGGCACTGCATGACCTCGGACTCCAGCTCCTCGTGTGTAACATCATGAGGCTGCCATGGCTATGTGGGCTCCTCTCCCTCAAAGGCAAAGATCAGTCAGGTCATGGATGCCAGGTGAGGCCTACATAAGATGCCTCCCAGTTCCTACTGCTGAGACCTCCTGGTAAGACCCTGGATTTGTCCTCTTTCCTCCTGGTCCCCAGCCCCTCCTGTGTCTGAGAACTCCACACAGAGGCAGCCACTACATTCCTGTTTGGATTGAATTATACAGCAGCCTCTTGCAGCCAAAGGGCCCTAATGGATATAAATGGATCTAGATGGTCCCATCATCCTGGATCGTGTCCCAGATCCTGTCCCTCTGACCTTGTCGGCTGCTGCACCTTTGCATGTCCTGGTCTTCCTCTCTCCTCCTGGGCCCCCTTCCTCACTCTCCCACCTTCTCTGCCCAGCCTGGCTCACATGTCAGCTCCTCCTGGGAGACCTCCCTGACCTTTCTTCTATGGGCCGCATGGCACCTGCTCCCCTGGGCAGGCTCACATGCGGCCCTGCCTCCTCCTGAACAGACCCACCACAGCAGGGTCTGGGTGGGTCACCTCACCCAGCTGGGGGCTGGGGGACCATAAGTCTCTCCTCCCTCTCTAGACGGGGTGCTAGGCACCCTGCTTGGGCTCATTTGGCCCCATAGGCCCCATCTTTCTGTCTGAAATTCTATTTCCCCTGACACCAATGTCTTTGGGTTTGTAGCAAGCAGCTTGATCACCTCCCAGCACATACATGGTCACGGGATGACTCCACTGATACCTGTGGGCTATTGCAGCACACATTTCATGGGTTGAGGGGTGAACATCATGAGTGTGGGTCTCGCTCAAGCTTTGTTTTTCACCATGAGAACATTCTAGAGAAGGCCTGGAAGCTTGCGGCATCTGCCAACATACTCTTAATTATAAATTCATCACAGCTCATAAGTGCTACGTTTGGAGCATCTCCATAGGAACAGTGCAAAGTGACCTTGGATTTGCTCTCGACTCCTTTCTCCCTCACATCACTTCCAACTGATCAGAAAATCCTTCTGGCTCTATTTTCAAAATCAGGCCTGACTCCCACCACTTCCCCCCACCTCCACTGTCCCACCCTGGACCACCAGGCCACCCTCCTCTCTCACCTGGAATATTCTGGAGCCTCCTCACTGCCCCTACCTCATTCTCACCCTCTATGGGGCCGTTTCTTCCATGACAGCCACAGGGCTTCTGTTAAACCCACTGAATCACATCCTCCCTCTGCTCAAAACCCCCCAGCAGCTCTGTCATGCTTGAGTCAAATCAACACTCCTTACCGTGGCACGAGGCCTTGCACACGATCCAGAATCTTCCTAACTCTTGGACTTCATCCCCAGCCTCACTTCCCTCTGCCCACTTGCCCAGGCCCACCGGCTCCTCAGTGACATTCCTGCACCCCATGCTCAGCCCACTCGGGTCCTGCCCTCTTTGGAACACTCTCCCCTAGACGTCCCCATGGCCCACGTCTTTGCAGAGTAGCCTTTCCTGACTTCCCCTGCAACTGTCTATTAGGGTGAGAGTCACCCCAGTTTACCCAGGACTTTCCCAGTTTCAGCCAAAGCTCGCATTCCAGGAAAGCCCTCAGTCCTGTGCAAACCAGAACAGAACTACTGATCACCACCTGGTCTCTTCCCTAAGCTGTATGCTACTTACTTCTGTTTGCAGGTCCATGTCCAGCCTGCTCAACCCTGCCTTGGGCCCCTGAGGGCTGGCCTCAAGGGACTGCCTCAGCCAGGCTCCTGGCCTCTGGCCTCACCAGGAATTTGGCTAACGGGAGAGAGCAGGAAGTAGTTAGAGCGAGATGTCGATTTCCTGTGCTCCCACACTGCTGGACAGCAGTTCCTGCAGTGGCCGCATCGCCTGACACCCACGGCTGCGCTTGGGTGTCCTTTTTCTAAGGTTTCAGTTCAACCCGTTTTTAAGAATGCTGCCCCATCCCCTTCAGGCCTCAGGCAACCAGGGCTTGCTCCTGGGGGCAGCGCCACCCCCATGGGTTCTTACAACCCTGTCCCACCCCGTCAGCCATCTCTTCCTTAAATTGTCTTCGCGGTTTCAAAAGAAGACATACGAAAGGCCAGCAAACATATGAAACAATGCCCAACATCACTAATCATCAGAGAAATGCAAATTCAAACCACAGCGAGATACCACGTTACACCAGTCAGAATGGCTACTAAAAAATCAAGAAAGAACAGATGTTGGGGAGGATGTGGAGAACATGGAACGCTTCTCCACTGTTGGTGGGAATGTAAATTACTGCAACCTCCATGAAAAACAGTATGGAGATGGATTCAATCCAGTTATCCCATTGCTGGATGTCTACCCAAAGGAAAAGAAATCACTGTGTCAAAGATACCTGCACTTGTATGCTTACTTCAGCACTATTCACAATAGCAATATGAAATCAACCCAAACATCCATCAACAGATGATTGGATAATGAAAATGTGGCATATATACTTTCTGCCATAGTACTCCTAAATGTGAAATATAAATATAAATATAAATAAATATGTATATATAGATTGGAACATAGGCTAGGAATACTACATTCTATAAATAGGAATAGCATTCAATAGAATAAGAATACTATTCTGCCATAAAAAAAAATGAAATCGGCTGGGTGCAGTGGTTCATGCCTGTAATCCCAGCACTTCCAGAGGCCAAGGCAGGCAGATCATGAGGTCAGGAGTTCGAGACCAGCCTGGCCAACATGGTGAAACCCCATCTCTACTAAAGATACAAAAAATTAGCTGGGCGTGGTGGCATGCACCTGTAATCCCAGCTACTTGGGAGGCTGAGGCAGGAGAATCGCTTGAACCCGTGAGGCGGAGGTTGCAGTGAGCTAAGATAGAGCCACTGCACTCCAGCCTGGGTGACAGGGCGAGACTCTGCCTCAAAAAAAAAAAAAAAAAAAAAAAAAATTCATGTATTTTGCAGCAACATGGATGAAACTAGAGTCCATTTACCTTAAGTTAAATAACTCAGAAACAGAAAGTCAAAACCGCATGTTCTCACTTGCAAGTGGGACCTAAATAATGTGTACATGCGGACATAGAGTATGGAATAATACACATTGGATACTCCAAAGGGTGGGAGGGCTAGAGCAGGGTGAGGGATGAGAAATTCCTTAATGGGTACAATGTACATTAGCGGAGCGATGGTGACACTAAAAGCCCAAGCTTCACCACTATGTGGCACACCCATGTAACAAAACTGGACTCCTGCCCCTTGGATTTACACAAGCAAATAAATAAACTCTTCAACCACACCTTGGTGATTGAGCCATTTGTGTCCTGCCATTTGTTCTCTGACAGGTACATTTGGCTATTTGTTTCCTTTCATAGTCATTATTAAGACCTGAAGTACTAGAGAATGTCATCAAATCTAAGATGCCAACAACTATAAGATGCACCATTATTTTACACACTGCTGAGAAAGGAAAAACACTGATAAACTACGACACAACGTCACTAATAAGATGCACTCCAATTTTAAATATTAAAATGTGACAACAAATGGTGCATTTCCAAATCAACAAAATATATTATGAATTGTGTTTTTTGTCTACCTCCTCCCCGGGAGTGTAAGCTCCCTGAGGGCAGGGATGTTGCCTGATTTCTTCCCTGTTGCATCCCAATGTTTGGCTCATGGTAGGGGCTCAAGAGATACTTTTTGGATAAAATAACATCCAGCCCTCCATGAGCACTCCTGTTTCTTGGGGTGTAACCCTGGCACACAGCACACTGAGCCATGGTAGAGCACTTAACCACCTTCCTATGACAATTTAGAAATGTTCTGTCATCCTCTTTCACCACTGAACCTTCCAGGACCAACTCCATCTTCTCTCCCAGCCTGAGCCAGAGGCTCGACCGAAGGTGGGGACTTCCAAGCTTCACTCTCAAGGTTTCTGTGAGCTTGCCCTTCCCCAGCCCCAGTGCTGTTGCTGGTTGGTTTCTGTGAGCTTTGCCCTTCCCCAGCCCCAGTGCTGTTGCTGGTTAACTTTCCTGCAGTCTCAGACACCTGGGAGCCAAAGTCTCACGGAAACAAAATAGAAATGTACATAAGAAACAGCCCTTGGGGATTTGCAGAGGCAACATTCCCAAGGCTTAATCACATGGAATTGTTCATCTAGAGCTTCTTCCAGCTTGATGTGAAAGGATTTGAACCCCTTCCTTCAACTTTATTTACCAGCCTGCTGTGGGGATGTGTGTAATTCTTATCTCCGTCACAGTTAATCGAGTGCCCATACTAAGGAGATAACGTCCCTTCCCTCTGCGCCTGTCTTAGGGAATTAAACGGCTGTGTATCTGTTGCTCCAACTGCATGGGAGTCCACAGTCCTCCCTAAACCCCACCTCGAGCTTTTCAAGTAATGGGTTTTGATAAGGGCATAATAATCACCATCTTCTTTCAGTTTAAAAATGCAGTGCTGGGTAAAATAAGGTTTCTAGTAAGAGCAGAAAACAAGGGAATGCCGTGGATAAAGTACAGACAGAAACGGGAGATAAGGGAGGTGGGGAGATGGGAAGCACTGGGTGAAGATGAGGATGGGGAAGGGGCGGGGATGAGGTCCTGGAGTGCAGATAATGATAAGGAAACCTAAAGCTGCCAACATAATTAAGATTGCCCGAGCCAGGAGACACATGGGGCATTTTTTAGGGATGTAAGGTGTGAGAGATCATTAAACTAAGTTACCAGAGCTTCCAAGAGACAGGGAGAGTAATTGAATGAGAGAGGCCCTGACATTGCAGAAAGTCTAAATTAATTCTTTTCTTGGCTGCTCATGCGGGAGGATGAAGAAGCAGTTGCCAGAAATAAAAGATAACCAAAATATTTTTTAACATACGCAAAATGTGTATGTGTGAGGGGGAAGTATAACTATATAGACACGGAGAGAAGAGCAAGAGAAATAAAGAAGTGGAGAAATGAGGGGTGCAGGGAAAGAAACCCTAATAAAGGGAGTTGAAAAAATTATTCATTTTTTGATCTTACAGTGGGAGTTTCTGTGACAAAAATACACTTGAAAAGCCACCTTCGACCTGCCTTTTGAGCCATAGCTGATACTTACCTGATGCAGGGCAGGTAAGCCCCATAGTGGGACTTAGTTCAGAAGGGTTCTTGGCTTTGTGCAAGAAAGAATTCAAGGGCAAACCAGAGGTAGAAGAAAACAGCTTTATTGAAGAGCCAGTGTTACAGCTCTGTGATTGCTCCTGCAGAGCAGGGCTACCCTGTAGGCAGACAGGAGCAGCTCAGGGCAGTTTTGCAGTCATATTTATACCCACTTTTATTTTTTGTTTTGTTTTTGTTTTTGTTTGAGACAGTCTCACTCTGTTGCCCAGGCTGCAGTGCAGTGGGCCATCTCAGCTCACTGCAACCTCTGCCTACTGGGTTCAAGTGATTCTCCTGCCTCAGCCTCCCAAGTAGCTGGGATTACAGGCATGCACCACCACACTCAGCTGATTTTTATATTTTTAGTAGAGATGGGGTTTTGCCGTGTTGGCTAGGCTGGTCTTGGACTCCTGGCCTCAAGTGATCCACCCGCCTCGGCCTCCCAAAGTGCTGAGATTACAGGTGTGAGCCACCATGCCCAGCCTTATATCTACTTTTTAAAATATTCAGATTAAAGAGTGTTTTATGCAGAAATTTCTAGGGAAGGGATAGTAACTTTTGGGTATTCAGGTCATTGCCATGGAAAGGGGTAGGAACTCCTGGGTGTTGCCATGGCAATGGTAAACTGACATGGCACACTGGTGGGCATGTCTGATGGAAAGCTGCTTCCACCCAAGCCCGTTTTAGCTGGTCTGTAATTTGCTCCAGTGTCTGAGCCCCACCTCTGGAGTTGAGTCCCGCCTCCTACCTCACACTTCCAGGTCCCAGGCTTTGCAGGAACCACAGCAGCCCCTTAGAGCTGACAGGGAGCCAGGGCCACATTGCCCATCCTTTGTCCTGTGAGGCCACATTGCCCATCCTTTGTCCTGTGAGGCCACATTGCCCATCCTTTGTCCTGTGAATCCTACATCCTCACTGCCTGCACAGACGCCCCCAAATCCCCACTCCAGAGTAAGTATAATACATTCCAAAACCACTCCCTGCTCCCTTCTCCTACTCAGAGCTTCACAAATCCCAGAGTATGAAATCTTTGCACAAAAGAAACATGGCACTAGGTAACATTACATCCTATACAGAGTCTCTCTTGGTTCTTCCAGTTACCTCAAAGAAAACATATTGATTTGGCGCTGATGTGCCTCTCCCACCTCTCCAAGCCCAGCTTTTCATCTTTTCCAACAAAGAAGGAGAAGCCCCCAGGTTTACTGCAGAATGTGGCACCTCTGCTTCAGTTTATTGTTTTTATTTTTACAGCTACCTTCCTTCCCAGCAAGAGATGATGGTTTCACATTTATTCTGGATGATATAAGTGTTTCTTTCAAATAAAAGTTGCTTAGTGAAAAAAAAAAAATGGGTTTATTTAAAGAAAGCTATCAGAGATCAGTAAACTACAGCCCTGAGGCCAACTGCCTGTTTTTGTAAATCAAGTTTTCCTGGGACACCACAGTGCTGATCTGTGTATAAATCGTCTCTGGCTATGGCTGCCTGGCATTATGACAGCAAAGCGGGGCACTTGCAACAGAGGCCATGTGCCCCACAAAGCCCAAAATGTTCACTCTCTGGCCCTTACCAGAAAATGTTTGGCTACCCCAGGAGCAAAGGATCATCCTGGGGAAAGTGGAGACAGTGGCAGGTGAATGATTTAAATTGAGCAAACAGGGAGCCCTGGTTAAGAGCTTGGACCCCAGGGTGAGACAGTACAAGGCGAACTACAACTCCCCTATAGACCATTGAGTCCCTTCTCCTGGAGGATCCTAGGCTCCCTCATCTGTAAAATGGGAAAACAGGCCCCACATGAGGCTCTTGTGCAGACTGGTGAGATACTGCATGCAAAGCATAGGTTTGTGTCTGCTGCAAGGTAGACAGCCAGTAAGTGGCCACCTTGAGTATTACCAGGGCAGGAGGTGAGAAAATCCATTTATCACCAGCTGAGATGAAAGTTGCCCAGAGAAGAACTATTCAGACTTGAGTGGGGATGTGGAGGTGAGGTCAGAGGGAGGAGGTAGAAGAGGATGGGGTTGCTAAGCAACACATCCAGATGCTGGAGGTGGCAGAAGTGGCCAAGGGACTGGGGCACAGATAAAATTATCCACCTGTGTTTCTCCAGTGTCACCAGTAAAATCTGTCCATCACATCTGCCAGGAACATGGAATCTGAGAAGACTAATAACAAGGAAAGGCCAGGAGTGGTGGTTCATGTCTATAGAGCTTCAAGAGGCCAAGGTGGGATGATTGCTTGAGGCCAGGAGTTCAAGACCAGTGACAACAAAAGAATTCAAACTCTGTAAAATATTTGAAGAGATTTATTCTGAGCCAAATATGACTGACCATATTAGGGGTTCATGACACAGCCCCAGGAGGTCCTAGAACATGTGCCCAAGGTGTTGGGCTATGGCTTGGTTTTATATGTTTAAGGGAGACATAAGACATCAGTCAATACAGGTAAGATATATAATGGTTTGGTCAGGAAAGGTGGGACAACTCGAAGGGGATGGGGGTGGGGCTTCCAGGTCATAGGTGGATTCAAAGATTTTCTGATTGGCAATTGGTTGAAAGTGCTAATTTATTACCTAAAGCCCTGGAATCAATATAAGGGAGTGTCTGGATTAAGATAAGGGGTTGTGGGGACCAAGGTTTTATCATACAGATGAAGCCTCCGGCTAGCAGCCTTCAGAGTTCTAATCAGACCTAAAAAGGTGCCAGACTCTTAGTTAATTCTCTCCTGGGTCAGGAAATAGAACTGGAAAGGGAAAGAGATTCTCTACAGAATGTAGATTTTTCCTACAAGAGACAGCTTTGCAGGGCCATTTCAAAATAGGTCCAATAAACATATTTTGGGGTAAAATACTTGAATTGTTTTCAGAGCCTGCTGTGATGTGAAACATTGCTACACATCACATTTTGTGATGTGTCACACTGCTACAAAGAGTTATTTGTCAGCCTTTAGGTCTCTGCTTTAATGTTAATGCTGGTCAGCTGTGCCTCAATTCCAATAAGAGGAGGATATAACCCATTTCCATCATGCCCTGAACTCTCATTCCAGGTTTATTTTGGAATGCCCTTTGCTGAGAGGAGGGGTCCATTCACTTGGTTGTGGACCTTAGAATTTTATTTTTGGTTTACACCAGTCTGGGCAACATAGTGAGACTCTGTCTCTACAAAAAAAATTTTTTTTTAATAACAGGGCATGGTGGCACACACCTGTAGTCTCAGCTACTCAGGAGGCTGAAGTGGGAGGATCACTTGAGCCCAGGAGTTCGAGGCTGCAGCAAGCTATGATGGTACCACTGCACTCCAGCCTGGGTGACAGCAAGACCCTGACTCTAAGGAGACAAAAACAAAAAAATACTAGAAGGAGCCCACGCCATGCTTGGATGTGCCAACCTTAAATAATGAGATTCAGAAATTATGACTAACTATAGTGTTTGTTTGAGCTCGAAGCTTGAGGATGACCACCCAGAACCATAGATCCAAGTTGCCCTGAACGTGCAGGATAGTTAGCCAGAGTTACAAGTGGGTTTTTAAGGAAAAAAGAAGAGGCACTTTCTAAGTTGTTCACCAAGAATTTGCATTAAAATAACATAAACCATTGACTGGCTATACATTCTTCTTTGTATCACAGACTCCAGGAACATCAAGATAATAGGTGAGGCAGCTAGTCAGGACCAAAATGCCTTTAAACTATTGCTTCTGGGCATGGGACCAGAGGGGTGACTGAGGTTTCATACTCATGTCTCCCTGGACCTGATAAATTCTGCATACCTAACATAGCTCAGATTTCTCTGGGTTATTTTTTTTCCTAAGATGAATGGACTCCTGCAGAAACAAGAAGGGCAGCTACAAGAAATAATGTGGAGAGTAAGAGCTCGGCAGAGGCCAGAAATGAGAGCTGGGAGGAGCAGGAAAAAATGTCAGCTTCATGCTGCAGAAATCTTGAGGATAGCTTTGGACATTTGGACATGGACGGACTAGTCTACACTTGGGATTCAAACACCTGGGTTATGATGCGATTCTGTGGTCCTTTCAAGCTGGAATTGTTGGTGACCTAAACGAATTTATTGTGAAAATAACAGGACCAGGTAAGCCAGTCAGGACCCTCAGGCCATGGATACACAGACAGGGGGATGTGTCCTGCATTCCATGAACACAGGGGATCTGACCTCAGCTGTTCATCTCTCCACGAATCTGCTTTTTCCTTGAGCTTTTGCTGAGATTATGCCTGTATTTGTCAGTGTTACCATCATTTCATTTCACCTGGATATGCCACAAAAGCAAAAGACTATTATTTGGAACCTGGGTTTGGAGTAAATATTTACCTTGTTAACAAATTCCTCCCTTTGGTCCCCACTTCTTCCTGAGTGATGCCTGAAGCAGCCCCTTTCTGGAACCCTCCAGTTATCTGCACCAATAAATCCCTTTTTCCCTCGGACTGTGGGGGTGGGTTTTCCATCGTTCAGCAAATGAACAATTCCTAATTTATGGAAACCAGAGGAGGTAGGTACAATTACCCTCCCAACGTTACTGAACCAAAGCTGGGTCTGCTCACCTGGTGCAGCAAAGTCAAGCACTGACACTGAGGTTTGTAGCAAGAGAAAGAAGGCTTTAAGGTAGGGCACCAGCAAGGAGAATCAGGCAGGTAATGCTTGAGACACAAGCTCCCTAGTGGCTTTTAAGTCAGGGTTTTTAAAGGCAGGGGTAAATTTCAGGAAAGAAGTTGCAGGCAAAATCATAAACCAATACATGAATGTCACACATTGGTCTGCCTTTAAAAGGGCAGGATATTTTGGATTGGGGGCTTGAAGGTCACAGGTGGATTCAGAGAGTCTTTGATTTGCAATTGGTTAAAAAAACAAGGTTTGTCTAAACTACTCAGGGTCAGCTGAAAGGAATGTTAAGGTTTGGCCTATAGTTGTGACTCTCTACAGGCCCCTCAGGAAGAGATTTAGAACAAAAATGGGGGTCAGGTTCAGTCCTCAGTTCCCCTTTATCTGAGGTCTACATGAGAACAGTCAGCATTTTCCATCTGGTGGGGTCCTAGTTCCTGAAAAACAACTCACTCAAGGACATAGGTCAAGATGTTCTCTTTTACTTTCTATGGGGAACTGGGAGTGTCAACTTGATTGGATTAAAGGATACAAAGTATTATTTCTGGGTGTGTCTGTGAGGGTGTTGCCAAAGGAGATGAACATTTGAGTCAGTGGACTGGGAGAGGCAGACCCACCCTCAGTCTGGCTGGACACCATCTAATCAGCTGCCAGTGCAGCTAAAATATAAGCAGGCAGAAGAACATGGACGGACTCATCTTGATGAGTCTTCCAGCCTTCATCTTTCTGCTGGATGCTTCCTGCACTGAAACATCGGACTCCAAGTTCTTCAGCTTTCTTTGCACTCTTGGACTTACACCAGGAGTTTGCCAAGGGCTCTAGGGCCTTCAGCCACAGACTGAAGGCTGCAATGTCAGCTTCCCTGCTTTTGAGGTTTTGGGACTTGGACTAGCTTCCTTGCTCCTCAGCTTGCAGACAACCTATTGTGGGACTTCACCTTGTGATCGTGTTGAGTCAATACTCCTTAATAAACTCCCTTTCATATATACATCGATCCTATTGGTTCTGTCCCTCTAGGGAACCCTGACTAATATAGGTACCTAACATCTTGTGACTCTGGCTTACTTGGGCGGCTTTTAAGTTATTATTACCTTCTCGCTTAGCAGGTGATATGGTTTGGAATTGTGTCCCTGTCGAAATCTCACGTGGAATTGTAACCCCTGATGTTGGAAGTGAGGCCTGGAGGGGGTGAATGGATCATGGGAGCGGTTTCTCCTGGATGGGTTAGCAGCGTCCTCTTGATGCTGCTCTTGTGATAGTGAGTGAGTGCTCGTGAGATCCGGTTGTTTAAAAGTGTGTAGCACCCACTCCCCCTTCTCTTTCTCCTGCTCAACCATGGAAGTGCTGGCTCCCCCTTTGCCTTCCGCCATGATTGTGAGCCCCCAAGGCCTCCCCAGAAGCAGATGCTGCCATGCTTCCTGTACAGTCTGTGGAAGCATGAGCCAACTAAACCTCTTTTCTTTATAAATTGCCCAGTCTCAGGCATTTCTATACAGCAATGCAAGAATGGACTAATACAGCAGGTTATTCATTTACTTCCCTAATTGCTGGCTGCAGAGCTAGCTAGGTGCTTGGAATCTCCCTTGAAGGGACTCAACATTTTTCCTTTATCTTTATGTAGGTGGGGGTTGGGTGGAGCCTGGCAGACCTCTAAAAGGGGTCCCTGCTCCATCTCACCCACTGTACAGATAAAGACACTGAGGGTCCTTCCACCTTACACCCTGCCATGCCTGGGTTGCCCACCTCTGTTCTCTCCCAGCCAAAGAAAAGAGAAAAAGAGATAATGCTCACACCCCATTGGCCATGTTTTTGTCACAAGGAGGCCTGGGACATGTAGTCTTTATTCCAGGCAGCTGGGCTCCCTGCTACCATGAGGTCATCCAGCAGTCTCTACCACAGCTGAGTAACCCCCACCCTGTCCCTGTCCCCGTCCCCCATGGGGCAACCTTGAGTGCACGACAGAGTACCCGCAAACCCCACACCAACCTGACAGGGGACCTTCATCACACGACCTGGCCAGGTTATCCTCATAGGAGGACAGCACTGGGGTCTGGGCAGGACCAAGGCTCTGGACAGGCCAGAGGGGAAAGGCATAAGCAGTGAAGGGAGCAATATCCAAAGGCCCCACCTCCTTCCTGGGTGACCAGGGAACCCCAGGGTCTCCCTTGGTGCTGCTGGCTCCTTCCTACACAAGACATCTGAGACAGAGGCTGCAGTGAGAGGACGTCATGGTCAGTCACTCTTGCATTGGATGGGAAACTCCCACCTTTGAATGAAATGCTAATTATAGCCTCCATCTACAGTCTGTTACCTGCTAAAAATATGCTGTCTTATTCTAGTCTCTGCAGCTGCAGTCGAGTTGGGGGAAATAATGCTGTTTTTAGCATGGGTACAAGCAGATAACTGAATCCTAGACTCTTGGGGACAGCGTGTCTGTCTATCTGGGAACTTGTTTCCAGGAGTGTGACCAATGTGAAGTGCCAGTCAGAGGCAGTGCTGCAATCCCAGGGGCACAGCTGAGCAGCGCTAACTGTGGGAGGAAGCATCTTCCAGGCTCAGCCTCACAGTGGAGGCAGCCTCAGTTTCCAGGGCTGACAGACATGCGTCATAATGGCAAGAGGGAGACTGTTAAAACAAGCACTGAGGGAGTGCAGTGGGGCCCCCAATCCACCCAAGAAAGCCCGAAAACAAGGAGTTGGAATAAGATGGGGAGGAGAAGGTCCTGAAGAGAGTAGAGAAGGCAGGTATGGGGAAGGATTGAGAGATGTCATTCATTCATTCATTTATTCTACAAATATTTATTGAGTCCTACTATGCACCAGGCACTCTGCTAAGTTCTAGGTTAAAGTGATAGATAAGGTAGCTGCCCTCATTTATTAAAATAATATTTCAACATATATGGAGTCAGGAACTGACCCAGGCACTAGAGACACACAGTAAAGAAAAACCCCTACCTCTTGGAGCTCGAATTCTAATCAGGGAGGGAGAGTCTGATGTTCCTTTCCCAAAAACAAATTGTATATGTCCGTTTTCATGCTGCTGATAAAGACACACCCGAGATTGGGTAATTTGAACCAGAAAAAGGGTTTCATGGACTTACAGTTCCACGTGGCTGGGGAGGCCTCATGATCATGGTGGAGGGCAAGGAGGAGCAAGTCACATCTTACATGGATGGCAGCAAGCAGAGAGAGCGAGCTTGTGCAGGGAAACTTCCATTTTTAAAACCATCAAAGTTCATGAAACCCATTCACTCTCACAGGAACAGTGCAGGAAAGACCTGCCCCATAATTCAGTCACCTCTCACCAGGTTCCTCCCACAACACAGGGGAATTGTGGGAGTTACCATTCAAGGTAAGATTTGGGTAGGGACATAGCCAAACCGTATCACAAATGAACAAGGAGAGGATGACAAGAGTTGGGGACTCCCATGGAACCCTCCCATCCTTGTCCCTGGGTCTCCAGTTCAGCCTTCCAGGTCCAGGAGGTGTCAACTTTCCCACCTGGCCACATCTGCTGCTGGGTTTATCTCTTGTGCCTTTCGAAGGTTCAAACCAGCACCCTCAGCCCTGATATCCCCCTCACTCTGGGGGCATGACCACAGGGTCCAAGCAAGCCAGACAACAGGGGAAGCCTCACCTCACTTCTACCTCCCAGATCTGGATAAGAGGATCCAGTTGGCAGAGCCAAATCCACACATAGACCTAAGTTGCGCGAGATTTTGGGAAATGCCATTTTTAACATCCAGGTTTTACTTGGAAAGCAAAGAAAGGAGGGCAGCGGAGCAGGTGGCCGGCCAGGTGGGGCTGCCCCTGCTACTCACCATCCAGGCTCACCCCTCCACCCACTCCTGAACTTCCAAACACAAGGTTTCCTCTGCCTACTCCCATGATCCTGTGCAAAGGACAACACCCCCTTCACAGGGAGGCCAGAGTCCACCAGTGCTAAGAATGGGCCATGGTGCCAGAGGCCCCTGCACCCCCTCAGACTGGCTCCTCCTATCCCTGCAGAGATGCCCCAGACCAGAGAAACTGGCCCCTGCCCCCATGTGCAATGACCCCTGGGGCATCACCTGTGAATGAGCCCACAGGAGGAAGGTCACAGCCAGCACTCAGGCTTTAGAAGGGTCTGACCTAGAATCAATGACACCCTAAATGGAGGGTCAGAAGAGGGCTCCCCCAGTTATAAATTCCTCAAAGCTTCAAAGAGGGCCCAGTTCCCCTGCAAGCTGAGTCTTGAGGCTGCTGCTGGATTCTATGTGGTCAGAAGGGGATACCCTGCTGTGCAGGCAGACATGCTGTGTAGACATCGCACCCCCAACCTGCGAAGTTCACACAGCAGGATGCTGTAGAAAGTCGCCAAATGCAAAGTTCACCTGGCATGAATACTCAATTGCCTGCTCCTGGAAATGTTGTTTCCATCTTTACCACTAACGGCTGAATTGCTATGGAGTTTCTCATGTCACTGGCATTGCCTCTGGTGAGCCAGTCAGGTGGTGGCCTCAGAAGGTTGCTCCAGCCCAGCTGGGAGGGATCCATCTCCACAGCATGGGATGTTTGGCTTGAATTCACCTAATATCTACCCTGAGGAAGGACCATCTTTGCTGTCAGCTCTAGTTTTATGATCTCCTGTGAAAGGGGAGACATGTCTCCATCCAGGGTCAAGGCTCCAAGCCCCTCATTCTCACCCGCAGGTGGATCCCAGCATAACAGGAAGTTGAACATCATTCCCCACCAGAGTTGGAGGCCCCGACACCCCCTGCAGCTCCGCAGGTGCGGGGAAATCAAGTGCCTCTGCCTGTTCCTGATGGGCCAGGGACTGGAGTCTGCAATAGAGAGTGGGAGGTCACCGAGGGGAAGATGGCGTCTGGGGAGAGGAAACACCTGGGAGAAGTTATTAGCATTTTGTCATTTCAGAAACCAGATGTTGGAATGTGAAGAAATTCTCCTCACAGTAACACAGTGAGAACGTTTTCACAGTTTTCCACGGATGTGAACAGGTTAGAACCCTGAGCTTTCTCGAACACAGCCTCTGGAGGCAGATTCTCTGGGTTCAAATCTCAGCCCCCTGCTTACTAGCTGTGTGACCTTGGGCAGGTTATTTAACCTCTCTGTGCCTTAGTGTCCTCATCTGTAAATTGAGGATGATAGTTTCTGTTACATAGGATTATTGGACAAGTTAAGGCAAAAAATATCAGCAAAGTGCTCAGTGCACTGTCTGCCCATGGGAGGCGAGGGTTTAAAATGTTAAGCATCATCAACCTCATTATGGTTGCATTGAATTTTATATTGATTATTACTGATTATTACTATTAGTTTTATATTGATTATTGCCTTTATATTGACTAATTCTGATTATTACTAATTGGTTTTATATTGAGTATTATATGGCATCTGATAACATTCTCATGACCTTCATTCCTGGTCCTACAGCGTCATGTGTCTCTTATAATGGGATCAATTCCGTTCCCTGGATCCGACCTTTCCCTGCAGAAATGCAGGCTGGGAAGGGAGCTCTGAGGTCATCCCCCAACTTTATCACAATCAGTAGCCACGGATGTCCCTGAGCCCAGGGCAGGTGCTGGTCCATCGTCCCTCAGGTGGCTGCACTCTATGCTCTACAGAATACGTGCTTCTCATTCCCCCTTCCAGCATCTGCTGACCCTGGATGCCTGCCCAGCCTTGCCCTGGCCTCCCCTCCTGCTCACGAGCATCCCCTTCCCCACACAGCAGTTAGAGGAATCCTTCTCATGCTGAATCAGCCCCAGGCACCTCTCTGACGACAACCCTCCAGTGCCCCCATCACAGGACAGACTGATCAGGTCCTGCCTCCTCTCAGCTCCCATCTCTGCCCAGGCTCCCCTCACACTAGCCCTCGGTCACTCCAGAATCACCACAGTGTCCTACTCCCCACCTCAGCTTGTCCCACCTCAGGTCCTTCTATCAAGAGTGATGGTCCCTGAATATGCCCACCCTCAACTAGCTCCTCCTCGTTACACAGATAGATCAAGCGGCACTGCCTCAAAAGCCCTCCCGACTCCCCAGTCCAACATCAGCCACCCTCTCCCATCTGTCGGTCACTCTCCCTTCCTGGAATGTAAGTTCCAAGAGGACAGGGATGCTGGCAGTGCTGGCCACCGCTGCATCCCCAGTGCCCAGGACCCAGTGGGTGCTCAGTGACATTTGTGAGGCACGTGATGAATCAAAGTGGCCCAGGACTGCGGGCAGGAGCAGCGCCCCTCGGCAGCATGGGGGTTGTAACACTAAGGTCACCTGTGTTTACAGCCGGCTTCACGACCTGCAGAACTTAAGCACCCGCCCTCCCTGAAAGAGAAAGATAAACACAAATCCAGACGTTTAGCCAGAAAATGAAGGGAGAACGGAAAGGTTTAAAAATGAGCAAGAGCATAGGTTTCCTCCCGGCTTCAAGATAAAAGAGGATACCCAGAGGAGAAAAGCACTCAAAAAACATGATGCTTTCTCCAAAAATTAGCCCACAGCAGAGTGTCAGGGAATCTGTAGTAACGAAGACTCTGGGATAAATTCTTTTAAATTAAGCAGCAGCAGGAGAAAAGGCAGCAGCCCTGAGCCTCGACTTTGGAACGTCCTCCATCTGTCTGCATCTGTCATCAGCTGGCAGAGTGGGTGCATCAGGGGGAGCCAGGGCCACCGTTCCTCCCCTTAGTCCTTTCTGCTCTCGGTTTGGGGATAACCAATGCTTTATGGTTTCTCTCAAGAGTGATTAGAAGCAAAGCTGCCCATTACAAGCTAAATCTCAAAGCGCTCCTACAGAAATCTCACTTCCTAAGCTCAAAGCCTTGATTCCGGGCTGCCTATTGACCCGACTCATCTATGACCCTGACCAGCACCAGCAGACAACAATGGGCTGACACACACAGCGCTTACTGCGGACCGGGGAATGCAGTTCTGAGCTCTCTGGGTGCATGAACTTGCTTAATCCTCACTGAACTCGACGACACTATTGGGATCCAGCTCACAGATGAACAGAGCCAGGCTGGGCAGAATCAATGCTTCCTAGGCCCTTGGCTGCAGGACAGCAGAGCCACTTCCAGGACCCCCGGCCAGCACCAGGTCCACACCACTGATGGCGCTCCTTGATGGAAGAGGGGCCTCAGCGACAGCCCCAGATACCAATATTGCTCCAGGTGCCTCTTTCCAGGAAACAGTCCTCTTCTGAGACAGTGAATCCAGCATAACAGGACAGTGAACAGACTTTTCCAGAGCTCTCAGAATTGTGGCTGCAGTCCCACAGCTTCAAAGAGAGCGTGCAAACATCCGCACGAGCCTCTGGCCACCACTCCAACAGAGAGGGACATCGGAAAGGCGATTCCTGGGAGGGTGTGTGATAGAGTTTGGATACTGGACCCCTCCAAATCCCATGTTGAAATGGGATCCCAAAGTTGGAGTTGGGGCCTAAAGGGAGGTGTTTGGGTCATGGGGGCAGCTCCCTCATGAAGGGTTTGGTACCTTCCCCATGGTAATGAGTTCTTGCTCTATGAGTTCCTGTGAGAACTGATTAGCTAAAAAAGCCTGGCACCTCTCTCCTCTCTCTCTTGCTTCCTCTCTCACCATGTGATCTGCATACACCAGCTCCCTTCCCATGCCATGAGTGGAAGCAGCCTGAGGCTTCACCAGAAGCAGACGCTGGCAGCATGCTTCCTATACAGCCTGTAGAACCATGAGCCAAACAAACCTCTTTTGTTTATGAATTACCCAGCTTCAGGTATTCCTTTATAGCAGCATACATGGACTTAGACAGAGTCTTAATCAGTTTGAGCTGCTATAACAAAATATTGTTGACCAAGTGACTTAAACAACAAAAATTTATGTTCCATCGCTCTCGAGGCTGGGAAGCCCAAGATCAAGGCACCAGCAGATTCAATGCCTGGTGTGGGCCTGCTTCCTGGCTCACTTATGGTGCCTTCTTGCTACATCCTTGTAGAGCAAAAAGGGCAGACAAGCTCGCATTCTCCTTTCCTAAGGTAACTTCAGTGTTGTCAAGGGGTTCACCTCTTCCCATGCAACCCCTGTGGCCTAGGATCCTCCACTCCAGGGTGATTCTGTTCAGTCTGAGCCTGTTCGCATATGGTATATGCCCCCGCTGATTGGTATTTGTCCAGGGCTGGGGGCAGGTATGCCAAAACAGGCCAAATATACTAAAGGAAAGGACTTGTAGTGCATGCTTTGAGGGAGTTTTTCTCCTGTCTTTACCCAGTGGACTCGTGCGTGGTGCCACGTGGCCTCAGATGCTGTTAGCAGCGGTCTTGTGATGAGGAGGTGAACCAACCTCAGAGCAAAGCCAATAAAGTGAGCAGCAAAGCAGAGGCCAATTAACCCTGGATCTCTGCGGACATTGTAGAGCTGCTGAATCAACCTCCCTGGAGGTCCAGCTTCTGGCTGGTCTTTGAACTGGGAGATAACAAGTTCCCTTACCATGTTAGTCAGAGTCATTAGAGGTTTCAGTTACTTGCAGGCAAAAAGCAAGCTAATTGACACAGCATCTTTTCCAAAAATCCTTCTCTGAACCCCCCAGTAACCAGCAATCACCCCCTTCTCGGAACCTCAGGGTCTTTTCTCACCAGACTAACCCGCTGTATCCTGTGTGCCATTTATGTCTATGTGCATCGCCCCCATGAGCCATGGGCCCATGGAGAATAAGATCTAAGTCATTTCTCTCCTCCTGAGCCCAGGGCCTTATACTCAATAGGGGCTTTGTGGATGTCATGGCACAAATGAATGAATAATTTAGAAGCCAGGTATCTCCACTTTAGATTTATGTAAAGAAACACATTACTGTTACTTCAACTGCTCTTTCTGACTGCATGGAAGTATTTTTATGTCAGTAGAGATGAATGTTAAGATGTTTTGTAGCAATAAACTGCATGTCCATAAATGCCCTATCCCTCTTTTTCCCTAGTCAATGGCATTTGAAGACTCAGTAACTTTCTTCCAGCAAATGATGTCCCTCTTTAAAGTTCACACTCTCTTGAACAGATGTAGAAATTCCAATAAGCACATCTGGACAGGTGGTTGCCAAGATAAATCTCCAAAATAGGTCCAAAATGGGACTCGGGGCCACCAGTGAGATTTTCCACAATTCATCCCCCCATGAACCGTGAGGGTCACCCATCCTTATCACAAATAAACCTTGACCTCCAGGATACAACTCAGGCTGGGCCTTGCAAAGAGGAAATACAGACTCCCTTGGGTGACCTTAGAATAGGATTTCAGGAAGGGGAGTGCTGGTCATGCTGTAAGATCAGAGTGGACCTGATCTTACGGAGGCCGTGGAAACCAAGAGCAGGAACCCCCAATCTCCGGCTTGGCACATCCTTGCACATTTCTGAAATCTCATCTCCCCCAAAGCCTACGCCTCCCACAGTCTTACTTATCACAATGAGGTAGGCCAGGCAAGCCCCAAAGTGGAGGCTTCTCCCAAATGGGAGGGTTCTTGGCTTTGCCCAGGAAAGAATTCAAGGGCAAGCCAGAGGTAGAAGAAAACAGCTTCACTGAAGCAGCAGTGTTACAGCTCTGCGACTGCTTCTGCAGAGCGGGGCTGCCCCACAGGCAGAGTAGCAGCTCAGAGCAGTTTTGCAGTCACATCGATACCCAATTTTAATTGCATGCAGATTAAGGGGCAGTTTATGCAGAAATTTTGGGGGAAGGGGTAGTAACTTTTGGATCATCGAGTCATTGCCATGGAAAGGGGCAGTAACTCCCAGTGTGATCATGGCAATGGTAAGTTGACATGGCACACCAGTGGGTGTGTCTGATAGAAAGTTACTTCTGTCCTGGACCTTTTTCAGCTAGTCCCCAATTTGATCTGGTGTCTCAGCCCCGCCTCTGGAGTTGAGTCCTGTCTCCTACCTCAATAGTAAATGGCAACTCAGCCCTTCCCGTGGTCTAGCCACCTCTTTCACCTCCACCACTAATACTGGGGCCCAGGCATCCATCGTCTCACACCGGACTGTGGCAGTGCCTCCTCTCTCATCTCCCCAACTCCACTCCTGTTCTCCATGCAGTTCATTCTTCACGCACAGCCAGAGGTACTCACTACCAAATCCTCTGTCCAAAACCCCTGGTCATGTCCCATCTCATCAGAACATAATCCAAAATTCCCTACTGTGTAGCGTGAACGACTTGTCCCAGCTTTCTGGAGTCTATCCCAGTTGTATCACTCAAAGTCCTGTATCCTGGCAAACCTCAGTCCAGGCAAACCAGGAGGATTGGTCACCCCAGGATCATGATATGATCACCACATAACTCAGACCATCCTCCCCCTTGCTCACTCCACTACAGTGGCCACACAGGCATTCTTGTTTATTCTAGAACATGCCAGGCACACTCCTACCACAGGCCTTCTGCACCGGCTGTTCCCTCCATCTGGAGCATGCTTCCCCCAGATACGCACCTGCGAGACTCCTTTCATTCCTCCAAGCCTGTGCTCAAATGGCACACTTCAGAGAGGATTTCCACGACCCCATGATCTAAAGTAGACCCCAGACACTTGATTGAAAAGCCCTGTTTGATTGCTTGTTTTTTATGGCATCTACTACTACCTAGAATCACATACATACTCATATATGTATGTGATTGTTTGTGTGTGGCATATGTGTACGCTGTATCTGTGGTGGGGTGGGCTGTGCCTATCGTTCACTGCCCCCGAGCCCCCCGGAACATCACCTCCCGGAAGACTGGGCCTTGGTCTGTTTCATCCACAGCTGCATCGCTGGTGCCTGCAGCATGCCTGGCACATAGGAGCTGCTCTGTAAAGAGCAGGCAAATGAACGAACGGTGCACTCTTCTGAAAGTGCTGCCTCCATGGGGAACTCAGGGAGACAGACAGAAGCTGCCTGGCCCGGGTATCTGAACCCAGGGGCTGAACTCCTTGTCCAGTGTCCCTTCAGGATAAGAGTTAAGGTTGCATCTGTGTTTTTCTTCTCAGCACAGAGGATCTTTTTGCAATTTTCTGACCATGGGAACCATTCCACAAGCTAGTCACCAAGCTTGGCCTTGGTGAACACGCTCTCCTAGAACGAGCCTCAGATCATCGGATCTGCCCGTCTCCAGCAACCCAGTTTCTGGACAGCCACCGCAGGCAGCTCCCCTGTCCATCAGGACAGAGTTGGACAATTAGGGTGTGGACTTGGTGAGTCTGAGGGCTCATCTTGGGTCATCCCCACTCCAGTGAGGAACCTGCAGGCTGAGGAGGGACATGACTGGCCACTGAGGGCATTGCAGGCAGAGCCAGCAAGACCAGCTTTCTCCCACCCCAAAGCACTTTCTCAATGGAAGATTCCGGGAGCCTTTACCCAATTGCATTCTCTCACCCTTCTTGCAAGTCAGCAGGAAAGAGGCAGGGGCAGCAGAGCCCCACTTGGCAAACAAAGAAGCAGAGGCACAGCCAAAGTCAGTGACTCACCTTTCTTCAAAGAGCGCGTCATTGTGGGGTCCCAGCAAGATGGTTACAGAGTGGGCCCTGACCCGTGGCCTGGGCTAGGTCCTGGTTCTCCACTTCCAAGCTGAGCAAATTGCTCACCCCTGTGTGCCTCGGTTTCTCCATCTATAGAACTGGTAGTAAGTGTAATTGACCTGTGGCTTTTACGAGCCTAATGAAACCCAGGCATCACCAATGGGAGGAGCCCAGCCCTGGAGGCAGATGCCAGTTCCACCCCACCTGCCCCTCTGCCCACGGGCTCTGAGGCTCCCCCAACCCCTTTGCAGATGGAGATAATGGCAGCACCTCTGGCACAAGGCAGCTGTGAGAACGATGGTAATGTTTCATTGCTTTCAATGTTCCTTTCAATGCTTCTTGTTTTGTTTTGGAAAACAACTAGAGCAGTGCCTCCAAACAGCAAGCGCAATGCAAGTATTTGTTAAATAAAAATATAGAGAACACACACATAGTGCTTAGGCCAATGTCTGATGTAAGTGATGCTTCTAGTGACAAGGACCAGAGTGTGAGTCGTCCTGACCCTCCTGCTTCCCTCCCATCCATGGTAACCCCCAGGCCACATTTGAGGCTCGTGGGGCTGCTTGGATGTCATTTCTTCTCAGAGGTCACCTTGCTTTCTGTGTTCCCATATCCCACCGCCCACCTCCTCCAGACACCCTATCTCCCACACACACATAGGCTCACACACACACATACACACTCACACACACAATCACACACACAGGCTCCCACACATCACGCACATTCACACATGTACAGACTCACACTCATATACTCACACCCTCATTCACATGTATACACAGTTACACACCCTCACACATGAACAGACATAGTCAAAAACAAACACATACACACTCACGCAGACACACACATAAAGCCCCTGGGGTGAGTGCAAACCAAAGCTCTAAACCTAAGGCTCTGAATCCAATGTTGGAAGCTCCACATTGGGCCTCCTCCAAGCCCCCATCCCTGCCCGAATACCCAGTTCCCGCATTGCCAGGATTCGCTGACGCCCCAGCAGAGTGTGGACTCTGTCCCCTTGATTTAGGCATCGCCTGCCACCTGATCACAGAGCGCAGCCTGTGACGGCATTAAACACTTTAAAGGTCAAGTTATTATTTATAATTATATATATACTTATTTTAACTGTAACTCTTATCTACTTAATTGGAATATAAACTGGAAAATAAAATAATGTTATAAATTCTTGCTAGGCACTATTTTCTTCTGAAGGCCCTGAGCCAGAGGCCGGTTAAAAAGAAAGACCACGTTTCAGAGAAATGTTAAAGACATAGCGCATGAACTTGAGACTTCCCTTAAGGAAGGAGAGTTGAAAGAAAGGAGGGTTTTGAAGGGCCAGCTTCCTCGCGATGTGTCTCTGCGTTACACACTGAGTGTCTGTGTGATTGCTGGAGTGATGTTCTGTGTCATCCTCAATCGCGGAAGACCTTCTGCCCTACCCACATCCTCAAACACTTCACTGGGCTCAGGCCCCCTCATGCCTGCTGACGTCTGCATCTCTTGCTTGAAAGCTTCTTCCAGAACACAACGTGGCCATTCTTCCAGCACACACATGCACACACACATGCACACGGCAAGCTGGAAATCACAGGGAATAAAAAACCCCACCACTATCACCACCACCAACTTCCACCCAATGAGTCCTGAGAGTTGGAGCATAAATAACCCAGGCCTCCTGACCTGCAGGTGGGGCCACTCTGCCCTGTGGCTCGTGCTCTCCGCAGCCCTTCTCCATAGGATGAAGCTCCCACAGCCCTCTGCAGTAGCCCACTTAGTAACGCACCCTCTTGGTTCTTTGCTTCCTGTCGCATTTCCCCTTTCCCAACTTCTGATAAAAGAATAATTTGCACTCAAATCCTTATCTCAGGGACCCAAACAAACACATGTATACACATGTTCACAGCAGCATGACTCACAATAGCCAAAAAGTAGAAACAGCCCAGGCGTTCATCCGCAGATGAACGGAGAACCAAACTATGATCTATCCACGGGATGAAATGTTATTTAGCCCTAAAAATGAATGGGGTTCTGATCCAGGCTGCAACATGGATGAACCTTGAAAACATGATGCTAAGTGCTTGAAAGGAGCCACACATAAAAGCTCATATGATCCCATTCATACAAAAGGTTCAGAATAGGTAAATTCATAGAGATAGAATGCAGCTCAGGGGCTCGAGGATGGGAAATGGGAGCAATGGGTTTGGGTTTAACGGTTATAGGTGATACAAAATATTTTGACACTAGATAGAGGTGGTCGTTGTACAACATTGTGAATGTACTAAATGCCATTTTGTTCACTTTAAATGGTTAATTTTAGGCCAGGCGCGGTGGCTCATGCCTGTAATCCCAGCACTTTGGGAAGCCGAGGCGGGCAGATCACTTGAGGTCAGGAGTTCAAGACCAGCCTGGCCAACGTGGCAAAACCTCATCTCTACTAAAAATACAAAAATTAACCAGGTGTGATGGTGCGTGCCTGTAATCTCAGCTACTTGGCAAGCTGAGACAGGAGCATGGCTTGAACCCAGGAGGCGGAGGTTGCAGTGAGCCAAGATGGCACCACTGCACTCCAGCCTGGGCAGAAGAGCAAGATTCTGTCTCAAAAAAATTTTTTTAAAAAAGGTTAATTTTATGTTATGTGAATTTCACCTCAATTTTTTAAAATTTCTTATCTCAGAGTCTGCTTCTGGGGAGCCCAAACTAACTTACCTGGCACCATGGGTGGTAACACATGCTATGGACTGCACCACCTCTCATGATAAGATACGGGGAGCCAAGAGCCCTGCATGACCTCCCTCCTCTGGGGAGGTTCTTGGTCTGATCCACTGCTTTTTCCTGACATCAGAACTTTCAAATCCACCTTGTAAAGTCTAGAAAAGCACATCTTTTATAGCGAGTAGGATAGGAAATTGGTCAGAATCTCACTGTCCTCAAAAAGAACATTTTTTCCCAAACTGGCTGAGGGGTCTCCCCAGCTTTTCTCCCTATGCCACGCCCTATTACCAACCTCAGACCTGTGACATTCAGTCCAGAAAAATCCTGGAGGCGTCTTGACTGTGACAACCAGGAGTGGAGTCAGCTCAGGAAGGGGCTGCCTAGAGATTTCTACTGGGAGGGGCAGGCTGCTGTTCATTATATATTTTCAGATCAAGAACAGGAACAGAGTCGATCAGATTTGCAATTAGAGACGATCACTCTGGCTGCTGCTATAGAGAAGGAACTTGAGCAACGTCAGCAAGGACATGTGAAGCTGATCAGGAGGTCATTGCAAAGACTCAGACAGGAGATGACGGCAGCTTAGACAAGGGTGGTGGTAGTGCAGATGGAGGGACCAGATCTGGGAGATACATGGCAGGTAAAATCCACAGGCCTGGATAATAGAGTGCATGGTGGGGATTAGCAAGCAGACAGGTGAAGGTGCCATTGTCTGAGAAGACAAGCCTAGGAGAGGAGCAGACAAAGGACCGGGATGGGAGATCCTGGCTTCATTCTTAGATGTGCTTAGTTTTGGGTGCCTTTGAAACATCCTGGTGGAGATTCCAGGAAGCCAGGTAGGTACAGGGGTCTGGAACTCAGAGAGACATGAGCTATAGAGACCACCTGCCTGGAGATGGTAAAGGAAGGAAGAGAATCTTTAATTACAGATCAGAAAACAAAGGCACAGAGCAGGAAAGAGATCGAACAAGACTGACAGCCTCAGTAGCCTAGCAGCATAGTACTGTCATGTGGTGGGCTCAGTAACGACCCTCCAAAGGTGTCCACATCCTAATCCCTGGAATGTGTCAATCATCATTGTGGAAGGCTCAGTAATGACCCCCAAAGATGTCCACATCCTAATCCCTGGAACTTGCCAAGATCTTACCTCACTTGCTAGAAGGGGGCTCTGCAGAGGTAATTAAATTAAGCATCTTGAACTGGGGAGATTATCCCAGATTCAGGACAATTCAGGTGGGTTCAATGTAATCACAAGGGACTCTGTTAGAGGAGAAGATGATGTGGTGAGAGAAGCAGAGATTGGAGCAAGGAAGTCAAAGAAGGCAGCCCCTGGAAGCTAGAAGAGATGAGGAGCACATTCTCCACGGAGATCCAGGAGGAACCACTGCTGACACCTCGATGTGAACCCCGTAAGACTCATTTCTGACTTCTGACCTCTAGAGCTACAAGAGTGTGAATATGTGTTCTTTTAAGCCACTAAGTTTGTAGCAATTAGTTACAGCAGCCACAGAAACCTAATACAGCTGAACTCACATTATTATTGACCACATAAACCTGGATCCTTGGGGGGGCTCTGACTGTAAGTAACAATACTCTGAGGACATTTCCTGCTGACTTAACAAGAGGTCTTGGGGCTGGTCCAGCCACTCAGACTCTCTCTCCTTTTGCTCAGCCTTCAGGTTGGTAAAGTCTCTGCCCACAATCACTATATGACCCCCATAACTCCAAGCCTCAGCACCTCACGTGACAGTGTCTAAAGCAGGATGAAGGGCACAGGAGTCAGGGGCCTCCAGATGCTCAGGACCGCTAGATTTAATGAAGAGAACAATTATTCCTGCAAAGCCCAGGACACTTCCTTTTACATCTCATTGGCCAGAATCGATCATAGGCTCACTCTGGTACTGCACTGGTTGACTCAGAGCAGTGTTGATTCCTCCCCATTGAGGGACAGGTTCCTGCCTGAGGGGAGAGTCTAACATTCTGCTCTGAGCTCTTCCAGGTTCCCAGGTCCTGAAAGATTAATCCACTCCCTCCAAATAGCTTCTCTGAGTCAACGATTCTGACAACAGGACATGATGGACACAGACTGGACAAGTCACAAAGAAAGCTCCTTTCTGCAAGATTGCAACACCTGCCTGATCAGAGCCACCAGACTTGTGGAAGGCACTCTGACCATTTTGGTTCCTTCTCATCTAAGCCCTCTTGTTCCCCAAGTTTTGGGAGACACTTCCTTAGGGGAATGGCAAGAGCCATTCCTTGGCAGTGTGAATCTCAACAAGAGTTTTTGAAAGTTCATCGTGTGTTCCCCAAAAAAACCAGAATTCTATTAACAAGAGAGACTAGATACTGGGTAAGCAACCAGTAGTTGCTGCCACAAACTCTTTGTAAGTTTACTTGGGGTAGCCTACTAGGCTTAACCCAGTTCTCAGTCAGGGGTGATTTTATGTCATAGGAACATGTCGCAATATCTGGAGACATATTTGGCGTCATATTGTGGGGGATGTTTCTACTGGCATCTAAGGGTAGAGAGAGGCCAGGGATGCTGTCAATCATTCTACAATGCACACGACAGCCCCACAATGAAGAATGACACGATTGCAAATGTCAACAGTGCTGAGCTTAAACTCTGACCTAATCCCTTGGGAGCAGGATAGGGGTTTACCAAGAAGTGTACTTTTTTTTTGGAGAGGGGGGAGACAGAGTCTTCCTCTGTCGTCCAGGCTGGAGTGCAGTGGCATGATCTCAGCTCACTGCAAATTCCACCTCCTGGGTTCGAGTGATTCTCCTGCCTCAGCCTCCCGAGTAGCCGGGATTACAGGCACCCACCACCATGCCTGGCTAATTTTTTGTATTTTAGTAGAGATGGGGTTTCACCATGTTGCCCAGGCTGGTCTCAAACTCCTGACCTCAGGCAATCTGCCCACCTCTGCTTCCCAAAGTGCTAGGATTACAAGCGTGAGCCACTGCGCCCGACCTGTACTTGTATTTACACTAAAATACTATTCCTTGTTTATCTGAAATTCACATTTAACAGGTTGTCCTGTGTTTGATTTGGCAACCCTAGAACAGGGTCAGACTCTAAACCCCAATGTTTGCTGTGGTCTAGGGCTTAACAACCTAATGCACATTTGTTAAAGATTGAATGAAAAAATGAGGATCTCACCAAAGATGTCCAAGGCTGCTGCACACTCTGGTCACCTTGGTCAAAACACCTTCCTGGAGCCCAAGCAGGTAGCCTCCAAAACATAAAGCAGCCCTCTGCTTCCTGGGATCCATGACAGCAGCATGCAAAGCAGCTCATGCAAAGCATGCAAATCTGCAAAGAAAAATCCCATGCAAAGCAGCTCAGATATCTTCCCTTTCCCTCCCCTTCCTCCAGGGAAGGCCGGCTGCCTGCTCTGCAGTGACACTGCAGGGTCAGAACTCAGCCTGCGAGTAACCCAAGAACAATGCCTATTTGTTGGGGGCGGTCCTCGCTGCTGAGACAGAGAACCTGTGGCCATCAGTCCCAAATAGTGTCTGTTAATGGCCCACTGGAGTATGGTGTCTGTAGAAGTCAAAGGAAAAAGCCCTTAATTCACTAATCATCTAAACAGACAACACCAGCTGATAACTCCTATAGCCCAGCTTATGATTCTTTATGAATCTCAGTGAATGCAGCTGCAAACAGGCTATAAAAATTGTTTTATCCACAGGGGAACCCTTTAGAGGGTTGATGGTGGAAACTGGATTCATGAGGACCCACTGCCCTGGATTTTCACAGTCCAGTTTTGCAGGCAATGGAAGAATATCCCGAGGTCCCATATGACAGCACGTTTCTGATTCCGTGAATGCTCATTGTGCACCACCCTAAACCAGTCACCGAGTATGCATTTTACCTTCATTAATCTTAATCCACATGACAGCTTGCAGTGTCCTTGATAGTAACCCCATTCTTAAGATGAGGAAACTGAGGCCCAGGGAGGTCAGCTAACGAGGAAGCAGGGGCCAGCTGGTGGAGGCAGAGCCCAGGTTAGTTAGAACATTGGCCTTGGGGCTATACTGCTCTTTTATTAAATCACTAACATATCAGTTCATAAGTGATTTTTCTGGATGGGGATTGCCAAACCCAGTGTGCTATCTTAGAGAGAGCCCTAAATTGAATTGCATTTATGGTCAAATGGATCCTGTTTTTCCCTTTTAAAGAACTTTTGTCCACCAAAGATCCATGAGCTCTACCTTTTCCACAGAGATCTGGAGCTGTGCTGCCTGGAGACGCCTTATTTTAATATTTTAATATTCACTTACATGTGTATTAATGCTACTTAAACAAGGCTTATGTGCCTCGGTTTCATCACACAGTGAAATCCACGTGTTTAATCTTCCTTCCCTGCTTATCCAAAAAAGAACTATGGGTGGATGGTTAAGCAGCTAGACAAATTGTCACAGCTCTCTGCAAATTGTCCTCCTAATTGGAGGCAGCCCTGCTGTCTTTCACTGGTAGGAATTCTGATTAAACCTCATTGCTTTCCAAGGTTAAAGGCACGCAGCCCCCAGGAGACCACAGTTACACCTGTTTAGAATCCACCCCCCAAACGAACCCTTTATTCCTGAACGTGCACTTTGAGGCCTCGGGCATTAGTATAAACTACACTACACAATTATTTGTAATTAAGGGAGAAAACGTGTACTGTACTGCAAAAATTAGCCGTGCTTTGTTGATGTGAATCATGTCTATAGCGGCGTGCCAGCCCAGAGAGGCGGCATAAAATATAATTAAATTTCTTCTGACTTAATAGTTGTTTATGTTGCTATTTTTCATAATCATAATATCTCAAGACATAGAAACAGTTTTTCTCTAATGTAATTGCGTTCTACCAATGAGATGGCCTGGGTTTAAATGAAAACTCAGGCAGAATTAACCACAAGAGTGTACTATATGGATGATGCTAGAATTTTGTTATAAAGCCCCGCGCACAACTGTCCCCACTTAGGAGCGAGACGTTTATCCCTACCCCACGAGGGTGACTCTGCAGCCTCTTCTGCTCTCGTGGAAGTTTCAGCCAAATTTTGTGAGCTATTAAAGCCACCTGTGCCCCAGTTTGTGTCCTTGTGCTCCAGACCCCAGTCATTTTCCCTACTTTTAACATTTCTCCTTTACACATTGATTTGGTTGAGATACATTAAAAGTTTGACTTTTACAACCCTCATAAAAATCGCATCTGCTCCAAGCTCCAACCCAAACTCAGCCAGAGCATGCTCGGTCAAAATGTTCGGATTGTATTTCAGCCTCTCAACGGAAGGACACACAGAGCAACAGCAATTTTCTCTCTCTCTCTCTCTCCATCTGTCATTAAACATAAGTCAGGCATTCTTCACAGAATGCTGCCAAGAAAGCAGTAGAAGGAATAGCATGCCTTACACACATCAAAAGACAGATCCCCTCGAGGGGGTTGGGGGAGAGTCGGGGTGGCATGAAGAGTTTGAAAGGCCCAATTGTCCATCCAGGATGGTATCAGTGAAAGAGGTCATGGGGGGCGAGAGACATGGGAGGAGAAAGGCTGTCCCAGACACTGTGGGTGGAGGCGGCAGGGGCTGGAGGCCATGGGGGCCCCGAGGATTCTGCTGAGCCTCACCCAGGCCCTGTTGAGTCACAGCTGAGCGACCTCCCAGGCCAGGGACATCTGAGACCCTGAGGCCCCTAAGTCTCCCAGGTAGACATCCAACTCCAGAATGTGGCTAGCAGTCCCCACCTGCCTGGAAGGACCTGGAAAACAGGCTGAGGCCTTGAACTCAGAGGACCAGGGAGTTTGCTGGGAATTATGGGGAAGAAATGTGGCTGAAGGAGCTTTGCAGACCCTCTGAGCTCATGGGTGTCTGAGCTGGTGAGTTAAGTCCAGCCCAAAACACCTGACCTACAGCCCCTGCCTACAATGAACACACACACACGCACACATACACAGACATGCACACACAGAAGCACTCACAGGCAAATACACACATGCATACACACACACAGAGTCACAAACAAGGTCTGTCCCCTCTTCCCTAAAGGAGGAGGGGCAAAATGCAGACATCACCACATTCGGCCTTTGAACAGTGACAATGGAAAGAAAACCCAAGTAAACAAGCGATACCACCAGCCCAGCCACAGCCCCCTCTGCTATGCTAAGTACAATTTGCCACATCCCCTTCACAGTGTTTCCTTGATGGCGGGAAAGGGATAGAGTAGAAAATTATAGGCAGGGCCCAGTGTGGGGAAGAGAGGCCTCAAAAACACAAGGCCTGAGGGAAGTTAATGCGTGGTGGCACAGTGGCTTCCAGAACTATTTTTCCTCTAAACCTACACACAACCGGGTTCACCAGATTCAGCACACAAAAAAACGTATTTCAGAAAAGCAAAGAATAATTTTTCATATAAGTATGTACCAAATATCACATAGGACATGGTTATACTAAAAAATTAATTTCTTGATTATCAAAAATTCAGATTTAACCAAGAATCCTGTATTTTATTTGGTAACACACACACACACACACACACACACACACACACGGACACACTCTTATACATCTTATCTAGGACTCAACATAAAAAGCAGCTAAAAGGCAGGTCCTACCCCTGGGCCTCCCTGCCCCAGCCCTTAGACCCTGATGGCACCTTCTTGGACTCTAAGGGTCCAATTAGAAAATCACTGGTGCAGCTGGCCATGGTGGCTCATGCCTGTAATTCCAGCACTTTAGGAGGCCAAGGTGGGAGGATCACCTGAGGTTAGGAGTTCGACACCAGCCTTGCCAACATGGTGAAAGTCCATCTCTAAATATAAAAAAATTAACTGGGCGTGGTGGTGCACACCTGTAACTCCAGCTACTCTGGAGGCTGAGGCAGGAGAATCGCTTGAACCCGGGAGCTGGAGGTTGCAATGAGCCGAGATCATTCCACTGCACTCCAGCCTGGGCAACAAGAGCAAAACTCCATCTCAAAAGTAAGCACTGGTGCGGTGGAAAGGGTATGAGTTCCACAGCAAGATACAGTTCCACCTGGTTC
Source organism: Rhinopithecus roxellana (assembly GCF_007565055.1). Taxonomy (NCBI): domain Eukaryota; kingdom Metazoa; phylum Chordata; class Mammalia; order Primates; family Cercopithecidae; genus Rhinopithecus; species Rhinopithecus roxellana. The sequence continues at coordinate 122,035,654 of NC_044561.1, forward strand.
AAACCTCACTTGCCAGCCTCGTGACCATGGGCAAGACCCTTTACATATTTGAGCATTAATTTTCCCATAAACTTAGGTTTATGTTTGAATCTGGGTATTTGCTCATCTGTGCGTGTTGGGACACTGTCCTCTCGCCCCTCTTGTTGCCCCTGTCTCTTTCCCACCAGGCTCCCTGTCACTGGGGAAGAGAAGAGGAGGCTGCTCTAAAGCAGGTTCTCAGGGAAGACAGAGAGCAGGTGAGACAGACTTTCCCTAGAGGACACGCCCGGATTTGTTCACCTTGTAGTGAATTGTGAAGGCAATTTCTTACTGCATCTCCACCTCCTGTTACACAGTCACCGGAGGGTTCTAATTAACTTAAAGTCATTAATGGCTGGGCACAGTGACTCACGCCTGTAATCTCAGAACTTGAGAGGCCAAGGTGGGCAGATCACTTAAGATCAGAAGTTCAAGACCAGCCTGGCCAACATGGTGAAACCCTGTCTCTACTAAAAATACGAAAATTAGCAGGGCACTGTGGCGTGCACCTGTAATCCCAGCTGCCGGGAGGCAGAGGTTACAATGAGCTGAGATCGTGCCACTGCACTCCAGCCCGGGCAACAGAATGAGACTCCATATCCAAAAAACAGTCATTCATTAAATATAGAAAGGGGGTGGAGAGGACCGACTAAAGACCCCTGGCCTTTTGCTTGTGCAGCATCGTGGAGGAGAGAAAACTCAAGGGAGCCCACAAGGTATGTGCTTTAGTGTCCTCATAAGCAACTCAAAAGAGTAATTAATGGTGGTGGGCTAGGCTGGTGGCACATAGGACATTTGTTCATGAAGGTCCTTCCTTCCCTAGGCCAAGTTTAAGTGCATGCCATGGCTTAGGAGGTGGATATGAGGTCAGGCTTTGGTGATACTTGTTGGTTTGGTTTTTTGTTTTGGGGGTTTTTTTAAACATATTACTTCTCCTGAAGCATTAATAACATGTTACGTTTCCAAATTTATCAGTTGAATGATGAGTTGACTATAAAACACCGGGTTGGAGGATGACAACATGCTCCCAGGTGTGCGTGCATGAGTGTGTGTTCACATGAACCTGCGGGTGTCTGTTGCCCAGAATATGGCTCCCATGCAATGATCTTGAACACCTGGTTTATGTATTTGCAAAGGCAATACAATCACAAGAACACCGCTGGCATTTGAAGCTCATTCTCCTTTGATTCAGGGGTGATTTTCTCTCTACTGGTCTGGAATTGGTGAAATGAAGTGTTGAGACCAGCATCACAGGGATGGTTCTAGTCTCTTGATTTAGGCTGGATGGGGAATATTCCCGGCCCATCCTGTCCAATGATAGAGACTACCAGTTCTTAGACATCATCTGCCTCGGAAGCAGGGAATTCTCTCCACCCAGAGACCACTTCCTCTTGAGTTCTTCATGCTTGCTTATGATTTTGAAACCCACATCTTATGACTTTGAGTCTGCGTTACCCAGTGGTCCTGGCCTCTGACCCGTGGCTTCATCTTATGAGAAACCTAGCCCCCCGTTTTGTACACCTTGGCCCTGCTGGAGACTTAGATAATCTCTTTCCCAACCGCAGGGTCGTTTTGGGCAGCTTTCTTGTGTGGGTTGATGGACAGGTCCATCCCTGGAGACCATAACCACTACCCAAGAAGTGTCTGACCTAGTGGAAGCCAAGTGTGTTAGGGGAAGAAAGTTGCCAACAGCCTTTCTCACTGGCTCCCATTCAGGGCCCCCAGGAGTGACTTGACCCACCCCAGTGGCTGGAGGAGAGAAGCTTTTTGGCTAAAAGTTTGCGAAAACTGTTCACACACAAAAGTCCAGAAGAGATTCATGCTCTGGTGAAAATCAGATCATCCAAAGAATTGTGTGTGACCTGCTGTAGAGATGAACAGTAGCCAGGAGACACCACGCTTCTGAATGCAGATCAGCTGGCTCTTTCTGAAAAAGGGAACCCTTGATGGGCTGGGATTCTTAGTGCCTTGGAGTGCTGACTATTTGAATCAGGATTTGTTCAGCTGCAAGGAGTAGAGTAAATGAACAGTTGCTTAGTCAGTGCTTCTCAAATTTTCATGTGCATACAACTCACCTGGGTTCCTTGTTAAACAGCAGCTTCCAATCCATTAGGTATGGAATGACGCCTATAATAAGCTCCCAAGTAAAGCCCACGCTTCTGGTCCAGGGACTATGCTTTGAGTAGCAGAGGGGTGTACATTGCAACTAATAGGGAGCTTCCAATTTAGTTGGAATCCTCCAGAATTCCAATTTAATTGGCATGGGTGTGGTCTGGGAATTGGTCAATTTTAAATCTCCTCAAGTGCTTCTAGTGTGCAGCTAAGGCAAGAACCACTGACTTAAGCAATGGAGACTTTTCCTTACTGCACAGAACAAGAAGTCCAGAAGAAGGCGTTTTCCAGGCTGGTTTGGCAGCACCATGGTGGAATTAGGAGCCAGAATCTTTCTGTCCTTGTGTTCCACCATCCTCATCATGTCTTCAACCTTAATGGCTCGTGATCTCAAGATGGCTGCAGAGTTCCAGACATCACATCCACCCACAGGGTAGGAAGAAATGGGAGGACACTTTGCTGTCTCTCTCTTAAGCAGGGATCAAAGTCTTTCATGGAACCCAGCCCCTCCACCCCCACAGTAGACATCCTTTTGTCTTTTTGCCCAGGGTGGGTTATATATATGGTTGCCATATTCAGCAAATAAATGTTCTAAATTTAAATTGAGACAAGCTTATGCTAAACAATTATTCATTGTTTGTCTGAAATCTGAATGTAACTAGGCATGGCTGTGCTTCATCTGGCCCTAGTAACATATTTAATACATCCACCTGTACACCAATCATTGACAAAGGGAACTAGGATGATCACACTTGATTTAGCCTCCAGCCCACCCTCTAACTAACCCATCCCTATATCCTTAGCTGAGCCTGAGTTTCTCTCTCTCTCCGCCAGACCTGGGTCACATGTTTGTCTCTGGGCCAATCGCTGGCTAAAGGAATGGAACGTGCTGATTGGCTTAGCCTGGGTCACATGCTCCATCCTACAGTCAAACATATAAGGTGGATAAGGGAGAAGGAGTTACCGCCCTTATCCAGGAGAAAGGCTATAACCAGGAGGAGGGTTCACTAACCAGGTATTTTATTTTCTGTATTCTGACACTTTGATATCTGGGACCATGCTGACCCTGGCCTGCCTATGTGAGGGTTAGCCAGTTCCTGATAAAGCATGCTTTTCAAATACAAACCAACCAACCCAGAGCCGATGCTCCAACCCCTCCTCTATTAAACCCTGCTATTCCATTCCCTAGTCACCCCAGGGCCAGGTGCCAGATAGCCAGGGGCAGTCCCTATGCCCCAGGGCCCCCTGAAATTATTCAAACTAGCCAATTCCAAAACCTGCTTACCTCGCCTTCCTTATTATTCCCTCCAAAGCCACAATCAAGGCTCTTTCCCATATTCACTCCCTCTCCTGCCTCTGCCAACCCCAGCGCTTCCCTGGGTGGTCCCCATGGTGTGGTGTGTCCCCTCCTGTCGGGACCTGTAACAAACCCTCTTTTGAATGGCAGTCCTTTCCTGGCCTGTTGGCCTTCCTATACCTCAAATTTTCCATCAATCCACTGTACTTTAAAACAGAGGGTAAACATTTTTTCAAATGAATGTATTCAAGCACCTACTAGTATGCCAGACATTGCTTCAGTGGTGGGATACAGCCCCATGAACGAAGGCCACATAATGCTCCTGAAACAGACATTCTAGTGAAGTAAGATAAATGAGGACACGCAAAATATGTGTCATGTCAGATAGTGTTGGGTGTTGGCAAGGAGGACAGAGAACAGGCAGGAATCGTAAGAGGCTGCAATTTCAAATGGAGCAGCCAGGGAGGGCCTTACTGAGAAGGTGACATTTGAAGAGAGAGCGGAGGTAGCTGAAGGAGGAAGCCACAAAGACATCTGGTGAAAGAGCCATCCAGGCACAGAGCACAGCAAGTGCAAAGGCCCTGGGGTCAGGTGGGATTTTAACTGGCTTCCCCCGGGTGTTGGGTGGAGAAACATGATTGGCACAGACAGTCACCAGCCCTTATCCATGGAGGGATACATTCCAGGACTCCCAGTGGACCCTGAAACCACAGCTAATACAGAACATGACTGAACACGTTTCTGGTCATGTCTCCCATCCACAAATTTAATGGTTTTTTCCGTCTTAACTAAGCACTTGTGCACTGTGGCCGTATCTTTTACAGTTTGAGGTGCAGCGGCAAAACTAGCATGAGTTTCTTTTTCCTTCTCAATATCACAGATAGAAGATTCATTCTTACCGAAGATCTTAGCAACCTCAGCATACAATTTTTATTTCTTTTATTCATTTAAAAACTTTCATCTTTTCACTTAAAGGAAGCCCTTCATGGCTTCACTCTGGCATATCCAAATGGCTGGCATCACTACGCTTGTGTTTGGAGCCGTTATTAAGTAAAATAAGGGTGACTTGGACACAGGCACTATGATACTGAAACTATCTGATATGTGGTAACTGGGATGGCTGCCAAGTGACCAATGGGCAGGTGGCACACGCAGCATGAATTCACTGGACAAAGGGATGATTCACTTCCCAAGTGAATGGAGTGGGACAGAGCTGCAGGGTGCAAAATTTTATCATGCTACTCAGAACGGCACTCGAGTTTCCCTCCAGCTGCTGCCCACAGAGCTGAAACCCCAGCCGACCCCGGAGAAACCCACAGAGGGATCATTAGTGCCTGGAGCACTCTCAAGGAACCAGCACAAGCACCAGAGCACCGAGATCAGAGTCCGCAGCGCCCCACTTCCTGGCTTTGTCCCACCTCCTTCAGGGCCCCAGACACAGGCTGCAGCTCCCAGACCCCCTTAACTTCATATCAAAGACCCCAGAGCCAGAAAGGCCTTTGAAGGAAAGGCCTTCTGTTAGACCCATTTTTGTATTTGTTTTTGACAAACGTGGAAACAGAAGCACAAGGCTCAGAGAATCCAGCTTCTTCCGCTCACATCACAAGCTGCGCCTGCCCAGAGTCGCCATGACTAGCCTAGGGTTCCTGGTGCAAGACGACACGTATAGACACAGAATGGGATTCAAGTTGGATTCACAAGGAGAAGGGTTTCCCCCAAAGCCTGAAGAAGAAGAAAGGGTCAGACCAAATCATGTTTCCACCCATATCTTTTGAGTACTCCCTATGTCAGGCACTATTCCACAGTCTGGGGCTATAGTAATGAAGACAGACACAATCTCTTCTCTCAGGAAGTGGAGGTGATGATGCTAGCAAATGAACACATGCAGTCATTTCAAAGAGAAATAAATGCTAAGAAGAGAACAAAGGGAGGCAACGGGCCAGACAGCAAGGGTGGTAGGGGCTACGTTAGATGGACAAACGGGAGACTGTCCAAGGCCATGGTGAGGAGTTTGGATTACATTCCCATAAAATGAAAATGGGTTAGGGGGCTTAGATGGAGAAAGGACATGACTGGACGTAGATTCTAAGAGGATCCTTCTGGCTGAGTGTGGGGAGAACAGATTGTCAGGGGGAGGGTGGAAGCAGAGAGAACACAGGAGAAGCCACTGTGATTGTCAGGCAGGAGCTGTGATGCTTGGACCGGGGTGCAGAGTGCAGATGGTGAAATGCAGTCAGACCCTGTATGTATTCGGGGGACTGGAGGTGGGGTTGAGGCAAAGAGAAGAGGAAGGACACCTGCATTTTAAGCTGAGCCACTAGGCTGATGATTGAGCCCCAGCTCTTCCCTCCTGGGAGCGATAAACATTTGCTACAGGATCTGTGATTCAAATAAGCTTAATATTAAGCTCAGATTATAACTTTGTATCAGTGACTCTTGATGAAAACCAAGAAAATATCCTGGTGTAAGAAAGTCTGATGAGGACACGGGAGAGCAGCACAAAGAAAACCCTGGAAGTCTCAACATAGATATATATTTTTTCTCACCATTACAAAGATGGAGCAACTAGGGCACAGAGAGGTTAAGAAACTTGCTCCAGGTCACACAGCCAGAAGGCAGTAAGCCAAGATTTAAACCTAGTGCTATGGTTTTTTTTTTTATTTACTTATTTTTAATTTTTTTTGTTTTTTTGAGACAAGATCTCACTGTCACCCAGGCTTGAGTGCAGTAGTGTGATCACAGCTCACTGCAGCCTCAACCGCCTGGGCTCAAGCAATCCTCCCACCTCAGCTTCTCAAGTAGCTGGAACTACAGGAATGTGCCACCACACCCAGATAATTTTGTACTTTTTGTAGAGATGAGGGTCTCCCTATGTTGCCCAGGCTGCTCTTCAATTCCTGGGCTCAAGTGATCCTCCCACCTCGGCCTTCCAAAGTTCTGGGATTACAGGTGTGAGCCACTGAGTCCAGCCCTAGAGCCATGTTTTTTAATCACTGCACTATTTAACCAGTCTCCAGGTAGAGGATATTGAGTTGCTCCAATTTGAAAGTTTATTTTTCATTGTAATACACAGTGCAACTGGGAATGTCTTTATATATGTATCTTTGCCTCCTTGAGCAAGTGTTTCTGAAGACAAACTCTCTAGGGAGTGGAGACAGCGGTTTTAGGGTCCCTCATGTTCCGTGGAGTCTGTCAGCTTCCACCCGGCAGCCTTCCACTCTCACATCTGTGCCTGAAAGTCCTTTCTACGAATGAGCCAAGGCCCACTGCCCAACGATTGAACTGGCCTTGGAAGGTGGCCAAGCTCCTTCCAGGAGGTGGGGAGGGAGGATGAGACTTCTGAACCTCTAAATAGACCCAGGTCAACAAGGCTCATCCCTTGAAGTCCAACACATTATCTCATAGCCGACTACAGCCAGCAAGCAGGCGGGCTCCTGAAAAATTTATCATTTGCTATTTTCTGCTCATCCATGAGGCAGTTCTGACAGTCCTCAGGGCCAGAGAATTCTCCACTGAGATAATCCCAGGATTCCATCCAGTTCCAGGGCAAACAGCCGTCCATCCTCATTAGGGTCTGGTTAGGAGGATGAAGCCATACATGCAAGATGAGGGACTCATTCTGTTTCCTCTTTTGGGGGTCAAGGTGTACAGGTTTTTACTGAGAATGGGTTTTCCTTTCCCTACGTGAAGTGGTCACTCCTACCTGAGCTGCCTCTTGGGAGTATCAAAAGCTCAGCAGAACCGGTTTTATGAGCTTACTGGTCAGAAAGTGGTCGAAATGGTCATCAGATTTTCAAATCGATTAGGAAAATCTGTGGGGATGATGTTCAAAGACCTTTAGGCTTTTGTCACCAAGAGGCTAAGAAAGAGAAAAGTCTAGAAGCTGAGACCTTGTTGTGTGGTTTCCTTTGGTCAAGGAGGCCATGGCAGTTGTGGGTCCTGCAAGGGTGTTACTGGCTTAATTCAATTCAGAGGACCTTTGATGACCCTCTTTGGGTGCCAGGGCTCAGCCAGGCACTGGGGCACCCTGATGAGTGTGGTCTCTGACTTGGGGAGCAAATTATCTAGTTCAGGTCCCCAAAAAAACAGCCATCTGCCTACAGTCTCATGGTTTTGCAACATCTCTGTGACATCTGGGAAGAAGAGTGATTGCTGAAGCACAGGGCTGCCACGTGAGCCCATTCCTGGGGGTGCCAACTAACTCAGCTACAGGCAAGGGTGTGTCTGCAACTCCCAGAGCCCCCAAGGGAAGCAGGAGTCCCTCAGGAGAACAGGACAAAGACCATATGAGGCTCCCAGCTCAGTTCCCCACTTGATTCTGCTTCTGGACAATTTTCCAACCTGAGCCAGGACAGACATGTTCCCTCTTGGATCCAGTTTCCATATAGTCAGGAATGTGGATCAAGAAATTGCAAAGGGCACACCTTGGCCTGGGGTTTCCAGGTGCTTTTCTTCTTTCTACAACCCCTTCCTAAGTGATCTTCATTACATAAATAATAAACTGTAATTTTAAAAATTCAAAGAAGACAAAGCAAAAGTAGTTCCTCACTTCCTACCCAGTTTTCACACTCATCACCCCAGACCAGTATCCTATTCAACGTGATGTATGTCCTCTAAGAATACACAAACACACACACACACACGGGTTTTGGGGCCAAGGCAAAGAGCAACAGGGTGCTCTCTAGAGGGTGACTCCAGAGAGGGCCTCTCCGAGGGGGTGACATCTGCAGAGCCTGGAGTGAGAACGAGCCAGGCAGATATCTGGGGAAGAGCAGCCTTGGCAGAGGGACCTGCAAGTGCAAAGGCCCCGAGGCAGGAGGGTTCTCAAGGGGCTGGGGGAGCAGCACAGGGGCCCATGTGACTGGAGCAGAGGAGTGAAGTGGGGAGTGGCAGGCGCAGAGGTTGAAGAAAGGATGAGGGGCCAGGTCATGGAGGGCCTTGCAGGCCATGGGGAAGACTTTGGCTTTTATTCTGCGTGAGAGGGTGGGTCCCTAGAGGACTCTGAGTGATGGAATCTGATGAGCTGACCTAATAGGATGAAAGGCCCACCCTGGCTCTGAATGGAGAACACAAGGCGGTGGCTGGGGGCAGAGCCAGGAACCCAACTAGGAGACTTGGACACTAACCCAGGCAAGAGATGACAATGGTGAGATACAGTCAAGTCCAGATCCTGGCTTGACTGACCCCAGCTTCGTTCGTCTCCCTGCCCCACCCTCCCTCCCTCTACCTTCCCAAAGAGTTCCTGACCTCACATACTCTAGTTATATCTATCATTTAAAAACATAGCCATGTTAGTCATCTGTCATACCCTGTGCTCCTGTGTCACCTGAGTCAGGTGTCCCAGGAATAGATCTGGAGGCGGTGCTGTGGGAATCTGCTACTCAGACTTCTCTTGGGTAGAAGTCTCTAGACTGGCAAATTAGGCCTAAATGTTCAAAGTATCTGGGAAATGGCAAGTCCCCCAAAAACAGTGGTGGTTTGGACCTGGTCCTTTACAATGCTGAGTGAACTCACCATTTCCAAAAATGAGTGCTATGAGCAGTGACGCTAGAGCAGATGAGATAATATTACACGCCATATGATAAAGGCCCTCTTTTACATTATGTATTTATTTCCATATATATTACTAGGTTGGTGCAAAAGTAATTATGCTTTTTGCCAGACAAAAACCGCAATGACTTTTGCACCAATCTTATTTTAAAAAAAATAGAGGCTGGGCACGGTGGCTCACACCTGTAATCCCAGCACTTTGGGAGGCTGAGGCGGGCGGATCATGAGGTCAGGAGATCGAGACCATCCTGGTTAACACAGTAAAACCTCGTCTGTACTAAAAATACAAAAAAATTAACCGGGCATGGTGGCGGGCGCCTGTAATTCCAGCTACTCAGGAGACTGAAGCAGAACGGTGTGGACCCGGGAGGCGGAGCTTGCAGTGAGCCGAGATCGCACCACTGCACTCCAGCCTGGGGGACAGAGCGAGACTCCATCTCGAAAAAAAAAAAAGAAAACAAGGATATGAGATCCATGATGACTGAGCCATAATTCAATGGGCTGAGGCTGAACTTAGAAGAGCAAGTCCATTTCAAGAGAAATATTCCATAGTCGTACAGGGCATGCCCTGAGATGGTCCGAACAGCACTCGTGAGGGGGTGTGCAAATGGAAGACATTGAGAAACGGGGAGTTCCTGCCAAGCTGGGTGGTTTGGGCCCAGGTATTTAATTTCCGTTGTTCAAGGTGAGCAGAGGATCTTCCAGCCCATTGGAGTCACAGAAAGAGGTGTCAGGGTGACCTTACCCCCGGCCCAGAGCTGGTGGGAAGGTTTAGTCATGGAAAGAAACTGGATCTGTTTTTCTCCACATCCCCAAGGTTAATATGGAGAAAACAAGTTTTGGTTGGCTGACCCAGCTTCGCTTAAAATATTTAAAACTGGCTTCTTTTGCCCTTCACAGCAATATCTCCCAGGTTCTTACCTCCCATCTGAGCTGTCTGTCTGCATTAGGGCTGAGCTGCCAAAGGAGTGTAGATCCTGTTTTTGTGTAAAATATGCTGATTTATAGAACCTCTTTATTATGGCTGTTTTAATGAAGCAGGTTACTGTCCCCAAGGGGAGGCTTAACATGTAATGCCGCTGATGCATAGATGCTGCTGTCACTTAAAAGAATTGTTAAAATTGTACTTTAACAGCGAGTTGATATAAATCTTCAATGGCTTATTTGGAGAGGGGTGAATGCACCCAACAAGTAGATGCGTAAGGGAGCTGCAGACACAAGCTCCCACCAGCGAATTGCCTCTGAAATTAGTGCCATGGAAACATAAGCACTCAAGACAGTGGTTTTATGCCTGGTAAAAATAAGACACCATTCTGGGCAGGCGCAGTGGCTCACATCTGTAATCCCAGCACTTTGGGAGGCCGAGGCGGGCGGATCACGAGGTCAGGAGATCGAGGCAGCACTTTGGGAGGCTGAGGCAGGAGAATTGCCTGAACTCAGGAGACGGAGGTTACAGTGAGCCAAGATCATGCCACTGCCCTCCAGCCTGGCAACAAAGCGAGACTCCGTCTCAGAAAAAAAAAAAAAAAGACACCATTCCGCAGTCGGCTTGCTTTTTGCCAGCACAGCATTCAGGGCTGCTGACTACAGCAGGTGAATTACGCAACAGGTGGCAGCTTCCCTGCATTCACGCAGAAGAGTCTGGCAGGTCAGGTAGGCTGCCAGGCTTTGCTCCTTTTGCTTCTAAGACAGAATCTACAGCCCAGAGAAGACAAGTTCTCATCACCAGCTGCCTCATCCTGGTTTGAGAAGAGCAGGCAAAGGGTTGATTCTGCTTGGACTGCCCTGGATTCATTCTTTCAACAAATATTTGCACTTCCTACATGCCAGGCACTGTACTTGACCAAGACACCAAAGGGCTTTTGGTGCAGAAATAACATGAACTGAAATACCCCGTGGCTGCAGGCTGCTCCCTGGGAGCAGGGAGGGGTAGAGTGGAGATGGTGAGGTAGCTCTGGTTTGTGTGACTGCTGCCACCTCCAGCCAGTTTCTGATTTTTAGCCCACTTTTAGTGAGCTCACATGGCTCTCACAGAGGATGAAGTGTGGTTCTAAGCCATCTTTTCTTCCTTTTTTTTTTTTAAGACTGTCTCACTCACTTTGTCACCCAGGCTGGAGTGCAATGGCATGGCATGATCTTGGCTCTTTGCAACCTCCACCTTCCGGGTTCAAGTGATTCTCCTGCCTCAGCCTCCCCAGTAGCTGGGATTACAGGCGTGTGCCATCACATCCGGCTACTTTTTGTATTTTTAGTAGAGATGGGGTTTCACCATGTTGGTCAGGCTGGTCTTCAACTTCTAACCTCAGGTGATCCACCCACCTCAGCCTCCCAAAGTGCTGGGATTACAAGCATGAGACACCATGCCCAGCCTTAAGCCATCTGGTTAAAACATGTTATTTAATCTTTACAACTCCACGTGGTGCATAGTATTACTCCAGTTCATAGACAAGGAAACTGAGTCATATAAAGAAATTGAACCCATGAATAAATGAAACAGCCAGAATTTGAACCATAGTTTGTTGAACTTCACAGTCTCTATTTTAATCACTCTGCCATCCTTTCCTCAGGGAGCTGCTGTGGCTAAAAGCCAGATAACCAGCCCTAAAATTCAATATTTGGAACTTGGCAGGGCGTTTCCAGTCCTGGATGGCAAAAACAAGATAGGAGCTGGTTGCTAAGCAACCTACTTGTTGGCAGTGGTGACTCCTGGGAGTGGAGCGGGGTCAATAGTGGACCCAGGTTATCATGGGATCAAGATCTGACCAACCAGAGCATCCTATTTCCCTGGCTGTGGTCATTGGCTCTCAGGGTTGTGCATGTGAACCAAGTCACTCCAAAAGCAGCTGGACCAAGGACTTTTCATCTCTGTTGGGAAAGAGGTGCCTGCCATCTGCTCGGGTGGCTGAGCTGGGATATTAATCCAGAGCTGCTGAAGGATTGTCCCTGTTGCTCCCAGGGGAAAATCTGCCTTAGCGTGAAGCCACCATGGAGATAATATGAGAGTCCAGAAAATAGTGTCAACATCAGGATTGAGCTGAGCTTTCTATGAGCCAGTAAGTTCCCTTTCAGCAAGTTGGGCCTCCTACCACTTGTAGTTACAAGTAATCTCTAGCTACTGTAGGGCAAAGACTAGTGCCCCATTTGACAGGTGATACAACTAAGGCTCCAAGCAGAAGACAGGAAAAGGGGAGGAACCAATATTAATCATCTAGTACTTGCCATTCACTGTCTATATTGTTTTATTTAATGTGACTAAGCTGAGTTGCAAGCTTTAGTGTGACACTGACTGTGATGGTTAATTTTATGTGTCAACTTGACTGGGCCAAAGGATGCCCAGATGTCTAACATGATTTCTGGGTGTGTCTGTGAGGGTGCTTTCTCAGAAGGATGAGCATTTGAATCTGCACACTGAGAAAAGCGGGTGGACCTCCGCAGTACTGGGAGGCATTCTCCAATCCCTCCAGGGCCTGAATAGAACAAAAAGGCAGAGAAGGGCTGGGCGTGGTAGCTCATGCTTGCAATCCCAGCACTTTGGGAGACCAAGGTGGATCACTTGAGCCCAGGAGTTCAAAACCAGCCTGGGCAACGTGGTGAGACCCCCCCCCCTCTGGAAAAAATTAAAAATAAATTAGCCAGGCATGATGTCACGTACCTATAGTTCCAGCTACTCAGGAGGTTGAGGTGGGAGGATCACTTGAGCCCAGGAGTTCAAGGCTGTAGTGAGCTATGATCTTGCCACTGCACTTCAACTGGGGTGACAGAGCAAAACCCTAGAAGAAAGAAAGAGAAATAGAGGAAGGGAAGGAAGAAGGGAGAGAGGGAAGGAGGAAAGAAGGAAGGAAGGGAGGGAGGAAGGAAGGGAGGGAGGGAGGGAGGGAGGGAAGGAGGCCCAAGGTCTGAAAGCCAATGCTTCCAAGGGTAACCCTTTTCCCTTGACCCTTGCTCCTGCCCCCACAGTGTAGGAAGTTGACGTTTATTCTGCTGACATATCTGTGTTTGAGCCTCCAGACAAACCTCATATCTGCAACTGTGACAGGTCTGTCCCAGGCAGGATCCCAGCAGGAGGCAGATGGCAGATCTGCAGAGGGAAACTGAGGAGTATATAATGGAGGGAGTGTTTACAAAGAGATACCAGGTTAAAGGACCCTAAAAGAGATGGTGACGGCCCCCAGGACTAGCCTCAGAGGGAAGGAAGCCATTAGGACCCCAGGCCTGAGGCCGCCAGGGAAGATGATGAAACCAGCAAGTGCTGCATTTGCAGGACAGGATCCACCGCCCGGCATAAGCAAGGCCTGGGGAAGAGAAACAGCTCTGCCAGCCTCTGCACTGCAAGCCTTTTGTCGAACATACGTTTAAATAAATAAAAGAAAAAGCAGCAGTTTTTAATTTTGATGCAACCCAATTCATCTTTTTTGATGACTGGTGCTATTTACGTCCTATCTAAGCAATGCTTGTGTTCCCTTCTAGAAGTTTTAGAGTTTCAGCTTCTATGTTTAAGTCTGCGATCTATTTAAAGTTAATTTTTGTATGGCATGAGTTAGAGGTTGAAGTTCATTTTTTACCCTTTTTGAATATTCATTTACTTCTGAACCGTCTGTTGAAAAGACTTGCTTTTCCCAATTGAATTACCTTGTACCTCTGTTGAACATCGCTTGAATATATACAAACGCCTTCACCCTACCCCAGCCCTGGGGAAGCCCTGCTGTCATCCAGGCTCCTGGGTCTGGGTTTGAGGCCCCCTTGGGGCTTTCACCCTGGTTCTGTGGTGTGGCCATCTCAGCATAATGCCCGGCCTCTCACCCTGCCACCCTCCCAGCATCACCCTCGCACCTCTCCCTTCTGTGGACCTGGCCCAGTGGCTGCCAGGTGGGTTCTGGGCACTGGCTCCTGGTCTAGGCACTTGCTCCATGGGTGACTATGGACAAGGGGGTGCCCCTCCCTGGGCCTCAGTCTCCCCATCTTTACAACTTGAGACCTGATCAGGTTAAGGCCCTTCCAGCACAAATGTTCCATGAGTCTGTGAGTCCACAAAGAGAATCCAAGAAAGTTCCATGGAACTTAACCAGGGGCAGCCACCTCCCTCTGCCTGGAGCTCCTGATGAGGCCCAGGTCTGTAGGGCACCATGTTGGGGCCAAGACAGTGGGGATAGAACAGCTGGCCCCGCTGAGAAGAGGAGGGATGTGTGCACGGGGTGGGGGGCATATACACATGGACGCACATTTGTGTGTGCACAGATGCATGTACATTCTGTGATTGGAGAGGATGCTGATGCATGAGTACTATGCACAGGTGTGGCACAGCACGGTGTGGTCTCTGGGGGCTTGGCCCGTTTGTACACATGTGAATGTTCACCTCCGTGTGTGGTGCCTAGGCCAGGTATCCATGCAGGTGCATGCATGTGAGTGCACATGTATGCATAAGTGGGAGCCTGTGGATGTGCACTGGGACTGTGTGGTTGTGGCTCACATTTATGTCATGCCTGTTGCTTCCCAGCCATTCTTCTAAGCACTTCCCATGCATTAACTCACGCAAGCCCCGTGATGGTTTTATCTGAGATTGTTTCTTGGGTTTGGGGAAACTGACCCTCAGAAGGGTTAAACCATGTGACCCAAATCACAGGTTCAGACATGGTGAAGCTGAGGGTTGGACCCAGGCTGTCTGGTCTCAGAATCAGTGATGTGACCCATGTCTGTGGGATATGTGTAGACAGTGGGGCATTTGCATTCAGCTGTTTCAGGGGGTGTGCACCTGTGTGCGAGATGGCAGGAAAGGCTCTGCATGTGTGCATACGCGGTGGAGTGTATGTATGTACAGGTACAGGCATGTGTTGTAGACAGGCTTTGCACACACATGTGGGTTTGTGCTCACACGTGTGCATCTACCAGTGTCCCAGCGGCTGTGTGCATGGACATGCGTACAGGCACATTGGTGGGGATGTGTGAATTTGCACCCCAGCATGATAGAGGGGAACTTCAGGGCCCTGGCAGAGAACAGAGGGAAGCCGAGCCCTCCTAGCAGCCTAGCAGCCTCCTCTCATCTCCCCTTCCTCCTCCTCCTCCAACCCCACCCACTCCCCTCATGCCACTGCAGTCCTGTCACTTGGGGAGGAGGAGAGCAGCCTGCCCTGTGAGTTGCATTCCACGCTGCACATTTGTGTTTTCCAAACTGGCGGATGGAGCACTAACGGGTGTCAGCCGCCCTTGGAGAACGAGGGATGTGGAGAGAAGGGCCTCCTGGGCTGCTCCTTATTGCACAGAATGCTTTTGGGGGACACATATGAGGCTGGCCTTATTGAGACAAGGGGTATGGCCCTGAGAGAGGCCTCACTCATGACCCAGTGACTCCCAGAACTTCTCAGGGTGTTACAGGTGGAAGATTGGAGATGCCCTGCCCTGGAGTTGGGCATGAAGCCTTGAGCTGAAAGCTTTTCCTGGCCAATTTGAGCTCCACAACCCTGGTGAGGCATCTTTCACCTCTCATTCTCGGTTTCCTGCTCTGGGAGAAGGAGCCACAGCGGCATCCGTGATTTCTGTCTGGATGTCTGTCCTGCCTGCCTTTGACCTTCCCTTGTGGACTTGGTCACCCTCAGGCTGAGCCATGGTGTGGACCGGGTGGGGCTGACCCAGCACTGGGCTGGGGGGATGTGTGACCCCAGGGCGACCATGCAGAACACTCCATCCTCCAGGACTCTGATTGGAATTGGGAGGGACATTGTTTCCTGTGGCCACCATAACAAGTCACCACAAACAGGGCGGCTCACAACAAAGTCATTCACATCTCACGGCCCTAAGGCTGGAAGTCTGAAGTCAGGGTGGCTGCAGCTCCCTCTGGAGGCCCAGGGGGTTGGGGAGGGCAGATTCGTTCTTTGCCTTTTCCAGCTTCAGGTGGTTGCGGGCATTCCTTGGCTTGTGGCCACATCGCTCCAGTCTCCGCCACCATGGTCACATTGCCTCCTCCTCTGTCTTATCGTCTTCCCTCTAATAAGGACCTGTGACAGTATTTAAGGCCCACTCAAAATAATCCAGAATCATTTCCTCATCTCAAGATCCTTAGCTTAGCCACATCTGCAAAGACCTCTTTTCCAAATAAGTGGGCACCACAGATTCCAGGTATTTGACATGGACATGTTTCCTGGGGGCTGTTCTGTGGCCTGTCACAGACATGTGACCACAATGGGCCAGTAGGAGCCTGCCCTGGGGCTTCTGCGGATCTGTTGGGAAAGACGTTCTCTGTGCCCCAGGGCTGCTGAGCCAGTAGATAGAAGCCGGGAGCTGCCTGCAGTCATCATGGTCCCCCATGGAGACTACCTACTTGGGAGTGAAGCCAACACAGAGGACAGCAGAGCCCCGAGATGGAGACAGATTGCATCATGGCCAGATTGTTGGAGCCCTGGAACCAGCTGGGTCAGAAGCCCAAAATGCCTGACTTCATTACATGGGCTGGGAGGTTTTCTTGTTTCACTTATTTCTGTTTGAACTGAGCTTCTGTCCCTTGTGACCAGAGGAATCTTGACTAAGAGAGCTCGGAGTTATTCCTGGGGTCACCTAAATGATGGGAACAGGCAGACCCATGGAAGAAACTGCTGCTTCCCAAAGGCTGTATCCTGCCTATCTGGGGACCAGAGGCGGCTAAGCAGTTTCTCCAGGAGGGGCAGGGCTGTGCTGAATCCCACCTCCCACCTCCAGGATGGCCTTGGGCTCAGGTCATGATGGGGAGTCTCAGTGCCTGGCTCTCAGCCCCTCTTCCCAATCATCATGCAGGGTCTGACCAATGACCTCAGCTGGCCCCAGTCAAATGTATCTGTAATTGGTGGTGGCTCCCTGGAGAGGGCAGGACCTGAGTCAGATGAGGGAAGGAAGAGGTATGCAAAGCACATACCATGCTTGAAAAAATGGAATATGAGGGCGTGGTGGTGCACATTGCAGTCCCAGCTACCTGGGAGGCTGAGGTGGGAGGATTGCTTGAGCCTGGGAGGCCAAGGCTTCAGTGAGCCATGGTTGTGCCACTGTACTTCAACCTGGGCAACAGAGTAAGACCCTGTCTAAAAAAAATTGAATATGAGTCATTTGTCCAATGTCCGTCCTCCCCCCCTCCCCTCCCCTTCCCTGACCTGGATGCTCCTAAAGGCAGGGTGGGTGCACCTGCCATTCACCCCCTCTAGGGGCGTGGCCTCCCAGAATCCATCTCAGATCCTATCCCTCCTCTGCTCAAGCCCTGCAGTGGCTCCCAACTCACTCAGAACAAAAGCCAAAGTTGGGGGCCGGGCACGGTGGCTCACGCCTGTAATCCCAGCACTTTGGGAGGCTGAGGTGGGTAGATCACCTGAGGTCAGGAGTTCGAGACCAGCCTGGCCAACATACTAATCCTAACAATACAAAAAAATTAGCTAGGCGGAGGCTGAGGCAGGAGAATCACTTGAATCCAGGAGGCACAGGTTTCAGTGAGCCAAAGTTGCGCCATTGCACTACAGCCTGGGCGACAAGTGTGAAACTCCGTCTTAAAAAAAAAAAAAAAGCCAAAGTCCTCACAATGGCCCACGAGGCCTTAATCCACTGGTCTCACCCCACTGCCCTGTCAACTTTCACCTCAGGGTCTTTGCACTTCCTTCCATCTTACAGGAATTCTCTACCCTAAGACATCCATATGACTCACTTCCTCTCATTTTTATTCAAATGTCACCTTGTTAGTGAGGCCGTCCCGAGCCGCCCCATCCACACTGCACACTCCATCCTCTCCCCTCCTGCTCTTTTTCTCCATAGCTCTGTCAGTCACTATTATTATGTAACTAATATATTCGTTGATTTTTTTTGTTTATAACCCCAAACTAGTGCCTCTCAGTGCCATGAGGGCAGGGACCTTGATCCACTTTCTCATATGTTCATAATGATAATTTTCTAAATGCGAAATGAATGAGTGAGCTCTGCCTTCTGGGCCCAGTGCCCTGACTGCCCCTTGGGGAGCCTTTGTCCTTCACTCTCAGTTCATGTGCAGCTCCATTCAAGGACAAGATCTAGCCCTGGCAATTGGCCTATTTGAGACCACTGGGTACAGCTGGGCAGGCTGTGCCCTGCACAAGGAACTGAAACCCTTCACACCAAGCCTTGTGTCCTGGCACAGGGCTGTTTCTCTTGAAAGGAAGGGGCACCCTTTTTCTAACTCACACCAAGGCACACAGGGATAGCCCCGACCATGAGCAAATCTCATCACCTTGACTGCACAGTTTGAATCAGGGACGGACACGTGGCCAGGTTGGCACATGCAGGGATGTTCAATCAGGTGAATCCTGTGAAGTCCTCAGGGGCCACCAGGAAGAGAAAGTCTTTCTTCTAGGGTTGTTGTGCTAGTCGGCATCCCCCGACCAGCAAGGAAAGAGGCAGGAGCACCACTGCATGGCTGGAAGAAACTAACTGGGTCTCTGGATCCAGCCCTACCTGAGACTGGAACCATTTCTGGGACTTTTTTTTTTTTAAACAGAGTCTTGCTCTGTTACCCAGGCTGAAGTGTAGTGGTATGATCTCGGCTTACTGCAACCTCTGCCTCCTGGGTTCAAGCAATTCTCCTGCCTTAGCCTCCCGAGTAGCTGGGATTACAGGTGCCCACCACCACACCCAACTAAACTTTATATTTCTAGTAGAGATGGGGTTTCACCATGTTGGCTAGGCTGGTCTCGAACTCCTGATCTCATGATCTGCCCACCTTGGCCTCAAAAAGTGCCGGGATGACAGGGGTGAGCCGGCAGGCCAGGCCGAGACTTTCAGTTCTACGAGCCCATCCATTCCATTTTTGTCTAAGTCTGCTGGGGTTGAGTTTCTGTCACAAACAACCACTGGATCCTTGTCTGACCCAGAAGGTGAAGTAATGACACCCTGCAGGGCAGCCCTGTAGCTAAATTAGACCCTGCTCTTGAAAAGCACTGTGTCCTTTTTCAACTCTTGAGGCATATGAAGGGCTGCTGGGGATGCTGGCAGCCTCTGACTTCATCACCTCCTTCCTCTGCCCAGGGCTGCTCCCCAAAGGAGTCTGTTCCCCTCCTCAGTGCAGCCTCCGCCCCCTCCTCAAAGAAGGTTTCAGTGCTCACAGCTCCTCTCTCAGCTGAGTGATTTTCTCCCTTCCTATTTTGTCATCTTGAAAGATGGCAAATTGGAGCACTTAATTTTCCTCCTCCAACCCAATTAATATGAAAGTGCACAGTGCTGATGTGCGGAAGCGAAAAGCAAGTCATTTATATCAATTAGCAAAAATGAGCTTTGTGCAAACTTGCAATGAAGAATGATCTCAGAGACAGGAAGCCCATGAGGGAAGCCTGGGAGGGACCCCCTGGGGCCTCCTGAAGGAAGCGATGCTTTGGGCACACTATCAGGATTGCATTTTGTCCCCTCTCCCTCCTACAAGGTCCCTGGAATCAAGAGACTTACCAGGCAAAGCCATGCTTCACTGTTCTCAAATTTCAACAGACTCCCCACAGCAACCTCCAATGCCAAGTCTATCTCCAACGTGTGTCCTGAGTCTGCCCACATTTCCCTACTGCCACTGCCTCCCTGAGTGGAGTCCCATCATCCATCATGGCCCCCTGGGTAATGATAACAGCGCCTCTCTGTCTCCAGGCTTCCACTCTGGCCCCCTTCAACCCACACCCACATTCATGCAATGCACACTGCAGTCAGATTGAGCTTTTTTTTTTAAATCTTCCTTTATGTAAGTACAAATGTATGTATGTACTTAGTTTTGAGACAGAGTCTCGCTCTGTTGCCCAGGCTGGAGTATAGTGGTGCAATCTCAGTTCACCGCAACCTCCGTCTCCTGGGTTCATGCAATTCTCCTGCCTCAGCCTCACAAGTAGCTGGTACTACAGACGCCTGCCACCACACCTGGCTAATGTTCATTATTTTTAGTAGAGATGGGGTTTTGCTATGTTGACCAGTCTGGTCTCAAACTCCTGACCTCAAGTGATCCTCCAACGTCAGCCTCCCAAAGTGCTGGGATTATAGGTACCAGCCACCATGCCCAGCCATATTGAGCTTTTAAAATGCAAATCAAATCATGTCACCCTCAGGTGCTGAAACTATTGCTGTTAGAATAAAATCTAAACTCCTTATCATGGCCTTCAGGGCCCCATGTGGCCTGGATTCTGCTGACCTCCCAGCCTCTCCCCTGGCTCCCTCCATCGCAGCGACATGGGCTTCCTTGCTGTTCCTTCACCTTGCCTTGCTCATTCCTGCCCTAGGCCCTTCGCACATGCTGTTGGCCACATCTTTTCCTGGCTGCTCAATTTTGTCTTTCTTGCCTTGACTCAAACGTGACTCCCCCACCCAGGGGAATGTCACTGTCCTCGGCTGCCATGTATCCCCTTCACATGCCTTCAATCCACAGACACCTGGTAAACACCTTTTGTGTTCCAGTCACACTCAAGGCCCTGGGGATATGGCAGCAAACAAGATGGACAAAAATCCTGTTTCATGGAGTTACATCCTGGTCCAGATGGTGGGAGAAGTGTACAAAAACTGTCAGCTGGGTAAAGAAGACAAAAAAGATGCCAAACAATGAAAAGTGCTAAGAGGAAAATGAAGAAGGGAAGGGAGGCAAGGCTGTACTTAGAAGCCAGGTGGTCAGGGTGGGCTTCACAGAGGAGGTGACACACGAATGAAGACCTTAGAGAGAGGAAGGACTCCGTGCAGGTGTCAGGGAGAAGAGTGCTCCAGGCAGAGGGAAAATCAGGTGCAAAGGCCCTGGGGCTAGCGCATGCCTGTTGTATTTGAGAAGCCTGGAGGAGGCCACTGTGGCTGGGGCAGAGTGAGTAGGGGAGGGGAGATGAGGTGGAGACCAGGGGGTGGAGGCTACGGGTGGACTCTGGCTTTTGCTCTGAGTGAGGTGGGAGCTGAGGGAAGGTCTGGAGAAGATGATGTTTAAAGAGAATCCCTCTGTGAGGACATCAACCATCAGGGCCCAGGCAAGCACTGGTTCAGGAGCAATGATGACTATGGAGGAGGGTTGCCGAAGGAGGGCCATGTTTCTTATCTTTGATTCTGAATGACTCTTGAGAATCATACAGTGGAGAAAAAGAGGAGAGGTTCTGACTCTCCCTGGGGGCTCCAAAGGGCTCTCTTGGGGTCTCTGCTTGCATTTTTTCATTCATTCACTTCAGACCTAGCGGAGGTTTTGGAGACAGATAAAGCTGGGTTCAATGACCAGTTCCACCACTTCCTAGCTGGGTGACTTTGACCAAAGACCTTAACTTCTCTGGGCTTAGGTTGTCTCAGATGAACAATGGGAGTCAAACAGTACCACGATGAACAATGGGAGTCAAACAGTACCACTTCCTTCTTCCTTTTTTCCTGCTTCCTTCTTCTGCTTCTCCTTCCTTCCCCCTTTCTCTTTCTTTCCTCCTTGCTTCTTCCTTTTTTTCTTCCTTCTTCCACATTCTTTCCTTCTACCTTCCTTCCTTCCTCTTTCCTTTTCTTCCTTCTTTCCTTCCACCTTCCTTCCTTCCTTCTTTCCTTCCACCTTCCTTCCTTCCTTCTTTCCTTCCACCTTCCTTCCTTCCTTCTTTCCTTCCACCTTCCTTCCTTCTTTCGTTCTGCCTTCCTTCCTTCTTCCTTCCTTCCTTCCTTCTTTCCTGCCTTCCTTTTCTGTCATTCAACTGTTAAGTTCTATGAGGACCGTGACTTGGATCTATGATGCTTACTGCCCTATTTCCAGGGCCCAAGACTTTGCTTGGCACAGAGTGGGTGCTCCATAAATGTCCATCAAATGGGTGAATCCCCTCGAGTCCTGAGCAGACGGAAAACATCTTGTCAGGGTCAGGGTTGGTTGGAGACTGGAGTAAATGCCAAATTCCAGAAATGCAGATCCAAGCAGGGAGGACAGATGTGTCTGCCGAGAACCGAATCACCCAGCAGAAAGTGCCACGCGTCCCAGGCTTTGTTCTCAATTCCAAGAGGGCAAACAAATGTGCGTTCATGAAATGTTTGATGTCTGCTCCAGCTCATGTGTAAGCTGTAGGTCAAATTTATGGGCCAGAGAGAGTCGTATTGCAAAGCACTGTGTGTACACGTGTTATCGCACTGGGGCCGCTTGTGTAATCAATATGCGCTATTCAGTCTCAAGGCGTATGTTCATTGTTTTAACTGTTGATATAGGTGTAGCTCAGAGACTCTGTGCCGGGAGATCAGCAGAGCCTGGAGCCTCGGGGAGACTCCCTGGCGGGAGAGGGACAGCCCTGTAGCAGAGTGACAATGAAGGCTTCTGATTTAATGTGCAGTTTCCAGGCCATGTGTCAGCTGTTCACGTGTGTGATTTCACTGAATCCTCAGGCAGCTCTTGAGGGAGAGTCCTGGACTATTTCCATTTTACAGATGACAGCACTGCAGAACAGAGGGGTCTAGTGTTTTTCCCCGGGTCACACAGTTCTAAGTTGCAGAGTGAAGACTTAAACCCACCTGGGCGCAGTGGCTCACGCCCGTAATCCCAGCACTTTGGGAGGCTGAGGCGGTCAGATGACCTGAGGTCAGGAGTTTGACACCAGCCTGATCAACATGGAAAAACCCTGTCTCTACTAAAATCCCAAAACTAGCTAGGCATGGTGGCACATCCCTGTAATCCCAGCTATTCAGGAGGCTGAAGCAGGAGAATCGCTTGAACCCGGAGGCGGAGGTTGCGGGGAGCTGAGATTGTGCCATTGCACTCCAGCCCGGGCAACAAAAACAAAACTCTGTCTCAAAAAAAAAAAAATACTTAAACCCAGGTCTACCCTGACTGATCAAAAGCTAGTGTGCCCAACTCACCCTGGTTTGCCTGGGGCCATCTGTTTGAAAACGTACAGTCCCACAACTGGAAACCCGTGAAGATCCAGGTCAACTGTTGTTGACCCTATGCAAGACCCATGCTTTGAACCACGCGGTTGTGCCTCGGTGGGGAAGTGTAGAAGGCAGTGGTGAAGTTTTCCCAGGCGATGTAAACTCTCACAGAGGGACAAAAACCTGGGAAAGGGAAGGGTATGCTTGAGGAGTGGGGCTGTAACCGCGTATCCCAGTCTCAAAATGCATTTTGAAACGTTTTTCCTTTCTCGTTTTCAGCCTTGAAACATCCTTTGAAACACTCTGGTCTCCCTTTCGCACCAGGCGCTCCTAGGCACAGGACTCTCTTCTCTAACTGTGTGCTTGCTAAGAAGTATCAGGGGCTCATTTTGAAACAAACCGAGCTGTAGAACCATCCTGCTTAGGAGGAGTTATGAACCATTAGCCCACCATTACCAGGCAGAAGCCAGAGCGACCCAAACCAGACCTCAGGATGGACACTTCTTCGAGATGACCATCAGAACAAGACTCACAGCCCCGCACCCTCCTGCTCCACCCCTGCTCCACCCCTGTTCGACTCCTGCTCTACCCCTGCTCTACCCCGCTCCACTCCTCCTCCACCCCTGCTCCACCCCGCTCCATCCCTGCTCCACCCCTGTTCCACTCCTTTTCCACCCCTGCTCCACTCCTGCTCCACTCCTGCAGGCTTCCTGCACCAAGTTTTCCTTTCTTCTTTTTTTTTTTTTTTTGAGACGGAGTCTCACTCTGTTGCCCAGGCTGGAGTGCAGTGGTGCAATCTCAGCTCATTGCAACCTCCGCCTCCCAGGTTCAAGCGATTCTCCTGCCTCAGCCTCCTGAATAGCTGGGATTACAGGCATGCGCCACTACGCCCAGCTAATTTTTGTATTTTTAGTAGAGAAGGGGCTTCACTGTGTTGGCCAGGCTGGTCTCCAACTCCTGACCTCAGGTGATCCACCCACCTTGGCCTCCCAAAGTGTTGGGATTACAGATGTGAGCCACCGCGCTGGGCCCAAGTTTTCCTTCTTAAACCGCTCACTCAGCCCTAAAGGCAGAGATGGCTTCTTTGAGGCAGAAGCCTGGCTGTCTTCCAGCTGCTTGCACTGGGTCAATAAAAGTGCCTTCCTTCCACCACACCTGGCTTCTCGCGTTTTCTGTCTCTGAACGGGGAGCAGCCAGACTTTAGCCAGTTACAGAAGTGGCCATATTTCATTGGAATTTTTTAACTTCCCATTTTAAAGCAAGTATAGACTCATAATAAACTACAAAAAAAATTACAAAGAATCCCATGTAGAGTCCCCTTTGCCCAGCTTCCCCCAACGGCAATTCTCTATCCTTTTAGGTACCAGGGACTGGTTTAGTAGAAGACAATTTTTCCACACACCAGGGGGCAGGGGGAGGGATGGTTTTGGGATGAACTGTTCAACCTCAGACCATCAGGCATGACTTAGATTCTAATACGGAGCACGAAACCTAGAGCTCTCACGTGCGGAGTTCACAATAGGGTTCCCGCTCCTATGAGAATCTAATGCCACCGCTGATCTGATGGCCACTCACCTCCTGCTGGGTGGCCCAATTCCCATCAGACCACGGATCAGTACTGGCCTGTGGCCCAGGGGCTGGGGACCCCTGATCTAACTGACTAGGCCTGGGTCATGTGTCCCCCCCTGGAGCCAGAATTAGAATCAGCCTGAGAGTGGGGGACAAAAGATTCTCCAAGGGAAACTGGGCTACCATCACCAGAAGACAGAGGAGAGACAGATACTTGATGGGCACCTATCCCAGATGCAGAAGGACTCTGCCAGTGTGTTCAGAATGGGCTGCAGATGAGAGGTCAGCTATTGTCACTGGCCAGTCAAGAAATGAACAAGGTGCGGGCAACTTCTCCATTAGGCACAGAGGGAGCAGTGCTTAGGGCTCATGGCACTTGTAGGAACCCAAACAAATATTTTCATTCCTTTGAAAATCAGGGCCAGGTGCGGTGGCTCATGCCTATAATCCCAGCAGTTTGAGAGGCCAAGGTGGGCAGATCACTTGAGGTTAGGAGTTTGAGACCAGCCTGGCCAACATGGTGAAGCCCCATCTCTACTAAAAATACAAAAATTAGCTGGGCGTAGTGGTGGGTGCCTGTAGTCCCAGCTACTTGGGAGGCTGAGACAGGAGAATCACTTGAATTCTGGAGGCGGAAGTTGTAGTGAGCCGAGGTGGCACCACTGCACTCCAGCCTGGGTGACACAGTGAGACTCCACCTAAAAAAAATCAGAAGAAAAAAATGACTATACTCTAGCCTGGATTATATTTGCTTTTATGCCAACATTGTCTTAAAATATAAGTTTATTCCTTTTTAGGAAGAAGGGGCCCATGAAGATGGACACAGTATCCCTAGGTATTTGCTTGGATATGGTGGACAGAGAGATGCCATTAGGAAGTTTCCCAAATTTGGATCCTGGCATGTAAAAGGATGGTTTGGTCATCTGAAGGGGGATGGGTGAAGAACTGAGTCTCAGCCAACTTAGTTGCAGGTGCTAAGGCCAGGATAGGATTACAGGCTTTGGGGTTTGGATCCTAGATCTGCGAGCACCAGGCACAGTGACCCTTTACCTCGCTGAACCTCTTGTTCCCCATCCATACAATAGACAGAATAACTGGCATCTTTTCTGTATTGTCATGGGGATTACACGAGGCATCACATGTGCTTAGCAAAGGTGCTGCTATCAGCAGATAGAAGGTGTCTAACAAATAGTGTCTGTGTATTAGATTTGGGAGACCTCAGAAGAGAATTTGAGAGAGAGATTAGGACCAGAAATAAGGTGACACCCGAAGCTTCGAGCAAAGAGGGACTGCTCAAGAAAGCAGGTGAGGAGAGACGAGGAGGCAGAGGTCCCAGGACATGAGCCACTGAGGACCCTAGGAGGGAGACAGTTAGCACAGGTGGTGAGAAAGGAGGCGCATCCTGGCCTTGGGATCTTGAAAGCAAAGGGAATGATGGGCATCAAAAAGCTGGAGGTTATTTCCAGGGCCCGAGTTGTGGAGAAAGGTTTTGGGGAAAAGAAAGAAAATCGATATCTGTGCTTTTGTCTGAGCAGTTTCTAAGCCCCATCCTTTTCCTCCATTCACTTGTTCATTCATCCATGCATTCTTTCAACCAACAAATATTTACTGGGCCTGGAGTGGTGGCTCATGCCTGTAATCTCAACACTTTGGGAGGCCGAGGTGGGTGTATCACTTGAGTCCAGCAGTTCAAGACCAGCCTGGCCAACATGGCAAAACCTCATCTCTACAAAAATTAGCTGGGCATGGTGGCATGTGCCTGTAGTCCCTCCCAGCTATTTGGGAGGCTAAGGTAGGAGGATTACTTGAGCCCAGGAGGTAGAGGTTGCTGTGAGCTGAGACAGCGCCACTGCACTCCAGCCTGGGTGAGAGTGAGACCCAGTCTCCAAAACAAACAGACTGAAAAAACCCCACAAAAAAATATTTGCTGGGCTCATTTCATTGTACGCTGGGCTCAAGGTCACCACTTATGCAGTCTCTGCCACAGGGCCATCTGGAGCTCTCCTGGTTCCCACCTGTCCCAAGTCTGCTTCTCAGGCTTAGCTGATCATCTGAGCCTCCGTTCTGCATCCAGTAAACCCCATCGGCCTCAGTGAGCCAGATCCAGTTTCTGTTGCTGGAAACCAAAGAACCCGACTGGACAGCTCCTCCACACACTCAGTGCAGGTATTCTGTTGGGGAATGACTCCTACAGTCTACTTCAGGGTGGGCATGCCACCTAAGCCAGGCCAATCAGAGCAGCCAACAGTCAGTGGGCCTCACTCTAGTTTACTGAGAGTCACTGGGATATTGCTGGAACTCTCACAAGGGAGAAAATGTCTTTCCACTGGGCTTTGCTGAGCCGGTAGGATAGCAGACCATCACCATGGAGGCCATCACCATCACTGTGAGGGAAGAGCTTTCCAGGCGATGAAGCCAACAGCAAGAATCACAGATGAGAAAGGGAGACAAATGCTTTATAGAATCACTAGAGCTCCTAGATCCAGCCTCTCCTGAAACCCCTAGACTTTCCCACTGCCGGGCCAATAATGTCCCATTTGGCTTAAGTCAGTGGAACTGGGCTTGCAAGGATGTAAATCCTTTGCAATGAAAACAACCCTTCTGTTTAACACAGAGACTACAACACTCTGAAACAAATCACAATCTCCACATTTCTTCATGGACAAATGGTGTGACTAACTAAATGTGAGAACACAGCACACAGCAGTGTCTCCGTACCTGTCACTCACCTTTCAGTCCCCTAGGAGGACTCGGGCATGAGCTTGCCAGCCAGAAAAAGGAAGGGAGCTGCAGGCTATTTCTCAAATTCACATTCCAAGGTCAACAACAGGAGCCTCACCTCCCCTTGCTCGCTAAACTCACACACATTCCCACATCAGCTTTTCATCACAGTATCGGGCCACCCAAAGTATTCCAAAATAGAATAGAACATCTAAATTCTAAGAAGACAAGCAAAGCCGGTGTTAATGAGTTGTATAATGCCTGTTGTAGCTCTTAGGTTAGTTTTACATCAAGTTTATGGGCCTGGAGCAGTACATTTATAACGTATGATGTGTGCATGTTTACAGCATTGGCGCACCCACATATAATCAACGTGAACTAGAGATTTATGGCCATCTTTATAAGACTTGGAGTATAATTTCATTACTTTTAAATATTTACAGAGGCTGAAAGTTGTAACTTTCCTTTTTATGGCATAGTGTGGGATATTGTGGTCCTGTCTGTGATGTGTTTAATACTCAGTCTTCATTTAGAGAAACCCTGAGAACGGTCCTGGGCTTCTGGGGACAAGCGGCTCTCTAAGGACCCCACAGGAGGCCCTGGGGAGGAGGAGCTCTGAGCAGAAATGAACCCCAGTGGGTGGGTGGGCAGGTCTGTCTCAGGGCTCAGAGGAGACCCTTCCCTGTGACCCAGAAGCTCAGAGGAGACTCCGGGGAAGAGGCAGGACTGGGCTGAGCCTGGAAGGGCAGGTGGGGCCTTGGGAAGGGAGCAGCTGGGGGGCGGGGCTTGCCAAAAAAACCAGTGATACTGTGGTCGAAGTCCCCAAGCTATACGTCACTCAGGTTTCATGCTGTTGTTTCTCCATAAATCTTCCCCAGACAAAGAAAGACAAAGCATAAATCCACAGAAGTTGGACAATCCTTATTCTGGAGGGAGAGTCTAGGTCAATGTCTAGTTCTGGTTGCATGACTGTAAGCAGGAGCTGTAGGTAGGAACTGGTGACATGGGTGGGACCAATACGCAGCTGTCTCCAAACGATCTGAGTGATCCCATTGAAAAAGGCCTCTCCCACCTCCCAATGGTTTCCACAGTGAGGAAAGGAGACTAAAGGCTGTGTGTGTGTAAATTAGCAGCAGAGTCAGCTGCAAGTGACAGTAAACCCATTATAAACGCACCTTAGGGAAGGCATAAGATGATTTCCCTCTGTGGTAAGCAAAGCCCAGAAGTAAGTAGCCAGGGCTGATGGAATAGTTTCACTTGGAAAGAGGATTCAGGCACAAACCTGTTATTCTGTCAAGCACAACGCATTGCACACCTCAAAATCCAAAATGGCTGCTTGAGCTCCAGCCATCACACTCACATTCCACTTAGCAGTGAGGAGGGAGGTGCAGAAACATGTGTTCCTGTTCCCTGAAGACACTTTCTAGAAATTACACATGGCCCTTCTGTTCCTGTTCCATTGACAACACCTTAATTACACAGTCACATATATAATTGCAAGGGAGGCTGAGAAATGTAGTCATTATTTTGGGTAGCTATGTGCCAGTTGAATTCTTTCTTCTCTAAAGAGGAAAGGGAGAACAAAATTAGAGGAACCGTCAACAGTCTCTTCCATTCTATGCATGAATGTTTGCCCTAGATGTGTTGTGGGAATGTGTCCATGCCTGTGTTGGAAGCATTGCTGACCATCAGTTATTAAGCATCCACTCAAGAAATCCTGCTGAGTGAGAAAATGCATTAATAATAAATGCATATGGACCATGGATTCTATGGAAATAAATATATGTATATGAACAGAAGGTATGAGTGTAATTGTGTATGTTCATGCTCACATATGTATTCCCTAATTCACTTATTTACTCAGCTAGTATTTCCTGAGCACCTACTATGTGTCTGCAACTGTGTCACACATTTGTGATTCAGCATGGTAACATGGCAGTCAAGGTCACTGACTTCATGAAATTTAGTCTATTGGAAGAGATGGACAAAACCCAAGTACATGAATAACCAAGTAAGATAATACCATCATGATATTTGTATGATAAAGAAAATAAACAGTGTGGCACTTTAGGGATCGATGGGGAGAACAGGCTGCACCCACGACAGACAGGAGGGTTGTGGAGGGTGTCCCTGAGGAGGTGATACTGAAGAAAACCCATCGGCCCAGGTACCACCAGGCATCTGTTTCCAGCTCAGTCCCCTTCTCCGAGCTCCAGGCACTAAGCTCCAGATGCCACCAAAGTCCATTCTGCCCCAGGTCCACGTGACCCGAGGGAAGCTCCTGTTTCTCTTGCACGACCTGCCCCTCCCTCCCCCAGGCTGCCTCACACAGCCCGTGGCTGCACTGTGTACTGAATACTGGAGGGGCAGGGTAAGGAGCAGTCCAAGCAGAGGGAGCAGCAGTGCAAAGGCCCTGGGGCAGGAAAGACCATCCTGTAGTGGAGGATAGCAAGGAGGCCAGGGAGCAGCCAGCCCCAGGCGACCCTGAAAGGAAGGAGCCAGGTGAACCCCAACACTACCCTGCTGACCTCCCACTGGGACTCCCCACTGGGGGAACACATCCAGAGCCAGAAGCAAGGGAGCCTTGTGGTGTGCACCACCCAGTCAGCCTGCAGGTCACAGAGCAGGGGGAGGTGGGGAGAGGACCCGGAGGACAAAGGGCAGTCATGTGGCACAGGCTGGGGCCAAGGCTGGGGCGCTGGCATTCATTCTGAGTCAGGTGGGGAGCCACGGCGGGTAGCAGGCAGAGAGATAAGGCCCAATTTGCAGGTTTAAAGAGCCCTGTCATTGCCATGGGGACAGTAAACTGCAGAGGCCCCGGGTGGAGGCATCTGCGGTGACCCAGGGAGAAGTGACAGGGGCTCTGCCTAAGTGTGGACAGGGCATGTGTGCAGAGGTGGCCTGCCTTGGGTCAGAGTGGAAAAGCCACACTGAGGGACTCCAGGTGGCTCTCAAGTCTGCCTTGAACAGCAGAGTGACGGCCCCGTCCCTGGACAGAAGCAGCCTGAACGTCTGAGCAAATGGGGGGATCCAGGTCCTGCTGGACGGTGGGGGTGAGAGCTGGAACTGGACAAACAGCCTCTCTCGCCCTGGGCCACCTCTGGAAAAGTCCATCTCGGGCCTCAGAAGGCGCAGACAGCGGGAATGAGCCAGATGCCCGAGGGGGCCCCGTGCCAGGGCACCGCTGTCCTCATGTTTTCTTCCCATCCATTAGGAGGAAATGTGCTGGGGCCAGAGCCGGCTTCCCGCTGAGAAATCAATGGCTCATTAGAGTTCACCTTTGCCTCCCCTCTGCCCTCAGGCTATTAAAGCTGGACAGGACAGAGCAAGACTCAGCCTACCCAGGAAGGACAGCAGGCTGGCCCGTTCCTCCTGCAAGGCCACCCCAGCCAGGGCAGCGGCTCTGTCCCCAAGACCCCCCAGCAGCCTTGCTGAGGGTCTGGCCCTGGCCCTGCAGAAAGGAAACCACATCAGCCTGGAGTGGAGCAGGCACAGCTGTCTTGAGTCCCCAGTTCAAATCCTGTCTCCATCACTCATGGGACCTGTGATGCTGGGAGTCACTTCCCCTCCCTGGGGCGCAGCCTCCCCATCTGTAAAATGAGGCTTTACCATAAGAGCATCAGCGCTCCTCTTGCAACCAGAGGCTCCACTCCAGCTGGTTTGAGCAGAGAGAGGAATGGATTACAGGGTTGTCAGGGGCTCTGGAACTTCTGTAAGGACAGAGACAGGTGTGGGGGCTATGCAGGCAGCTGAACACAGGATCCCTGGCAGGACTGATCCCTGGGGACCCAGCATTGCTGCTGTGGCCACAGATAACGCAGCCTGCACCCTGACACCCACCCAGGGGTCACAGTGCAAACTCCTTCCCACTCGCAGTTCAGACGGTTCAAGCCCCTTCTCTGCACAGGGGTGTCACGTGACCGGGCTCTGGCCAGTAACATCCATAGACTCTGTCTGGGCCAATGAACGTCACCCCAAGACTGTGCCAGACTCACTGGGAAACAGCCGAGTTTCTGCTCAGGGTGCTAAGTTGGAGGATAGAAGCCTGGCCGCTGGGGGACCCACCTTGCCACTACCTGAAGGGCCAGTCTGAGAACTCCGCTGACACAGAGGGAAGCAGGGCTGAGAGACGGAGAGGAGGCACCCTAGTGACACTGTAACATCCCCTGGATGCAGCTGTGCCTGAAGCCACCTTGTGAATGTGCAACAGCAAACCAGGCATTACTGTGTCTTTGTTCTTGGTTTTGTTGCAGTCCTTGATTTGGATTCTGCCACTTGCAGCCAAAAGATCAAAAAATAATACAAGAAAACACCTGGCATGCCACAGGTCAGCATTAATTCCAACACTCAGCCGGGGGGAGCCTAGAGGTGAGCCGTGGAGGTGAGCAGAGAGATGAGGGCTCCATGCACTTCTCACCCACATCCTCAAGGTGCTGGGATTCCACCATCTGTGACATGAGGAGCTGGGATGAGGATCCAGGCACTGCAGGGAGGGGTCCTCCATTCTCATCAGCTCCCCTCCCCTCCCAGAGGTGAGCAGATGTCCTCCCAGGGGACCCAGGGTCCTGATGTGGAGTGTGTCCAGGGGAGCTTATGGGAGGGCAGGGAAGGGATCCCAGATGTCTGCCTCCAACTGTTGCTCTGTTCTCTGTGCCAACAGCCCACCCAGGGCAGCAGCCTTGCAGAATCTTCTTCCCACTCACACCTGGAGGAAACGCCTCATGGACATCTGTGCAGAGCCTGGTATTTGGCACCAAACACACCTGAGTGCGTGATACCCTCTGTCACTCACTGGCTGTGTGACCCCAGGCTGGTCACCTCACCCTCCCAGCCGCGGTTTCCTGGTCTGTGGAATGGGGGTAATGGTAATGCAGATTAGGGGGACTTAAGGGAGTCGACATGTATGAAAGTGCCTGGTACACGGCAGGTGCTTGCAATGTGCGTCCTGGTTTTCCCCTCCTGCCAAGAGGCCTGGTAGGTGCAGGAATGACAACTGAGTCCACATCTGCCCTTGGTCAATTAAACAAAGTGGCTCAGAGAATGAAATGCAACTCCTGGCCTGTTTTCAGGACTCAATAACCATCCGTGTGGTCATCATCACTATCGTCACCATTGTGATTGTTATGGTTGTGAAGATGCACGCCTGACATGCTGACTTCGGGAGATCTGGGCACTGATCAGAAGCATGTTTATGTGACGTGCTCATAGCCTGTGATGGTCAGGGAGGGCCTCCTGGAAGAGGAAGACCTGAAGTGGCATCCGAAGTTCGTGGGGGCTTGGGTGAGGTAGGGAGTGCTGAGGAACAATAGCGCTAACACACATGCAGCTGCTGCTTATCGATGCGTTCACTGTGGGCAGCTGGGGCCTGGGCACTTGAGATGCCTGAACTCATTCAATCTCCACAGCCCCAGCAGTCGGTGCGAGTTTGATCACCCACCTTTGAGGCTGAGGCAGGAGAATCGCTTGAACCCAGGAGGTGCAAGGTTGCAGTCGGCTGAGATTGTGCCACTGCATCCAGCCTGGGCGACAGAGCAAGACTCTGTCCCCCAAAAACAAAACAAACAAACAAAAAAACCCAGGTTACTGATGAGGCAAGTGAATGGCAGAGAGGTTAGTAACTTGCCCAAAGCCACACAGCAATGAAGTGGCAAAGTGGGGATTTGATCTGAAACAATTGCACTCAGCAGTCCACCCTCTTGAACCCTATGCTGTGCTGTCACCACAATGGCTTTTCCTTGTATCCTCTCCCCGTGATTTTAAGACGCGCTGAATTTTTAAGGACAGCATTAACTGTTGACATTGAGGGAAGACTGTCTGCCTTGTGGCCCATCCACTGCCATGCTCTTGTGGTGTGAGGTCACTGCACCACACCATCACACGTGTGCCAGTCTGCATTTGTCACCCGCCTGCACTCACTGTTCTGCTGTGAGGTGTGACCACCCAATGGCCTCATTCCAGTGCGTTCATCCTCAGAGACGTCAAGAAAGCAGCTGGTGCAGATGGGTCCTATTTAGAGACCAAATGAGGCCCATCTCAGTCCACCGCTCAAGTTGGGAGAAATGCACCTTTCATTATTTTCTAAAACTTCACTTAATCTTGGCAGCATTAGAGCAAGCTGGTTGAGCATAGATTCTGGATCTAGAATGCCTGGTTTGCATCCACTTCCTCCCAGCAGTGTGACCTTGGCCAAGTTTACTGGAACACACTATGCCTCCATTGAGCATGCTGTGCCTCAGTTTCCTCATCCATGTTGTGGGGATAACAGAATCTTTTCTTAGTGTGGCTGAGAAGATTAAAAACACTTTCCCATAAAAGTGCTTAGATCGATGCCTGCAGTGACAGATCTTATTATTTCTATATGAGTCAATATTCGGTACAGGCGGTGGAAATGTAATCTTAGACAATTTGGGATTGATACTTTCCCTTTTCTGAGTCTTTACCTGGTACCAGGTGACAGCAGGGACCAACATGGTCATCAGGCACCGCCTCCCAGAGCCAGTACTTGCTGGGACATCCATTCTTCAGCCTGGATCATGAGTGTCAGCACAAGTGGCTGCCACGGAGGTGCTCCTTGTGGTTGACTGATGGTCCTTCCTGCCAATCTCTACTACTTCAGTGCCACTTGAGGCACATGTAAAACACCTCATAGATCCTGCACCAGGGGAGGGAGGTGAAGGGCAGGCACTCTGCCACCCTCAGGACCCGACTGCCAATGCAGGAGTTATAAGCGCCGATTTCTAAAGGGGTGGGCAAGTGACCTAAGTGGGTAGACGGGCTAGTGGGGCTGCAGAAGAGCCCTATGTATAAGGGTGGCCACTCCTCAGCTCTCCCAAGCAGTTGTATGAGGGAAGGCAGACCCTGTGGAGCTTACTTTTCTGTTTTTAGAGAAGCCAGAGTCTTTTATGTGAAATAACCTGTTTTTTAAAAAAAATATTGGCAGAAAAATTTTCAATGTGAAGGCAAACATGTTGGAAAGGAAGAAATAAAACTGTCCCTATTTGTATTTGACACACTTGTCTATATAGATAATTCCAGCAAATCTCAAAAACAAAAACAAAACAAACTCCTCCTAGAACCACTAGAACCAATAGTGAGATTAGCAAGGTCAACAAAGAAAAATCAATCATATTTCTGTACAATAGTCACATATAATTAGAAAAAATTAATACCACTTACAAAAGATTCCCAAAAATGAAAAACTTAAGTATAAATTTAACAAACATGTACAGGATTTGTATGCATTAAACTACAAAATATTGATGAAAGAAATCAAGGAAGACCTAAATAAATGGAAATACATATCATGTCCATGGATTGTAGTAGTAAAGATGGAGGACAAAAGTACTCAAGATGTCAGTTCTCCCCAAGCTGATCTTCAGATTTAGTGCAATGTTAATAAAAATGCCAGCAGGAATTTTTATACATACAAACTTATTGTAAAAGGTACACGCAAAAGCAAGGAAACTAGAATACAAAAAGAACGATAATGTCAGAAGCATCACTACCTTAACTGTAAAGCTATAGTATCAAGACTGTGGTATTGATGAAGGAATTCACACACAGAACAAAGAGCCCAGAAACAAACCTACACAAATATGGGCAGCTGACTTTTAACAAAGGAGCAAAAAAAGTATATCAATGGAGAACAGGTACTATACTCAACAAATGGTGTTTGAACGACTGGTCATCTATATGCGAAAAACAAAAACAAAACTGAACCTCAACCTATATCTCACACCTGGTGCAAAAATTAACTCAAATGTATCATAGATCTAAATGTACAACGCAAAACTATAAAACTCCCACACCTCCAGTGGAAGGTGGCTTAGAATAAGAAAGTCAAATCGGGCATGGGGGATGGGGATGATGAGTTTCCTGCTCACCTGAGTATGAAGACCAGACTCAGTCCACAGTCTGACTAATGCTCATAGTTGCAGGCCTGGGATGTCCCTGAGGAAGGGAACAGGGCCCGTTCCCTCCCTGCATCCCCAGCACCCAGAGGGTGGACATAAACTGCCTCTGTGTGGCCTCTGCCAGGTAGGGGGTCAGGAGGTTGCATCCTTCCCTGGCACTGGGAGCTGGAACAGACTCCTGCCCCCTCCCCCTGACCCCCCAGTCTGGGGCCCAACAGCTGCTGGGTAATTCCTCAGCCCCCAGCATGTGTCTGCCCAGATTCCATAATCCCCAGACCTCCTCGAGTGTCAGTTGTGCCTGATCAGAGAAGGAGGGAGGAGGAGGGGTGGAGTGAGACAGAGGAGGAGACAAGGGAAGGGAAATACTTGGCGTCCCTGGGAGATCCGCCCCTGTAGCAGCTGTGAGGGTCCATGGTGCACCCAAACTGGCCTCCCTAGGCTCAGCTTCCACCACCAAATCCACAGCTATTTATGGAGGGCCCACCGCAGGAGTCACAACTGGAATCCCAGACTCAAATGCAGCCCATGGGCGTGTGCAAGGGCCGGGCATGTTCAATACACCCAACACTCAGTAACTCAGGACAGACACCAGCAACGCCCCGTGGGTGCTCACTGTGTAAATACCTGCCCTGGGCATGTGCCCTGTGGCTATGTCCTGTGGTCCTGCCCTCATTTGCCTGCTGCAGATCCTGGCACCCACCTGCTATGATTGATGAGGCTCTTGTCAGAGTCACTTGAGGAGGCCTATGTCCACCCAACAGCCAGGACATCCAGGAAGCCAGTCACAGCCCTAGTTCTAAAAGCCCACTTCTGGCCTTCCAGGAAGCTTCAGCTGACAAAGTATTGATCAGCCCATTGGTCGATGGGGGCCTTGAGCTGCCCAGGTTCCTCCAAGACTCAGTGATCCTCGGTTCCAGGAGCCCATCCTCCCAGGGTGGGGCAGAGCATCCCGGGGGCTTCTGCAGGAGGCAGGAGGGCAGGCTTCAGGGCACACACAGAAGACCCCAGGGCAAGTCAGGACCCAAGGCTGTGCTCTGCCATCATCTTGGCCCTAACGTAGGCATTCTTATTTTCCACCCTTTATTACAGGCAATGAACAGGACCAGCCTTTTTAGTCTCCCTGACTTACAAATACCTGGAGGCCCTGTAGGGCTCTGGCCTCAATTCTAGCCCTGCTCTTGCCATGGACCCCCAATGGCATCCTGCTGATGGCGACTCTGTACCCATCCTGCACCCAGCCCTCAGCTCACAGTGCCTCTTCTTCTTCCCAGTGTCTCCCCAGGGCACCGTCCCCACTTTAAGGACCACAGGCCCAGGTGCAGTAACTCGTGTGTCATGGACCTCCTGCTGCTGAGGCTGCAGACACATGGGGCGGGGTCACTCCCCACTGTCTGATCCCCCATTTGCAGCCTCCTAAACTCTCCAGGCCACACTCACCCAGGCTTGGCCTTGCTGTTCCCTGTGCTGGAGCCCACTGTCCCCACCTAGTTCTTCCGGGCTCCCTCACCTCCTCCAGGTCTCAGGCCTCCTTCTGCAGTGGTCCCCTGGGACCTCCCTTGTTGACCCAACACCTGAGACTCTCAGTCCATCCGTACCCCCCTCCATTGTTTCTTCCTAAGACTTACCCCAATCTGACATTATAGTTTATATTTAACCATTCAATTCCTCAATGTCTGTCTCCTGTCTTGAAATATCAACTCCAGGAAGGCAGAAATTTGTGGCATTTTTTTCTACTGCTACGTTCTCAGGCTGCTTGGATATGGCACTGGGAACTTACAGGTGCTCATGAATGAGTGTTGGGGAAATAGATGGAAAGAAAAGGCCTGGAGAGGGAGGCACGGGCTGACGGCAGCACTGGCCTTGGGACACTAAGGGAACCTTATCACAAAGTCACTGCTCCCAGGGCTCTGTGTCTTGTGCCTTCATTCATTCACCACCCATTCATTCAATTTATTATTTCACCCAAACAGGCCTTTGCTGAACACCTGCTCTGTGCCAGCAGCTACTATGGGTTCTGTGAGTAAAGCAATGAGCAAAACAAACCAAAATTCCTTCAAAGACTTTAAAGTTCCATGGTAGAAGTTGTTTACCTGGCCCCTATCACCTCAATTGGGAGGGGTGAGGAGAGAAGGCCCCGAGAGGAAGGGGCTTCCTTCCTAGGCAGCTGTCATAGGTCCCGGCGAGCTGTCATGGCAGACACAGTCCAGGACACCCCCAGACCCAGAGTGACAAGGGCCCTGGTGAGACAGGGAAGAGTTTGATGGTGACAGGAGCCAGGAAGAGGACAGAGGGACAGAGGGGACGGAAGTGGCAGGGGCCAGGTCTGGACTTGAAATGGGGTGACCAAGGATGACCTCACTGAGAAGCAACATCTGGGTCATGACCAGAAGGATGACACCAAATCCTCCCTGTAAGGGGCACCATCATCCTTATTTTCCACGGGAGGCTCAGAGGAGTTCAGTAACTTCCCCAAGGCCACACACCTACTGCATAGCAGAGCCCAGTTTCAACCTGAAATCAGGCTCTTGCCGAGTTTTAACTGCTCCTCCGCATCTTGCCAGGGCTCTTGGTCACTCTGGGTCTCGGTGTCCTGGGCTGTGTCTGCCATGAGAGCTCACCGGGGGGCCCATGACAGCTGCCTGGGAAGGATGCCCCTCCTCCTGGGGCCTTCTCTCCTCACCCCTCCCAATGTTCTAATGAGCAGGGAGAAAAGACATCGTACAGCACAGCTAGAATTCATTTCAATATTAATTCTGAAACCTCATTTCAGCAGATAATTAAATTACTTTTTAATTACAAACAGAGTATCTGTACACTCCCTCTGAGTGAGCACGGGTGGGTGGGGAGGAAGAAAAATGGTGCTGCCTGGCATTTCCTGCTCCATCCCCAGCACACAGGACCCCCGCAAATAGTCCTCTCCTTGTCACATCTGAAGGCCGGGAGCACGTGTCCAGGCGACCCCCCCGCCCAGTCACCAGACAAATCCCACCGATGAAGCCATGGTCTCTGCTGCACACAGGCAGCACATGAAGCCCCCGCACTGCCCCCCGATAGCCACCTCCTGCCCAGCCCCTAAAAGCGCTCAAAGGGAGGGCCCCAAGTTTCCACTAAAACAAGGAAAAGGATCCCCTCAAAGTGAGTCTTGGACAGCAGAGGCCACATCGCCCCAGATGGGCTGCAGAGAGGGGTCTGCGGTGAAGGCGGAAGCGAGCTGTCCCAGGCACTTCTGGAATCCAGCAGAGAACCTGGGCCAGGGAACAGTGTCGCTGCAGAAGGCGACAGTGGACGGCTGCCTCTTCCCTTTGTGGAGACACATGTCTGCAGCTATAGGGTCACAGCAGTGTCCCCTCCTGCTCTCTCCCTGGAGAGCCCCTCCTGCACCCTCTGGGCTGCCTCTGGCTACAGTGTCCAGACTGTCCAGGCCCGGGCGGGTGAGGGACAGAGGAGGCTCCTAGAGGTGCAGCCTCTTGGCCACTGACCAAGTGCAGCCTGGGGACCATCCACAGGCCCTGGCCATCAAGGGTTTGGGGAAGGGTGGCCTGGTGGCCACAGACTTTGGGGACAGAGGAGCTGGGTTAGCTCCCTGGCTCCACGGCTAAGCAGCTGAGAAGGGGTGAGTGCCTGCTGCCGGCCACAGCTGGGCCATGGGTGAGAAAGGGGCCCGCCTGGGCTGGGGGAGCCCAGAGCTGCCTGAGCAGGGATGAACATAGATGGTGCCGGCCGCCCACAGCAGCCCTGTCCATCAGAATCCACCCTCTGCGTGACCAGCCCTGAGAGCCGCCTTCTGTTGCTTCCTCCTTCTCCTTGACCTCTGCCTGGCCTGTCCCTGCAGCCCCTGTCAGGGGGACACATGGCTGTCAGCACAGTGCAGCCCCAGGAGCAGATGGCAGCCCCCAGTCCCCATGTCCTGCCCCACCTGCCTTTCACATGAAAATGGGAGAGACAGCCAGGCAGATGTCCACAAAGCCAGGCGCACTGGGCAGTGTGGACGCAAGGCCATGTCCACATCAGGTGGCTGGAGCAGCCGCTGGTCAAATGGCCTCTGATGGCGCCTGTCACTCCTGCATCCTCTGTCCCTGGAGCCCTGTCTATCCTCTGCACAGAAATCACACCTGTTATCTCCCCTCCCCCAGCGCTCTGCGACCACAGGATGGGAACAGCTAGCACAGCCTCTGAATGTCCTGCAGCCTGGTGAGCACAAGCAGTCCCTTTATTTTAAAGTGACACCCAGATCCCCGCCCCTCCTCTGCACCTCACAAGGCCCAGGATCTCCAGGAAGAGAAGTGGACTAGTGTTCACCCAACTGCTTCTTCATTTATTCCTTCCTTCCTTCATTCAGCAAATGCTGACAGGGTTTCCCCACTCAGAAAGGAGGGGATGACAATAGCCTGCTCAGAGGTTGTTGGAGGGCCAGGCATGGTGGCTCATGCCTGTAATCCCAGCACTTTGGGAAGCCAAAGCAGGTGGATCACTTGAGGCCAGGAGTTTGAGACCAGCCTGGCTTTTTGGCCAGGATGATGAAACCTTATCTCTACTAAAAATACAAAAAGTTGCTGGGTGTTTTGGTGAGCACCTGTAATCCCAGCTACTTGGGAGGCTGAGGCAGGAGAATCACTAGAGCCCACGAGGTGGAGTTGCAGTCAGCCGAGATTGCACCACTGCACTCCAGCCTGGGCGACACAGCAAGACACTGTCTCAAACAAAAAACAAACAAACAAACAAACATGTTGCTGAAGGACCAATGCAGCTTTTCATGTGAGTGCCTGGCACAGCCTGGCTTAGAGAGCACAGTCGCTGGGGTCGGCTCAGGCCTGGGCTCTCTCTGAGTGTAGTGGGAGCCATGGGAGGTTCTGAGCAGGAGGGGTGCAGTCAGATCTGCATCCCACAGAAGTCCCTAAAGCTGTGCAGAGCGTGGAACCCAGGCAGCGAGGGTGGGAGCCGGAGTCCAGGAGGCCCTTGCAGAGGAGAGACCAGCTGCCCGTAGCCTCCTCTGGGCCTGAGGTCAGGGCCAGGATGGCAGAGCCCAGACACAACCCGGCTCTGCCTCTGCAGCCAGGGCCTCCCCACACTGCCCTGGCCCCTGAATTGGGCTGGCTCCAGCCAATCCAGAGCAGGCACCACAGCCTTTTGCATCCCCACCAGCCTGTCTGGGCCAGGAGAGGAGGCCTGGTCTCAGGGCCCCAGAGAGCCCTCAAGCCATTCGCCCCCAGAGTGATGGCATCCGGGGGTCAGGGTTAGGGAGTCCCCTTGCAAGCTGGGAATTCTCCACTCCCAGAATCCAGCTGTTCTCAACGTGCAGCAGCACAGGCCCAGGGTCTGCCATGGCCCTCCTGGTAGGAGACGCCGTAGGATGCTTCCTATCTCAGAACCTCCCCAGAGCCTCGTGCTGTCCTCATAAAAAAAAGAGTTAAATTCACTGTCCTAAATTTCCAGAATCAATGGGGAGAGGCCAAAAAGCAGAAACCAGGATCCCTGACCCTAAGGAACCTCCATTTTCTCATCTGCAAAATGGGAATGGGGGAAGACAAGAGTTACCTAAGAGGATTCTGCCTGCATCATGGGCCTGGAGCCCAGTGGCGATTGCATTTCCCAGACACCTTCTCTTCCACGTCTGTCTCTCATGCCTCCTGATCACTCTCCGAAATTACCTTATTTATTTGATTATTTGCTTATTCTCTGTTTTCTCAGCAGAATGTGACTGGGGTAAGCAGAGAGGACTTCCTATAAGAGGGGACTTGAGTAGGGAAAATGGAATTAAGCGAGGCAGAAAGTTGGTGGGAGTAAATTCCAGGGAGCATAAGGGATTCAAAACCCAGGGCCCAAAGCAGGGGTATTGCAGGCACAATCTTGACTTTTGTTCCCTCCCAGAGGCTCAGACTTACGCCATTGGACAATGGATCTTTGAAAATTAATTCAGTGTTTTATTCATCCTTAAATGCTTTAAAGCTGCAAATCAAACAGTCACTGGGTGCTTTGCTAACCATGTCCTGGGCCCGTGTTGCCAGTAAGTGTGCTCTTTCCCATACCAACCTGACCTTTCTCTGTCCCAGGCAAATCAATTTCTCCTGGTGTTCACTGCTCTAATTGCATCCACAGCGAGGCAGAGCAAACACCTTCTCCTCCTGACTTGCATTATGCAAAACCTTAATCTCCCCAAGTTTCCTAAAGCACCGTGTGATTCCCAGCCTCCCAGGCCAGGAAATGCACTGTTTGATCTGCCAGTCCATATACATTAGATTTATTGGGGCAAATAAAGGAGCCTTGATACTATAAACTATCAGGAAATAATGAACCCCTCCCCAACCAAGCATGGACATCCCATAAATTTGCCTCTTAGAAAAAAAATATATAAGGCTGCTGATCACAAATATATTGTCAGAGTTATATCCTGTGTGTGATCAACTGTCCTAAATGAAGGGGAGAGCAGATTTCTGTCTCGGGCAAACTCTTGGGCTGTCTGGGGCTGGGGTTGGGGCTGGCCCATCCTGAACTGGGGGTAAATTGGCCTAAAGAAAGACCCCTGAAAGGCAAGGCAGGAAGGCAGGATGCTCAGGGTTGTAGCAAGAACAGAGTAAGAGAGAGCTGGCTTTGAAGCCTGGCTATGCACCTTTGTTGCCTTGTGACAGTGAGTCTTGTAAGCCACATGATCTTTGTTGCAACTAT
The DNA here is from genome assembly GCF_007565055.1 of Rhinopithecus roxellana. Taxonomy (NCBI): domain Eukaryota; kingdom Metazoa; phylum Chordata; class Mammalia; order Primates; family Cercopithecidae; genus Rhinopithecus; species Rhinopithecus roxellana. The sequence goes on from NC_044561.1 coordinate 122,077,291, forward strand.
GCACCTCTGCTCTTGTAGTCATAAACAATACATAGACAAATGGGCACGGCTGTGTTCCAATAAAACTTTGTTTATAAAAACAGCTCACCCCTGCCTTAGTGTTCTGTTTGCATTTCAATTCTTCAATACCTAGTTAACATTTATACACACACACACACACAATTTTTGTTGTTAAAATAACTAGTATGGTTTAGAAACCATAGTATGATTTCTCTTTTTTTTTTTTTTTTGAGATGGAGTCTTGCTTTGTCGCCCATGTTGGAGTGCAGCCGTGTGATCTCGGCTAACTGCAAGCTCCGCCTCCCGGGTTCACGCCATTCTCCTGCCTCAGCCTTCTCAGTAGCTGGGACTACAGGTGCCCACCATCACGCTCAGCTAATTTTTTGTATTTTTTTAGTAGAGACGGGGTTTCACCATGTTAGCCAGGATGGTCTCGATCTCCTGACCTCATGATCCACCCACCTCAAACAAAGTGCTGGGATTACAGGTGTGAGCCACTACACCCGGCCGACCACAGTATGAAATTTACAAAGTGCCAGACTAACCATCTTATCATTGGAACCTCATTCCCAGTGAGGTGTGGATTATGATAACAACAATACAAATCCCGACTGGACCCTTTAACAACAATAAAATCCCGACTGGACCCTTACTCAGAAATCAGAATCACAATTAAGATTCACATCAGTCTTACTGAATAAGTCATTTAATGTACTTGCTACTTTTTGTTCATCAGGTTCAAAGAGCAGAGTGTCATTAATGTAGTGGACCAGTGCGACGTCTTACACGACGAAAAGATCATCAAGAGTCTGCAAAGACTATACTGTGGCCAAAAGCAGAAGAGGTTAGCATAGCCCGGAGGCAAGGCTGTGAATGTGTACTGTTGGCTCTCATAGGTAAAAGCAGACTGCTTCTTATAGTTCTTACAAACCGATCTAGAAAAAATAAAGTATCTGCCAGGTCAATAGCTGCATTTGAGGTATCAGAGGGTTTGTTGATTTGCTTAAGCAAAGATAGCAAGTCTACAATAGGGGCTGTAATTCACTTCACCACCTGATTAGGTTTATAGTAATCCACAGCCATTCTCCAAGAACCATCTGCCTCTACATGGCCAAACAGGAAAATTAAATGGGAAACCATTGTGTTTACCACCTCTGCATCTTTCAAGTCTTCGAGGATGGCACTCATCTCTGCAACGCACCTAAAAATGCTATCCTGGCTAGGAGAGAAATTATCTAGGGATTCCACTTGGGTCTTACTACTAGAATAGATTTTACTCTGTGAGCCTTTCCCATTGCCAAGAAACCTGGAAAACAGCTATAGAGTGTGTCTGCAGGCCTATGGGGTCCACTGTGATTTGAAGTTGGGTCAAAATTCCACTTACTACTTGACTTCTACAAAGAGATCAGGCAAGAGGCCATGACTCCATAGTGCCAGTTTGTGGCCACCAGATCTGGAGTTTTTCTATCTACGTAGGTAGATCAAATAACGTTTTGATACATTGCCCATCTATTTCATGTCTAAGGACATCATAATGAATAAGCCGTTGCTAAAGATTCCGTGATAGTCAAAACATTGTAATTACCACTTCTTTTCTTCTGGAAAACATGGTAAGTATGCCCATCTTGTCTTCAGGGGATAAATGCTGTCACATGTCCTCATCCTCACTGATACCTCCCATCTGGCGTCTCCCCCAGCATCTCCACTGCCCTGCCTGGCCCATTCAGAGCAGCCACCACGGAGATTTTTAAGGATGCAGGCGCTCCCCCCTTGGCAGATTTCTTGATGCCTAAGTGAACAGAGCGTCTGTCAGTCCCTGTGAGGGCATGTAATGGGCTGGGGGAGTGATGGTGCATGTCATTCATGGTAAAGCCACTCCAACATTCCTGTCTCCCTAAGCCTTTGAATAGTTTCCCTTACATTGTGCAATGAACATTCTCTTATCCCACTCTTATTAAATGAGGGCTGCCACTGAGACCAAGTGTAGTTATCAACCAAGTAATCAGAGCCACTTCCAGCCTCACGAACTTACCATGAAATTCAGAATTCCTAGTAAGTGCACCCACGTCAATACCTTTACCATGAGGCAGTGTTATATGCCGACCTCTTTAGTCTAACACTCTTATCATCTATTCATACACATATTCTGCAGGTTTCTGCCAATGTAAATTAGCAAGATCTTTCCAATGTTTTGGGGTATATGCTATTTCCTCTTAGGGGGGACTTTGTGCTGGTCCCCCTGGAATAGACTGACATCTGACCCTGCATTAGTAGTAGCAAAGGTGGAGTCTGGGTAGCTCCTATCAAGGCAGCCTTCTAGTGACCTCGTAAGGAGACATGGCAAGGATGCTGCTTCTACTTCGTTTCTTTTCCTTTATTTAAAAAAAAAAAAAAAATGTGGTTTTAATGCCCACTATGAGGGCAGGTACTTAGTAGATTTATAATAGATACTTTTTAGATGAATAAATAAAAAACATTTTAAGGACAAGTGCCAAACGTTTGAAATTCTGTTTTTTGATTTATAATAAAGTAACTTCCAAAATTCAGTCTTTCCCCCCAGTTAAGCCTCATTTAAACAGAACACCTGTCTATCTCCTAAGAAGCTCCTTCTCTGGCTCAGTGGGAAGCCCCTACAGACCAGGCTGGGGTCTGATCCCCCCAAGTCTCCACATCTGGAAACATGATCCCTTGTACCTAATAGGTGCTCAGTAAACGTCGGCTGAATTAATGAATGTGAGTATTTTGCCTCCAGAGGGCTTTTCCAGAGTCACCCGTGTCAGCTGGGCGCTGGTCACACCTCACCTTCCTTCTTTGGGTTGCACTCAAAGAGAGAAACTGATCTTACTTTCCCACCAGAAAATCCTCTTCCACTCATAAACTGATGCCATTCTAGTGACCAACAGCTAGCCACCCGTGAGTGTGGTGGGTTCCCGCTGTCAGATCTCAGGGCTGAATGCAAACCCAGCCTTTCCTCAATGGCCCTCTTGCTACCCTCATCCTCTCCAGAGAGGCAGCTCCTTCCCAGGCACCCTCTATAACTGAGTGACAGCATAGACGACTGGTTGAGGCCTGGGCATGGGTAATATGGTCAACATCACTGGTGCCAACCTGAGAGTCTTTCCTCACCCTCCATCCTGACTCAACTCCCTTGTGCTCCAAGCACCTGGGAGCCACGAGTTTCAGAACACAGGCTCTCCCCCAGGCCCTGGACATGAATCTTGATAGATCCAAGCCAGTAGTTCTCAACTTTGTCAGACCCATGACCTCTTCCAAAGAAGAATTGTGCTTAATGACCTCTTTACTGCCCTGAAATGAAAGTCATAAATAATTAACCTATAACATCATACACCTACTTAAAAACTCATTACAATGCCCTAAGTGGACTATAAAAAGAAATAAAATCACAATAATTTTTAATAAAATAATTTGTAATAAATTAAACCATGTTTCAATAGGCAAATGAATAGACACGGACACAGGCACACACAGAGATCTGACCAATAGCTAGATCCTAGCCAGCATCTGCAGAAGAAGTCTGGATGGAAGAGAAGATCAGGAGTCACGCTACAACAGAAGGGCAGAAAAATAAAGACACTTGAATATAAATATTATATTCAGTATATGGTAAAATCTTACAAAAATATCTTGTTTTGATATCAAGTTGATATAGGTTCTAGGCTAAGATGATTAAATGGCTCTTCACACAAGAGCGACAAGAGAGGATCTGAAATGTGTGTGGGAAACAGGACGGTCTGTCTTACGTGGACTGTCCTGCACCTTGGAGGCATCCAACATTCTCAGCCTCACCCAGCTGAATGCCAGCAATGTCACCAGTCATTGAGTCAAGCCATGCCCCCACTTCCATACACCCTCAGGGGCTGTACCTCTCTGGTGAAAAAGCCCTGCCCAAGCCATAATAATTCCACTTCCTCTGCCAGCACCAGGCCTAACAATGTACTTGGGATGCAATTTTTTCCAAAGTAACAGGTGATCCAATCTGCTGGGGGCTTCTGGGAAAGGGTTCCAGGCTCTTATAAAGAGGTACTAGGATTCTTCCGTTTTCACCTCTTGCGTGAGGGTGGGACCACCTGGAGCTGTGGAGTAATCCTACAAGCTTCAGACTGCAAGCCTGAGGGTCAGGCCAATGTGGACAGCACAGTGGGAAGCTGAGAAGAATTGGGGTCCCTGGTGATCCCCACCTCTGCACCAGCCAAACCAGAAATGCTTGGAAGTCCACTGGATTTCTTGATTGATGGAGACATAAGATATTGTCCCTATGATGTAAGGACAATAGGATACTTATTGTGGAATTCTCTGCGCTTGAAGCCAAAAGCGTCCCCTGTGATGGGTCGAGTCTTTTTGCTTATTACCATAATCCCTTCTCTTGATGAGCAAAACCTTTGAAATGTACAAAGCGCCAGACTAACCATCTTATCATTGGAACCTCACTCCCCGTGAGGTGTGGATTATGATACCCATGTACAGACGGGAGCACTGAGGCCAAGGAGGAGGGGAAGTGATTTGCCCAGTGCCAGGCCCTGTGTTGCCCCAGGGTAGTGGTCCTCCTCTCCCCCACTGCACCCAGGAAGCCTTTGCTATTCTGTGATCTGATGCCTCTTTGGGGCTCCATCCCCTAAATATCCACCCCACCCTCATCACCATTTTACATTCTCATTCTTGGGGTGGCGTCCCTGGATTGAAGAACTGTGACTCTCAGCATTTCCTACTAAAATATGCATATCTCATCTTAAAAGAACTAATACATATTCATTAGCACAAATAAATTCTTCATTAGTTCTCAGATATGGCAGGCTTTGAAAGAAATAAGACATGAGACGGGTGAGTTCTGAGCTGAGTCCATTCATAGTGCCAGGTGAGCTTTCATTTACTCATTCACTCAGTGAATATTTAGGAGGCATATCCTATGTGCTGGACACTGGGCTATGTCCTGGAGCCACAGCCTCCTACTCTCCATGGTTCCTGCCCTCATGGAGTTGGCCTTCTAGTGGGAAAGCACAGTCAAAACCATGAGCAAGATAATCGCAGATTCGATAAACCCCAAGGAGGAACTGGTACCGCCTGATGGAATCAAGTGTGACTCCGCAGGAGACAGGGACTCCCTTAGTCTGGGTGGTCAGTGAGGGTCCCCTAGTGGAGGAGACATGTGAGCTAAGACCCAGAGGATGAAGAAGCCAGCCATGATAAGATCTGGAGGGAGAGCATTTTAGGCCCAGCAAGTGCAAAGGCCCTGAGGTGGGCATGTGCTTGGTGCAAAGAGAGCAGGGAAGGGAGGTATGAGGTGAAGGCAGGGACCAGATCACATAGGATCTTGGATTTTATTTCAAGAGCAATGAGAAGTCACTGAAGATTGTAGATGAGAGACTGGCATCATCTCTGTTGCACTTTATAATGCTCACTCTGGTGGCTGAAAGAAGAATGGATCACGGAGGCAGGCACAGATTGGGGAGGCCCCATAGGACGCTGTCTCAGTCCAGCGGCTGAGACTAGGGGGTCATGGACAAGGTGTGAGCTGTGAATGGAGCTTAGAGGATATGCTGTCTAGGCTGGGACATGCTGTCTGGGCTGGGGTCCAAGGTCCAAGGTACAAGCTGCACTGCACAGGACTGTCTTGTGGGTGTGGGTATCAGGGCTGGGAAGGCCCACAATGGGACAGGCCCTGCTCACTGCAGCATGGGCCTGTGAGTGTGGCCCCTTGTGCCCGGGGAGCCTGGCACGAGGGAAGGGTGATGGCATGAAGAGCAGGCAGCAGGATCGAAAGAGGCCAGAGAGAAACCCCGAATCCTTACTCTATGGGAGACTGGAAACTCAGGAGGGCACTGTCAGATGAGGCAGAGGACCCAGTAACCCAGGGCCAGACTGGACTGTGTGCCCTGGAATGTTCTGTGCCCAGTGCCACTTCCTGGTGTGCAGGATAGACACTCAAGAATTCACTCAAAAGCAACAGGACTAAGGAACATTCCTCCACCCAGGCTCTGTGAACACCTCTGCTCTTGGGGCAGATCCTGGGTCCGGGATTCTGTGCCCGGTTTGTGGGAGTTTTTTTGTTTTTTAAGATGGAGTCTTGCCAGGCTGGAGCACAGTGGCGTGATCTCAGCTCATTGCAACCTCTGCCTCTCGGGTTTAAGCAATTCTCATGCTTCTGCCACCCAAGTAACTGGGATTACAGGTGTGCGCCACCACTGCCGGCTAATTTTTATATTTTTAGTAGAGATGGGGTTTCACCATGTTGGCCAGGCTGGTCTTGAATGCCTCACCTCAAGTGATCCACCTACCTCGGCCTCCCAAGGTGCTGGGATTACAGGTGTGAGCCACCGCGCCTGGCCATACAAGGCATAATCTATATGATGACTATGTGTGTGTTTACTCTCCAGTTAAGAGGGGAGGAAATAATAACAACAGTTGGCACTCACTGTGCATTCACAATGCAGCAGGCATTTACTAAGCAGTTGAACCAGTTGATTGTTCCAAGCCCCACGAAAACCCTGGGAGGAAGGTACTTTCATTTACTCCCCTTTGACAGGTGAGAAAACTGAGACTCAGAGTGGTCACATCCAAGAACACAGAGCCAGCAAGTGGCAGAGCTGGAATCTGAACCGAAGCCCATCTGGCTCCTCATTCTGGGATCAGGCCGAAGCCACTGTGGGGCATTGGTGGTGACACTGAGGGCTGCGGCAAGTGTGCAGGGAGCAGTGGCTCAGCAGCTGTAGGCTCTGTGCCCTCTGCCACATCCAGCCCTCAGAGCGCCCGTTCGGGGTCAGAACCCAGCATAGAATTTAATCCTGCAGTTCTGGCGGCTGGAGGGGAGGGGACGCCCGTGGGCAGAGGTTCTGTGGAATTGGCAGAACCCTTCCCCTCCCCACACTCAGCCACAGGTTTCATCCTCTCATCTCCCAGCTTTGTCTGGAATGGTCTCCTCTTTTGAGTAAACCCTACTGATTCTGCCTAATTAGCTCTTCATATGAAATCCCCAGTTACTCTGGGAGCAGCCTCCGTGCCGGGTGTCCCTGGAGCAGGGCGGTGGAGACGCAGGTGAACACACCTCTCTGTAAACTGAATGGATGCAGTGGTCCCCAGTGCCTGCGCCTAACATGGGCCCTGGGCCTCACTTTCCCAGAAGGCCTGGATTCCTGAATGTGGGAGTCACCTTCAAATGAGGCTGCACCTAGAGTCTCAGAGAAATGAGGGCTGTGAGGACAGTAACCCCCTCAGGGCAGTCACCCACAGCGTGGCACTGATCAAAGGCTCTGCCTGCCCCTCCAATCCCCAGGAACACGCTGTTAGGAGCCCATGCTGTAGATGGCGAAACTGAGACACAGAAGAGTCAAGTGACTTGCCCGGGAATCCAAACCCAGAAATCTGGACCCAGGGAGTCCGGCCACGAGGCTCTGGCACTGACCCACAAGCCCTAATTCCCATCTTCACAGTCCCCTCCTTCCCATCCTCACGCCCAGATGGACCTGGAATGAATGGACTTTTACAAAGCCCACATAGTTCTTATTTTCTGAACAGCACCACAATAAAGAGTTCATTTGTTCCTTCAACATTTCAGCCAGCCCGTGGTTTCCACAGCCCTGTGTTAGTATTCCTTCACTTTTAATACACCAGGAACCCCAAAGGGAAGCCCCTGGGTCTTTCCTTGGTGACCTGCCTCTGCCAGCAGCCAGTGGAGCTGCGGGTGGACTGAGGACCTGGGATAGGAAAAATTCCGGCTTGGGGGCTCCTTCACTGTGTGCCCCTCGGGGAGCGCCGTCCCCCTTCAGCTCCTTCAACTCCACAGCAGGAGGGTGGCCGCAACAACAGCGCCCCCCTAGGGCTCTTGGGAGGATTCAGTGAGCTGATGTGCACAGCCTGCGACACACAGTAGGGGCTCAATCAGCACCAAACATCAGTGTCCCCACAGTCCATATGGGGCACTGGGATCTGCCTCACCTGTCAATCAGGAGGAGGAAGGCAAGGCTTTCCTTTTCTGAGTCAGGGTCTCACTCTGTCACCCAGGCTGGAGTGGAAGAGTGGCTTGATCATGGCTGAGGCCTCGACCTCCTTAGGCTCAGGTGATTCTCCCACCTCAACCTGGAACCACAGGCTTGCACCACCACCCCGCCAGGCTAATTTTTTTCTGTACTTTTTATAGAGACAGGGTCTCACTAGGTTCCCTAGGCTGGTCTTAAATTCCTGCGCTCAAGCAATCCTCCGGCCTCAGCTTCCCAAAGTGCTGGGATTATAGGTGTGAGTCATAGCACCTGACCCTAGACTTGCACTGATGCCCTTTCTGGCTCAGACATTCTGAGTGTCCACCATCAGGTAGGGTCAGACCTTCTGAGCCTCTGCCATCCAGAGAGACCCAGATGGAGCAGGGGAGGGTACGAGGGTGAGGGTGAGGCAGGGTGTTCCTAGTCCCTTTTTATGGCCAAGACTCTACAAACAGGACATGGATCAGACTTGACTAGGACACACATGTGACAGCCCTCATGTACCCCCCGTCTCAGTGCCCCAGGACCCCCTGCCCTCCTCCTGACAGCAGGGGGTGTGAGGGATGGAGGGCAGCCCTGCATCCCACATCCAGGGCCCCTTCCCTCCTCTGATGCCCAGCAGCCCTGGGTCCATTGTCCTCCAAAGTCGGCCACGCACCATGAAAACAGGTCCCACCTACTGGGGCCATTCCTGTGCTCTTTTCCAAAGAGTTGTTTGGGCCAAAAGCCAGCAAAAAGAAACGCAAGTCTGTGTGCCCCACAGGGCTGGCCCCCCTCTAGCTTTCGTCTATGACCCTCCTGTCCCTGGAGCAGCTCATCTCAGCCCTGCCAGTGTCTGGAAAGCACTCATCATCACCTGCAGCTCTAGGAGGGCTCTGGCGAAGCACAAATCAGGACCTGAGGGCATCTCCCGTTACCCATCAGCCCCATGGCAGGACAACGCACGTGTTCAGCGGGCAGCGGAGTCACTGGGAGGGGCACAGGGTGGGTTGGCTCAGATTGGAGGGGACATAGCAGAAAGGATGTAGAGGTGGAAGCCAGGGCAGCAGGGCCCGCTGCAGGGTGAGGGTGCTCGGGCAGCCCCGCATGCGGAACTGGGGCCTGGAAAGTGCTGGAAGGGAAACATTGCAGGAAGCAGGAGGACAGGGCACCGCCCACCCCACATTCTGGGCAGAGGCTGGCTAGGGACCCACCCTGGGAGTGGATGGACTTGGATCCCGGGCCCCTCTGCTGAGACCCTCAGGACTTCTGGATGGGAAAACAGAACAGCACAGGGCCGCTGCAGTGACCCAGGGAGAGGAGCGGAGTCAAGCCACCCGCACACACCCAAAGACCTGCCGCTGGGCCACACCCCAGACAGAGCCCTGGGCTCAGAGTCTGGAGCCACACGGCCTGAGCTCAAATCCAGCCATTGTACTCATGAGCAAACTTTGGTTACAATAACGGGAGGTGCAGCCGGTGAAGGTACTGGCAATGGAGGCATTTCCTTAGCCCCTTAGGAGAACTCTGGAGGCAGGAGGGCCATGGCCGGGCAGGGGCTCCACAGAGTCACCACCCCACTGTCCAGGCTCCTCTGGCTCTTCCCCAGAAAAGCCATGTGGTCACCAAAGCATCCCTCATGGTCACATGTTGTCATGGCCCCCATGTCTATTCAATCACTTATTCAGTCATTATTTATTTGGGGACAACCAGGTGCCCAGCACTGCCCCAGGCCCCAAGTGGGGGCCCATGAGGGAGACAAAGCCATGGTAGAGTTGCTGTTCTGGTTGGGCAAGAGGAACAGCAAACCATATAGCTCAGTGCACCAGGCAGTGTATCAGAAACTAAATCGAGAAGAGGTGGGGGCCCAGGGCATGGGGTGGGTTGCATTTTAGACACAGGTGTCAGGGAAGGCCTCGTGGAGATGCAGACTTAGGAACAGAGACCTGGGGGATGGAGGGATCCGTGGGGGCTTCTGGGGTAGATCATTCCCTCTACAGGGAGCAGTTCATGCAGAGGCCTGAGACGGAGCTGCCCAGGCAGGCTGAGGGCCCGCGAGGAGGCCAGAGTGGCTGGGACAGTGAGTGGAGGGGAGAGACACAGAGGAGGGGGAGTGGAGGGGCAAGGGTCAGTGGGGTCCTGTGGGGCGTGATGGGGTCTTGGCCTTCGACTCAGTGTGAGATGGAAAGTCCCTGGAGGGCTCTGAGCAGAGGAGGGACATGGCCTGACTTGGATTCAAGCAGGATCCTCTGGCTGCATGAGACCAGGGAGGAAAAGACCAGAATATTCCAGGCAAACAAGCACAGGATGCTGTGTTTGGATTGGGGTGCTAGCAGCGGAGGTGGGGAGGGTCAGGTGACAACGCCCAGGACAGGAGGGGATGAGGCTCGGGGAGAAAACATGCTCCTCATGAGCCCCCTCTCTTTACAGAGAAAGGATTTTCCCAGAATCCCCCAAGCACATCCCTTGCACCTCATTGGTCAGAAGTGCGTCAGCATCACCAACCACAGGCAGAGGGGCAGGATCACACGATTGGCTTCCATCACTACCCAAGAACATTCATAATTTGTGGAGGCCCTTGTCAAAAATTATTAGGAATTTCAAGATGACAACAGCAGAACCTTAAGCCAAGCCTGGGGCCCTTATGAGTACAGCTGCCTATGCGCACACCCAAGAGGTCAGCCCTCTCTCCCTTGCTCATGTCCTGAGTTGGGCAGGTGGCTACCCAGGAAGAATGGGGCATCAGGCAGCAGGAAGAGGCCCAGGCAGTGGCGAGGGGACCCCTACCCCGTGTGGCCACAGCCTTGGCAACATGAGACCCAGGGAACATGAGTGGCACGCCTGGCTTTGCCAATCCCTGCAACAGGGACGATGCCCCAGGGGGTCGTTGGAAAGCTGTGGACCAGGCACATCAAATGCTTAGCACAGTGTCACTCGTTATTGCCTCTAAGACCGAGGTCCACCTCCTTCCCAGACTATTGGTGCCACACAGTTGTAACCCCAGGATTCCAGCAGAATTTCTCTTCCCCTCCCACACACAGACCAGTTCAAGTGCCTGAAATTCCCCCCATCAGTCACTTGATTTTTCTCCAAAGCACCTTAAAGCCCCTACTTTGGAGTTCATCAGAAAGGCTGCTGCGGAGAACAGACAGAAATATAATTATATGTCATCATAATGCTACACATTTCATAAAAGACAAGAGGAAAAGCACAACATATGATAGAAATAAAACGTTTGCAATTCCACTTTGCCTCTGGAGAGTGCTTCCAGCTTATTTTTGAAAGCAGTTGAATGGCGGGTCTGGTGGGCAGGGGCGATGGTGGCTGCGGTTCATAGATGAGAAAGTTGCTTGTCCTTTGCTCAGAACCACAAATGGCTTCTGGACATAAAATCCAGGGTGCACCCATCGCCTCTGTGCCCTTGTCCCCACCCCCTCCGATATCCCCTCCCTGCCCCCCACACTCCTCTGCCAACTTACCAGGCAAGATCCCACCTCAGGGTCTTTGCACCTGCTGCGTCTTTTGCCTGGAACCAGGCATCTCCGTGGATCCCTCCTCCTTAGGTCCAGTCAAGGGTCTTTCCCAGAAAGGCCTTCTGTAACATTGATTAAAATAGCTCGTGTGTCCGTCCCCATCCTCTCACCTGCTGGATTTTCCTGATTGGCTCTTATACCATCTGACATATTACACACCCATATGTTTATTGGCTTCTTTGCCTGCCTCCTTCCAGCAGATCTTAAGCTCCACGCAGACTTCGCATGTGTGACTCTGCGTCTAGAACAGGGCCTGGCACAGAGTAGGCCTTTCGTAAATATGTGTTATGTGATGCCAGTGGGCCCACATGGCCTGCTGGACCAGACCTAGAATCCCCAGAATTGTGTTTGGGTTTCTGCAGACCTCCTACCAGCAGGACACTGGGTGGGGACACATTCTGGACAGGGTGGGTGTCCTCAGCCCCCACTGGCCTGCCCCCTCCTTCCCAATCAGACCCAGCCTCCAGTGACTCAGACCCAGCCCAATGGAAGAACATTCTCTTGGGGACAATTCAGCTCCATCCTGACTTCCTGTAAGGGGTGTGAGGCTCCGAGGAGGGTGGCGGCTCAGCTTTCCGTCACCAGTGATGGAAACAAATAGAGCAGAAAGGCTTCCAGGGAGGCTGAGTCAGGGTCAGGTCTGTTCCACCCAGGGAAAGCAGAGAGACAGGATCACCGACTTTCCAAAACTTGAAGATTCCATCAACATGAACACCTCACACAAAGGTGAGCTGCTTCATGATCAGGATTCTTCTGCCTCGGCCACGCATTTGCTGATTCAGTTCGCTAAAGTCACCAAGGATTGACTGAGCACCTCCTGTGTTCCAGCTGCTGTGCTAGGAGCTGGGGACACAGCTGTGAACAGTCAGGTCCGGCCCCTGCCCTCACAGAGCCTGCAGCCTGACCGGAGTAGATCAGCCCTACATGAGTTAACAAACACGAAAGTAAACCAGATACAAACTGGGATCTGTGCCACGGCAGAAGTAAACAGCATGCTGTGTTAGACAGTCAACAGTGACGCCATCTTCATCCCATCAGGAAGGCCTCTTGGAGGAGGGGGCATTCCAACCGTGACCTGAATGAAATGACCGGACATCGCGGGGCAGGAAGAGGGTTCCAGGCAGAGTAAACGGCAGGTGCAAGTGCAGAGATCCTGAGATGGGAGCAGGGCACGAGCACAGAGGGCGGAGGAGCAGAACAGCGGCCCTGGAGGCTGGCAGGCAGTGAGTGAAGGAGGCAGGCGTGGGGGGAGGATTGAAAAGGCCAGAACCTCCACGCCGCTGTTCCGCCCAGTACCCAAGGCTCACCCAGCAGGCCACTGTGGCGTTGAAACTACCGGGGCGCTGCAATCAGGTGAGCTGGGTTCAAACCTCAAGGCTACCAGCCCGAAGGCGCCATGATTTCAAGCAGGTCATTGTATTCGTGCGTTTTCACACTCTACAAACAACTGCCCAACACACGGTAGTTCATAAAAATACGTATAAAGGAAAGAGATTTAATTGACTCACAGTTCTGCATAGCTGGGGAGGCCTCAGGAAACCTACAATCACGGCAGAAGGCAACAAGGAAGCAGACCGCCTTCCTCACACGGTGACCGGAAAGCGAATGAACGCCGCACAAACTACCACACACTTATAAAACCATCAGATCTCGCGAGAACTCCCTCCCTATCACGAGAACAGCATAGGGGAACGGCCGCCATGATTCAATTACCTCCACCTGGTCTCCCTTTTGGGCGGGAACACAGCAAAACCGTATCAGTCACTTAACTCAGCCTCTGTTTCCTCATCTGTAAAATGGCACAAATAGCTGTGTCTTTCTCTTGAAGTTGCCACGGGCATGGGTAAAGGTGAATCACCGGAATTCTCTCCGGCGGGGCTGAGCCATCCTGCTTGCGGCAGCCACTTGCTCATTCATTCATTGATTCTTCCCACGGAAGGCAACAAGTACTGATAGAGCACCTACGCAAATATCAGGAACTTTAAGACGTGATGAGGTTCTGATCGCTAAATTCTACAGAGAATGAGAACCTCAACAAATGCTGACTGAGCAACATACTAACACGCCCAGCGCAGCACCTGGCACACAGCAGGTGCTCATGGCACACAGTAGGTGCTCCCAGCACACAATAGGCACTCCCAGCACACAGCAGGGGCTCACCACACACAGCAGGTGTCACCACACACAGCAGGTGTTCCTGTACACCGTAGGTGCTCCCACACACAGCAGGTGCTCCCAACACACGATAGGTGCTCCCGGCACACAGCAGGTGTTCACAACACACAGCAGCTGCTCCCATACAGAGCAGGTGCTCCCGGAACATGGCAGGTGCTCACCACACAGGCAGGTGTTCAGGGCACACGGCAGGTGCTCACAGCTCATGGCTGGCGTTCTGGGCACACTGAAGGTGCTCACGGCACAGCTGCTGCAACAGGCGTGCTGTTCCAGACACGCAGTGGGTGCAGCCCAGAACCAGGGCGGCTGTCAGCATTGAGGTCACCAGTCCCCTTCCAGTGCCTGTAGCCTCCATGTCTACAGGGATGACTGGGGACCCGGGGACCCAGGAGGCTGCCCTGTCATGACAGGGCCCTTCTCACTGTATTCTGATACTGGGGGCAGTCACTAATAAACGAGATGGACACAAACCCCTGCCCTGATGGAGCCTCACTGGTACTGCAGGGTAAAGAAAATGGACAAGAAACAGATGAGGCACCCTTCCGGGCAGTGGGAAATGCTACAAAGAAAAAGTAAAATCATTCCTGGAGCTTATGGAAACGAAAACTCTTTTTTTAATGTAAAAATGTTTAAAGAAAAGTAAAATAGAGTAAGGGAGAGAGAGGGTAACAGGAATAGATGAGTGACATGGTGACACTGAGTAGACCCAAGTAAAATGAAGGAGCAAGGCAAGAAGCCGTATGGGGGAAGAGTGTTGTGGGAACAGCACGTGCAAAGGTCCTGGGGTAGCTCCTGTGGCAAGAAGGCAACAAAGCACCTTTCTGCTTTCCCACTGGAGCCTGTGGTCCTTTCTCTGGACCTCTTCCACCCCTCTCCTCTCCTGCTCCCACTTCTTCCAGGTTCTGGGACTGAAGCCAGATTCTCCCACGGGGCCTCAGGGCAGAGGGTCCCCGTGATCCTGGGGCTGCTCTATGTCCCAGCTGCCAAGCGTCACGTTGCTACTTCAGACCTGGAACTGCATCCGCGGCTGGTATTCCTGAGCTGCTTGACTGCCAGCTGTGTGACCCTGAGTAAGTCACTTCTACTATCTGAGCCCATTTCCTCCTCTGTAAGGAGGCGCCTTTAGCACCTACCTTGAGGGGTTTGCAAGAGGATTGCATGAGACGATGCCTGCAAGCCACCCAGCAAAGGGCCCAGGAGACCCTAAGGGTTCAGTGCATGAGATTCTGAACACCGCTGCTGGTCTTGAAGGACATCAGGGAGAGGGCCAGGCTGGCCAGAGGACAAGAAGTCCCTTTGGAGGAATTCAGTTGCATGCCCTCATTGTAAGTGGGGAAACTGAGGTGCGTGGAGGGGCAAGGAACCTCCTCGAGGTCACACAGCATGTCAGGAGATACTAATTTGGGCCCTGCATCCCTCTCCTGACCACCCCTGCCCTACTCCGACCCTCCAGGGGATGCCACCAGTGCTCAGAGGGAGGCAGCTTCAGGCCTGGCTTTCAGCCTCCCCTGTCTGCAAACCCCGAGCTCCAGGCTTACAGTGGGAGCCTCCCAGGAGGCCCTCAAGGCTGGGTCGGGACGGCCTGGCCCACAGCGCCACCTGGTGGCCGTCGCTTCCACACGGGTGCACCAGTGACAGGGTTTCTGGTCACAAGCTTCGTAAGCACCCCACTTTACAGTATATAAGGGCCTTTCACATCCTTCTCCTTCAATTAGAAGACAGAACGGAAAAAAGAAAAGAGAGAAGGGAAAGCCCCCAAAAAGGAAAGAATTGAAAAATCGAGTCAAGCTCACAGACATGTTATGAGACAAAGACAAATACTAAGAGAAAAAAACTAAGAGAGAAAGAAAATGAGGGGGATGAAAGTAAGAAAGAGAGAAACAAAGAATAGTTTTAAAAAAGAGAGAGAGAAAAAGAGAAAATATTCATGGCAAGCCCACTCCAGTCCAGGAGAGGGATAGGGCCAGTGCCCATTATCCAGGTTCCAGGCCCCGCCTCCAGGCTGGCTCTGTCCCAAATACCTGCACTCAGGAGGCAGCCTTCGGTCCGAGGGCTGGAGCCCGGGGAAACGCAGCCTTTGGGCACTACGCGGTCCCCAGCACCACCTGCTGGACAGACAGGGCACTACACTTATCCCGGGAAGTTACACTTTGGGGCCCTGGAGGAGACTCCTGGTACCCTCGCAAGGCAGCCAGGTGGGCGTAAACTCTTCATTTCTCAAAGAAGGAAGCTGAGGCTCCCAGAAGGGAAGAGACAATCTCAGACATGGCCACTCAGCAAGTATCAGGTGTTGACAGATTCAGGAGCAGGCAAGGGTGTCTGACTTCAAAGGTCCTAGTCCAGCTCCCCATGAATGAACCCAGGTGGCAGACACAGAGGTTAGAGGGGCCCGCTTGGCCACAGAGGGGTGCGGCTTGCGCCCACCCGCTGTGATCACTGTGCTGACCCTGCTTTCTTCTGTTAATATTTAGCCGTGATTCACCACTGCCTAGCCCCGGGCTAGAGGATGGGAGGGGTGTGGTTCCTGCTCTTACCGGTGGGGAAGGAGGACAAGAAATACATCAACAGTTACATTTAGATAAAATCATAAAGCGGCCAACACACCCCATCGTACCTTCCACTTCCTGGGTGACCTCTGATGCAATCCACACCAAGGGGCCATGTCTGGGTCAGCACCATTTGACAGATGAAGAAACTGAGGCTCAGAGGAATTCCGGCACCTGGGCCCTGCCCTCATCCTGGAGGAGTGGGGAAGGAGAGCCTCCGAGAGACGCCAGTGCGTGGCTGCGCCTGCCCCTTCACTCTCCGTTTTTCGGCACAGTGACTCCAGGTCACCAGGTCCTCCCCGAGCTGACATCGCCATGGCAACTCCAGAGCTGAGGATCTGAAGGTCAGGTCAGAGTGAGCAGGCCAGATAAATGAGTGCTCGGGGCCACATGGGCTCCAGGGAACTGGAGAGCTGGTACCGTCCTCAGGAAGACAGCCGCTCTTCAGCTCCATCTGACATGTAGCCGGGTGGGAATGTGGACCAGAGTGACCGGAGTTTCTGATTTTTCTTTAATCTTTTTTTTTTTTTTTTGAGACGGAGTCTCGCTCTGTCCCCCAGGCTGGAGTGCAGTGGCGCGATCACGGCTCACTGCAAGCTCCGCCTCCCGGGTTCAAGCCATTCTCCTGCCTCAGCCTCTGGAGCTGCTGGGACTACAGGCGCCCGCCACCATGCCCGGTTAATTTTTTTGTGTTTTTAGTGGAGAGGGGGTTTCACCGTGTTAGCCAGGATGGTCTCCATCTCCTGACCTCGTGATCCGCCCACCTCGGCCTCCCAAAGTGCTGGGATTACAGGCATGTACCACCATGCCCGGCCTCTTTAATCTTTTTTTTTTTTTAAGAGGTAGGACCACACTACATTGCCCAGGCCAGAGTGCAGCAGCCATTCACAGGTGTGATCAAAGAGCAGGACAGCTTGAAATCCTGGTCTCAAGCGATCCTCCTGCCTCTGCCTCCAAGTAGCTGGGAGCACACGTGCGCACCGCCACACCCAGCTCAGAGTTTCTGATTTTTGAAACAAACTAAAAATCAGAATTCGGAGATGAAATTTGCTGGTTCATAAATATAATTCAAAACTGTTCTTAAAAACACCTTATCAGGAAAGAAGGAAAAACAAAAACCCACATCTAGTTCCAAGTTTCAGCCCGGAACCATCAGTTTGAAACCTCTTGTCTCCTGCAAAAATGTCCCCTTGCTCTGAGAGGCCCTTCATGCTTAGTTTTTTACTTGGAGAAACACATCCCGGAGAGGGAGCTGGTCCCGGCTCTCCCTCCCAGCTCTGTAGGCGCAGCTCTGAGCCTGTGACGTATGCAGCTTGCTGAAGGCCACAGAGAGCCGGCTGGAAACCAAGCTGCCTCTGCCTATGGCTGCCAGGAGAATGTATGTTCCCTCTGCTGGCCCTCAGGATGGAGAGGCTGAAATTGATGCTTCCTAGAAACGTGTCAGCCTGAAGAAAGACATCAAATCCTCCCTGTTGACCTCAAATATAGACTGAGGTAACAGGTCTTCCCTCGGAGTCATTTTCCCTGGATCCAAACACTGGCCTCAGATAATTCTAAATCATCAACCCATGACTACCTGAAACCCCACCAGGAGTTTTGCTCTTGCCTGTCACAGTATCGAGTCCTCTGAAGCCTGTAACAGAGATGCGAGGATCTCTCTCTGGGAGGGATCCAATCTGGGCCTTCAGAGGATGGAATCTGGGACAGGTTAGTTTGGAAGGAAAAGAGACTGAAAGAGAAGGAGCTCGAGTGTGAAGTGGCAGGGCTGGGTGCAGCACCATGGTTCAGGGGAGTCCCAAGCGTGGCCATGACCCAAAGGAAACTGCCATCGATTTCAGCATTTTCCAACGTGTTGGAAATCGCGGAAAGATGGAATAAAGAAGAGGTGGTAGGTGACATACTGAAACCCGGTCTCTATAACAAATTTTAAAAATTAGCCAGGCATGGTGGCGTGTGCCTGTAGTCCCAGCTACTTGCTAAGCAGCATACTGAAACCCAGTCTCTATAAAAAATTTTAAAAATTAGCCAGGCTTGGTGGCATGTGTTTGTAGTCCCATCTACTTGGGATGCTGAGGTGGGAGATCAATGGAGCCTTGGAGATCGAAGCTGAAGTGAGTCATGATTGCGCCACTGCACTCTAGCCTAGGTGACAGAGCAAGACCCTGTCTCAAAAAACAAAAACAAAAACAAAAAAGGACGACAAGGAGGGGAAGAAGAAGGGAGGGGCACAGGGCAGGCACAGCAGAACAGGTCTGCAGGCCAGGGAATGAGGTTTCTCTGGCTGGGCAAACCAACCCAGGCAGCTTCATGACGATCACCTGGGCCCAGGCAGGTGGAGAATCTGCTGACAGCCTGGGATGCAGCCACCAGGCCCAGGTGTGCACGCAGACTCTCTGTTCTCATTGGTGCATTTCATGTCTGCTCACTCGGCCTGTTCGTGGCCAGCGTTAAGTTCTGGTTGACTGGCGGCCCAGCACAACCATGTTGTGGGGATTTTCAACTCCACTCCTGTCCGGATCCAATGGGCCTTGCAGGTTGGAGCGAGGAGGATTCTATGGCACCCCGTGGACCCACGCTGTCCCCTCAGCCTACGTAAGCCACCCAGGAGGGGTGTGGAATTCCTGGGAAAATAGTTTTTCCTACCTTCACGATGAAATGGGAGCTCAGAATCCAGGGGGGGAAAAAAAAGCTGAAATATCAGATAAGGCCTGTTATTTTCCTGTATACCTGGGTCGCAGGCAATCTGTGCAACCTCGGGTAGTCCTCAGCAATCACCCCACAAGAGAAGCTGTGTCACCCCATTATCAAGGCAGAAACTGAGGCACAGAGTGAAAACATCACTGACTTCGGGGTCGCTGGTTCAAGGCCCCTGAGACAGAGATCAGCACTGTGCTCCGTGAGGCTTTCAAAGCACGAGCCCATCCCCCAGTGACCCTGGACGCACCCGCCCCATGCCACCCACCGCAGATGAAGCAGATCACAGCCTCGTTCATTGTATTATAAACTGACTTTTAATAATAATAAAAAATCTATCATGAATTTAACGAGAAGAATCTGTACATTTTAAAGTAAACCAGTGCACAATGCGCTGGCCCTGGGCCCTCCCCCGTTTCCTGCAGCAGAGCCAAAGCTGGTCCTCCTTTGTCTCTGATACAAGTACAGTGACAAGGTCACTGCCTGCCGTCCTGTATGCTGCAGCAAGAGGGGGAAGCGCGCCCTGGAGGGCAGGAGGCTCAGATGCTGATGCCGAGGGCTTCAGGCTCCCTGGCCTGGGGGCAGCAGGGAGCCCCCACCTGATCTCACCACCTGCCAGGGGGGACAGGTGTCCCCTCCCTTCCTCCCCAGCTGTGACCTTTCCTTGAAGGCATATGGAACCTGGGGGAACAAACTGCCAACGGGGCCCCATGTGGGTCCCTCCTCCCCGGTGGGCAGGGTGGCTTCTTGCGCTCTGGCTGGTGATGTCCCAATCGCCCTGCTCTGAGAAGTTAACATCAAGAAAATAAATCACAGAAGCCACTGCCCGGTGTTTCCCAGCAGCCCTCTACCTGTATGACATGGCACCTCAGGTGGGGCTCAGACCCCTCCGGTTCCAACCCTGGCCGGCCACCTCTCAGGCTCTTGTAGCCAGTCACTCAAAGAGAGCGAGTTCTAACACCGGGAAAACCGCTGGAGAACGGAGGGTGGGGGAAGGAATCACAGTCCATACCTAAAAACAACACCTTACAACCCTAATATTAACAAACAGGAAACACGGACATTTTAAAATTTTTCAATAATTTAGTTTTTCTTTTTTGCTCTTTTTTTAGTAGAGGTGGGAACAGTTATCAATACTACCTTCTCTTGGTCCCCTGTTAAGACAATATACTTTTCTTTGAAATTTAAAATGTCAAATATATAATCACACAACTTTAGAAAAAACAAATCTTGTCAACACCAACAACAAAAAGAATCCCAAAATAAACCAGAGATTTCACGCCATATAAATAAAGTCAGAGCAAATCTCGTGCCCAGGGCTGGTGGCCCCAGTTCGAGGGGCGGTGATGTCCAGAGCTGGTGTGGCTCTCGGGGATCCTTCTGGTAACAGGCGTGATGGAGGCCCCGTCTCTCCTTTCCCGACAGAGCCAAGTCTTTTCCAAGTCCACCAAGCAGGTTAGTACAGGGTTAGGGTGCACCTGGAAGCTAAGATGAGGAGGAGGAGACACGTGTGGTCACCTGGAATGTGGACTGTGAAGGAAACCGGGGTTGCAAAAGTGCAAGTGGAACCATCCCGAGGGAGCTGCAGGGCCCATGTGGCCTGCATGACGTTCCCTTGGGTTCTGGGGACGCAGGAGCAGAAGCCCAGGCACCAGCTGCTCCCATCAGCTCTATGAGTCTCCAGCACCCCTCCAGCTTCCGGCAGGCACGTGGAGAATGGGCCGGCCCAGGGCCAATCAGCCAGCTCGTCGTCACAGAGAGGGTGGCCAGGCTTGTCCTGGAAGGAGCTGGTGGAGGACGCTGGGCAGGTCCCGGAACGGGCAGCCACGGAAGCCTTGGGCCATCTCTGGAGAAGGCTGGCGCTGCCCTACTGTGTCCTCCCAAATCCCAGCTCCAGAGGCCATGGCCCAGCGTGGGGCATTTGGGCGTTCAGAGGTCCCCGTCCACCGGCGGCTGGCAGAGGCGGTAGAGGCTGGGGATGGAGGCAAAGAGAATGAGGAGAGGCCGGGGCGGGCCAGGACCTATCTGTATTATTTCCATTTTTACTTGGATATGTAACTCATGCCCAGAAACACAAACTCACAGGTGTATAAAAGATGCAGAGAAAAATATCTATATCGCCCACGCCTTCTGTCGGCTGCCAGGCCCCTCCCCACAGGCAGTCTCTGCCCACTCAGAGACTGGCATTTACAAATGAAGACGTGTCTACATGTGCACCTGTGCGTTCAGCTACGTGGGGGTGGGGCGCACATTCCACACTACTGGCGCCCAGCTGGCCACAGCACTCTACCCCTTACGCTGTTTCACTTGATCTATCCTGGGAACCTCTGTATGCAGAGATGGTTCTGGAGCCGGGGGACCAGACAGGAGGCTGCGTGGTGTTCAGGCAAGCAGACCGCAATGCTGCACATGTGGTCTCATGTGGTAAGAGTTCGGGCTCCAGGCCCGGACTGCCTGGGTTCAGAATCCCAGCTTTGCCATTTACTAGCTGTGTGATGTCAGACAAGATACTTAACCTCTCTGTGCCTCAGCATCCCCACTTGCCAAGTGGGGATGACAGCCGGACTTGGCTCACAGGGCGGCTGTTTGGATTAATGAGTCCACAGAGAGGAAGCGATTGGACAGTGCCTGGCACAGAGCAAAGGCCGTGAAGGTATTGAAAGGGATCATGTGCCACTCGTGAGACATAAACAAGATGTGTGTGGAGCCCCCAGCGCCACAGCATTGCAGTGACTCGTCACCACTGGCAGCAGGTGTTGCCAGCACTCTGTAGTTACGTAAGACTTTGCTGCTGGGGGAAGCTGCCTGAAGGGTCCACGGAACTGTGGACTATTTTTACAACTTCTTAGGAGTCACATTATTTCAAAACAAGAGTTATTTAAAACTTGTGGGCAGATGACGACAGCAAACTAGGGCTGTGGAGACAGAGAGAGGATCAGACGGAAACGACTTCATGATCCTAAAGGGCCTGCACGTGGCACCAAGAGGAAGCCTGAAAACCACGTCAAGAGAGAGCAGGATGGGAGGACAGGAGGAAACAGCACTCCCAGTGCCAAAGACGGCAGGAACAGAGCGCATTCCTGCACATCAGACACCGAAGGCCAGGGCCCAGGCTGCTGTTCAGTTCGCATTTCTGTAAATGACTAAAAGGTTAGCTTAGGTTGGATCAGCTAAAATCACAGCATTCTTAACTCCACCCCAGGTTAAAGCTGCTCAGGGGTCAGGGACTCAGGGTAGGGGGCACAGGGTGAGGGGCACAGGGCATAGGACATAGGGTGGAGGGCACGGGGTGGGGGCTCAGGGCTGACGGGGCATGGGGCTGAGGGCACAGTGGTAGTGAGGTGGGAGGATGGCACAGAGCCACCGCCCATGGCACACCTGGGGGCCTTGCTCATCTTCCCAGTGGAAGCAGGAGCTCCTTCAGGAGGTGACGTAGTTGTGTCTATTGCTCCTCAAAGAGGTTCCCCATAAATGAGAGGGGAAGCCCCATCTGAGCATTAGGGGTTAGGCCAGGAACATGATGCCAAACCCAGGTCCTGGTCCTGGCCAGCTGGGAGGGGACATGAAGGGGCAGACGAGGCAGCCACTCACCGCGGAGCACCCTGGGGCATCTGGTCCTTGACTCGCAGGTTTTTGGCCAGGATCTCCACCCTCGGGCCCTGGAAGAAGGAACCATCAGGCCGGGGCCTCTGCAGGTTCAGGGCACTTGAGGAAGCACACTGCGGGGTCGGGCTGGGGCCCAGAAGCCCAAGGACTCAGAAGCTAAAATCCTTGCTCCCCTCCAGATTCAGAGAAGGCTCAGGTCTGGGGCTGGTGGCTACAGTCCCAAGATAGCCCCTTATCCCACCCTGGCTGCAAGCATGCCATGCCCTCAGTCCAGGGTGCTGGGGGACCCTGTGGCCAAGTGGTCTCACCTGCTTCCGCATGATGTCCGTGGCCTGCATGATGCACTTGGGCAGCAGCCCATGGCTCCGTGCCAAGATGGCCGCCTGCTCCAGGGACACGCTCAGGGTGCTCCTGCAGTGGGGGAAGGAGGACAGCAGGGGAGGGGGGGGACAGTGGTGGGGGGAAGACAACGGGAGTCAAGAGGACAGTGGGGGAGAGCTGGGGCAACTTCCCGTCCCTCCAAGGCCTCCCAGACCCAGTCCTGACCATCACGGCAGCACCTCCTCCTGCTGTCCCTCCCCGCTTGCTCCTCCTCCTCCAGGCAGCGACCACCCTCACTCGCAGGTGCTCTGGTGCTTCCCCGTCTACAAAAGCCCTGTTGAGTTCCCTGTGACTTTCCCAGTGCCTCGCTCAGAGGAGAGCTTTGTAAATATCTGCTGAGTGAATGGGGGACTCCCTGGAAGCCTCACGACTTGCCAGCTCAGTGGGTCTGAGATGGACACGTGGGTTCACACCTCTCTGGGTTTCTCAACAGTTTTAGAAAGTGGATTCTATAGCAAGACCTCTGGGACTCCAATCCTGTCCCTCCATGTAACTCCTCCATGACCCTGGTAGATAAGTTAACCTCAGTTTCCCTATAAGATAACTATGAAATAGGGAGCACGGTGGTGCACAGAGGACCCTGGCCCAGCTGGAGGGGCTGTCCTGGGAACCACAGGAAGCTGAGCAGCATCCTGGCCTCCACCCACTAGAGGCCAGGAGCTCCTCCCTCCTCCAAGTTGTGACAACCAAAACTGTGTCCAGAGGTTGCCAAATGTTCCCCGGGGGTTAAACTGCTCCTAGGTGAGATCCCCTAAAATAGGCCCTGCTACCGCACTGGTAGAGAAAGAGGGGAAGGAGTTAATCTGCATGGAACATCAACGACCTAGGAGGCAGGGAGCACTGGCCCCAAGAAACAGTTATTCAGCAAATGTTTTTTGAGCATCTGCCTCAGGCCAGGCACTGCTCTAGGCCCTGGGGAACAGCAGAGAACAAAAGGGGCCCCTGCCCTCCCAGATCCGGCCCTGCCCTGAGGGACCCAGTGAGGAAATGAATACACCAATGAAGGGTGCTGTCTGCAGGGGGTGAGGGCTGCAGAGGAAGAGAGGGTTGGGGGGGCACTGAGTGGGGAGCAGGCACGGTTTGTAACGGGAGGTCAGGAAGGACTCTGGAGAAGGTGACCTCTTCCTCCCTGGGATGAGCAGTGGGGACAAAGAATGGAGGTAGGAGGTAGGAGGTAGGAGGTAGGGGAGCCTCCAGTCAGGCCATTGCTATTGTTAATATTGAACAAGGCTTCCGGCGGGACCACAGGGCACAGCTCTCATGCACATTCACCACGGCGTTAGAGCAGCAGGTGGCTCCACGGCCCTGCTAGGACCACCTGCTGCTGCCATCCCATTTCACAGACAGACAAACTGAGACGTAGACAGAGCCAAGGCCTTGTCAGGGCTCCACAGGCAATGGCAGAACCAGGATTGGAACCCAGCCTTCCTGCCTCCTTGCCACAGGCCCCCAAAATGACCAGAAGCTGGGCCACCCCCTCCCCACACCCCGACTCAGCGGGCAGCAGCTCACCTCTGCATGCCCGTGCCACACATGACCATCTGGCAGGCCCCCAGGCGGTAGCAGAGCTCCGAGGAGATGGGGATGAGGCCGGCGCCCACGCTCCCAGCGGCACCAGGCTTCGGGTGGACAAAGGACTTCATGAGGCGGCAGAGCTCGTCCAGGGCATTGATGGGGCGGATGAGCTGTGGGGGCACCACACATGCCCGGGGAGTTGGAGGAGGTCCCCACAGCCCCTCAGCCCCCATCCGGCCCTCCTCCCCCACCGTCTCCTTCTAATCCAGCTGTTCCTGCAGCTGCCTCCCAGCTCCCCCTGTGGGGATGACAATGCAATTCAATCTTCTATAACCTCTGCTCAAGAACCCTCTGTGGCTCCCCACTGCACTGCATGCTGGCAGTCGGTGTTCACCATCTATTTCAGGACATGCTCTCAGCTGCCCAGGTGTGTCCCCAGCAAAACCTGAAGAAAGTGCCCTCTCCCAGCCTGTCAAGACCAACACAAGTGCCCCCTCTCCAGGAGGAGCCTTCCCTTCTGCCCCAGCATTCCCTGACCCCCACGTTCACTAATGAGTTGTGCTGTGGGGACATGTGGGGATGTTCCGCCAGCCAGAGTGTGAAGTCCCAAATGGCTGTGCCCACCCTCCTCCCAGAGCCCCCAGCTCACAGCCCCAAGGCAGCACCCCAAAATCATCAGCACATTTGAGGCCTGCCTGAACCTAGAAAACCGCGAGACCAAAAGACATGCGCTGAGGGTCAGAGGCAAGGAGCTGAACTAACAAAGCCCCTCAGAGGCAGCTGCACCGAGCTTGGGCCAACAGGGACAGATGGCAACATGGTCCCCAACAGCCAGATCTTCCCATTCCTCCAGAAAAGCTGGAAGCCTCCACTTTTATGGGAAATCTTTTGATTTCTAAAGGTTGACAGCAAATTTGAAACACACAAAATGAAAAGAATGCCATACAGGTTACATCTGTCGTAAGGTCCAGGCTCCAGCCTCAGAGAAATGCCGTGGTTAATAAGGGAGACTGGAGTGGCAGAGATGGGCGGGTGCCAGCAAAAATAAATCATCCCAGGAAGTCGGGGAATGACGAGGAAGCTATCGTGGAAGACTTCCTGGAGGAGGAGAGACTGCAGGGTCTCAAGGGCTTCTGGGCTAGAATCTGCTGGGGCACAACCCTGAGCCTGTTGGCTGAGTCCTGACTCCTGAGCACCCCACCCTGCCCAAGCTCCCTGCAGCGGAAGGAGGGCAGGTGGACATACCTGGTCTATCTTTACTGCCGTGGTGCTGGCATCCGTGGGCAGATTAGACCGCTCCAGGTAAAATGCCCTGTAAGAGAAAGATGGGGATGAGGCGGGGGCCACCACACCCACCATCCTCCTGCCCCTACCCGGGTCCCAACTCCTGCAGCCACTGTGACTCCGCCCTCTGCCGACCCTCAGAAGGAAACCCCTGAGAGCACCTGTAGGCTGTGCTCACCCACAGGCACCTGTTCCTACAACAGCCGGGGGGAAACAGGGGCCTCCTGGGCGCACTCCTCCAATACCACCCTCCCCGTCCGTCCGCAGCAGCCCCAGCCCTCTGCTCCTCAGGCCCTGGTCCTGCTTTTTCTCTCTTCTATTTCTCACCACTTGGCGCCTCATGGCTCTGGGCTTACTGGTTTATCGTTCGTTCCCCCTCCAGAACAGGGGTCTGCGAACTTCTGTGAAGAGCCCAACGGTAAATATCTTAGGCTTTGTGAACAAGAGAGTCTCGATCGCAGCCGCTCAACTCTGCCATGGCAGCACGAAAGCAGCCACAGAAGATGCGAAAATGAGGGAATGCAGCTGTGTGCTAATAAAACTTGATTTACAAAACAGGGAGGCAAGGTGGGCCGGATTCAGACAACCCTTGCTCTAGAATATGAGCTCCATGAAGAACAGGACTTTGTTTTGCTCACTGCAGGTTCCCAAACAAGCACCCAGAACAGTGCCTGGCCCACAGGAGGCCTCGACATGTGCTGAATGAAGTGATGAATAAAGCATCACACAGGCAGGGCTCAGAATATTCCACAGATGGCGCAGAACAGACTGGTGACAGCCCTGATCAAACAAGCAGATGCCAGTTTTCAGTAACTGGGCTGGATGCTTTCTCTGAGCAAATGAGTGAAGCCTCATTTTCCCACTTCCAAATGATGAAGCCCAGACCCATACTTGTCTCCCTGGGCTCTTAATTCTCGGCCTGCCTCTGTCACAGAGGGAGGTGGTGTGACACACACAGGAAGGGCCATGGGGGAGGGTGACGGGAGTAGGAGCTGCAGAACTTAGAAGCTGCCTCCCAGAACCTGTGCCTTCCTCCTGGTGCCACCTGGTCCCTGCTCTCACCCCTTCTCCCTTGGGGTTCTCTTCTGAGCAACCAAGACCCTGCAAGCCGCACTAATTACTCACAGGCCCAAGAGTCCCAAGGTCCCCTGTCCTAGCTCCCACCCTCTGCAGAATGAAGCCAGCTCCTCTCAGTAGGAAGGACCCCCTGTGGAACCAAACAGACCCCAGTTCAAAACTCAGCCACTGCCTGGCTGTGTGGCCTTGGGCAAGTGTGTACGCTTTCTTGGCCTCCCTCGCCTCCTCTGTAAAGTGGGATCCATGGCCTATTGCCATGAGAATCTCATGCAGGCCAAGAGTCCTGTCGCACAGCAGGCGCTCAAGAAAGGGTGTGTGGCCCGCTGCCCATGCTGGGGGTCCGTCTGGCACCTCCATGCTAATGCTCACTCCATGTGGAGGTGTCTGCTCCCAACAGGGACCCCAGGCAGATACCTGAGTTTGCGGTAATACTGCTGAACTTTCTCCAGGGACTGCGCGTTGATCTCCTGCTGCAAATCCTCCGCGGCCTGGCTGCCTGGAGAAGGCAGCCCCTCCACGTTCTCCAGCGCTGGGAGGGGAGATGTGGCGGGTGGGCAGGCGGTTGGGAGCTGGTGTGCTTAGTGGCCTTGGCCCAGCCCCCGTGGTCCTCCCTGCCCCAGGCCCGAAGCTCACCTTTCGTGAATAGCGCCGTGTGCAGCCTCAGGCTGGCCCCACCCTCCAGGCGGGAGGGCAGCTTGGAGAAGTGGTAGCTATCGAGGTAGAAGACGACCTTCAGCGCCTGCCGGCTGCCCTCAATGTGGTAGAAGACATTGGTGTCTGCGGGAGGACATGGGGCAGGGTGACTCACCACCGAGGCCTAGGCCAGGGGAAGCCCTGGCACACCTCTCCAGAACAGCTGGCACTTCTCTGCCCTCAGGTCCAGGGGGGCACCCTGGGACCTCCCTGGAATCCCGACTGTACAGGGGTAGCCTCAGACCTCCCTGCCCTCCTGCCCTCTAGGGACAGCCTCCAACAGCCCTTCCCTCTCACTCTCCAAAGAACTGCAGCTGACACCTCCCTTTTGCCTGTTCATCAGCTCCTAGTTCCGCTGCTTAATTCTTGAACCTGATGTGGACTCTGCCTAGCTAGGGGGTCCACAGCATTTGGGGTCACAGCTTCCCCAGTGCTCCTTGTACCTTCACACGGTAGCCCAGGGCCCCTGCCTGGGAAAAGCTGCCCTCAAACGGGGCATGCATCTGATTCACAGCCAGAAGGAAGCACTTAGGGCAGGGAGGGCAAAATATGGTACCCAGACCCCATTCTGCACCCATGGCAGACATCACTCATCGATCAAAGCTCTGCCCGAGCCAATCTCAGCCTGGAGACAAGCAGCTGCTGCCAATCAATTCCAATTGCTACTCAAAGAGAACCTGCCCTTCCTCTAGACTCTAGTCCATGCATTTTCAGCAGAACAGACACTGTCCCCAAGGAGGTGAAAACACTTCCCTCTTTTAATGTATAATAAGCACCAGATGCACAGATAAACAGACATAGGATATATCCATAGTATTAAAATTTCATGGGGGTGCAGCAATTAGGAAAAATTGACTAAAAAGTTTTTTTATGAAATTAAATGAAATTTAATGAAATGAAAAAACTGAGAAACACTAATCCAGTGCCTGGTTCCTGATTAAACCCACACGCCTCAGAAGCCCCTGGAGGGCTTTCAGCACACAGGCCTCTGGGCTCCCCCTCCAGAGTTTCTGAGGCCATAGTTCTGGCTGGGCTGGAGAATCTGCCTTTCTATCAAGCCCCCAGGTGCTGCTGGTCCAGGAGCCGTGCTCTGAGAACCCCTGCTCTCAGAAGCAAGCCCAGCAGTTCCTAGCCCTGGCTGCACATCCAGGCTATCCAGCATCCAGGCCCCGCCCCACGAACTGATCAGAATTGCTAGGGCCCAGGGCACCGGGATTGTTGCAAAGCTCCCCCGATGATTCCAGAGTGCAAGCAGGGCTGAGATGCACTGGGCTAGACTATGAGCTCCAGGAGGGCAAGAATGACGATCGTGTTACATGGCCCCAGATGCAGCCTGACACATATGATGTGCTCATAATTATGGACATGTAAATGGATGGATGGATGATGGTTAGTTGGATAGACAGATGTTTGGATGGATCGATGGATGAATAGATGCATGCATGCATGCATGAATGGATGGATGGATGGATGGATGGATGATGATTGGATGGATGGATGGATGTTTGGATGGATCAGTGGATGAATGGATGCATGGATAGATGCATGGATGCATGGAAGGACGGATGGATGCACGAATGCATGGATGGATGGATGGATGCATGGATGGATGGATTCATGGATGGACGGATAGATGCATGGATGGACGGATTCGTGGATGGATGGATGCATGGATGCATGGCTGGATGGATGGATGGTTGGATGGATGCATGGGTGGATGGATTGATGCATGCATGCATGGATGGACGGATGGACGGATGGATGGACGGGTGGATGGATGGATGGATGGATGGATGCATGGATGGATGGATAAATAAATGGGTGGGCAGGTGGAAGGATGAGTGGAAAATACAAACAGAGAGAAAGACAGAAAGAAAGAGAAAGGGGAGAAAGGGTGGAGGAAGGAGAGGAGAGGACAAGAGCAAAGGAGGAAAGGAGGATGGAACTTAATTACTGTACTTAGTTAAGCCCTTTAAAAATCTTAACAAGTCTTCACATCTCTAGGGAAGAATTTTATTAAGAACTGAGCAGTAGTGTCATTCTCTTTTAAGAGCTGTTGGAGATTGCTGGGTTCATACAAAAAGAAACCCCTCTTTTTCCATGTGTGCCCCAAAGTTCAGCTCTCACACTCATGTTGGAGGCATGAGATTTGACAGCACTGAGTACTGAGCTCACCTTGGGCAGCTGGCCCCGAGGCAGGGGAAGGACACTGTGACCCCAGAGAGCTGTCCCTTTCACCCCAGGACCCCAACTCTCACAGTGGAGGGGTGGCAGAAATCACTCACTGGCCACATAGTTCTCATCCAGCTGCTTAAAGGAGAAGGTGACATTGTCCAGCTCTGACAGGGTCACCCAGATGTCCTCCAGCATGGTCCGTTCCTCCTTCTGCAGGAAGAAGACAGCGCGGAGGAGTCTCAGATGCCAATCCTGCCTCAGGGTTTCCTATCAAGATGCTGAATTCAACTCTAGTTGGCACTCCAGACTGTGGGCCCCCTGGGTGCCAGGTCCTAAGCGTGACTCTCCAGAGTGGATGTGAAATCATGGTGTGCTGTGTGGCTCGTCCTGCACCTTCAAGGGTCACAGAACCCATCTCTGCCTTCATTCGCTGAGTGCTCCTAGGAAAGTCACTGCCTCTCCTGCCTGGACCACCAACCAGGCTTCTACACTTAACCTTCTCAAACCTAACACACTCAAATAAAAATCCCCAATTCCTTCCTCAACCTCCCCCAGTCAGTCCCATGTCAACAAATAGCAGCAGCATTCACTCAGTCATCCAAGATCCAAACCTTTGACTTCTCAGTTTCTCTCCTGCTCACCCTGGGCCTGGTCCATCACCAAGTCTGATGGGTCGCCACTAAAACCTCCTCCAGACCCACCCACCTCCCTCCAGCTTCCCGGCCACCACCTGGGTTCAAGGGTCCACCGTCTCTCACCAAGATGACACCAGGTTTCCCTTTTGCCACTCTCTGCTCACAAACAATACATCCTACATGTCCTGTTTTGAAAACTTAACCCAAATTATATCACTCACCCAGCTGAAAGCCTCTGAACAGCTCCTCTGCTTCCAGAATAAAGTCTCAGGCCCTACAGATCAGGTCCCCCCAACTGCCCAGCCCCCTGCTGCTCCCCTCTGGCCACACCGCCCGCTCTTTGGGGCCTTGGTACACACTGGTCTCTTTGCCCTGCACAATCCTCCTCACACTGTCTGCCTGGATGGCTGAGGTCTCAGCTCAAGCATCACCGCCTTACATAGCCTGTCTCTGAAACCACCGAATCTAGGGGACAGCACCCACCAAGCTTCCTGCAGAGCTTCCCTTCTCTCCACCTCCCTTCCCTCCTCCATCCTTTCTTCTTCTCAAGCTGCTTCCCCCAACTAGAAAGTCAGCTTCAGGCCCCCAGGGCCAGCTCAGGGCCTGGCACATCGTAGTGTTTGGAGAATGAGGGAACTGGGCCCAGCGTCCCCATGTGAGAAGAGGAAGGGGAGGGCTGAGTGTTCCCTGCTTCCTCCTGGGCCCCAGCTTGTGCATTCTGGGAATCAAGTGACAGCCAATCTCCCACCAGGCAGGCACCTCGTGCAGCAGCAGCCAGCAGAGGATGCTCCAAGGCCAGGCCTCCCCACTAGCCAGTGGCAGGGGCTCCAGGAGCCAGCCTCAGAGGCACGGGTGACTCTCGGGGGCCTGGCTGGATGTGCAGGAGCATCTCTGGCTTCCACCACCCCACTCCCACCTCAGGCCCTCAGCTGTCACAACCAAAAACGTCTCCAGACATTGCCAAGTGTCCCCTAGTGGGAAACTGCCCTGGGCTGACACCTGCTCGTATGTAGCATGGATTCTATTACCTGTGTGTGCCTCCATCCCTCCCACTGGGAGAGAAGATCCCTGGTACAGGGACTCTGTTTTGTTCACTGCTGCACCTTCAGTGCCCATAAAACAGCACACAGGTGCCCAACAAATCGCAGCTGCGGGAATGACAAGATCTGGGGAGCCTGAGTGAGTGGGCAGGCACTCCCTCGCCCCGGCCTGGACGGGCACCAGCAGGTGGGCCAGCGGGGCCGCCCTGCCGCCCCACTCACCACTGCGGCCGGCGAGAGCAGGGACTGGCAGTGCAGCAGGACGCCCGTGGCCGCCACCTGCTCCAGCCACTTGCGGCTGGCGTCGCGGCTGCTCTCCTCGTACTCGCCGTTGTTGTTGTAGCGGTAGCCCAGGGCCGCCAGCAGCTGCTCGGAGAAGGTGCACACGGCGGCCACCAGGGCCTGGCAGAAGATCGCGTCTCTGCGCAGCTGCAGCTCTGTGTCTGGGGGCAGAGGGCAGGGGGCCTCGCTGAAGGGGTGCTCCCACACCACCAGGAGGCCCACACCCCAAAGCCCTGGGTCCAGGACCCCTCATGGAACCCCCAGCAAAGGGCGAACAATGGGTCAGAAATTATTTTTGGTGGGCATCCCAGCTACCAAAAGCCAATTCCGCAAAAATAAGTTCTCCAAAACGCAAGCCCATTGGCCAAAACTGTTCTCTCAGTGACTCATCTGCCTGCTTTGAAAACCAACCAACCAAAGAAACACCTTGTGATTTTCCCAAGACCCTCACCCTCAGCCATTTCTCCTCTCATTATGGGCTTCCTTGGCCTTGGCCAGTAGAATGCCAATGGTGCCAAGCTCTTCTGCTAAGCTCCACGTGTTCAGAAATGCTATTTAGCATTTTCTCTACACTGGAGAACTATGCTCTCTTCCTCCCCCTAGCTCTGCCCTTGCCCCTGTCCCTGGCCTTGCCATGGTTTGAGGAACTGGCCAGTTTCAAGCAATTGCTCTCTCAGCGTCCCAATCTTCTGGAAGGAATTATTTCCCTGGCCGGCTTCTGGCCAGTGAGTTTTCAGTGACCAAATTTGACCCAGATCCTACAGTAGCACCCCCTTGGCTGAGAATTTCTGGAAAGAAGAGAGGGATAGAGAAGGTCTCCAAGATTTTCCCACTACCTCCTCCCGCTTCCTCTTCCCCACTCTCCGCTGGGTGGAAGCCCCCAGGCTGGGGCTGAAGGCTCTACTGGCACAGGCCCCCCTAACATTGTCCTCTATCCCAGAGCCCTGTCAACATCTACCCAGGCCTGGGCAGTGCCACAGGACAGGGCTCCTGGCTCCAGTGCCCTGAGATTTGTCCCTTGGACACACGAGGAAGAAGCAAGTTTCAGGTAGATCGTGGAGGGCTCCAGGCCAAAGCGTTGCCTCCCCGAGTCCAGGCCCTGAGGGCATGGATGGTGAGCTTTGGGCGGTGGAAGAGGCCAGGCATGTGCCCCACACACACCTTTAAAGCCCTCACCTGTGCACTTCAGCAAGGCCAGGAGCAGCTGGTTCTTCCCATCTGGAAGGAGAAGGGAGAGAGAAACGGGGACAGGCTGGGATGGGGCAGCAAGAAGTGAGGGCAGGACTCAGCCCCTCCCCATGGCACCTCCCAAGGTGCTCTGACCCTTCGCAGCAAAGCCCTGGCACCCAAGGCTGTGCTCAAGGAGGTTTTATAGATTGTTAGGTGAACTCCAGGAACCCCTGACCTCAGGCAGTGGAACCCCAACCATAAGGCCCATCTGCACATGCAAGCTGCGGACACAGGCGGAACCAGCCCCTTTAACCCCTGGGCCATAGCCCCTGCCCCACAGCTTGTTCACATAAGTATGGGCACACTCACATGTACAACCTACGTACACACGTATCCAGACATACACTCACACATCAACACACAGCTGAGTGCATGCCACACACAGAGACACATATACTCATACACAGACTCACATATGCACACATAGGCACACATGCACCCACACAAGCACACACAGCAGACACCCAAGTGCACACCACACACGTGCACTCACATGCAGACTCACATACATATGTACACACACAGGTACACATGCATCCACACAGACACACAAACAACAGACACACAAGTGCACACACAAGACACAGACACACGCTCCTAATAGCCTCACATACATATTCTCATCCTACATGGGTACGGTCTGTCCTGCAAAAGAAAGTTCATTTCTTCCAGGCTGAACATCCTGGTCTCTTTTCTTCAAAAGATGCTCCTTGGCCCAGAAAGGGCTTAGAAAGATGTGGAAGGGCTTTGGATTTGGTTTCTTGGGGTGCCTTCTTCCCAGGGAGGACTGCAGGACTCAGGGCTGGGCAGGGTAAGAACGAGAGCAGCTGCGGTGGTGTGTGCTTGTCAGGACTCACCATGCCAGACACCAGGGCAGGACTCACCACACCAGGCAGCCAGGCCAGGACTCACCACGCCAGGCAGCCAGGGCACTGAGCACATGACCTGTGCTGACTCACTTAATCCTCTCGACCACATGGGTGGGAGGTGGCGCTGTGGGCACATTTGACACAGGAAGGAGCTAAGGCCAGAGGCTTCAAGGAACTCGCCATGATCGCACAGCCAGTAAGTGGGTGAGCTGGGATTCAAGCCCTGGTGGTCTGGACCCAGAGTCGACGCTCTTCACCAGTTACACTTTTGGAGAACAGGACAGATCAGAAGCAGCAGAGACTCCAACTCGAGGCTGCTGTTCCCCAGAGGAACAGCCCAGAGTCCTCTAATCTCCCACTGTCCTGGTCAAACATATCCCTCGTCCGCATCCTTCCAACCCAGGAATCTCAGACACAAAAGCCAGCAAGGGCCAGGCAGGTGACATAAGATGCGTGGAGCAGACGCCAAGCCACAGGGAGCGGTGGAGACTGGGGTGCACTGGAAAGCACCTTGGACCCACGTACAGAGAGCAGCCGCCACTCCTCTCCACCAAGGTAGGATGGGAGACTGGGCCTGGAATCACCAGATCTTCTGGTTATTCAAGAGTAGCCGGAAATCCAAGTTTTTATGTGAGAACCTCTGTCAAGCTGGCAGCAGAGTCACAGTTTCTGCTGCTGCAGCATCAAAACCCATCTGTGGGCCCGAATCTGGTCAGTGGGCTGCCAGCCTGTGTCCCTCCTACCCTGACAATAACAGGAACACACACATCCACTGTTTTGGAAGCTGAGAAAGACCAGGTTCAGCCTTTTCAGCCTCCAAAACCAGAGCTTTGTTTAGTTTGGTTTTGTTTCTGTTTTTTGTTTTGGTAGAGACAGGGTCTATGTTGCCCAGGCTGGTGTCAAACTCCTGGGCTCAAGTCATGTCCTGCCCAGGGCAGGACACTCAGCTGACAGAGGGCATCACTTCTCTTGTCCTCTCCCTGGGCATGGAGAAACAGGGGTCGCAGAGCTGGATCCATTCTTAATTCTCTCGTTCCACACCAAAGGCCACGGCCCCCTCCCCACTATGATGCACCCTCCCTGCCCACCGACCTTCCACGTATCTCTGAATGTTGTCCACCAGGGTCTTGATGGAGTTGGGGAGGTTCCAGGGGTCCTCCTGGATGCTGATCTGGATCAGGCTCCGGCCACGGATTGTACACTCTTCTTTCTGTTTAAACTCTGGGGCAGGAAAGTGGCATGAGGGCCAGGGAAGGGACGGAGGTAGCTTTGGAGAATGGTGGCACAAAGGCCTATGTCCCATCACAGATCCCAGAGCTCATAATCCTAGATCAAGGGAGCTGGCAAGACTCCTGGGCATTATCTGGTCCACAGAGGGTAAGTGTGCTACTATGTCATGGTACCACACCCATGGCAGACATCACTCATCAATCTCAGCACTCCTTCCTGCTCTCTGAGACCAGGACTCCCCACAGCTACCTCCAATCCATTGCAGACCTCACAAATCAATCATGGCTTTCCTTTCGTCTAAACCTGGATGTTGTAGCCACAGAAGGATTCTCAGGAACTACCTCCTCACAGCCACAACCAATTGAGACGGCACATGAGTTCTAACCCTTTCCCTACACAGAGGAGGAAGCCCACATACAGAGTGGGAAAGTGACATGCCTTAAGTCACACAACTGGGCAGTTATAGCGCTGGGACTTGCCTCTGCCCCACCATTCAGACGCCAGGAAGACAAAGGCCCCTGCAAAAGACAAAGGCCTCTTTCCTCCTGCAAGGTCCCAGTTTCGGAGATAATTGCGGGTTTGCTGTTTCTGCTTTCTGAGGTCCATCCCTGAAGACTGATCCTGAGACAGCAGAACGTGCAGCTGCGCTGGGGAGCCCCAAGTCCTCACCACTTCCCACCCTTTCTTGGTGGCAAGAAAGGGTGCCCATCTGCATTTCTATCTCCTACAATCTCACTGGGAGCTCCTTGAGGTCAGGGCAGTATCAAATTCATCTCAGGGTCTCCAGTGCCCAGTACAAGGCCTGGCACAAGCTGGTTCTGGGAAATTATTTACTGGATGTACAGAAGCATGAATAGACAGGCAGATGGGTGAATGGGTAGAAGGGTGAAAGAGTGGGCACATGGATGGAAGGAGGGAAGGATGGATGGATGGACAGACAAGCAGATGGATGGATGGAGGGATGGATAGGTGGGTGGATGGATGGGTGGGTGGGTGGTTGGATGGATGGATAGATGGTGAATGGGTAGCTGGGTGGATGGGTGGGTGGGTGGATGAGTGGGTGAATGGATGGATGGATGGCTAGATGATAAATGGATGAGTGGATGGATGGATGGGTGGGTGGGTGGAGGGATGGATGGATGGATGGATTGATGGTGGGAGGGTAGATGGCTGGATGGATGGATAGTATGCTGGGTGGATGAGTAGGGTGGGTAGGTGGGTAAATGGGAGGAAAGGTAAGTGGGAGAACATACAAAATTTCAATCCTTCTCTCTCAATCATTTCAAGAAGAAAGTCTCAATTTGGTGCTGGTAAGCCCTTAACACTTCTTCAATTCACAAATCCCTCTCTTAAATGAAGAACAAGGAGCCCTTGGCAGGCAACAGTGCCTAACTGCAGTGTAATGATATTTTGTTGCTGTTGTTCACATTTAATTTATCATTATGGTTTATCACAAATTTTTGGCATATTATACTGGCTTTTCATACATAGGTTGTTCAATAAGGTCCTTTCAAAATTAAGAGCAATACTTTTTGAAAAGTGACATCAATAATAAGAAAAAAATGAGTATGGTTTAAAAGACATGAAGGAAGACTGGGCACAGTGGCTCACGCCTGGAATCCCAGCACTTTGGGAGGCCAAGGCAGCAGGATCACTTGATACCAGGAGTTCAAAACCAGCCTTGGCTACAGGGCAAAACCATGCCTCTACAAAAATAAATAAATAAAATAAAATAATAAAAAATAAAAAATTAGCCAGGAGAAGTGGTGTGCACCTGTAGTCCCAGCTACTTAGGATAGGAGGCTGAGTTGTGAGGAAAACTTGAGCCTGGGAGGTCAACGCTGCAGTGAGCTGTGATCACACTATTGCACTCCAGCCTGAGTGACAGAGTGAGACCCTTTCTCCAAAAAGCAAGACGGAAAGGAAGGGAACGGAACGGAAAGGAAAGGAAAGGAAAGAAAACCAAAAGAAAAAGGAAAAGAACCATTCTTGGCTCAGAGTCTACAAAAACAGGCCACGGGCTGGATGTGCCCCAAGGGCTAAAATCACTGTCCCCTGGATGATCCCCACAGTCGTTCAGCAGTAGAGGGGCAGAGCTGAGCATGAGCCCAGGCATCCCCCGCCCCCCCACCCCCGTCTAACACCCTTCTCCATCGCAGGCTGTCTCCGTGGATGCTGGCTATCCCCTCACCTTGTAAGCTGTGGTTCATGGGGAAATGCCTGGTTTCTTCAAAAGCCCGGCTCATGACTGGTCCCTTGAGGAGAGCATTGATGGAGTCCACCTGGGTGGCAAGAAGCCCCGGGTTGGTTTGGGCCCCATGGCCCTACACATTGCAGATGTCTGGGAACCACAGCCCCCGGGTCACAGGCCCTCCCCAGGTGTGACAGGAGGAACCCAAAGTTGCACCAGGAGTGGGGCAAAGTTCCTACCTGGTTAAAGAGGTGCTCCAGGCAGCCATGAAGCTTGTCCTGCTTGTCAGATGGGATTCGCATGTCACAGGGCAGTTCATCTCCTTGGCGGGAGGTAGAAGTAACAGCCATCAGTCGTTTCTGCCCCACCTCACACCATCCCCAGCACTTTCCCAAGAAGGGGATACAGCTACAGAACTCCAAACCCACAGGGGATCTGGAGTCTGAAGACCAGGCCCTGGCTGTGAGCCACAGGGAAAATCGCCTGACCTCTCTGAGCCTCAGTTTCTTCATCTGCAAAATGGACAACAGGCACTAACGCATGACAAGATTGTAAAGCACTGCTTTTTGTAAAGCACTGACTGTAAAGCACTGTTTCCATTCTGCAAATGAGGGACTGAGGAACAGACAGAAGGAACTGGATGCCGCGTATCCTGATTCCTTGCTCAGTTGGTTCAGTTACATCAGCTGTCACACCCAACTCCTTCCTAGAGGCTCTTGGGGCCAGTTTGTGCAGCTGACTGTCTTAGGTGATGAAATAAGTATCTAAAGTTCAGCAATTTCTTCCATTGTACTTGAGCTTCTTTTTCTTCTGTTCATTGAAGTATAATTAAAATTAAATTGTTACGCACAGACTATCTCTGAAAGGACACGCAAGACTGTAGTGACAGTGGGAACAGCAGTGACAGCCTGAGAACCAAGGGTTTTGGGGGAGACTTGTCACCGTGCACCCTCTGGGGCCTTCTGAATTACGCACCATGTGGATACACAACCCAACTTGCAAAATGAACTGCTTTGAAGTCTGAAGTAAACAAGACTAAAATAAAAAGCAATTTCAGGCTTTCAGTAATGCCTTTAATCCCAGCAATTTGGGAGGCCGGGGCAGGTGGATCACAAGGTCAAGAGATCGAGACCATCCTGGCCAATATGGTGAAACCCCATCTCTACTAAAAATATAAAAATTATCTGAATGTGGTGGCAGGCACCTGCAGTCCCAGCTACTCAGGAGGCTGAGGCAGGAGAATCGCTTGAACCCGGGAGGCGGAGGTTGCAGTGAGCTGAGATTGTGCCCTTGCACTCCAGCCTGGCGACAGAGTGAGACTCTGTCTCAAAAAAATAAAAATTTTAAAAAAAGTTGTAAGTACAGTATGATCTAATTTATAAAATATTGTCTATGTCTGTCTGTCCATCCATCCACCCACCTGCCCATCCATGCATTCACAGGCCCCACCAATGAGCTCCAAATGCTGGCGAGGGTCATTTCCGGGGGAGATGATGAGACTCTCATTCATTTTTATGGACTTCTTTTTGTTGTTTCTTTGTTTGCTTGTTTCTTGAGATGGAGTCTCACTCTGCCACCCAGGCTGGAGTGCATGGCGTGATCTCAGCCCACTGCAACCTCCCTCTCCCAGGTTCAAGTGATTCTCCTGCCTCAGCCTCTTGAGTAGCTGGCATTACAGGCGTGCACCACCACACCCAGTTAATTATTGTATTTTTAGTAGAGACGGGGTTTCACCATGTTGGCCAGGCTGGTCTCAAACTCCTGACCTCAAATGATCCACCAGCCTCGGCCTCCCAAAGCGCTGGGATTACAGGCGTGAGCCACCATGCCCGGGCTTAGGTACTTCTTTGAACTGCTCCGTGTCGTTTGGATTTTTGGTTTGCACACGTATCATTTTTACATAAACCATGAAGTCACCCTGTTTAGTTGTCAGCTCACTCATCACAACACTCATCACACATGAAGCATACAGAATTGCACCACGCATGCCTCTATTTGCTCCATCTCCATGACATTCACGGAGAACGTCAGCTCCAACAGGGCTGAGATGTTTGTTTCGTTCACTGTCGCATTCCCAGTG
This sequence comes from Rhinopithecus roxellana, assembly GCF_007565055.1. Classification (NCBI taxonomy): domain Eukaryota; kingdom Metazoa; phylum Chordata; class Mammalia; order Primates; family Cercopithecidae; genus Rhinopithecus; species Rhinopithecus roxellana. Next base: position 122,116,497 of record NC_044561.1, read on the forward strand.
CCTGGCACATAATACGGGCTCAAGAAATACTTGCTGAATGAGTGAATGGAAGGAAGTCAAGTACAGGACCACGCAAATAAAATACAAAACAACATAACGCAGGGGAAAGTATAATAAAATAAACTAAAACTAAATCTCATGGGGAGGAACCTCTCTCCCTGAGCACGGGCCGCTGCCGCTCCACTCACCAGACCCCATCTCGTCGCTGCCCAGGTAGGAGCTGTTACTTCTTACGCTGGTGTAGGACAGGACCGAGTCCCGATTGCTGTTACACTCGCTGCAAAGGGGCCCAGAGAAGGGGCTGAGTCACCCTGAGTTCAGGCCATCTGATCCTGGCACCCGAAACCCACTTCCTACAGTGTAGACAAAATCCCTGGGCCCTCGGGTGGACATACAGCTCAGAGGGGGCATCGAGCACCGGTCCCGGGCCCCAAAGGCAGGGAAGGCCGGCCTGGTGGTTTTCCTTGCCTGAGGGCTGGGAAACGTTTCTAGGCTCTAGCACGGAAACACAGAAATAGGAGGATGGTGAATCCTTTTCACTGAGGTGTCACTCTGTCCAGTGTCCCCAAGGGACAGCCTTGCCCTGAGACACCTGCCTATTCCACACGGCTCTGTCTTCCGTCTCCCCAGCCCCTAGCCTGGCTGGAAACCTCATGAGGACACGGACTGGATCAGATTCACTACGGCCCAGGAACTCGGAAGGTGTGGGAGATTAAAACTCACGATCCTGATATTTTTCCTCCACCTTTTTGAAAATTAAAGGAAAAACTGGAGGACCCAAAAATGTAAGAATGAAATCCCAGAGAGACGGCGAAATCTGAGACTACGGACATGAGGCTCTGAGGACACACAATGCCACAGCAGCCAGAGCATCTCGTTCTACAGACACCAGGCGAGCCAGAAATGGGGGGTCAGGCAGATCCCTTGACAACCGAAAGAACATTCACACTGGGAGAGCTGGGGGGAAGGTCTGTCTTCTCAAACTGTATCACTTCTGATTTTTGCTCACTAAAGCACCCTTCTAAGATTCCACTGTAACCACCGTGGGCAAATGTGAGGTCACATTTGTGGGCAAATTCACTGGGACCACAGTGTCTGTTTATCTGTAGGAAGGAATTAAACTGACCCACTATATGGCTTCCTACAGGAATCTGAGTTTTAGTCTATTTAACCCACTAATTAGGACCTCACTGATCTTGTTATAATTAACCAGTAGAAAATTTAGATCTTCTCAGGTTAGGAGGGGAAAGACGTGCGCTCTTCCTCCTTGGACCAAATAAACATAAATAGTGTTTGTTTCAGAAACCACATGTCTTACACTGAGTTTTCAAACACACCACGGAATCTTGCCCTTGAGCCTGACAACATCGTGTCAGCATGTGTGGGGTGACACCGAGGCAGAACAGATGGGTCCATGGAGGGCAGATCCTAAAATGTCAGCTTTGTGACTGGGGAGCCTAAATGGGTTTTGGGGGCTCAGGGGGCTCAGAAAATCCCCCAGAACCACGCTATGAACAACAGCACCCTGAGCCCACTGCACCCTGGGAAGTGTCCACTGACGTTGCCACAATCCGTGGCCTCACCTCTCTGCGGCCATCCCCGTCTAACCCCAGCCCCCCGACAGCGACACCCACCTGTAGGAATCGCGGTAACTCATGGTGTCGTGCCCTGAGTCCTCCTGGTCCTCCTCAGCCACCTTGAAGCACACTTTCTTGATGCCCCCATGGTCACTCCTGTCCATCTCGCTCTCTTCACTGACCAGGGGCAGGGAGGAGGCCTCCTCAGCCAAGGACGCATCGCAGGACCCACCCGAGGTGGGCTCTGTGATGGTGGACAGCAGCCTACGGGAGCAAAGACCTTGAAGTCAAAGATACAGGCATGGCCCTTTGTGTCACTTTCCTGAAAATCCCACCAGCAGCTGCAGGTGTGAGCACTGGCCCTCCTGTTGCAGGTGGGAGACGTGCAAGTTCTTTCACAGTCAAGCTACACAAGGCTCTCCCAGAATGTGGGCCAGGAAGCTTTTGCTGTAGAGACCCTGGGAGCAAATCCTTCCAGCTCGATAGGCTGCACGGTCTCATGACAACCACTCAACCTGCTGTTGCAGTGGGACAGACCTGGACAGTGTGGAAGCAAGTGGGCATGGCTGTGTTCCAATGACACCTTGTTTAAAAATGAAAACAACTGGCTGGGCGCGGTGGCTCACGCCTGTAATCCCAGCACTTTGGGAGGCCGAGGCGGGCTGATCACCTGAGGTCAGGAGTTTAAGACCAGTCTGGTCAACATGGCGAAACGCCGTCTCTACTAAAAAACAAAAATTAGCTGGGTGTGGTAGTGGGTGCCTGTAATCCCAGCAACTCGGGAGGCTGAGGTAGGAGAATCACTTGAACCCAGGAAGCAGAGGTTCCAGTTAGCCAAGATTGCACCACAAGGCTGGGAGACAGAGCAAGACTCCATCTCAAAAAAAAAAAAGAAAAGAAAAGAAAAGAAAACCACAAACTGAAGTCTAGACTGGGCCCTGGGCCATAGTTCATCAATCCCCACTGTAGGGTGTGATGGTTAAGAGCACAGGTTTTGAAGTTAGCTAAACCCCCAGATTCAAATCCTAATATTGTCATTTCCTAGCTTAGAGACCTAAAGCAAATTATTTAAACTCTTGGAGACTCAGTTCCCTCAAATGTAAAATGGGATCATATCAGTATCTATATCTTAGGCTTCGGTGACAATTAAGGAAGCTAAAACGTGTAAACAGGCTAGGCCCAGTGGCTCACGCCTGTAATCCCAACACTTTGGGAGGCTGAGGCAGGAAGGTCTCTTTAGCCCAAGACTTCAATACCAGCTGTGAGACCGCCTCTCTGTAAGAAATACAAAAATTAGCCAGGCATGGTGGCATGTGCTTGTAGTCCTAGTTACTTCGGAGGTTGAGGCAGGAGGATCACTTGAGCCCAGGAGTTCGAGGCTGTGGTGAGATATGATCACACCATCACACTCTAGCCTGGGTGACAGTTGGATAAAGTACTCAGAACAGTGTCTCTGCTGGGCGTGGTGGCTCACATCTGTAATCCCAGCACTTCAGGAGGCTGAGGCGGGTAGATCACGAGGTCAAGAGATCAAGACCATCCTGGCCAACACGGGGAAACCCCATCTCTACTAAAAATAGAACAACTAGCTGGGGGTGGTGGTGCATGCCTGTAGTCCCAGCTACTCAGGAGGCTGAGGCAGGAGAATCGCTTGAACCCGGGAGACAGAGGTTGCAGTGAGCCGAGATCACACCACTGTACTCCAGCCTGGTGACAGAGCAAGACAACATCTCAAAAAAAAAAACAAAAAAACAAAAAAAAAATAACAGTGTCTCGTGCCTTCTAAGTGAGCAGTGATCAGTAAGTCCTGGCTGGATGTAATCCCACCATGTCTCCACAAAGTCAGTAGCATGATTAGCCTCACTTGACAAACGAGGAAACCAAGGCTCAGAGAGGTTAAGTGACTTGCCTAAGTTTGCACAATGGATAAGCAGCAGGGCCAGGATTTGAACCCAGGCCTCCTGGCTCCAGAGCCTACATTCTTTTTTCCCCTTATCATGGAACATTTCCATCATACACAAAAGTAGAGAGTATATGATGAACCCAGCTATCCAACAGGCAGCTTCAACAACAAACAGCCACTCAGGGTCCACCTTGTTTCCTCCATTATCCCCATCATCACTTTTTATTTCCCTGGAGCATTTTTGTTTTGTTTTGTTTTGTTTTGTTTTGAGACAAGGTCTCGCTCTTTCACCCAGGCTGGAGAGCACTGGCGCAATCATGGATCACTACAGCCTCGATCTCCTGGGCTCGAGTCATCCTGCCTCAGTACCCTGAGGAGCTGGGACAACAGGTGTATGCCACCACACCTGGCTAATTTTCGAATTTTTTTTTAATAGAGATAGGGTTTCATTACGTTGCCCAGGCTGGTCTCAAACTCCTGGGCTCACGCAGTCCTTCCAACTCAGCTTCCCAAAGTGCTGAAATTACAGGCATGAGCCACCATGCCCAGCTCACTGGAGTATTTAAAACAAGTCCAAGATAGCATGTAATTCCCCCATACCTACTTCCATGGATGTCTCTAATACATATAGACTTCCTTTTAAACATGTGGTTCTCAACTGGGGGCAATTTTGCCCCCTAGGAAACCTTTAGCTATGTCCAAAGACACTGCTACTTGTCTCAACTGAAGAGGAATTTTGCTACCAGTATCTCGTAGGTAGAGACCCCAGATGCTGCTGAACATCCTCCAATGCCCAGGACAGCTCCCCAGCCAGAAATAATCCAGCCCCAAATGTCACCAGTGTCAAGGGTGAGAGACACTGTTTTACACAGGACCACACTGCTCGACCGTGCCTAAGAGAATGGAGGAGTCCTCAATACCATCGAGCACCCAGTCTGTGGACAAACATCGCTGATTGTCTCAAAATGCCTCCTCACGTGGACGAGCTAGAAACAGATCCCTAAGCAGGTTCAGACGCTGCATCTGGCGGGTCCGTCTCTTGAGTCTCTTTCATCTCTAACAGTTCCTCTTCCCCACACCTGTTTCCCCATCATTCGTTGAAGAAGCCAGGTCATTTGCCACATAGAATCACCCACCCTCCAGATTAGGCCAGATGCCTCCCCAAGGTGCCAATGAACCACCCTCTGCATCACATCCTAGAGCTGAGTAGGGAGACCTCGAGCCTCCATGAGATGACAGCTCCGTATCTGCGGACAAGAGCCTCGTGGGCGGGGCTGCGTGTGTGTCCTGGTGTATTGCAGCAAACGGACGGCTTGTCCTCACTTTCTGTGATGTGAAAATTATAAAGTTCCCCCCAGAATCTTTCAGCAGACAGTTTTAGCCTCGCTGATGAGTGCTGCCTATATCCATGGTATTTCATTAGAACCGTGGTTCTCAGTCGGGATGATTTTCCCCGCAGGGGGTATTTGGCAATGTCTGAAGACATTTTTGGTTGTCACAATCGGGGGAGAGGTGCCACTGGCATCTAGTGGATAGATGACAAAGATACTGCTAAATAGTCTACATAATGTCCAGGACAGCAGTCCCCCTCCCACCACCCACTACAAGGATGATGCTACCCACGTGTCAATAAGGCCAGGACTGAGAACACCTCTCCCCCTCCCCCCCACGTGCTCCGGACACCCCCGGCCAGCGCTCACCTGTTGATCTGGGTGACATACTGCTTCATCTCCTTCAGGGCTACATCTAGCTTGGTGAAGAGCTGCAGGTAGGCATCCTGGATCTCACGGTCCTCTTGCTTGAGCAGGAAGCTCAGGCCCCGGTCTTCCTGGCCAAGGGTCCCACTGGCTGGCCCGAAGCTGCCATCGTGGGGACCCTGGCCTTGGGGATCACCCTCTTCAGCAGGCAAGCACTTCCAGGAGGGGGCAGCCATGGTGGTGATGCAGTGCTGGGTGTAGGACATGGGGTTCAGGTGGCCTACAGTGGAGGAAGGGAGAGCTCACTGGAAAACAGCCACCAGCACCCACGGGGCCTCTGGGCAGAACAATACAAACCCATTTCAAGGATCCCAATGAAGGAGAAAAATTTCCCCTTTAAATACTCTTAATCCATTTGGTTACTTCAAGAAGAATGTTCCAGGCTGGTGCTAATATGCTCTTAACTACTGTGATCTTCTTGCTGCCTGCAATGCAGACATGATGGCTGGTATCCCAGCAGACATCATCATCCACGAGGCATAAAGCCACATCTAGAGATGCTGCCCCACAGAGAAGGTCATCCCTGATGACCATGGAGCCACCATTCCAGCCCTGGACAGCTGACCTCCAGACAAGTTTCTAAGTATCTGGAGTGCAACATCTGAACCCAGTTTCTAATAGACACACGCAGGTACCTTGCTCCGGGTCAAGGCCGATGAGGGAGGGTTTGCGTCCAAAGCGGATGCTGAAGGACCTGCCCACTGAGGGGGTGGTCTTGGGGTAGGACACTTCCATGAGGTTGATGTGGCAATTGGTGGGGCAGAAGTCCAGGCCACACAGCGGGTGGGGCTCCAGGGGGGCTTGTTTGAAGGGTGGGCTGACCCTGCTCTTCAGCTGGGCTGCAAACTGAGAAAGTGGAGGCCGTAAAGTTGTGAGTCACAGGGCAGGATCTGGAAATAATGGCCCACACCCAGTACCCACTTTATCCTGGCCTAGGCCAGATGCTCACAGTGGGACAAAATGCCAGTAGCTCCAAATGAGAAGGGGAACCCCTGGACCGTGTTTCATGGCTCCAGACTGCAGGGAAAGCCTGGAGGAACCCAAGGCCTCTGGGTGCCCACCTCATGCATGGCTCCATTTTGGCTGCCCCTGAGCCATCCTTGAAGCATTGTCTCTGCCCCACCCTCAGTTCATGAGGTTCAGGGTCAACGTGCCTCTCCATCCCTATGGCAACTGGAACCGGATGAGGCACATGACCTAAGCCAAGCCAACAGAGCTCCCTCCGAGTTAATTTTTTCCTGGGCTCACTAAGGCTAGAGCTATCAAGGGCCAACGTGTCCCCCTCCACCACAAGAGAAGGGCCTGCCTGAGAGTGAACCCAACACAAAGGAAAACGAAGCCAGGAGATGCAGAGAGGCCACGCTGCTATGATGTGGTAAGTTCACCTCCGCCCTTTTCAGTAATACACACCATACATTCTCCTGTTTGTTTCAGCTGAGTTGGGATGGGCTTTGACATTTACAACCCATAGATCCCAGGCTGAGACGCTATGTCTGGGACCCGTGGTAGAGACCCCGGAGGGAGCAGGCAAGCACCTCCTGGTAGCAGGCAATCCTCTGGCCGATGCTCTCCAGCTTGGTGTCGCAGATGTTGCGGAACTCAAAGTGGGGCATGGTCACAATGGCGCTGCTCAGGGCCATGAGCCGCCCGCAGTTCTCCACGAAGACACTGTCATCGGCAGCAAAGGCCTCGAGGATCTGCAGAAATGTCAACAGCTACTGAGCACTCCCCGGGTGCTGGGCAGATCTTAAGCGGTTCACCCGCAGTGACTCCTGTACTACACGTAATACCCCCCAGGAAGTCAGGTCTGTTCGCCCGCAGTGACTCCTGTACCACTCGTAATACCCCCCAGGAAGTCAGGTCTGCTGCTGGCCCTTATTGCACAGGAGTAAACTGAGGCTAAAGGGACAAGCCACTCTCCACAGTCCCATGCTACCTAGTGGTAGGACAAGGACCAGAATTCAGGGCTCCAGGCTAAGCCTGAGGAAATGGGATTCAGGTGTCTCACCCAACTCCTTCTCCCAACCCCCTGATAAGAGACACTGGCTTCAATCCCCGAGGGTAGGGCAGGGTCAGGCAGTGCCCAAGGAGACCTTGGCAGTGAGGCCGAAGCAGCCGCGGGGCTCCACGATCTTCTCCAGCACGTGGCACCTGACGCCTGCCGTGCTCACGTACTCATACACCACGCCGTGTTCCAGGTGCACGTTGTCCACAGTCAGGCTGACCATGGGGCTGTCCTCACACAGGCTCAGCCGGGGACCCAGGGACAGCAGTGGGAAGGCTGGAAGCCAAAAGAGGTGACATCTGAGCAGACATCAGAGGGAGGGAGGAAGGCAAGGCAAGGAGGATTCTGGAGGAAGCCTTCCAGGCAGTGGGAACAGCAAGTACAAAGGCCCCGAGGCAGGAGTACATTCAGCCAGAGTAGCCGGAGCAGAGAGGAGAGTGGGGAAGTGATGGAAGGTGTTGGAGAGCCAGTCTGGACAAGATCACACAAGCCATCGAAGGCCTGGCCCTGAAGATGGAGGGAGCCATCGGAAGGTTCTCTTCTCATCTGGGGGAATAGCCCCTGGGAGGAAAGTAAGTCAGGACAGGGAGAGCCGTGAGCAGGCCATTGCCACCGTCTTGGTAAGAAATAATGGGGGCTTGGTCCAGGCAGCTGAAACAAGCAAGGAAACGGATTCTCCCTGAGAACCCCAAGGAGGACCGCAGCCCTGTGGACACCTTGATTTCAGCCCAGTGGGGCTCAGACTTCTGACCTCCAAAATTGTAAGTAGTAACTGTGTGTTGTTTAAGCTGCTGGGTTTGTGACACTTTGCTATAGCAACCATCAGAAACTGACATAACATCGCGGGCATCGTGACTGTGCACAGTGGTGCACACCTGTAATCCCAGCATTTTTGCGAGGCCAAGGCAAGAAGATCGCTTTAGCGCAGGAGTTAGAGACCAGCCTGGGCAACATAGGGAGATCTCACCTCTAAAAAAACTTCCAAAAATTAAAAAATTAGCCAAGTGTGATGGGGCACGCCTGTGATCCCAGCTACTCGGGAGGCTGAGGTGGGAGGATCACTGGAACCTGGGCGGTCGGGGCTGCAGTGAGCTGTGGTCACACCACTACGCTCCAGCCTGGGTGACAGAGCCAGACCCTGTCTCCAAAAAGAAAAAACAAACAAACCTGCTGGCATGGAGGTGGACTGGCTGGAGGAGAGGAGGTGAGGGGACACAGGAGAGGACCCAACCCCTCTGGAGTCTCAGTCCCTCTGGAAGCTCCTGTCACACCATGTCACGTCTGTTACCTGAGTCAGGCTGGTCTTCCTCCTGGGCCTGCTCGCCACTGGGGTCCTCACTGGCGGCCTCCTGGCTGGCTCGTGCTTCCTGGGCATCCTCATGGGTGTGGTATATCCACTGGTACAGGCCCTGCCAGAAGCCAGAGTAAGGGACAGCCATGGTGCCAGCAGGTAGGGAGGAGGGGATGGGGCCGAGGTGCAAACTGCCCCTGGGTTCCAGAGCTCTGGAAACTCACTGACCACCAGTCACATTCAGCCCTCACCGTGCACAGTCTATGCTCCCTACAGAGGCCAGGGGATGTGACAACGTGAAGCAGGGCCATGGGTGCAGACGTATTGTCTCTCCTGTGTCCCCAGGGTCAGGTGCCCAAAACACACACACTGAGTGAGCCAATGAATGAACCAGTGAGGGAATCTCGCCCTCCACCAGAACCCTGACCCCCAACCAAATGGAGTATCCACTTTCACCATCCGCTTGATTACGTGCCCAACATGCCTATGTGGTGAGGAGAGAGGGTCTGGTCACACCCATTTCACAGCTGTGAAAACTGAGACCCCCAGGTATCACAGCACAGCTCCTCTGGTTTAAGGAGGCAGCAGGAGCACAGAGTTCAGGCCCAGCTCCGCCCTGTTGGGTCAGCAGCCCCACCCAACTCACAACCAGTGGCACATGCAGGTTTTCTCCAGAGAAGAGAGGACAGGCCTCAGCCGCCTACCCCGACCCAGCAGGACTTCCCTGATGGCCCCAGCTGCTGGTCAACTCACCAGGGCCTCTTCGCGCCGACTCCGGAATGCCTGGAAGTGATCCAGGACCTCAGGGGCACCGTCGTTCATCACGTTGCTGCCATTGACCTTCAGAATGCACTGACCAGCACAGAGCCCTGCAGCCATGGCCTCGGAGCCTAAGGGGAACAGGAGAGCGTGAGGCTGGATGCCAGGCAAGGACAAGCAGCCCGCTGAACACTGTTCCCCCGCAAGACACACTCAAAGACTTCACCTCCAGCCCTCCCACCCCAGAGTCGCCCTCTGACCCATTCCAGTGCAAAGAATGGACTGACATTCCCATTTTGCAGAAGAAAAAACTGAGGTTCAGAGAAGTAGTAGCTGGCCCAAGGTCACGCAGCAAGGCAAATGGGATCCGATTTGGATCCGTTTCACTCTAGAGCCTCATCTCCTTTAAAGTCCTGCAGCCGCCTCGTGCTACTGAGCCAGGATCGGCCCCATTTGGCAGATAGGGTGACGGGCTGAGAGAGGCAAAGCCATGCTCTCTCGGTCGAATGAACAGAAGCCAGGATTCAAACTAGGCCTACCGCACTCCAAGGGCAAGGTTTTTCAGCTATTCCACAATCCCCAAACCGTAGGTCTTGAACCCAGGGGTTTTTCTAGTTCATGTGAAAGGTCTGGAAATGCAAACAAATGCCAAGCTTTGCCCAGACATGGGGCAATACCAGGCCCGAATGGTGTGGTGGTGCCAAGTACAGCCCCTGGGGACTCGCATGGCTTCAAACCCTGGCTCTGCCATAGACCGACCCTGGAACCTTCAGTAACTACCTTCACTCTCTGGAGCTCGGCTTCCTCATCTGTGAAATGAGAACGCTCATAATCCCTACTCAGAGGGTCCTGGGGAGATCCCATGAGTTAATACATGCAGCATTCAGCATCATGGCTGGCACTCAGTGAGTGCTCAAGAAATAGCACCTGTTTTATTCTTTTCACCTTCGTTGCCTATGAACACTTATTACTACCTATTACCAATATCTCTGCAGATGTTTTGAAGCAGGATTTCTCACCAAGGCACTGCTGATTTTTTGGGTGAGATAATTCTGTGTGACTCTCCGGGGCTGTCCTGTGCACTGCAGCATATTTAGCAGGATCCCTGGTCTACCCACTAACTGCCAGAAACACCCCCTCCCCAGTTACGACAAACAAAAATGTCTCCAGACAGAGCCAATGTCCTCTGGAGAGGAGGCTAAGGTGCCCCAAGGTGAGAATCACTGCTTTAAGGACAAAATGAAAACCTACTTTAAAATATTATCAAATTCTCAGTAGCCTTCTGTCATGGTATGCATTTTCTTTTTTTTTTTTTTTTTTTGAGACGGAGTCTTGCTCTGTCATCTGGGCTGGAGTGCAGTGGCCGGATCTCAGCTCACTGCAAGCTCCGCCTCCGTGGTTTACGCCATTCTCCTGCCTCAGCCTCCCCAGTAGCTGGGACTACAGGCACCCGCCACCTCACCCGGCTAGTTTTTTTTTGTATTTTTTAGTAGAGACGGGGTTTCACCATGTTAGCCAGGATGGTCTTGATCTCCTGACCTTGTGATCCGCCCATCTCGGCCTCCCAAAGTGCTGGGATTACAGGCTTGAGCCACAGCGCCCGGCCGCGCCCGGCCGGTATGCATTTTCTTAATGAATACCTAGTAAACGCACAACTATGACCACACAAGTGAACGATGTATGTTTAAACTTTAAAAAGGGAGGCACGGCCGGGCGCGGTGGCTCAAGCCTGTAATCCCAGCACTCTGGGAGGCCGAGACGGGCAGATCACGAGGTCAGGAGATCGAGACCATCCTGGCTAACATGGTGAAACCCCGTCTCTACTAAAAAATACAAAAAACTAGCCGGGCGAGGTGGCGGGCGCCTGTAGTCCCAGCTACTCCGGAGGCTGAGGCAGGAGAATGGCGTAAACCTGGGAGGCAGAGCTTGCAGTGAGCTGAGATCTGGCCACTGCACTCCAGCCCGGGCGAGAGCGAGACTCCGTCTCAAAAAAAGAAAAAAATAAAAAGGAGGCACTTAAATGCAGAAAAGTCTGAGGGCCCAGTATCATAGACCTACTTGCTTCCATCTCCAAGACATAGTGACACCTTTAATAGCACACAAGGAATAGGCAATGCAGAAAGCAGAGGTCTTGATCTGCTGGCCTTTCGGCTGGATCTGGCCACAGAAGTATTGAGGCAGAGCCGCCAGATTTGCATTTCTGGCTTCTCTTAGAAAATCAGGTCTGGTGAGAGTGGGCTCCCATTCCAGTCTGGCAATAAGGAGCTCCAGCTGAAGAGCCACTGCTCCTTCCAGAGTGAACACGTATTTTTCGCCTTGCCATAGTCCCCACCAGTCCCCACTGTCTTCCACTGGGATCGCTACCCACCTGTAGCCTACCTGATCCCAAGAGACATTTGTGTTTGCAAGTCTTGGCATCAGGCAAAGAAAATAAGTGCTGATGGTACGTTGTCTGGCAGAAGCCTAGAGTTCAGAAGGCTCTGAACTCCTGCCACACAGACAGACCGACCATCTCCTGCACCTTTCCCTTCTCTCCCTAGGCTCCCACTCACCTCTCCCCACAGCATAGACATACGGCGGGGCAGCTCCATGAATCTGGAAGCACAGTGTGTCCGGCTGGTCGGGGATTTTGATGATCCTGCAGCAGGTAGAAGAGGCAGGGAAAAAGGCCATGAGGAAAACCGGCATCGCTCCCAATAATCCCGGGGCCGACCCAGAGAGTGTCTGCCTTGGAAACACTGGGAAATTCAGCCCAAAATAGTAGTAGCAACACAGGCTTTCCAGCTCCCAAATATGGAAAGAAATGTCAATCAGGCAGATTGACCAGGATCCTTGATTAAGCACAACCCACTGGCCTGCCCTTGGAGCTTCTGTCCTCGCACAGAAACTCCAGACCACCCTCCCACACCTTCTCCATTGTTCTCCTGTCCTAAGGCCCTTAGAGGTGAGACCACCACTCCAGCCAGTCAATAGCTAAAGATTCGCAGGTGGGAGGGTGTGAAATGACCTGGTGGTACATCTTGGTGCCGACCCTAGAAAAACACCCACGCAAGTCCCCTAGGAAGGCAGGACTGGGCCATTCTGTGGATCAATCCCCAAAGCAGAGAGGCAGCACCTACCAGGGAGGGCAGTGGGTGTCACTGCTCCTGGAGCATCAGTGCCCTGCCCACATCCCCGTCTAGGGCATGTCTCCAACCCTGTGCTGCACAATCGTCCCTCCCATTCCCCCCTGCAGATAAAGCCGAGCTGGGAGCCTGCTCTCAAACCCAGGTGTTTCCACAGCTTTAAGCAGACACAGTCCACCTTGGTGCTTTCTGCCACTTCCACATACCAACCCATCTATCAACCACACTTTCCCTAAGTCAGCTCGCCTTTTTACTCAAATAATTGTATTTAAAACTTTCCACGCCTCCTGACAAGAGAAGATCTGTCTTAAATAAAAGGGAGAAGTGAAAAACCAGATGCATAATTTTTCAAAGAGAAAATGCTTTGCTTCCCGGTACCTACCCCTAGCATGGCTCTGCTCCTCCTGCCCCTGTTGGTGCATTCTGCTGACCACCACCTCCTCAGCTCCCCCTAGTGCCACCTTTGCCCCTGACAATCTGAGCTCCACTTGCAGCCACAGGACTTCGATCAGAAGCTTCAAATGACTCCCCATGGGTCCTTGCCAGGAGCCTCCAGGGCCTGGACCCCACTGCCCCACAGACCTCATTGCCTAGCCCTCCCTCTCACTCACTCACTGCTCCAGCCCCATCAGCTTCCTTCTGCTCCTCCAATGTGCCAGACACAGTGCCACTTCAGGGCCTCTGCCCTGGCTGCTTCCCCTGCCTGGAGCCCTGTTCATCCAGAAATCCCCTTGGCTCCTCCATGATCTGCTTCGGGTCTTCACCTCAACTCTCAGTGATGTCTCCCTGACGAACATCCCTCTGCACACTCTGGCCCCTTTCCCGGGTTTATAGAAACTTATCTGCGCCACGCTCACCAGCACAGGCTCAGCGTGTGTCTTACTTCTCTATCTGCACATCGTCTGTCTCCTGTTCCCTCCCGCAGCTAGATCTGAGATCTATGAATGGCAGGAACTACATGCATCTCCACATGGCTGGATTCCCAGGGCCCAAACTGCCACCAGCACAGAGTAGCACTCTATAAACATCTGCCGAATGAATGAAGGTTCAGCTTGTGTCATGTGCCTCCAGCAATGGGTCCCAGCCATGGGGGACCAGGACAGTTCATGCCACCCCCAGCCCTCGGCCACCACTCACCCTGAGAGGCAGGGCTGCTGGACACCCTGCCCCAGGATACTCACTCTTTGGCCTTGGTGGCCACTAGGAGGCGCAGAGGGCGGCGGGAGCAGAAGGACTGGTTGAGGATGGACTCCACCTCCGAAAAGGGCCGCAGGAACACCAGGTCCTCATTGATGGAGTAGATCTTCCTCCCCACCTGCAGGCCGGCCATCTGGGCAGGGGTGGCAGGGGACAGACGTGCACACCGGTCACTAAGCTCCTTCCCTCCTCATCAAGGAAGCTCAAATGTGTTCGGCAGAAAGGTGCTGGCCCAAGGGATCTGGCAGGACTGGGTGACTGTGTGCTGTCTATGGTAAGCAGTTGAAGGGCACAAGGCACCTGGTTCTGCCTCACGAGCCACAAAGGGAAGCTCATGGGAGGGCAGCTGGGAAAGGTGTTCCTCCTGAGGGGAAACTCTGCTGGGGCCTGACCCTGTTGTGTGGGGACATGAGAGTCACACCAGGGTGGCCACCTTGTGTCTGTGAGGGCCTGGCCAAGAAAGATGAAGACATGCTGACCTGAACCAAGATTCACAACCACCTCCTTCCAACCGCTGACATCACTGGCAAGGTCAGCTCAGCCGCTCCAGCCATGGGTATGTGGCTACTTGCAGCCCAAAGCATTCCTAATTGCCACAGGGGCAAGCTGGGCTTCAGCCAGCATGGCAGGTGCATCTCCCCCACCCACCTCCACACGCCCCAGGAGAAGCTGGAAGGCCCCAGGGCTGAATCCTTGGTCAGCCACACCCTCACTCTCCTAACCTATCCTCCTCTAGGCTTTGCATGGGACAGCAACAGGTTTATCTTATTCAAGCCTCTGTGACTTGTTGCAGAAAACTGAGAAACCTGCTTTTTGGCTGTACCTCCCCACAGCGTCCAGCAGAGGGCAGCGGTGGAACACACCAGGGCCCTGGGCCTCTGCACTCACTCCCAGCTCCTGCAGCCACTGCAGACAGTGGGTAATGGACTCAGTTTATCCACGTGGGCAGTAAGAGAAGAGGAGCCAGCGATCATTCTAGTATCTCCTGGGCTTGGCTGCCTCAAGGACGGTGAAGACAGACACTCCGCCCTGCCACTTGCACACATTCCCTGCCAGCTCCCCCGAGGGCCTCACCTCGGCCAGCGAGCCCCTCTGGACGGTCTTCACCACCACAGCTTTGTTCTTCTCCTCGATGTCGAAGCCATAGTCCTCCTCCTGGGGCAGGATCTGGGGGCCCAGGACAAAAGGAACCCAGTTGGGGAGCGAGGTGGGCCTGCAGCCAGCCCCACCACGGCCCCCACAGGACCATGACCTCGTCCCAGGTCTAGTAGGGAAGCAGCTAGATCCAGGCCGGGTGAGACAGAGCAAAATGCAAACAGCATCTGGCACAGAGCTGGTGCTCACTCTGTGCCTGCCACTGGCTTAACGAATCACACAGATCCAAAGGTGTCCAGCCACCAAGAATGTGGAGTTAGGGAATTCAGGGAGCAGCGGTCCCACCCGAGGGCAGGATGGCAGGCATGCTGGAAACAGGTCTGGGGGTTCCCCAGTCGGGGGGATACAGGGAAAGGCACTCATTCTGTCAACAGAGATTGACTGAGATGCTGCCCATCACACAAGCCAGGCAGTTCTCATGGGTGCTGGAGTCACCATTTAGAACAAGACAAACAGGCCCAGCCCGGCTTAGTCGGGGAGGCAGACTATAAACGAATAAACAAAGAAACATAGGATGTGATGCAGGGAGTACACATAGTTGGAATTAAAGCACTTAATGGGATAGGGCACGGCAAGCAGGCAGAGGAGGTGCTACCGGAGCTGAGGCCTAAAAGAAATGAAAAACAAACTTCATTAAGAGTGCAGGAACATGCTCCAGGCAGCAGGCACAACACATACAAAAGTCCTGAGGGAGGCCCCAAGGCACTGGAGAGTAAGAAAAGAGATCAGGAGGT
The DNA here is from genome assembly GCF_007565055.1 of Rhinopithecus roxellana. NCBI lineage: Eukaryota > Metazoa > Chordata > Mammalia > Primates > Cercopithecidae > Rhinopithecus > Rhinopithecus roxellana. Next base: position 122,132,000 of record NC_044561.1, read on the forward strand.
CAGCCACAATGGCTCATGCTTGTAATCCCAGCACTTTGGGAGGCCAAGATAGGTTGATCACTTGATCCTAGGAGTTCAAGACCAGACTGGGCAACATAGCAAAACCCTATCTTTATAAAAAATACAAAAATTAGCTGGGTGTGGTGGCGCAGGCCTATTATCCTAGCTACTGGGGAGGTGGAGGAAAGGAGAGAGGAGAGAGGGGAGGGGAGAGAGAGGAAGGGAGGGGAGAGAGGGGAATGGAGGGGAGAGAGGGGAATGGAGGGGAGGCGAGGGGAGAAAGAAAGTGGAGGCGAGGAGGGAGGGAGGGAAGGAGGGAGGGAGGGATGAAGGAAGGAAGGAAGGAAGGAAGGAAGGAAGGAAGGAAGGAAGGAAGGAAGGAAGGAAGGAAGGAAGGAAGGAAGGAAGGGCGCAAGAGAGACAGAAAGAAGAAAAGAAAAGAGAAAAGAAGAGAGAGGAAGGAAGCAGGAAGGGAAAGAGGAAAGAGGGAAGGGGAGGGGAGGGGAGTGAGAGGTTGAATTTTATCCTAAGTGTGACAGGAAGCACTGGGGGACTTTACAGTGAGAGGAATGAAATCAGAGGGAACAGCAGTCCCTGCAGTACTACGGGATAGAAGTTAATGGAGCCATCTTCATATGAGTCAGGCTTCAGCTCCAATCCTGGCGGTAGCCAGAGACCTAACTTCTCTAAGCGTCTGTCTTGACTGCCTGCTGCAGGCCAAGTGTTAAGATGGGGGCTGCCGTGGGGTATGCGGGATGAGTTGCTTCAGGAGGCCAACCTCTCTATACAATGTACGGGGAGGGGACAGGAGAGGCAAGGGAACAGGAAGGGAGACCTGAAAGCCCAATCTCTTTTGTTAGGAGGGTAGTCTCAGCCAGTGATACAGCCTGGCCTCTTTGCAGAGTTGTCCCCTAACACCTAGAATCCACCTATTCTGGTACTCCAAGCTGAGCCCCCTTCTCTGTGCATAGCCAGAAGGTCACCCAGCTCCCATGCCTGCAAGGGGCTCGGGCAAGGAAGGGACAGCAGCTCAGCTGTGCTCCTACCAGCAGGCGCTTGGCCAGAATGTTCTCCACCAGCTTGAAGTCATTGCGAAGCTGTTTGTTCTTGCTGCTGGTCCCCTCCATCTCCTCGTCAGCATGGAAGCGGAAGTACTGGGACTCATCCCTGAACTCGCTCTTCTCCAGCACTGCAGATCCACAGATGTGCACTCAGTGGTCAGATTCACGTGGGAAAGTTTCAGCCATGTTTGCCAACTGGCAGGCACAGGCTGGAACTAGGCCATGGACACATTTGGTTTGGCAAACACTATTCTATTAAAATGGAATCAAATGCCAACACTAACATATTAGGATATTTCACAAAGTGATCTGGCTTTCTGACTTCTCTTGAAAAGCCTGAACTTGCCTCACCTGCTATAAAAAGATATTAATATGTTACAAAGCCATAGTAACAAACACAGTGTGGAACTGCAGTAGAAACAGATCAATAACCAGTGGAAGGGAATAGAAATCACATAAGAGGACTAACTGTTCGCAGGAACTTAGTCTGTGATGATGATACATGATCACAGGGTATTCTGCAGATGATGCATGGAAAACTGACTTGCGGGTGGGGGGGGGGGGGATTGAATCCCTACCTCACACCATATACAACAATAAACTCCTAATGGATTAAAAACCTACATATGAACAGTAAAACTGAAGCTAACAAAACTAAAAATAGGATGACATCTTTGTCCTAGAGAAGAAAAGGAGTCTGTGTATAAGACCCTCTTGTACTAGACTAAAATTAAGGACCTCCATTTGATAACAACTCCATAGGTAGATGGTAGATGTGAAGATAACTATAGTGTCCAAAACCAACAGGAATAAATATTTAGAATATATAAAACCTCTAACAAATCAACCAGAAAAGGCTCAGAAGCTCACAGATAAATGGGCAAAGGATATCAACAGTTAGTTAACATAAGCAAACTCCAATGAGCAGCAATTTGTGAAAAGACGTTCAGACCTCTCAGAATGAAATGATGCTGACACTTTAGACCAAAAGTTAGCAAACTCAGTCCCCGCAGGCCAAATCTGCTCCACTACTTGGTCTTACGAATAAAGTTTTATTGGCACACAGCTACAGTGATTTGTATTTGTACTTATATTATCTGTGACTGCTTTTGAGCCACAAGGACAAAGCTGAATGCTGTGACAGAAGCTGTACAGCCCACAAAGCCTAAATTGTTACTAAGTGGCCCTTTACATACAAAAATATACTGACCCTGGCCAGGCATGGTGGCTCCACCTGTAATCCCAGCACTTTGAGAGGCTGAGGAGGGCAGATCACCCTAGGTCGGGAGTCTAAGACCAGCCTGACCAACATGGGGAAACCCTGTCTCTACTAAAAATAAAAAATTAGCTGGGCGTGGTGGCACATGCCTGTAATCCCAGCTACTTGGGAGGGTGAGACAGGAGAACTGCTTGAACCCGGGAGGTGGAGGTTGCAGTGAGGTGAGATCACACAATTGCACTCCAGCATGGGCAACAAGAGCGAAACTCCATCTCAAAAAAAGATACATATATATATTTTTATATGTGTATAATATATAGCATGTATATAATATATATAATATATATATTATGTGTATACACACACACACAGACCCCTTTCTAGGACAAGCCAGGAAAATGAATAAAAATAACCAGTATCAACCAATTGGTGATCTGATCTCTGTAACTTACAACTTAACCAGGCACCTCCCAGTGCCAGGCACACTGGGGAGACATGCTAAGTTCACCACTCCTTGAACAAGGAAAGAATTGCTGTGCCCCTTTCATAGACGGGGAGACTAAGACTCAGACCCCTAGGTCACAGAGCCAGCAGGCAGCAGGCAGCAGAAGGGTCCTCATCGAGCCTCCTTCCTCTCCTCCTCTTCCCACACTGCCCAGCCAGGCCTGTTAGATGAGGCAGGGCTGAGTATAAACAGTGCACAAAGGTGGAAATCAAGGCTCGGAGAGGTAAAGGCAGCTGTCGGAGGCCAGTGGGTGCCTGAAACAAGGGAAACCAGCTGCCTTAGCCATGAGACATCCCCCTTATCCCTGAAGACAGAGGCTTTTTCTGGATGTGGTGACTCAGTGGAAAGCAGCCGGGGGCGTTTCTTTCTTTCTCCTTAGTTCTCCGGGACATTTCACCTGGAACTCTACCTGTTTGTAAGCCCCTTTCTCAGGCCACCCCTGTTACCTTTTTAAGAAAACAGACACACAAATTGCCACTTTCCCCAGAGCTGGGGAGCCAGGCCCTAGGGGGCCGCTGGCTTCGACTCCACTATAAACATTAAGTTAGAAGATCCCAGGAGTGGGAGGAAGAATTGCAATGTTGCATATTGACCAAAATATTTGTGGAAAACAGCGTGGAATCCCTCAAATCCATGAGCTCAGCCAAGCGAGCTACCGACCTCAATACCTTTCCCTCAAGGCTGCTGGTCCGGCTTTATAGGATACTCTCAGATCTGGGTTCAAATCCCTGCTCAGCCCCTTCCTGTCTTCGTGCCCTTTAGCCTCTCCGAGCCTCAGTTTCCTCGTCTACAAGAGTAACAACAGGACCAACATGCTGGGGTGGCTGTGGGGATTAAATGGCAAGCCTCAGTTTCCCCATATGTGCCTAAAGCAAGAGGGCCAGACCCCAGGCCAGCCCTAAGGGGGGAATACCTTAGGGTCTGTGGGCTCAGTTCAGCCCCAGTTTGAGGTGCCTCAAAAGGTACCACAGAGGCCCCTCCCTGTCACCCATCCTGCACCTCACCCTGTATTTTGCTGAAGGCACAACCCTGGAATTGGCCCTTTCCTATTTTAGCCTATTTTTGAGTTCGTGGCAGGGAACAGAGGAGCAGGGCCACGCCCTGCAATTTCTCTCCCTCAGAGGCCTTGAGGACATCAGGATTGCCTGGGAGTCACCGCCCAGCAGAATGTCCACAGCCAGCAGCCTTCCCGGAATAGCAGCTGGAGAGGACCCCTAATTACCTTCACCCACAAATGAGAGGTTGTGCCCAACTGACTGGAGGGAGGCTCGGGGCTGTCAGAGGGCCCCGAGGGAAACAGAGCAGCTTCTGGGAATGAAGGACTTTGGTGAGATGAGGTAGATGCGTGAAAATGCCCTTGGCCGTCCACACTGGCCCTGCCCTGCCCACCTCAGCTGGGGAAACTGGAAGCTAAAGAGTGAGTCCTATTCCCACAGAACACTGGGCATGCTGAGTGCAGAGGAGGGGAATGCAAGGCCTCCAATGGAAAACTGGAGAAACTGAGGCCCAGAGAGACACATGGGTCGACTGGGAGTCAGCTGAGTCAGGGACCTGCTGGCCACAAGGCAGGGGATAGACCCAAAGGCCTCTCAGCTCTCCAGCACATGGCGCACTCTGCCAAGGGAACCGCAAATCCAGCAGGCCGACCAGGGCTCAAAAAACTATGGCCTGGCTGGGTGTGGTGGCCCATGCCTGTAATCCTAGCTACTCAGGAGGCTGAGGCAGGAGAATCACTTGAACCCAGGAGAACGGAGGTTGTGGTGAGCTGAGATCATGCCATTGCACTCCAGCCTGGGTGACAAAAGGGAGAGACTTTGAGACTTCGTCTCAGAAAACAAACTATGGCTCACCACCTGCTTTTCTAAATAAAGTTTTATTGGCACAGAACCACGCCCATTTGCTTACATACTGTCTGTAGCTGCTTTTGTGCTACAAAAGCAGAGTTACAGTTAAGCAGCTGTGACAGAGTTTGCAGATCTCTGAGTTAGAACTAAAAAAGCCAACATCAGAAAGGAGAAATGGCCAAAGGGCCTTCCTGTGGCTCAGGGTTTTCTGAATCTGACCACTTCTAACCCCTTGCAACCACCAAGTCCCAGCCATATCCTCCTTCCCCTGGACTATCATGACCACCTCCTTGCTGGCATCCCTGTTTCCTTCCCCTGCACATACCACATGCACATGCATACACACACACACACACACACACACACACACATACACACACAGACATAAGGAACTGTTATCTGTCCTGGTCATCACTCTGCTCCCTGAGCCTGGCATGGTGCCTGGAACACCAAAGACACCACGCGTGATGTCAGAATGAACAAAGACAGAAAGGCGGGATGGGATCCGCCTAACAGGGAGAGAACAGCCCCTTATAAAAAAAAAAAGAGAATCCGGCCGGGCGCAGTGGCTCACATCTGTAATCCCAGCACTTTGGGAGGCCGAGGCAGGCAGATCACGAGGTCAGGAGATCGAGACCATCCTGGCTAACATGGTGAAAGCCCATCTCTACTAAAAAATACAAAAAATTAGCCAGGCGTGGTGGCGGGCGCCTGTAGTCCCAGCATCTTGGGAGGCTGAGGCAGGAGAATGGCGTGAACCTGGGAGGCAGAGCTTGCAGTGAGCCGAGATCGCGCCACTGCACTCCAGCCCAGGTGACAGAGCGAGACTCCGTCTAAAAAAAAAAAGACAGAGAGAGAGAATCTGAGCTAGGAGCAGAGTGATGACAGGGAGGAGCTATTTTAGCCAGGGTTGTGGGGAGGCCCCCACAGGGGAGAAGCTGACTGAGCAGAAACACTGAGTCACCTGCAGGGATGAGGCAGGCAGGGCACCCTGGCAAGAGAAACTGCAAGTGCAAAGGCTCTGAGGAATGTTCTAGAAACAGGAAAATGGCACCTTGGCAGGGGTTAAAGGTTTACCTGTCCTGCTGAAAGGACAGGAGACTCAGAGCTCCCCCAGGGCCCTCAAGGGGAGATGCTACATAGCACAGCAGTTGAGTGTGTAGCCTGTAAAGCCAGACGACCTGGGTTCTAATCCCGGCTCCAGATAGCCTGAGTTCTAATCCTGACTCCAGATAGCTTGGGTTCTAATCCTGACTTCTACTTGCCATGCAACCTTAAGAAAGTTTCTTAACTATCTGAGCTTCTATCTCCTCATCTATAAAATGGGGATGATGTTAATACCCGTATCAAAGGGTTGCTGTAAAGTATTAAACTAATAAATACACGTGAAGTGTCTAGAAAGAGCCCAGGCACACAGAACACTAACTTTTGTTGTAATTTAAACCGGTGTCCATGGAGCCACTTCGTCCTCCTTCTTGCCACCTTCCTGCTTCAGGAACATCTCAGAACCCGCTCCCCAATACCTGCCTCTCTCCCAGTGAAAAAAAAAGCCACTCATCTGAGGGAGGAGGCTGGGGAAAGAGGCAGACATCCCAGGAAGGGCTTCCTGCCTCTCAAAGTCACAACCCACCTGCCCACTGTCCCACAGGGCACAGCTCCTTCTTCCCCACGGAGGCCTTCGGGCCAGGCCTGCCTCATCTGACCTCACTGTCTACCCTGGAAGGCCACATCCCGCCCAGGAGGAAGGGCACAGGAAACCCATGGATTGGACTTCAAATCTAGCCCATGTCCTTCCAGCCATTTTGGTTCCCAGTGGACACCAGAAACCATTTCTCAATCGGTTCAGAACAGAAAGGGGAGGGAGGTGGGATTCGTGAGCCACCCCAAACCCCCGGGGGTCTAGAGAGCCACAGACCTGGCTTCAGTCCTCCCATACTCCCCCAAACCATCAGCTCCAGGGAACAAGGTCCCGAGGGCTGGGCTGCAGGTGGGGGCGGTTACCGTGGTGCATGAAGCCATTGTTGCACAGACCCACGCCGAGCGCCACTGCTTCCTCCCGAGTCTGGCAGTCTCCCTGGAATGGAACAAGAAGGGGAGGGTGTCAGGTGGGCAGCATCCGAGAGGCCATGCATGGCTAGCAAGAAGCCCACAACCACCCAAGAAAGTAGGCTCCATGAGGGCCAGGGTTTGTCTGCTTTGTTTACTGCAGTAACCCCAAAACATGTTTGTGATTATTATTATTTTTTATTATTATAATTTTTGAGACAGAGTCTCACTCTGTCACCCAGGCTGGAGTGCAGTGGTGCAATCTCGGCTCACTGCAAGCTCCGCCTCCCAGGTTCATGCCATTCTCCTGCCTCAGCCTCCCAAGTAGCTGGGACTACAGGCACCTGCCACCATGCCTGGCTAATTTTTTGTATTTTTTAGTAGAGATGGGGTTTCACCGTGTTAGCCAGAATGGTTTTGATCTCCTGACCTCGTGATCCGCCCGCCTTGGCCTCCCAAAGTGCTGGGATTACAGGAATGAGCCAGCACATCCGGCCCCGTTTGTGATTATTATTAACTCCAAACAAGACTATTTTATTGTACTGTGATCAACACCGCAAAGAAAACATGGAGATTTTAAGTGGCAGACAATGTTGGTTGCCTAGCAACACCTTTCCCATTACTCCCTGAGAATGGGAGGCCCTCATCCATCTCCGGCCTCCCTTGCAGCTACAGGTGGCCAATGAGCTATAAGCAGAAATCACCGGTGGGATGCTCTGGCAAAACCCCTTGTCCCTGGCCCTTTCTTTCTCTTCCTCCTGCCTGGAACAAAGATGTGATGGCTGGAATTCTTGCAGTCACTTTAGACTACAAGGTGCCCTGGTGGCTGGAAACTCACTAAGGAAGGCAGAGCAGAAAGACACAGAGAGTGTGGTCCCCAAAGATATCAGGAGACACTCTGGCAGCTCAAACTACCCATCTCTGGACTTCTCTCATGCCACAGAAACACAAACCCTAATTAGGCTCAGCCTCCATAATTGTGTCTCTAATACTAGAAATCAAGTTCAATTGCCAACTGACCAAGCACCAGTTAATAAGACAACTGAGGAAGACTACCAGGGGCTTCTGAAAAACACCTTCCCCCACTCTCCAGGTAAAAGGGAAAAGCAGCACCACCCCTCCCTGCCTGGGATAAAGTCGTATGAGGAAGTGATGCTGGGGGCTGCAGTGGCTCCCTGATAGGCAAGATAGTGACATTGCTGAGATGCTGAGGATGGTGGGGTGAAGAACGGAAGGTTCTTCTGTCTGCTACTGAGCCCATACACCAGCCCTGCAACCACCTAGCTCCATGCTTCTTGATAGATGGCGTCTGTGTAAGTCACTGTTCAGTTGGGTTTGTTATCCCGGCAAATGAAAATATTCCAAACTGATTCAATCTGAACCAAGGCGATCTGACTCATCTCAGGACTTCCCCAAGGAAGTGACATCCAACCTGAAACGTGAAGAATGAACAGGCACGGCCCATGTGCTGGGCCCTGCGGGTTTGGCCTTTGGGGCCAACTCTCCCAGGTGGGATATCATCTTGGTGGGGCAGTCGATCAAGGTTTGCAGCCCTCCTAGGTCAGGCTGAGGCCAACGGGATGCTCCCTGCCCCGGGAACATGACAATTCAGTGGAGGACCCCAAGGACAAGGAACAGCAGTGCTGACTGTCCCCCGCAGTGGTGTGCTGGACAGAGCCCCCACGTGCTAGCTTCTCAGCACTTCTGGGTGCCAGTTCTTCCTAAGGCCTCCTAGGCCTGCCCTGACTTTGTGAGTGCCCCACCCCCGCTTCAGTGAGTCATCTTTTTTATTCCCCCATCAATTAGCCAGGGCCTGTTTCTGTTGCTTGCAAACCAAATACTCTCAACACATCCAGGCCAAGTGTGTGACACGCGTGTGTGTGCGTGTGCACACGCATGTGATGGTGGGAGGGATTGTCAAGCAGAGGAAACAGTAGGGGCAAAGGTCTGGAAATGGGCAGAAGCTTGGAGCGCAGAAAAACCAGAAGGCAGCATGGCCGGCCAGGGGGAGGACAAGCTGAGTCAGACCCATGAGGGCCAGGAGCCAGCACCGCTGTGCCCCCACTCAATCTCAATCCTAAGTGCTGGGAACGGGGCAGACCTAGAGTCCCTGCTCAATAGCTGTTTGCTGATTGAACAAAGGAGTGGTCAGCAGGGGCCAGATCGTGTAGGAGCTCGCAGCCAGGTCAATGAGCTTCAACTCCGAAGAGACAGCCACAGGCACCACCTCTTGTCACTGAAACACCTCCCAGAATGAGGAGTCCTGAGAGGCCGCCTGTCCCCTCCCGTCCACAGCCAGAGGGGATTTTCCCACCAGAGGAGACAGGGGTGCTATTCAGAGGCAGCAGGACTCGGCCCTGGGCAGAGCCTCTGGCCTTGGCATCTCACCACACTGCCTGCCCTGGCTGACTCCATTAAGACACATTTCTCCCACAGGACCCCAAGCCAGTGGCTGACTCCATTAAGACACATTTCTCCCACAGGACCCCAAGCCAGTGGCTGACTCCATTAAGACACATTTCTCCCACAGGACCCCAAGCCAGTGGTTGGGAACCCTGCCAGGGGAGGTGGCTATGACAGGCCATATCCAGGGCAGCTGCCCCCCGCTGTGAGGGGCCGGCTGGGGCCGGGTTGGGGGGGCGGCGTGGGGAGGCAGGCCTTGCCCTGCAGATGGGAGGCCCGGCAGGCAGCTGGAGCCACCTGGCCTTCTGAGGCACTCACAGTCCCAGCCTCCCCACAGGGTCCTGGAGTTCCTAAAGCAAGGCCAGTAGGGACTCTCAGGTCAACAGAGATACAGAAGGCCTGGAAGTGTCACCTGAACAGGAAGCCCTGCCACCTCCCTGCAGCCCTCTCGGAAGGATGCAATTTCTCCCCTCCCAGAGGAAGCCGCCGTACACAAGACCCCTGCAACCTCCCCCGCCATGCCTCCCTGCCTTGACACCCCCACCTGCCAACCCGCCCTCAGGTGCCCTCTGCACACCTCAAGGCCTTTGCACTCATCATTTCCTGCACACCTGGAATGCCCTGTCCCGGCTTTGCAGGTCTCAGGGCCGTGCCACTTCCTCAGAGAGTGCCATTCTTAACTACCCGAAAGTAGTGCCCCAAATCTTCCTCCACCCGTCCTCTCAATAAACGTTCACCGGTCACACGCACTCAGGCAAGGCATCCGTGCCACCCTGTCGCAGTCTGAAATTACCTCACTCATGTATACATTTTGCTTAAGGTCTGTTGTCCACCGGGTGTAAGCTCCATGTGGGCAGGGACGCTGCCTGCCATGTTCACATCATCATCCCACATCAAAACCCAAAGTCTAGTACTTGGTGGGTCACAAAAAGTGGAAGGAAGGGAAGAAAAGGGATTGATGGGAGAAGGGAGGAGGGACAGAAAGAAGGGAGAAGAGAGGACCTAGTTTGGAAACTGATTCTGAACTCACCTCCCTGTCTCGGCCTCTACCTCTCTAAAGTGGTGGGGAGAGTGTCTCCATCCCACCAAGTTCTCGTGAGGATTGAATGAGACGCTCTGTGCAAGACCCTCGGCCCAAAGCCTGGCACACAGGCAGCATTTGATAAATGTTAGCTGTTCCTGATTAGTTATTTTTTCACTGGAGAGAACCACTGAGGAATGAAGATGGAGGAGGCAAAGTGGGGCGGAGAGACAGAGTAATGGGGGAGAGAGGTGTGAGTTATACAGGACCCCTGACAGCCTCTTTACCCATGAATTCCAAGACCCCATAAAGATGCCCAAGGATGCCTCTCACTGACCTACCACGTGCAAGGGGCTGCGAGATTTCACTCAGACTGTACGGTTGACCTGGAGACAATCACTCTTATTAACTCCACTCAACAGAGGAGGAAACAGAGGCACAGACAGACTTGGCAGTTGCTCAAGCTTACACAGTAACAGCGGAGGCCGCTCAAAGCTGGACACTCCCCACCACCATGCCATGGAGAGGGGAACCGAGGCTGACAGGGGAGGTTAGTTGTCTAGGGTTGCAGCCAAGTTTCCTGTTCCCATTTCTCCTGCGTCTCTTCTCCCAGTACCTCAAGCTGCAAGCCTGACCCCCGCCTCTCCTACCCTGACCCCTCTCTGCCCCTGCCCCTGCTGAGAACCCTGCTGCCATCAGTACCTGCCATCTGCCTGGTCGTAGAAGTCCACGTGGCGGGCGTTCCAGGTGCACTTCTGCAGAGCCAGCACGGAAGCTTGCAAATCTGTGCCCGCCCCACACCTGGCTCCTTGGCCCGCCTCTGCTCTCTCCCACTCTGACCCCCTGCCTTGCATGTGACAGTCACAGCCTGGGGCGTCCTGGAGCCCAAATGACACAGACCCAGAAATCACCCAGTGGAGAGGCAAAGAGAGCGAACTCCAGAGCTGGCTTCCCCCGGTTCAAAGCCCTGCTCTGCCCTGGCCATGTCCTCGGGCAATCACTTAAGGCTCTCTGAGCTTCCTTTCCTCACCCATATTTTTATTTCATTCTCAGATTTGCCCTTGATTCTCCTAGGCCTCTGACACCCCTGAGAGGGGTCTCTGCTCAGACTCAATCAGCGATCATTAATACAGAGCGTTATGATTGTTACTGAATATGAAGGCATCAGGACAACCCCTGCCACACACATACACACAGAGGATCCTGATGGCTGTGTGCCCTGGGGCAAGTTCCACAACCCAAGCCTCAGTTTCCTCATCAATAAAATGGGAACAACTGCATTTGTCTCAAGTTGTTCTGAGGATTAAAGAAGATAATGCACCAAACCGATCCGGAGCTGATAAGAGAGTGCAAGTTGTCTCTTCAAGGGCCAATGCCCACCTCATCCTCAGAGTTTAAAGAACTCTGATTGTCTGAATAATGCCTAGCAAGCCCCCTCCTGAAGTCACAAGAAATGAATCCCAAGGAATTCTAAGCCACTATCAGCAATCCTGGTTCTCTTCCCCAACGGCTGGTTTAGGGGGTGTATGTCAGACCCACCTGGCCAATAAGACCTAAGGAAAAGACCATGCAGGGGAAGGGAGGACTGTAGGAAGTTTCCTCCCCAATACACAGAAAGAATAAATGTTCTCCAACAGGACGGCCTTTGGCCATAGTTCTGTGCAGATGTGATGTCTGGAGCCATGGCTGCCACCTGTGACTGTGAGGCAACTCATGAGAAAATACGAGGATAGCAGAAGAAAAAGGCAGGAGATGCCTGGGTAGACAGCATTGTTGAGCTCTAGGACCACGAACTCCAGACAATGAATTATGTGAGAGAAGAATATCTTATTAATAAGTCAGATTTCGGCTGGGCGCGGTGGCTCAAGCCTGTAATCCCAGCACTTTGGGAGGCCGAGACAAGCGGATCACAAGGTCAGGAGATCGAGACCATCCTGGCTAACACAGTGAAACCCCGTCTCTGCTAAAAAATACAAAAAACTAGCCGGGCGAGGTGGCGGGCACCTGTAGTCCCAGCTACTTGGGAAGCTGAGGCAGGAGAATGGCATGAACCCGGAAGGTGGAGCTTGCAATGAGCTGAGATCCGGCCACTGCACTCCAGCCTGGGCGATAGAGCGAGACTCCACCTCAAAAAAAAAATAAATAAATAAATAAGTCAGATTTCCCGTTATGTGTTATGTGCAGCCAAACGCATGTGTAACTGATTCAGCAGGGACTAAATCAACATTTTATTTTAAGCGGTAGAAAAACCTAGAGTTAGAAATGAAGACGTGTCCAAAGCAAAAATACCTTCCTGCCGTACACAATTATGTGTTCTTCCTGCTTTCCTGCTAAGGTACAAGGTGGGGGGTGCCTCCTGAAGTCAAGACAGGCTGTCACCATGCTCCAAGGTCACATCCTTGTCACAGATCTCTCCCGCACAAAGAGACCCACGCAGGCACACCCTCCTCCCCTTTCCCTGACCCAAGCCGAAGGTGAGCTGCCTTTCCAACCATCTCCTGGAAGTCATCCTCCTGCGTGGGCTCTAGTTACCCATCCTGTGTTCCCACACCAGGCCAAGCCACAGACAGGCTGCTGAAGTGGATGGACACATTCCATGGTCGGCTACAGCCTTTGATCCACATCCTCTCCCTGCCTCCACTAGCAACAAGATGCAGGTGCCTGGGGTTGGGGGGCTCAGAACAGAGTGACAGTGAGGCAGGCTACTCCGAGGGGCCTCTGGCCAAGCCCACAACTCCTCAGCCAGCACAGGCCACGAGAAAGCCCCCGGCATGCCCAGCACCAGCCGCCAACACTGGAAGTGGCTTTTACTGGTTCCTCCTCCTCCAGTCTAAATGCTGGAGTGTTCCAGGGTAAAGGCCTGAGCCTCCCGCATACCTGCCTCTTTCACAGCCTCCCAGCTCAGTCAACAGCAGCTCAAGCCAAAGGCTTTGGAGTCATTCTCCGCTCCTTTCTGTCTCTCACCTCCCACGCCCTACTCACCCATGAGCAACCCATTAGGTCCACCTTCGAAACATCCAGAATCTGACCACTTCTCCCGCCACCCCCACCACCCTGTTCTCAGCCAGCATCCTCCCCTGCCTGAAATTCTAGCATTGCCTCCTCCTGCCCTCCCTGCTGCCAGCCTCATCCCTAAAGTCTCCACACAGAGCCGGGGAGTCTGTATGAACTGAAGCCACATGCACTGCTCCTGTGCTCAGAGCCCTACAGGGGTCCAGACCCTTCCAGGGATGGACACGGCCTGGTATGGTCTGCCCACGTGGCTTCCTCACCACTCCTCTCCCCTCTCACTCCATCCAGTCACCCTGGCCCTCTCTCTGCTCCCCAGACATACCCGGTTCGCTCTGCCTCAGAGCTTCTGAGCTGCTGCTCCCCAGATGTGGCCCGGGCTCGCTCCTCCCCTCCCTTATTAGCCCTCTGCTCAAATGTCCCCGCTCAGTACGGCCGTCCCTGACCTTCTGTGTAAACTGCACCATCCCGCCCATGTGAGGGGGCGATCCCCTGCCCCCGCTCCCATACCGTCCCCTCCACCACACCACACCTAGCACCAGCGGGCATGTAATGTATTCCACTTATTCTTATTTATTAAGTGTCTCTCCTATCCTCACGAGAATGTAAGATCTGGGAGAACAGGAGCTTCTGTCTGTCCTGTTCCCTGCTGTGTCTCTAGAACCAAAAACAGCCCCGATACATGGCAGGTGTTCAAAAATAATTTAAAAAAAAAAAAAAAGTTAAGCTAATGAGCTTTCTTGTCTAATTTCCCTACACTCTCTTCTAACCTGTTTCAGATATCACCCAAGAGCTGACAAGGAGCGGACTCTGCAGTGGGGGGCACCTGAGGTCTGGGTGTGTGTATATATAAAGCCTACCCTCTTCCCCGCCCATCCGATGGAAATCCCCATGGCATCTCACGTGCCCAAGGAGAAAGTCATTTTCCCCACACACTCTTGCCCATCTTCCCATCTCCAGAAACGGTATTTCCATCGGCCTACTGCACCCAAATCCCAGGGCTCATCCTTGATTCTCAACCATTCCCATAGCAGTGCTGCCCATCTCTTCCATCTCCAAATACCTCTCAGACCCAATGTCCTGTTGTCTCTGTGAGCCCACCCGCCCTGAGTGAGGCATGGGATTCACCCCTGGGAGCAATGCCTCCCCTGTGCTTTGACACCAACAGGCAGCTCTGGGCACCGCAGGAGCTTGAGAAATAAGAGGCCTCAGAGACATCCACAGCAGTGAGAAGTGAGCAGCTCTGAGAGCCCTGGAACCCAGGCTCCTCTGGGCTCTGACTGAAGCCCCTAAACCATGAAAGAAGCTCCCACATGGCACCCCGTCACCTGTGTGCAGCCCATTCAGAAGGCGGGACTCTGTGCAGATTGCCAAACCCCCCCACCTCTGTTTGTTTCCTGGTCTTACTGGTCTGGTGGTCCCCAAATCCTTGCACAATTTCTTTAGTCTTCTATATTGCATGTAATCGTGGGCCACCCTGAATCTTTTGTGAAAGAGATGACCAATCATAGTAATAGTTACATTTATTGAGCAATTACTCTGTGTCAGGCACCATTCTAAGCACTTACACAATTATCTCATCGAAACCTCAAAACAATCTAAAGGGGAAGATATTGGTTTTAGCTTCATTCTACAACTGAGGCCCAGAGAGGCTGAGCAACTTGTCCAAGGTCACTGAGCTAGAAGTAGCGGGGCTAGGATTTGAACCCACATCTGTCTGGCTATAAAAGCATGAGCTCTGGGCTGACTGCATGTGATTCTCAGGAGGGCTGGGCAGTGCAGTACAATGGTTAGCAGCTCTGTGCTTCACAGACATGCAAATTGGAATTCAAATCCAGATATTTCAAGACCTCTCAGGACACAGGGTCCCGTATCATAGCAAACATATTAAAATGCACCCATATTTCACATTTGATATACTCTTTGGGCTAGACAACTTATTTTCAAGGATGTTTCTCAACTTTCTTTTGAAGTTATTTGGTGCCGAAAAACATTCACTTTAAAAATTGGCTGTGATTTATCAGACATATCGGGAATTTGTGCAACACGAGAAAATCCAGTCAGCAAATTGTTTTCGAATGAAGTTTTTACGAATGCTTAATTAACAATTGAGGCCAACATAAAGCTGCACTCTGTAGATATTTAAACATTTATCCATTTTTATTTCACAGGTTTCTTCTCATCTTTGGGAGCCAATGTGTTCTTTTTACAGACCACAAATGGACATTCTTGAGGACTCCCTGAAAAATTCACAGAACCGAGGCACAGTGGATGAGTCCCAGCTTCGCCACTATGAAGCTGTGCACCCTTGGACCAGGGACTCTGCCTCTCTGGGCCCAGTTCCCCATCTGCAAGTAGGTTAGAGGACCCAACAGGATAACGCACAATGCCTGCTGGGGCCTTATCCAGGTAAGCATCCATGATCCTGAGCAATAAAGGAGAAGAGACAGGCAACAGGCCTGTATGCGGCACCTGAACAGAGCAAACACCTTTGGGATATTGCACCAAAACTGATGCATAGATTTTCTAAGCTTCTGGTCAGCCCCTACCCACTGGGAACTTTTTTGAAAGGAATAACCTGGCCAACCCCAAACAGAGGCTCCAGTTTGGTACCAGGATATAACTATCTTGGCCTAGTTTGCCCAAGACCATCCCAGTTTTAAAACTGAAAGAAAGCCCTAGCGTGGAAGCAACTCCGGGGTCTACTGTGGGATGAATGGATAAACAAAATGTGGTACAGACACACTGCTACGGTTTGAATGTTTTTTGTTCCTTCCAAAATTCATGTTGAAACGTGATCCCCAATGCAACCGTATTGAGAGGTATGGCCATCAGGAGGGGACTGAGTCAGGAGGGCATTAGGCATCCCTTAGAAATGGGTGTGAGGCAGGGAGTCTGCTCCCCCATCCCTTTCCCCACGGGAGGATACAGCAACAAGACGGCGTCTTGGAAGCAGACGGCAGCCTCTGACAGACGCCAAAGCTGCCGGCACCTTGGTCTGGAACTGCCAACCTCCCGAACTGCGAGAAGTAAGTTTCTGTTCTTTATAAATTACCCAGTCTCAGGTATTTTGTTATAGCAGCACAAATGGACTAACATACAATCAATGGAATATTATTCAACCTTAAAAAGGAAGGAGATTCCAACATACGCTACAACATGGATGAGCCTTTAGGATGAATGCTAAGTAAAATGAGCCAGGCACAAAAGGACAAATACTGTACAATTCCACTGATATGAGGTAACCAGAGTAGTCAAGTTCATAGAGACAGAAAGTAGAATGGTACTCATCAGGACTGGAGGAGGGGGAGTAGGGAGTTGAATGGGAACAGAACTTCAGTGTGGGAAGATTAAAAGAGCTCCATGGATGGGTGGTGGTGACGCTTGCACAACGTTATCAATGAATTTAATGCCAATGAACTATCCACTTAAAAACGATCAAGATGGCCGGGCGCAGTGGCTCATGCCTGTAATCCCAGCACTTTGGGAGACCGAGGCGGGCAGATCACGAGGTCAGGAGTTTGAGACCAGCCTGGCCAACATGGTGAAACCCCGTCTCTCTAAAAATACAAACATTAGCTGAGTGTGCTGGCGTGCACCTGTAATATCAGCTACTTGGGAGGCTGAGGCAGGAGAACTGCTTGAACCTGGGAGGCAGAGGCTGCAGTGAGCTAAGACTGCACTACTGCACTCCAGCCTGGGTGCCAGAGCAAGACTATCTCAAGAAAAAAAAAAAGATCAAGGTGGTAAATTTTATGTTCTGTGCAGTTTGCCACAATTAAAAGCAGTAATAGAAAATTTTTAAACAAAACAAAAAGCCCCACACTGACAGACAAAGCAGAACACTGGTCGCACACCCCTGAGGAGGCCCTCACCTGAGCCAGCAGCCAGTCCACCAGCTTGCTCCCGGGAAGTACCGACTTGTAGGTCTTCAGGTGGTAATCACGGTCTCTGTGGAGAAGGTGAGCGCACAGTGAGCAGGGCAGGGCAGGGAGGACAGAGGTGGGGGTGGTCCTGACTTCCCTGCTGGACGTGCCCACGAATCAAGGATCTCCAGATTCTCTAGGCACTGGGCAGGGGTCCGAGTCTCAGCCCAGACTTCACACGTCACTTGCAGTGTGACCAAGGGCAGGGCTGTTCCAAACCAGGCGTCCTTCCACCTACAGAGTGGGAGGCAGGAGGCAGCAGCTCCAGGGCTCTGGAAACTTTCTGTCTCTAGCCCAGGCGATCTCAGCTGGGGGTGATTTTGCCCTCAGGGTATGTCTGGAGACATTTTTGGCTGTCATGACCTGCAGGGGCTTGGGCAGGGGTGCTGCTGGCATCCCGTGTGTAGAGGCTGGGGATGCTGCTGAAGATCCTACAAAGCCAGGACAGCCCCCAACAGAGACTTATCCTGGTTAAGATACCACCGGCGCCGAGGCTGGGGAGCCATGTTGACTCTCACAGAGTGGCAGGGGAGACCCTCCATTCTTTCCTTTCCTTTTTTCCTTTTGTTCTGTGGTTGGCATTGATGTGTTTAAACCAAACCGACATGGAAAGCCCCTGCAAGGGGCTGGTGTGGTCTATCAGGGCCGAGCAGCGCAGAAGCCTGTGAGTTTCACGGTTCTTTCCTGAGGTAACTGCCCTGGCCTGTGACAGCATCTGAATCCCTGCCTAGCCTGGGTCCCATGGGTTCCGCTAACCTTGCAGCCAAACTGCAACAATTTCTCAGCCTCTGAAGCCGACAAAAATGAGCTTCTGTGGCCAGTCCATGTCAAGGCTGATAAAGTCTTGTTGGAGGATTTCTCTCAGGTTTTAGGATTTGGGTGGGGGGGGTCTGACAGGCCCCACGTGCAGTTGGTGGGTGTCTGCTACCTTCCCCAGCTGCTCCTTTCTTTGAGGCTGGCAGAGGAGCCCCACCTGCCTTCTGGGGCTTGCATAAGAGCAGCAGCAGAGGAGCCCGGGAGGGCAGAGGCAGGATGGCAGATGAAAGTGGTTCCCTGCGCCTGACCTCCCACGGGGCCAGCAAATGCCAGGAAATGGTCCTTCCTCTCCACTCTTCGGAGAGGTGATAAGAGCTATCAGGTCAGAGGAACAGAAAAATCTGCAGCTGGGATAAGAATCAGGTCACCCTCTCTCCCTTCATCCACAACTGTGAGCTTTGTGGTAAAGAGAATAACCAATCACTGGCATTCATTATACAATGCCAGGAGCCATTCAAAGCATCTTCCGTGAATTTAATCCTCACAACAACCCAAGAGGTGAGAGCTATTCTTATGTCCACTTAACAGATGCAGAAACAGAAGCAAAAGAAGTTAATCATCTTTCAACATTCACTGACAAGCTTTTACTGAGTCCCTAGACCTCCACTCTCCAATAGGTAGCCATTTTAATTTAAATTTCAATCAATTAGGCCAGGCACGGGGGCTCACACCTGTAATCCCAGCACTCTGGCAGGCTGAGGCAGGCAGATCACTTGAGATGAGGAGTTCAAGACCAGCCTGGCCAACATGGTAAAACCCCATCTCTACTAACAATAAGGAAATTACCCAGGCATGGTGGTGCACGCCTGTAATCCCAGCTAGTTGGGAGGCTGAGGCAGGAGAATCGCTTGAATTCAGGAGGCAGAGCTTGCAGTGAGCCAAGATCGTGCCACTGCACTCCAGCTTGGGCAACAGAGCAAGACTCCATCTCAAAAAAATATATATATATAAATACATATATAAATATATGTATATATAATATAAATACATATATAAATATATGTGTATATATAAATACATATATAAATATATGTGTATATATAAATACATATATAAATATGTGTATATATAAATACATATATAAATATGTGTATATATATAATATAAATACATATATAAATATGTGTATATATATAATATAAATACATATATAAATATATTTATATATATATGAAGGTCAGGTGCAGTGGTTCACGCCTGTAGTTTCAGCACTTTGGGAGGCCAAGGCAGGTGGATCACTTCAAGCCAGGAGTTCGAGACTAGCCTGGTCAACATGACAAAACCCCATCTTTACTAAAAATACAAAAATTAGCCAGGCCTGGTGGCAGGCACCTATAATCCCAGCCACTCAGGCAGCTGAGGCATGAGAATTGCTTGAACCCGGGAGGTGGAGGTTGCAGTGAGCCAAGACTGCACCACTGCACTCCAACTTGGGGGACAGAACAAGGCTCTGTCTCCAAAAAAAAAAAATTAGCTAGGCATGGTGGTGCATGCCTGAAGTCCCAGCTACCTGGGAGGCTCAGGTGGGAGGACTGCCTGAGCCCGGAGGTTGAGGCTGCAGTGAGCCGTGATTGCACCACTGCATTCCAGCCTGGGGAGCAAGATCCTGTCAAAAAAAAAAAAAAAAAAAAGAGGGAAGGGACGGGAAGGGACGGGGAGGGGCGGGGAGGGGCGGGGAGGGGAGGGGAGGGGAGGGAAGGGAAGGGAAGGGAAGGGAAGGGAAGGGAAGGGAAGGGAAGGGAAGGGAAGGGAAGGGAAGA
The DNA here is from genome assembly GCF_007565055.1 of Rhinopithecus roxellana. Taxonomy (NCBI): domain Eukaryota; kingdom Metazoa; phylum Chordata; class Mammalia; order Primates; family Cercopithecidae; genus Rhinopithecus; species Rhinopithecus roxellana. The sequence continues at coordinate 122,151,610 of NC_044561.1, forward strand.
AGGGAAGGGAAGGGAAGGGAAGGGAAGGGAAGGGAGGAAAGGAAGGAAGGAAGGAAGGAAGGAAGGAAGGAAGGAAGGAAGGAGAAGAAGAAAGAAAGAAGGAAGAAGGAAGAAAGAAGGAAGAAGGAAGAAAGAAGAAGAAAGAAGGACGGCCGGGCGCGGTGGCTCAAGCCTGTAATCCCAGCACTTTGGGAGGCCGAGATGGGCGGATCACGAGGTCAGGAGATCGAGACCATCCTGGCTAACACGGTGAAACCCCGTCTCTACTAAAAATACAAAAAAAAAAACTAGCCGGGCGAAGTGGCGGGCGCCTGTGGTCCCAGCTACTCGGGAGGCTGAGGCAGGAGAATGGCGTAAACCCGGGAGGCGGAGCTTGCAGTGAGCTGAGATCCGGCCACTGCACTCCAGCCCCGGCGACAGAGTGAGACTCTGCCTCAAAAAAAAAAAAAAAAAAAAAAAAAAAAGAAGAAGAAAGAAGGAAGAAGAAAGAAGAAGAAGAAGAAGGAGGAGGAGGAGGAAGAAGAAAGAAGAAGAAGAAAATTAAAGGGAAGAAAGGGAGCTGCTATGGTTTGACTGTGTCCCCACCCAAATCTCATCTTGAATTGTAGCTCTCATAATTCCCATATATTGTGGGAGGGACCCAGTGGGAAACAACTGAATCGTGGGGGCAGGTCCCCCATACTGTTCCTGTGGTACTGAGTAAGTCTCACAAGATCTGATGGCTTCATAAGAGGAAACCCCTTTCACTTGGCTGTCATTTTCCTTTTGCCTGCCATGGAAGACATGCCTTTCACATACCTCCATGATTGAGAGGCCTCCCCAGCCACGTGGGACTGTGAATCCATTAAACCTCTTTTTCTTTATAAATTACCCAGTCTTGGGTATGTCTTTATCAGGAGCATGAAAACACACTAATACAGAGGACATAAAGTACCAGGTTGGTGACACTTTATGAAGGTGGGCAGGGAAGACCCCTGTGATATGCAGGCATTTGAAGGAAGTGAGGGAACCAACATGAAGGTATGCAGAGGAAAAGCATCCTGAGCAGAGGGAACAGCAGGCACAAAGGCCCTGAGGTGGAGCCCATTATTATCCCCATTTCACAGAGGAAACAGTTGAGGCACAGAGAGGTTAAGTAACTCTGCCCAAGGTCACACAGCTGCTAACTAGGAGGCAGGTTCAAGTTCAGTCTGTCTGGCTCCAGAACTGAGACCCTGCATCACTGCACTGCAGTGCTTCCCATAATTTAATTCACTTAATCCTAACGACAAACCTAAAGGATAGGTGCCATTGCAAGCCCCATTTAATGGAGGAGACTGTGGTTCTGAGAGGTTAAGTTGCCGGCCCAAGGCCACACAGCTGAGAAGAGGTAGAGGTGAAAGTGGAGCTTGGAAAGAGTAACTTACTTGATCACCGGGGTGTAGAGGCTGTGAAGACGGCAGTAAAGCCTCACACCCTGAAAGAAAAAAGGGGAGGTATTCTGGGATCAGGCCACATCCTTCATGAGCCTCCAAATCCAGGCTGATGGGAGAGATGGCTTCCAGGACCAGGACGGGGCAGGGCAGGGTGATGAGGGCAGGGGTGAGGTGGGGGCAGTGGAGGAGGCAAACAAGCCAAGGGGCACAGTTCTGCTCCGAGGTGAACTCAGAGTGGAGGTAAACGAGGCCAGCTGAGTCAGGGTCATGGGGGCGGAGGGCCCCTACCTTGGACATGATATCCTCCAGCTCACTTCGGGCCTTGTAGGTGCCATCGTCGTAGCGGAAACGATACATCACCTGTTCATTCTTGAACTGGTGCTTGTCGGAAACTGGAGAGAGAGGAGGACCTGTGAGGCTGGGCTCGCCCCCTCGGCCCCTCCTGGCCACGCCCACCAGTATCAGCCTTCACACTATCGGCCACGCCCCCTCAGCCCCTCCCGGCCTTGCCTACCAGCATCAGCCTTCACTGCCCGCCACGCACCCTCGGCCCCTCCCAGCCACACCCACCAGCCTCAGCCATCACTGCTGGCCAGGCTTTATGCTGGGCAGTTTCACTGAAACCCCACGAGGTGGGTGCTATGACTTCCCCATTTTGCACATGAGGATACGCCATCCTCCTGCTACGTGCAGGGCCCTGCTGAGACTCACAGCTTGGGGTGGGGCATCTGCAGGGTTGAGGGACCCAGAAATGCCCCGATCCAGCCTGCACTGGGACCCCTCTGGCTGAGCATGTCCTTGTATCTAGATCACCCATGGATGGGTGGGGACAAGCATGCTGGGGCCTGAGACCACACTGCTGAGATTTACGGAGCCATCTCTATCCCACAAAGTCATCCTTGATGCTTCAGATACATTAGCAATGCCTATAAAGCCCTAACCCTCAAGATATCAATCACCTCACTCCTACACTGGCCCGAACCGCCTTCGCCTCCCACCTGCACTATCACAGCAGCCTCTTTGCGTGGCTCCCTGCTGTCACCCTTGGTCCCAACAGTCTCCACAGGGCAGCCAGAGGAATTCTGTTAACATGTTCATCCAAGCAGGACTTTCCTCTATGCAGAGGTCAGCAACAGCTTCACAGCTCACTCAGAGTAAAAGCCAAAGACCCTACAATTTTCTATAGGATCTGCTCTCGCCTCCTGGACTCTCCCATCAGTCCTGTGCCCTCTGACCTCGTCTCCTACCATGCCCCCTCCTCACTCTGAGGCAGCCACACTCCCTCCATGCTATTCCCTGCACAACCCACTTAGACTCTGCCTGAGGACTTTGCACTGGCTGTTCCCTCTGCCTGGAACCATGCTGCCCACCTGGGTCCCTCCCTCACTGGTGGCTCAGGTCCTGGTTCCAATGGCACCATCTCAGTGAGGCCTTCCCCATCTCCCCTATTCAAATGTGAACCCCAACACCACACTCTTTACCCTCCTTCCCTAGCACCTATCATGTTTTACTATCTTGCTTTGTAAAGATCTTATCGTCCCCTCCAACTACAAGGTCGGCTCCATGACGACAGCTTGTCCTCCTCCCGTTCTGTGGTGTGAACAGTGCCTGCCACATTATAGGCACTCAATAAATATTTGCTGAATAACTAAAAGTTAACCAAAGGGTTCTTGACATTTCTTGAAAGGATAAAAGATTCTACTCCCCTGTCCCCAGCTTTCTGAGGTGTCCCTGATTTGCTGGTGCCTAAGAGGCAATTTTACAAGGGCATCCACATTCCTGCGGGCCGCACTGTGCCCAGAAAACAAGGTGGCTGCACGAAAGGGTAGGAGCCGCCTGAGTTACTGGAAACGTGGCACAGTTGGGGTCTGACCTGTTCCTACCGCTTAGCCCGGCTGGGCCCAGTCCTCCACTCACCATGGTGGATGATGCCATTCTCCAATAGGGCTTGGCCCAAGTTGACTCCTTCTTCCGTCTTGCTGATTTCACCAATTTCTAGGAGCCAGGCAACGAACTCACTGCCAGGAACACAATATGTGGTTGAGAGGATTTCCCAATGCTGGGATCACAGGGACAAGCACTCAGCTGGCCTGGCCACATCCACCCCTGGGAATGACAGCTAGACCTTCCCACAGGGAAGCCGAGCTTAGGAGTCTATAGCCCTTGGGGTTTTACTGAGGCTTCATGCTTCTCTTATTACCAATAGCAGAGAGAAGAGTGTGACCAGATTCCAGGTCTGCGTCAGGCTCACTGGATAGATGGATGCATGGATGCATGGATGGATGGATGGATGGATGGATGGATGGATGGATGGACGGACGGACGGACGGATGGACGGACGGGAGGGAGGGATGGAGGGAGGCTGGGCAGGCAGGTTGGTGAATGAGTGACTAGATAGACGGATTACTGGATGGATGGATGGATGGATGGATGGATGGATGGATGGATGGACGGACGGACGGACAGATGGACGGACGGGAGGGAGGGATGGAGGGAGGCTGGGCAGGCAGGTTGGTGAATGAGTGACTAGATAGACGGATTACTGGATGGATGGATGGATGGATGGATGGATGGATGGATGGACGGACGGATGGATGGATGGACGGACGGATGGGAGGGAGGGAGGGAGGCTGGGCAGGCAGGTTGGTGAATGAGTGACTAGATAGACGGATTACTGGATGGATGGATAGATGGATGGATGTCCGGCCAGACAGCCAGCCAGCACATGGGCAGGTAGGTAAGTGGGTAAGTGGATGACTGAACAGACAGACGACTTGATATGGGGTGGATGAAGAAGAGAGTGAGCAGATGGGTGGATGGGTCAGGGATGGATCACAGATGGCTGGATGGGGTGGTGGCTGGACAGATGAACAGAGGGAGTGGACAAATATGCAGGAAGAAATAATAGGGGGGCCAGAAGGATGATGGTGGGGAGTCAGGAGAGCTAACAGTGATGAAACCATGTCATTTCCATATTCAAAAGCCTCCCACAGGCTCATTATTCAGAAAAAAATTCCAAATCTTCCCACATGGACATAAATAAGGCCTAGCATGACCCACTCCCACCCTGACTGATCTCACCCCCAATACCTCTCACTAGTTACGCCTTAGCCACACCTATCATCTTTCTCTTATTCAAAAATACCAGACTCCTCCCTGCCTCGGGGCTGTTGCACTTGCTGTTCCTTCTGCCTGGAAACGCCCTTCCTCAGCTCTTCATGCAACTGTTTCTTCTCATCCTTCAGGTCTCAGCACAAACATCACCTCCTCAGAGAAGCCTTCGCTGACTACCTCATTTAAAATGGTCCCCGACCCCTATCCCACCCATCACATCTCTGTGTTGCTTCCTTTTTCGCACTTTTCACTGTCTGAAGTGGTCTTGTTTACAGATTTATTTCATCTCCCCCAACAAGAATGTAATGACATGAACAGAACGTTTTCTCTGTCTTATTCATGGCACTATCCCAGCATCTACCAGAGGGCCTGGTGCAGAGCGGGAGTCAATGATCATTTATGGAACAAATGAAGGAACGAACCATCCAACAGAAAGGAATGTTCTGGGCCAGGGGCGGTGGCTCACGCCTGTAATCCCAGCACTTTGGGAGGCCGAGGCGGGCAGATCACGAGGTCAGGAGATCGAGACCATCCTGGCTAACAAGGTGAAACCCCGTCTCTACTAAAAACACAAAAATTAGCCAGGCGTGGTGGTGGGCACCTGTAGTCCCAGCTACTCGGGAGGCTGAGGCAGGAGAATGGCATGAACTCAGGAGGCAGAGCTTGCAGTGAGCTGAGATTGAGCCACTGCACGCCAGCCTCGGCGACAGAGCAAGACTCCGTCTCAAAAAAAAAAAAAGAAAAAGAAAGCAATGTTCTGAGGTCAGCAGGAAGGTCTCGGGGAGACAGAAGTGCTCCCAGGCCAGAGGAAAATAGGCAGCTTTTCCAATTCCCACATGACTGCCCGGTGGGGAGAGGCTCAGCCGGGGCCCCAGGTCCTAGCTCTTGCGGGTGCTTCTCAGGCTCAGCCCAGAGCTCAACCCACTCAAAAACTCAGCAGGAAAAGGGAGAGCCTGGAATGGGACTGTTTCCGCCGAGGCAATCTGTGTTCAATGAAAGCAGGTGGCAGCTGGCCAGGGCCTGAGCACCCTGCTTATCGAAACCAGCTGTCCTGCCTCCAATTACAGGGCCAGAGGGGGGCAGGGCTATTTTTAGCTTCCTAGCGTTTGGCAGAGCAAAGACCTGTCTCGGTGTGTAGGTAGCGGTGTATGCTGGAGCATTCAGAATGCCCTGGCTGGAGGCAGAGTGGGGTGCAGAAGAAATGCATCTGCTTTGTGGGACAGGGGCCCTGGGTGGGGAGGGGATTGTTCTGGGTCCTGTCCACCACCCCCAGTTCCATTCTCAAAGTCTTGGAACTCAGGGACAGGGAGAATGTTGCCAGCAGCTGAAGGAGGGGAACAGAGGTTTGAGTGCCCACTCTCGGAAGCTGGCGACCCAGCGTCTGGTGGCCCACCAGCTGTCTAATTGGGGGCCACGTCTGGCACTGATCAGCAACTCTGTAGCCAGGGTTAGGGGCCAGGAAGTATCCCACAGCAGCTGCTGGGACAGAAGAAGACAGCCCAGAGGATAGCAACTCTGCCCTATGTTTCTGCCCAAACTGGGTCTTGCCACCTTCTGGTGGATCAAGGAGGTGGGCAAAGCTGGGCAGGTCCTTGTATCTCTCTGGGCCTCATCAAGGCTCACCTGGCAAGTGGCTCGCTCAGTCACCTTCTGGATTTAGCAGGCAAAATTTCTAGTCATATGCAATCCTGAGCTGGGAGGCAGTATGCAAAAACCCAATCAAATTCATCTCTAGGGCAGGGGTCTCAAACTTGTCAACAAGCAAAACAGGCCAAGAGGAGACTGTGCGGAACCAGCCAGCACCTGCTGTGTCTAAAGCTGGCAGTTACTCTTCAGTGTAGCCCATCGTGGCCCATTATGTTAGAAGATGAACGCATCTAACAGCTTCTCAGGAGAGTGAGGAAATCCAGCATTTCCTGTGAAATCTCCCCATCACTAAATGTTCATATTGAGTCCAACATTTTCTGAAAGCACTACATGGGCTGAGGAACACATGTCTGCTAACTTTATTAGGTCAGTGGGGCACCGCTAGCCACCTCTGGGGTACAGGGGAGTGTTCTGGGCAGAGGGATCAGTGCGCAGAGAGGCCCTGAGAGGTAAGGTCAGGAAACCAGCGATCTGCCAGTGGGGAGGGGTGCTGGGGTGCAAAGGGCAGCTAGGTCCAAGCTCCCAGAAAGACGCAGCTCGGGACAGTGTGAGGAGAGCTGGAGACACAGGGAGAAGGCAATCTAGCTTGATGGGGAGTTTGAGAGTCAGGGATGGCGGGGTGAGTTGAGAGTTAGGATATGTCAGCTTTCATCCCTCCTTCCTTCCCACCTCCTAGAATCATTCACCCAGTAAACATCTACTTAGCCTACCATGCGCCACAGCCAGGGCAAGGCACAGGGAATACACAGTGAAATGTCTCTGCAGTCTTCCTAAGAAAGCTGCCTGAGCTCAGGCCCAAGGTACCACTTATGACCCAGCACAAGAATCCCCTTTTCTTTGCCTGATCCCTCCATGGGCCGTGGGCTCCAAGAGGGTAGGGACTGGGGGGTACCCACTGGAATACCCATCCCTGTGACTCCACAGCTCAGGGATGCCTCCTGGAGATGACAATGTTGGACAAATCCTTACCGACCCTCTCGTGCATGCTAACACCCTGCACCTGTGGGGACAGGTGACCAAGACACCAAGGCCCCTTCCACCTTGGAGCCTTCCCTCTGGCAGACATCCATAACCGAACGGCATCTAATCTATGCCAAGGGTGAAACCCAAGGCCTTCTTTTTCCAAGAAGCTTTTCCTGATGGCCCCTGCCAGACACGCCTCGCCACACCTGGTCACCCTGAGCTCCGACAGCTCCACCAGCACCCTCAATCTGGGCCAGGGTGACGAGTGACATCCTCAACTCACTCCACTACCGAGACTCCTCCAGTGGCTTCCCAGAGCACCAAGATGGAAATGTGAGCTGCTTGCCAAGGCCCTGCCTGAGGTGACCCCCTTTAACTGCTGGGGCCACATCTGCCCCTCTGACCACTCACTTCCAGCCACAATGGCCTCCTGCTGTTCTGCCATCACTCACAGCTTACCCCACTCTCAGGGCTTTTGCACCTACTGCTTCCTAAGCCAGGAATGTCGTTCCCTACACCCTCTCATGGCTGGCTCTTGCTTGTCTTTCAGATCGTGGTTAAATGTCACTTCCCCTGAGAGGTCCTGACTGCCCACCCTGCTGAACTAGCCCCATTTCCTCTTGTCCTGACTTCACCTAAGTATTTTCTTAGCGCATTCAGCAAGTGGCTGAAATTCCCTTCTTTCTGATTCCTTTTCTGTTGTCTGATTTCCCCCACTGGATGCTTACCTCTATGAGGGCAGGGACTTCATCTGTCCTATTCCCAATTGGCACATAGCGGGGACTCGGTAACACTGAGTGATGAATGAATGAGTGAATCTGTTTTGTCTCCCCTGCTAATGTGAGGATGCCAGAGGGCACAGTGCTCCCCGAAGGACACCCTCCACATTAATACACAGATTTTATTCCTTGCTTTTTAAATGTGGCATCTAAGAGTTTTTTCTCTGAGCGGGGCAGAAAGAGGCCCCTCCTTCATACACTCATCATGCACAGCCAGTACAATTCCCACGTGTTTCACCAGCACTGTGCTGCACAAGTCACGTGTGTTCTCTCACTGCATCCTCTGACAGTCCTCAGAGGCACGTTTTATTATCTCCCTTTAACTGATCATTCACCGAGGCTCAGAGAGGTTAAGAAACTTGCCCAATGTCACACAACTAGAAAGGGAGCAAACCAAAACTTGAGTCCAAATCTAACTCAAAGCCCAACCCTTGAGGGTGATGAAGACAAATTAGGCCGGGTGCAGTGGTTCAGGCCTGTAATCCCAGCACCTTGGGAAGCCAAGGCGAGAGGATTGCTTGAAGCCAGGGGTTTGAGACCAGCCTGGGCAACAAAGCAAGACCCCCATCTGTACAAAAAATAATAAAAATTTGCTCTAGAAGCCTGGCGCAGTGGCACACACCTGTAGAGTCAGCTACTCAGGAGGCAGGAAGATCGCTTGAGCCCAGGAGTCTGAGGCTTCAGTGAGTTATGATCACACCACTGTACTCCAGCCTGGGCAACAGAGCGAGACCCTGTCTCCAAAAACCAAAAGATAAATCAGACACTTTTTATATTCATGCAGTTCCCTAATGGTGGAGACAGATGTAGAGAGAGGAACTGCTAGGGAAAAATAAAATGTGCTGAGTAGAAATAAAAATGAATAGACGAGGCAGAGTACAGTGGGAGACAGCACCAGTGTGGCTTTGTGATCTTGTACAGAACCCTTCCCCTCTCCGTGCCTCAGTTTCCTCACTTTTAAAATGGGGATAATGGCAGTGCCTGTTTCACGGTGTTGTGTGGGGATTAAAAGACAGGGGCGAACACCAGTACATGCAGCAAAGGGCTTGATCATTATCTCGGTGGCTACCAAGTCCTTCCACCCCGGAGGACCAGGGGGGCATCTTGGACAAGAAGACTCAGTAGTGGAACCCTGGCGGGGGTAGCAGGATCACAAACCCTAGGGCTGTGTGTAGAGCAAAGCCGTGCAGGAAGAAGCGTTTATCAGAACAATCTCCTGCAGAAAGGCTGGCCCTTTCAGACCTGCAGTTACAAAACAAGCTGCAATCCTGGCTCCATTTCAAATGGGCAGTAAAAGAAATCTCTCTAATCCTTCCTGAGGAGGCAGAACACTCCTCGAAGTTCTGATCACAGACAAGCTGCCTCATCGGTCCGGACTGGGCAGTTTGGCAGAAGATAGGAAGGTTCTCCGGCCCCAGGGGGCCCGGAAGCAGGCCCCTCCTGAGAGAAAAACCTCCTTTCCTGTGGGATTAGGAGTTGGCTGAAAAGGCCAGCCAGGCTGCCCCGTCCTGCCCCGCCCCGCCCCGCCTGGCCCAGCCAGCAGGACTCCAGGGCCCAAACTCTCCTCTCCATGGAAGCTCAGAGTTGGAATTTCTGATCCTTGAGGGCAACAGGGCACTGAGTCCAAGGCACCCTGCAGGTCTGAACCCTCCCACCTGCTGCCCCTCCACCACAAACCTCAGGCCATGAGTGCCAGCTGTCCCCAAGTCCGCACTTGGCCTCCGTGGCCTGCACAACATCCATACTGCACCCTGAATGTCTATCAGCATTTCAATCTCCACCGGGCTCCTGCTCCTTCCCAGGGACCTGCTCCTGCCTCCCCGCCTCTTCCTCCCCCTATCTTCTGGAGGAGCACCACCTTCTCGCCAGCAGCTCCACTCAGGGTCTCTGCCCCCTCCTCCTTCCAATGCCATCATCGGGCCCCAGGGCCCAGGCCTGCCTCTTCTCTCCCTTCAGGTTCCCTTGTGCAGTTCAGGCCATCTCGTGGCTTTAAAGACCATCTAACGCCATATCTCATGTGTAGGTCCCCAGTGCAGACCTTTCTCCCCAAGTCAAGATTTTGCATCCAACCAACAAGCCCACATCTCCACCTGGGTGTCTATCAGTCTGACCGTAACCTGTCCACAACTGCACTGGTGGGCTTCCCACTGCCCCCTGCAGCCTGCTTCTCCCGCCGTCTTCTTCCCCTTCTCAAAGGAGCAACTCCAGCTTTCCAGTGCCTCGCAGTCCTGAACTCCCTTTATTTTTCCACCCCATCAGCAAATGCTGTTGCCTTCCAAGTTATCCAAAACACAGCCACTGCTCCCCGCGTCCACAATGACCATCCCGGCTCAAGCATGGCCCACGCAACCTCTCACCTGGTCCACAACACTGTGATAAAACGGCAGCTTTTACCCTAGGCCTCTGCAAAGGCTTTAGGAAGTGGAGGCAGTTTAAGTCCTTACATTCTAAATAAAGTTCCCGCATTGCCGGCAAACTTCTCTCCCCAGCTGCACCACAAGTTTCATGAGGTTGCAAGTCCTTGGCACTGTCCTTTCCGGAGTGTCTAGTACGTTGTAGGGCCTCAAAACAGCCTGGTCATTTTACAAGGACTGGATTTCTTCTGCCTCTCCCATGCCCCAGCCCTCACCCTGAGGTGACCTGAGTGTAAGAGCCAGCCTGTCACACCTGTGTTCTGACCCCTTTGAACCCCAGTTATAAAATGGGGCTGTATTTCCCAAACAGAGAAAGTGGAGGCTCTGAGCACTGAGAAAGTTATAGAAGCTTCCCTTGCCCCTCACATGTAACTCAGGAAGAGAGGCCTTACGAGACACCCTCCCTGCCGACACCCTGACCTGGGACTCCCAGCCTCCAGAACTGTGAAGCAATACATTTCTGTTGTTTAAGCCACACAGTTTTGTGCGACTTTGTTATGGCAGCCCCAGCCAAAAAAAAATGGGGTGGGGGTGCCTACCTTTATTCTTCCAGTCCTTAAAACACCTTTGTAATCAATTACCTGTGTTCAATACCTCCCTGCTTGAAATACCTAGAGTGGCTTCTCTTTTCCCAAGTGCTACAGCAGCATTTTTCAAACCGTTGGTGCTTTGTGAAACAATGTCATGGGTCTTGCCAGCATTAATTTTGAAATGAATGAAGAAGCAACTTGAACAGAACAGAAGGAATAGAACAGAATAGAAACAGATATTCTCAGAGTGGGATCAAGCACAGTAAGCTCTGTGAAACCTCAGCTTCAATCATATATTACATGAATGGGCGTACCAGGTCACAGTGGAAAACTTATGTCTGGTAGCGGGTTGAAAGACCTGATTTAGGGACCCCACTAGCCTTCTTGACCTCTGAGGGCTGCTCCATGAGGATTCAGGTCCTTTTGTGGCTCTGGCCAGGATGGCCCCTGGGCAGGGCCAGGCTGCATGGGTGGATGGGGATGATCTGCCCCACCTCCAGCGGAGAGCCCAGGGACCCAGGGAGTTCAGGGTGAAGCCACTCACTTGCCAAGAAAGCACTTGGGGACAGTGCTCAGCTTTCTCCGGCGGTCCTTGATGAGGTTCACCTTCTTGTTCATCATCATGTGGTACAGCTTCTCCCCCTTCTCCGCAATCATGACGTAGGCATCACGCTCCATGCCCAGCTTCAGGCCTGCACAGGGGCACGGTCAGCACTGGAGAGAGCACCAGACCCAGGGCAGGGAGGGGTCGGGGGGAGACAAGGGGCAGGCCCACAGCTCCTGAAAGCTGGCCTGCCACCTGGCTCCCCACCTGCCCCCCACCACCACCACGCCAGCAGCAGCTAGAGGGCACCGACTGTCACTGCCCTAGACACCTGCCAATGACACCTCAAAAACACCATTTTACAGACAGCAAAGCTGAGACCCACAGAGGTTAAGTCCTGGGATAATAGGGGGTCATGCCTTCAACCCAGGAATCAAGCTCTACAGCTATGTTCTTAATCACTTTCCTATGTTGCTTCCCCAACCCGAGGGTGGGTTTCCAGATTCACAGGTTATCAGAAAACTTGTCAGTATCTTCATTCCAGCCCAGTGATAAAAGTCTGGTCATTCTTCTAGCCAACACTCACAGGACCTGACCCTAATCTCTGCCCACATTTTTCTATTTTGACTCCCATCTAATTTTCACAACAGCAAATGCTTTTATAGCACCTACTACGTGACAGTACTCCTCATGAGAAACCCATAATAATAAGGTGCCATAATTATCCCCATTTTACAGATGAAGAAACTGAGGTCCAGAGAAGTTCAGTTCTGTGCCCAAGGTTGCCCAATTGGAAGTGGTGAAACCAGAATTTAGACCCAGGAAGTTGGTTCCAGATTCGTGCTCGTGACCACTGTGAACCCAGTCCTGAGTTCAGGATGTGGATAACACCCAATTCTAACCACCAAGACCCACTTGGGCCACACCCCCACCCATGATCCCATGTGCCCAACAAAGACCACAAAGATACTGATCGGCCTCACCTAGGCCACATCCCTGAACCCTATCCCAGTCCTGACCACACACTCAGCCCTGATCAATTTCAGAGGTCACAACCCTGCCTAACCAGGCCCCCAGTTCAGTGGTTTATCTGGCCTAATATCATTTTAATAAGTGTTGATGCAACATTTAGGATCAGAAAATGTCACCTAAAAATTTAGATGTCTAGCTTCTCTAGACAAATAATCCATGGATTTGGCCCCACTGAGCCCATATTCCTGAGAGAGGGTGGTGGCTTGTCTTGGGTGGAAGTAGGGAGAGGAGAGGAGAAGCGGATGGGTATGACATATATGCGAAAGGCAGAGTTAAAGGGACTTGATCTATTGAATTTGAGGAGCAGGTGTTGCAGGGGAGACCAGGGATGATACGAACAGTCTGACTCGGAACTGTGGGGCGAAGGGAGGAGCCACTGACTGATACACAGAAGTCAAGGGGAAGAGCAGGTTTGGGGCGGAAGGCCTGGGGAAATGAAGAGCTGTGATTTAGACACAGCAAGTATGAGCATCTGCGACACCTCCAAGTGGCAGTTTCAAGGAAGCAGGATATACATCTGGAGGCAAATGAGGCCCAGTTTCCTCCTCAGTAAAACTGGGAGGTGGGGAGGTTTTTTAGGGTTATGTGTCAGATTTTGAAATGTGCTCAAATCCAAGACCTCTTGTAGCAGCATTACAACCCTCTACAGCAGGAACTTGGATCTCCATTTATCAGATGAGATCACTGAGGTCTGGGAAGCTGGAGTAATTTGTCCCAAAACACACCAAAGCCTCCTTTTCCCAGCCTGGTGGTCTCTGCACAAAACAGCCCGGTGCTTCCACACAGTTGTTGCATGCCCACCCCCAAGCCCACCCTCCAATTATATCCAGCCCCTGTACTTCCTCATATGAACTGCTTTAGGGGTGCCTATGCCCAGAGGGACTCCTGACTGAGGTTAATGGGCAGCTCCAATGGACCCTCCTCCTAGAATTAAATTCAGTGAATGTCAAAGAAAACCTCAGGTGCAGGGCATAGGGCTATGTGCAGGAAAGGGGAGCATCTTGAGTCCTAATCCTTAAGGGTGAAGACCTTCAGCAAGACCCTTCTATTGGGCCTCAGTTTCCCCATTTGTCTAATGGGCAATCTCTGAGGTACCACCAAGCTGGAACAGTCCCAGAGCTCCATGTCCCTTCAAATACCTGCTTCTTGCAGCTCTGATCCTCCCTAAAAGGACCCTATGCCTCTTCCCTAGACACAGCCCCCACTCAGAAGAAGCCACGCATAGCTCAGGGATCCCAGGCGAGCCCCCAAAGCCGCCACTCACTCTCGCGCTGCTCCCGCTCGCGGATGATGGCGTCCAGCCACTTCTGCTTCTCCTCCGCCGTCTTGGCCATGCAGACAAACCACTTGTTCTTGGCCGTGTTGTGGATCTTCCAGCCGTTGGTGACGGTATAGCCATTGCTGTGGTAATCCGCTGGTGGGGGCAGGAGGCAAAGGTGCAGCAGACACTCAGCCGCGTGACCCTCAACTCTCCCCATTACCAAGCCTTTCCATCCCAGCACAGGGCAGGGCCCTCGCCTGCATCAGGATGGGGAGCTGGACTTCCAGCCCTTTACTCACTCACTTCTTATCCTTGTCCAGTGGACAAGGAAGACCTTATGCAAACAAAGACCCCTCTCAACCACTCAATGACAGGGGACTTCATTTTAAGACTTTGCATCTAGGCACAAACACAGCAGTGACTCATGGGGAGACACTTGCCTGGAGCCCCAAAATGCTTCCTGGGCTCCTCCCATCTCACTCGGGCACTGGAGTTACTTAAAACCTTAGTGCCAGACTGACAAGCCAAGTTAAACATGGGACCCCTACCCAATGCTGGCTGGGATGGGACCTGGAAAACCTCTCAAACAGGCTGGCATGATCTAGGGAAGCGAAAGCCTGAATCTGAGGAGGGCTCCACAGGCTTCATGAGACTGCCAAAGGGGCTTGTGGCTCAAAACCAAGCAAGAACCCCTGCTGTGGACAAGCTCAAAAGCACACATACTAGGAGATGCTCACATGAGCCCTCACAGCGTCACTGTGCATGACCGTGAGCAGTGGAAACAGGCCAAATGTCCATCACCCAAAGAATGGATGAAGCGTGGAACGTTCACGTGATGGAACACTCTGCAGCAACGGAAACCAACAGGCTGCAAACAGCTACATGCAGAGACATGGATGAACCCCACCAACGTGGCGTTGAGTGAAAGAAACAGTTTGTTTAAAAAATGTAGATCATATTTTTGGGGCAGGGAGACAAGGTGTCGCTCTGTCGCCCAGGCTGGAGTGCAGTGGTGAAATCATGGCTCACTGCAGCCTCGACCTCCTGGGCTCAGACAATCCTCCCACCTCAGCCTCCCCAGTAGCTGGGACCACAGTTGTACGCCACCATGTCCAGCTAGTTTTTGTATTTTTTGTAGAAACAGGTTTTCTCCATGTTGCCCAGGCTGGTCTCAAATTCCTGGGCTCAAGCAGTCTGCCCACCTCAACCTCTCAAAGTGCCAGGATTACAGGCGTGAGCCACCACACCCAGCCACCATATTTTATGACCATTTAAGTAAAATGGTCATGACCATTATATGACCAGGTGGGTTGTATATATATACATGTATATATAATCACATATATGTAAAGCCACTTAAACTCATGTAATCATATAACCACTTATATAAGGTTCAAAAACAGAAATTTTAATTAAAATGTTTAGTCATAAATGCTTAGGAGATAAAAATGTTTTTAAAAAGCAAGAAAATGATCATCACAAAATTCAGACAGTGGTTACTTTCAGGGGGAAGAAGGCATTGCAAGGAGGAAGGATTTGGGGTGCAGTGTTTTATTTCTTAACTTGAATGCTAACCACCCAGATGTTTGCTTCATGCATCTGTGCTCTGGGCACTTTTCTATTAAGTAGGTTACATCTCATGATAAAAGAAAAAGTATATTTAAATGAAACAGAGAGAGTGTGAGGGAGCAGGGAGGGCTCAGGCAGGGCTGGGGGAGGGGCTACCTGTCCCATCTTCCACGTTCTCCACCTCCATGACTTCAGTGTTGATTCGACCCCTGAAGATGTAGAGGGAGCCATTGATGGATTTGGTCCTCTTAGTGGACTTCTTGCTCCCGGTAACCCTGAAAGACAGTGAGAAGTCAGTGTTCTCTGCACATCACCTCCCAGATGCAACTGTTTTCAATAGCACAAAGGGGAACGAAACACTGAGGGGAGACCAGGGGATAGAGAGGAGCCCCAGGCAGGGTTCAGGAGCGGGCGTGTTTGGCTGGTGCTGGGGTAACCTGAACAAGTCACTTCTCTTCCAGCCACAGCTTCCCCATCTGGAAAACAGGCTAATAGCCTTCCTGACCCCACAGAGCTACTTTTCAGCCGAGAGGAGACATGGGAGACCAACAGGAGGTAACAGAAACCCAATCTTCTTGGCTAGAAAATGGGGACAGGCCCATTAAGTTTCTCAAAGACAGGAACTTCCTGAAATAGGACCAGAATGGAAGGAGGTTTGGACTTGGTGGTCCATTCATCCATCCATCCATCTATCCATCATCCACCTTCCCATAGTTCAATCATTCACTCAGGTGAATTCTATCATTCACCCATTCCTACAGTCTAAATGTTGGTGTCCCTCCAAAATTCATAAGTTATATCCTAACCCCCAAGGTAACGGTATTAGGTGGCAGAGCCTTTGAGAGATGAAGAGGTCGGGGGAAAAGGACCTCATGAATGAGATTAGGCCTTATAAAAGAGGCCTCAGAGAGCTTGCTCGCCCCTTCTGCCATGGGAGGACACAGCAAGAAGGCACCATCTATGAAGCAGAAAGCAGGCCCTCGCCAACACCAAGTCTACCAGCACCTTTAATCTTGGACTTCACAGCCTCTAGAACTGTACAAAATACATTTCTGTTTTTACTTTATTTCACTCTATTTATTTTTTATTATTTTTAAGATGGAGTCTCACTCTGTCGCCCTGGCTGGAGTGCACTGGCATGATCTTATCTCACTGCAACCTCCGCCTCCCGGCTTCAAGTGATTCTCCTGCCTCAGCCTCCCGAGTAGCTGGGACTACAGGCATGTCTCACCATGCCCAGATAATTTTTTGTATCTTTAGTAGAGACAGGGTTTCACTGTGTTAGCCAGGCTGGTCTCCATCCATCTCCTGACCTCAAGATCCACCCGCCTCGGCCTCCCAAAGTGCTGGGATTACAGGTGTGAGTCACCATGCCGGCCTTATTTTATTTATTTATTTATTTTTTTTTTTTTTTGAGATGGAGCCTCGCTCTGACGTCCAGGCTGCAGTGCAGTAGTGTGATCTCAGCTCACTGCAGCCTCCGCCTCCCAGGTTCAAATGATTCTCCTGCCTCAGCCTCCCGAGTAGGTGGGACTACAGGCATGTGCCACCACACTCGGCTAATTTTTGTATTTTTAGTAGAGACAGGGTTTCACCACGTTGGCCAGGCTGGTCTCAAACTCCTGACCTCAAGTGATCCACCCGCCTCGGCCTCCCAAAGTGTTGGGATTACAGGTGTGAGCCACCACGATCAGCCCGAATTTCTGTTGTTTAAAACCTCCAGTTTCTGGTATTTTGTTATAGCAGCCTAAGGGACTAAAACAGTCACTCAACAAACATCTGGCCAGAGCTTCCTATGAGGAGGATACTAAGTCAGGAGCCATGGGGAGTCACTTATCTGTGTATCCAACAAGCCACGTGGAGAATGTGCCAGGCACTGTTTTAGGTACTGGGGCTGCATGGCTGAACAAAACGTCTATGGGAACTCAACTTCTAATATAGGGTTGGAGGCGGGACACAGAGACAGTCCCTAAGTAAGGTAAACCATATGTTAGATCAAAGGCGCTAAACGCTCTGGTGAAGATATGGCAGAAAATGAACTCCCAGAGCTCAACGGCCACTTGGTGGTGTGCACAGGCCTCTGCTCCAGCAGGTGGGCCGTATGCTCACCAAGAGCCAATGGGGGTGTTCCCACACCGACTTGGCTGATGTGTACTTGTTACTCTAAGTGGGTAAATGAAATATGAGATAAGCTGAGGATTCAGGAATGTGGAAGAGACTTAACTCTCTGAAAACTAAGTTGTAAGGGGTGAAGATGTGGGCTTCTGCTGTGTGTGTGAGATGGGAGCCACGGAAGGTTGGACCACAGGCAGAATGGGATGGACTTGTTTCAAGAGACTCCCTGTATCTGCTGATGGAGAAGGGACTAGAACCAGAGAGGAGACCACCGCAATCATCAAGATGAGAAAGGATGAGGGTGTGTATGTGTGTGTTTGTGTGTGTATACACATACCTATAAACATATACATACACATGTGCATACACATATTTTTGTAAACTTGGTATTAAAGTATAAAATCCACACAGAAAACAAAATGCCCAAAGAAGCATTAATATGGCTCAATTAATTTTTGCAAGGGAACACACCTGTATCAACATGTTTAGCTCCCCATACGCACCCCCTTATGCCCCTTTCCCATCACTGTCCTCTTCCCCTGACAAGGGCAACCACTGTCCTGATGTCTAACCCCATAGATTTGCTTCGCCTGTTTTTGAACTTTACAGAAATGGAATCACAAGTGTGTACGTTTGTGCTCAGCTTCCTTCACTCAGCCTCACGGCTGTGAGAGTTACTGGTGCTGCCGGGTGGAGTGACATGGCCACACACTGGGCTTCTTTCCAGTGTGGTGCTGCTGTGAGATTCCTGCACGTGCCTGACAGAGACATGTGTGCGCATTTCTTTGGGCTAGATACCTGAGGAGCTGAATTACTGAGTGATAAGGAATGTGCATGATCAGCTTTAGGAGATACTGCCAAGCTGTTTTCCAAAATAGTTGTACCGATTTTCCCACGCCTAACAGTGTAGGAACATTCCAGTTGTCCCATATCCTCTATAACTGGTATTTTATTTCTCATTTTGGCCATTATGGTACGTATACAGTAGTAGCTCATTAACATTTCATCTGTAGTTCCCTGATAAGTAAATAACCTCAAACACCACTGTATGTTTATTAGTGATCTGGTGCCTTCTTTTGTGAAATGACTGTCCCTTGTCATTTATTGTTGAATTTTCTTAATTATTTAAAGCAGAGGTTGGCAATTGTTTTTTCTGAAAAGGGCCAAATAGTACACATTTTCAGTTTCGTAGGCCATACGGTCTCTGTTACAACTACTCAACTCTGCTCTTATGGCATCAAAGCAGCTAAGACTGTATATAAACAAATGGGTATAGCTGTGTTCCAATAAAACTTTATTGACAAAAATGGGCACAGGGCCAAATCTGGCTACGGGGCCTCTTTATATATTCTGGATGTGAACACTCTAGCCATTATACAGACTATAAAAACCTTTTCCCAGTCTGTGGCTTGTCTTTTCACTCTCCTCACAGTATTTTTTTAATGAAATTCTTAATTTTAACATAGTCTAATGAATTTAGTTCTCCTTCACAACTATACTCTTTGTCCTATTTAAGACATCTGCTTACCCCTAGATCATGAAGATATTCTCCTTTGCTTTCTTCTAGAAGCCTTATTGTTCTACCGTTTACATTTAAATCTATGATCCAGCTGAAGTTGATTTTTGTGTTTGGTATGAGGTAAGGGTCAAGAATCACTTTTTCCCCCACTGGATATCAAACTGACCAAGCACCATTTATTGTACTGCATTAGTGCTTTTGTTGAAATTCAAATGACTGCTTACATGTGGGTCTATTTCTAACTCATTATTTGATTCCATTACTCTACATGTCTGTTTTCATACCAATACCACGCTGTCTTAATTACTATGACCTTACAGCAGGGCTTGGAATCTGGTAATAACAGTCCCCTAGCTTTGACCTTCTTCATAATTGTCTTTGCTATTTCTGTCTCTGGATTTTCCTGTAAATTTTACAGTCCGCTGATCATACACACACACACACATACATACATACACACGTACACAAACCCCCTCCTAGAGTACTTATTGGAATTGCACTGAGGTTCTGGACAAAGTTTGATGACAGGATGGAAAGGACTTGCTGATGAAGTAGGTATGGGGACAAGGATAGCTCAAAATCAAGAAGATTCTGGCTTCAGCTCCTGGGCAAATTTCTTCTCCTGCCTCCAGACTCAAGCAGATATCAGCTCTTCCTGGGTCCTGAGCCTGCCAATCCTAGGATCAGAATGACACTACTGGCTTGTCTTCAGCTTGCGGATGACAGAACTTGGGACCTGTCAGCCTCCATAATCACGAGTCAATTGTTTATTTAAATCTCTTTACACACACACACATACACACACACACACACACACACACACACATACCCTATTGGGTCTGTCGCTCTGGAGAACCTTGACTTAATACAAATTTTGGTACCATTTACTGGTAATGAGGAAGATCCAAGGGGCAGAAGTAAGATAAAAAAGAAGAGCCCTTTTCAGACACAACTGAAGTGTGAGCTACGTGTGAGACACCCAAATAAAGATACATATTTCTATTTCTTCCACTTGACCACGTACCAGGCCTTATTCTAACCACGTTACATGTCTACCCTTTACATGTTTTACTCTGTAAAAACAACCCCATGAAATGAGGACTACTTTTATCCCCATATAACGGGTAGGAAAACAGGCGCACACAGCTGGCATCATTTGCTCAAGGTCACACAGATAGTAAGCACAGCCCCTATGTTCTTTTTTCTTTTTCCTTTTTTTTTTTTTTTTTTTTTTTTTTTTTTTTTTTTTTGAGACAGAGTCTCGCTCTGTCTCCCAGGCTGGAGTGCAGTGGCACCATCTCAGCTCACTGCAACCTCCACCTCCCGGATTCAAGCGATTCTCCTGCCTCAGCCGCCCGAGTAGCTGGGATCACAAGTGCATGCCACCACACCCGGCTAATTTCTTTGTATTTTCAGTAGAGACGGGGTTTCACCGTGTTAGCCTGGATGGCCTCGATCTTCTGACCTTGTGATCCGCCCGCCTCGGTCTCCCAAAGTGCTGGGATTACAGGCATGAGCCACTGCACCCGGCCCTCTGTGTTCTTAATGGCGACACACTACTGCTGCCTCTAAGATGCTAAGCAGGGGGTTGAGATGCATGAGACTTTGCTCTTCTGGGTCTTGGTTTCCCCTTCTGGAGGATGGGAGGTGGGTTTTTAAAACACTCCTTCCCGTTTTCCACTTCAAATACCCAAGGAGCCTCTGCTTTTGAATTCACCCAGAAGCACTGTGAGTCAGAGACCTCCCCTGACCCATGTCCTGGATGGGTGGTGCCCTGCATGACCCAGACAAAGACAAACACAGTCAACAGTCACCAAGCCACTCCAGGCATTGCCTGCACCCACATCGGACTCAGGCCGGGAGATCCACTCACCATTGCCCAACCTCCTGGGCCTCTCAGAGCTCAGCCCTTTGGCTCTCCATCCAAAAGCAGGAATGCTGGCCGCCTGCCAGCTTCTCTCAAGAGACAGATGTGCCCTTTCCCTGCAGCCGGCCCAGCTCGCTTGTGGAAGTGAGGTGGAGAATGGCCTTGAAAGGCTCAGGGCGCCCACAAGGAAGGCCCTAGGGAGCCCACTTGGAATCCGGTACTATCAGAATCAGCTGCTGTCCCTGCACAGGTGAGACTGCCTCAGAGGAGGCAAAGCCTGCACCCGGAAGCCAAAGGCTGAGTAAACTCAGCTAAAAGTTGGGAGCAGGTCACAGAGGCCTAAAGGGACGTTCTGTTTTCCAAACCCCAGTGTTCTGGGAAAAGTGCCTGCTCCAGACTGCTCGGGGCAGAGTGGTGGGGCAGGGCTCAGGGCGGACATTGGCAGCAGCCCTGAAACTACCCAAGGAGGACTCTGAGGACAGCCCCAGAGAGACCAGAAAGGAGGCAGGGAAAGAGGAGAAGGGGGCGTTCATGAGCAGACAGCAGGACGTGAGACAGACAGACCTCAAGGAGTGGGCGGGAATGAAGGAGCAAATGAGAAAGGGCCATGCTGAGCCAGCCACTGGGAGAGAGCAGAAGCAGGAGGCCCAGGCCCTCACAGGGAGGGCCAAGCCCAGAACAGGGGGGAAAGGGCAATGGGGAAGGCCCTGTGGTTTCAGAGCCTCCTGTGCACCAGGAGCTGTACCTGTGTGACCACACCAGAGCCAAGTTAACAACAATGGTGCTGGCAGCTACTATGCTGTGCACCCACTATATGCCAGGCACACTCACATATCTGATCTTCAACGGTCCTAAGAGGTACATATGATCATTGACTCTGTGTTACAAAAGAGGAAACTGAGGCACAGAGAGAGGCAAAGTCACAGAGCTGCAAAGGCGGCTAAACAGGGATCCAATGGGGGGCCTAGCTCTTAACCAAACTCTACTACAAGGAGGGTCTGATCGTCCCCACTTTACAGAAGAGAAAATGAAGGCTCAGAGAGGCCCACGGGAAGAGGAGGACAGTGGGAAGCCCACAAATGGCTATGGAGCATCCATTATTCATCCAGTGGTAAGGTTTCTCACTACACCCTAGGAGGCCAGCACAGAGAGACAAGGAAACTGAGGCTCAGAGATGATCGGTGGGATGGCCTGGACCACAAAGCAAGTTATAGGAAATGCTGAAGGTAGGGCTTAGGGCCTGGACCTCAGGCCTCAGCTCTAGTCTTTGCTAGACAGAGGAGTTAAGAAGCCTCTGAAACATCACTATTTTGTCCCTAACACAAAGTAACAGCAAAGAGATTTTGAAAAGTGCTGCAGGGGTCAGCTGAGACCATCCTATAACTGCTGAATATGAAAACTTAAAGTCAGGAATCTCTCTGTGCCAATCCACCCACCCACCCACTCACACATCCAACCATCAGTTCCCACCAACTACTACAGGCATCCACCCCCCACATCTACCTCCTAATTTCCCCTCTCTCCAATCATTCACCCATCCACCCACTCAGTAATCCAACTGTCCCACTTTCCCTTCCAGAGCCCAACCACCTCGGCAACTATCAACCAAACACTTACCCATCCACCAAGATGTCAACCAACTGGCCATCCATCCACTAATCTCCAAACCTCTGTCACCCACCCACATTCCCAATTATATAACCACCTATCCATCCATCCATCTACCCATTCACTCAATACACCATACCAGAAGACCCCAATCTACCATTCATCTAGACACATATCTGCCAATCTTCATATCCATTTCTCTAACTGCCTGAACATCCACACATGCCCCCAGCTTTCCATCTATTCTTCCATCCAGCCGTCTCCTAAACCTCCAAGCATTCAAACACTCATTCACTCACCCACACGTCAATTCCAACATCCATCCACATTCCTTCCTTCCCTCCCTGCCTCCTTCTATCTACCATCCATTCACCTCCCAAACCTCCAGCCATCTGTGCCTCATCCCGTGTGCCCACACAACCCGTCACCACACTTCCCATCACACATACACCTGCCTCTGTCTACCTACTCAGTCATCCATCCACTTACTCCTAGACTCTACAGACTGCAAGAAGCACCAGTGAGAGACACAAAGAAGCTGAAGAAACTATCCCGACCCTCCAAAAACTGAACAGTGAAAGAGCTTCACTCCTCTCGAACCCTCAACTTTTAGATCTTAGAATTACAGGATGTTGGTGTCACAAGGAACCTCCCAGTTTCTACAAGCATCTAGACCTACACTATCCAATATGGTAGCCAAGAGCCACAGGCAGCTACTGAGCACTTCAAACATGCCCAGGACAAATTCAGGTGTTTTGTGAGTATGACATACACACCAGATTTTGAGGACTTCGTGTAAAAAAAAAAACCCACCACACAAAATACCTCTTTAATAATTTTTTAAATAATAATTACATGTATAATTATAACTGAATATAATATTCTAATATTTGGGGATCTATTAGGTTAAATAAAATATATTATTTAAATTCATTTTACCTGTTTCTTTTTACTTTTCTAAAGGTAAAAAAGTAAATTTTTTTTACTTTTTTTTTACTTTTTTACTTTTTTATTTATGTCTTGAGTTGTTACATTTTTTAAAGGCTACTAGAACATTTAACATAACATGTGGCTCGCATTGTATTTCTATTAGACAGCACTGATTTAGAACAAATCCCTCACCTCACAGGAAAGGGAGGCCCAGAGAGGGGAGTGACAAGCCCAGGGCATCACCCGGAGAAGGTAGCAGGCTAGACCCCATCCCAGTGTCCTGGCCACTCACCTGGATTTCCGCTTGCAGTAGACGAGGAGGTTGTCGAAGAGGAAGAAGGCCCTTTCCTGGATGTTGCCCGCCGAGATCTTTAACAAAGTCCCTTGCAGGAGGAGCTGAGTGCAGATGTCGGTGAGGTTGGAACCCTGGGAGAGCAATGAGGACGCAGTGAATGGGCCTACCCAGAAACATCCCCTTCCTTTCCCAGAGACAGAACCTACTACTACCACCTGCCGCACGCCAAAAACTCCACCAGCAAGCCTGTCAATGGACAGAAAATCAATATGATGTGATTAGTGGCTTCCATCTGCTGAGCATGCCAGGAAAATCCTGGGGAGGGCACACTGATGTGACTGCATGTCCCTTTTACAGGAGAGGAACCTGGGGCTCAGGAAGGAATGACTCACCCAGCTCATACAGCTAATAGTAGGTCCTAGTCAGCATCTGGGTATGTTTTGGTTCAGTTTTTGTTTTTTGGGTTTTTTTTTTTTGAAGTGGAGTTTCGCCCTTGTTGCCCAGGCTGGAATGCAATGGCGCGATCTCGGCTCACTGCAACCTCCGCCTCTTGGGTTCAAAGGATTCTTCCTGCCTCAGCCTCCCAAGTAGCTGGGATTACAGGCAGGCACCACCATGCTCAGCTAATTTTGTATTTTTTTAGTAGAGACAGGGTTTCACCATGTTGGTCAGGCTGGTCTTGGAACTCCTGACCTCAAGTGATCCAACCACCTCAGCCTCCCAAAGTGCGGGGATTACAGACATGAGCTACCACGCCTGGCCTCATTCAGTTTTTATTGTGGGTTTTTTTTTTTTTCACCTATTCCTTCCCCACTATTTATTTATGTCTTGACTTGTTACTAGATATCTCTCATCTGAATGCCCCTTCTGTAAGGACAGGGCCCGAATCAACTACGTGCCCTGTGTATGCCCAGCACCCACAACATTCTCTGGCACACAGTAGGTGCTCAACAAATGCAATGTGTAAAACATCAGGGGCAGGATCCTGTGGGCATTCCACCTAGCTAAGCTAAAGATGTACATGTCAAGCCCAAACCTGGTCACCTATGCTGAGCGGCAGGGGAAGGGGTGACAAAGACGTGCATGAAGTTCACTGAACATCAGTGAGCATCCGGGCAGAGTGGCTGGGAAAGGCATCAGGGAGGAGCCAGCAGACCTTGGAAGACAAAAATTAAGATAAAGAGGCTGGCTGGGCGTGGTGGCTCATGCCTGTAATCCTTTGGGAGGCTGAGGCAGGAGGATTACCTGAGGTCAGGAGTTCAAGACCAGCCTGGCCAACATGGTGAAACCCCATCTCTACAAAAAT
Organism: Rhinopithecus roxellana; assembly: GCF_007565055.1. Classification (NCBI taxonomy): domain Eukaryota; kingdom Metazoa; phylum Chordata; class Mammalia; order Primates; family Cercopithecidae; genus Rhinopithecus; species Rhinopithecus roxellana. The sequence goes on from NC_044561.1 coordinate 122,176,518, forward strand.
ACAAAAATTAACCGGGCATGATGGCGGGTGCCTGTAATCCCAGCTACTCAGGAGGGTGAGGCAGAGAATCGCTTGAACCTGGGAGGCAGAGGTTGCAGTGAGCCGAGATCACGCCATTGCACTCCAGCCTGGGTGACAGAGCGGAACTCTTATCTTAAAAAAAAAAAAAAAAAAAAAAAAAAAAAAAACAGATAAAGAGGCTGAGGGCAGGGATGGGAAGGTCCTGGCTGGGAGGGATCTTCAGAGCCTGAGATCACACAGGTCTCCCTGAAGCCGAGAGGACCCAGGTAAGAGCAGAGAGATCCCCAAGAGAGAAGAAAAGAGACCTTGGTGGGCACCGAATGCCAAATGAGGCAGCCCCTCAATCCACGTCCCTCTTCTGTCGTTTTGGGGAATGGAGTCTTGCCTGGTACTTGGCTGCCCAGCCACAGACTACATCTCCCAGTCCCCCTTGTGCCAGGTGTGGTCACATGACTAAGCTATCACCAATGTGCCTCACTGCCAGGGCACATCCTTGAAAGAAAATGGCTTCCCTCCCCTTCCTCTTTCCACACGCTGGGGTGGTGGGATACACTGCAGCAGATGGTGGGGTAAGGAGCTGGAGGGAAACTGGGTCCTGGCAGAGCAGAGCTGCCCACCCTAGCCTGGCTGTCCGCCTCTGTGCTGCTAATGAGAACTGCGTTGCAATGCTAATGAGCCACCTCCCTGAGGCCGCTGCATCGCTTCCCTACAGCAGTCAACCGCGGACTTTAATTAATACAATAAAGCACAGACAACAGGGTGCCACGGACATTTAGGCCCAAGGAATATTATGCAAAAGCAGTGTTTTAAGGGAGTTTCATGTGACAGACCGGCAGATTACACTGAAGAAAGAAACAAGAAGTGATGTTGTCCCTGCCTGGAAATGAACTTGGGGAGAGAGGGATAATTATTCACAGAATCTCCTTCCCCAAACACTGAACACCCAGAACCAACATGGAGTTCCTACCCCACTGGGATCTGCTGACTCAATTCTTTCTGAGATCCAGTAAGGGGAACTGGTTCTGGCAGCTGAGAAGCCAGGCTGTCTGCTAACGGCCTACAAGGGACTCTCTCGCTGGTGTTAGAGCTGGTCTGCTCTGTGCCCATGGTCCAGTTGGGTACAACAAACCCACTCACTCAACAGTGCCAGAGACCCCTCTGGAGACTGGGAAAGCAGCTTCCTTGTAGTGAAGAGCTGTGCAGCCGGGACAGGAGCCTGCACGCATTATCACACATCACGGCCTTCGGCTTGGCTAGAGGCCAGGTGAGCATGGATGATTGCATGCCCACAGACAGATCTCGGGTTTCCAGTGAGGCAGCAGCCTGCTGCACCAAGACTCAGGGCTGTCATGAGGAAGAGCCCCTGGGACCCCAGGCATCCTCGCAAACCGGGTGACAGGGACTCCCTGGAGCTTCATCATGGCCCATGGGCAGCACAGAGCAGACATCGGTTCGGCAGTCCCTGGAGCCCAAGTGCCTCTCCTTCCTTTTGCCTTGGCTCCCTCATGCCCACCCACCAACCCTTCTAGGCTCCAAAGGGGCAGTTGAAGAAGAATCTGGTACCTGGCCCAACTGCCAAACCCCAAGGTCACACAGCCCTAGACCTGAACCCTGCTGCCAAGGCCATCTCGGGGGACCTAGGAGAGGAAGTGTGCCCAGCCTGGGAAGCTGCCTCTCCAGCCTTGGCCAATCACCACCCGGCCAACTGCAGCTGAAATGCCAAGCACACTACAGGGGGATACCCCCTCCACCCCAGCCCTGCTGAGAAGCCCAGCCGTACTCTCAAGCTCCCTGAAATCTTTGAATCCAGGTCAAGGGTGGTGCTAGGGGTTGGATGCACAGGCAAGAGGCTAAGCACCAAGAGATGTGGACCAGTCAGGATTCAAGACCTCCTTCTTTCCAGACATGCACACTCAACCATGACAGAGATGGAGATGACAAAACCTTAAACACGCGAAGCCAATACATGCATGGGGTGGCCACATGCCATGCACTGTTCTAAATATCTTGCACAAACTCAGCTAATCCTCAGGACAATTCTCATTTTATAGATGAGGAAACTGAGGCACAGCATGGTAAAGTGTCTCGTTCATGGTCACATAGGTGGTAAGGCCGTGAGGTGGAACTTGAACCCAGAAAAGCAGCCTCCACTCCCCCACCCGCTCACCCCTAACTCAGGCCGCTCTTCGAGGACAACCTGAAGAGTTTTCTTTGCAATCGTTAGTCTAGAGCAGGAGTCCCCAAGGGGAGAGACCCTGTCCCACTGGGGCCCAAAGCACCCCAGGGAGGGTAGGAAAAAACTACGAGAGCTTTGTAGTGATTTTGTTTCCTCAATCCTGTTTCCTTCTCTTCCCTTGTGGGTGAGTGAACAGTTGGTCATCTCCTAAACCGGATCCAGAGCCAGAAAGTGGAGTGCCCGCCTGCCTGCCTCCCTCTCTTTCTTTTTTTTTTTTTTTTTTTTTTTTTTTTTTTTTTTTGATGGAGTCTCACTCTGTTGACCAGGCTGGAGTGCAGTGGCACCATCTCAGCTTACTGCAACCTCCGCCTCCTGGGTTGAAGCGATTCTCCAGCCTCAGTCTCCCAAGAAACTGGAATTAACAGGCACGCTCCACCACACCTGGCTAATTTTTCTATGTTTAGTAGAGATGGGGTTTCGCCGTGTTGGCCAGGCTGGTCTCAAACTCCTGGCCTCAGGTCATCCACCCGTCTCGGCCTCCCACAGTGCTGGGATTACAGGTGTGAGCCACTGCACCAGGACTGTTTCTTTCTTCTTAAGAGCACACATTTCCTTTTTGTCACTGTGAGCTTCACACGGAAGTCCATGGGGCTGTGTCTGCAGTGTGCCTCTGAGGAGGTGCAGCCCACACTGGGCACACGTTCTAGTCAAAGTTCTTGGATGCTTTTTCCATCTAAAATAAATAAAGAGATCCCGCTTTGCTGCCAGGGCTCCTCCTGACATGTATTGGGCGTTTTCTCCGAGCCAGGCACTGCCGAGGACTCTGCAAGCATCAACTCCCCCGTCCTCAAGTGACCCATGACGGGGGTACTCCCATGATCCTGACTTCGCAGATGGGGAAACTGAGGCAAAGAAGTCTCTCCCCAGAGAGGCGGTTGTCTCATTCACTCACTTGCAAGGTTTTGTGACACTGCCATTTCCTTGTGCTCAGCAAAATGGATTCGCAGATTAACTTACCTGGTTTTAACTAAACCAGTCTCACAACACACAGTGGCTCACAAACGATCAGGGGGTAAAAAACACACATATGGGAGATCGAACTCATGAATGATGCAACCTCAAGCAAACAGCAAGAAAGTGGCCAAGACAAGACTCCCCTTGCTCCAAAAACAAGCCCCTTGTCAGACATATTTCAAGAGAAAGATGACAGCCACAGGATCAGATCAGTAAGAGGTCACAGAGAAAGATGGGAAATAACCAAGAAGAATATCTGAAATAAAGACGTGCAATCACTGTCATTAACATGAACTGCCCCCTAAGTCATGCTGTCCTCAGAGACTGTAACAACTAACAGATAGCATGGAAGCAGCTCCACTATTAGACATTAATTTGTCTAGCTAGAATGTATTATTTTCACAAGTCACCTTGAGAAACAAACTGTATTTTAAAAACCTTTCTACTTCATAGAAAACAATTTCACGTTTTTCAAAGGACATTCATATTCCATATCTCACTTTATCTTCCAAATGAAACCAAAACATAACTTCAGAGATATTATCACTAAAATTAAACAAATAGGAGAAAATAAGGCCCACCAGGCAAGACAAACTGACCTGAGGCAGGGCAGTCTGTAAGTTACAGGGCTGGGCCTCAAAACCCAGTTCCCGTGCCTCAGCCGCCTCATCTGTAAAATGGGGATAACAGCACCTCCCTTGTAGGGTTGGAAGCTCATAACAGGTGCTAAATAACTGCCAGCAATTCTTATTTTAGGTCACTTTATTTCCTATTGCATCCAGAAACACCGGCCACTGAGGGCCACTGAGTTCTCAAACTGTACATGTTCAGGGTCACAAAGGGTTTTAGAGACCCTTGGTTCCCATTTCCCTAGGCCCTTACCAGGAAAAAAAAAAGGCATCTGGAAATCACTTCTGGTGCAGCTGCCGAAGAGCTTGCTCAATACCCTCTCCTCCGGGGCCCATGTGAGAAATTTCTTTTCCAATCGAGTGCCAGGAAACTCTGTCTCCCAGAAGAACTGCTTTGCTTCTTCCTTTTCGGACAATATTAGGTAACTTATGTGTGTTGCTCTTTTCACGTTGGCTTCTAGGAAACTCAAAGCCCAAATAGACAGATGTTTAAATTAGTCACCTCTGTTTGCTCTTGAGGTTCAAAGTGGCCATGTGACCCATTTCTGGCCAATGTAATGAAAGGGGACACCTGCATGGGGCTTCCAGAAAAGGCTTTCCTCCACCAGGGAAGAGAGCTCCCCACTAACTACCCTGGCCATGCCCCTGTCTCCTCCGGTTTTGAAAACATGGTGCCTGGAGCTGCCGCCTTCATGGAAGCATGAGGGGAAGAAGAGGATCACCAGAGACCAAATCAGAGCTCTGACATCATGAGGCTGAGATGAGAGTCTTAGAGGATGCATCCTAACTGACGCACCTGAGGATCAGGCAACTTTCAGATGCAGGAAACAGAAACCAAGCTGTGTACTTTTAAGCAAAAAGGAAGGAGGGGCTTTACTTACTCACTGAAGGGACTAGAGGAGCCAGGAATCCAGGCCAAGGGTCCCAGGAAACCAACCTCACTGCAGAACTGACCCACCAGGGGAGCCACTGCCCTGCCCCAGGTGGGAAAGGAAAATCAGAACATCACCTGTCCAAGCTCAGGCTCCAGGAAAAGGCGGCCCAGGTGGCATCGAGGATTCAGTAGTTGTGGCCTCAACTGTCAACTGCAAAGCCGTCCCATGGCTGCTGTCCCACCAACAGTAAAAAAGGAATGCCTAGGCCATGCATCTGACATGCAGGAAGCTAGCGCCCGGGCCCTCTCCTAATGTTACCACAGAAAGCCAGACACAACCATGGCTATGTTTTGCTGCAAAAATAGCACAGGGGTAGCCTCCGCCCCACTTCCACCTTCCAAATCTCAAGCAGCTGGATCTGGTCTTGGCCAGACCCCAAATCATATCCCAAACTGAAGCTGGGAAGTAGAGCTCTTCACTCTCCAGCCTCGGCTGGGCAGGAAGGCCCAGCAGAAGGAGAGCGGGGGACATGGCAAGTGGATTGGCCGATCCACAATACCCACCCCTCCCTGAACGCAGCCCCTCTCCTTTCTGCAGCCAAACCCATAACCTCACAGCAATACAGCCTCACATTTAGGATTCCCCAGCACAGAGAAAATAACTAGAAATCCCAAATATGGTAAGTGCCTCCAAAGGCCAGAAAATCCAAAGGGCCTAAGGCGTATGATTCACGTAACAATCCCTGCCCGAGAGCCTTTCATCTTCCCTCTTAATCTCCCATTCCAGCTGTATTTACTCTGATACAGATTTTTTCATTTATTTATATTTTTCCATTTCCTTCTACGGATTCACAGGAAACCTCTAATAATCTAAGGAAGGCATGGGGACTTAAATCCAATGATCTCAAGAACCCTATCCCCTAATAATCATGATAGTAATACCAATAGCTACCACTTATTGAGTACCTACTATGTACCAGGTACAGATGAGGATACTGAAGTTCAGAGAAGTGATGACATTTGCCTAAAGTCACCCCGCAAACGAGTGTCAAAGCCAGAATTCTGTCCTGGAGTGGATGCTAAAACACTACCCTTGACGTTGGCATCAATAGTTCAAAGGCCTCCACATACCAGGTAATGCATGAAAGAGAAGGGGTGGGGAGATAACAGGGGATGGTGGGGACTGAAGGAAACTAGAGGCTAAAGTGACTATTTCCATGAGATATAGGGGCCCAATGTCACCAAGTTTTTAAGAGAAACTTGAAATGTGATTTTTTATTTGGATTTAATTGAAAAATAATTAAGCAATCTTTTGCAAACACTCCGTAGGCCAAACAAAATACACTGCAGACTGAACTAGGTGCCCAGGCCTCAGTTCATGCCTGCAGCTGTGTACCTCCTGGCCCCCTGCAGCCCAGGAGGGCCCCTCCTGTCCTGTACACACCTCCCAGCCTTCGATGTGGGACTGCAGCTGCTCCAGGGCTTCCAGCTTCTCCATCTGCCGCTTGGTCTCATTGATGTTGGAGCAAACGGTCTTCATGGCCTGCAGGGCACTCTGGACCGCGGGGTGGTCTGGGTGCTTGCCGGGAGTCCTCTTGGCCAGCTCCTGGGGTAGAATAGAGGTGGGGAGAAGAAAGCAAGACATCAGTCCAGAGGAGACCCAGGCCAGAGCTGAACCCAAGAAAACAGAAAAAAACTCCTTGCCTGGTGGACATTACATTCTAGCAAAGGAGATGAGCCAAAGAAAACTCAGGTATAGAATCCAATGTCAAGCAGTGGTAAACACTAGAAAGACAAGACAAATCAGAATGACGGAGAGAGAAGCACTGTTTCACAGGGAGGTCAGGGGAGGCCCCTCTCTGGAGGGATGTTTGAGCAAAGACCCTGGATACAGCAAGAGAGAGAGCCCTGCAAACACCTGAGGGGAGAACCTGACGGGCAGGGGGCACCGTGGTCCAAAGAGTCCAGGGCGGGCACACGTCTGGTATGTAATGAGGAACAGAAAGCAGGCAGTGTGTCTGGAGTGGAGTAAATGAGAGAGAGAAAAACAGAGATCCACAGTCACGGAGGTGGCCCCAACACTGCCTCTCCCCAGGCCCGGTTTTCTTATCTGTAAGATGGGTATAAAAAATACCCCGCCTTCACAAGGCTATGGGACTGAGCATGTAAAGTGGCTCTTAATCCATGAGAAGCCTCCTGCCCCCACCACTTCCCACTGCCAGCTCACTCCCAACTCAGACACAGGCTGGGACATTGCAAAGGCCAGGCCAGTCTTAATGGAAGATTCCAGCCACTAAGTGTGATGGGAGAGGAACTGAGGAGGAAGGGATTAGCTGGGACTTGAGATATCAGGGAATATTTTTCAGGCCAAATTACCCAAATCACCCAACCGCCCCTGCCAGCCTTTCATCCCTAACTGTGCTGGCAGAGAGAAGTTTCTTTAATCATCTGACCCAGAAACACGCCTAACAGCTCCAGTCTCTCTCCTACGCCCTCTCTCTCTGCTCCCTTGATGATCTAGATAATGTCCCCACAGATGTGACACTCTTGCATCGTAGTTATGAGCACAAACGTAGGTTCAAGGGCTGACCCTGCCCCTCACTGTCTGGGTGACCTTGGGCCAGTCCTCTCTCCATCCTCGGCCTCGGCTTCATCATCTGCAAACCCATGATGATGAGGATGATGGTGATGACGAAGGCAGCAATTAATGTCTACTGAGCCTTTGCTCTACATTTTTAAGGTAGCTTCCGTTTTGAGGCACAGAAAGAAAGCCTTAGGCCTCAAAGAAGTACAAGGAGGAACTGGGATTTGAACCCAGGCTGTCTGGTACTTCTCATGGTTGTGGTAAGGGATAAATGAGGCACTATAGGAAAAGTATCAAGTATGTATATAGTAAGCACTCAATATATGCGAGCCATTAGCATTCTCCTTCCCGTATGACAACAGGCTAGCTGTAACCGTGAACAGCAATTTGCCACAAAAGGGTGTTGTTCTGAGCACTCCCTGGAGAAAACAAACTCCAAACACATCCCTTCTCCATTCGCTTCTTTTCTGCCCTGCCTGAAAACAAATGTCCTCTTTTCTGAAGACCAGGTCCTAAGATTCCCAAGGCCCAGCTGGTCTGCATCATCAGGCCCCTGGGACTTTGCTGAGGTCTTGTCATGCACCCAGGCAATGTGCCCAAAGGATGCAAAACAAGGGAGATGGAGCCCTGCTCTTCCTCTGGAGGCCCCAGCAATGAGGCTGGAAAGGCACTTCCCTGGGGGCTTGAGAGAGGCCCAGATAGCAGCGCCATGTGCTGAAAACGCTGGTGATCAATCAGAGAAGCAAGCCCAGAAGGCTTCAGGAGGAAGCAACACGAAAGCAGGCAGGGCACCCAGGGCCAGCTCTGCTAATGCAGAGTGTGTTTCGACTCATTCTTCACTCAGCAAATACTGGCTGAGCAACTGGTGCGAGCCTGAGCCATGGAGGCTGGGGAGAGAACAAGACGGTCCACTGGGAGCTCATGGTCAAGAGCAGACCAGTCAACAAGGTAATGACTATTACTACTACCAACAGTAACAACAGCTAATATTCAGTGAGCCCTCATGCACCTGTCAACCTCGTTTGATCCTCACATCAACCCTATTAGGTAGGCACCGTTATTCTTCTTGTTTGACAGATCCAAGACCTGAGGCACAGAGAGGTCAGGCTGTTTGTTCAAGATCACACAGCACATCTGAGCCCACCCAGTCTAACTCCAGAGTTTGTGCTCTAAATTCCCATGCTATTTACAACTTTTTAGACAGTGAAGTATGAATACTTTCCTCTCAAATAAATATATAATTTATAGGAATTAAAGGGATAATGAGTGAGGGAAGTGCAATGGTCTGAAAAGGTCTCTCTGGAGAGAAGGCTTGTGAGCAAAGGTTGAATGAGGTGAGGCCACAGGCCGCACCGCATCTGCAGGAACAGCACTCCAGGAAGGAGAAGAGCATGTGCAAAGGCCCTGAGGCAGCGAGAAGCAGCAGGGAGGCCAGCGGAGCTGCAGTGGAGCGAGCGAGAGAGAGGGATGGACCATGGATTCAGACAAGCATGCCAAGGCAAGATAATGTTAGGCCACAGTGGGGTGTCTGGGTTTCCTCCCAAGAGCATGGGGAGGTGATGGGGGTATGAGCAGAGACCTGACACCATCCTCTCACCCTTTAAAGGACCTCCCTGGCTGCTGACAGGAAGATGCACGGGATGGAATGTGCAGTGAATATAAAGTGGGAAGACCAGTTATGGCTACTGCCAACTTCCAGGCAAGAGCAGAGGGTGGCACAGAAGCTCTGTGCCTCATTCACTCCGTGCACACATGTATCCACTCAGCCAGGCTCCAGTGTACCTGGCCCCATGTGGGCTCTCTGTTGTGCATAGATGACGACAGACACTCCCCTAAGCCCTCCTGGAGTCGTCAGCCTGCTTGTAGGCATGTCCACAAAGTTACAATACAAGACCGTGATCTAATGACCGTATTCAGTAATTCCATTCGATTCAGCAAAGCTACCCCAGACCCAGGTTCCCTGAAGTGGTTTTTGGCATCTGGACCTCTGTGAGGCCAGCCAAGGCCAGGGAATGAATGTGGCTAGTCAGCTCCCAGTGGACAGGAACAGAGGCTGCCAGCTAATGAGACCCCGCCCCAGGTTCTACCCATCATCCCTTTCATCCAAAGCAGGGGTCAAATGACTGTCTGAGGACCCAGTCCAGCCCATCACCTGTTTTTGTAAAAAAAAGTTTTATCGGAACCCAGCATCCTCATTCATTGACATACTGTCAGTGGTTGCTTTTACACTACAATGACAGACTGTATGGACCCCAAGGCCTAAAATATTTACTAGCTGGTCCTTTAATGGAAAAGTTTGCTGGTGCTTTGTTAAAAGCAACAGAACTGATTCTTAGCTGAGCATGAGGGCACCTGGAATAAAGGCCACACACCCAGTCCGCCTGGACACTAGGTTCTCGTGGATGGACTGTGAGCAGAAGTGCCAGGTGCAGTTTCCCTTCTCCTTTCCCTCTTCCTTGGCTGGAATGTGGGCATTGTGTGAGCACCTGAAACCCCGGTGGTGAGGGCCACTCCTCAGGGTTGGCAGAACTTGGTGCTGTCAGCATGGAGCCACCATACTGCCCTGGACTGCCTTGACAAAAAGAAGCTTAGACGTTGTTTAAGCCACTGTTGTTTCGGAGCTCTGCCACTGCAGCTAAAACATATCCTAGTACAAAAGACCCCACTGTGTTGTGGCACTTGGGATAAATTCACCACGAAACCGCGTTCTTCCTTCTGCTGGCTCTGTTTAGCTTGGCCATCAGTGAAATTACTTTGCCTCCCAATGGCCCTAGCAGGCAGGTGCTTCTACTATCCCCAGACGAGGAAGCTGAGGCTCACACAGAGGCAAGGTCTCCTGCCCAAGGCCATGGACAGCTAAGCGGCTACATGGTCCAGCCCCAAAGCTCACATTTCTGAATCACTATTCTGTGATTCTCCAGCCTGAGGCCCTGGGCCACTTCCCACCTCCTCCGGCAAGTAGGAAGCCCTCACCACTTTTATTCTTGAAACTAACACCTGACGGGCCCACGGCACCCCTCTGACGGGCACTGCCGCCACATCTGCTCCTCCCAAACCCTGGATGTTGGAATCTCAGTGATTCTCCTCCAGTGGTTCCCCGTGGGGCTGCCAACACCCAGCAGTTAGTAAAGTGAAAAAAAGGCTGCTTCCGTTTTCTATCTGGCTGCCTCTATCTCTATTCTTGCTCTAGGTCAGTGGTAGGGGTAGGGAATTGAAACCAAGCAAGGCCTGGCCAGGCCCAAGGCTGGACCAAACCCACAGGGGAAGTGTTAGCTTTGGTGTCTTGGTTCACAGGGGTGTGTTGGCTCCACTCTGTTGAGCTTCAAAAAATGAGGGCCCATTCCTGCCTCCAGGCCTTTGGACTTGGTGTTTCCTCTCCCGGCACACTCCTTCTCAAGATCTGAAGAAGTAACAGCCAAGCATGGCTCATACCTGTAATCTCAGCACTTTGGGAGGCCCAGGCGGGCGGATCACGAGATCAGGAATTCGAGACCAGCCTGGCCGGCACGGTGAAACCCCGTCTCTACTAAAAATATAAAAATTAGCCAGACATGGTGGTACACACCTGTAATCTCAGCTACTTGGGAGGCTGAGGCAGGAGAATCGCTTGAACTCGGGAGGCAGAGGTTGCAGTGAGCCAAGATCATGCCTCTGCACTCCAGCCTGGGCAATACAGTGAGACTCCATCATTTTAAAAAAAAAAAAAAAAAAGAGGTAACATAGTACTGTACAAAGATAGGCCTAGAGATCAATGGAAAAGAATTGTAGCCGGTGGCCAGCAGTTCAAGACCAGCCTGGGCAACACAGAAAGATACCCTCTCTACCAAAAAATTTTAAAAACTTAGCCAGACACAGTGATGTGCACCTGTAGTTCCAGCTTTTGGGAGGATGAGGTGGGAGGATCGCTTGGGCCCAGGAGTTCCAGATTACAGTGAGTTATAATTGGGCCACTGCACTCCAGCCTGAGAGACAGAATAAACCTGTCTCTATTATCTCTTTAAATCAAAAAAAGGGGGGGGAGGTTGATAGGTGCAACAAACCACCACGGCACATGTAGACCTATGTAACAAACCTGCACATACTGCACATGTAGCCCAGAACTTAAAAAAAAAAAAAAAAAAGAAAATCAAAAGTAAAAATCAATGCATATCAAAAAAAATTAAGAGTACAGAAATAAATCCTTATATTTATGATCAGTTAATTTTCCACAAGGACGCCAAGGCAATTAAATGGACGAAAGAACTGTCTTTTCAACAAATGATGCAACCGAATATCCATGTGCAACAAAATTAGGCTGGCCCCTTCCTCACGCCACACACAAAAATGGACTAAAAATGGATCACAGACCTAAATGTAAGAGCTGAAACTATGAAACTGTCAGAGAAAACATAGGGGTAAACTCTTTATGACCATAGGTTAGGCAAAGTGCTCTTAGATGTGACCAAATGCACAAACAACTTAAAAAAATATAAAGTGAATTTCATCACAATTTAAAACTTTTGTGCTTCAAATGATACTATCCCAATGTGAAAGCCAAAAAATAAATAAAATTAAAAAGGAAGGGAAAAAACAATCTGCACAATGCAGGAAAATAGTATCAATTACACATCTGATAAGGAACTTGTACCCAGAATATACAAAGAACCCTTACAACTTAACAACAAAAAGATGAATAATACAAGTAAAAAACAGGCATAGGACTTGAACAGACATTTCTCCAAAGAAGATATACAAATGTCCAGTAAGCAGACGAAAAGATGTTCAACATCATTTGGGAAAATGCAAAAACAAACCAAACTGAGATACCATTTCACATCTACTGGAACAGCTATAATCCAAAACATGAATAACAACTGTCGGTGGGGATATGAAAAAAACAGAGCCCTCCTACATTGCTGGTAAAAATCTAAAATGGTGCAGCAGCTTAGGAAAGCAGTTGGGCAATTCCCTTGTGACACCATGATCCAGCCATACCTGAAGCCATCTATCCATGGCTTTTCATTTATGTGAGCCTATTTATATTTTACATATATATGTTGTGTAAGTCGGCGTGGGCTAGTTTTTCCATCTCTTATTTGAAAACGTTGCTACTGTTTCACAGTCTCAGAGAGAGTGCACAGATATGGAATCTCAAAGGTGTCCCAGTTAGTCTCAGACAGGCATAAAATGTGGGTATCTTCAAAGCTAACGAGAGCTTGAGCGATACTAACAAAGGTCTAACATGTGAAAGGAGGGAGGTGAGGAGGCTCCTGCCCAATTCAGAACTGAACAGACTGTCCTAATAAATTAGAATAGAGTCACGTTCAAAAGAGACATACTATGGTACTGAAAACCCTGGAATCCATATCCAAAGTGGAACAGATACGTGAACTTCCAGGACTTGGCCCAGAGAAGAGCATTTCTGGAAGGAACCCAAGAGATGCTTGCTTGCTCGCTAAGCATCTTGGGAGAACTACATGATGAAGAGGCCCAGTAGATCTGTAAGACCTCAAGGAGTCCTACGGGACCCATGCAAGAGACCACTGTTTGGATTAATCCATTCTTACACCACTTGGAGCTTTCTCATAAGAGAGGGGGCTACCTTGTAAGGTAGTAAGTTCCTCATCAATAGAGGTATCAATGATAGATTCAGGCCCACTAATGCTTTATTCTAGCTCAAACCCAGTATCAGATCATGAAACTGGAAAGCCCTGTGGTCAAGAGAATGGGTGCTGGGAAAAGGGAGGCGTGGTCTCCACTTCGCCTCCACCACATCTCAGCTGGGTGGCCTTGCACAAGTGACCTCACCTCTCTAAAGCCAAGTGTGTACATCCGTGAAAAAGGCTAAGACACACCCCCTAAGGCGAATGTAAAGATCCAATGGAGTGATGAATGCAAAAATCTTGGTACCCAGTAAGGACACTATATATATATATATATATATATATATATATATATATATATTTTTTTTTTTTTTTTTTTTTTTTTGAGACGGAGTCTCGCTCTGTCGCCCAGGCTGGAGTGCAGTGGCGCGATCTCGGCTCACTGCAAGCTCCGCCTCCCAGGTTCACGCCATTCTCCTGCCTCAGCCTCCTGAGTAGCTGGGACTACAGGCGCCCGCCACCGCGCCCGGCTAATTTTTTGTATTTTTAGTAGAGACGGGGTTTCACCATGGTCTCGATCTCCTGACCTTGTGATCCGCCCGTCTCGGCCTCCCAAAGTGCTGGGATTACAGGCGTGAGCCACCGTGCCCGGCCAGGACACAATATTTATCATCGTCATCATCGTTATGTCTGTGGTAATAGTGACTATTTCTTATGATTTCTGTATAGAAGGAGTAATAGTGAAAACAGAAGTCATGGTAATAGTCCTAATAGCCAGCATCTACCGAGTACTTACTGTGCACCAAGCACTGCTCGAAATTTAAGTGTATTAAGTCATTTCATCCTCGAATCATCCCAGTGAGGTCGGTACTATTATCATCCAACTCTATATATGAGGAAACTGAGGCACAGAGAGGTTGAAAGCCTCTTGCCCAAGGCCACAGAGACCGAAAGTGGGACTTGGCAGATGCCAACCACATCTACAGGCCCCTCTAGAAATAGTAATAGCTGGAAATGAACACCCCCAAATCAGACTCTTAAAATACAAAATGTCTGAGCAGGGCAGGTCCTGGGGACCCTTCAGAAAAACTGCGAGTGGGGAAGGGCGAGGTGTGCCAGGGCTACCCTGTGAACCAGCAGCACTAACCCCTCCAGGAGCCAGGCTGAGTGGCCTTCCCCAGCATCCGCCCCTCGAGCCCTATGTGGTTTCGCGAGTGAGGCCCCAGGCAAAGGCTTCCTAGAAGAGAGGATGTCGGCGCAGAGAAGCCTGGGCTTCCGCGAGGTGCCTCACCTCCCTCTCACCCCTGCAATCACATTTACTCAAAGGATGTCCAAAGGTGCCCGCTCTGAGCAGCCCCTTCATGTCCCCAAAACTGTGTACTCAGCCCCCAAGATAGCCATAAGAGGCAGCCTGAGGCGCAGGGTCTCAAATTCCAGGGCAACAAACAAGCGTGGCTAAGGCCAGCTCCTACTGGCTCACTCAGCCTCGCCCAAGGCCCAGATCACTCAGCCTCACCCCAAGGCCCAGGAGAGGACTGGGAGAAGAACAAAGGGCTCAGAGGAAGAGGAGGTGGCAAGGAGAGAGGAGGACGAGCTGCAGAGGCCTACTGCTTCCACCTGCTCCTCTCTCGGGCCATGGAGTCCAGGAGAGGCCACCCCAGCCAGCTCCCAGTGCGGATCTGTGACTAAAGCCTGACCTTCCATTCTCCCAGCCACACAAGGAGGGTGTGGGATCCATCCTGAGCTAGTGGGCCTCAGGCTGGGACTTCCTATGCAAATGCTGGGAAACGCATGCTCTCCTCTTCCTGGGTGGGCATGCTGGTCACACACAGGCCTGAGGCTGCTGGTGACCAACGATGCCACTGTGAGAAAGCAGCCTCCTGAGCACAAAGCTGGCACTGAGGGAAACACAGCAGGATATGGAGAAATGGAGCCAGGACAGTATCGCCTGAGCCCTGGATACAGCTGTGCCTGAAGTCAGACCTACCCTCAGTCTTTTCTGTTTTCTACTCTTTTTTAAAACGCAAGTTTAATTAATAAGTTCATAAAAACAATAAAGTAGATTTTCAGTCACTGGCAAGCAAAATTGTCAGAAAATGAATCCATAAACCCACAGTGTGAAAACAAAGCTGCGACTGTCACTGGAAGATGTGACAATACGCACTATTCCCTGTGAGTTGGGGTTGGTGGGGTTGGAAAGCCATACTGTCCTCTCCACAAACAGAAAAAGGCATCTCATGGAGGCAGGGAGGTGGTGTCACCAACGGAGTCTGGGTCAAGGAGAACAACATCCACTTTCTGGGGACACCTCAGCCAGCTCCAGGAAGGGGCTGATCTTGCACTCAGTGACTTGCCTCCAGTCACACAGGCCTGCCCAAGGCCCTGCCATCTAAGCTCAGAAGCCTGGCTTGCTCCTGTACCCACAGTGCTGAAGTCCCCTGCGGCCATACCTACGGTGACAGCAGAATGCAAATGAAGAGGTGCTAAGGATACCCACCACCACTTAAAAAAAAAAAAAAAGGAAAAGAAAACAAGAAGCGAAAAACATCTGTCCAAAAAAGTCCAAGAGAACCCAGAAGTGAAGAGCTGCCCAGCATTGCAAAAAAAAACCACAAACACCCTCCGTGCATGCAAATCATATGCAGATTTCATGTAAATGTATTTCCAATTTTAACAATTTCAGCCTCTGCTGCATGTCTAGGAAAACTGTAGTCCCACCAATTAGGAATTAGCAGGAGAAAGGAAATAATGTTTGTGGGTTTTAAAAACTCCTTTCTTCTACTCAGAGGAAAGGTGGGTAGAGTGGGAAGAGGGCTTCTATCAGGAAGTTCCTGTTCTGGCTTTGATGAGGATGTGCTGTGTGATCTTGGACAAGTTGCCTTCCCTTTCTGTGTCTATGCCTCCTGGCTATGCAAGGTAGTGATGAAACTAAGCTAAATGTTATCGCCAGCCTCTGTCAACAAAGCAGAAGCTCTGGCCACCCTGGGCTTGCGTTTCCACCATACCGTAACAGTTGGCTGGGCTGAGCGGTGGCTGCTCCTTAGAAGGGACGAGTGCCCTCTAGTCTGCCACAGTTCCCACCCACCTCGCTAAGTTACAACCAAGCTACTCACTCACTTCCTGCACCTGCCCTGCAGGTATCTGTGTTTGTGAGCCTAGGTTGGTAGGTCTCCACTGACCCTCCAGGCTCTGACATTCAGGAGCTCTATATCCAGCCTTTCAAAGAGGCCCTAGCATGGCTCACCATAAAGTTCTATACCTCTTGTTCCCACTTCCAGGCTCTATACAGGCATTTCTCTAGAGAAAAGGGTAAAATGGTAAGAGATGGTGGTGATTGATGGTGATGGTAATGGTGGTGGTGGTAGTGGTGATGATAGCTATAAATTCCAACTTAGTGAAAGCAAAAATAAATAAAAATAAAAGAAATAAAGGAAAAAGAGCAACTAAGCCCCAAAAAACTAAAACAATCCAAAATAAAACATGGAAAGAGGCAAAAGCATCAAAAAAAGAGGATACATAGAAATCAAAAAGAAGGACGGCAGAACCAAGTTCAAATAAATTAATAAACACAATAAATATAAGTGGACTAAATGCTCCTGTTAGAAGATATTATTAGATCAGATTTTAAATTGAACTCTATGGAGTTAACAAAAAAAGCACCTGAAGCCTAAGGATTCAGATAGGTCAACCACAAAAGGAGAAACAAGATATTTCAGGAAAACACTAGTCAAAAGAAACTTAACGTAGCTATATTAATATTGGAAAAAAAGACGCTGAAACAATAAAAGTAGCTAATATTAAGCACATCTCAGCATTTTACAGACATTTTTCATTTCATCTTTATAATAACCAGTAACTAAGGCAGTACTTCACAGGAGAAAACTGAGGCATACAGAGTTTAAGTCAGATTTCAAAGAGGCAATGCTAATAAGGTCAGGAGCTAGGATTGAAAAGCATAAAAACCATTACAATATTTGAGTCACCAACATTTAACAAGCATGACCATTTACTCAGTAATATGCAAAATGCTTTCATGAGTTTTCTCATGCATTGTCTCATCTGATCTTCACAGCAAGCCTGGAAGGTAACTACCATGCCCATTTTACAGATGGGAAAATAGAGACACAGAGAGGTTCAGCAACTTGCCCTTGGTCACACAGCTAAGAAGAGGTAGACTTGGATTTCTGTATTCATTCTTAACCACACACAGTGTAGGAGAAAGTAGAATCCAGGCTGGACCCCACAAAAGGTGATCTGGGAAGGCTCCTTCGAAGATGGGGCATCTGAGCATGGCTTTGAAAGGAAGAGGTGATGGCAGGGCCCCCCCACTAACAACTCCCCAACAAGGGGTGTCCCGAGGTTAGTGCTCACCACACAGGAAAGAGCCTGAGCACAGGCTGACACAGGTTGCGTCTCTGGAGCAGCTGTGGGCGAGGTGTTGGTGCTTGGCCCGAGAGACAGGATGAAGGGGTGGGCACTGTGGTTGGGGAAGGATGGGGTCAGGGTAGAGGGGGCTGCAGTGAAGAGATCTCTGACTTCCTGTACTTTCTCAGCAAGACAGTGACAATGCCCAATGCCCAGCAGATGAGGAACTCGCTGTGTAACATCAGTCAGACAAAAACTCCAAAGAGATAACCCAAAGTATCCAGAATAATAGAAGGACTCTGGGAAATCAAAAGGACAACTGTCCAATAGCAAACCGGCAAAGGATGTGAAAAGGCAACTCTCATGAAATGCACCCACCTCCACTGCCACCACCAGGTCCAGACATCTCCTACCAGAACTACTGAAGCCAAGTACTTCCTGGTCTCCCTGACTCCACCCTGACCACCCCACGGTCCATCCTCCACACCCAGCCAAAGGGACCCTGTTAGAACTAAGGCAGATCCTGTTCCTCCCTGCTCAGAACCTTGCCATGGCTCCCACCTTACCCAGATGGCAAATAAAGACCTCACAAAGGCCCTGACCTGGCTCCATTACCTCTCTAACCTTCCTCCCTCGCTCTCTCCCTATCCTCTCCTCTCCAGTCACCCTGGCCTCCTCACTGTTCCCCAGACACACCAGGAACAGTCCTGCCCCAGGGCCTTTGAACTGGCTGTTCCCTCTGGAACAATTTTCCCCGAGGTACCTGCTTGACTTCCTCCCTCACCTCTTTCAGGTCTTTGCTCAAATGTTTCCTTCTCAGTCCAGCCTTCCCCGACCACATTATCTAAACCTGCAACCTCCTGAGTGACTCCTGGTCCTTACTGATCTTCTGAACCTGATATTTATTTTTCCCGCAGCATCCAAATATTCCATCTAAACAAGCACACACATTTCTTACTCATTTGCCACCATCTCCCCCAAGAAGAATGTCCGTTCCAAGGGGACAGGGGTTCAAGTTGGTTTTGTTCACTTTGTACCCCTAGCACCTCAAGCAGTGCCTGACACATAATAGTTGCTCAATAAATAGGTGGTGAATGAATGAATGGCTTCAAAAACCCTAAACACTGCAGCATCAACTGTGGCTCTCTCGGAGGACACTAGGAAGATGGAAAGGCATTTGCTAAGAGAGTAGTATTCTACTGTGTGAGTCACTGCTTTTTAATGTTGGCTTCTCCCCGCCCCCCCTACCCATCCCACATAAAGTTTGCTCTGGTGTCGCCTAAAATTTTCTGGAAAGCTATGAGTAGCACACGTCCACGCTCTGGGAAACATGTCACTCCCAGCTGTCCCCCTTCACTGAGAATTGAGGTCAACACCTCCCTGGCAATGGACCTCACTCAGTCCATCCCAGGAGTGCTGACCTCAGTATCGGCCACTTTCCTCCCAGCCAAGCAGACAGAGGTAGCCGCCGAATGACAAGGTCCTTGCGCCGCACTTGGGTGACAGCTGCATCACCCACAGACAGACATGGGAGGTGCAGGAGACACCAGCGGCTGTGCACCAGACCCAAGGCTTTACCCCAAGCAGCTACTCTGCAGAAAACATCCCTGGACGCAACCCCACGAGAGCAGCTGTTCTGAACAGACAGGTCCCAGGATGTGCCCTGTTGGGGCCCACAATGTTTAACAAGTTCTGAATCAAGCTGATACTTGGACATAACTAACTTTCACCATAAAAGTCCCAATTTCTGGATTCAGAAACAGTTGGCAAGAAGACAGGGGTGGCCTTTCCACACATTCACTAAGTGACCAGGGGTATCTACCCTGTGCAGGCACCATTCCAGGCACTGGGGATACAGGCCCAAATCCCTGCCTTTGAGGAGCTGACATCACAAAATCCATCAGGACACCAAGCGTCCCAGGACAGAATGTGAGCCAGCTATGAAGAAAGATAAAAGCAAGGTGACGGGGACAGAGAATGGCAGAGGCAGCTCCTCTATCGCAGAGGTGGCCAGGAAAGGGCTCGGGCGGGAGGCACTGGAGCAGCAGAAGCCTGACAAAGATGAGCAACGCGTCTCAGGAGACATGGGGTAAAATGTCCTGGCAGAAGAAAGGGCAAGTGCAAAGGCCCTTAGGCAGAAACCTGCTTGTTGTGTTCACAGAGCTTCAGGAAGCAAGCCTGGCTGAGCAGAGACGGTCAGAGAGGATCATGGGTGAGATCGCGTAGGACCTTGCAGATGGCAATGGCAAAGAACTTGGACCTTATTTGGAGTGAGCAGAGAGCCCTGGGAGGATCGTCTGGGGAGGAGTGACATGAACTGACTTCGGTTTAGCTGCTGAGCTGGGAGTAGCCTGCAGAGGACAAGAAGAGGCAGGGAGGCCGGTTGGGGCTGGGGCTGTGGCAGTGGCCCAGCACGCAGGGACTGAAGGCATTCGGAAGCAGCTGGACTCTGGACAAAGTCTGAGAGCAGAGCCGACAGGACCTCCTCATGGCGAGACATAGGGGCGGGGAAAGAGGGACACCAAACGTAATCCCAAGGTTTGGCCTGAGCAACCAGAAGGACAGAGGGACTGTCTGCTGAGCTGGGGATGGAGGGGTTGGTGGGGAGGTGGTCTGGGGAAAGGCATGAGTATGCTCGACAAGAGATGCCTGCCAGACACTCAAATGCAGAAACTCAACGGGCAGGAAGACAAGTCCAGGGTCTAGGGGAGAGGTCCAGGCTGAAGTCATCCACATGCAGATGGACTTTAAGGCCATGGGAATGTCCACACAAAACCTATACAGGAACCTTCAGAGCAGCGTGACTCACAATAGCCAGAAAGTGGAAACGACCCAAATGTCCATCAGCTAATGAGTGGATAAACACAACGTGGTCCAGCCACACAACGGAAGATGATTCAGCCACAAAAAGGAAGGAGGCACCGACACGCTCCAATGTGGCTGAGCCTTGAGGACATGAGTCTAAGCGAAGCCAGCCAGGCACGAAACAGCAGCACTGTGTGATTCCACTTGGAGGAAATATCCAGAATAGGCGAAGAACTGACAGAGGCAGAAAGTAGACGAGTGGCCAGCAGGGGCCGGAGGAGGGGCGGATGAGCAGTGAGCGTTTATAGGTCTGGGGTTTCTTTTGGGGGTGACGGAAATGTTCTAAAATTATTGTGGTAATAGTTGCACAACCCTTGAGTATACTTTGTTTTAAAAAGGCCACAGA
Source organism: Rhinopithecus roxellana (assembly GCF_007565055.1). NCBI lineage: Eukaryota > Metazoa > Chordata > Mammalia > Primates > Cercopithecidae > Rhinopithecus > Rhinopithecus roxellana. The sequence goes on from NC_044561.1 coordinate 122,196,974, forward strand.
GTGGATAAGGGCCACCACAGGAGCAAGTCTAGATGGGTAAACGGCCTAAGGACTAAGCCTGGGGCCCATCTCTCCTCAGAGGCCCCAGAGATGAGGAAGCAGTAGAGGAGACCAAGAGCAAGTGGCCGGAGAGCTGGGGGCAAAGGTGGCAGCTGCCCCCTGAGACAGGATGTGCCCCCTGCAGTCGGCCCCAGGATGGCCCCTGCCCCTGCCACACACTCCAAGTCCCTGCAGGGCCCAGCCCAAGGCTAGAAGCTCCAAGGGGCAGGGCCCGGGTCTGTCTTGTTCACAGCTGTGAAGAGCGAGCAGCAACACAGATGTGTGCATCACCAGAAAATAACTAAGAGGATCAGTGACAGTCGGGGCCCCCACCAGGCACCTGCCAGCTGTGCACCAGGGGCATCACCCCAAACCTGAATCATCTCCCTGGCAACGTGAACGGAAAAGCCAACAAAGCCTGAAATGCCAACTGTCTATCCCGCGCCCGGGCTGAAGAGTCGAGATAGAATGTTCCGGCTATTCTTAGGCAATGTTCAAGTTCAGCTTTTGGGGGCTGTTCCCAAAAAGGCTTTTATTCTTGCCTCTTCCCTCTTCCTACCCAGGCTCCTCAACCTTGTGTGCCCACCCCAAGTGGGAGTTCAGCTCAAACAAGGGGACTCAGAGGGCCACGGGGACCCCTGCAAGGGCATCGGAATCTGGAGAAGCCAGAGGGGGTGGGCTGAGGGGTTGAGCTCAGCTGCTTCAAGTTCATGGGATCATCTTTGAAAATCCACTGGAAAATGTGACAGAAAGGAGGAACTCCGGAGGCCGGGGGACAGCACTCCCCTCAGCCCCGGGTGTTTGCTGATGCAAATATTCCCGCTCTGGTGCCAAAGGCCGGGCACACTGAGCAGTTCTGTCAGGCAGGGAGCAAGGCATGGCCCCAACGGGAGTCTAAGGCCTTGCTTGTTCTCTCCTAAACAGCACCCCCCACCCTGCAATCTCCTACTTGATAAACACAGCTAGAGACCAAGGAAACAAGGCGTGCCCCCACGAAGCGCAAGCGGGCAGGGTAAACAGCCATCTGGCCAGGACAGCGAACCGCGGCCACCGCATCGCCATTTCCTGCGGGCCATTTCCTCCACGGGTCGCCGGGCGGTTCTGCCCCTGCCCTCTCTCTGTTCTCCCGGGAATCCAGAGCCCAGGAATCCCACCAGACCAAACTCTGGCGCCTGGGGAGATGCGAACAGGCCTCAGAAATGCCCGGGCCTCACACTGAGCTTAGAGTCCACAGTACACACAGGTCCAGCCACACCGTGTGTTAAAATATGTCACGGAAGCTGCAGCTCCAAGGGCCTGCTGGAACCCAGACTTTCGCAAGATCCAGAAACCAAACCTCAGTTCAGGCTCTGGGCTATGGCTGCTGGTTCTTCTCATGGGTCAGATGTTCAAGGTTTTGAAACCCAGAGAAGAAGGAGACCAGTCTCAAAACACAGGGCCACCGACCTTAGACCCCATTTAGGGAACTGAGAGGGCAGCATTGCTAATACTCCGGCACTCTGGCAGTTTAACTTCCCAAAATGCTCTCAACAGGCAGTAGAGCCATATGGGTAGGGGTGGCCCTCTGGAATCAGAACGCCCGGGTTCTAATCATGATTCTACTGCTTACCTACTATGTGGCCTTGGACAGGCCACTTCCTTCCTCTGTGCCTCAGTTGCCCCATCTCCAAAAGGGGGCTAATCACAGTGCCTACCTTGCTGAGTTGCTGTTAGAACTAAGTCCATGCTTACTTGTCATAACAACCCCATAAGTACCATTAACACAAACCCTATGTTTCAGTGAGAAACTGAGGCACACGGAAGGATAGTGACTTGCCCAAGGTCACACACTCGTAAATGACAGAGAAATCCAAACCCAGACTGCTTATGGCTACAACGCCTGGCTCTCACCCAGGGGTCAGCACATTTTTGCTGTAAAGGGCCAGATGGTAAATATTGTAGGCTTTGCTGGCCACATCCACTCTCTGCTACATATTCTTCTGGGGTTTTGCTTGTTTGTTTGAACAACCCTTTTTAAAAAAGAGTAAACACCATTCTTAGCTCACAGGCTATACAAAAACAGGCCATGGGCTGTATTTGGCCCATAGGCCACAGTTTTGTCAACCCTGTCTCTAACCACTACAGTACACTGTCTCTTAATGCTGGCAGCTAATCCGAGTTTGAAAGACACACCACACAGATCACACGAAGCACATCTGCAGGACCGATTTGGTCCACAGGCTACCAGTTTACAAGTTTCACCCGAAGCTTCTTCCACACCCAGGTGAAGACCTGAGCTACAGCATTTCCAAGATCTATTTAGGGATCAAAGCCATGGCAAGAACAAGTGCTGAAGTTCCTTTCGAGTTTGCTGGAGAGATCAACAGCAGGAGCAGACCAAAGGAGGCATGGGAGAGCTGCGTCTGTCCATCCCCGTGGGTGTGCACGGCAAAGGTGTGTGTTCGTGGGCAGAGCTGATGGCCCCAGGGTCTGGACCAGCTCAGAGGCTCCAGCATCACCCACTTTCTCCAGCAGAAAACCAAGATGAAGAATGCCCTGATACTCTTCCCCTCCCCTTTTGCTTCCAGTTCATGGAGCAAAAATACACAGGCCCCTGTAAGCAGGTGTGTGAATGAGGCCCCACCAGCCAAATTAATCCCCCGGGGAACCCGGAACACAGCTGCCTTCAGGACAGAGCCAGGACAGGCTCCAGCCAACAGCCATTTGTTCAGCCATTTCCAAGGGCTGAAACTCCGGGCTGAGAACAGAGGAAGGTGGAAGAGCCATTCCACGGGCTCAGGAACTGTCCAGCAGCCAGCATGAAGCCTAGAATCAAGACTTCTCCATTCCCACACAAGCAGCAAACCTTCCCTGCTTTGCCGAGCCAAGACAAAGCCAGGGCTGGTGGCAGGGAAGGAAACAGCAAGTGTATGGATGGCTGCATTTGCCCAGTCAATGCCTACGCCTGCCCTCACCCTGCCTTCCACAAACAGCTCAGAGGTTGGGCAGGTGGGGTTCACCTGTCCTCACTCATGGCCTGTGGGACCCAGTAATTGGTTCAAGGTTGGAGCACATGACCCAAGTCTGAGCCAATTAGAATTCTCTTGCTCAGAATGATTGGTTCAAGAGTGCAGCACCTGATCCAGGTTTCAGCCAATCAGAATACAACACTGCCCTGCTCGCTGTCATTGGATCAGAGTGGAGTGTGGGACCATGTCTCAGCTAATCAGAGCACAGCAATAGTGATTGGTTCAGGGGTAAAGCACAGGTGATTGGTTCAGGGGTAAAGCACGGGTCTAAGCTGACTGGAGGATGATAAATGATACGTGCAAAGGTTTCATGTGATTGGTCCAGGTCAAAGCACATGACTCGGGCCCAAACCATTTGGCATATGACCCTCCCCTGGCCGCAGATGGCCAAAGACAGAAGGAATCTCAGGACTTTCCTCAGCTCTTAGTAGAGAGGTTCATTCTTTCCCACTGACCTTAAACTTGAGAGGATGTGAGGCCAGGAGAACCACAGCCACCTACCTGCTGCCATACTGAAAATAAGCCTGAACGGTGCAAAGCAGAGTGAACAAGAGAGAAAGAGGCAAGGTCCTGGTTTAAATCCAGCCCAGCCCAAAGCTGGTACTGCTGCTAGACTTCTCAGATACTTGAACTAACAAATTTTATGTTATGCTGAAGTCAACGTGTTTTCTGTCACTTCAAATATGGGAAAGTCTCACCTTAAGAAGGAGCGGGTACTTGCAGATCCTCTGGATGGGAGACAACAGGTAGCCTTCCAAAGGGATGTCCGTAGTCTTCCGGCCTCCCAGAAGCATGCAGCTCTGCAAAGGGACAGGAGACCTTCATGAAACCCACCAAGGAGAGCACAGGGACATGGCCACCCTCAACCATGGGAAACGCTCTCAGAGCACAGCTACAATCACTTGGGAAGCAATTTAGCACCCCCTAGGATAAGTGAAAATGTGTATCATGTACAAGCAACACACAGCCTAGTGGGCCAAATCTTGCCTACTCCCCATTTTGGTAAAGTTTTATTAGAAACACAGCCACATCCATCACACTGTCTGTGGCCCCCTACAAGCTACAAAGGCAGAGCTGAGTTGTTGAAAAAAAGGCTGTATAGCGGAGAAACCGAAAATACTGACTATCTGGCCTTTTGCAGAAAAATTCACCCATTCCTTTTCTAGAGAAGCTTTCACATATACACACCAGGAGACTCAAAAAGCCTTGTTTACAACAGTAAAAAATGGGACGCAACCTAAATATCCATCACCTGAGAATGGAAACATCTGCATTTTTGTTTCAGTCTGTTTGCGCAGATTTATACAACGGTAGCTAGCTATATAGCAGTGAAAATGAGATAACCAGGGACACGAGTAGCAACACGGGAGAACCCCAAAAATATACTCTTGTGCAAAACAAAGAAGGATATGTACAATATGAAACCATTTATAGAAATCTTTTGCCGGGCGCGGTGGACAAGCCTGTAATCCCAGCACTTTGGGAGGCCGAAATGGGTGGATCACAAGGTCAGGAGATCGAGACCATCCTGGCTAACACAGTGAAACCCCGTCTCTACTAAAAAATACAAAAAAAAAAAAACTAGCCGGGCGAGGTGGCAGGCGCTTGTAGTCCCAGCTACTCGGGAGGCTGAGGCAGGAGAATGGCATGAACCCGGGAGACGGAGGTTGCAGTGAGCTGAGATCCGGTCACTGCACTCCAGCCTGGGCCACAGAGCGACACTCCGTCTCAAATAAATAAATAAATAAATAAATAAATAAATAAATAAATAAAAGAAATCTTTTAAAGACATGGAACATAAAACTAGGTGCTGTTTATGGAAAGCATGTATGAGGTCAAATATAAAGACATGCGTGTTAAAGGAATGCACCCAATTCCAGCGGGGGTTCCCTCTGTGGAGGGAGAGTTTCGGGTTGGAAAGTGAACTGGGAATCTTCATCTGTTACTGAAAATGTTCTAGTTCTTTACCTGGGAGGAGTGTACGTGATTCTGTCATATGCATACCTCTATTCTGGCTTGCAGAGTTAAAAAGTGCAGCTCTCTTAGGAATGGAATACCGTTACCCTAACTCCCACACTCACCCACAAGCTCCTGCCCGCATGAATCAATTCAGTGTCGTCCATGTCAATACTTCTGCCCTGCAGCCCCCTTGCCTCTCTCGGCTCATTCCATGTCTCTTGTCTGGAATGTGTTCTCTTCCCCAATAATAATAAAAATAATAATAATACTACCATCATCCATCAGGAACACTGACCAAGAGCTAATCATGTTTCCAGCAGGCCTCTAGGGCTCCTGACCACCAACCACCCTATGAACTGAAAACTATGATTATTCTCATTTCACAGCTTAGACCCCTGGGGTTTGAGAGGACCCTAGAAAAGTGAGTCACAGAACTGGGACCTAGAGCCAGGCGGGTTGATACAGAATCTGGGATTGAAACCATGATGCCCGTGTGCCCTTACCCCAAGCCCACCCATGCACCAAGGCCAGCCCAGCCACCCAACCTGCCCTCAATTCCCAAGACTTCTTCCTCCTGGAGCCTCCATAGGTGGCCATTTGTTCCATGGGGCTCTCAATCACATTACAGGCACTGTTGCTCCAACTGAAGAATCTGTTTTTGTTTGGCAGGAACCATGAGTTCTGCGGTGTTTCCCTGCCATGCCCCTCACAGTCCTGGGTCCCTCGGGCTTACTATGTGCCCATGATGTGTAAGTGAATGAACTAACCAACTAACTAATGAAGGAACAACCCACCAGCGCATCCAGCCATTCCTCCTTGACACCACCCTGGCAAACTGGAAATGAATCCAGACTCTTGGGAAAAGGGATCCCCATCCTATCATTTATTCATTCATTCAACAAACACACATTGTGTGCTGTGCACAGTTCCAAGCACAGGGGGGCTGCCCAACGAAACAAATTCCCTGCTTATATTCAAGTGAAAATAAGACCGTAAGAACCCATACCGTGTGCCCACCATGTGCCAGGCACTGTGCCTCGTGCTTCACATACACACAAAGTTCATGCCAAAAGCCTAAGGAAATAAGCATGGACCACTGTCCCCTACCACACACGGGGAAACCATGGCACAAAGAGCTGGCCCAAGTCTCAGAGCTCCCTCCACTGCCTCTTAGGGATCACAATAGGCTCTGCCTGGAGAAGCAGAATTCTGGGGACCCCAGGTCCCAGCTCTAGCTGAGCTGAATGGCCCCCACCCATGTTTACCCCGGCACAGATGGGGGATTGAGGCTGCGGCAGCTGGGAGATGCCGGGCCCCACGCTGCTCACACTCAGGCCTTTGTCCTAGGAGCCAGCACTTGCCACAAGCTGCCCTGGTGATGTCAGCTCTGGGCAGAGTGCAGGGTGCCTGGGGGTGGGGAAGTGCTTTCTAGAAGCCCCCAGGGCTTGGCGAGAGAAGGGTCCAGGATCAAGGAGTTTTCACAGGATTTTCACAGCCACCAATGACACTTCCCAGCAAACACTCTAGATTGTTGTTTCACTTTATTTTCTTTAAAAAAAAAAAAAACAGGCAAACACACACAGAGCTAGCATTCACTCTTCTCATTACATTTCAGGCACTATGGGAAGAATTTCTGAGAAGTCCTTAAATGCCCAAAATTCACAGAAGTGATTCAGGTGAGGCGTCAACCTCATGGTCTTCCCAACCTCCTAATGGCAGCACGTTCCTGGACTGTCCTGAGTCCTCCTTTCTGTCCATGCTGCCCCCCGGCTGATCCCACCCTGACTCAGCTTTTTTTCTTTCTTTTCCTGGACAGAATCTCATTCTGTCGCCTAGGCTGGAGTGCAGTGGTACAATCTCAGCTCACTGCAACCTCCGCCTCCTAGGTTCAAACAATTCTCCTGCCTCAGTTTCCTGAGTAGGATTACAGGTGCACACCACCACACCCAGCGAATTTTTTGTATTTTTAGTAGAAACAGGGTTTCACCATGTTGTCCAGGCTGGTCTTGAACTCCTGACCTCAGGTGATCTGCCTGCCTCGGCCTCCCAAAGTGCTAGGATTACAGGTGTGAGCCACCGCGCCTGGCCTGACTTGGCTTTAAACACCATCTTTCCTTATATTGAAAACACTCAGGTTTATCTCTCCAGCCCCTAAAATCCAGACTAGAGTCTCTGCTGCCCACCCAACGCCCCACCTGGATGTACTGCAGGTATCTTAAACCTCACACATCCAAAAGGGAATGTTTATTTCCCTGTCCTACCCTAGCCTGCACCCTCTTGGGAAAATGCAACTCCATTCTTCCAGTTGCTCGGGCACAAAACTCTAAAGTCATATTTGATTCCTTTCGTTCATTTATATCCAAAGTCAATGATCAGGCAAATTGTGTCAGCTCAGGCCTTCAAGCTCTATGTGAATCCAACCACCTCTCCCACCATGACCACACTGTTCTCAGACACCATCGCTTCCTGCCCGGACATTGCAGTAGCCCTGCAGTCGGTTGAATGGTGTTCCCCAAAATGCCAGGCCCCCACAAAACCTCAGAATGCAACCTTATTTGGAAATCGGGTCTTTACAGATGTATGGTAATTAGTTAAAATAAGGTGATGCTGGATTAGAGGGGAACCCTAAATCCAATGACTCATGTCCTTATGAGGGGAGAAAGACACAAAAGGCGGCCATGTGAAGACAGAGGCAGAGACTGGAGCGATGCTGCCACAAGCCAAGGAGCACTGGCAGCCGCTAGACAAGATCCTTCCCTGGAGCCCCAGGAGGGAGCACCCACTGACACCTTGATTTCAGACTTCTGGCCTCCAAAACTGAGAGAGAATCAATTTTGTTGTTTTAAGCAACCCCATCTGTGGCAATTGTCCCGGTCCCCTAGGAAATGCAAACAAGCCCCTCCCTGGACCTGCACTTCTTTTTTTTTTTTTTTTTTTTTGAGACGGAGTCTCACTCTGTCGCCGGGGCTGGAGGGCAGTGGCCGGATCTCAGCTCACTGCAAGCTCCGCCTCCCGGGTTCACGCCATCCTCCTGCCTCAGCCTCCCGAGTAGCTGGGACTACAGGCGCCCGCCACCTCGTCCGGCTAGTTTTTTTTTTTTGTATTTTTTAGTAGAGACGGGGTTTCACAGTGTTAGCCAGGATGGTCTCGATCTCCTGACCTCGTGATCCACCCGTATCGGCCTCCCAAAGTGCTGGGATTACAGGCTTGAGCCACCGTGCCCGGCCTGGACCTGCACTTCTACCCAGATACTGACAGGGGGGGCCTTTTACCATGCAAATTAGCTCCAGTCATGCCTCTGCTCAAAACCCTCCCACGGCTTCCCAACCCACTGAGAATAAAACAGAACATTCTCTTTTTTTTTTTTTTTTTTGAGGTGGAGTCTCGCTCTGTCGCCCGGGCTAGAGTGCAGTGGCCGGATCTCAGCTCACTGCAAGCTCCGCCTCCCGGGTTCACGCCATTCTCCTGCCTCAGCCTCCCGAGTAGCTGGGACTACAGGCGCCCGCCACCTCGCCCGGCTAGTTTTTGTATTTTTAGTAGAGACGGGGTTTCACCGTGTTAGCCAGGATGGTCTCGATCTCCTGACCTCGTGATCCGCCCGTCTCGGCCTCCCAAAGTGCTGGGATTACAGGCTTGAGCCACCGTGCCCAGCCTAAAACGGAACATTCTCTAAGGCAATGCCATGAGCTCCAACATGAAGGGATCCCACAGAGCGATCCCACAGACATCATGCTGCACAAAAGCGGCCACACACACCGTATCCTGAATGATGCCGTTCACAGATGATGTTAGAATAGGCAAAACTAAGCTTTGGTAAGAGAAACTAGCAGAGGGATTCTGGAGGTCTGGGGGCCATGACTGGAAAGGGGCAAGAGGGAACCTTCTGGAGTGATGGGAATGTTCTTCGAACTTGGTGGTTCCATGCTATAGACATATGTAAGCATTCGTCACCCTGGAGGTGCACTTACTGCACGGATGCTACACTTTAATTAAAAAGCTTTTTTAAAATCTCATACTTGGACTGGGCAGAGTGACTCACACCTGGGAGTGTACTCCCAGCACTTTGGGGAAGCCAAAGCAGGAGGATCACTTTAGCCCAGGAGTTCAACACCAGCCTGGGTAACATAGCAAGACCCCAACTCCACAAAAAAAAATTTAAAAATTAGCTGGGCATAGTGGTGCACACTATAGTCCCAGCTTCTCAGGAAGCTAAGATGGGAGGATGGCTTGAGTCTAGGATGTTAAGGCTGCAGTGGGCCATGATGGTGCCATTGCACTCCAGCCTGGGTGATGCAGTGAGATCCTATCTCAAAAAACAAAAACAAAACAAAACAAAAAATGTCAGACTCTTTCCATTGACTAGATGCTCCTTCATCATCTGGCTTCTTTCAATCTCTCTGACCTCATCTCCTCCTGCTTTTTCTCTTATGACCTTCATTCTGGTCTCCCTTGGCTTTCTTGCAATTCCTCAAACACAATCCTACCTCAGGGCCTTTGCACATGCAGGTCGTCTATCTCTCTGAAATGCTACATAGCCTCTGCCTCTCTCTCTCTCCTTCACTTCATCCACATCTCTGCTTACATGTTACGTAAGATGCAGTTTTCCCAAAGACCAATCTAAAACGGCAGCCACCACCCTAACTCCCTCAAAACATCCTGTCACCCTTATTTTACATCCTCCAGAGAATTTAACATCACATTATCATTGAAGTTCCCCCAACTAGAATAGCCACTCTATGAGAACAGGGACTTTTCTTGCCTTGTTCACTGTCGGATCTTTAGGCCTTAGAATGATCCCTACCACATGATAAGTGCTTAGTAAGAAGTTGTTGGATGAGTAAATGAAAAATCATCCCCATTTTACACACAAGAAAACTGAGGCAGAGAAAAATAAAGCCACTGCTCCACCAGTCTCCATCACTCAGCTGGTGCCCAGCACAACGTGGATGGAAAACCAGATTCTGTCTGTTCCCAAAGCCTTAATGTCCCATAACAGACTCAAGACAGCTCTTCTGCAGGTGGCCAAAAGCTGGGAGACGCCAGCAAGGAGGGAGACAGATGGCACATGTGCTGGCACCCCACGCATCCTCCCCTGCCCAGCCCGGCCCACCCAGCTGCTGCTAGGAACAGGGCAGTGTGACCCACCAGAAAGACTGCTTGAGAGAGGGAGGGAGGGAGGGAGGGGGAAAGAAAGGAAAAAAAGGAAAGAAGGAAGGGAAGGGAAGGGAAGGGGAGGGCAGGGCAGGGCAGGGCAGGGCAAGGAAGAAAGAGAAAGAAAATTCAGCCCTTCCCTTCCCTTCCCACACCCTTCCCACATATTTCTGCTTCCCAGGACCCAGCTGAACCTGAGGGAATACCCTCAGAGGGTGGGACCCTCAGCCAGGGAGCCCAGAGCCTGGGCAGCAGGGACTGTCGCAGGGTAGTGCTGCCTGCAAGTCGACAGGTCACTGCAGACATGGCCATTTCTGTCCATGTGGGGTTTGCACTAACGTGACTTCGTCTTTGCATTCTGCCCAGACTATTTTATGAATATAAGTGCAAACACAGAAATGTGAAGATGTAGATACCGGCTATGAAAAGCAACAGTGCTGAAAGCTTAATTCACTTGGGAGAAAGATGGAAATCAGTAAATCAGTCCGCCAATTTGCCCTTCCTCAGATGTTCACTGGAGCTGGGCCAAGCAACATGAACTCACTTGTGAAGGAAACATACATTTGGAATCGAAATTCTGGAAACACTTTGTTGGAGACTGTGCGTGAAGGAAAAGTGCAATTAGGAATATTATTTTATAGTTTAGCACTGTAGGAATGTGGTTCACACTCTGTATGTTATGTTAGCTTATTGTTCTACTTTTATGTGCTGAATTCGGTGTGTGCTGTTGGGAGAACAAACTGTATGGGGGAAGAGATGCCTGTGACCAAATGAGAAGGGATTCAGAGGTGAAAGACTGGGACTGAAACCCAGGATAAGCTCAACCACTTTTCTAGGATGGACCCCTAGAAAGTCACTTAATATTGTGAAGTCATCAAAATCACCTGTGACAAAGGCTATGCAGTGTCCCCTAATGTATTCTTCTTCCACAGCAATCACATTTCTAGCTGGGCACATGGCTGCCCAGAATAAAGCCTATATTTCCCAGCCTTCCTTGGATCTAGGGGTGGCCATGTGGCTGAGTGCCGGCCGATGGGACGTGAGGGGAGGAGATGTGTGCAGCTTCCTGTGGCGCCCTGAAAATGAGAAGGGTATGCTCTCCTTCCCGCCCTCCCTCCACCCCACCACCCGGAATTGGGATGTAGTCAAAGGTCATCTGAGACCAGGTCAATGAGCACCATACCCTAGGGCCTTAGCCCCTGACACTGGAGCCACTATACCAGCCCCAGACAGTCTGCACTCACACTGTTAACAAGAGGGAGAAGTAAGAGTCCACCTTGTTTAAAGCACTGTCCTTTGACAAAGCAGACAAATGTTTATCTTGACTCATACGCAACAGATAGTGGTTTGAAAGGCTCAAAGGAGGTCACAAATAAGAATCCGTTTTATACATAAGCGAGGCTCTCTACAAGTGTAGGGAACACCATCATGGATGTCTACAGTTTTTCCTGACTAACATCCATTCCCAACTTACCTGTATTCCCACAAATGCAAACCAACTGCTTTAGGGATCCACTCTACCCTTAGGCTCTACTGTATGGATAGACCTGACCCCATCCTCCATCTCCAGAAGTGACCAATCAGAACACCACCACCAATTACTCTGTCTACAGCAATTGGTTCAGGGATGAGGTTTTTAGCCAATGAGCATCAGACCTAGGATTTTTGCTGTTACTATAGGGAAAGGGAAGTTCTCTCAGCTATCCTGGAGCTGCTCAGCTATCAAAGGTATAAGCCTGGAGCTGTTGGGGACCACCCTGTTACCACTTGGGGAGAGCCTGCCTTGGAATGAAGCCACAGCAGAGAAAAGGAGAGTCAAGCGACACACATTCCTGATGACATCATTTGAACACCCAGACTCTGCCATGTCTGTAGCCCTCTCAGGTCTTAAACGTCCCAGAAAAGTGAATCCCTCAGTTTGTGGTGGTGGTGGTGTTTGTTGTTTTGCTTCAGCCAGTTTTTGAGGTTTTGTTTTTTGTTTTTTTGAGACAAAATCTCGCTCTGTCTCCCAGGCTGGACTACAGTGGTACAATCTCAGCTCACTGCAATCTCTGCCTCTCAGGTTCAAGCAATTCTCCTGCCTCAGCCTCCTGAACAGCTGGGACTAGAGGCATGTGCCACCATGTCCAGCTAATTTTTTTGTATTTTTAGCAGAGACAGGGTTTCACCACGTTGGCCAGGCTGGTCTTGAACTCCTGGTCTCAAGTGATCCACCCACCTCGGCCTCCCAAAGTGCTGGGATTACAGGCGTGAGCCACCGCACCTGGCCGCTTAAGCCAGTTTTAATTGGATTTTCTTTCACTTATAATTAAATAATCCTAAAAATACTAGTAATCCTAATAATAATCATCGTAATAATGACAATAGTATTAATAATTACTACTCTTGCTGCCATTTTTATTAGAACCCTTACTTTAGACCAGGAATGGGCAAAGTCAACCCTAATACAGCCCTCTGCTTGTTTCTGTAAATAAAGTTTTATTGCCACACAGCCACACCCACTCCTCTACACATTCTCTATGGCTGTTTTCATGCTACAACAGCATGGGCTGAGTCGTGGTGACAGGAACTGTACGGTATGCAGAGCCAAAAATATTCCCCAGCTGGCCCTTTATGGAAAAGGCTTGGCGATCCCTGCTTTAGGCAGGAGATCACCCCAGCCAAGGAAGGGATTTGGCACCATGGGGCAGCATGAAGTCCCCTTGTGCCCAGATGCCCAAGGCTGAGGCCGAGTGCAAGGGAGCACCAGGGCTGACGGGTCAACTTACCAAAAGGAAGGCGCGCACGGTGGGGATCTTGTTCAGCTCCACCAGCAGCCTCAGCGCTTTCTCATGATTGCTGCAATACTCCTCGTACACGCAGAATTTGTCCTTCTGCAAGACAAGGACAGAGCCTGTGGGAGGCAGGTCATGGTAGAAGGCAGGTTCCCTGACATGTGCCTACCGCTGGGCTGGCAGGGTAGTGGGAAAGGGCTCCCCTGACCCAGGAGAGGCTACAGCAAGAGGAATCTCGGGTAGAGCGGCTTCACTCACTACCAGCTTCCCAGTCTCCACTCTTGCCCCAGGTCTGCACCCAGGAGCCTGAATAACCTTTTGGGAAGCAGTGTGGCTTGGGGGTCAAGAGCATAGACTCAAGAAGAGTGGCCTGGGCTTGCACCATGGCTCTGTATTTCCTGTGAACCTGGGCAGGTTACCTGACTTCCCAGTGCCTCAGTTTCCTCATCTGTAAGGTAGAATTAATAAAAGTCCTTAAGTCAGACTTGTTATGGCTGGGGGCTAGCTCTGTTGACCTCCAGACACCCCTGAGCCCAAAGATGGACTCTTTCCAGCCTAAAGGTCACCTGTGGGTCACCAGTTCCAGAACCATCAGTCAGGGTTTCCGGAACTGGAAGAGACAGGAGCCTTCTTAGCAGGAAGCTCTCAAATGAGCATTCTTGGTTCCAAATGGTTCACGGAACCCGCCAAACCCTAAGCAAGAATGCCGTGGGTGAGGTCACTGGAGGAGGAAGGGTTGCAAGGCCTCAACCCTGGGCTAGGGGTGGGAGTGTGCAGGAGACCCGAACAAGCTAAGGAAGGAAGAGGTGGGTCCACACAGCAAGCAGCTCATCTTGTTTCTAAACAAGCCCCCAGATGGCCTTCCGATGGGAGGCTGCAGGAAATAGGAAACCAAAGAGAAGGGAGGATGGGTTTAGAATGAACGGGCATCCCCAGCCCACTCCAGCTCACTCTGGGGGCTCCCTGTGCATCGTCTGAGCAGACACTCCGAGCCACAAAGTGCCCAGGTCAGTGCTGATGGCTAACACAAAATGCACACCCAGCACGTAGCACAGACTGCCCATCACACAGTACAAGCTGCATGCTGCTCTCCTGGAATGGGGGTTAACTTACTCATTCCCCACGACAGCCTTACATGGCAACTACTGTAAGAAACCCACATAGCCATGAAAAAAACAAGGAAAAGTTGCTTCCCCAGGGTCTCGCCGCTAGTGCAGTGGCAGAACCAGGACTCAAACTCCCTTAACCCCAGTGACAACATCAGCTCAAGGTCATGGCACAGGGTAGGGTTGGGAGTGGGAGGCAAATACCCAGGGTACAAATCTCAAGCCACAAATCTGGACTAAGCTGCATCCCAAGGGTACTGCATCAGAATACTGAAGGGCACAGAGTGACTCCAGAAACCCAGTTCCACGTTCCCTAAGTAGAGGGTGACCTTGGGCAAGTGCTTTACCTCCCTAGGCCTTGGTTTCCTCATCTGCAAAACGGACATCATAACTGACCTTCAACACTTACGCTGCTGGAGGATTAAATAATATATGTGAAATGAGTAGAACGGTGTCTGGCACACAATAAGCACCGTACAATACTTCAAAGTACTCTACAAATATTACTACAAACATAAACATACTCAATAAACATGGATCAATGGGGGAAAATATCAGACAAATCATGTTACAATGACCCACAGTGCACCTCCATATACACACACATACCACAAGACAAACAATCTTGATGCATACTCCAAGAAACCACCCAATGACCTCAAGCATCACAGCACGCAAGCTACAGGCTCCAAACACCACCACCGACGTCAGCATGCACACGGACACATGCACTGAGTCACAAAGCACAATTCACTCATCAAATATCTGCAGTCCACTGAGATGCCAACACACACACACAAAGACACACACAACCACAAGGCAAGGAAGGAGAAGAGGGGACCCCCAGCACCCCCAACACTGCCCAAGCAGACCTTTTTCTACTTCCATTTGTCTCAAATGAGCCTAAGGGGCCATCAAGGCCAAAAGGGCTGGGTGAGGAGGCATCTGGGCTGCAGGGGATCACCCAGCCATAGGTAAAACCTTGTGAGTAGGGTCTGCTGGGCACATATGGAATCAGGGTTTCAGCTGCAGACTGTGGTGATGCAGGCTGCAGGGAAGAGGAAGAGGAAGAGGAAGAGAACAACTATTTTGTTGTAGGTGACAGGAACTGGCCTGTCTGGAAACCTGCTCCTGCAGAGAAGACCTGCACCGACGTTAAAAGCCCCCATGACCACTCTCACCAACCACTATCAGCATCAACCTTGTAAGTGCCAAGGAGAAGTTCTGCAGCCAGACCATCTAGGTTCATAGCCCAAGTCTCCTGGTCACTAGCTCTTGGTCAAGACAAGTAACATTTCTTGGCCTCTGCATTCTCATCTATAAAGTACGGACAACAATGATATCATTACCATAATGGTGTTGTGGGGATTGGCAGGTGAATTTATATTACAGTGCTTGCAACGGTGCATAGTCAGTGTTCACTAAATATTAACTAGTATCATTATTGCTTATTAATGTTGTTGTTATTATCACCAGCATGATTGTTTCAGAAAATTCATTATCTTTTTCATTGAACTGGTCTGTGACAGGGTAGGGCGGTAGGTGGGAAGGTTCTGACAGCAAAAAAAAAAAAAAAAAAAAGACAGGCAGAGTCAGGAGGAAGGTGGTAGCGGATAGACTTGTGGGTTTAGGGAAAGCCTTGGGAGGGTCCCAGGCAGATTTTGGGAATTATGTTGGTCCCTGACCCCAGGATGTTTTACTTCTCATTTGTGCACTGTCCTTCTCCCCTGAATCTCCTGGGACTGTCATCTCCATGGGGACAGCGTTTGCATCTGTTGAGGTCACTGCTGTGATGTCAATGGGGTCAGCAGCCACTGGCAGAGAGCAGGTATCATGACTATTTGATGAATGAAAGCAAGAAAACAGAAGGAGGAACTAAGAGAGGCCAAGGGCCCCTCAGACCAGCTCCGTGCTTCTTCCCAAGCTGGTTCCACCCCACCCCAGGAACCACAAGTGAGCACATGACCCAGGCAAAACCAATCAGAGTTCCCCGTCCTAATAACAGTGGCCATGTGACCCAAGCTGGGCCGCGAGAGTCCGCAAGGACTCATGCTAGAATCACTGGGAAGAGAAACTCTCTTTGAGCTGCTATTGAACCCCTGCCACCATGCGAGGCACGCACCCCATAAGCCTCTCCCATTCTCCAAGAGTGAAATCAGCACCGCACAGATAAAAGCAGAGCCTGAGATCAGAGAAAGACCTGGTCCTGAAATCATCATACGGAGTCCTGGATCTAGCTATGTCTGAAGCTGACCTACACTCCTGAACAATTTCACTGACATGCATCAGTAAAGTCCTTGATTTGTTTAAGCCTATCTGAATTGGTGTTTCTGTCACGTACAGCAAAGACAGTTTTGATATGTGCACACTCTGAAAGGGAGAAAATGAAATACATAGACCCAAATCTTAGTGAGGTGACAGGGACTCTCTGTCCATCTCCACAGAGATGAAGGCAAGGGATTGGGCCAGAAAGCAGGGACAAATTGGTTTCTTCCCACATGCCAACCCCAGTCACTGAACACTAGTGAGGAGGATTCTGGGGTCCCACAGGAAGCCCAGAGGCAGAATGCTGTGATTGATTAGCTATGTCTGCCACAGGTGCGGGAGAGGGAGTAAGTAACAAGCTCACCACTGGTTTGTCATTCCTCATCCCCTGAGCCCCCTCTACAACACAGTCTGCAGTGTTTTCCTCTCCTTCAGCCTGTGGGAAGGGCAGGGGCCCAGGGCTTGAGGCTTGGAGAAGTTAAATTTAGCAAAGGACAACATCCCCTCTGCAGCACCGTGCCCAGTTCAATCACACCCGTGTCCTTTCATCCAGCCTGACCCTAGCTGCATCGCAGGCCTGAGACTCTGCAAATATGGAAACGCTGCTCTTGACAGCTCAGAGTCCAAGTGTTCCATTTCCTCCTAGGGGCCCCACATGGGGCTCTGATTGCTTTGCCAGGAAGAAACGGACAATTAGTTGTGCATACACAGATGTAGTGGGTGCGCAACATGTGGCTGTGGGTTTGGGGTGAGAAGGGGGAGAAGGGGACAGCTGCCAGCTGGAGACAGCCAGGGGAGGGGAGCTCACCCCCAGGAAGGGCTCAAGGATTGTGAGAGGTGGCAGCTGCTGTCCACGATACCCAGGTGACAGTGGTTCCACAGGGACCATCAGCTCCAAACCACTCATTTCACAGCCAGCAAGACTGAGACCCAGAAAAGGGAAGGAGCTGGCCCATGCAAACATATCCTCCAACGGGGAGAAGAGAAGTGAGAGTCAGGTCTCAATTTTTCAACAGTCTCCTCAACTTATTTACCCATCCACACAGCTGCGGAGAGAGAGGGGTTAAAACATAAATCAGACCACACTACTCCTGTGCTTAAAACCTGCAGTGGCTTCCACTGCCTCAGAATAAGATCTATGGTCCTTACCTTGGCACGCAAAGCCCTACAGGATCTGTCCTGCCCCCACTATGACACCCTCAAACTCTCTCCATCACTCACTCTGCTCTGGTCACACTGGTCTCCCTTCTTCTCTCAAATGAGCTAAGCTTGCTCCTAGCTCAGGGCTTCCGCCCTTTCTCCCCTCAGTCCAGATCACCCTCCCCAAAATCATCCCATTTCACCACCTCAGAAAGGCCATCCCACCCTTGGGTTGCCAGATACAAAATAAAACCCAGGACACCCAGGTGAATGTTCATTTCAGATACATGTTTTTTTTTTTAGTATGTCTCAAATATTCCATAAGATATGCTTCCATTAAAAAAATTACTTGATGTTTACCTAAAATTCCAATTTCCCTGGGTGTCCTTTGTTTTCATTTGCTAAATGTGGCAGCCCTGGCCCTGACCTCCTGATTGAAAGCAACCTCAGGCAGAGTCACTCTTCACCACATCTGCATTTTACGTTCTTCACAGTCTGCACTGGCATCTGAAATGACCTAACCAGTTAAATTACCCTCTGTTTCACCCACCTACGAGCAGTGTGGCAGCAGGGAGCAAGTCTGTCTTATTTAGTACAGCATCCCCAGGGTCTAGTGCAGTGCCTGGCACACAGGAGATGCTTAGTATGTATTTCAGGAGACCTTATCACATAAGACAGTGAAAACCACAGACTCTACAGCCTGAATGTGTCAGCTCAAATCCTGGCTCTGATGCTTCCTAGCTCGGTAAGTTTGCTTTATAACTTAATCTCTCTGGGCCTTGGTTTCCTCATCTGTAAAATGGGTACAATAATAGTAACCACCTTTAGAGACTGTTGTGAAGTTTTAATGAATGCATATCTGTAAGGCACAGAGAACAGGACCCAGTGCAAAGAAAATGTCCACTCAGTGCTAGTTTATGATAAACTCAGTAGTTACTGGTTGGGTTTTGGGGAACAGGGGTTAGGGACTCTTCCTCCATCTGTTCAGTTAGGTGGCACTAGTGGGCTGGACTGTGGGCCAGGGCCCCTTCCTCTCCTGGAGAGCCTGTCTACAGAGCTCTGTTCCCAATTAGCATCTCACCAGCCCAGATGCTGCCATGGCCATGGGAAAATGTTTCCAGGCAGGGAGTAAATGGAGTAAACAAGCCGGGGAAGGAGAGTGGAAAGGAAAAATTGAGACCTGCTTTTCCTTTGGGGTTGCAGTGGATGCCATGGTGCACTCCTCAAATGCCTGTCACGGAGAGAGAGAGATGCCCCTTACCCCAGGTGCTGGGAGTGGGGGCTGACAATGACCCTTAGCTAAGGCCCTTCCCTGGAGTTGCCTTCAGCCTAAGAGGGCTGCCTGTCTGCAGTGGTACACCCACTCCTGAGGACAGCCCACCAGGCAATGAGGGTGCAAAGGCCTTGCCCACTTGCTACAATTGTGCGTAATCTGAAGAGCTATCCTAGTTCCAGAGTTCTTTCCAGATGGGACTATCAGCAGCTGGGGTGGAGTCTCCGCAACCTCTCCTTTAGCTGCTTCCAAGAGGCCACCTGTGTGCAAATCGCCAGCTTCCAGAAACCCAACATACAGAGGGGCGGCCTTCAAAACTCCTGAGACAGACTGACTCAGCCTGTCCTCCGTGAGCAGGCAGGAAGAGGCGTGATGATTTTAATTTTTAATTAAAAAGATGATTTTAAATTAAAAACACTGGATCACACACTGAGAACGCTGGCTCCTTTTTCAATAGGTCCGGTTAGCTCAAGGAGGGTCTTAGCTGGTGTGATGTAACCAGCCTCAGGCTGAGAGGCTCAAGCAGTTAATAGTTTCTAGATAGAATGCGGTAACACCGCTTGGTTTCTACCGCACTTATTTTGACAATTACCTTCTATTTACAGCACTCATTTTCTATTTTCAATGATGATGCAAACTTCTCTTTTTAAATAAGTTTATTGAAGTTGTGTTAAGTGAATCAATTTTTTAAAGCATTAAACAAGTAATACTACAAAGGATACTCAGATATAGCTGAAATTCCAAACTTAGCACGTAAGCTAATGAACTGAGGAACCCTGGCTTAGCCCTTAGGAAGGTCGAAAGCCCACTTCTGCGGCTGGCACAGTTGTGACCTTGAGCTTAACCTTTCTCTCAGTTTGCTCGCATGTCCAGAGGACAAGTGAGCTCAGGGCTGGATTTTTTTTGTTTTGTTTTGTTTTGTTTGTTTTCAGACAATGTCTTACCCTGTCACCCAGGCTGGAGTGCAGTGGCTTGATCTCAACTCACTGCAGTCTCAACCTCTTGGGCTCAAGTAATCCTCCCACCTCAGCCTCCCAAGTACCTAGAACCACAGGCACACATCACCATGCCCGGCTAAGGGGCTGGAATCTTTCTGATGCAGACAGAACAGCGAGCATGACAGAGTCCCTGTCCTCGTGTTGTTTACATTCTAGGGAGAGCAGACAATAAGCAAAAAGGAGCAAAAGATCCGATGTGTCAAAGGGCGATGCGGACCGTTCTGTTGAGAATGACAAGAGCAGGGGAGGGGCAGGGAAGGACAGGAGTGCAGCAACTTAAACAGAAGGGCATGGAGGCCTTCGCGGAGAAGACGGCATTTCTGAAAAGCTTTCAAGGCAAGGAGGGAGAGAGCCGCAGGGATGTCTGAGGGAACTGGTCCAGTAGAGGTAGTGGCCTGGGGCAGGAATGGGCTCCCTATTCTGGGACAGCGAGGAGACCTGTGTGGCTGGAGCCAGGGGAGTGAGTTCCAAGGAATGGACAGGGCATGGCGGAGTGTGGGGATTTTATTCCAATGACGCAGGAACCTTTGGAGGGTGCCGGGACGGGGGCTGAAGAGACCTGACTGATGTTTCTCTCTGGTGGCTCAGGGGAGAACCAATCTCCAAAATACTTCATCTCTGTCAAAGCCTCCTACATGCATCCTTGCACCTGGGCATCATAGCAGCTTTGTGAGGCTGGAAGGACAGGAGCCCCGCTGAGGTGCAGGGGGGCTCATGATAAATCACCTGGAATGGGGTCCAGTGATCCCAGGCCTGGGGACCCTGCACAAAGTCACACTCCAGAGAAGACTGGGAGGTTCCAGAAAGCGCTGGATCACATGAACAGATGTGCACATAACCCAAGTGAGAAACAATTCCTGGGCACTTATTATGTGCCAGGCTCTACCAACGTCATTCATTCTCTCAACCGCCCTAGAAGGTGAGTTTTGTGATACCCACTTTACAGATGAGAAAACTGAGGCACAGAGAGGTAAGGTCATTCTCCCAGGATCACAGAGCAAGGAAGTAGCAGAGCTAGGATGCAAAGTCGGGCAGCTGGGCTCTAGAATGCTTGATCTCCCAGGCCTAGGGAGGACACCAGCAAGAACCCAGCCCAGAACATCCTCCCACAAAGGCCTAAATGTCCACCCTCCACATGTCATGACTCTGATGGCAAGTGCAGCCTTCACCAGGTACCTAGTTTGATGAGGCTACATGAGGAGGGTCCCAGGTAGCAGAAGAGAGGACATGGAAAAGAGGTTGCTTCATGCACACTGAACTTCCCACCCCTAGCCCCCCAGCCCTCTGCTGTATCTCTGAGCAAGTCAGGAATCCTACAGAGAGAGGTAAGAATAGCCCCACTGTGTCCTCAAGGTCCAGGGCTCCTCTCTGACAAGCGAGTTAAACCCACTTCCCCACAGCCTCTGGGACTCAGGCAGAGAAGCCAAAAGGCCTGAGGAGGGCCGGGGCTTTTGGCAAACTGGATAGTGCACCTTGAGGATCCTTTCTCCCACTTTTGCTAAGTACAGACAATCCTGCCCAAGCTCAGATCATCACGTCACAGCCAGCCCCAAGGCCATGCCTTCCAGGAAGCAGGCCGGAATAACACCCACAGCTGACACACGGCATTGGCTCGGTGCTGAGTCAGGTCATTCATCCTCATGACAGCCCCCTGGAGCAGGTATTGTCATTACCCCCATTTTACAGAGTTGGAGACTGAGGTCCTGAGAGGTGAAAGGACTCGCCCAAGGTCACTGGGCTGGCGAGCAGTAGAACAGGGATTTGAACGTTGGCTGTTGGCTCCAGAGAAAAAAGCACTTCCTGTCTCCTCTGAACCCGAAGGGAAGACTGTCCCTCCCATTCTTTTCATTTTCCTATTCAAACACCTTTACTGAACCACTGTGGCCACCTGCCCCTTCTCACCACCTCCACTGCTACCATGCTGGTCCGAGGCACTGTCACCTCACTTGGCAGGGTAACCTCTTAGATGTCTCCTTGCTTCCGGCTCTCCCTCCACACCTGCTCCCCCTCACAGCAGCCAAAGGGTCCCTGCAACCCAAAGTGGACCACGTCCCTCCTCTGCCCAATGCCCTCCGCTAGCACCCAGCCCACCTGCGCCCCACTGTGCTCTTATTTGTCCAGTTCCAAAGATGGAGGAGCATCTGCCATGTGAACAGGAAGATAACGTCGACCTTTATTGAGCACTTACTGTGCCAGGTGCTGCACTGAGCAGGCTCCTTGTATTATCTCGCTTAATCCTCACAATGTCACGGATTTATACCCCATTTAAGGGTAAAAGGAAACTGAGGTACAGACAAGTTCAGTCAACTTGCTGAGAGGACCACAGTTCATGAGTCGCTCAGCAGCCTGGCCAGAAGCTCTCCTTGCCCTCACTTTCACATAGAGAGTGGCTGGCCCTTGGCTGAATGACTGCATCCTGGGGTACTCTGCACGCCTGATCGCACATGAGACTTGCCCCCCACTGCCCTCTGAGGGCAGAGTCACACAGCTCCATCATCTTAGGCTCTGGTCACTCAGATGTGATCCCCTGGATAAGTGAGTTAGTGATGATGATCATGATCATGATGGTGATGACAGTCTGAACAGTGACCGAGTGCTGATACACCAAAGTTTCTCCACCTCGGCACCATGGATATTTGAGGTCAGATGATTCTCTGTTGTAGGGGCTGTCCTGTGCATTATAGGATGTTTGGTGGCATCCCTGGCCTCTACCTACTAGAAACCAGTAGCACCCCAGAGCTGGGACAACCAAAAATGTGTCTGGACATTGTCCAATGTCCCCTGGGGGCCAAAATCGCCCCAGCTGAGAAGCTCTGCTCTAGGCTCTCTATCCTATTGCTTTACCTCTGAGTCTTGCCATCAACCCTGGGAGGTAGGCGGAACTATCCCTACTTCGCAATCACAGGAGGAAATAGAGGCTCAGAGAGGCAAAGGAGTTTGGCTCACATCTCGTGCCCGTGAGGCTAGTTCTTCTATCTGTGAGGGGGGTCCCAGGTAGTACAGAAAAAGAGGCTATGGAAAAGCAGTTGCCTTCCTTCTTCCAGCCTACCACCCACAATTCCAAATGCGTTAGTAATCCTGCAGGAAGAGAGAGGCTACTGCAACAAGCGTCAGCCTCTCTGAACAACAGCCCAATGGGGTACCCAAGGATCAGACACCCTTACTGGCCAGTGGGTACCTGAGCTGCTCAAACCCAGGTCTGTCTGATGCCAAGTCTTGGCCACTAGCTACCTCTGATGGTCACTGTGGCAGAGGGGCCCCGCCAGGCCAGGAGGTCACAGGACTCCAGGACACATGCATTCAGTGAGGGCCCACCCTCTATGTGAAACTGAGGGAAAGGAGAGTCACTAAAAATGCCCACAGTCTGCTGGGCCTGACCCACCTCCCATAGTTCCGGGGATGCAGACTGGGCCCACCTGCCCAACTTGCTACCCCGTCTCCCAGACAGACCTACAGAGGAAGCTGGTGAAAGGGGTTGGGGCAGGGACCCAGGGAGAAGCCCACTTCTCAAAAGCTAGAGTCCACCAGGGGCAGTGGCATGGTACTCACGAATTTTAAGAAAACGTTCCCAAGTTCATGCTGAGACTGTGGTTCCGGGTGTAAACAATACTCCAAGGCGGCTAAGAAATCCTTATGAACTTCCAGGATGTCTTCAATGTTCGAGAACAGGATCTGTGAGGAAAAGACAGGCCAGAGGGACAGCGTGAATCAAGGCTCGGAGGGAGAGCAAAGCCAAGCATTAAAAAAATACAAACCTCGGTGCAGGTGACACTGTAGTCAAAGAAGAACTCTCAACCACCGGAACTGGTTTACCACTAATAGAAATCATTGTAATCACAGAAATATTGCCAACATTTATTTACTATCATCGGGATTAGTGACTAATTCTGTGTTAAGAACTTTACATGCATTCATGGAATCTAATCCCCACTGTAAATCCATGAGATAGAAACTACGATTATCCCCAATTTACAGATGAAGAAGTAAGGCTCAGATAAAATAATATTCCCAAGGTCAAAGTCTTGCAAGCAGTTCCACATTTAGTATGCAGACATTCATCACAGTCAGACACAACTGCTGTGTCCAGCCACAGGATGGATGTTGAAATTACGAGTATATTTCCATGCACCCATTAAAACGACGTGGTAGAAGAAAACACAGTAAGGAAGGAGGTTAGAAATACGCTGCCTAAACTCTCACAAACAATATATGAGATTCCCTGTTTCCCCACATCAACCTAAAAGTGTAAAACACTAGTACAATTTGACCCAGCAATTCTACATTTTAGAATTTAACCTTCTGATCAGTTGTTCCCAACTAGGGGCAATTTTACCCACCACCCCTGCCACACACACATGGGATATGTGGCAACTGTCAAGGGACATTTTTGGTTGTCACAAATTGGGAGGAAAAGGGGTGTTTCATAGACAGAGGCCAGGGATACTATTAATCCTTCCTGCAATGTATAGGACAGCCCCCGCAATGAGCAATTATTTAAAAATACAATATGATTGTATTTTTTTAATTATTATTTTCTTTTTTAGAGACGGAATCTCGCTCTGTCACCCAGGATGGAGTGTGAAGTGCAGTGGCGCGAACTCGGCTCACTGCAACCTCCACCTCCAGGGTTCAAGCAATTCTCCTGCCTCAGCCTCCCAAGTACCTGGGAATACAGATGCATGCCACCATGCCTTGCTAACTTTTTTTGTATTTTAGTAGAGACAGGGTTTTACCGTGTTGCCCAGGCTGGTTTTGAACTCCTGAGCTCAGGCAATCTGCCCGCCTTGGCCTCCCAAAGTGCTAGGATTACAGGTGTAAGCCACCTCGCCCAGCCCTCATGATCGTATTTTTTTTTTTTTTTTTTTTTTTTAAGAATAGTTGTAACAGCCAAAAACTGGAAATAACTCAAATATCCATCCCCAGGAGAATGGATAAGTACATTGTGTTGCATTCATACAATGAACACCATACAGCAAGGAAAAAGAGGGAACCACAGCTACACACAACATCACGGGCAAATCCCACAGGCAGGCAGGGACTCGAAAGAGCTCACTTTAACATAAATTTCAAGAACAGGCAAAATCAATCCATGGTACTTGGAACCAGGGATTACCTTTAGGGAGGGAGGACTGACTGAGGGGGCCCAGAGTGGGTAGCTGGGGCTGGGAAATGCTCTCTGCCTTCATTTGGGTCACGGTTACACTGGTGCATGTGTATGGAGACACACACTGCATTCAGCACTAAGGATTTGCACCCTTTACTATACGACACTTCGACCTCATTAAAAAAAAAAAACCTGTACTAAGTCGCAGTTTACAATTATAATGAATGATTTTTAAACTATAATAAATAGTATAATAAATAAGTGGAGTCAACAGTCGGTGCTCAGTCATATTTGCCGAATGAATGAGTGAACAAATGAATGCAGGCATAGAGTTTAGATCCTAGGATCCCACTGCATGAACACACACCCCCTACCCCCAGGACGAGCCATGCAGAGACCTTGAGCAAGTCCTTGACATCTCTAAGACTCAGTTTTCTTATGCAAATAATTCGGTGTAGCATTGTCAACATGCAAGGCCACCGTCCAGATTAACCAGGGCGTTTGGGGGGAATGTCTTCTATGACCGAGTCCTTTGTGTGCTGCAAATACTGGGCATCTTGGACACCAGGACCCTTAGAGCCCCGAAGCCTGAAAGGCAGCTCAGAGAGTGAGGTCACACAAAAAGCCAGGCCTGGAGAGCCAGGCTGGAGCCGAGCCATGCACACAGAAGGCCCATTGATCTCCTCCTCAAACTCCCCAGAGCCACGGCCAAGGCCAAACTGGACCCAATTACTCATCAGCCCTGCCTGGACACTGGATGCCCAGGGCGGGAGCGGGGGCCGGGGCTGCCAGAAGAGGGACTGGAGGTGCCAGGCTCCCGGGGGCACTTGGGAGAGGATTTTCCACTGGCTCCAAGCCTGAGGGCCCGACACGAGGAGCCCGGAAGACGGGGGGCGGGTCACACTGAGCACAGAGGGGAAGTCTTGGGCTGGAAAGTGGGGCCCAGGGCTGATTCATGCTGACGTCCACCAAGCACAGCTTGCTCACAGGACAAGAGGCCTCCAGGGGCTACAGGGAGTAAGCTGGGGCAGGGCAAAGCTGGTGGCCAGCAGTCAGCGGGTGACACGCCTCTGCCAGCATGCACACTCTCTGAGCATGGGAAGAGCAAGGCATAGAGCAACACAGATATGCTCTAGAAAAGGGGCCAGTCCGAGCATCCACACCTTGACATTCTCCTCCGTGAGGCCCTTCTCCACTGAGTCAGCCACGTTCTGCCGGATGCGATGCAGGAATGCCTGGAGGAGAGAAGCAGAGAGAGGTGAGTGTCTGCGTCTCCAGCTCTCCCATGGAAGGCCCTACAGAAGGCTCTCAAGTTCAAATGCCAACTAGGATCTGAGAGGTACCATGGGTCCAGGGACACAGGCAGGGGATGAAGAAAAACGTGCTCTGCTTACACCTTAAACACACTGGAACAGCCCTCGCTTCCACACTGAAACCAGGGGTGTACACTGTGCACCTATGACACCAGGCCCTGCGCTGGGCCCTGAAGAAACAGCAGAGAAAATCTCAAAGCCCCTGCCCTCGAGGAACCTCTGGCCCCAAGAGATATACACCTGCTTCCTCACCCATGGGCACCTCTCAGACTCTAATTCATTTCCCTTTTCAATTTTTTTTACTTTGCTTTACAATTTAACTTCTGAATAATAACACAGTCACATGGTTCAAAAGTCAAAAATATAAAATGGCAAAAACACAGAAAGTCTGTCTCCTTACCCCAGGCCCAAACCATCGAGTACCTCTCCAACCCCTATAGGAACCCCAGCTACTAGTTTCTTCAGTATCCTTCCAAAAAATCTATGCAAAAACAAACACACACACACACACACACATCTATTCCTTTTTTTTTTTTTTTTTTAACTTCTCTACACACCAAAAAATAGCAACATACACTGGATGACCTGCACCTGGATTTTCTACTTAATATAGCTCAGAGATCCCTCCAGATCATCTCACGAAGAGCCTCCTTCCAGATGCCAGGAATCTACTGTTTGAATGGACCACAGTCCTTCTACCACCCTTTCAGGAGCTTGGAACAGACAAATCACGTCTCTCCTCCGTGAGACGCAGCAGATGAGTGTGACTATACCAGGGCAGAAGCGACAGGGGCTGCAGGAGTTGAGGGTGCACCATTCACGTGGGGCCACGTGGGGAGGCCGCAGGCCCGGGACCACCAGAGGTTCAGATTTGGGTGTTTTTTGTTGTTGTTTTTTGTTTTTAATGAAACCAGAAATTAGAATTTTTTTAAAAAGAGAAATCTCCCAGTTTTGAAGTGTTGGTGAAAGAGCTCTCTGTTATTGCAAGGAACTGGATTTCAGGGGTTGCGTGTAAAAGTGGGGAGACCAGGGCAGTAGGGTGCAGTGGTGCCAACAAGAGATGACGGTGGCCTGGCACCAGGTGGTGTGGGTGGAAAAATGGCAGAAAGAAGAGCTGTCAAGGGGTCACACGGATGGGGTGAGAGAGTCACAGCGATCAATGTTGGGGGAAGGAGAGACAGCAGAGTCAGCACCTAAGGGAGACCAAGGCCCAGTACCCACAGCCACCTCCGCCTGGTTTGCCCCAACTCCAGGATGTGGGATCTGGCTGTAGCCTAACCTGGAAGCAGCCACATGGAGACCCCTGGGAAAAGGAATTCACGTTGCTGGTACAGCCGCAGGGCCATGGGGAGCTGTGGGGCCTATCAGTCACCTGCCCTGCCAAGACAGATGACAGCTTGGGAGTCCCCAGAGGGGCTGGTCCAGGTGAGCACCTGGTCTTCCTGTCACAGAACCCAGGTGCAGGCTGATTAAGACAGGGGCTGCGAGAGCCTGTCTCATCCCACCACGCTTGTCTGGGGAGATCTCTGAGAGATGGCAGGGACAGCCCAAGATAGTGCTGGGGTCAGGGGAAGCGGGGCAGGTAAGCAGAGAGGAGGGTGGCCCTCCACACACGGCTGTCAGATCCTTTCCATCACCCAGAGACACAACACGTCCATGCCTGCCCCCAGGAGCCCAGCCACCTGCCCAGACTCAAGCCTCTTGGGAGGGGGTGCAATGACAGTCCACAAGGCGAGTCACAGAAAAAGGCAAGACATAGGAAGGTAGCTTTGTCTCTGTCCACACAGAGTGCAGAGCCATCTCAGCCAGTCTTGGGGCTTTAACCCATCTATGCCTAGAGTTCCATTACTGGAACACTAAGCTTGTGGGAGTTATTTATATCCTACTCTTCAAGGTCATTGCCAAGGTCTGATTTTTTATTTAAAAAAAAATTGCAACCTCTGGCATAAATGGGTTAAATCCCCTTTTTTTGATGACCCCCATGTTTATATCCCCGGCCTGGACTTCTCCCCTGAAACCCCAGACTCTTATCTCCAGCTGCTGATTCAATGTCTCCACCGGGATGTCCAAACTCAGCCTGTCCAACACTTAATTCCTGACCTTCCCCAAATTCATACCGAGCTCTTCCCCACTCGATTAATGGCACCTCTGCCTTTCAAGGGCTCTAGCCAAAACCCACCAGCAGTCCTTAGTCCCTCTCCTCTGACATTCCATTTCCAGTACATCAAATGTTACCAGCTTTACCTGAACACTACAATCACTGGTCCCCATCTCCACAGCCACCCCCCGAGTCCAAGCCATCATCATCTCCTGCCTGGACTAACACAGCCATTTCCCTCCTGGTCCCCTTCACCCTCCCAAAAGTCTGTTCTCTACACACACAGCCAGGGAGATCCCTTTAAATATGTACAAAAGATCAGTTAATCCACGCCTTTAAAATCTCCATGGCTTCCCACTGCACTTAAAATCCAAATCCTTCCATGGTCCCCATGACCTTGTCCTTGTTAACCTCTCTGATCTCATCTTCTAGTACTTCATCCTCCCACATAATTCAATATAAATAATCTTCAGCCACACTGTCATTCTAGATTCTATCCACCTGCCAAATACACTCCTGCCTCATGACCTTTGCATATGCTGTTCCTGTTGGCAAGATGTTCTCCCCCGTTCTGCCCTGAGCAGCCTCCTTATCCATCTGGCCTTAGTTCAAACGTCATCTCCACCAAGAGGCCCTCCTCTTCTTAATGCAAACTCCTATCTTCCCATCTTGCGTTAAGAGCTCATTTGACAGATGAGGAAACTGAGGTTAAGCAATCTATACAAGATCCTAAGGGAATGGCCAGGACAAGCAGGGATCATGGCTGGGATGAAACCATAACCCCCAATCCAACAACAGAGGCCAGGTTTGGAAACTGGTGAGTTTGAGTTTCAACCACGGGTCCTTCCTGCTGTGTGACTTCAGGGAAGTGCACTAGCCTCTCTGAGTCTTCATTTACTCTTGCCAGTAGAGATTATAGGAATACAACACCTTTTAGAATGTCATGGGATAAAGTAAATGGAAGCTCCCTGAAGGTCCAAATGTAGTGCTCAGCAAACAGCAGGTGCTTGAAAATCAAAGGAAGGTATGGAATGTGCCTGGCACAGTACCTGACACATGGCAGAGACCTGGACTCAGGCTCGTTGGAAGTCTGCGGATCCTGTTTTTTAAATGACAATGGGTGGGGGGGATAAGGACGGGGTTCCTAGAGGATGTTTTAACAGGGCCTGGGATACTGACAGGAAGTCAAGTCTCCAGCCTCCCCAGACTAGAGGGAGACAAAGACAGCCTCGCCCAGCACAGCCAGGGAGGGCAGGAAGCTAGGAGTGCCACACTCTGCTGGCCTAGATTGGGGCTTCCTGTCCTGGTTTCTTCACACGAGCTCTGCCACCGCTATTGTGCTGCAACAATGGGAGGCTCGGGCCACCCACTGAGGAACTGCAAACAAGCCGGTGTGAAGGCCACAATGGGCAGCTCGTGACCCGGAAAGAATGGGCAGCAGGGGCTCTGGGCCCAGCCCTCCTGCTGCCCAAGGCACGACTGGCTTTTCCAGGCAGCACCAGTGTCCCCTGCACTGGCAGGAATGGTGAAAGGGACCCTCCAGCGTGACTCTTCCTTTGTCCAAGGCTTGACAGCTTTGAAACACTCAGGTCAAAAGCAGCTCTCATCTCCAAAGCCTCCCTTAGACTCAATACTGTTCTCAGGATTTCCAGGGCTGCCTGAGAAACTCCTCCAGCCTCAGAAGCTTTGCCCGTGCCTGGACTACTTGTCCTCACATCTGCCCAAGTCCTCCTCCTCATTGTATGAATATGATGATGAAGTACGTCAAGGATACAGAAAAGAATAGAGAGAAACAACAAACACCCACAAACTCATCACTACGCAGCTTTGGCAAATCTTAACACTACACCAAATTTGCTTGAGACCATTTGCAAAAAGAAATTCACCAAGTCTGGGGGAGGCACAGACTGGAAAGGGGATGAGGAGGCTCTCGGGGGTGCTGGAAACGTTCTCTATCTTGATCTGAGCAGTGGTGACACAGGTCGCTGCATATGCAAAGCCCCAGCAGTATGCGCTTGAGATTAGTTCAGTTTACCCACAGTACCATGCAAATATCAAACCTCAATGTATTAAACAGAAAAGGCAGAAAAGAATCGTTACAGAGAGAGGTGAGCCACTGGGCACCTTCCCTCCCTGCAAGCTACTTGGAGCTGGTGCTCCTCATTCCCACACATGCCTCTGCCCACTTACCAAGCCCGTGTGCATCTATAAGCAAGAGAGAAAACTGTTTTGCATGTTCACAACATTTTTATAAGTAGCGTGCTTTCTGCAACTTGATTTTCTCACTCAACATCACATCTTCCACATTTACCCATGTTGATATGTACACCGGGCAGCATCTGCCATCCAGACCCTACCCTTACCGCACACCACATCCAGCTGCCAGTGCCTGCATCTCTGGGCCTGAAGGCCCCGCTCTCATGCACAGGGCAGGCCGGAAGTGCTGAAGAAGTAAGACTGCCTGGGAGCAGCCCTCAGTGACGGCCAGCAGGACCTGGCATGAAAAGAAAGATGAGGAAACTGAGGCACTCGATGGACACTATCTCCCCGAGTGCCTTGATGGGATTCAGCTCCGGCAGCCCCCATGGTAACCCACTTGATGACACACCCTTCTTGGCTGCCTTCTCCTCCCTGCCTCACTCCCCCACTCTCCTATTGATGCCTCCTGGGTGACCTCCCAAGTACGCTACTTGCCCTTGAAATAGTCTCGGGACGTGTTCTTTGGAGAATCCACAACAAGACAGACCTCAAGTTGTTCACTTCATTGCTTACTAGTCAAAATTACAGCATAAGGTAATCACTACCATGCTGCAGACACTTGTTTCAAGCATCCTTACTGTAAACAGTGGCGCTCAGGTATAAGTTCCTTCAGCTGTAGTCAACTGGGGTAAGTTCCTCTAGGTGATGCACAGGTTTCCTCGAGCCCAGGCGTTCAAGTTCCTCTAAGTATATACCCAGGTCTTCTGGGGCATAAGAGAAGGACCAGAGGGGCTGTTTACTCGGCTCCCGGCCTGAGTGTCTCCATGGTCCCCAGAGCTCTAGACTTAGCAGGAAGCCACATCATGATTGATTAGTGATGTCTGCCATGGATGTGGCAGGGAGAAGGTTAGAAGGATTATGAGTTTGCCATCTCCAACAAGCTCCCACTTGATGGAGAAACCAAGAGTATGAGACACTGGTCTGAGGTCAAACAGCAAATTGGTGACAAAACCCAGATTAGAACCAGGTCTCCCAATGCCAGGCTAGTCCCACCCCGGTCCCACCTAGCCTGAGCCCAGTGGTTCTCAACTTTGGGGTGATTTTGCCCCCTAGAAGACATGTGCCAATGTCTAGAGACATTTTGGGTTGTCACAACTGAGGACGGGGTGCTCCTGGCATCTAGTATGTAGAGGCCAGGGATGCTGCTAAACACCCTCCAGTGCACAGGGCAGCCCCACAAAGACACAGCTGACCGCAAACAACTGTGCCAAGGTCAAGAAATCCTTGCCTTACAAGAGGCTCTGATTAAAACCTAGAAAAAATTCAACCTCTTCCACAGCCCAAAGACTGTCTAATGTGGGCTCTTCTCACCCCACTGGCTCAGCCGCAGGCACACTGGTCTCCTTTTCATTTCTTGAACATACCAGGACCCCACCATCCAGGCCTTGGCACGTGCTGTTCTTTACCTACAGAGCTTTTCCCAAGACATTCAATTGGCAGGGGAGGTCCCTCCTCTCTGGACCCATATAAGAGAGGATCTCACCCACTACATAGCCACCTGAACCCTGTTACCCTTCATAGATGTCACCGCTATTGGCTGTGCTCTTATCAATTAAGTATGGATAGGTTTGATCATTCAGCATCGTCTCCCTCACTAAAGTATCAGCTCCCTCAGGGCAGAAGACAGTTTCCTTGGCCGTCTACGCAGTGCCTAGAACAGAGGCTGGCACACAGCCGGTGCTCAAGAGACTGGTCTGTGGAGGAAGGATAGGAGAGACGGGGAGAAACTGAGAACAGGCTCCACAAAGTAAACTGATACTGAGCTGGGAGAGGCCACTAGAAGAAGAACACCTTTTTTAACTCACTATCTACACCTTTGGGCCTTATGTGCAGGTGCTGCTCTAGGTGTTTTAATCCTCAAACTCCAGGAGGCAGGCATTGTTATCATGATGTCCATTCCACAGAGGAGCCTGAGGCCCAGCACAGTGAAGATCTTATCTAAAGCCACATAGCTGGTAAGTGAACGAGCTGGGCCTTGAACCCAGACAGTCTGAACTGGTAACGTGTCCCCAACACACCCAATCACACACCATCGGTGAGTGACTGTGGACAGTGAACCACATCAGCCTTTAAAACAGGTAGCAGCTGCCCTTAGGGGTGCCCCTGGGGAGCTACCATCTGCCTGGAACCCATGGCTGCTGTCGCCTGGGGAGGATAAATCTCTCCCTGGAGATAAAAAGGACAGAAAGAGGCCTTGAAGTCACTCCCTGAGACTGATGCCGGCAACCTGATCTGCTTGGGGAGGGGGCCCGACTGCCCCCAAGGACACCTCTGCCTTGGCTGGGGTGACCTCACCAGACATATGGTGAAACTTGAGAGGGCCAGGGGATGGGCTGGGAGCAAAGGGAAGCAATGATTTGTGAGGAGGTGGGAGGGAGCTTCAGAACACAGCAAAGACAAAGAAAAGGGGGTGCCCTGAGGACCCCATCCCCAACATGATCTGGGTGGCGGGGAGTCAGAAGTGAAGTGTCATGGAACGGCAAGGGCCTTGGAATCTGAGTGATGATAATAAAATCGCTATAGTAACAGCAGAAGGGGCTTACACAGCCTGCTGCAAGCCGCCCCACACAGCCCAGAGTCTGGGGAGCTCCCCAATTGCCCAATGACCCCTTCAAATGCCCAAATCCTATGCTCCATCCATCCAAGTTCTGGGCATTTATCCTACAGGGAAAAATAAATCTCATACGTGTCATGAAGCTTTAGCTTCAACATCTGATTTATAATTCCATCACTGGGGGTTTAGTTAAATAAATTACCATCCAGCTCAACAAGGAATGATCACGCTAAAAATAGTTTGCAGAAGTCTATTTAATAAGATGGAAAAGGGCTATTGATGTATCCTTAACTAGGAAAAAAAATCAAGTTACAGACAAGTACGTAAAATATAATCTCATCTTTGGTTAAATAAATTCTCTCTCCCTAGGCATAGAAAAATGAAGTATGGAAGGAAACACCCTAAACTGTGTAGGAATGTAGCCAAAATTACTAGCTGTCTCCCAATATCGTTCTCTTTTTCCTTTAGAAACCAGAACTCCTGATTTAAAAATAAGGACTGTATGTCCCAGCATCCCTTGCAGCTAGGTGTGGCCACACAACTAAGTTCAGGCCAGTACAGCATACATGGCGTATTATGTACGACATCTTGGAAGTATCCTTGTGGGTTGGGGGAGGAAGGGGTAGGGAATCTAGTCTGCTATTCCCTCTTCCTACTGACTGGATCACAAATGCGATGCCTGGAAGTGAAGCAGACATCTTGTACCATGAGATAGAAGCCACATGTTGGGGAAGACAGAGCAGCATTCAGTAGGCATTTATGTTCCTAGTGATGGTGCAGCCAACATATCCGCCCTGGGTCACCTATAATTACAGAAGAAGGAAATAAACTTTCATCACATTTAAGACACTGTTATTTGGGTTTTATCAAGAGCCACTGAACCTAATTCTAACTGACAGAGGGGAATTCTAAAGAATTTCCATGTTCTTCTTTCTTATTTCCCTTTCCAGATTTCTACAATGAACATGCTACTTTTTAAGCAAACGTCATTTTTAACATAAATGCATGTTTTTATTTTTCTGGAGGGAGGGGTACTAAACACACCAGGCTCTCTCTTGCCCACCCCATCACCCACCCCAATCATCAGGACCCCTGGCTTCTCCCTTCTCCTCCTTGGGCATGTGTATCCCTGTGCAGTGAAGGCAGTGCCCGCCAGTGGGCAACAGAGCAGGGGCCAGGCAAATATGAGATAGAAAGGTTTTCCTTCTGCAGAAGAGCCTCTGAGCTGCTGACCAGCCCTCCTTCTCTGTGTCAACTCTGGAAACCTGGGGACCCCCACAAGCTGGCCTGGAGCTTCCACAGCCTAGGCCAGAACACAAGAATGTCCACCACCCAGAGCCCACACCACTGCCCAGGCTGAGATTAAAACCCTCTCCACTCTGTTCCCACCTAGCATTCCTTCATCAGGTCCGTGCCAGGAGCTGAGAGCCATTGGCTCAGAACCAACTGAGGCTTTCCCAAAAGGCCCAAACTTTGGATTTGAAACATCCTCTCGAAGGATTCCACCACTGACTCATTCAGTCACAGACTCTGAGAGGACTGGGAAGAGACAGCTTTTAAAAAAAAAAAAAAAAAACAAAGTCAGACTTACTACTCCTTTACTCCCATGGCACATTTACAAAGTGCATATATGTATCAATAATTTGTGTCATTATATAGTCCATAGCACAAACATATTGCTTTGAATTGTATCTTTAACAGGCTAATGTCTTCCTGAAAGCATACAAAGAACCTACAACTGAGACCCCCTGGGAACATACCAAGGCACCACCCACCCCAGGGCCTTTGCACTTGCTGTTCCCTTTGCCTGGAAGACTCTTTCTCCAGATATCTGCAGGGCCCTGACCTCAATTAATTCCTGTATTAGTCTGTTCTCACACTGCTAATAAAGATATACCAGAGACTGGGTAATTTACAAAGAGGTTTAATTGACTCACAGTTCCACATGGCTGAGGAGGCCTCACGATCATGGCAGAAGGCAAATGAGAAGTAATGTCTTATATGGCAGCAGGCAAGAGAGTTTCTGGAGCGTTCGGAACTCCTCTTTATAAAATCATCAGATCGCGTGAGACTTATTCACTATCACGAGAACGGCACGGGAAAGACCCGCCCCCATGATTCAATTACCTCCCACCAGGTCCCTCCCATGACACATGGGAATTATGAGAGCTACAATTCAAGATGAGATTTGGGTGGGGACACAGCCAAACCATATCAATTCCCCTCTAGAATCAAATGCCAGTTCTTCTGAGGCCCTCCCCCACTGCCCCATTTGAAAGAGACACCCATTCCCCTGCACGCTCTATCTCATCCTCCTCCATCCCCACAGCACTGCCCTCCACCTGCACTGAGCTGTTTCTTCACTTATTGTTCCTCTGT
This sequence comes from Rhinopithecus roxellana, assembly GCF_007565055.1. NCBI lineage: Eukaryota > Metazoa > Chordata > Mammalia > Primates > Cercopithecidae > Rhinopithecus > Rhinopithecus roxellana. The sequence goes on from NC_044561.1 coordinate 122,232,394, forward strand.
CCCCTACAATGTCAGTCCCAGGAGGGTGGTGGCTTGTTTGGGCAGTGTCCACCCCCTGGGCCTAGAACCGTGCTGGACACAGAGCAGATGCTCAGTAACAATGGGTTCAACAGGTGACTGATGGTCAGCTTGTTTGTCCTGCATAACAACACCACAAGGTACGTTACTGCATTCCCTTTTTAGGAAAGAGGAAAACAAGGCATGAATCACATGACAGGCTCTGGAGTCAGCCCAGCCTCGCACCTCCGTTGCCTCATCTACAAAATCTGTGTCATGGAGCCTCACCTTGCAAGTTGCTGACACGAGGATTACATCTGACACTGCTTGTAAACCGCTTGTTGCCTCTGCCCCACGGTGGGAGCCCCCAGCTCCCAAGATCCAGCCAGGATCACAGAAGGTGCCCCATAAATCCTCAGTAAATGTCCAGTGAAGGGGTGGGCACTTTTAATTCCATGTAGCCCCTGGACCAGCTCAGACCAGGCCCCTCCCCTGGGCACATTCCTTGGACCTACAGAAATGTTGGAGGCCTTTAAAAATATGTGCACTGGCTCCAAATACAAAATGAAAACTGTATTGTCAAAATGAATAAATCTTGATTTAAATGTCTACAAAATTACCAACCAACTCTGCCCGTGGTTATGTGCACAGAGAATGCAGGGAGTATGTGCCGTGGGTACATCTTAGCAGGTCTACCATGACGGGAGCCTTGGGGTGGTTCCCCAGATGCAGCAGACCCTGAGGCAAGAAGTGGAGTACAAGTAGTTTCTGTGGGAGGTGGGAGGTGGGAGGTGGTCCCTGGAAACACCAGCAGGGAGGTGGAACCAAGAAGGGGAGGCAGCCCACGAAGGGTACGAGACCAACCAAGTTACCACCATGAGGCCCCAGACAGACTGTGTCAAATGCACACCTCAGAGCCACCCTCAGAGATTAAGGAGGCTGGGGAGTCTGTACACCGGTCCTGTCTGTCACTGGTTTAAGGGCAGTGAGGCACTCACTTCCCTGAAAGAGCAGCTCAGAGCAGACAAAGCCATCAGGCAGAGGAGCACAGGTGCTGGCAGTGGAGCGCCCATCTGGTGTGTCCTAGAGTGGTTGAGGTGTCGCAATGCAGCCTTAAAAAGAAAGAGGGTATAGGGCCCCCCGAGCATGGGGGGTGAAAGGCAGGGCTTTGCAGCACCACAGCCATACAGGCCAGGCACTCCAGCAGATGTTTTCCTAATACACACCAGGACGACCTCGCTGCCTGTGAAAACACCAAAATAATTCTGAGCTGATGGGGAAAAATCTCTACATGTACAGGGCTGAAGGTCAGCGGAGGTGGCTGTGGAACCACAGGCAGTCCCTGGTCAGACACGGAGACAGGCTTCACGTGGAGCAGACACAGGGAGCAAACAGCATTGCGTGTATCTGAGGATACGGCATCATGGGCAGGGTCAACAGCTGGGGCAAAGGCCCAGAGGCACATTCAGTCTCTCCAAGACAATCCTATTGAAAACGTCTATCCCTGCTCTGTTTTCCTCACAGCACCTGTCACCATGGACATTATGTGTGTGCATTATCAGTCTATTATCCATTTAGCCCACCTAAATCCAGGCTGCATCTGCAGGGAACCTGCACACGCTCCCCTGCAGAGGCCAAAGACATGGCCAGCATTGCACCTCCTCCTCCCATGCCCTAACTCTCAGAAGACTCCCCTGCTCTTAGAAACTCTCCCTTCTCCTTGCTAGAAGGCCACTGTTATCTCCTAAGCAAGCAGAATGTAAGAGTGGACGAGACTCAAAGGCTAGAACCAGCCACCTGGTTCAAATCCTGCCCCTGCCACCTACTGCTCTGTGACCTAGAGCCACCTACTGCTCTGTGACCTAGAGCTCTGTGAACTGAGTCCATCTCTCCGGGCCTCATCTATAACATGGATGGGGACCATAAAACTGCTGACTTCATGGACTACTGTGAGGCTGATATGAAATAATGCAGGCAGGCCAGGCGCAGTGATAATCCCAGCACTTTGGGAGGCTGAGATGGGTGGATCACCTGAGGTCAGGAGTTCGCGACCAGCCTGACCAACATAGTGAAACCCTGTCTCCACTAAAAATACAAAAATTTGCCAGGCATGGTGGCTCACATCTGTAATCCCACTTACTCAGGAGGCTGAGACAGGAGAATCATTTGAATCTGGGAGGCAGAGGTTGCAGTGCGCTGAAATCGCGCCACTGCACTCCAGCCTGGGCGACAGAGCAAGACTCCATCTCAACAAAAAAAAAAGAAAGAAAGAAAGAAAGAAAAAAAGAAATACTACAGGCAAAGCATTTAAGTGGGCTCAAATCCCAGCTCTGCTGCTTAAAAGCTGTAAGACCTGAAGTAAATTATTTATTCTCTCTGCCTCCATTTCCTCCTCTGTAACGGGACAAAATGAGTACACAGGATTACAATGAGAATTACAGAAGCTAACACACATAACCAGCACCTGAATGGTCTCTGGTGCATAGTAGGTGCTCAAAAACATTCGCTACTATTGGCCAGGCATGGTTGCTCACACCTGTAATCCTAACACTGTGGCAGGCCGAAGCAGGCTGACTGCTTGACCCCAGGAGTTCAATCAATCAACCAACATGGCAAAATCCCTTCTCTACTAAAAATAAAAAACAAAATTAAATTTAAAAATAGCCAGGTGTGGTGGCACGCAGCTGTAGTGCAAGCTGCTTGGGAGGCTGAGGTGAGAGGATCACTTCAGCCCAAGAGGCAGACGTTGCAGTGAGCCAAGATCACGCCACTGTACTTCAGCCTGAATGACAAAGTGAGGCCCTGCCTCCAAAAAAAAAAAAAAAAAAAAAGCATTGGCTATTATGATCTCTCCATCTTGAGTTTCTAGAGTGTCTGCAGGGAGTCCAAGCCCTGGTGTAGGCAGACAGAACCCACGGTGCTTCCTAAGGAAACCTGGATTGGAATCAACTTCAACTGTAGGGCTTGTACATGCACCAAGCACACTCACGTTTATCCCACATTATTTTTACTTATTGTTGTTAGTTTTTTCCATCCTGCAAACAGTTCTATTATTATAGACTGACTGCTTCCGAGTCTCCTGAGGTGAGAAGGGGAAGGCTTTATAAATTGCAGAGCCCCCCACATCCTCATTACCACCAGCGCACCCCTCCGTCCTGCCCCATCCTCTTTGCTGACTGCCAACCACATGACCTCAGCAAGTCACCGCACTTCTGAGTCAATTTCCTGGACCAAACAAAAACGGGGGGAGGAGTAGTTGTTGAGGTTTAAGTGAAATGATGCAGGTGAACACTTCGTAACTACAAAGGCTTCCTGGAAAAAGTGACAGAGAGGCTTAGCCAGGAGACGGAGGCTGGACTAGGAAAGGGGGCAGGAAGTTGCTTATGACGATATTCTAGGTCCACAAGCCCTCTCCGAGTACCAACCATCCCAGCAAGTGTTAACCAGGGCCTGCCAGGCACCAGGCACCCAGCTGGGTGCTGGAGACACAGATAAAAGCCATGACCGTGCCATGGAAGGGCTTATGCATTCTTACATTCACCTATTTAGTCAGCAAATACTTACTGCACACCTATTATGTGCCAGGCACTGTGCTAACAGCCAATGACACATCAGTGAATGAACAAATCAGACTAACTCCATATCTTCACAAAGCAGTGGCAGAGATAGACTATACACTGACTTTAAAATAAAATGGCAGGTAGGAATGATTGCTACAGAGAAACATAAAGCAGGATAAGAAAACAGAGAAGGATAGGGTGGGAAAGCTATTTCAAGGAGATGTTCAGAGAAAGCCGTTCTGAGAAGATGGCATTTGAGCAGACACAGGCAGCAAACAGCATTGTGCGTATCTGAGGACACAGCATCATGGGCAGGGTCAACAGCCGGGACAAAGCCCCCGAGGCACATTCAGTCTTTCCAAGACAATCTTATCGAAAATGTCTAACCCTGCTCTGCTTTCCTCACAGCACGTGTCACCGCGGACATTATGTGTGTTCATTATCACTCTATTATCCATCTAGCCTACCTGAATCTCACCTCCAGGAAGGCAAGGATGTTTGTCTGTCTAGGTCACTGTGGTGTCCCAGAGCCTAGGATCAGAACCAGCACACAGCAAACCCTCGAAAATGATGTGTTTAATTAATTAGTCAATCAATCATCTAGAGCAGACTACTCCCACCCCCGCCCAGCTTCTAGGCCCTGGTAAAAGGTGCCCACTTCTCACCCCACCCCGCCCCATTCCCCACCACATTGGGGGAGGAAGTTGATGTAAAAAACAAGTTGCAATAACCTGTCATGAAGAAGTCTGATGCAACAGTGGGGGAAGGCAGTGGGGGACACTGAGAGGAACCCAACGCTTTTCTTCCTGCAGCCCCTATCGAGGGGCTGGGGCCTGGCCTACAATCTTCCCTGAGTTCACCAACAACCCATCCTTCCTTCAACACAGAGATTTATGCAGAGCCTCTTCTACATGATAGGGCTACCTCATGGGTCTCAAACTGGTAACTCACAGGCATCGTTCACTTGGCCTGCAGAGGGGTTTGAGAAACTTGGGCCTAAGTTTGAATATCAGATTTCCCATTAAAATCCAAATTCCCTGCTTCTTTTGAAAAAACTGACACATGGGTCTCAAATGCCCACAGGGCTGCAGGTGCTGTAGAGCAGAGACACAGCCATCACCTTCACCCAGGACAAGTGCTCCTCAATTTCCCACCACCCAGCCTGCTGCTGCATCCTGTGAGCACCCGAATATGAGACCTCTGTCCTAGACACAGGTAAGGCAAACCTGAAACCTGCTGCTTCACCTTTACCCTCTTCCAGGGCAGACATCACTAATGGAGTGCAGATCTTTTTTCCTGCTGAGTCTTCTCCACACCGTTCAGAATTTATCTCCCTTCACTGTTGTCAGAAACGGTCTAAAATCCTTCCCATTCAAACCCCAACTTCTCCCGACTCCTTTGGGCTCCTCAGGTGTTGATTTTTTTCCTGAAGAATGGGCTCATCAGAGTGGGATTCCAGCAGAGATTCTCAACCTTGGTATCCTGACAGTTAAGCAGATAGTTCTTTGCTGTGAGGGATGTCCTGTGTATTATAAGACACTCAGCAGCTTCCCTGCCTTCTACCCTCTAGATACAAATAACAACCCTCCTCTCCTCAGTTGTGACAATCAAAAATGTCTCCAGACATTGCCCATGTCCCCTAGAGGCAAAATCATCCTTGGTTAAGAACACTGCATTACAGCAAAGCTAAGAAAATGGACTCTAGACAGAGCCAAGTATTCTGGGTTCAAATCCTGGTTTGGACATTTGCTGGCAGTGTGGCCCTAAGCAGCCTCTCTGTGCCTCAGCTTCCTTCTCTATGAAACAGGGATATAAAAATGGTACCTGACTGCTAATAGTATGAAGTTTCTTTCTATTTTTCTTTTTCTTTTTTTTTGAGACCAAGTCTCGCTCTGTCACCCAGGCTGGAGTGCAGTGGCACAATCTCAGCTCACTGCAACCTCTGCCTCCTGGGTTCAAGCGATTCTTCTGCCTCAACCTCCCAAGTAGCTGGGATTACAGGCACTTGCCTCCACACCTGGCTAATCTTTGTATTTTTAGTAGAGAAAGGGTTTCACTATGTTCGCCAGGCTGGTCTCGAACTCCTGACTCAGGTGATGCACCTGCCTTGGCCTCCCACAGTGCTGGGATTACAGGCGTAAGCCATCGTGGCCAGTCGATATAAAGGTTCTTTCTGAGGTGATGAAATGGTCCTAAAATTAGATGGTGGTACAACTCTATGAATATACCTAAAACCATTCAACTGTACACTTCAAATGGGTAAACTGTATAGTGGTACCTGAATTATATCTCACACTATTACACCAAAAGAAGAAAAAAAGATAGATACCTGCATCACAGAAGCATGGTGAGAATTTGATGGGTTAGGATAAAGGACACTAGGAAGCACTGTACGAACCGTAGCCCTTATCCTCAGCACCAGCCCTCGCCCATCTGGGGCCTGCAAGGGCGTGTGGCTGGAAGGAAAAGCCTCAAGTGACGGAGACAGTGGTGGCTGGGAACAGGCCCTGCTTTGGGTGGCATTTCCCGCCGGAATGTCCTGGACAAAGAGAACCAAGTCACTCGGGGCCCCAGGATGCAGGGCGGGGTAGCTGGACGTCCTGGGGTCCCTGGGCCTGTCTGCAACAGGACAATGAGTGGAATGCGGTCTCCTCTCTGTGGGGCTGACACTTGACATCTGAAGACAATGACTTTCAAGAGGTTTTGTTTTTTCCTCAGTCCAACTATTTTGTTTCCATCTTCCCAAACAATTGTTCCTGGGGCTGGAGGGTGAGCAGTCCCCCGCTTAGCTGGTGAAGGATTGTATTTGCAGAGTCAGGAAACAATGCACAAAAGTGAGAGAATGTAAAAATAGTGGCATTCAGGGCCTGGGCCTGGGGGAGGGAAGTGCAGCCATGGAGGTTTCCTCCCATTGATTTTTCCCAGCGCCTGCTCGGGCCCCAGGGAGGGAATTCTGGCAACAGAAGGGCCAGTCTTAGGAGTACAGACACTTGCTGCTTGGCTGCAGCTTAGGGACTTCAGTTTAGGGCATGTCAACTATGTACCCAATGCTTCCCACAATTGCCTCATCCTAGACAATCTCATCTCCATTTTACAAAAAAGGAGTCGGAGGCTCTCAGTGGCTGACGCGGCAGCCTCAGAGCATGCAGCTAAGCAGACAAAGTTGGCCTCTGACCTCGAGGCCATCAGAGTCCAGGCTCTGACTTTCTGCCACATCCACTCTGACCCTCTTTTGCCATCTCAGCTTCGCTGACCACCCACTCACTTCCCACTAGTGATGGGGCCACATCATTGAAGTTGTGACCCCCAAGCTCCACAAGGGAAGAAACCTCTGTCCCTGGGGCCCAATACAGTGCCAGGCCTTCTAGTCCCACGTGAAAGGACGGAGAACTTGCACGACAGAAGGGACCCAGAGCTTGCAGACATCAAAGGACTCTCAGAGAGGCCCCAACAGCCCTTGACCACTGTGGTGGGCCGAACAATAATCCCTCAAAGATGTCTACATCCCAATCCACGGAACCTGTGAATACATCACCTTCCATGGCAAAAGGGACTCCACAGACGTGATTAAGGTAGGGATCTTGGAATGGGGGGGATTATCCTGGGCTACTGAGGTAGACCCAACATAATCACAAGGATCCTTAAAAGGAAAAGAGGGGCTGGGTGCAGTGGCTCAAACCTGTAATCCCAGCACTTTGGGAGGCCGAGGTGGGTGGATCACTTGAGGTCAGGATTTTGAGACCAGCCTGGCCAACAAAGCAAAACCCCATCTCTAGTAAAAATTTTAAAATTAGCCAGACGTGGTGGTGCACACCTGTGGTCCCAGCTCATGGAAGGCTGAGGCATGAAAATTGCTTGAACACGGAAAGCAGAGGTTGCAGGGAGCCGAGAGAGCGCCACTGTACTCCAACCTGGGAGACAGAGTGAGACTCTGTCTCAAAAAAAAATAGAAAAAGTGGGAGGTAGGAGAGTGAGTGTCAGGGGTCACAGGAAGACTGGAAGATGCTATGCTGCTGGCTGGGAGATGGACGAGGCCACAAGTCAAGGAATGCAGGGGACTCTGGAAGCCAGAAAAGGCAAGGAAACGGATTCTCCCCAGATCCCCCAGAAGGAGCACAGCCCTGCCGGCACCTTGATTTCAGCCCCGTAAGACCCAGTTCAGACTTCTGACCTCCAGAAGTGTAAGATAATAAATCTGTGCTGTTTAAAGCCACCAAATATGTGGCGATTTATTACAGAAGTCACAAGAAACTAATAGGACTGCTAGCTTGAAACATGTACACGAAAAAAACCAAACCTGTCGTATCTCCATTAATCATGGCCAAGCACAATCCTAATATTCTGTTATTATGATTACTACAAAACAGATGTTATCATAAAGTCTAGCTATACATTTCATACATTGGCATATGTTTAGTAAGCTGCAAAATGCTTTCTTCCCCCACCCACAAGTCTCTACAAACAAATATTCATTAAGGACAAATGGTCTAATAACAGTAATTACTATAATAATTACAGCAACATCAAGTATCTTTCACTATTCAGATCTATTCAGTTCCTGAGTTTAGAAAGCAAGAAGCCATTTAGAAAGATCAGAGAAGGGAAACCTTGGGATACTAAGTTGTCAGAACTAGATAATGCCTGTATTTCCAATGGAGCGTGGACACGACAACCAGCCACAACACATATTAAGTGCTTACTGCATGCCAATACCACACATATAGGAGGAAGCGACTCCTACATCCCCATTTCACAGACAAGGAACAGAGTTATTTGCTCCAAGTCATGCAGAGAAGGAGGACGGAGCCAGATCTAAGTGCAGGCCCCAATGGCTTCAGAGCCAAGTCTCTTTCCCACGGGACTATACTGCTTCTTCAGTTCAAAAATTGGGAGAATTGAATTAGGGGAAGGAGAAGAGCGTAGCCTCGTGGGAAGACCAGGAGTTGGGAGGCCTAGATCAGGGTTCCCAACCCCTGGGCAGTGGGCTGTTAGGAACCGGGCCGCACAGCAGGACGTGAGCAGCCAGCAAGAAGCAAAGCTTCATCTGTATTTACAGCCACTCCCCATTGCCCACATGACCACCTAAGCTCCGCCTCCTGTCACATCAGCAGCAGCATCAGATTCTCATAGAAGCACAAACCCTACTGCAAACTACCCAGGCCAGGGATCTAGGTTGTGCCCTCCTTATGAGAATCTAATGCCTGATGATCTGTCACTGTCTCCCATCACCCCCAGATGGGAGTGTCTAGTTGCAGGAAAACAAGCTCAGGGTTCCCACCGGTTCTACATGGTAGTGAGTTGAATAATTATTTCATTATATGTTACAACGTAATAATGATAGAAACAAAGTAACACAATAAATGTAATGAGCTTGAATCATCCTGAAATCATCCCTTCCCCAACCCTAGGTCCGTGGGAAAAAAATGTCTTCCTTGAAACCAGTCCCTGGTGCCAAAACGGCTGGGGACCCCTGGCCTAGATCACTTAGGCATCCCTGGGTGGAGTGACACCAAGGGATCATCACAAAATGCAAATGTGGTCACCCACTGCCCTGCCCAGCCCATCAGCCGCTTCCCACTTCTCTGAGAACCCCCTCCAGAAGGGCTCTGCAGGACCTGACCTCAGCCCCCACCAAGCTGTGCTGCAGCCAGCCCAGCCTCCAGGCTCCTCAGCTGTTCCCCAAACACACCCAGCTTGCTCCTGCCCCTAGGCCTCGGCACAGGTGCTCCCTCCACCTGCAATACTCATCTCCCTCCTGCCAAGTGCTTCAAGTCTCACATTCCCTGCCCTCCCCAGTGAGGTCCAAGGTCAGTCAGGGCCCAGGAAACCCATGCATAGGCTCCCATACTTAGTGCCACCATGGCTATAACTAACCATGTGATGATTCAATTAACAGCAGGCTTGCCCACCAGCCTGAGACCTCTCAGAGGCCCCACTTAGTCCCAGTTTCCATCTTCTTTCATATATGCTCATTTCTGGAGAGTGACTGGATGGATGGGTAGACGGAGGGAGACCCCTTTCTCTGGGGCAAGTTCCTCACCTGTAAAATAGACACTGTGTAATAACACTGCCAGCTTCATGGATTACCATAAAGAGTAATCCATGAAATGCTACACACTAGCTGGATGATTTCGGATGACTGAGTCCGCCTCTCTGGGCCTCAGTTTCCCCATCTGCACAGTGCCCACCACTCAGGACCTGCTGACCTGGTTGCCAAATGTAGCCCTGCCACAGACTCTGTGGGACCCTGAGGAAGCTGCTCCCACACTCTGTTCCCTCTTCCGTGAAACAGGGAACAGTGGTCAGATGAGAGGATCTCAAAGGACTCCCCAGCTCTGGGGCTAGGGGGTCAGGCCCACACATTCTAACCACCTCGACGCCCTGCCTTCCAGCCAGACCAGTGACAGTCAGCCACACCACAGACAGGCCACCAGGGATTCTGCAAGGGAGTCTTTCCATGGCTCCTTCCCTGGGGGACCTGACTATGGGACAGAGCCCCCAAGGAGGGAGGGGAGATGATGGGACCAGAGACGCAAGGAGAAGCCCCCTCAAATGCGGGCCCCAAAGAGGGGATGGCTGAGAGCTGGAAGGTGGAGGTTCTGGTGTCACACAGAGCTGGTTCAAGTCCCCACCTGTCAGCGGGGGAGGGAACGCGGGCCTCTGAACCTCAGTTTCCACCTAACTCAGAGGAGGAAACAGATAACGAACCCCAACTTCAGAGTCACACCAGAGTGAAATGCCAACACTTATGTTACCATCACTGATGGGGCTCTTATCTGTCAGTGCATCGAGATAAAAGAACCCCCTCCAACATACAGACCACACTGTACTTTCCCGACATTTCCCCAGAGTCATGTGTCTCACTCCACTGCAACCCCACTGCCTAATCTGCCCTTCCTAGGTCACCCCAGGCTCTTTCCTACCTCAGGTACTTTGCACGTGCTGTCCCCCGTCCCTCATCGTCACCGCACAGGATGCTCAAATATCACTTCCATGGAGAGCCTCCCCTGACCATCCTGGCTGAAGCGGCCTCCAGCAAGCTGCAAATCACTCCCAAGTCACCCACTACCTCAACAATCTGCTTTAATTCCCTGTAACGCAGGTAACACAAAGAGTTCTTTTGTGCATTTCACTAATTTAGAGTCCTCCTCTCCGTGCACTGCCAGCTCCATGAGGGCGGGGATCTCTGGCTGCTTGGTTCCTGCTGAATCCACAGCATGGGTTGAGGTAGACACAAGATGCTGAATGAATACTGGTTAAGAGGGGAAAGGAGAGGGAGTTCCATAAGCCTCCAAGCTTCCATTTCTACATCTGTAACACAGGATAAGAGCCTCTATCTCTCAGGGTTCTTTTGAGGATTCAAGGAAACATTACACAAAACATAAAGTGCTTAGCACAGAGAATGGCACACAATAAAAAGTCAAATTTTAAAAATCACCGTGTCCATCAACCGGAGAATGGATGAACAAATGGTGGCGTCTTCACACAACAGAACATGATTCCACAATCAAAAGAAAATTGCTAACACACACAGCAATCTGGACGCATGTCGAAAACATGGTCCAAGGGAAAGAAGTCAGACACAAAAGGGTATAGCAACCTGTGGGATTCCACATCTACAAAGTCCCAAGACTGGCAAGACCCTTCTTTGATGACAGAGGTCAGAAAAGTCCTCACTCGGCCAGGCGTGGTGGCTCACGCCTGTAATACCAGCACTTTGAGAGGCCGAGGTGGGCGATCACTTGAGCTCAGGAGTTCGAGACCAGCCTGGCCAACATGATGAAACCCTGTCTCTGCTAAAAATACAAAAATTAGCCAGGTGTGGTCGCTACTCAGGAGGCTGAGGCAGGAGAATGGCTTGAACCCAGGAGACAGAGGTTGCAGTGAGCTGAGATCGTGCCACTGCACTCCAGCCTGGGTGACAAAGTGAGACTCAGTCTCAAAAAAAAAAAAAAAGAAAAGTCGTCACTCAAGGCTGGATAATGACTGGCAAGGGGCTCAAGGTGACTCTGGAAGCAAAGAATGTTCTAGACAGGCCGGGCGCGGTGGCTCACGTCTGTAATCCCAGCACTTTGGGAGGCCGAGGCGGGCGGATCATGAGGTCAGAAGATCGAGACCACCCTGGCTAACACGGTGAAACCCCGTCTCTACTAAAAATACAAAAAATTACCCGGGTGTGGTGGCGGGCGCCTGTAGTCCCAGTTATTCAGGAGGCTGGGGCAGGAGAATGGCATGAACCTGGGAGGCGGAGCTTGCAGTGAGCCGAGATAGTGCCACCGCACTCCAGCCTCGGCAAAAGAGTGAGACTCCGTCTCAAAAAAAAAAGATGTTCTAGATCTTCACCTGGTGGTGATGCATAGGTAATCACTAATGGAGCTGTGCACTTAAGCTTGTACACTTCATTGTTTGTAACTCTACTGCAACAGAAACTATTCCCATTTTTCTTCAGCAAAGGGTTTAAAAGGAGATTGTCACCGTCCACCCTGGTTTGTCTACTGTCCACGCATGGGTTGTTCCGGCTCAAGCCCTGAGGGTCAATACATCATTCTGGCTTCAGGCAAAGGCAGACCCCATCCCCATTCCTTCTACAACCGTACATCCACGAAGCCCTGGCTTCTGTGAGGTCCGCTGCCAAAGAGACGAGCCACCCTCCACATACGCACCCTCGCTGCCTCCCAACCCTGCTTCTGAGAAGATTCGGCAACAGGAAGCCTGTGTCTGCTCTCAGGTTCTGAAGCAAAGAGCAAAGAGGCCGGGAGTGGTGGTGCGGGGGAGGGGAGGCGGGGGGCTCCCCCATTGAATGAGACATGCCTCAAATCCTGAGAGGATCCTCTCCGGGTGTGTGACAGGTGTCCCCCGCCCACCACAGGCACAGGGACATCCACAAACATCTGCTCTGCAGTCATCAATGAGGCATCTCTAGGAGCCCCAGCACCCACCAGGCATGGGGCTGGCCTCATACTTCAAAGAGCCTTTGCATGTTGCCTTTCTGCTTAAAACCCTCCAACAGAGCCTGTGCTGTCAGAATGAGCTCACACGCTGTGACCTCACCTCCTACCCAACTCCCTTCTCCCTCAACTCCTCCCACACTGGCACCCTTGAAGGTGCAGAAACACATGAGATATGTTCTTGCCACAGGACCTGTGCACGGGCTGTCCCCTCTGCCTGGAACGCCTGTCACCAGGTAACCACGTGGTTCATTCACTCTGCTCCTTCAGGTCTCTGCTCAAACGTCACCTCCTCAGTGAAGTCTGCCCTGCCCACACCATTGAAAACTGCCACATCTTCTCAGCAGCCCACCCCTCTAATTTTGCTTCATGTTTTTCCATAGCACTTATCACCTGAGAACACTACGAATTTTCCTTGGCTGACACCTTCATTGTCTGTCTTCACTGCACACACGGTGAGGGGGAGGGCTTTTGTCTGTACTGTGCACTGCTGCGGCCTGGACACCCGGTACACAGCAGGTGCTCCACAAATCACTTGTAACCCCAAAGAGGTAAATGTGAGGTTTATTACGGAATGGACTTTCTACAATTTTCTTCAGGATTTCAATTGTCTGCTAAGAACGTGTGCTATCTTTACCAATTAAAAAGCACAATGAGAAATCTGGTTTTAAAAGCCAGGTGGGAGCCATCTCTAGGTCAGTGGGTCCAACGCCCAGGAAGCAGGCATAAGAATTACCTGTCGAGCTTTTCAAAAAACATGTTTTGCCCAAGAGGTGTACCAGGAAGTGTTAGTCTGACTCAAGAGGTCTGGAAAAGTCAGGAAATCTGCATTTTTTCCAAAGTTCCCAGATAACCCTGAAGGGCTCCAGGAAGTACACAAACCCGAGAATGGGCAGCGGGGCAAGGAAAGCAGCTCAAAGGAGGTCAGGGAGGACCCTGAGCATGACCTTGACAAAACAGGCAAGATCTGGCCAGCCGGGCACGGTGGCTCACATCTATAATCCCAGCACTTTGGAAGGCTGAGGCGGGTGGATTACCTGAGGTCATGAGTTTGAGACCAGCCTGGCCAACATGGCAAAACCCCATCTCTACTAAAAATACAAAAATTAGACGGACATGGTGGTGCATGCCTGTAATCCCAGCTACTCGGGAGGGGGAGCCAGAAGAATCACTTAAACCTGGGATGCAGAGGTTGCAGTGAGCCAAGATTGCTCCACTGCATTCCAGCCTGGGTGACAAAGTGAGACTCCATCTCAAAAAAAAAAAAAAAAAAAAAAAGATCTGGCCATGCAGAAGTGAGAAAGGAAGAGAAACTGGAGACTCAGATTTGCAAACCTTTGGAGTTACAAGGCAACCCCCTGGCATCCCTTAATCCATGACCTCTCAGGCTACAGCAGGCGTCGGAATCACCTGGGGCACTCAGTAGAAATGCTGATTCCTGGGCCCTGAAGACTGAGAGGCTCCAATGCAGTGGGACAGGGAGGAGCCTGGGCATTTGCATTGTTAACATGCTTCCCCAGGCGCCTGCGATGGGGCACTAGGTTTAGAAGGTGCTGGTTGAGTCTTCTGGTTTCAGTACGTACAGTTGCCTTTCATCAGGAAAATTAATAAAATCACAGGAAGAAAACTGGAAATCACACATTCCGACAGTACCCAGTGTCGATATTTCAACATGTCACCTTCCATGGTGTCTCCTGCAGTTTTTAGGCATGGCTGTCATTACAGGTTGCACACAATTTTGCATGTCACCTTTCCAGTGGTCCACAGTGGCTAAGGAAATGGGTGTGGTTCATGTCCCTAACCATTTCCCTATCCGACCTTTAGGTTGTTGCCGATTTTGAGTACTCACAGTGGTGTTTCAATGAGTAACCTGGTACATAAAAGTATCTGGGGTTTTTCCCAGCTACGCTTAGGATTCTTTTCAGCAGTGGGATCCCCTGCAATTCCAGGGGAATCACTGTTGGGAAGTCTCTTGTTGTCTCTGCTAAGTGTTTTGCCAGAGGGTTTGCACCAATTTATTGCTCTAAAATGATGCCAAAGGCAACAAGTTCTAGCCGGGCGTGATGGCTCACGCCTGCAATCCCAACACTTTGGGAAGCCGAGGCAGGTGAATGGCTTGAACCCAGAGGCAGAAGTTACAGTGAGCTGAGATTGTGCCATCACACTCCAGCCTGGGCGACAAGAGCAAAACTCCACCTCAAAATTTAAAAAAGCAACAAGTTCAAGCCTTATCAGCCGTGCAGCCCCATCACCGTCCAGAGGAGGAACCCGAGGCCCAGCTGACGAATTAAGAATTCCTTCATGCTTCATGCTGGACACTGTTCCAAGTGCTTTCTCAACAGAAACCCATAAATCCTCAGCACAGCCCTGTGGGCAGGGTCTGATGCCACGCACTAGCTTAGAGGAAGCATTCAGCACACGCATTTTGCTAGTATTATTACTTGCATTTGATTTTCCTCTAAAAATGATGTGTCTAGGGCTGGGCGCGGTGGCTCACATCTGTAATCCCAGCACTTTGGGAGGCTGAGGTGGGCGGATCACCTGAGTTCAGGAGTTCAAGACTAGCCCGGCCAACATAGTGAAATCCCATCTCTACCAAAAATACAAAAATTAGCTAGGCATAGTGGCACGCACCTGTAGTCCCAGCTACTCGGGAAGTTGAGGCAAGAGAATCACTCAAACCTGGGAGGCGGAGGTTGCAGTGAGCTGAGATCAAGCCACTGCACTCCAGCCTGGTTGACAGCGAGATTCTGTCACAAAATAAATAAATAAAATAAATAAAAACTAAAAAAATTAAAATGATGTGTCCAGCCACATCACTGAGCAAAACTGGGGTTCCAGAAAGCTGAGCCAGGTTTCTTGGGTGGCACAGGTATGGCCCAGCAGGGTGCCCATGCCCCAAAGAAGGCACAGGTGCACAGCCCGTGGCAGCCCTGTTTCTGGTAGATCAGGCCGGCCCTTGTCCCTGTGACACTGGGTGAGACGTGTCCATGGCCATGCCTGCAGAAGAGATGCCACAGCCCAAGCAGTGCCATAGGAGGATAGCACCCCAATGCCCCAAATACTGCCCCAGCCACCAATCACAGGACACAGACCCAGCAGTTCCCTTTTTCTCTTTGCAGAACTTCCCACCACATCAAGCTGAAAAGGAAGTCGGCAGCTCAGCGGGATGAAAGGCGACAGTACACAAAACGCTTCATGTCTGCTAAGGAAATTCACTGCCCTGAAACTGAGGGCAGAGGAAGGAGGAAGGGGCAGCGCAGACTGGGCTAGGGCTCGCTCTGTCCACTGCCATCCAGCCAGGATGGCCGCATGGCTGAATGCCAAGGCCGACAGTGAAGTTGTCTGGATAAATTAAAACAAATGTATTCAGGGACTACATATCCCTGGGCAGGTCACTACCTTCACTGACCTCAGTTTTACTCATCTGTAAAATGGGCAAAACAGGATCCACATCAAGAGCTACTAAAAAGATTTAAGTAAGAGAGGACCTGTAAAGTGCTTACCAGCACAAGGCCCAGCACACAGTAGGTGCTCAAGAAATGTCCATAACTGGCCAGGTGCAGCAGCTCATGCCTGTAATCCCAGCACTTTAGGAGGCCAAGGCGGGCAAATCACCTGAGGTCAGGAGTTCGAGACTGGCCTCCCCAACATGGCAAAACCTCGTCTCTACTAAAAATACAAAAATTATCTGTGCGAGGTGGCAGGTGCCTGTAATCTCAGCTACTCGGGAGGCTGAGGCAGAAGAATTGCTTGAATCCTGGAGGCAAAGGTTGTAGTGAGCCCAGATCACGCCACTGCACTCCAGCCTTGGTGACAGAGTGAGACTTGGTCTCAAAAAAGGAAAGAAAAAGAAATGTCCGTACCAATTATTAAGTTCAAGCTTCTCATCCTGGCATCTAGCTACCACATCCACCAGAGGCACCTCTGGCCTCCAAATGCCCCACACTAGCCCCTTTCCTGATCACCGCTAAGCATGTGATGTACCAGCAATGCACCACACAGAGCAGCAAGGAACTGTCTTGGGACAGAATCTCTGGGCCCTCATTCATTCATTCAGCAGGTACTTACTGAGAAGCAGAAGAGCTGAGACTGACATGAAGTGGGGGGGACATGTGGCTATCTAGGGGAGATTGTCCCAGACAGTGGGAATACCACCTGCAGAGGAACTGAGGCAGAAGTGAGCCCGGTGTGTTCAAAGAACAGCAAGGAAAGCAGAGAGGGGGCGAGGCGAGAGCAGGAAGAATTGAGGTGAGAGACTTAACCAGGAGCCAGAACGTGCAGTGCCTCATGGGCCACAATGAGCAGGGGAGGGACAGGATCTGACCTGTTCTTAAAGGGCCATCTGGCTGTGTGTCAACAACAGACTGTAGTGGGGAGCTCAGGAGGAGGCTCCTGCAATCATCCAGGAGGGAGGTGATGGAGGATTTGACCAGGGTGGTGGTGAGCTGTGGTCAGAATCCAGAGGTATTCCAAGACAGAGCCCACAGGATTTGCTGAGAGGTGGGATGTGGGGGATGAGAGAGAGGGAAGTCGAGGCCGACTCCCTGGTTTCTGGCCTGTGTCACTGGCAAGGATGAAGGCCACTTTTATTGAGACAGGAAGACTGTGGTTTGGGGGGCGGGGTAGAGAGTTCAATCTGGGACATTTTAAGTCTGCCCTCACGCAAGCCAGTCTGGTGAAGGAGACAGACCGTCCGTCAGCAAATCCTTGCACAATGTGGATTCAACTACAATCGTGCTGAGTGCTGGGCGGGGTGACCCAGGTGGAGGCATTCAGGGAACGCTGCCTGGAGGAGGACACCAGAGTGGAGGCCTGAAGGCTGAGGAGCTGGGGACACATGAGGGAGGGGCTGAAAGCTGCTACCTCTGTGGGTCTTCCACTTTCCTCATCACTTCACCTCCCACTTCACATCCAGTGGGGACAGAGCCCAAGAATGAAGGCAGTGTAGTTTCTGGGGTTCAGAGCTCTGGGGTCAGAAACAGCTAGGTTCAAATTCTAGACTTACCCTTTTCTTGTTGCATGGCCTGAAGTTGGTGCCTTCACCACTCCGTGCCTCAGTTTCTACATCCATAAAAGAGGGTGATTCTGCCATGTTTTCAGGATGTGCCAGGCTCTGGAACCCCAGATAATGATGCCCACCTCTCTTCCCCCAACCTGGGCACCTCCTTCCAGCCTCAGTGAGAAGCTGCTTTGTCAGGGAAGCTGGAAGGAGACAGGACAGGGAGTGGCTGGACCCGCAGGGCTGAAACCACTGGCTGAGGTCACGGGTCCAGGCGAGCCTCCAGCCCCTCTGGTGCCCTGGCCAGGCACACAGTGGCTCACAGAGATTTTCCATCAGGTCAAAACAGGAACTCCATGGAAACGCACAGCCTCAGCCTGCCATGGGGCAAGGTGTTTTTCCACAGAGCTAGGCTGGATTCAGCGTTAAATGGCTCTGCGGGGTGGCAGGGGCAACTACCCTCTGAAAAGAGAAGTGGGGACTGGCCAGTGGGAGACAGAAACCTACTTCTGGCCTCAGCTTTGGGGAGACAGGCACCTGAACCACACCCTTGCTTACACTGTTTCCACCACCACACACACTGCTCCTGCATCCCTGACCACACCAGGCACTCATTCGTTCTCTCAGCAATTGATGCATGTAGCACATCCTGAAGGACAGGCACTGCTATAGGCCCTGGGGACGAGCATCAACAAAAGAGACAAAGTTCCTGCCCTTACGGAGCTGATATTCTACAGGGGTGGGGGCTGGAACCAGGGAGATTCACCAGAATAGACTGCGGAAGCCTTACGAGGAAATCAAGCAAGAAAGGGAGACAGAAATGAGGAGACGGGTGCTATTTTAAATGTGGTGGCCAGGAAAAGCCTCCCTGATAAGACGTCCAGATGAGACCCAGATGAGGTAAGGGGGTGAGCCATGGGTTACCAAGGGAGAGCACAGCATGGGCAGTGGGGCAGCAGATACAAAGGCCTGGCAGTAGGGGCCCGCTTGGTGCACAGGGACAAGGAGACCACCGTGGCTGAAGCAGAGTAAACAGGTGAGAGTAAGGACTGGGAAAGGGGACCCAGGCAGGGGGTGATATGGTTTGGCTGTGTCCCCACCCAAATCTTATCTTGAGTTCTCACATGTTGTGGGAGGGATGCGATGGGAGGTAATTAAATGGGGGCAGGTCTTTCCCATGCTGTTCTCGTGATAGTGAACAAGTCTCACGAGATCAGATGGCTTTATAAGGTGGAATTTCCCTGCACAAGCTCTCTCTTTGCCTACTGCCATCCATGTAAAATGTGACTTGCTCCTGCTTGCCTTCCACCATGATTGTGAGGCCTCTCCAGCCACGTGGAACTGTAAGTCCATTAAACCTCTTTTGTAAATTGCCCGGTGTCAGGTATGTCTTTATTAGCAGTGTGAAAATGGACTAATACAGGGGGTTTTGGAAATCTGGGCAAGAAGGTAGGCGGGGGCCAGAGGTGCAGGTAAAGAGACAGGGTTCTGTTGTGGGCGCAGCAGGCAAGGCCCTGAGGAAGGAGGGCCCTCACATCTGACAAGGAGGGGGAAGAGACAAGCATCACATCCTCACCAATGGAGGTGAGCATAGGGCCCTTTCCCCTGGACGGTAGAGGACTCCAAGGCCCAGCCAGACCCTCCCCTCACCCCCTGAAGCTTATTTTCCCCCTCTATAAAATGTGGACACAAGTCCTGCCCAGCCTCCTGCAGGGGCGTCTAATGAGGAACATGGCTAAAAGAGTGAAGCTGGAGTCTGGGTCATCCTGCACCACAACCTCAGGGCTGCTCTGGCCCCTACACCCTATGAGCCTCCCAGGTTCTAAAGTCCAACGTCCCCCACAGACCCAGCCCCCCCTCAGACAGCTGAGACAGGCGCTCTGAGAGCCAAGGTGTCCAAGGAGGTGGCACCTGGCAACCAGATGCCTGCCTAGCAGCTGTGGGAGGGGATGGCAGCTGGACTCCTTGGCAACCAGCCGTTGGAGCCTGGAGGCCAGGCATCACTTCAGAGGGGGAGTCCACAGGGGCGGGGCTGGGGACAGAGTTTCTCAGGCCCCTTTCTAAAGCACATGACTCACAGGCCCTCAGAAAACCCAGCAGGACCCTGAATTCCAGAACACTGCTTGTAGGGCTACAGGCCTCTGCTTTGCTCTCTGCCTGGAAACTACTTAGCGTCCAGTCACTGAGGGATTTGCTCCCATGGCCACTCAATCTTCTCTCCGGAAGGGAGACCAATGCCTACCATGCGGGCACAAGTGAGGATTCAGCGTTAAACACAAAAAATCAGAACAGCAGGCATTCAGGAAGCAGCTACCCCGTCCCAGGTTCTGTGCTATGTTTTCCTCCTAGAGTCAGTGGTATTACTGTTAATCCCATTTTACAGATGAGAAAACTGAGGTACACTCACAGGTAAAGCGTCACACACAGCGAGTGTCAGAGCCAGAGACCGACCTCCGCTCCGGCCTCGTAACCACTCCATCACCCTGTGATGTGGGAAGGGCCCGAGGGGCTTCTCCCACCCCTTGGTCCAGTCAACAAGTATTTCCACTCATCAATATAAATAATAATAGTTGCCAATGTTTATTGGCAACTATTTAGCAACTGGGAAGTGAGCTAACTTTTATGAGCAATGAGGAAGTGAGGTAAGGGGCCCACAAAGGCACACTGGGGAGGGGGGAAGTGCAGCCCAAATACAGGCTTTCTGATGCTAGAACACCACACCACACCAGCACAATCACCAGACCAGGTGTGAACAACATGAGCTGGTCATGCCCCCAATTCTCTAACTCTCCAGCCTCCAGCATGAGGCCCAGGAGCCCCCAGCCACACACCACCATTCTCTTGAGGGCGTGAAGGCTTTCGCTCGAATCCCAAACCCAGACAGTCAACGGAAGGCTGTTCAACCCCAGCAACCCTCAGAACTGACCATTACGGTTGATGCTGATCCCATGCCTACCACCCAGAAGTGCCTACAGATAGGGCCTCCAGGGGAATCCAAGGCTCCCTAATGTCACATCACAAATATCTGAGAACAAAACTTGACAGCTGGAGTAGTCAGGCAGGGAGGTAAGAACATGAAATGCTGTTGCCCTCAAGAGGTTAAGGTCTCAAGGTAGCCACAACCACACGTAATGGACTCTGATATAAAGACCACAAGACTTAAGGGTCACAGCAAAGCCAAGCTGTATGGCCTGGGGCCAGCAATTGTACCTCTCTGAGACTCTGCGTCCACATCTGTAAAATGGGTATAATGACAGCAGTAGTCGGTAGTGACAAAGACCTGCAGAGAGGCTGCCAATCAAGGACGAAGATCAATGCCAAAAACACAGCTCTGACTGGAACTGGAGTTGCTATCAGCAGCAGCAGCAGCAGCATCATCAGGATTATCAGTATTTCAGATCCCACAGCCAGAGGTGCCCAAGACATCTACACCAGGAGCTACAAACACCAATGCCAACAGAAGCCATTCAAGGAAAGTGAGTGACTGAATCGGGCCAGGAGTAGCACAAAAGGGAGGGGTGGGGACTGTGGCAAACTGGAGAACAGACATCCATCTAAAGGGTAAGCTGTGACTGTGCTCCAATCAAATGTCAGGCCAAAGTACAGCCAGATCTCTGTTTCCCTAGAGAAATTGGAAAGCCATACTTTTGCAAAAAAATTTCCTACTTTTAAAACCCTGTGCTAGTTAATTCTAATATGTTCACGGTAAGGCTAAGAAACTAGAATAGCCAAAATAATTCTGTAAAAGAACAGTGTTGGAGGATTCACATTATCCAGTTTTTTTTTTTTTTTTTTTTTTTTTGAGACGGAGTCTCGCTCTGTCGCCCAGGCTGGAGTGCAGTGGCCGGATCTCAGCTCACTGCAAGCTCCGCCTCCCGGGTTCCCGCCATTCTCCTGCCTCAGCCTCCCGAGTAGCTGGGACTACAGGCGCCCGCCACCTCGCCCGGCTAGTTTTTTGTATTTTTTAGTAGAGACGGGGTTTCACCGTGTTCGCCAGGATGGTCTTGATCTCCTGACCTCATGATCCGCCCGTCTCGGCCTCCCAAAGTGCTGGGATTACAGGCTTGAGCCACCGCGCCCGGCCCACATTATCCAGTTTTGAGAATTATTAGGGCCAGGCACAGTGGTTCCTGCCTGTAATCCCAGCACTTTGGGAGGTCAAGGTGGGCAGATCACCTGAGGTCAGGAGTTCGAGACTGGCCTCGCCAACATGGTGAAATCCCGTCTCTACTAAAAACAAAAAATTTTAAAAAAAGAATTAACCATGGATGGCAGCACACGCCTGTAATCCCAGCTAATCCAGAGGCTGAGGTGGGACAATCGCTTGAACCCGGGACGTAGAGGTTGCAGTGAGCCGAGATGGTGCCACTGTACTCCAGCCTGGGTGACAGAGCGAGACTCCATCTCAAAAAAAAAAAAAAAATTGTTATAAAGTTACAACAATTATGATGATATAGTACTGGTGAAAGGGGAGACACACGGATCAATGGAACAGAAAAGATAGTACAGGAATTGACCCACACAAGCATGGCCATTTGACTTTTAACAAGGATGCAAAGGCAATTCCAGAGAGAAAGGATAGTCTTTTAAACAAACGATCCTGGAACAACCACACACAATATGCAAATTAATGAACCTCAACCTAAACTACCCACTTTACACAAAAGTTAACTCAAAATGGATCACAGATCTAAATTCAAAACATAAAACTTTAGAAGAAAACAGGAGAAAATCCTTGTGACCTGAGATTAGGCAGAGTTCTTAGATGTCACATTAAAAAAAGCAAGATCCGTAAAAGAAGAAAAGGGATTAATTAGACCAAAAATGAAAACTTTTGCTATGCAAAATACACTGTCATGAGAATGAAAAGACAAGCTACGGATGGGGAGAAAACATTTACAAATGACATGTCTGACAAAGGATTCATATTCAGAATACAACCCTAAATTAACAAAGGAAACAAACCAAAATTTTTAATGGATTAAAAAACTTGAACATTTTCTTCACCCAAGAAGTACATAAATTGTAAATATGCACATGAAAAGACACGCGGCATCATTAGCGATTAGGAGAATGTAAGTTAAAACAACAAAGGGATACCTCTATGCTTCTACTTAAATGGCTTTTGAAAAACCTGACAATACCAAGTGCTGATGAGGATGCGGAACCACAGAATCTCTCCTATACTGCTGTGGGGAAAGTAAATTAGTGCAGCATCTGTGGAAAACTTCCCACAAAGTTTTTGGGCAGCTTCCCATAAAGTCAATATCTATTTACCATATGGCCCAACAACCCTGCTCCTGGGTGTTTACCCTAGAGAAACGAAAACTTATGTTCACACAAAAAACCATACATAAATATTTACAGCAGCTCTATTCAAAATCACCAAAAACTGGAAACAAGCAATTCAACATGTCAATGGATAAACTAATTGTGGTACATCCAAACAATGGAGTACTACTCGGTAATGAAAAGGAATGAACTGTTGATACACACAGTAATGCAGATGAATCTCAAAGGCTTTATGTTGACTGAAAGAAGCCAGTCTCAAAAGGCTGTGTACAGCATGATTCCATGTACATGGAATGTGTATGTTTCATAAAAGGCAAAAATATAGGGACAAAAAACGGGTGAGTGGTTGTCAGGGGTAACGATGGGGGAGGGTGTGACTGCTAAGAGGAGGCATGAGAGTGTTTTTGGGGTCATGGAAGTCTTCTCTATCCAGATTGTAGTGGCAAGTATATACCTCTACATATGTGTTAAAATTCATCTATTCCTGGATACCACGGCATCTAGTAACAATGAGCGTAACTAGTGCCCAGATTCGGTTTCTTTCTTTTTTTTTTTTTTTGAGGCAGAGTCTCGCTCTGTCACCCGGACTGGAGTGTAGTGGCCAGATCTCAGCTCACTGCAAGCTCCGCCTCCCGGGTTTACGCCATTCTCCTGCCTCAGCCTCCCAAGTAGCTGGGACTACAGGCGCCCGCCACCACACCCGGCTAGTTTTTTTTGTATTTTTAGTAGAGACAGGGTTTCACTGTGTTAGCCAGGATGGTCTCGATCTCCTGACCTCGTGATCTGCCCGTCTCGGCCTCCCAAAGTGCTGGGATTACAGGCTTGAGCCACCGCGCCCGGCCCAGATTAGGTTTCTAAATACCATTCTCCAATTAAAAGAGCTAGCGGTCCTTAAAGAACTGGTTGATTTCAGGGCTGGGGCAGGGAAGATACAAGATGAGCCAGAATATCTTGTGGTAAGATTTCAACTAGTAAAGAAATGCATAAAAGAGACCAGGTGCAGTGGCTCACACCTACAATCCCAGCACTTTGGGAGGTCAAAGCAGGAAGACTGCTTGAGACCAACCGTTCAAGACCAGCCTGGGCAACACAGTGAGACCCATCTCTACCATCTCTACAAAACAATTTTTTTAAATGTTCATAAAAAAGAGAAAGAAGTTAAAAAAAAAAAAAAAAAAAAAAAGAGGCATGTCAAAAGGGCACGGGGTCAACCAGAAAGAACTCCTAATGGCCAAGGTTGAGACAACTTGAACAACAAAATAAATGATGACAATACTGGTTTATGATAATAAAAATAATGGAATGAATAAGGGAGACTTATTTTTACACAAGGATTTTAGTTAATAAAAGTAGGAGGAGTGAAGGAAATAGAAAGCCACGACTGGAAGACCACAGTAAGAGCTACCAGAGGCCAGACCCACCAGTGGATGCTAAAACTAGTGGGCAAAGGTTCAAACAAAAACAGGGTATTTCCATAGTCTCAAAGAATCTCCCCCAAAATGTCTAGTAATTACAAAGGAAAATCAGTAACCTTACCATGGAGTATCCTGGCTTTCACCATCTTAATCAAGCGTTAACACCTCCCCTGGAACATATCAACATCACATGCTCTCTGATTAAAACGCACAGGGTGGCACACATCGCTCCTGGGGTACCCCTCCTAATCACGCATAAGCTCAAGTCCAAAGTGGCAGACAGTCTACAAAATACCCAACCAGGACTCTTCAAAAAAGTGTCAAGATCATGAAAGGCAAAGAAAGACTGGGGAACTCTCACAGATTACAGGAGACCCAGGAACCATGCTGTCTAACTAAATGCAACATGGTGCCCTAGGTTAGATCCTGAAAACAAAAAGAACATTTGTAGGGAAACTAACAAAATTCTACTGAATTTTATAGTTTATTTAATAGTACTGTATCAAGATTAAGTTTTTTCTACGACAAAGAAGTACTTCGTACTTAGGTAATTATACTACAGCAATATAAAATGTCAACGTAAGGGGAAGCTGGGTGAAGGATGCACAGGAACTCTGTACTATATTTGCAAGTTTTCTGTAAGTCTACAATTATTTCAAAGTAAAAAGTTTCTTAAAGCCCTGTGCTGACCAAACCAAATCACCTACTGGCCAGACAATGCACAGCTCCACGAGGAATGTGACTCACGGGACACAAGTATGCAGCCCCTGGTCTACAGCTGACACTCCACTCCTCCCCAAAGGAGACTCAAGAAGAACTTTGAACTTGGTGCAGAGAAGAGTCCCCAAGTCAGATACCCGTGTCTCATCCCCTAATCTGTTTTTCATGGCCACACCAAGAGTCTACAGCGAGAAAAACACACAGCCTGGTTTGAACCCAGGCCCTACCACAAACTCACTGTGGAATCCTGGGTAAGGGACTCCCCCTTTCTCTTGTGAAAACAGGGTAGGGGTCCACCTCCAGGGACTATTACGAAGCTCAGATGAGAATGTCTGGCTGTGAATTTGCTACGAATTTGCATGCCCTCATGACCCAGTGGCCTCCTATTAGGCCCTACCTCCCAAAACTGTTGCATGAGGGATTAAATTTCCAACAATTGAATCTTGGGGGACACATTCAAACCACAGCAACATGTTACAATTGAGGAAGTGACTTACCCTATTATATAGATGGTGATGAATTCGTATTACACAAAAATCAAGGGGGCCAATGCTCAGGAGATTTGGACTCTGGGACCACCTGTGCCTTACCTGGCCACAGATGTCTGGCAAGCCCTTCTCCTGCTGAGTCTCAGGGTCCTCATAGGTGACTCAGTCAACAGTTAGCAAAGGAGAAAGTCAGACTGGCTCACTGACATGGTTTGGCTTCCCCACCCAAATCTCATATTGAATTGTAGCTCTCATAATTCCCATGTGTTGTGGGAGGGACCCAGTGGGAGATAATTAAATCATGGGGGCAGTTTCCCCCATACTGTTCTCGTGGTATTGAATAAGTCTTACAAGATCTGACAGTTTCATAAAGGGAAACCCCTTTCCTTGGTTCTCATTGTCTCTTGCCCGCCTAAGACATGCTTTTTGCCTTCCACCATGATTGTGAGGCCTTCCCAGCCACGTGAAACTGTGAGTCCATTAAACCTCTTTACCTTCATAAATTCCCCAGTCTCGAGTATGTCTTTACCAGCAGTGTGAAAATGGACTAATACACCTATATATCCATTTCTATGAACATATCCTGTTAAAGAGGTGAGGAAGTCTCATTAAATGCAGAGGGTAGGCTTGGGATGATCTGGCTTAAAATAATATCTGGCCAGGGAAGGTCTTCTGAGAAGGGAAAATTTGAGCACAGAACTGAAAGCATGATGAGGAGACCAAGCCATAGGCAGATCTGGGGAAAGGACTTTCCAGGTAGAGGAAACAGCACAGTCAAAAGCCTAGAGGCCGGGTCATGTTTAGAGGGTCCATGGAACAGCAGGTCAATAAAGGATTCTCGCTCTCACTGCAGTGTGATGAGGAGCCCCAGGAGGGGCATCACAAAGGAGAAGAGGTGAGCAGGCCAGTGTCATAGTCTAAGGTGGGGTTAGCAAGATCCCTCTGGTTGCTGTGGACAAAAAGGACGGTAGGAGGTGACGGGGCTACAGCAACAGGCCAAGCAAAAGAGGGGAAGGCCTTAAACTGGAGTGCTGGTTAACAGCACAGCCTCTGGAACCAGGTGGCCTGGGTTTACACAGCACTGCCACTCACCAGCTGTGTGATCTTGGGCAAGAGGCTTCACCTCTCCGAACTTCAACATCCTCATTTGTGAAATGAAAAAGGAGGATACAAGCCTGATATGGTTGAATGAAGATTAAAGAAAATATCATTTGTGAAGTGTGTGAAAGAGGAAAGGTCTGTTAGATGGGGTGGTGGCAGAGAGGGTAGTGAGGATTAGAGGCTTGGAAGGCAGAACAATGAGACCGGCCACTGGATGGGATGGTGAGACAGAAACAGAGGATGGAGAGTGACTCCAAAGTTTTTGGCCTGAGTAAGTGGAAGAACAGAGGTGCCATTAGCTGAGATGGGAGAGATAGGGAGGAACCAGTTACAGGGGCAAGATGAGGAATTTGGTTCAGCACATGTGTAGTTTCAGGTGTTATTTTAGATCCAAGTAGCAATGGCAAAGAGACAGTGGCCATACCCGGGTGCAATCCAGAGTTGGGGATGGTACAAAGGACACAAGTGACATCACCAGGAAGAGAAGAGGCCCACAGGTGGGGGCTGGCACTCCCAAACCATCGGAGCCCAGGAGGCAGAGGAGAAATAACAAAGGAACTAAGCAGAGGCACGGGAGGAAAACTGAGAGCCCACAGCACTCTGGCACCGTGTCTCAATCATCCCGTCTCAGGAGTGAGATTGGTCTCGACTACTCAGCAACGTCTCCCAGAACAAAGACACATCCTAAAATGCTTCTTCAGTATCCACTCACCACTACCTGTTACCCAAGTACCCCAAGGAAGAAAAGCCATTGTCTTCAAAATACCCCAAATGAGCTGGCCACTTCTAAAGTGATTCCTGCTCAAACAGCTCACCTGCTAATGACCCCTCCATGTCTTTACGGATCTCACGCTCCTAAACATACCACAGTCATAACACAAGGTGAACGGAAAGCAAATCAGTTGCAAAGGGAAAGTGCAAATCCTGCAAAAGATGCAGGGTTTTATGACATCGGTGAAAGTGATGCTGGAGAACCACAGCTGGGTGCCAGGCAAAGCTGTAAACAAATGAAGACCCAGGAGTCACTGGCTCACAATGAGAGTGAAGAAAGCCCAGGAAGACCACATAAGAAGTTCCAAAGGAACTTCTCTGACCATCAGAGAGTGCAAAAGAAATCCAAAAACAGGCTCCAGGGGTTTTGCAAAATGACTCTTCATCGTCATGCTATAAAGTGAAACCTTACATGAATGATGTGGCACCATGTAATCATTTAATTTTATCAGAAAAATTACACATACCCCCAACAGTAAAAAATAACACTTGGTTCCCTCCTTGTTGATTCTAAGAATTCATACAATGTTGTTATTACATTCTAAATACAATTACTGACAGGATAAAATTCCACCTATTTTTAGAATTGTGGTTTTCTTCTTCAAAGTGAAGGCTTCATCTAGCCTCTACCCCCGCCACCCCACATTCTCAATATTGCTACGTTAGGGCCCATTTTCAATGAGTTCTCAGCAGCAGGCCTCGTTTTGGTGACAATTATTCTGTGACAGTGAGGCCATCCTGATCTGCACATTGCTGGACCGAAAGACCCCCCCCTTCCCTAAAGAAGCCCCTCTTCTAGGGGGCAAGAAGCTGACCTGCCCACAGGAACTGGGAACCCACCGGAAGAGAAAGGCAAGTGGGCGACTGGGCATGAAACCTTGGGAATGAAATGTCCTGGGTCCTCCTGACCCCACCTGAGCCCACAGCAGCTCCTTCCTACCCCACTGGCTGGGCAGAAGCGGCCACAGCTCCCCGTGTGTAGCCAGCAGACCTGCCCTTGTACAATCTCTTTTTTTTTTTTTTTTTTTGAGACGGAGTCTCGCTCTGTCGCCCAGGCTGGAGTGCAGTGGCCGGATCTCAGCTCACTGCAAGCTCCGCCTCCTGGGTTTACGCCATTCTCCTGCCTCAACCTCCCGAGTAGCTGGGACTACAGGCGCCCGCCACCTCGTCCGGCTAGTTTTTTGTATTTTTTAGTAGAGACGGGGTTTCACCGTGTTAGCCAGGATGGTCTCGATCTCCTGACCTCGTGATCCGCCCGTCTCGGCCTCCCAAAGTGCTGGGATTACAGGCTTGAGCCACCGCGCCCGGCCCCTTGTACAATCTCATCGAGGTATATACTTATAACAGGTAGGTTTTTCTAGATATCATTTCTATTTTTCTCTGGTATTTTTTTTGAGACGGAGTTTCACTCTTGTTGCCAGTGCAATGGCATGATCACGGCTCACTGCAGCCTCCATCTCCCAGGTTCAAACGATTCTCCTCCCTCAGCCTCCCAAGTAGCTGGGATTACAGGCACCTGCCACCATGCCCACCTAATTTCTGTATTTTTTTGTATTTTTTTTTATTATTATACTTTAAGATTTCTGTATTTTTAGTAGAGACGGGGTTTCACCATGTTGGCCAGGCTGCTCTGGAACTCCTGACTTCAGGTGATTTGCCTGCCTCAGCCTCCCAAAGTGCTGGGATTACAGGTGTGAGCCACCGCACCCAGCCACATATAATTTCTATTTTGATTAAGCGTATTTTTTTAAAGTATTGACC
Source organism: Rhinopithecus roxellana (assembly GCF_007565055.1). NCBI lineage: Eukaryota > Metazoa > Chordata > Mammalia > Primates > Cercopithecidae > Rhinopithecus > Rhinopithecus roxellana. The sequence goes on from NC_044561.1 coordinate 122,261,449, forward strand.
TGCCTGTCAGCCTACTTCCTGCTTGGGGTCTCCTCTGACAAGCCTGCAGGAGGGTTACCAGCAGTGGCTTCCCTGCCCCCACAACTGTGATGGGTGGGGGCCAACACCAGCCCAGAGGGCACCTTTAGGGCCCACTCATCAAAGCTGCAGAGAACCTGAGCGCCACTGGTGCCTCCACTACTGTCCACTCTGCCCAAGAAACTGGCTTTGGGTGGGACCCCCTGGTGGTGCCGAGGCTTGGTTCCAGCCACTGTGACCACCCAAGGCTCCCCAAACTCGTCCACAAAGCCTGGCACCAGATAGCAGAGCGGCCAGGCAGGGTTGAACTCAGGCCTCACTGCTGATGTTTGGACTCCGGGGACACCTCCTCTCACCCCACAGAAGTACCTGCTCCAGCTGGCCAGTCTCTTTGGGCTTTTACCTCCAACTTTCAAGATGTCACCACCTCCACTGGTGCCAGCAGCCCCTCTGCCTTCCCTCAGAAAGCCTGCGCACTCAGAGGGTTCTGATCCAAGGCATCAGCAGGAAAAAAAAAAAGTGCACCAATGTCATTCCACAAACACTGACGAGCCCCATCACTGGGCAGGTGGTGGAGACGGAGGGCACAGGAAGACACAGCTTACCTCTAGCAAAGGCAGACAGACAACACACCAGTAGGCAAAGTCACAGGGCAGAAAGAGCTGGGATAGACAGGCCGGTGCCTTCCGGCAGGGGTGTCAGGAAAGGCCATGAGGGGGGTCCATGAAGACAGTGAGGCCTGAGCGGGCTCATGGATCACAGCAGGAAGAGAATGGGGCTGGGCTGGACCCGAGCATCTGAGGAGCGGCCAGGGGACCAGGATGGCTCTGGGCAGAGAAAGGGGGTGAGTCGGGGAGGCGAAGTTGAACCCGGAATCTAGGCCTGAACAAAACTCCCTGGGAGGGTCCTGGTGCCGTGCTGGGGGCGGGGGGAGTGGTAAGCAGCTGGACCCCCTCAGAGGACAAATGAGCAACAAATCTATTTGCCTCCTTTCAGGGCATGGAGGTTTCAGACTTTCTAAAGGGCTAGGCAAACCTACCCCTTGGGGACCCATCCGACAGAGACCCTAGCAGCTGGGCCCAAGACATGACCAACAAGGAGACTCAGGAAGCGGATGGGGAGACAGGGAGAGCAGGAGAGAAAGAAAGTGCAGGCGAAATGGGATAGGGTAGAAAAGGGAGGGTGGGGGCCAGGCAGGGTGGTTCACACCTATAATCCCAGCACTTTGGGAGGCCGAGGCAGGTGGATCACCTGAGGTCAGGAGTTCGAGACTAGCCTGGCCAACATGGCAAAACTCCACCTCTACTGAAAATACAAAAATTAGCTGGGTGTGGTGGCAGGCACCTATAATCCCAGCTACTTGGGAGGCTGAGGTGGGAAAATCACTTGAATCCCGGAGGCAGAGGTTGCAGTGAGCCAAGATCATGCCACTGCACTCCAGCCTGGGTCACAAAGTGAGACTCTGTCTCTAAGGAAAAGAAAAGAAAAGAGAAACGAGAAAGGAAAAGAGGATGGGGAGGAGAGGAAAGGGAGAGGTGGAGGGGAGGAAAAGAGCAAGAGGCATGGGAAGGACAAGAGGTCACAGGGATGCGACTCCTGACCCTCCCAGCCACCGCCCCCTCCACCACCACGACACACTCCAAGAATCTCTCAGGAGCCCCCTTGAGAATAAGATGCTGATGACCCTCTGGGGACACATTCTCTCGCCCTCACTGGTGGCCAGAAATGTCCAGCAAAGGCTGTGAGAAGCAGGCTGGAAGGCCATTCCTGACACCCTCCTTCCTCACCATGGTGACAGGTGCCAGTGCCCACCGCCCCTCAGCCCTGGCCCTCCCTAAGAAGGCCTGGGGAGGATTCTTCCTTCTAGCCCTAGAAACAGACCCTGACACTCGTGTCTGCTTCGCCCGATCCCAGGACGACACAGCACCTATGAATACATAAATCTCATAATCATGTAAAAGCTGGCTCTGTCTAGTGATTTCTGTTCAAAGACATTATAAAGGTCCTTTATAAACAAAAGAAAGAAAGAAAGAAAGAAAGAAAGAGAGAGAGAGAGAGAGAGAAAGAAAGAGAAAGAAAGAAAGAAAGAAAGAAAGAAAGAAAGAAAGAAAGAAAGAAAGAAAGAAAGAAAGAAAGAAAGAAAGAAAGAAAGAAAGAGAGAGAGAGAGAGAAAGAAAGAAAAAAGGCTGATTCCAAAACATCACACGTTACAAGTGTTTGAAGCAACAGCGAATGCCCACTGCAGCAAACAGCCCCCGGTCAGCCGGGGTCCACGAGAGAGTGTTTCAGAGGCCTGAGCACTCTCGAGCTCATTTTCTTTCTGCTGCTCCCCACATTATGGATTTATGTAAGGGGGAAGACTTGAGGGTCCCCCTTACATTAAAAAAAAAAAAGCAACTATAAAACAAAAAAACAAAACAAAAAAAAACATTTTTGCAAGGAATTTTATAAGCAGACCTGGAGAACAGGAGAAGGTCTAAGGAAACCCCTAAAGAAGTCTGGTTGCAAAATGTTCTAAAAAGAAAAAACAAACTTTTAACACAGGAACACCCAATAATACATTTTTTTAAGTCTAATTTTGAAAAATGATCAAAACACTTTTTTTCTCCAAACATTACAAATTACAAGTGGCCACCAGATGCTGGAGGAGGGAAATATGGCTGTGGTTTGTTTTATTTTCTTTGTTTTTAAGAAACCTCAAAATTAGGGAAGTCACATATACACAAGCAAAGGCAAGGCAGGAAAACTGCCGACGTGGGGGCTAAACTTCACTTGCAGATGGCAGAGGCTTTGAGACGAACACACCCAGGAATCAGCCACATCTAGCCATAGAGCGGGGAACCATGAGAGAATGTGTGCAAACCCAAATTGAACTTGTAATTCACTTGATGGATTTAAAAGGCCTGTGGGAAGTTTTCCGTAAGCCGGGAACATTTTGCTGCTAAGAAAGCCCCGCCACCGAGGGAACAGGTGGGCAGTGTCCTCGAGCCTTCTGCAGGATAGAGGCAGATGTTTGGAGATATGATGTAACCTGGGTGAAGTGAATTCATTCAACGATGAGTCATGAAAGCAGCCCTCAAATGTCCTTTAGAAATCTCAGTGGCAGAACACAGAGCTTGGACCCAAATGCCCACCTACCACCCTCAAACAGGAAGCTCCCCTCTTTCCAAGAAGCTCTGGCCCTGACGATGATGGCAGGCTTCAGCTCTTTGACCACCAGCTTCTACTCCTTCATTTGACAGTAAAGCACCCTGATGCTGCTTGAAAGGTGTTGCTCATCCCCCACCTGAGGCACACAGAGCACAGGATGAAGCCAATTCTTTGTACATGGAGCCCCTAGATCAAACTCTACCTGAAGCTGAAGGTCTAGCTTCATGGGCTATTATACTTCTTCTCTTATATGAGTCTGACTGGTTTGGGTTTTCAGTCACTGCTACAGTTTGAAGGTACCCCCCACATTTCACATGTTGGAAACAAATACCCACCGTGGCAAGATTCAGAGGTAGGGCCTGTAAGAGGTGACTAGATCATAAGTGGCTCTGCCCTCATGAATGAATCAATGCATTCATGGATTAATGGGCTAATGGATGAATGGGGTATCACGGGAGTGGAACCGGTGGCTTTATAAGAAGAGGAAGAGAAACCTGAGCTGGCATGTTAGCGTGCTCAGCCCCCCTGCCACGTGATTCCCTAAACTGCCTCGAGTCTCTTTAGAACCCCCAAGAACGTTCTCACCTGACGTGGCCCCTCCACCTAGAACTTCTCAGCTTCCATAACTGTAAGAAGAAAGTTTCTTTTCTTTATAAATTACCCAGTTTCAGGTATTCTGCTATGAGCAACAGAAGACAAAGACACTCACTCACACAGGGAGCCCACCATGCAAGGATTAAATAAAACCCTGATTTTAGCTAGAACCTTCTAAGTTCAGCCACATCTACCCCTTACAAATAACCACCAATTCAGAATGGAGCAAGTTCCTCCAATGTCATGGAAGGTTCCCAGCCTCACCCAACCTCACAGTGCGATCTACCATCTGCTTCCTCAACATCTCCTTCCACCTTCATCACAGGACAACCTGCAGAGCCTCAGGCCCTGACTCTGCTCCTCACCACAGAGCTTTTCCGAATAATAATGATGGTAATAATAACATAAACAGTCAGGGCTTCCTGAGAGCTCAAGATGGGCCAGTGGGCTTGCTCTAAGCATGTTCATATGGTATCTCATTTAATACAACACCCTTAGCAGTGGGTATCATTAGTCTCCCCATGCTACAGATAAGGGAGCGGAGTCACCTGCCCAGAGTCACACAGCTTGTCTGTGGCAGGGCCAGGCTATCAGCCAGCCCCCACGCAGCCACCTGAAATGAGTATTTTTATGTTGGTATGAGTAACTATGGCTATCATATCAAATCCATGATTTGGTATGATACATGAACATTATTAAGCTGAGACTATAAAGTTTTTAAAAAGGGAGGAGGTTCAGATTGAGTAAAAATATTAAATAGACAATGTTGTGACTGGCATTTGATTTTTGTTTTGTTTGTTTGTTTTGTTTTTGTTTTTGTTTTTGTTTTTTTTGAGGCGGAGTCTCGCTTTGTCGCCCGGACTGGAGTGCAGTGGCCGGATCTCAGCTCACTGCAAGCTCCGCCTCCCGGGTTTACGCCATTCTCCTGCCTCAGCCTCCCGAGTAACTGGGACTACAGGCGCCCGCCACCTCGCCCGGCTAGTTTTTGTATTTTTAGTAGAGACGGGGTTTCACTGTGTTAGCCAGGATGGTCTCGATCTCCTGACCTCGTGATCCGCCCGTCTCGGCCTCCCAAAATGCTGGGATTACAGGCTTGAGCCACCGCGCCCGGCCGTGGCATTTGAATATGACACAAATCATAAGACTGATACTGAAATGAGTATATTGCAGGAAACACTGGACGGACGGACGGACGGACGGACAGACGAACAGATGGACAGACGGACGGACGAACACATGGATGGATAGATGGATGGACGGATGGGTGGGTAGGTAGATGGATGGGTGGGTAGATGGTCAGATGGATAAGGAGGAAAGAAGGGAGAAAAAGAATGAAGTGAAGAAGGGGAGGAAAGAAGGAGAAAAATGGGCCTGGCGCGTAGCAGGTGCTCAACAAATATGCTGAATGAACCCATTAGCAAAGAAGCAGTAGAGTGCTGTAGTTAAGTGTGTGGGTCTTGAAGTCAGACTGCTGGTTCATGACTTGGCTCAGCCTTTCCTTGCTGAGGAACCCTGGGCTTGTGACAAAACCTCTCTGGGCCCCAGTCTCCTGGACTGCAAAATGGGACAATAGGAACACCTCCATCAAGGCAGCCAGAAGAAATAAGTGAGTTAATGTATGCAGAACGCTCAGGACACCGCCAGATGCATCCTAAGTGCTTGATAAGTGTCAGCTAACAGTAAGATGAGTAAGTTTGTTAAATCCATTCTAGGGCTGACCCAGTCTAACCACCTTTCTATTTCAGAAGCAACCTGAAGTTCCACGGGCCTCCCCTGAAAGTAGGAATGGAAGAGAGGAAACAAGGGAACAAAAGGCTCCACTCCCCCTAGGCTCTAAGGAAAAAAGAGGGTGGAGGGCTGCAAGGCAATTTAAGAAGTTTAACAGGGGAAAAAAGTCTTCAACGTGAGTGGGGGGAAAAAAAAAGATAAATTCAATGGTCCAGGCTGCCTCTCAGGATAGCTAAATTCTATTGTGCTCATTCTGCATGCTTCAGCTTTTCTTAGACTCTGAGGAGTTTCTGCCTAAATTAGAGCCTGCAATATGCTGAAGAGAAGAAAGGGAAGGTGAAGGGAGGCAGAGGAAGGATCAGCGGCCCGTTAGGCACGCCCTAGAGGAAGCCTGGCTGTTCTGTCCACCCCAACACTGAATGCCAAGACAGTGAAAGTCGAATCCCAGCACCTTTCCCCACAGCCACAGCCACAAGCTGTGGGTTGCACCCAAGTCCCACAGCCCAGCCCTCAGTGCATTCAACACTTTCCCTGCCACATCCCAACATCCCCAGCAGCAACCACCCAGATTCTCCAGAACATCTGCTACCTCTACCCACCCTGTCCCCATCAGCTCCCACCCTCCCCAGTCAGTTGAAACATTACTGGCTGCTCAGGTGGCTGCTGTCACCACCCGAGAACCCCAACGTGTATTTATTCCTGGGAATGTGTGAGAGGGTGAGAGTGTGTGCATGTGCACGAATAATGCATACACTCTATGAAGGGAGGTATGCATGCAGAAAACAGCAACCCAGCTAGCTGGCTTGGAACTGTTCAGATTCATGCACACACACACATTAATATCACTCCCTTCAGTAAACACAGAGAGACAAAGCACACAGAAATAAATTGTTACCTTAGCGCTGTTGCTGCCAGATGGCAGAGCCTGGCAATTGCCATGTCTGCACGTCTGTGCATTTGTGTGTAATAATAACGGTGGCTGACATTACTGAGCTCCTACCATGTGCTGGACGCTGTCCTAAGTGCTGCATCAAACCCAGAGGAGGTGTTATTATCACCCCTGTTTAATAGCTGGGGAAACCAAGGCACAGAGGTCATCTGCCCCAAGGTCACACTGTTGGTGAGGGGTAAAGTCAAGGACTACAGAGTAAGCACCCAACCTGAGCAAGTCACATTTTATGACCCTGGGGGGTGACAGGGAGGAATACCAAGATGACCAGCTGCCACAGGGGTCCTCAACAAGCCCACTGTCCCAAAGATGGGTCAGGTTTCAGCATGACTGAAACGAACATGAGCCAGAACTCCCCAGGGAAGAGGGGTGCCCAAGGTTCAGAAATGTCTGAAATCAAGTTCAGTGTCCAGCAAAGCCCTCGCCACCAGCAACAAGTCAACCCGGGGGCAGAGCATGCAAACTGGCAACCCACAGGTTTGGCCCACAGTCATGTTTGGTTTGGCCCATGAAGTGTTTGTTAAAAATGTGATTGAGTTGCCAACTTTTAAAAATCGAGTGATTTCATACCGAAAACTCCACATTTCCGGCTGTTGGAAAATGTCTTTAAGAAGTCAAGAGATCTGGCAATACAGGGCTCAAGTTCCCTCACGGGGACTGCTGCCTGGGGCTGAGAGGCGGCTGCTAGCTTGACATGGGACATATGCTCCAGAAGGCACTGGGGTCAGGGGACTCACTGCAGGGGCTCACTTCTGTGCCTCAGTTTCTTCATCTGTAAAACAGCTTCCCCACAGGACTGGTGTCTGGCACCCAGCAAGCACTCAATAAATGTTAAATAGCACTGCTGTCTCCCCAGCATCCAAGGCCCAGGGCTCGAGACATCGTTTTGTAAAACTAAGAGCTAAGTCTGGGCGCAGTGGCTCGTGCCTGTAATCCTAGCACTTTGGGAGGCCGAGGTGGGTGGATCACCTGAGGTTGGGAGTTCAAGACCAGCCTGACCGATATGGAGAAACCCGGTCTCTACTAAATATACAAAATTAGCCAGGCGTGGTGGCGCATGCCTGTAATCCCAGCTACTCAGGAGGCTGAGGCAGGAGAATCGCCTGAACCCAGGAGGCAGAGGTTGCTGTGAGCCAAGATCGCACCATTGTACTCCAGCCTGGGCAGCAAGAGCGAAACTCCATCTCAAAAAAACAAGAGCTAACACACATCTAGCGCCCGCACTGTGCCAGGCTCTGTTCTGAGAGTTGTACCTCATGACCTCACTCAATCTTCCCAAGAAACCTGTGAGACCATTCCTAGGTAAATGCCCAGGAGAAATAAAAACCTACCTCCATACAAAAACTTGTACACAATAATATGTGCATAGCAGTATTATTCATAGTAGCCAAACAGTCGAAACCCAAATGTCCACCAGCTAATGAATGGATAAACAAAATGTGGTATATCCATATAATGGAATATGATAGAGCCATAAAAAAGGAATGAAATTCTGACACACGCTACAATGTGGATAAGCCCTGAAAACGTCATGCTAAGTGGAAGAAGCCAGATATAAAATATATATATATATTATGATTCCATATATAGTATGATTCCATTTATATGAAATGTCCAAATCGTAGAGATAGCAAGTACATTAGTGGGCCAGGCATGGTAGCTCACGCCTGTAATCCCAGCACTTTGACAGGCCAAGGTGGGTGGATCCCTTGAGGTCAGGAGTTCAAGGCCAGCCTGGCCAACATGGCAAAACTCCATATCTACTAAAAATACAAAAATTAGCCAGCCATGGTAGTATGCACCTGGAGTTTCAGCTACTTGGAAGGCTGAGGGGCGAGAACTGCTTGAACCAGAAGGCAGAGGCTACAGTGAGCTGCTAATGTGCCACTGCACTCCATCCTGGGTAACAGAGCAAGACACTGTCTCCAAATAAATAAATAAATAAATAGACTAATGGTTCCAGGGGTTGAGGGAGTGGAATAATGGGGAGTGACTACAAGTGGGTTTGGGTTGTTTTTCAGGCATGACTAAAACGTTCTGAAATTAGAAGATAGTGACAGTTACACAACCTTGTGAATATACTAAAAGCTACTGGAGTGGACACTTTTGGGGAATTATCTATGACATGTGAATTATACCTCGATTAAAAAATTAAAAAGAGAAACACCTATCAGATAGGTATACTTGTTATCCCCATTTTACAGATGAGAAAACCAAGGCACAGAGAGATTAAGGGTAAAGAGATGTTCTTCTATATCCATGTCTATGTAGAGAGACAAAAGCAGGGGGAGAGGGTTAAGTGATTTTTCTTGCACCTGGCTGCTTTACTGGTCACAGCCATAGGGATCTGGAATTGCAGCCCTTATCGGGGCAAATCATTTACTCTCTCTGAGCCCGAGGCAAAGGCCAGACAGGAATGGCTTTTTTCTTAATCTAGATCCTCTCAGGTCCCCAAGGCCCCTACAAGTCTAGAGCATTACATGGAAGCGTTACCTATTCATACGTATAGGGTCAGTTCTGGCCATTAATAAATGACGATTTTAACGACTCACAGTGGTCCACTCCCAGGGGAATGGGAAGAAACCATTCTGGGTTTTCTAGGCCCAAGCCCTTCACATGGCTGGCTCAGATGGCAGAGCAAGGGGTTCAGTAGCCCATCCCCTCCCAAGTGTCTGGTCAGGAGGACCCCTTACTCACCAGGCAGAAGATGATATCACCAGGCTAAACGATCCCCTCACTCACTAGGAGCCCCCATGGGACAAGAGGACCCCCACCTCACAGAGTGGGAGGAACCCTTATGAACACCCCCATAATTTGGAGCAGCAGGCTCTCACTGAGCTACCGGGAGCTGCAAACGAGCCCCTCTAAACCAAGGCCCTGTCTCTGAGCATGGAAGGGACCTCAAGGTGACCTGCACCTCATTCTCAGATGCAGGGACCGGCCTGTGCATGAAGTATCAGAAGGCAGACAGTGAGAGGGAGAAAGAGAGGAAGAGAGGGGCACAGAGAATGAGACCGAGACAGAAAAACGGAGAGAGGGAAGGGGCAGACGGAGAGTCCCAAAGGAAGCTGGAGGCAGAGCCGGGAAGAGAGAGCTAACCAGGACAATAAAAACAAGAGCTCTCTCTCCACTCCAGAAGGAAAGAGGCCAGGAGGCAGAGAGGAGGCCCAGCAGGGGCCTTTGCTAGAGGTCCTTCCCACACTGCAGGGCAGCCCCAGCACGGCCCAGGAGCCCCCATCAGTGGATGGAAGGGTGGCTTCTCAGCCAGGCCGGAGCCTGCCAGGGCAGCCTCCGCAGAGGAGGAAGCCGGCTGGTCAGGCTGGGGGCTGGGCCGGGAAGTGCCAAGCACCGAGCCAGGTTGCCATGGCCACGGAGACAAAGAGAGGGGCTGATGAGAGGCCCAGGGACAGGGTCCCCAAGAGGGGCCCCGGCTGCCTACAGTCCCCGGGGACTGGGCCGTGGATGCTGGGGAGACAGCAGTGCTATTTAACATTTATCGAGTGCTTGCTGGGTGCCAGACACCAGTCCTGTGGGGAAGCTGTTTTACAGATGAAGAAACTGAGGCACAGAAGCGAGCCCCTGCAGTATCTCACAGGAGCTTTTGTGACTAGTCTATAAGTTGATCAAGTGCAACTCTTTAGTACAGTTCCCAATGTACTGAAACCCTCACGTGTCAACTATTATCGCAAAATGGTGACATTACATTTGATAATATCGCAAATGTAACATATCGCAAAATGTAACAATGTCAGGTATTGTACATATCGCAAAATGTAACAATGTCAGGTGACAATGTTAACGTAATTCTCTTGTGTCCTTATCCTCACCCACTAACATGACACCTGATGTGTCATGTATGTATTTGATGACTGGCTTACTGTCTGCCCCTTACCAGAGGGTTAGATCCATAAGGACAGGGGCTCAGTCTGTTCCATCTCCCACTAAACACTCAGCTCAGCCTAGAACTATACCTGGCAGTTGGTGGGTACCCAACAAATGGGAAGAAGCGTGAGCTGGGATGCTGGTTCTGCCACATATTTGCTGTGTGACCCAAGGCAAATGACTCAACCTTTCCAAGCCTCCATGTCCTTATCTGTGGAATACAACGATGATGACCCTGCCCACATACAGAGAGGCTCAGAGAAGGATGCTCCCTGCAGCACTGCTTAGTACAGACCAGTGACTTTCAAATGAGGGCAATTTTGCTTTCCCACCCCCCACCCCTGAGGACATATGGCATTGTCTGGAGACATTTTTGCTTGCCACAACTGAGGAGGAGGGTGTTTTGGGCTGGTGGGTAGAGCCAGGGACGCTCCTAAACATCCTACAATGCACAGGATAGGATGGTCCCCCACAACAAAGTCCCAAATGTCACTAGAGCTGAGGCTGAGAAATCCAGAAGAAAAAGAAAAAGGCAGGAACCACCAAGATGCCCACCAAGAAGGGAATGAATGCATAAACCCCAGCAGAATCGCCCTGCAAAATGGTAGGCAGAAGTGAGAAAGAAGGGCCTGAAACTGTGTAAAACAACATAACAAGATTATCCAGACGTGCACATTCCAGGAGCAAAGCCAGCTCAGAATGCTAGGTGATCCTACGTTGACCCTCAAGGACCTAGAATTCAAACCCAGGAGCTCAGCCCCAAGCCTACAGATGTAACCACTTGCTCCAGAGGCCTCTGCTCTGTATCTTTTACCAAAACAAAAGCACACGCTCGAAAGCGTGCTATGTCATTGCTGCCGGTTCACATCGATGTATGGCAACGACATGAGCAACACACAGGGAAAGATCTGGAAAGCTGTACACCAGCCTGGTAACAAGAGCAACTGGGGCTGGAGGCAACCAGGAACACCAAGGGGTAGGTTACCTCATCCACAACGCTTTAATTTTCTACAAGAAGAATGCATTTGTATTTGTCATGTTATGAAACATTAACGAAAAATTACAAACATATACACTCTTTAACCCAGAAATTCCATTCCCAGAAATAAATAAACTCACAGGTATGAGGTGGCCTGAGTCTGTCCCACCACGATTTGTAATGACAAAAGATGGGCACAACCTCAGTGTCCATCAACAGAGGACTAATTTATTTAAAAAAAAAAAAAAAAAACAGTACCTCCATTCAACAGAACTCTATGCAGCTATCATTTTTGAAATGAGGCAATTCCATGTACTATCATGGAACAACCGCCATGATATAGGTACAAAGCAAAATGCAGAAACATGTGTATAGTGGGCCCCACTTGTACAACAAAAGGGGTACACCCACACTATCTGAAGGGGCCTGTATGAAACCAGGGCCAGCGGCTGCCTCTGGGGAGGGAACTTGGAGGCCGACATTTCATTCTACATCACTGTATGCTTTTTAATCTGAACCATGAAAATAATTACACGTTTATGTATTTATATATCTATATATGCACAGACACATATATACAGTATATATACATATCCAGTTATATGTATCATATGTCATATATGGTATATATAACAGATGTGATATAAAATGTATATAAAACAGTTTATGTATATGCCTAGTTATATATACATATATAGTTATACATACAGTTACATACACATATATAGTTATATACACATGCATAGTTGTAACATTTTAAATTAATTTAAAAGACACAAAAGATCATATACTATATAATTCCATTTTACATAAAGTTCAAAAACAGGCAAAACTAATCTTCGCAGACAGAAATTAGAACAGTGGTGACTTTTTGTGATACTGACTGGGAGAAGACACCCTCTAGGGTGCTGGCAATATCTGGTCTGAGTGCCAGTTACTCAGATATATCTTATTATAAGCTCACCAAGTCGTATACTTGGTGTATCATACATTTTGCATACAAGATATACCTAAAATAATTACAATTTAAAATTTTTAATGGCAGAAAAAGGACTGATCATGGTGGAAAGCATTTCCAGAAATTCTTTAAATTATATCATCCCCCTTTCCCAGAGGGAGCTCTTTGCCTGGGTCCCCGAGAGGTGGCCAAGCTAGGGTCCAGCCCCTCTCTCAACTTCTTCCCCAGAAGAAAGCCAAATGGGAATCAAGCTGGCCTTTGTGGTTGAGTCCAGCAGAGCAGGACAAAGGGCCAAATGCCGGCCCCCTGCTCCCCCCAGACCCCCCCCAGGACACTGAAGCCCATTCATGTTGGAGGCTGGCCATTTCCCCAGGGCTCTAGCCCCCTCCCCTCAGGAGCTGGGAACAATATCCCCTTTGACCACCCCTCTTGTCTCTCACTTCCGCATTTAATTGCAAGTTCATGGGTATTAAGTGGCTCATACAGCTGACCTAGCTCTCTCTCCCCACCCCATCCCCCCAAAAAAAGAGGCCCACAGCGCTGTCTCTGTTCACTGCCCCTCTGTGTGCCCGCTCTTTCTCAATGATCTTCCCCAGAGAGAAAGAGAACGACACCCCCTCGGTCCCCGCTTGTCGCCTTCCTCAAACAACCCTGTTCTCACCCAGAAAGCACAGTCTGGCAAAGCAAGCTGCTCGTGGCCCTGGCACAGGGTGCCAGGCCTGCAATGGCAGCTCTGTTCCGACTTTCCAGGCCAGCGGCACACCCACTTTGCACCCTGCTGTAACCCCACTGATGCCTGAGAACACTGAGGCCCAGGAGAGTCGATGACAGGCCTGCAGTCCTGACAGAGCCAGTGCTCAGACCCTAAAAACCCCTCAGCCTGGATTCTGTGACTTTCCCTAAGCTGCCTTCTTGTCCCCATTCAAGGGGGTGCCCAAAGCCTTTGACCCTTAATCTCTTCTCTAACTTTGCAATTCCAGGGATGACGCTGAGCTCATCTGTAACCTTCAAGGGTTGGGAAGAAGTCACATAAGTCAATCTCCCGCCTTTTGCATGAACTCACTTTTGCCCTTGCCCATGGGGTGCCTACCTCTGGAATGTCCTCAAGTCTGCTGCATCTATCCTGAAAGTCTCCACCTCCTCCAGGAAGCCTTCCAGGTTATATGGGTCAAGGTCTAGTTTCCCCTCCTCCACTGAAAAACCTCATCACCCACATTCCTCCACTACCAATTCAAGTCCAACCCAGCTCTATCTCCATCCACCTCCTGGTTCAAGCCACCACCATCCCTCACTGGACACTGAGGCAGCCACCTAACCAATCTTGCTCCTCCTATGGTCCAGCCTCCATACCTGCACCTGGGGGTCCCTTTTAAAGCATCCATCAGACCACTCTTCTGCCCTGCTTAAAGCCCTCCCCGGCACCCTGCCACACCAGGAGGAAGTCCCTGCTCCTCACCTCTTCTTGCAAGGCCCTGCATGCTGTGTCCCATTACCCTCCTTACCCTACAGCCTTCCCTCCCTCCACACCAGCCTCCCCGCTGCACTTCAACTCTGCCAAGTCCTTTCCCACCTCCCAGCCTGTGCACTTGCAAACTGAAGTGTACCTGTCAATCACCTGGAGGCCTTGTCAAAAGCAGATTCTGCTGCGGTGGATGTGGGGTGAGCCCAAGCTCCCACGGTGATACTGCCAAGTCCCTGGAGCACACTTGGAGGAGCTTTGGCATGCAGCAGGTGCTCAGTAAAATTCATCTCCTGGTGTTACAGTCATCTGCTAAATTTATAAGGAACTGTATATCTGACCCTCCTGTTGGGATTAAATTGGAATCGCTTCAGATCCGTGCAAGACCCTGACTTAAATCTGTAAATATGAATTAAATAACTTTTTTTTTGAAACAGAGTCTTGCTCTGTCACCCAGGCTGGAGTGCAATGGCGAGATCTTGGCTCACTGAAACCTCCACCTCCCGAGTTCAAGCAATTCTCCTGAGTAGCTGAGATTACAGGCATGCGCCACCACCCACAGCTAATTTTTACAGTTTTAGTAAAGACGGAGTTTCACCATGTTGGCCAGGCTGGTCTTGAACTCCTGATCAAGTGATCCACCCACCTCAGCCTCCCAGAGCACTGAAATTACAGGCATAAGCTACCCCACCTGGCCCTGAATAAATAGCATTTTAATTTAAAATATAACAGCTATCATTTCTTGAGTGCCCACATGTTTTCTTTCATTTAATTCTCAAGACTCTCCTGTATACTTGGTTGAGGGTGGCAGGGGCTTACTGCATGGAAGCCCCTCACAGTCCCCAAGTGAGATCCCCACTGCCCACCACAAGGACACACAGACAGGCCTGGAAGAGGAAAACGTTCAATATGTCCCTCTGAGCCTGTGTCCACCCAAGCACGCTGTCACTCTGAGCCTGTGTCCACTCAAGCACGCCGTCCCTCTGAGCTTGTGTCCACCCAAGCACGCTGTCACTCTGAGCCTGTGTCCACCCAAGCACACTGTCAGTAGCATCCTAAAATGAAGAGCGACTCCTATAAACCCTGTGGCCCTGCCCCGAGCAGTACCGTCTATCACCCTGGAGATTGCATGTGCTAAAAGCGTTAGCTGGTTCAAAGTTAAATATTTCAAAAGCCACCCTCCGGGGCCCCAGTCTTATCCTACATGCATTTTGTTAATAATACAGCCCAAGACTGGAGGGCCCTCGGCCTCCTGTGCACCCCATGGGTGAGGGTTTTCCAGCCCCATTTTAGATAGGTAGAAAATGGGGGACAGAGAGGTTGTCCTGCAGGCAAGCAGGCTTCTGTCCCCCCATAACAGGGCCAGAGAGGGGCCAGCTGGGCTGAAACCCAAGAAGAGAGCACTGTTCTCCTGGGTGAGGGGGCAGGGGCTGTGGGCACAAGGGCCGGGCTTATCAGTGGCCACCAGTGCCTCTCCCCAGCTGGGCACCTCCACCCATCCAGATAGGATCTCACTCTAATCTACCTCTGCGCCAGGGGCCAGGAGACCCCTGCCATAAAGGGGGGCCTGGGGAGCTTTGATGTGGTAGAGGATGGAGCCAGCCTGACTTGTGGGCCAGCTGTGGGGGAGGGGAGAGCCTGAGGGGCTTCAAAACAGTCTAAGCTTCTCTCCTGTCCATGTGGGACTCTGGACAATTTGAATAAAGCTATTTCACCAAACTTTATACTCATTCAAACTTCACAACAACCTTTAAGGTAGGTACTATAATTACCCCACGTTTTACAAGTGGGAAACTGAGGCACAGAGAGCCTAAGTAGCCTGCTCATGGTCACACCACTGGGAAGTGGCAGGGCTAATTCAAACGCAGGCTGAGCTGACATTAAGGGCCTGGATTTATTGATAAGCCCGTTATCAGCAGGACAACCAACAGCCCCAGTTTACTGAAGTCTGAGGGGTTTCCTGAGATGTGGGACTTTTAGTTTTAAAACCAGGACAGTCCTAGGCAAACCGGGGCACTTGGTCACTCTATTTACCACTCGACTTATCAGTGAGAATAAAGATGATAATAGTAACAGTGACAGCGGGCAACAATCCCTGAGCACTTACAATGTGTGCCCGGCTCCATGCAAACCCCAAAGCCTCACCACACAGTGGTCCTGTGAGGTAGGAGTTTTTGTTCCCTCTTTCCCTCCCTCATGTCACAGACGAGGAAACTGCGGACCAGTTTCCTCGTAAGCTGCAGAACTTACCTACACAGCGTAAAAAGGAGCACAGCCTCTCAGATAGCAAGAGCAGCCAGCTGTCCATGTTCTGAGGCTCTCGGGCAGGGCTAAAACAAGGCCCCAAGAACCATGGTACATACTGAACATGGACCTTTATAATGAGACCAATGCCTTTAACATACATGACGCATGATCAAACCACTCTGGATGCAAATATCTAATATATTTTTTTTTGTAGTGACAGGATCTCACTGTGTTGCCCAGGCTGGTCTTGAACTCTTAACGTCAGGCAATCCTCCCGCCTCGGCCTCCCAAAGTGCAGGGATCACAGGTGTGGGCCACTGCACTCAGCCTGTGGAGGCAAATAATTACGGGATTTCTAAAAATATGTTAGCTTAAAATCTGCCAGCTACTAGCTGGGTAATCTTTGGAGAGTTCCTGCCTATCACCAGGATAAAATGGGGATAGTAAGAATCCTTCCCTCACAGGTAGCAGTGAGTATCCCACAGGACTGTGCAACTGAAGAGCTTAAGACATGGTCTAGCTTGTGTGAAAAACCAGCTACTAGCAGCAGTATTCACGCTGGCATTAGCATCTATGCAACATGGTCTTTTGTGGAAACCAAGGAAGCTGGGTAAGCACCAAGGAACATCTCCTCTTTCCGCAACTCTCCATGCCTCAGGCATCGGCGACACTTGAATGTCTAATTCTGAGAAGTTGGCCAGCCGGGCTCTCCCTCTTGCTGAGAAAATGAGACCACACCAGGCCTGACACCCACACACCTGCCTGCCCTAAGTCATCTTGAAGCAAGCCCAGCCCTACCACGCGGAGACACCCCAGGAGCCTCCCAAAACCATCCTGTAATGGAGTCCCTTCTGGCCAGAGCACCATCCTTCAGTAGGTAAGGGCCAAGGCACAGTTTCACCTCCGTGGAAACAGGCTTTTTGTGGAGAAACCAGCCTGCATCCTGCATCTAGCCACTCCTCTCCTCCCACCACCACCCTGGGCCAGGCCACCCGCGTCTCTCCCCAGGGCTGTTGCAGTCACCTCCTCACTAGTCTCCCCACTTATCTTTGTTCCCTGTTATGGTTTAGCTATGGCTTATTTGTCCCCACCAAAACTCATGTTGAAATCTGGTTCCCAGTGAGGGGGTGTTGAGAGACGGGGTCGAGTGGGAGGTGTCTGAGTCATGGAGGCGGACCCCTCATGAATGGGCTGGTGCCGTCCTCACAGTAGTGAGCTCTCACTCTGGGAAGTCTGGATTAGTTCCCCAAGAGTGGGTTGTTAAAAAGCCGGGATGCCCCTCGGGTCTTGTCTCTTCACTCATGTCTGCTTTCTCCTTGACCTTCTCTGGCGTGCCATGATGCAGCGGGAAGGCCCTCATCAGACACCATGGCCATGCCCTTGAACTTCCCAGCCTGTGCAACTGTGAGCTAAATCAATCTTTTTTCTTTGTAAATTACCCAGCTTCAGGTGTTCTGTTATAAGCAGCAGAAAACAAACTAAGCCCACCCCCACGCCCCCGGCAAACCCATCTACTTTCTTCACAGTAGCCAGAGGGGTTCTTTTAAAAGGTAGGTCATTCACTGTCACGGTCTGGCCTAAGCTCCTGCAGCTTCTCTATCTCTTACAATAAAAGCCCGACCTCTTGCCGTGGCCTCCAAGACCCTGCCCAAGGCAGCCCCTACGTGGTGCTCAGACCTCTTCTCCCACCCATTCACCCCTCACTCACTCTACCCAGACACACCAGCCTCCTTGATGATCCTGAAACTGGCCAAGCTTATCCCTGCCTCGGGGCCTTTGCACAGGCTACTCTTCCTGCCTTAATTCCCATGGCTGTCTTCTCAGCATCCAGGTCCCAGCTCAAAGGCCACCTCATCAGACAGGCAGGCCTTCCCTGATCATCAGATCCAAAACACCCCCCGACTCTAATTCATATCTCTGCATTACTGTCTGCATAGTACCTGTCACTTGCAAGATTTTTCTCATTTGTTATTTGTTCATTATTCATCTCCCCCGACCCAAACATCAGAGATATGACAGCAGGGATTGTGTCTGTTTTGATCACTGCTGTTTCCCCCTCACCTGGCACACAGTAGGACCTTAGTCAGTATCTGCTGACAGCATGAAGACAGCAGAAAACAAGATTCCTGGAGCTCTAAGCATGCCTGACACGGTGTGGGAATCCCACATTCCCTTTGCAACAAGGGCTCTGAGAGAAGCCAGGCCATTTTGCGAGCTTGTAACAGGGCCTCTGGCCCAAGCTGGGGAGTGAGGAGTGGGCAAGCCAAGGGGGGCTTTCCTGAGAAGGTGCCTTAGACCCCCACCACCCAGCGTGCTCCCTGGACCAACGGCATCAGCATCTCATCTCCTGGGAGCTTGCTTAGAAACGCAGCATCTCAGGCCCCACTCCAGACCTGCTGATCCAAAATCTGCATTGGAACTAGATCCACGGGTAGTTCAGAGGTATAGTCAGATTTGCGATATCCTGGTTCAAACCCCCAGATAAGTAGGTAATAGCAGGCATGGCTGGTTCAGGGCATCCCTGGGAACCAAAAGGCTCATGGCAGGCCCACGAGGCCAATCTCATGCAAAACGTGGCTTCCCAGCAGCACAGGCCAGACCATCGAGGCCCATCCAGGGACCCCAAGCATCCTTCCTCCCTCAGACCCAAAATAGGATCCAAGAAGCTCAGAGCCAGCATATGAGGGTGGGGGAGGGAGAACGGGGAGACGAACCCAACAGATTTGCGTGGCAGACTCCCCGAGAGCCATGCCATCTGGAGCCCCTCTGTGATAAAGGGAAGGGGAACAGAGGGAGAGCCAGGAGTATTTTCAAGGAGTGGGGTAAGGGGGCAAAAGAGATGTGTATAGGGAGAGGGAGGGCCATCTGTCACCAAGACCGGCAGCTCCCCAATTCCACCTCCCCACCACCTGCAACACACAGGCCCACACCCCAAAAACAGCTTGTGATCCACACAGCATCACCCCTTCTGCGGCTTCCCGAGGTCTGATCTCCTGGAAGTCACGCTCTGAGTCCTGCTCTGGGTACATGTGGTTGTGGAGTAGCCGGCATCTCACCCCACCTACACTGACGAACCTGTGACCCAGGTGTGGGCAATCAGAGCTCTGGGGCCCTCTCCATGGGTGATACTCGGTTCATGGGTGGGTCCATGACCTCAGGGTCAGGCCAGGGAGCACCTGGATCCAACTGTGCCTGAGGCCATTACTCCGGAGTCAAGTAAGCCCAGAAAGTCTTTTTTTGTTTGTCTGTTTGCTTCAGACTCTTCAAGTTAGGGTTTCTGTCACTTACAACCCAAACAGTCCTGAGTGATACATCTGTCACAGCACCTATCACCCTGTAATGTTTCACTTACGTGCCCATTTTCTCCCCTGCACTGGAGCCCTTGAGGACACACCATTGTTTGAGTCACCTGCATTTCTGACGCCCAGAAGAAGGCCTGGGATATAATATAATCTTCAGGGAATACGCAACAATGACTGGATAGCTCATCCTTCTTTCACTCCACAAATATCTACAGAGCACCCATTATGTGCCAGGCACTGTTCTGGGTGTTGGGACACAACAGGGAACAAGAGAGACAAAACCCCCTGCCCTCTGGGAGCTTAAATTCTAGAAAGGGAAGAACAGGCAATAAGCAGAGGAGTGAATCAAATACAAGTGCCATGGAGAAGAGGCAGAGACAGGGGGAGCATGGGAGGAAGGGTAACTTTCAATGGGAGGCCAGGAAAGGCTAGGCTGAGAGGGAGAGGCCGGAGACCTGAAGAGGTCATGAGCACACGAATACCTGGAGAATGTGCCCGACCAACAGGACAGCATGTGCAAAGGCCCTGAGGCAAGAGTCTGCTGGGCTTGACGATGGAGTCAGAAGACTGCAGACTACAGGGCCTTGGGATTTCCTCTGAGTGAGGTGGGAGCCACTGGGGGCTCAGATAGGAGGAATGTGACCTGACTTATGTAGTGTACATGTGGAGAACCAACCATCGGGCAAGGGTGGAAGCATGGGACCAGGGAGGAGGCGACTACAAGGGTCCCAGCAGAAGGCCATGGTGGCTGAGACCCAGGGCTACCCATGGGAGGTGAGAAGTGGCCAGATCCTGGCTGCTTGTCCAAGTTGGAGCGGACAGGATTTCCTGATGGGTTGGATGTGGGATGTAAGAGGAAGAGTGGCATCGAGATGGCCCAAGGAGGTGCCAGAGTGACTGGAAGGAGGGGGCTGCAAGAGGAGTGGCAGGGAGGAGACAGCAAGTTTGTGATGCCTGCTGAATGCCCTCATGGAGATGTCAGGCCATGATCTAGAGGTCAGGATAGAGGTCAGGGCAAGCAATATAAATGTGAGAAATGTTGTTAAAGAGAGGGCATTTTAAATGATTGAGCAAGATGAGCTCAACCACACAATGATAATGAAGTGACAGAGGAAGAGAGGGAAGAAATGGTCCCCATCTCCTTACCACCGGGCTGCCAGTGCCCACCAGCCTCCTAGCTATGCGCCGGGGAGAAGAAAGGGTGATGAACAGCAACAGAACATCAGTTCCTTGTTCTAGAACAGCTTGCTGTGGACAATGGAGTTTCACATCCACCGTCTAGCCTGCTCCAAAGAGGTACGTAGGGCAGGAATGAGCATTCCTCACCCCACCCCGTCACCCAGATAAGAAACTGAGGCGCAGTCAGAGAAGGGCAGGCGGGTGCAAGGTGATCCAGGCTAACTCAGCTGGCTGAGCCACCCGGCCAAGGCCAGGCTGCAGACACCATGTGCTCTCTGCCAAGTGCAGCTCTTCAGGAGCAGAAACAGAGAGACGCCCCTCCACCTTGCCTTCTGCGGCTGCCAAAGACCTGACACATGGGGAGGGGCTGAGAACATGTCTTGGCCCAAAGTGTTACAGTGACTGGCAGACAACAAGAGCTGGCAGAGAGCTAGGGAGCCAAGAGAGGCAGCCAGCACCACACACAGGGCTGGGTCTCCAGGGTCCCCTCAGCACCGGGGACTCCCTTCTTCCTGGACTTACAGGCCAGTCCCAAGCCCAGAATCCCACCTCACCCCTCTGTGCCCTCCAGCAGCCACCAACTCTTGAGAGAGACACCAGGGATGGGGCATCCTTCTCCCACCTCGGCCACAGGGCTCAGCCTCGGGGATCAAGACCCAGGTTCAAATCCCAGCTCCAGTGCCAACTGACAATGAGACTTAAAACCAGCTGTGACGCCTCTCCAAGCTTCGATGTCCTCAACTGCAACACAGGTGGCAAATACAGAAACACTTCCGTCATCACTGTCGTCAAAGCAGTGAACATGCGCTGAACTCTCAGGATGTGCCAGACACTGCTCTAGACCAGGACTTCTCCCTATATGACAGTAGCAGGTAAGAGTCCAGACATTCTTCCGCCCCAGTTGTGACAATCAAAAATATCTCCAGACATTGCCATATGTCCCCTTTGGGGGAGGGGCAAACTGCCCTTGTTTGAGAACCACCGTTCTGCGCCCACCAGAGCGTCAGCTCCAGGAGGACAAAAATCTTTGTCCGCTTATCAAATCTAGGGCCTGGATTTGAACTTAAGGGACCTGGTTTCACAATTTGCTCAGACACCTGCTATCCTGATTCTCAAAGGCCTACGGGAGGGTTTATGTGACCCAATATTACATACAAGTCTGGCCCACAGTAGGTGTCTCTAAATGGTCATTTTTGTTTGTGTGTTCTAAACTCCAGGCTTGGTTCATTATTATTAATAACAGCTAACATTAATTAAACATTTATTATGTGCCAGGTACCAAATGAAACGTCTTTTGCACACCATGGCTCATTTCAGATGTACAATGATCCTAGAAGGAAGGGATTACTATTACTCCCACTTTATTGAGGGCAAAACTAAGGTTCAAACATGTTAAATGACTTGCCCCAGATCACACCCCCAATAAGAGGAGGAGCCGGGACTGAAAGATAATATACCAGGGCCTCTCAGACTTTGGGCTTTCAGATTGGTAAGCTCCCTGACAAGGAAGCAACAAGCATTTAATGAGCACTGACTGTGTGCCAGGCACTGGGCTCAGCATCAGGGATACCAAGGTCAAGGTGGCCCCCAAGCAGCTCTAACAGCAAGCAGAAGGTAGAGCGGGCTCAGTGCCAGTATGGAGGGCTGGGGCTGGGGGAAAGGAAGTCAGAGATGCATGAGAGTAGCAGGAATGGCTTCTCAGAGGAGGTATAGGGACAGCTCAAAGGAATTCAATATCCATTCATTCATGGAACAGTCAGGGAAGGCCTCTTAAACAAGGCAACATCTCAACAGAGCATGGCTGAAGATGGAAGTGAGCCATGCTGACATGAGGGAAAAGACAACTGGCAGGGAACTGTCTTTTTTAAATTATTGTTAGTCTATATTAAATCAAAAAATAGTGTGTTAATTAGAACTCGTGTAGCAATGCAAAAAAAGTATACAAAGATAAAGTGAAAAATCTTTCTCTACACTCCTCCCCATTCTCAGCCTGAGGCTACCAAGGCTAACATCTGGTGTGCATCCTGCAGTATCTTTCTCCAAGCTCATAAATACCCACTGACAGAGCCTTTTTTGTGTTTCTTTCCCTACAAAATTGGGGTCCCGCTCTACATTTTACTCAGCAACTTAGCCTTTCTTAAAGGTACAGCACGTACAGCCCCTCACATCCATAGAGACCAACCTCATTCTCTCCAACAGCTGTCCGATACCCCAACATGTGGCTCAACAACCATCCTAGTGAGATTTTCCTCTGTTAATCACCACTCACAGGGTTGCCGATTTATTTTGCTATAAGAAACAAAACTGGAATAAATATCTTTGTAACTAACATCTTTACCTACTTTTTTTTTCTTGTTTCTATAGGATAAGTTCCTAAAGGAACTGAATCAAAGGGTATCGTGGGTTTTTATTTCTAAAGACATTGCCAACGTATTTTTCCCCCAAGGCAGCCATCATGAACACTCCCACCAGCGTCCTCTGGGACTGCTCGCTTGCCTGCAGCCATGCCAGCGCTGGGCATTATGCCTCTTGTGTACGTGTGACGATGGTAAGGGATGGAAGGTGATGTTGACTGACATGGTTTCTCAGCAGAAATGCAGCTCCACACGGTTCCAAAAAACACTGCCAATTCCAGAGCATTCTGGACCCAAATGAGGCTAGAGGGGTGTGGGGGAGCAGGCTGTCCACCTAGGGGGCCCTGAGCAAGATGGGGACACCTTCTTCCCAAGCTCCTCCCCATCCTTGCAAGCCAACCCCTGAGCCTGCACCATCCTCATTTCTGAAATGGATTTCACACCCGGGCGTAACAAAGATGGCTTTGTCAGTAGGAAAGGGGAGGGGGGCACTGTTGCTGGAACATTCTGGATCCTGTTCATTCAAAGCTCTGTGTGTGGGGATGGGGAGGGCAGAGTTGGGGAACAACAGGGTGCTTCCTGCTCCAGGGCTGACCTCAGGCACAGGCACCGTGGGCAGAGCTGGAGCGGCCCCAAATTCCCTGCCATCCCCTCACTGGTGCACTCCGCAAACATTTGCTGAGAGCTTGGGCTGTGCCAGGCGCTCCGGGAGCACTTTACATTTATCAACTCACACAGTTCATCCCCACAGCCCCATCAGCAAGTTCACATCGTTAACACCACTGTGCAGATGAGAAAACAGAGGCTCCAAGAAAAGCAGCCAGGACTCGAGGTCACACAGCTCGTGAGCAGCACAGGAGCACAAAGCAGGGGCGGCAGACTGCCATCTAGCCACCTGCAGAACAGGCTCTCCTGCCCAGGCTGCTGTGGCGGCCTCGTCCTCAGCCTCCACCCCATCTCCTATCATCTACTCCCCACAAGTAGCCAGAGGGATCCTGCGAAAACTGAGTTAGATCTGCCCCTCCTCTGCTGAAACGCTCCAAGGGCAACCACCTCACTCGGCATAGAAAGCAAAGCCCTTATAATGGCCCTCAAGGCCCTGTGCGATCTGCCCACCAGCCTCCCTACTCCTACTGCCACCTCTCTGACTTGATCTCCTATTGCTCTGCCCCGGCCACTCCAGCCTCCCTGTGCATCCTGAAACAGGCTCCTGCCTCAGGGCACTTGCTATTTCCCATGCTTGGAATTCTCTCCCCATAAAGACAGAGGCAAAGTCCTTTTCCTGATGTGACACCCCTAGAAGAGGCAGAGCCTGGATTCAGAGAAGACAGAATGCACACAGCTGAGTCTTCAATAAGAGAGAAGGATGCTGTGTGACTCTGGGCAGGTCAGGGAACCTTTCGGAGCCTCTATTTCCGCATCGACACAATGAACAGGCAATGCAGGAACACCTTCCCCACCAGGTTCCTGGGGGGCTATGGTGCTTGGAAAGTGTCCACTGGGCACAGTTCCTCACACATGTGGGCACCAGTGTTATAATGACATCCACAGGGAGAGCCGGAATAGTCAAGGAAGGCCTCCCAAGGAGGTAGGTAGGATAGAAGCAAGGATTCTGAGGTCAGACGTGGAAAGGCCAAGAGCCACTGCAAGCAGGCCATGGGCCAACAGGGCTCCCCTGGGAGGGAGCCCAAGACTTGGGGGAAGGCAAAGCCTTCCAATCTGGGATCGACGCACCAGCAGAGGGGAGAAGAGATGCTCCCACCTGGCGTCCCTCCCTGTCTCCTGGCCCCAGCACTCTGGGGGCTTCCTTCTGGGAAGCCCTCCTCCCCTGACTACCATGTGGCAGAGCTAGGTCCCTCACCCAGGAGGCAGCCACCCCAGGGACACAGAGAGAAATTCCCGTTCTTACTGAAGGTGGTTTGAGATGGGTTTTCTGTCACTTGCAACCAAAGGATCCTGACAACCAGCCGGCTCTTGCCGATCTCAGCAGCGGCAGCAACGCCATTGTCTTTATTATTGTTCTTGTTATTTCAAAATCTTCAAGACGAGGGACAAACGAGGCCAGGGGAGAGGCCACCAACAGGCTGTCCAACAGCCGGAAGACACCAAGCCTGAGCGGGATGGTATCAGGGTCCTGCAACCCAAGAAGAGGCCCAGGCAGGGACCCTCTAACGCCCCTGGAGGAACCCACTACTTCCTCCCAGGGTCTCCCAAAGGGGCATGAGTGCAGAAAGTAGGACGGACCATGTGGGAACCTCCTGTTTAATAGCTGATGTTGCAGAAAAGAGAAGGGAGCCATTGCCCACAGGCCACAGGAAGTGGAAGTCTGGGTAACAGAATCGCACCCTCTAAGAGAGACCCACCTTCTCCCCTTTTCATCTCAAAGAACAAGAAGGACCACCCACAAACTGAAAAACAAGTCTCCAACTTAAAACCCCTATAGGACCTGGGCAGGTGACAGGGGATGCTGTGTGTGTCTCCTTAGTAAAAGCAATGACTATTGTATCCTTTTAACAGCGGAGAGTGTCTTCATCTAGTAAACACACAGGAATACTCCTCTCTTCCAAAGAGAGACCTGCTACCCTCCACTCACCTTAAAACATGTAATTCTCTTGGTCTTTCAGTTTTCCATCTGATATATGCAAGAGTTAGAAGAAACATTCCTCTGTCCTCTTAACTCTACACTTAAAAAAAATTAAAAACCAGGCCTAGCACAGTGGCTCATGCCTGTAATTCCAATACTTTGGGGGGTTGAGGCAGGAGGATCACTTAAGCCCAGGAGTTCGAGACCAGCCTGGGCAACATAGTGAGACCCCATCTCTAAACAAAACCTTTTTTTCAATTAGCTGGGCATGGTGACACACAATTGTAGTTACAGCTACTCAGGAGGCTGAGGTGGGAAGGTCACGTGAGCCCAGGGGCTGGAGACTGTAGTGAGCTACGATCACACCACTGCACTCCAGCCTAGGCAGCAAGGCAAGATCTCACCTCAATTTAAAAAAAAAAAAAAAAAGGCAGGGGTGGTGGTGTTCACTCTTGTAATCCCAGCACTTTGGGAGGCCGAAGTGGATGGATCACCTGAGGTCAAGAGTTTGCGACCAGCCCAGCCAACATGGCAAAACCCCGTCTCTACTAAAAATACAAAAATTAGCCAGGCGTAGTGGTGCACACATGTAGTCCCAGTTACTCAGGAGGCTGAGGGAGGAGAATCACTTGAACCCAGGAGGCCGGAGGCTGCAGTGAGCCAAGATCGTACCACTGCACTCCAGCCTGGACAACAGAGCCAGACTCCTCAAAAAAAAAAAAAGAAAAGAAAAAAATTGAAAACCAATAGGGCAAGTGCCATAATAAATGGCAACCAATGTTTGGTCTCAGTGTTAGGAACATGTTATGGAGGGGTGGAGACTGTGGCTAAATGAAGACTGAAGCCCTGTGCCCTGCAGAAGGGGCAACTGCTCTTCAGGTCCAGCCAAACCAAACGTTGCCTGGAAAAGTGCAAGTGACACATCTTCTGATTACTAAGAAGCCAGAAATAATAGATTTTTGTATGAAATGTCTTCATTTTTCATTGTTGGCAACTAAATAACAATTTTTAGTCTTTTATCAAACATGGGATTTCACTGTGTTTGCCAGGCTGGTCACGAACTCCTGACCTCAGGTGATCCACCCACCTTGGCTTCCCAAAGTGCTGGGATTACAGACCTGAGCCACCGTACCCAGCCTAAACAAAAAATTTTAAAACAATCCTGTGCAGGCTGACAAAATCCACGTATGGGCCTAACCTGGCCTTAGGACCCCTGGGTTTTGAACCAGTGGTTCTGATCATAAGTAAAGTGACGGGTTCTGCTTTCATCACATCTGTGGCCTCAGTAGCTTGTACAAGGCCTGGCCCACAGTAAGGGTGCAATCAATGACTTCTGACCAGAGTCGGATACACACACACACACACACACACACACACACACACACGTGTCTATCACACTACTGACCAGACCTGGATACACACACACCCCCCTCACACTACTGATCACTGAAGTCAAAGAATCTGAAAGCGAAGTTTCCCAGAGACAAGGGAATCCCCTAGGACAAAAGATTTATCCAACTCATTTGGATACAACTTAAACCTCCCTCCCTATCCCCCAAGGAGTCTCAGCTGTTGGATAAAAGCAGACTATCATGGGATAGGGGTCAGAAAACCTGGGCTTCAGTTCCATCTCAACCACAAATTCACTTGGGAACCCCAGGCCAAGTGACCGAACGGCTCTGTGCCTCAATGTCCCCTTTCTGAAAAGTGAGATGATTGGATGAGATGATGTCTCGGTGTCTTCCAGCTCTAACAGCCTGTTTCCAGGATTCTAGCGCCAATAATTTCTTTGGGCTAGAAAGGACCAAAGGATCCTAAACCCAGGTTTCTTCAGCCCTCAGTTACTAAACTGACCCAAGAACCGGCAGCAATCAACAAAGATGCACATGGACTGTCATTGTGAAAAACTGCAAACTACCTAAATGCCCCAATACAAGAGGAATGGGTAAGTAATAATAATTTTACTAGAATGCTATCACTAAATTATGTATTAGTATAATTATTCTTATAAGTATAACTAATACATATGGAATGCTTAATATGTCCCTCGCATTGTTCTGATAGCTTTGCAGGTCCTAATTCACCTAATTTCCCCATCAATCTAAGATGGGAGCGCTATTTTAGGAGATGAAGAAACTGAGGCACACACAGATGGAGCAGCTGGCCACTCACCACACAGCAGGCAGGCAGTCAGGATTTGAACTGGACAGTGGCCATCACACAGCCCCCACATTTCATTCCGAAGCCATCAAAGGCTTGCTGATGGAGAGCGTTTAGCAGTGACACGAGGAAGTACGCACAAGCAGTATCTGCTGTCGTGTACCAGGCTCAAACCAAATGCAAGGAACAAAGAGGAAATACACCCAAAGGTGAAACAGTTATTTGGAAAGGTAAGATCTTTTTACTCATCTTTAATTCCCAAATTTTCTAAAATGAGTGCAGTAACTGCGAACACAGCCAGACGTGGCAGGCGTCCCAGGGAGCTGGCTCCGCAACCAGCACTCACCTACTATACTCCACCCCCAAGGGCCCAGATGTCGGCCTGCCCTGCATCCTGCTGTATCCCAGCATCTGGGCCAGGCACACAGTAGGTGCTTAACACAATGTGTTGGAACAAGGGAACAAGTCTATGAGGTAGGAACAGAGATTTCCCCATTTTATAGCTGAAGAAACCGATGTCCAAGAATCAGCTTCCCGAGGTCACAGAGCTGGTCACAGAGCTTGGATCTGGGACAAGCATGAGCACATCTCAGTGGAGACTTTCTACCAAGGACAATCGAAATCACCAGAGCTGGACTGCCAAATACAATGCGTGATCCAGGACTAGATCCTGGACTGGTGGTGGGGATGGGTGAGGAGATGGGTAGAGGGAACACTTGGGGAGAAACTGGTGAAATCTGAATATAGACTGTGCATTGTATCATTTAGTATAAACGTTGACTTCCCTGATTTTGTTCAAGACACTGTTGTTACACAAGAGAATGTCTGTCTTCCTAAGTGATGCATGCTAAAGTCTGTAGGGGCATCCTGTCTGCAATTACTCTCAAATGGATCAAAATAATAATAATGCATGTGTACATGAGGGGGAGAGGGGAAAAGAAAGGAAAGGGAGAGGGGGAGTGATCAAATAAAAAGTTACCAAAAATTTAACTCCAAAAAAAGTATTAAATTGCCCAGAAATACAACATGTTTGGTTTTGTGCCTAGAGCACCATATGTATGTAGAAATGAATAATATATGCAGCCAGGTATATACACAAAATATCATTTTACCATACTGAGTTTCATAAGAGCGCCTGTAGCTGAATAGACATAAGGGAATGTGCTTTTGACACTCACACCTCCACTGTATTTACTACCTTTGTGTTCAAGGGGAAATAAATCTTTAAAACCACCCAATCAACATCCTGGTGGGCCACTGGCTGGTGGCTGAGACCACCCAGAGCTCCCTGACGTGGCAAATAAAACTTTCCAATCCCTCTGCCCTCCCCAGTGTGGTAAGGGCAGGAGGCCAAGGAGCCCAGGCTGCGGCTGCCCCCACACGGGGGGTTCACGCTCCCAAGACAGAGTCATGGCCAGGAAGGCCTCTGCCACAGAGTGGGCCCCATTCAGCCCCTTTTGCTCATGCATTCATTTCTTCCACAAATGCTAACAAAGTCCCCATTAAAATCGTCAGGGACTTGGCCATGAACACAGCAGAAAAGGGCTGTGACCCCATGTGACTTATATTCTAATGGGAGAGAGATACTAAACAAATAAATCAACAAGATAATTCCAGGCAGTGATGGGTCAAGAAGAAAATCAGTGCAGTGGTGTAGAGAAAGGGACTAGAAGGCTCTCTGAGGAGGTGGCACTTGAGCTGAGAGCTGAAAGAGAAAGGGGGGCCCTTGGTACAAATCAGGGTTCCAGGAGCTCCAGGTAATAGGAACAGCAAAGAAAAAGGCTTAGAGGCTAGAACCAGCTGAATATAGTGCAAGAGCAGAAAAAAATCTGGTCGGGGCAGGACAGAACGAACTAGGCAGGGAGACAAGGTCTACACAGTGAGCCGAAGTTGGATCACATGATACCTTCTAAGCCATCATAAGGAGCTGAGATTCGATTAACCTCCATGTTCCACCTCCAGCAGAGCGAGGATGGGGGAGGAAGAGGACTCCTTGTGCTTGTTCATGTCCCCAGCAAACAAACCAGAATGAAATGGCAGGGTGTTGGAGCTAAACCCAACCCTGTCAGTAATTACATTAAATATACATAAGCTAAACCATCTAATTAAAAGGCTGGGACTGTCAGAATGGATTTAGAAAAGCAAGACCGAACTATATGATGCCTGTAAGAGATGCACTTGGAATATAAAGACACAGAGGCAGAAAGGAAAAAAACGGAAACGGTAAGCAGAAGAAAGGTGACATGGCTATAGCAATATCAGACAAAATAGGCTTTAAGACAAGGAGCCTTATCAGAGATAAAAAGGAATATTTCATAATGATAAACAGGTCAATTCGTCAGGAAGACATAACCATAAACACATATTTCCAGCAACAGAACTTTAAAATGCAAAAAGTAATAACTGACAGAACTCAAAGGAGAAAAACATAAATCTACAGTCACAGATGGAGACTTCCAGAGCCTTCTCTCAATAACTACCAGAACAAGGAGACCATGCATCAGTAAGGATACACAGATCCGAACAACACTACCAACCACCTTGATCCAAATGACATGTGTAGAACACTGCACCCCAAAATAGCAGAAGACACATTCTTTTCAAATGTACATGAAATGGTCCCTAAGGTAGACTACCTGCTGGGTCATAAACCAAGTCTCAATCAATTTCAAAGGATTGAAAACCCACAGATTATATTCTCTGAGCACAAGAGAATTAAATTGGAAATCACTAAACAATGAGTTATCTGGAAAAGCCCTAAAATGTGGAGATCAATGCAATCAGATGGCTTCCTCACTCCCCACCCCACCCTCAGAGTAAACAGCGCAGACAACATCTGGCACAAAAGTCCCCTGGGAGAAAGCAGTTAGGCATCTGTCTCATGGCCAGGTCTAAGCCCACACTCCTAGGTAAAGGGAGTACCAGGCTGGGGTAGATGCCCTGGCTTCAACCTCAACAACCCAATTGGCAAATCATTTCAAGAGATGCTGGGGTGGCCAGGCACAGTGGCTCATGCCTGTAATCTCAGCACTTTGGGAGTCGGTCGAGCAGACAAAATCACCTGAGGTCAGGGGTTTGAGACCAGCCTGGCCAATGTGGCAAAACACTGTCTCTACTAAAATTACAGAAATTAGCCAGACATATTGGCATGCGCCTGTAATCCCAGCTACTCGGGAGGCTGAGGCAGGAGAATGGCTTGAACCTGGGAGGCGGAGGTTGCAGTGAGCCAAGATTGTACCATTGCACTCCAGCCTTGGCAACAGAGTAAGACTCTGTCTCAAAAAAAAGAAAAAAGAGAGATGGTGGGGGTCTGTGTACTGTGTTGGAGAGACCAGATCTTACCAAAGAGGAAACCATACCCCATAATACAGCCCACCTGCCCTGCCTCACTCAGAATGAGCCAGAATGAGGCCAACAGCCCATCAGTTCACCTTACTCAGGGGTCACTCTGGGCAGGGCCAGAGAAGGAGTAAATAAAGTAAAGCACAGTGGTCACGAATATGCGCTTTGGAGTAGAACAATCCTGAGTTCAAACCCACCACTGACCATCACTGGTGTGTGGAACCCTGAGATGGCCCCAGGATTACTGTCCCCTGTGTCCGCACCCTGGAGGATCCTTTCCTATTTCATGTAAGTGGGACTGTTAGTGCTGACTGTTTGGTAAAGGAAGAGGCGAAGGGATTTTGCAGATATAATTAGGGTCCAAAATCAGCTGACTGAGCGGGCCTGACCTAATCAGGTAAAGCCTTAAAAGACGCCTGTGGGGGATAAAGCAGGGAGAAGAGTACAAGCACACTTCTAGGCCCTTCCTAAAGGAAGAGATTCAGAGCAAGTGATTCACCTGCTAGCCATGATGTGGCTATGTTGTGGGAGGACCACACCCCTAAGACTCAAGGGCACCTCTAGGAAGTGAGGGTGATAACCAGCCAATACCCTGAAAAAAATGGTGACCCCGGCTCCATAACACATGGAACTAAATTCTGCCAACAACCCCATGCAGATCCCTCCCATGCCCCCACTCCCCCTCCCTCCAAGCATCAGATGAGATCACAGCCAGGGTCAACACCCTGATGGCAGCCTCATGAGACCTTGAGCAGAAAACCCAGTTACACTGCACCCAGACTTCTGGCGTTATTTTAAGCCACTAAATGTGTGGTAACTTGTTCGGCAGCAACAGATAACTAATATGCCATCTCTGTGTGATCCCAGGCAAGTGACCTCACCCTCTCTGGGCCTCAGTTTCCTCATCTGCAAAACTGCAAGGCTATAAACGACACAGGATGTGTAACAGCCTCACCCAGAAAGTGGGGAGCAGTATGTTCTGTGCCCTTTCAGCTTCATGGAGGGATTTCACAGCAGGGCAATGGAAGGTGGCGTTTTGTGTTTTTGAGACACGAATCTGTTTTTTCAATCTTCGGATGGGTTGTTTGGAGAAGAGAGTGAACAGCATCTTCTAGCTCCAACTTACAGCCATCCCAGTTACTCCCAACTGCCTTCAGAGTGCAGAGACCAATGTCCAGGGCAAGGGACCACTTGGTCAAAATAAATTCAGTTACTTATTTCAAGTCCCAGGAAGGATCTCAGGCAGTGTGCTCAAGATGAGATGCTATAACTGTCCCTGTGCAAAAAGTAGGGAAATACTAAGATTCTAAAACAGAATGCTTAAAAATAACCTCTACTAATTACTGGGGCCTACTCAGGTGCCAGGCAATGAGCCAAGTGTTTCAATATATTTTATAGATGAGGAAATCAAGGTTCAGAGAGGGAAAGTTTCCTGCCCAGGGTCACACAGCTGCTGAGGGGCAGAGATAAGATTCAGACCCAGACAATCTGGCTAGGCCCCTGGCACTTGAGCACAATACAACACAGTAAAAAATTCTCCTGTGCCAAATCCTCCAGCTCACACATACCCACATGGTCAAAAGACACCAGGCCATCTTAGTCCCCAGAAGTCTGCACAAAAATGCTTAGCAGTTACATAATTCAAAACAATCACATCACGTAACAAAACATAGGCACGTATAGAAGCAATTTTTTCATTCAAAAATTATTTAATGAGCATCTACTATGTGGCAGGCATTGTTGTTGGTGCTGGAGATCAAAATCTCTATCCTCTTGGCATGCCCATGACATGACACGCTGGTGAGGGAGGCAGACGATAAGCAATAAATAAGTAAAATGTCTAGTGTGTTAGCTAGCAGGAAAAAAGCAATGCAAGAAAAGGAAGAAATGGTGAGGTGGGGATGTGCGGTGTCAGAAAAGTCCCAGCCAAGAACAGGATTTTCAGCAAAGGCCTGAAGGAGGGGGAGGGTCGAGCCACAGGGACACTGCGGGGTGGAGGGGAGCACATTCCAGATAGCACAGGTGCGAGGGCCCTGAGGCAGGTGCATGCTTGGTGCATTTGAGAAAAGGCAAATGCGCTTGGAGGAAGTGGATGTGGGGGTAAGAGCTACCCAGAAGATTCTGGGATCGGATAGTGGAGATGACTGCGCAACTTGGTGAATATACTCACAACCACTGAACCGTACACTTTGAAAGGGTGAGGTTTATGATGTGTGAATCATATCTCAGTTTTTGAAACTGTATGGGGGAAAAAGGAGTAATGAAAGAAGAGCTGGGAGAGCCAAGAGAGGCAGGTCTTGTGTGACATTCCAGGCCAGACTAAGGGCTGCTTTTACTCTGAGTGAGATGTAACTGATTAGGGTCTCACTGGATCCCTCTGACTGCGTAAGGAGAACAGAATGTGGGAGGCCAGGGAGAGATCAAAACAGTCAACCGCAATGGTCCTGGCCATTCCCAGCTGCGTGTCCTCAGGTACGCCACTTCCCCTCTCTGCAGCTGTTTTCCTCACCCAAGAAGTGGGCCTGAAAAATCCCTCCCCCACAGGGCAGAGGTGAGAGCTAACAGATGATGAAGTGCTGTTATGATGCCTATGCCCGGAGGGTGGAGTACCGATCCCGCCAAACAGTTTTTAATTATGCAAATGAGTTTCCTGAACAGAAAACAAGGGGCACCTTCCTCTGTCTCAGGAAGCAGAGGTTCATCTCACATCAACAGCCCTCCCAGCCTAGAGGCAGCTGCCTTCACATCTCATCCACATTCTGGCCACAGATGGGAGCCCAAACTCCTCTCTGGGTGTGGTTGGCTGCACTGGCCTCCTCCAGGAAGCCTGCCCTGGTTACTTGGTGACACAGTAGCCACAGGAAAGCTGACATCCAAAGAGAGGACAGAACCAGTCGTAAGTCACAGAACAGCCTGGAAGCAGGCAGGGGATCTGCTGTGGGAGAGAAAGGTACACCCATTCCCCTCTGAGACCTTAGTAAGACCATTGTACAGTCTTGGTTTCCATGTCACCAAATGACCTATGCCATATCCAACTGAAAGCAGTCTGGTGGCTCCTCACACCACCAGGAATAAAACCCAAACTGCTCACCATGCAACTGAGGCCCATGCAACCTGGACCCTGTAACATGCCAATCTCATCTCCCCTACTCTTCCCTCCAGCCACCCTGGCCTCTTACTGTTCCTCAAACAAGCCTGGCACAGTCCTGCCTCAGGGCCTTTGCATCTGCTGCCCCTGCTGCCTAGAACACACTTTTCTCCACTCTTTCCACCAGGGACTCTTTCTCTTCCTTCAGGACTTGGTCAAATGTCATCTCCCTAGAAAAGCCTTCCTTGTCCATCCCATCTAAAGTAGATGCGACCATCCCTGTCACAAACATAACCTCATTTTATTTCCTTCTGTCTGCATCCACTCCCCAGCTGTGTGGACTTGAGCAAGTTACTCAACCTCTCCCAGCTTTAGTTTCCCCATCTGCAAAACTGACCTCAGGGAGTTGTTGCAAGGGCTCAAGAAGCATGTGACACAGTACCTGGAACACAGCAAGGCCTCAGTGGGTGTCCTTATTATGACAACTCTGGTACTTTTCTCAAGGGATTTCTTTTTGCGATGTCTGCAGATTCCCTGAGGGCAGAGACCTTGTCTTGTTCCAGCCACATGCCAGCACCTAGCACAGTGCCTGGCACACAGTGGGTGCTGAATAGCCATTTATTGAATGAATAAGTCGATTAGTGGATGAAAGCATCAACTGCCCACACCCCAACCCTGGCTTCACTCTTCCTGAGAGATGCTCCTTACAGAAGCCACCCACCTTCCCAGCAAGCGGGGAAGCACAAGACGCTGGGTCCTGACGGCCGATGGCCACCTGCCTGCACCAGCTTTCAGCGGCCCCAGTTCCACCAGCCTGAAATAGCCTCGCCTCCCCTGGCCCAGAATCAAGGGATCGTCTGTCAGTTCCACCCTGGGGAAGGAACCAGGCGGGTGTGTTTACAGATTGAGTGTCCAACCACAAGACAAAAGAAGAGCAGACAGACCCTTCTGGTCCTCAAGGAGCCAAGAAAATAAAAATAAGCTTAAAAATCCACACAGGGCTGGGAGGCTGGAGGGCTCCGCTTCTTCCTTGGGACTTCCTCCGGGAGGAGGGGTGAGCCCACACACCATCACTGCACTCGCTCCCTAGAGTAACCCTAGGAGGTCTGGGGTCATCCCCATTTTGCAGATGGGGAAACCGGGGCTCAGAGAGGCAAAGCAACATCCCCAAGGTCACACAGGGGAAGAGCCAGGAACTGAACCCAGGCCAGGTGGCTCGAGAGTCTGTGCTCTAAACCATGAACCGCAAGAGAGGGAGCCTCCCAGACACTCTGCTGGGTGAAAAGGGCAAACCGTATTATGCTACTTACGTAAACACATCTCACGTATTTCTACGCAGGCATGCTAATGCCCCTATACAGTCTGAGAGCAGAGGTGGTAGTCAAAGGAGCTTTTAGCCCAGTGGTTCTCAACTGGAGGCTATTCTTCATGCCCAACCACCTCTAATGGATACTTGGAATATCTGGAGACATCTGTGGTTGTCACAGCTGGGGAAGAGGGGTCCTACTGGCATCTGGTACGTAGAGGCCAAGGATGCTGCTAAGCATCATTACAATGCACAGGACAGCGCCCCCCACCCCTGCCCCCAGCAAAGAATGATCCAGCCTCGTATGTCGATAGTGCTGAAGGCTTAGAGACTAGTGGGATTTACTCCAGACCAACTGCTAGGGCCACAGATGACCCCTGTGAAGCCTCTTCAAGGGGGACTTCTGGCCAGGCACAGTGGCTCATGCCCATAATCCCAGCACTTTGGGAGGCCAAGGCGGGCAGAACACTTGAGGTCAGGAGTTCAATACCAGCCTGGCCAACATGGTGAAATCCTGTCTCTACTAAAAAATACAAAAATTAGCCGGGCGTGGTGGCACGTGCCTGTAGTCCCAGCTACTCGGGAGGATGAGGCAAGAGAACAGCTTGAACCCGGGAGGCAGAGGCTGAAGTGAGCCAAGATCACGCCACTGCACTCCAGTCTGGGCAACAGTACAAGACTCCATCTTAAAAAAAAAAAAAAAAAAAAAAAGAGGGATTTTTGATCCTGGCTAAAACACAAACCCCTGAAAAGGATGTGGGCCACCAAGCTCTCTTCCCAGGTCTCTGGGGATGGAACTCTAACAAACTGAGTGGCTACTGCCCTTAACTGGAGCTCACCTCCCCTCCGGGGATGCAACTCATGTCACCTGCAAAACAAGGAGATTCAGACCCAATGACCCACCTGGCTTCTGTTCAAGATCTCCGAAATGCAGGGCAGGAATCAGCTCTGATCTGGCCCCATGTCTGGGGAATGATGCTGTGGGACACAGCACACCGGTTTGAGGGGCAGCCCGCCCTGTCGCCCACCTCCCTCCAGTATTCCAGCCAGCACGCCTGCGTCTGCTGGAAAAAAAGAAAAGACGCCCCAAAAATCTGAGAGGTCAGGTTCTCCTGCAGCCAGGCATGACCTGCTTCAAACACTTAACTCTTGCAAAACCTTTAAGGGACAGTGGCTGTGAAGCAAATAGGATGTGGGTTTCTTTATCAAAGGGAGTGGCCCCAAGCCCAACAGGTCTTCAGCTCTCTGAACTGATAAAGGAGTATCTTTCTCTCCAAGAAGGGGGTGCCCTGAAGTCTCAAAAGCCAGAGACACCAACCCCATTCACCTCTTCTTAAAAGTGACAGTTAAATTGCTACCAGGGCAAACACCAGAATAAAAGTAGGTAGGCTTCCAGAAGGCTCGTCTGAAGAATGAGTCACAGAATCCCCATGGGGCTGTCCTTCTTATAAGGACAGGGACCTGTTGATGACTTCATTCTCGTGGCCCAGAACACTGCCCAGGATATACAGCAGATGCTCCGTACATACCTGCACACAGAGAAAAGCAGTCTCATATCTTCATGGTTTTACCTGTACAGAGCTCTCTGTCTGCCATACATTAAAAAAAAATGTCACCCATCTAAATCCTGCTGACACTCAGGTTTTTATCATCAAAAGATTTTCACTGACTTCCTGACGATGATGAGTCCAACACAAGGTGGCCTGTCCCAGGCTCTCTGGCATCTGAAAACTGAAATAAGGTGGACTTTTTGACTTAATTCTTGCCCACCTGGGCAGCCCGGAGGTCTCACAGGGCCGGTAACTTTGCTCATGAACACAGCCTCATGTTGGCACAATTTAGGATAGTGGTGAAGAATGTGGGCCAGGCAGCCTCATTACCTGGGTCCAACTGCCAGCTCTGTCAGGCTGTGTGACCCTGGGAAACTGACTCGGCCTCTCTGTGTCTCTGTTTCGTTTGTAAAACAGGAAGCATAAGAATACCTGCAACTTTTGAGTTAATGCATAAGGAATTATGAGCAGGGCTTGCAAGTATACAAATATTAGCAAATTGTTACCACTATTACTATTGCATTAATCTAAAAACCATGTTGAAAATACAATTCTTCCTGTGAGCTTCTTAAAAAATATATTCACATACATATGTATAATTTTATATGAAAAGGGTATTATAAACAGGATTTTACTTCCTTATCTTCCTGGTTGCCTTTCTCCCTAAGATACGTATCCTTCCATCCTTTTCTCCAACCTGCTGTCACCTTATACATACAACACACATGTGTATATTATGGTTACTGTTTATTTTCCAAAAGAACTGTGTTACATATACCTCTCAGCATCCTACTTTTCATATGAAGACCACGTGGAAATCCCCCCAAGTCACTGGGGAGATCCCTCTGCCTCAATGACTGTGGAATCAAAGACCTGCCCCCACCCCCACCACCCGTGGCATTTCTCCCTAGTGTGAGACTAGGAGTACAGAATCTTTTAAAACAGAAAAAAATAGTGACAACAAAAAACCACAGTTTGTTTGGCAAGCGGAGCTCCAATGAGAAGAAAAACTTTGGTCTCCTCCCTCCAAAAAGCGGAACCACAGAAAGCGTTCTGGGAGCTTTCTGCCCACAATCCCTGTTCCTCAGAGACCCCATCCCGGTCGGTTCCGGGCAGGCCCTCTATGTCTCTATAGCTCTCTGTCCTCAGCCACGGGGAGACCTTTGAGGAGCTGCTGACTGACTCCCACCCACAGGCCTCTGCCCACCCACCCAGGCCCTCTCTTCCCTTCTGACCACTCCCCAGCTGACACACCCATCATGGGAGTGACTGGCACCTGCCCCTGAGGTGCCTCCCCTTGGCAGGTGGGCCCAAGGCCTACTCAGCCTCTTCTAGAGGAGTGGGGGGGTCCTTTGAGCTCCAAAGAGCTGCATATCCCCCAAAATAACCGCACAGCATTCCAAACACCCAGTGCGCCTGGCACTGTTCTAACAGCTTTGACCTCAGGCTCATCCAAGCTTCACCACATCCTTGTGACGCAGATGCTACACTGTGCCCATTGGACAGATGGGGAAACTGAGACACAGAGCAAGTCAGTGATCAGCCCAAGGTCACCTACAGTCCCAGTGGGGGAAAGCCTGCATTTGAACACCAGCAGCCTGACTCCAGAGCTTCACTCAACCCTCATGCCATGAACAGCCCCGAAGCCCAGAGCAAGAACTCGGCAGCCTGCCATTTCTATCCGTCCACAGTTCTGCCCATTCAGTGGAGACAAGAACGGGAGTCACAGAGGGGTAATAACAGGAGGAAGCGCAGGCAGAGGTGAAACATCACACAGACCTGGGTTCAAATCCCTGTTCTGCCACCTTAATAAATCATGTGCCAAGCCCTTCTTGGATGAGCCAAAGGCAGTCTATGAAGTGGCTGGGCACATGAGTTCTGGGGCAGGCAGCGTAGGATCAAATCCTGGCAATGGTGTCCACCTAACCCAGGGCAGCTCACTTAGATTCACTTTGCCTCGGTTTCCTCACCTCTCAATGGGGATAAAAACAGCATCCCCTTCGTAGAGAAAATTAAATGAGCTGACACATGCAAAGTGCTTAGAATGGCAAGTGATGAATCAAAGCAGTTCCTGCACAGCAATGACTGTCATTGTTTTCATCATGACTAACGTTGCCCAAAGCACACGGGGAGTACCCCCACATAGCCAGGGCTTCGAAACGATTCGAGCCAAGGTTCTGAGTCAAAACCCCGGGCACTGTTTCCCCCAAGACTGATCCAGCATCTCTATGAAAGGGCTGTCCTTGCCGCTTCAAGATTCTTTAATAAACACACACAAAACACCAAACTCAGAGGACCCCCTGGAGATGAGGGAGGGAGTGCAACCCAGTTCCTGAAGGAGATGGGGAAAGATGGAGAGATTCTGGAGGAACCACAAAGCCCTCGGCCTGGAACCAAACAAAACCACTGGTTCCTGTGGCCGGAGTTTAGGGAGTCAAACGGAAACTCACCCAGAGCTCCCATCCTCCTCTCAGTGCTGACTTAACTCAGACCTCACTTCCTCCAGGAAGCCCTCCCTGATCACCTCTGCTCTCTGGATGCTGAGGTTCCATAACCCTAATTATCTGTACTATTTAATTTTCCTATAACAACAATAATAACAAATATTTATATACCCTACTGCCAGACACTGTTCTAAGTGCTTTACATCAATTTCTATAACTCATTTATCTTCTTTTAAAAACCTATAAAATAGGACCTATTACCATCCCTCTTTTTACAAATAAGGCTCAAACAGGTTAAGGTGTTTGCCCAAGGTCACAAGTCCAAGGACTTAACCTCAAGCAGTCTGGCTCCAGAGCCTTGTACTTGAATTGTTTTCTTAAAAACACCCATTTGGCCACCCTCCACTACACTGTCCTCTCCTTGAGGACAGAAGTCACACATGGCCCCTATCACGGGGGTTAGTTTCCACGGTTTCCATGGGCTGATGGGGCCTTCACACCAGGGACACACGGAGGCCAGGGTGGTCCTTTAAGGCCTGCCTCTAACCACATGGAAATAAAAGCAGGGAGGGATTACCGTGCATTCTTCCAAGCCAGGAGACAGCGGAGAAAATCCCTTAGCAAATATAAAGGCTGAGAAGAGAGAGTGGGAAGACAGAAGACAATCACAACCTGAGGCTGCCAGCCTTGTAGCCATGGAAAGCCTTGGTAATTAGCAGTTCCAGAAGCTCTAAGCCCCAGGTTAGTTTTGAAAACGAAAATGCCTTGGGATGTTTAGGGGCCATTCCTGAGGGGCCAAGATGAGAAAGGACTCCTGGTGGCTCACAAACAACGTATGGCTGGTCAGGTTACACAATCTGTCTGTTTCTGGCACCAGCTTGGGGACACACAGAAGGACAAGGCAGAAAGGAAGTCCGGATCCCCCCTCCTTGTTTCACAGGTGTGGAAACTGAGGTCAGGACAGGCAGCATGACTGGTCCAAGACACACATCCAAGTCAGAATCAATTCATCTCGGAACTAACACATCAGATACAAAAAGAAAAATGTGATAAAGTCAGCAAAGATAAAGTGTCAAAGAGATAATGTGAAAGCAGAGAAATCTTTTTTTTTCCTGTTTCTTGAATAATAAGAACGGTTGGCTCCAATCAATTTCCATTATTCCAGCTTCCTCCGACTCTACACGTGGACGATTTAAAACCACAGTTAACTCAAACACAATCTAGATCTGTTCTAAAATGAAACAAACCATCTAGGGCAGGGGCGTGGGAGGGGGAGGTATATTTTCTTTCCCATTAATATAAAAATTGGTTTGTATTTCCTGTTCCTCTTCCAAGCAGAGGAGCAGGGAGTGGCTCAGAAGGAGAAGTCAGGAGTTCCCTAGAATTTGACATTGCTCATAGACACCAGGGTTATCTACACGTTTAATTCAGAAACTGCCAGCTTCTAACTGAACAAATTCTTCACCCCGCCCCACCCCCCGAAACTATGAGAGAAGAAGGGATGGAAAAGAAAGCCCATCTTGCCTTATTCTTACAGCCCTTTCTAGAAGCGTCCTTCGGCCAAATGGTTTTCAATGCTTCTGCACAACCCCCTCTCCCACAACCCCCTTCCCCCAGTACATCTCCTTTCACAGGCAGAAGGGCTCTAGTCTAGGGCTCTCTTCTCCCTGAGTTGGAACTCTGATCTCACACAGCCTCCGCTGCACCCCTAAGCCATGGGGA
Organism: Rhinopithecus roxellana; assembly: GCF_007565055.1. Classification (NCBI taxonomy): domain Eukaryota; kingdom Metazoa; phylum Chordata; class Mammalia; order Primates; family Cercopithecidae; genus Rhinopithecus; species Rhinopithecus roxellana. The sequence goes on from NC_044561.1 coordinate 122,302,444, forward strand.
GCCCCAGAGGACTCCAGAGTCTCCCTCTTTCTCCCAAAGACTGGAAGCTACAGAGCCGGGCTCTAGGGTCTTTGAAAGAGCCACCCCCACACCAGCCCTTCCTGAACCAGGATTAAAAGACTTCCTAGAGCAGAGAAGGGGAGTAAATGAGGCCCCAGCAGGAGGCACGGAGATTAAAGCCTTTATAGTCTCCTAACTTCCATCCAAGGCTCTGCCCTGTCCCACCCCCTCCACCCCCTAGCCACTTTTCTCACTTCCTAGGAGAGTAGGGAAGTGGCCCCTTCCTCCCTCTCACAGAAAAAAAAGCAAAAGCAAAATGCAGCATAGAATAGGGGTTTAAAACACTAGCTGGGATCGTCCTAGTTCAAAGCCCAGTACTACCACTTAATCAGCTGTGCGATCCCCGGCAAGCTACTCGGCCTCTCTGGAGCTAAACTTTCCCAATCCTAAAAACGGAAGGAGGCAGGGCCCAGTAGCTCACGCCTGTAATCCCAGCACTTTGGGGGCCGAGGTCGGCGGATCACTTGAGGCCAGGCGTCCGACACCAGCATGGCCAACATGGTGAAACCCCCTCTCTGCTAAAAATACAAAAATTAGCCGGCCGTGGTAGCTGGCGCGTGCCTGTAATCCCAGCTACTCCGGAGGCTGAGGCACGAGAATTGCTTGAACCTGGGAGGAGGAGGTTGCAGTGAACCGAGATTGCGCCACTGCACTCCGGCCTGGGGGACTGAGGGAGACTCCGTCTCAAAAAAAATTTTTTTTAATTAAAAATAGGGGAAATATTCGTCCCTACTTCATAGGACGCCTGTGAAGGTTAAACCTGCTAATTAATGACACATTTAAGGTGCCTGGCAAATAGTAAGTGCTCGGTTGTTATTTTACAAAGTCTGAGGTCGTGGTTTTGCACTTGGAGGTGGGGAGTTGGGGGGCGGATGCAGTTAGGGAGCCTGGACTGCCGAGTCGTGAGTTCGAAACTCACTCTCCCCGAACTCCAGCAAAAACCTGTGCATGGTGGGTTCTACTCTGGGGTTCTGTCAATCCCCGTCCCTCCTCTGAACTTCAGGTTTTATCCTACTCCACCAACGCACAGGGACGCTGGGCTCTGGGGCTCCTACGGTCTGTCCTAGACGAGTGGTGCACCGGGCGCGAAGTTATTCCTGGGAAAAAGACGCAGGAGCGCGAGCTCCCGGCGCCGGGGTCCCCAAGCCCCTGCATCGCGGATGTAACTAATTTTAAAACTATTTGAAAGGCGAGGAGGGGAAAGAAAAGACAAAAGGGCAGCGCGCGCCGCGGGGAAGTGGAGTGCGGGAGAGCCCCGGTCGGAGCAGGACCGTGCGCCGCCCAGGGAAGGAGGCGACGGGACAGCTCTGGAGGAGCTTGGATCCCCCTCGCTTTCCGCGCGCCCCGCGAGGCGCCCCCAGGCGACTCTCTCCACCCACGGGGACCACGGCCACAGGTTGTGGGGAACGCAGCGGGACGAGCGGCTGGAGGGAAAGCTGTCCCCGCGCTCCCGGGCGATACTAACCGACTGCAAGAAGCGCAAGGTGCCCACGTAGTCCCTCTCGGTGCCCAAGATCTCGTTGAGGACGCAGAGGCGGAGGCGCAGCTGGCGCTCCGACTCCCGGGCGGCAGAGCACGGGCCGGGGCCGAAGCTGGGCGCCGCGGCGCCAGGGGTCCGGGGGTCCGGATGGGCGCAGTCCCCGGCCCCGTCGCCGCCGGGCTCGCTGCCGCTGGGCGCCTCCATTCTCGCGCGGCCGCGCGGCGCCGGCTCCTTTCCCCGCGCGGAGGTCGCGCCGAGCGGCAACTCAGGCGTCCAGGCGCCCCATCCCGGACGGGGCGCGCCGGCGGGCCGGGCTCAGCGGCGGGCCGGGCTCCCGAAGAGGCGGGCGGGACTGGGGGCCGGGCGGCTGGGCCGGGGGCGGAGGCTGCGCGCGGGGGCCGGGCGAGGGGCGGGAGGAGGCGGCCCTCGGGGCTCCCAGACAGCGGGCCCCCCGCCCCCGCGCCAGGGAGCGTCTGCCAAGTGCCACGCCGCGCTCGGCCGCAGAGGCGCTCTGCGCGTGCACGGGGCCCCTGGGGACGCGGCGCAGCGCTTGGCGCCTCCGTCGCAAGCTCGGGAGTCGGGCGGGAACCTCCGGAAGGGCCCCGCGGAGCCGGGAGTCCCAGGCCGCGCGCACGCCGAGCCAAGCTCACCAACTCCGCACCCGGACGCGTGGCGCCCCCCAGCCCGCCGCCACCGCGGGCTACGCCACTCCCACACGGCACACGCGACACCCGCCGCGCGCAGGCTCCCGCTTGCAGGTCCGGCCGCCGCTCGGAGTAAACACCGGGCTGGGCAAGCTCGCGGCGGAGCCGCTCGGGGGCAAGCCAGCCCCGCCACGCGCGCCCCCGCGGCCCCGGGAAGAGAGGGGCGGCCGCTGCCTGGGCAGTGAAGGCCCTTCCCGGGAGCGCCGGGCCCTCGCGGTGCCCTCGGCGCTGCCACGACCTTGGGAAGGAATATGCGTGGCGCGCGCTCGCTCTCACTTTTCTCTTTTCCGTTCCCTTTCCCATCTCTTTCCCTCCTTCCTTTTCTTTCTGAACTTCTTTGCCCCCGACCCTGCCCTTTCCACCTTTCCCAGAAGAAATTATTACCTGCTCTCGAGTTATTGATCAAGTGGCAGGTACCCTGCCTGCTCCCACTTCCATCCACCCACCCTCTGGGATAAGGCCTTGGGAAACCCAGCTTCTTGTCAGGTTGCTCTGGGTGATGTGGATCATCATCAAACCGCTTGGCAAATGTCCTCACCCGCCTTATCGGGAGGTATGGAGAAGGGAGGAAGCTCTGGGGCCTAGAGTCAGCTGCTCAGGTTCAAATCCTAGCTCCCCACTTGCTGGCCGGGTGGCCTTAGGCTGGTTTCCTTGCCTCAAGATTCTCGGTGTTTTCATCAGTATAATGGGAATGATCATGGTACCTAGCTCCAAAGTCCTTCCTGGGGTTCCATGGGAAGTACTTAGCACACGCCCAACACCTGGAAAGTTCTCTGTAAATGTTTGTTCTTAATATTATTGCGTGTGTGAACGGCCCTCTAGGCCTGGCCCCGCTCTCGAATGGCCCATACAATTCCTAATCAACCTTCCGGAGCAGAGATTGTATTGTCTCTGCAGGAAGTGATTCACATAGTATCTGCTTCTATAGTCATTTTATGGACAGAAACATTATTGCTTATTTATCACTGTTCCAAAAGCCTAGGATATTGGCCTCTCAATACTCTAAGTGCCTAAGGACACAGGGAGAGAATGAGGTGGCTTCTGCCCTCTCTGACTTCTTTCTTTGGGATCATGGGCAAGGTAGCATTTGATCTGGGCCTTGGGCTGAGTGAAGTTCCCCTGGGCAAGGAGTAAAGGACATGAGGTAGGTGAGCCTGTCACACTTGGGTAGTGGAGTCATTTGTCTCCAAAGGTAGCTGGTTTTTTATTTATATTTTTATTCCTAATAAAGGCCTCTGGAGTAGCTCTGCTTTGTGACCTTAAACTGGTCACAGTACCTCTCTCAGCCTCTGTTTCCTCATCTTTAAATTAATTGTGTCTACCACGAGGGGAGAACATAGTGGGAACATAATGGACCATGGAATGAAGCGGGCTTGCATTTGTATCCCGGTCCAAATCCAACTGGCAGGGTAACCTTGGCCAAGACACGTCATTTCAGTTGTCTAATCTGTAAAAGAGGAGTCTTTGTGAGAGCAAAATCTATGCAATACAGACTTTCTCAACCTTAGGACTATTGACATTTGGAGTCAGATAACTCTTTGTTGGGGGAGACGCGTGTCCTGTGCATTTCGGGACGTTTAGCAGCATCCCTGCCCACTAGATGCCAGTACCTCTCCCTCCCCAATCTGAGAACGGAAAATGTCTCCAGGCTGGACACAGTGGCTCAGGCCTCTAATCCCAGCATTTTAGGAGGCCCAAGTGGGAGGATTGTTTGATCCCAGAAGTTCAAGACCAGCCTGGGCAACATAGCAAGACCCTGTCTCTACAGAAATTTTTTTAAAATTAGCTGGGCATGGTGGCGCACACCTGTAGTACCAGCTACTGGGGTGGCTGAGGTGGGAAGCTTGCTTGAGCCCAGGAGGTGGGGGCTGCAAGTGAGCTCTGATCGCACCACTGCACTCCAACCTGGACAACAGAATAACGCTTGCCTCAAAAATGAACAAACAGAAACAATGTCTCCAGACATTGCCAGATATCCCTGGGGACAGAATTGCCCCTTGTTGAGAACCATTCATGTGAAGTACCTGACACAGATAGCTGGCACACAGTAGGTGCTCAACAAATGTTAGTTCCCTTCTCAGCCCATGACCAAGGAAGGTTAGCCTCAAGTTCACACACAAATCCCACACTTCACCCAAGAATTGGCCCACACTGCCAAAAAACATTTCCACATTGTGGATCGGTCCCATCCCTGGCCCACCCCAATGTTTTATACTTCATTGCTTCCTCAGATTCTACTGGGATCTTTTTCCCCTTCCATCGCCATCCCCAGTGGTGATTATGACACTAAAAGATGATAGAGCTTTTAGTAACATACTGAGCTTTCTGTGCCTTGCTTTCTTCATCTGTGAACTAAGAATAATACCAGTACCTACATCATAAAGTCATTGCAAGTTTCCTGAGTGCATACGTGGAGAGTGCGTACAGCACACAGTAAGTGCTCAATAAGTAAAGTCTTTTACAATGTGTGGATTGAGTGCTGAACCTAATAGGATGCATTTGGCTGCAAGGAGAAGAAAACTGGGCTATTGATGGCTTAAAGCATAAGGACATTATTTATTTAGCAAGAGGTCCAGAGGCAATTGGTTCCTGAGGCTGGTGTAGGACTTCATGATGCTGTCAAGGATCATGGCATCTTTGACCCTCCTATCCTCAGCATGGTAGCTTTTTCTCCCAAGTTTTAGGGCCTCAAAGGCACAAAGTGGCTGCTGAAACAGCAACATTGCCTCCTCACACACCTCCAGTGCAGGAAAGACAAGTATGAAGAAGACTCTTGTCTCCTCTGTGCTTCTCTCTTTTGGGGAATAAACTTAAGCTCCCAGCAGGTCAACACTGAAACCATTGGTCACCCTTGAGAAGTCCCTGACCAAGGGCATAGATTGTCACCATCAACTTAGAAAAGACCTGCTTCGTCCCGTGGCACAAGGCTGCCCGGACAACTTGGGGATCTGTTGTCGAGAGAAGAGGAGCTAGCACAGGTGGGCATCTGAAAGTGTCGGCCACAAGCATCTGCTACACACTGGGCATTGGGCAAGGTCCTGAGATTGCAGCACTGAGCACCCCAACAATTTAGGCCCTTGTGGTGCCAGCATTATTCCAGCAAGGGGGGATGGCATTATTCCAGCAAGGGGGACAGCATTATTTCAGCAAGGGGGATGGACGATGATAAAGGCAACAAGTTCCACCCCTCATTCATTCAACAAGTATATACTGAGGGCCTCCTATGCTCTAGGCAGGGCTACAGCAGTGAACAGAACAGATAAGGTCCCTGGCCTCCTGGTGTGTCCAGTCAAGAGCGGGGAGAAAAGGACAATGAATAAACAAGATCCTTTCAGCTTCTTTAAGGCCTGCAAGGGATGGGCCTGGGGAAGCAGCATTGGTTGGTGGCACCTCCAGGACTCTGCCTCAGGTCACTACCCCGGTGTCAGGATTCAGCCAGGGGCCTCAGCCTTGGCGGGATCAGTGGGGACTCCCTCTCTTCAAAACCTGGCTGGCTCCCAGCTAATCCTGGCACAGACAACTCCCTGAACCAAACATGACTAAGCAGTCAGGCTGGAGAGGATCTCTTCCTATCCCCATTTCAACTTTGACCTCTGCTCCCTTCTTCCCCATCATCCGTCCAGGATATCTAGTGGGGAGCCCGTCTGTCCCACGTATATGCCAGGGCAGGGCCTAAAGCAGCTGGTAGCTGGGTAACGTTCTCAGAAAGAACAGGGAGGAAGAAGAAAAAAAAAAACTTGCAGTTCAGGGGGAAGAAAAAAACAGTGATGATAATGATAGGGAAATTCTCTTTTGCAGGGACAATTTTAGAGTTTCCGTTGCCATGTACTTCGCAAATAGTGGGAAATACCATTTCGTTTCTGTTGCATAAGTTTCACAGTTGCGGGGGAGAAGATTCTGCTGCTTGGAAACATCAGAGTTTCTTATTCCCTGACAAGCCCCTGTCAGCTTCTGCAGGCTGAGGATTTGAAGGCCCCTTCCCAAGCTCTGTTTAAAAGGAAAACTAATTAAGATAAAGCAAGGAAAAACAACAAGTGATTTTTTCCCCGTCCCAAGTTGAATGAGCCAGTTGAGAAGTGAGTTACTGCACCGTCCGGGGGTGCCATCATTTCCCAAATGCAAATGAGTTCTCAAAAGTCAGACCAGCAGCCCAGAGCCGGGCTGTTCCTCATTCTGAGAACCAAGAGCAGCTGTCTGAGAAGAAGAGGGAGGCCTCTCCACCCTTGGAATTAGAGCAACTGGACAACCCAAACCAACGCTGGACACACAGCCCAGGGTTCCCTTCTTCCGACCAAAATATAATTGTCTTCCTAATAGTGGAGCTACCCCCAGCTGCCCAAGTCAAAACGTCTCCAAGGGAAGCCTTGCTGCTGGAAACACATTCTCCAGAGGGCTCTGGTTCAAGGTCTGATTCAAGCATAATAGGTATCAGATTAAGTCAGGGCTCCACAGCTTTGCCAAATCATACTTGTGCCAGGAGGCATTGGAGATGCTGCTTTGAGGAAGCAGAGAGGAAAACATCTAGGACCCTCAGTTCCAATCCCACTCTGCCACCAACATGCAGGACTTCTTCTCCAGCCTTTGGATATTGCTGTAGCACCAGAGACCAGCTTCTCGGCTTCAAATCCCAGTCCTGTTGCTTCCTAGTTGTGTCACTTTGTGAAGTGACTTAACCTCTCTAGGCTTCAATATTTGTGTCTGTAAAATGGGGTCAGTAAGAGCTTCTACCTCACAGAGTTGTTGTGCAGATTAAAATATTTAATAGATCCGAAGTGCATGGTATGCTGTCTGATCCTTGGATGGGTGTTTGCTATTGTAAGTGGATGAAGCCATGATGCCTGGAGCTATGGCAGCCATCTTGAGACCCTGAGAGAGGACACTTCTGACTAACTGAAGGTGCAGAATGACAAATGGAAAGAATCTGGATCTTTGATGTCATTGAGATCCTGAATTAACCAACCACGGAACCACTCTTCCTCTAGACTTCTTGTATTAAAAGATAATAAAATGTATCACATACCATTTTGGACCATATGATCACCCTATCTTTTCTTTCTTTTTCTTTTTTTTGAGTTGGAATTCCAGGCTGGAATGCAATGCCACGATCTCAGCTCACTGCAACCTCTGCCTCCTGGGTTCAAGTGATTCTCCTGCCTCAGCCTCCCAAGTAGCTGGGATTACAGGCGCCTGCCACCACGCCCAGCTAATTTTTGTGTTTTTAGTAGAGACCACATTTCACCATGTTGGCCAGGCTGGTCTCAAACTCCTGATCTCAGATGATCCACCCGCCTTGGCCTGCCAAAGTTCTGGGATTACAGGCATGAGCACCGCGCCGGGCCTGGTCGACCCAGCCTTTCAAATAAGCATTGACCTGACTTCTTGCTACTTTTAAAATGCAAATGCCTCAGAAGGGTACTGGGCTTCACCCTGTTGCTTTCCTAATGGAGGAGAGACTTAAGGTTTATAACCTGAAGGCTGGATTGGGAGTAAAACTTGAGAAAAGCATTCAGAAAGAGATTGGTACATAGAAGGTAAATTCTGCAGTTTCGTCAAGGCCGGAGATCGACCTGGATGAAATATCTTGAAATTTTGCAGCCAGGAATGCCAGATGGTTTCAACAGACATACTGGACACACATTTATATGTCTGGGTTATTTTTTTTCCCCCAGAACTGAAGGCTCGAAAATAAAGCTGCCCAGTCCAAATCCAGACACCTGGCAACCCCAGTGGTAACTTTTACTGAAAGCTGTCGGTTTCCTCTGTAGCCGGCAGAAACACAAACAGCCACACCCTCTCCAAATGCCATTTAAGCCGCTCCCTGCCTTCCAAATTTCCAGGGCAAATTCCATTCCTGGAGGCTTTGTTGAGAAGGGGGAAAGCTTGGGCTTTTTTTTTTTTTTTGAGACGGGGTCTCACTCTGTCACCCAGGCTACAGTGCAGTGGTGCAATCACAGCTCACTGCAGCCTCAGTCTTCCAAGCTCAAACACTCCTCCCATCTCCGCCTCCCAAGTAGCTGGGACCCCAAGAATACGCCACCATAACTGATTAATTTTATTTTTATTTTTTTTGTAGAAATGGGGATCCCATTATGTTGACCAGGCTGGTCTTGAACTCCTGGCCTCAAGCAGTCCTCCCACCTCGGCCTCCCAAAGTGCTGGGATTACAGGTGTGAGGCACCACACCCATTTTTTGAGTGCTCACTCTGTGACAAGCACTGTTGGATTATAGGCACCTGCCACCACACCCGGATAATTTTTGTCTTTTTCGTAGAGATGGGGTTTCACCATGTTGGCCAGGCTGGTCTCGAACTCCTGACCTTAGGTGATCCACCAGCCTTGCCCTCCCAAAGTGCTGGGATTACAGGCGTGAGCCACTGCCTGGCCCTGAGATGGAAATTTTATACATCACTTCTGCTCCCACCCTACTGGCCCGATCTTGCCACCCAGATGGCTCTGTGATTCTTTGCCAAGTCATGCCAAGCCACCGCCCACATGTTGCAGGTGGGCTGTGGGAATCTTGTTTCCTTGTGCTGAAACAGCACCAGGCACATGTAAATAAATAATCGTTGAATGAATCAATATCTCCAGTATGTTTTGGACTCCAGGTTGAGAGAAACCTCACCGTGAATGCCTGGGACTGTTCTAGGTACTGGGACTAGAATAGTGAACAAAGAAAAACTCTGTGTCCTCCTGTTGCTTATGTTCTAGGGACAGAAGAGACAATAAATAAAGACCCCCAATAAGTTGAAAACAGAGTCTGCCAGATTGTGGTAAGAGTTACGGAGAAAATCAAAATGGGTTAAACAATAGGGAGCACTGGGGCCAGCACATGCCTGGAGCAGGTGAAGGCCTCCCTGAGAAGATGACATTTTAGCAAAGAACTGAAAGAAGTGAGGGAGTGGGCCCCACCTATGTTCCAGGCAGCAGGAACAGCAAGTGCAAAGGCTTGGAGGTAGGAGTGTGTCCACTTGTTCAAGGAACAGCAAGGGGGTAGGGTAGTTGAGATGCGGTTAGAAAGGAGAGGAAAACCAGATGTATGAGCCATATAGTTGACCATAGAACTTTGGCTTCTTCTTTGAATGAAGTGGGAGCCATGGAAGGTTCTAAACAGAGAAGAGCTATGACCTAACTTAGGTTCTAATAGGATCCCTCTGACAGCTCTATGGGAAGTAAACGAACCGGGGGGTGAGGTCAGAAGCAGTAAGACCTATGAGGAGGATACTGCACTAGTCCAGGCAAGAGACATTGATGACTTGGGCCAGGGTGATACCAGAGGAGATGGAGAGAAACAGTTGATTCTGGATATGCTGTAAAGATGGAGCCAGCAGGATTCGCAGATGAACTAGGGGTGAAATAGAGAGTTAAACATGACTACTCTATTAGTGGCTCACACCTATAATCTACGATTTTTGGAGTTGGCATTAACCACGATGGGAAAGATGGCGGGGTTGGTGGGGCTGCTTTGGTGGAGAAGATGGAGCGTTTGGTTTTGGCCATGTTCAATGTCAAACTAAATACCCAGGTCAGATGTTGAGTGGGCAGTCACATCCACAATCCTGAGGTTCCAGGGAGAGGTCAGGCTGGAGATAGAAATGTAGCCATTGTCAGGATATAAGTGATAGTTAAAGCCTTGGGGTCGGGCGAGATCACCCAGGGAGGGTATGTGGATGAAGAACAGGACAAGGACAGAGCTCTGGGTCACACCAGCATTCAGAGTGGGGCAGCCAGTGAACGGAGGCTGGAACAGAGGTGAGGGACAGCCCAGTTCCAATTGTTCACAGGTGTTCCCTGACTCCTTTAAGACTAGACGTAGCAATGGACTCTCCTGTGATCTCATGTTCCCCTGTGAAATAGGCAGAGGGCAAAGTCTGGAGTGCAGCGGCATGACCATGGCTCTGTCATTTCCTCCAGAGCCCTGAGCCTCGGTTTCTTATTTTGTTAAATGAGGACATTAAGAACCCCACTCTGGCTGGGCTCAGTGGCTCACGCCTGTAATCCCAGCACTTTGGGAGGCCAAGGCGGGCAGATCACTTGAGGTCAGGAGTTCAAGACCAGCCTGGTCAACATGGTGAAACTCCATCTCTACTATAAATACAAAAATTAGTAGGTCGTGGTGGCACACGCTTGTAATTCCATGTATGATTCCATTTATACTCTGGAGGCTAAGGCAGGAGAATCGCTTGAACCCAGGAGGCGGAGCGAGAGCGCACCACTGCATTCTACCTGGGCGACAGAGTGAGACTCTGTCTCAAAAAATAAAAATAAATAAAAATAAACGAGAATCTCGCTCTGCCAGCTCTCTGAGGGACACAGCGACATAAAAAGACCTTACAGACCCAAAAATGCTAGAAAAAGTGAAAAGGAGTTCCTTCTCCTACCATCTAACCTTAATCTCTCAGAAATGTGAAACTGAAGCAGAGGAAAAAACTTACATAGATTCAGAGAAACCCAAAGAGAAGTAGTGGCCGATGAGATATCATCTCATACTGATCAGAATGACTGTTACTAAAAAGCCAAAAAAAATCACAGATGCTGTGAGGTTGTGAAGAAAAGGGAATGCGTGTACACTGCTGGTGAGAGCGTAAATTAGTTCAACCACTGTGGGAAGCAGTGTGGCGATTCCTCAAAGACCTAAAAACAGAACTGCCATTAGACCCAGCAATGCCATTACTGGGTACTACCCAAAGGAATATAAGTCATTCTACCATAAAGACGCATGCACATGCATGTTCATTGCAGCAGTGTTCACAATAGCAAGGACATGGAATCAACCTGAATGTCCATCAGTGGCATACTGGATAAAGACAATGTGGCACATATTTGCCATGAATACCATGAAGCCATAAAAAATAACAAGACCATGTCCTTGGCAGGAACATGAACGGAGCTGTAGGCCGTTATCCTTAGCAATCTAAAGCAGGAACAGAAAACCAAATACCTCATGTTCTCACTTATAAGTGGGAGCTAAATGATGAGAACACTTAGACACAAAGAGGGGAACGTCAGACACTAGGGCCTACTTGAAGGTGAAGATTGGGAGGAGGGAGAAGAGTAGAAAAATTAACTATTGGGTACTAGGCTTAGTATATGGGTGATAAAATTGTCTGCACAACAAACCCCTGTGACACAAGTTTACCTATATAACAAACCTGCAGAGGTACCGCTGAACTTAAAATAAAAGTTTAATGACAGAGAGAGAGAAAGAAATTTAAAAATTGAAAAAACAAAGAAAAGAGTGGTGGCAGAGAAAGAACTACTTACAACTCCATGCAATAACATGGATGAATTTTAGAAACATGATATTGAGCCAGCGAAGACAGATACAAAAAAGTATTATACATGATGTATGTATGATTCCATTTATACAGAGCTCAAAAGCAAGCAGTATTGAACTACAGTGCTCAGAGGATGCAGTGTGAATATAGCACTGGATGGTAAAGCTACAAAGAAAAGAAGTGAGGCAGCGGTTTCCTCTCCGGTTGGGAGGGGTCTGGGATTCAGATGAGCTGCACAAAAGCTTGAGCGGGGCTGGAAACGTTTTTTTTTTTTTTTTTTTGAGATGGAGTCTGGCTCTACCGCCCAAGCTGGAGTGCAGTGGCCGGATCTCAGCTCACTGCAAGCTCCGCCTCCCGGGTTTACGCCATTCTCCTGCCTCAGCCTCCCGAGTAGCTGAGACTACAGGTGCCCGCCACCTCGCCCGGCTAGTTTTTGTATTTTTAGTAGAGACGGGGTTTCACGGTGTTAGCCAGGATGGTCTCGATCTCCTGACCTCGTGATCCGCCCGTCTCGGCTCCCAAAGTGCTGGGATTAACAGGCTTGAGCCACCGCGCCTGGCTGGAAACGTTCTATTTCTTAACCCACATGGTGACTTCACAGGGATTCACTCTGTAATCATTTGTTTTTTACACTGATGTCTTACGCACTTTTCCCTATGTGTTCTCTGTTTCCCAATTTAAAGATGCATCAAAAACCTTAAAAATAAATATATATGGCTGGCGCAAGCAGCTAGTGGCGTCGGCTGGTTCCAGGCGATTCGAGCTCCAGCTAGGATGATCGAGGTTGTTTGCAACGACCGTCTGGGGAAGAAGGTCCGCGTTAAATGCAACACGGATGATACCATCGGGGACCTTAAGAAGCTGATTGCAGGCCGGGCGCGGTGGCTCAAGCCTGTAATCCCAGCACTTTGGGAGGCCGAGACGGGCGGATCATGAGGTCAGGAGATCGAGACCATCCTGGCTAACACTGTGAAACCCCGTCTCTACTAAAAATTACAAAAAACTAGCCGGGCGAGGTGGCGGGCGCCTGTAGTCCCAGCTACTCCGGAGGCTGAGGCAGGAGGATGGCGTAAACCCGGGAGGCGGAGCTTGCAGTGAGCTGAGATCCGGCCACTGCACTCCAGCCTGGGTGACAGCGCGAGACTCCGTCTAAAAAAAAAAAAAAAAAAAAAAAAAAAAAAAAAAGAAGCTGATTGCAGCCCAAACTGGCACCCGTTGGAACAAGATTGTCCTGAAGAAGTGGTACACGATTTTTAAGGACCACGTGTCTCTGGGGGACTATGAAATCCACAATGGGATGAACCTGGAGCTTTATTACCAATAGATGAGAATCCTCATCTTCCTGCTGCCCCGCTCTCTTCTCCCATCCTTATCCCCCACACTAGGATAGATGCTTGTTTGTAAAAACTCACCTTAATAAAGACTTAGATGTTGAAAAAAAATAAATAAATAAATAAATAAATAAATAAATATATATATATACACCTACATTCACAGCCTTTAACCAAGTTATTCCCATTCTGTTCATCTAAACTACAGAGAAGAATCACACATTCAAACTTTGATGCACAAAGTATGCATTGGAGCACCATTTATAATAGCCCTATATTTGAAAGAACCTAAATTCTCACAAGTAAGTAAATAGTTAAATATAGTATGTCCACAATTTGGAAAATTATTCAGTCATTGAAAAGTCTGATGTCAAAGAATATTTAATAGAATAGAAACAAATGCTCGTGATAGATAAATGGGGAGGAAAAGAGCAGAAAATAAATTATATGTGATAGTTAAACATGTACCTCCAATAAATAAATAAATTATATGCAGACTGGATCCCAGTATTGTCAACATGTATTACATATTCATAGGAAAATGACAGCAAGGGGCCAGGCACAGTGCCTCACGCCTGTAATCCCAGAACTTTGGGAGGTGGAGGCTGGCAGATCACTTGAAGTCGAGTTCAAAACCATCAACCATCCTGGCCAACATGGTGAAACCCCATCTCTATTAAAAATTAAAAAATTAGCTGGATGTGGTGGCAGGTGCCTGTAATCCCAGCTACTTGGGAGGCTGAGGCATGAGAATTGCTTGAAACCAGGAGGTGGAGGTTGCAGTGAGCCAAGATCGCGCCACGGCACTCCAGCATGAGTGACAGAGCAAGACTCTGTCTCAAAAAAAAAAAAAAAAAAGATAGCAAGGAAATATATTTTAAAATAACAAGAGTAGTTACATCTGGGGAGTGGAATTATGAGTGTTTGTTTTCTTTATACTTTTTTCACATTTCCCCCATTTTCTGCCATGGATGTATATGGCTTTAATTCCTTACTACACTGCTTTTCCCCCTCTTTTGATTTGAACCCCAGATGCACAGAATCAGTTGATCACACCCCTTGGGCCATTTGACCATCAACTGCATTAGACTATGGCCTAGGTTTTGTTTTATTTTCACTTCTTATTTTTGCCTCTGTTACCCATCTTCTACTCTTCCCATTTCCCGCTCCTCCACAGACACCCACTAGGATATATTTAAAGCTTGTTCTTTCGATCCATCTGCCATACCTTTGTTTGGATCTATGGGTATTCAAACAGGCATAGTAGAAAATATATACAGAGATAAAGACGTAGTGTTTTATGTGTGTTTTCAAATGTTTACGTAAATGGTACAGAGTTACGCATCTCATACTATGTTACCTTTTTCACTCAATATCCTGTTTCTGAGATTGTGCTTTGTTGCTCTTTGTAGATATAACTTCATGCTCAGTGTTCCTTCGCATGCTTGTGCTACCTGGTCGAGGCTGCGAACTACATTTTCCAGGCCTCTTGCAGGTGGGTAGAGCCCCGTAACTGAGTTTTAACTCATGGATGCTGTTAGGTGAGATGTGCATCATCACCCCAGTGCTGACCCATGAAACTTCTCCCACACCTGCTCCTCCTTGTTCCTTTCCCTTATAGCTGATAGGGATGACGTCCCCCACAGTGACCTTGGAAGCCACGGTTGAAGGTGGCAGAGCAACTCTCAGTCTGGATCTGAATGTCTGCCTGGAAGAGAGCCAGACTACTGATCACTAACAGTCACCTTGGATTATTATGAGCCATAGAACTTCCATTACATTTGACCCTTTATATGCTTTAAAGCCTTTTATTACAATTGCAATTATTTTTATTTGTTAGTGTTTGAGACAGAGTCTCACTCTGTTGCCCAGGCTGGAGTACAGTGGCACAATCATGGCTCACTGCAGCCTCGACCTCCTGGACTCAAGCCATCCTCCCACCTCAGCCTCTCGAGTAACTGAGACTACAGGTGCTTGCCACCACATCAAGCTAATTTTTGTATTTTTTGTAAAGAAACGGTTTCACTATGTTCCCTATGCTGGTCTCAATTTCCTGGGCTCAGGTGATCTTCTTGCCTTGGTCTCCCAAAGTGCTAGGATTACAGGTGTGAGCCACCGTGCCTGACCACAATGGCAAGTATTAACCTTAATCAAAAAAAAAAAAAAAAAGCATATTCTATTTATCCATTTCCTAGTGCTAGACACTGTTGGTCCAAACTCCTTGAAGAATGCCATGATGAACCTCCTCATACACATTTCCATATGCATCTGTGAGCCAGCGTTTTCAGGTTAGCTAACAGAAATGGAATGCCTGCGCCATGGGGTTTCTACATATTTTGTTTACCTGACTAAAGCAATGGCAGAGACATTCAGATTTGTGGGGCAGTGACAGCAGAGATGTTCGTATTGAGCTACCCAGAGTCAGCATGGCTGGTTGGGGTGGGCAGGCTTAATGGGGCTACCAAGGGTTCATCGCTAGGTGAACCCCACTGAGTGTTTTGGGCATTGTTTTTGGCACAGCCTTTAAGGCTGGCCTTCTAAGCATCCTTGAGATTCTGTGAGCTCCCATAGCTGTTAATAAAATTAGAGCAAGTTCTGTTGCTTACAATTGCAAATCCCTTTATGTATTTATTTATTTAAAGACAGGGTCTCACACTGTAGCCCAGGCTGGAGTGCAGTGGCATAATCATGGCTCACTGAGACCTCAAACTCCTGGGCTCAAATGATCCTCACACCTCAGCCTCCCAAGTAGCTAGTAGCTGATTAACAAAAAAAAAATTTGTGCAGAGGGAGGTCTCACTGTGTTGCCCAGACTGGTCTCGAACTCCTAGGCTCAAGCCTTAGCCTCCTGAGTAGCTAGGACTACAGGCACATGCCACCACATCCAGCTAATTTTATTTTTTGTAGATATGGGGATTTCACTATGTTGCCCAGGCTGGTCCCAAACTCCTGGCCTCAAGGGATCTTCCATGCCTCAGCCTCCCCAAGGGCTTGGATTACAGATGGGAGCCACCTCGCCAGGCCTGTAAATCCCTTTTTATATGCTAGATTCAGGGGAAGGCAAACTTCTTCTGTAAAGAGCCAAATAATAAATATTTTTGGCTTTGCAAGTCATACAGTATCCTCTCAACTTCTCAATTCTGCTGTTGTAGCGGTAAAGCAGCCAAAGACAATATAAATGAATGGGTGTGGCTGTGTTCCAATAAAACTTTATTTATAAAAACAATGGCCCACAAGACATAACTTGTTAATCCCTGAGCTAGATAAAAATGAAACATCTCCTTTCTCTAAATCTCTATGTAGACATTTATGCCATGTTTCCTCATCTTAGTTCCTTGGTAAACTCTTGTTCTTATCCACACAGAGGGGTCCCCACACATTACCTTGCCTGCAATAGACTGGTTGAATGAATAAATGAATGAGTGAATGAATGAATGGCCTTGATTCAGAGGTGGTCTCAATGAACAACCCAGGCAGAGACCAATCAGAACAGCAGTCAGCTGTAGACAACCTGTGTCACAGAACCAGCGGAGTACAGAGTATCATTCTTTGTCCTTCAGCTGTTGCATGGAGACTACCTTCTTCACAACTAACCCCCCGCCCACCCTACCTGGCTTTATCCCACATCCCTAGTGGGCATCCATTTAGGGGCTCAGTTTCGGAATTTCAGAAGTTAATGAGGAACAAGGGCAACGGTGGGGGGTTCAGTTCTTAACAGCAAACTGTTCCAGTGACTAATCCATCTTTCATTCCCAGTATTTTTATTTGTCCCAGCAGAAATGTGTGTGAGTCACAGCTCCTGTTGGAGAATTTTTTTTAGTGCATCATTGTGTGTATATCTCTGGCCTGCAGACCTGCAAAGTCTGGGTGCTGTTGACAGGGAGCTAATGATTTCAGCAGCAACAACAAAAGCTGTCAAGTCATGCTAACCAGGACTTCTTTCCCCCATGCCTGTCAGCATGAAAGAAATAAAAAGAAAAGAAAAACAATGGACTTAGTGTCTGATTAAGAATGTGGCACATAGAGTGATTTAGGTGGCCACACACTTGTACATTCTCCTACCAATACCGTTTCCAGTTTTTAAGACCCTGCCACACCTCTTTTTTCAGAAAAGCTTGATTAATCTCAAAGACCAGCTCTCAGAGCAGTTCTAAAACCACTATGATTTGCAAATTAATTCTCACGCTCTTCTGATCTCATTTCTGTCTTGCACTGTATTCCTGCAGCCTTTGTGTAGAAAATTCCTATTCTACTCCTTTCGATAAATTTGTAGCTTTCTTTCTGGAGTGTGAAGTCATTTCCACGTGAGTATGTTCTCTCTGTCTAGCGCAGTGCTGTGAACCGTGATTGCACCACTGCACTCCAGCCTGGGCAACACAGCAAGACACTGTCTCAAAATAAAAATCTAGTAGCCGTGTCTCCATACTTATCATATTCAATTATTCGGTAGTTCTCAGCACAGTGATCTCTCTCTCTCTCTCCTTCTTGAAATATGCTTTTTGCACCAAATCAGACAGAGTTGATTTGGGAATTATGAAGAGATGAAGTCAAACCTCCACTTGGCCCCTCACTGGCTATGTGACTTCACTTCTTGGGGGCCTCAGTTTTTGCATCTATAAATGAAGATGAAAATGATGATAATCATAATAACAGAATAAAGGTAGGTAATGTTTCCTGAGCCACTAGTCATAATATATGCTCAATATAAACAAGGGTTTTTCATCTACTTTGCTCATTACTGTATGGTCGGGGCTAGCACAGAGCCTGGCACCATGTAGATAATCAGCAAACGTTTTTTGAATAAACGAATTAATGGATTTTTCCCATACTTGCCTAATCTTAAGATACCTCACCATCCTCCCAGAAAGACACTCCAAGGTCAACCTTGACTCTCGTATTGTCTGTTTCTAGAATTCTAATTCCTCAAATTGCTTAGTTTCCATATTACTAAATGATCCTAAAGATGCAAGTGACAGAAATCCAACTCAGACCAGTTCAGGGAAAACAGGGAATATATTGGGTCATCTAAGCCTATCTAACTTGGGGCATGGCTCTATCCAGGTGCTCAAAGACTGCTTCTTTCCCAAGAGTCTAACTCAGAAGGCTGTCTCTGATTGGTCAGGATTGGGTTATGTGTTCAATCACTATGACTCTGAATGGCCAGGCCTGAGTCATGTATTTTCTACTAGAAAGGAAGGGAGGAATGGTCCCCAAAGGTTAACTGGAGCCCTAGTACTACAAGAAGAGAAATAGATGCTGGCTAGGCAATAACAAAGAATTGAGAGAGGCTCCTCCAGACTCACCAGTCTACATTCCCTCCTGCACACTCTGCCAGGTTAATGCTATAAAGGGCAAACATGATCAAGTTACTTATCCCTGTGCTCAAGCACCTTCACTGGCTCCCTGCTGCTGACTAAAGTAATTATAGTTTGCCCAGCGTGGTGTGGAAAGTGCTTTGCAATATACCTGTCTTCTCCAAGCTGAGGGATCAGTGAGAAAGCTGTTCTAAGGATCCGGACAAGCAATGGTGAGGCATGGAGTTTGGACAGCAAGAGTGGGGATGCAGATGTGGATTTCAGAGAAATCCATAATTTCGCTGAAACTGCCTTCATTGAGGTCAAAAATTTGGACTGCCATGTCCAAATCTAGTAACTGTGACCTGGCATGGTGGCTCATACCTGTAATCCCAGCACTTTGGGAGGCCATGGCAGGAGGATTGCTTGAGACTAGGAGTTCAAGATCAGCCTGGGCAATATATTATCTAAAAAATTAATTTAAAAAAAAGTTAGCCAGGCATGGTGGCATGCAACTCTAGTCCCAGCTACTTGAGAGGCTGAGGTAGAAGGATCACTTGAGCCTGGGAGGTCGAGGCTGCAGTGAACTGTGATTGCACCACTGCACTCCAGCCTGGGCAACACAGCAAGACCCTGTCGCAAAAAAAAATCTAGTAGCTGTGTCTCCATCCTTATCACATTCAATTATTCAGTAGCACTCAGCACAGTGATATTTCTCTCCTTCTTAAAACATGCTTTTTGCAGGAAATATTTGGGATACCCTGTCCCCCCCATTCCCTTGCACAGCCACTTTCTACTGGCCTTCTCTGGTAGCAGATATGTGCTCAGACTCTATCTTCTACACCCATAGAAGACACCATTGGTTGCAAACCAGCAATATTTGCCCCTTCTCCTGATTGAACCCCCAAGTTTGGCCACCATATGCTTCTGGAGAGAATGAACCCCTTCTCACCCCCAGCAGGCAAATCATAATGAAACTCAGCCAATCATGAAGAGGCCTGTGACTCATTTCTAACCAATAAGATTTGATGGAAGTCTGTTGGAGGCTTCAGGGAAGGTCTTCTTCCTTCTCAAAACAAGATACAGGAATGGAAAGTGACTTGTTCTGCCCTTCTGGCTTGTGGATGTTGTTGTGACAGCACAACGTCTAGGGCTATGGCAGCCAACTTGGACCCATGAGGGGAGACTGTGCCATCATGGTAGATGGAAAGATGCAAGGAACCTGGATCTTCAATGCTGCTCTTAAGCTGAATTACCCAACCCTGGGACTGTCCTATCTCAGGACACATTGCATAAACCACATTGAGTTTAGTCTTCATTTACTTATAGCAAAAGTCATCTTGATGGATATACCACTTGTATGGTAAAACTTCCAGAAACATGACTCCAGCCATAAGCTTCCTTCTCACATCACTCCAGACCTACGTGGGATGTTTAATGGACATCTTCCCAAGCAGTCCTACAAGCATCTTAAAAATGTGTCCCGGCCGGGCGCGGTGGCTCAAGCCTGTAATCCCAGCACTTTGGGAGGCCGAGGCGGGCGGATCACGAGGTCAGGAGATCGAGACCATCCTGGCTAACACGGTGAAACCCCGTCTCTACTAAAAAAATACAAAAAACTAGCCGGGCGAGGTGGCGGGCGCCTGTAGTCCCAGCTACTCGGGAGGCTGAGGCAGGAGAATGGCGTAAACCCGGGAGGCGGAGTTTGCAGTGAGCTGAGATCTGGCCACTGCACTCCAGCCTGGGTGACAGAGCGAGACTCCTCAAAAAAAAAAAAAAAAAAAAAAAAAAAAGTGTCCCAACTTGAATCAATTATCTGCCACATTCCCCAAAATACTTTTATTCACCAGATAAAGGGCATCGCCATCTATGTGATTTCTGTCATGAGTGATCTTCAAGTCATTTTTCCATTCCTTTATTCATTCATGTAACGAACTCTCATTTACTAAGCTCCTCTATACACTGGGCATTATGCAAGATATAGGGGATGACTAAGACAAAGTTCCATCCCTCATGAAGCTTATATTCCGGTTAGAGGGAGGTATTAAACAACACATGACTGACAGTAGCTAAGAAATAAACAGGGTGTTCTCATAGAGAAATACAGGGAGGCACACACCTAAATAAGGTGATCAGGGGAGGCGCCCATAGGGAGGTAATAAGCTGAGATCTAAATGCACAGCCAAAACCAACTCTGCAAAGCATAAGAAGAGTTTTCTAGGCTGGGCACAGTGGCTCACGCTGTAATCTCAGCAATTTGGGAGGCCAAGGCAGGAAGATTGCTTGGGGCCAGGAGTTTGTGACCAGCCTGGGCAACATGACGAAAACTGTCTCTACAAAATACAAAAAATTAGCCAGGTGTGATGGTCCGTGCCTTTAGTCCCAGCTACTCTGGAGGCTGAGGTGGAAGGATCACTTGAGCCCAGGAGGCTGAGGTTGTAATGAGCCATGATTGTGCCACTGCACTCCAGCCTGAGTGACAGAGCAAGACCTTGTTTTTAAAAAAAAAAAAAAAAAACTTTCTAGGCAGAGGAAATAGCAAGTGCAAAGGCCCCAAGGCTGGACCAAACTTGAACTTTCCAGAAGCCGCAAGGAGACCAGTGAGGTGGTAATGTGGAGACAGGCAGATCCAGTGGGGTCTCAAAAGTGATGTGTGGATTTTATGCTAAGTGCACTGGGCAGCCAGGGGAGGAATTTAAACAAGGATGTAACATGATGTGACTTAGGTTTTTAAATGGTCTCCCAGGCTATTGGGTGTATGATGGCCCATCATAATAAAAATGATCACAGTTAAACTTTGATGGTAGATATTGTGTGCCAGGCATTGTTCTAAGCATATTCCATATTTATTAACTCATTAAGTGCTCCCAACAACCCCATGAGGTCAGCACCATCATCATTCCCATTTTATTGATGAAGAAACTGAGGCACAGAGAATTATAGAAACTTGCCTAGGGTCACATAGCCAATAAATCAGAGCCTGGCCTAAAGGAAACAGGGAGACTAGCTACAGGCTATGGTGCATGTCCAGAAAGGGGGCTGCAGGCAGCGGGGCTTGCATTGGCCCAGGGGAGAAGTACAAGGGAGGATTCGGCATATAATTTCACGGTGAAGAGGAAAGAACTTGCAGGTGGTCTGTATCCTCTGTCCATTCTCACTCCTTTCTCCAGCAGGTCTTTGAACTTAACTTCTGACTTGGTGGTCTCCCAGCCCACCTTACATTAATAGATGGGGATGTCCTCGCTGTCCCCTCCTGCGCCATCCTGCTGTCTGGCACCTCGTTCATCTCACACAACCACCTTTCCTTGAGAACAGCCTGACCCTGCTACAGTACAACAGTCTCCACCTTGGTCTTACCCTGCCCGCTCCACACCAGAGATTAAAGCCAGGCAGCCGCTCCTGGCGGTCAAAGGAGAGCACTTTGTAGACGCTCCCTGGACCCCAGCAAAACTTCTATTGTGTTGCTGGAGACAGAAACAATGCCAGTGGCCCCGTTGCTCCCCGGCCAAATGTGGCCCCAGTCAACACAGTCTCCCAGCCCCATGAATGGGGCGCCTGGGGGTGTTAACAGAGCTCCCTCGGGGACCACAGGGCCAGGAGAGAAGCAACGTGTGCGGGCAGGACACTCCTGTCTGCAGCCGGCTGCAGCCCCCACCCACCCACGTGCCTCACTCCAGGCGAAGAAAACCCAAAAGTAGGAGAGGACAGGCCAGAGATGGCTGCTTGACCTTTCAAGGGGAGGCAGGAGTTTCTACAAAGCCTCTGGGAGTCCCCTAAGTATGTGTTCCCACCGTCCAGGGGCTAGGAGGTCACCCTCTCAGTTCCTCATCAGCCTGGGATAGGTTCAGCGGTGGGTGGAAAATATGACCAGTAAGGGACCTACCCAGGCCCGGGGCCTGCTTTGGGGCTTTCTTAAGAAGCCAGTGCTAGGATCCCAGACCAAGAAGACACCTTGTGCAAATCTCTGTGCTCTAGACTCTCAGAGAATAGGAAAGCACCCTGTCCTTCTGGGTCAAAGCGGAGTTAAGATGAGTTACGCAGAGGCAGCGGTTTGAGGTTTGAGGGAGAGATCAAGGAATACTTCATGGAGGAGGGGGCCTTTTAGAGTGCTCTGAAAGAACTGAAAGGATTCCTTTTTTTGCCCTGCCCTCCCTCTTCCTTTTCTTCTAAAAAAAAAAAAAAAAAAAAGAAAAACCAAAAAACCCTCCCCAAATGACTAATAATAAATAAAAGACACACAAAAGAGATACATGTTCTTTATCTATGAATGTATTGGCCGTGTTGTTTTTGAAACTCTTTTCTGCTCTCTAAAGGAATGTGTGTGCATCACGGAAACTTTGGAAAACCCAGAGGAGCATATAGAAGAAAATGAAAATTGCCTCTGTTTCCACCATGTAGAGATAAAACACTCTTAACATATCAGAGTATTCCTTTCCAGGCTTTGGTGGTGTTTTCTCATGTTATTATTAAGGTGAAATTTACTTGCAGTGAAATGCACATGTCTGGAATATATGACTCAATGCATTTTGACAAATGTCTACACCAATGTATACACCCTTCCAATTGAGATCTAGAACATTCCCATCACCCCAGAAATTTCCCTCGGGTCCCCTTCCAGTCAGCCCCCATCCTTCTGATTTCTATAAATTAGTTTTGCCTGCCAGGTAATTGGAATCATGTGCTATGTGCTTTTTTGTGTCTGGTTTCTTTCACTCAACATAAATAATGGTTTTAGATTTCTCCATGTATCAGTAGCGTGTTCTTTTTCATTGTTGAGTAGTGTCCCATTGTGTGGGTAAATCACAATGTGTTCATCCTGCAAGAATCTTTTGGGTTGTCTGCACTTTGGGGCTATTATGAAAGAGCCACTTATAAATATTGGTCAAGTCTGTGCGTGAATGTAGGTTTTCATTTTTCCTGAGCAAATACTTAAGAGTGGGATAACTGACTCATATGATTAACTTTTATGAGAAATTGTCAACAGTTTTCCAAGGTGGTTGTACCATTTTATATTTCCACCAGTACTGTATGAGGGTTCCAATTTCTTGATATCATTACTCTTCTTCTTCCTCCTCCTCTTCTTCTCCTTCTCCTCCTTCTCCTTCTCCTTCTCCTCCTCTTCCTCCTCCTCCTCCTCTTCCTCCTCCTCCTCCTCCTCCTCTTCCTCCTCCTCCTCTTCTTCCTCTTCTTCTTCTTCTTCTTCCTCCTCCTCCTCCTCCTCCTCCTCCTCCTCCTTCTTCTTCTTCTTCTTCTTCTTCTTTGTTTCTTTTTGAGACAAGCTCTCGTTCTGTCATCCAGGCTGGAGTGCAGTGGCAAAATTGTGGCTCACTGCACCCTCGACCTTCCAGGTTCAATTGATTCTTCCACCTCAGCCTCCCGAGCAGCTGAGACCACAGGCACACACTACTATGCCCAGCTAATTTATATATATATATATTTTTTGTAGAGACGGCATTTTTGCCATGTTGCCCAGGCTGGTCTTGAACTCCTGGCCTGAAGCAATCTGCCCACCTCAGCCTCCCAAAGTTCTAGGATTACAGGTGTGGGCCACCACACCCGGCCTATTATTACTTATTAATTACACAAGTAATACATGAGTAGTCTCCTGCAAGGCTAATATACCTTTGGATAACCACCTGGGACCCACCGATCCCCCCCAGAATAACTACCATCAGCAGTTTGGGATGCTGCTTCACAGATCTTTGCAGACCTTTTCTTGTGCATTTATATGTATAGATATATAACTTTTTTTTTTTGAGTTGGAGTCTCACTCTGTCGCTCAGGCTGGAATGCAGTGGCAGGATCTTGGCTCACTGCAACCTCCACCTCCAGGGTTCAAGGAGTTCTCCTGCCCCACCCTCCTGGGTAGCTGGGACTACAGGCGCACACCACTATGCCCAGCTAATTTTTGTATTTGTAGTAGAGACGGGGTTTCACCGTATTGGTCAGACTGGTCTCGAACTCCTGATTTCAGGTGATCCGCCCGCCTCGGCCTCCCGCAAATGCTGGGATTACAGGCGTGAGCCACTGTGCCTGGCCTGATATATTGACTGTGCCACTGCACTCCAGCCTGGGAAACAGAGGAAGACTCTGTCTCAAAAAAAAAAAAAAAAAAAAAGGAATGTTTGTGCATTGCTGAAACCTTGGAAACCCAGAGGAGCATATAGAAGAAAATGAAAATCACCTCCATTTCCACCATGTAGAGATAAACACCCTTAACATGTGAGAGTATTCCTCTGTTTTCTATGGATGTGTATATATATATATATATATGTGTGTGATTATGTATGTATGTATCCCCATAGAAATAAACAAAACAATACTAGAAACAAATACAATACCAGAAACAAAACAATACTAGATGTCTTCTATGGATATATATATAGTATTGTTTTGTGGTGACTCTGTTTACAAAAATCTTGCATTATATATTTCTTCATGGTACTTACCACCCAGGCCGTGTTGTTTGATTCCCTGCCTAGGATGTTAGCTAGCTGGGGCAGGGAGTTTGTTTTGTTCACTGCTAGATTCCCGGTGTCCAGCATAGGGTGGCTGCTGCATCAATATCTGTGGAATGAAAGGATAGTGGACGTATTGTTCTGCAACTTGCTGGCTTCACTCTATAAATATAACTCATAGAACTTTCCACATCAGCACTTAACAGCTCTATTTCCCTCTGTAAACTGCCGCATAGCATATTCTGTGATATGAATATGAAAAATGTCTTTTACATCCCTTTTAGTAAAATCAGCCAAAGGGTCAGGATTTCTACCACCACATACTGCAAGGAGGTCAACACATTGTCCACTTGGGGCGGGGGCAGGGGTGGAGTCGGGTGGGGAATCATAGTAAGTGGGTAGAATCTTTATGATTTGGCAAGTGGGGGTGGTTGTGGGGAGAAAGGTAGCATCACAGTTGTAGTGGGGTGGTTATGCTCACTCTGGAGCCAGATGTTCTGGGTTCAAATCATGACCACCACTGTCATGCTGTGTGACCTTGGGCAAGTTACTCAACTTCTCTGTGCATCAGTTTTCCATCTGAAAGATGGGAATAATAACAGTAACCTCCAAGGATTGTGATGAGAATTAAAAGTCTATTGAGCATCAATGGGCACTTGTTAAACACTCTTTAAGTGTTATCTACCATTATTATTCAACAACCAAAGGGTGTTGGCATCTAAGGAACACATCCAGCTCCCTTCAGTCATTTTCTGTACCTTTCTGGCCCGGGTAGGTTCTTTCCCATCCACTGAGCTAGAACATTTATTGCAGAGTAGAGGGTGACCCAGGGCAAGCGGAGGGCCAAGAGGAGGAAATCCAGGGAGGAGCAGCTTTATAGGAACCAAGAGAGAAAGGAGTTTCCAGAAGCCAGGGCTGGTAAACAGTAACGGAAGCTCCAGCAGAGGAGTAACTGTGTGGACCCAGATTAGGCGGCTGCAGTTTGGCAGCGGGGAAGTCACTGGTGACCTTTGGGAGAAACGCTGGGGCAGAAGCCAGCTTCAGAGGGACGGGGACAGGGACAGGGCCTGAGCCGGGGCCAGGGAGTCATCCAGGAGCCGCCAACTGCTCTTATGAGAAACCTGGCCAGATTGGACCGTATGTTGAAGGAGAGAGAAAATATTTTGATTTTTTAAGGATGAGAAGCTCTGAGCAGGTTTAAGAGGGGAAACTTATTTCAAGAGCCTTGACTACAGGATCTGAGAGGAGGGGAGCTGGGGCTGGAATGGGAGCCAAGAGCCCGGCATTTTGATCCCGACGTCCCTGTTGAATCTTTTCTTCCCCGCCACCTCCGTGCCTCTGCACCTGCCAACCTCCCTGCCAGGAGTACCCTTCCCCTGTCTGCCTGGCAACCTCCTCTTCATCTTCTAAATCAGGGGTCGACAAAATCCGGCCCCCCGCCCCCTGCCCCCCGCCTGCTTTTGTACAGCTTGTGAGCTAAGAATGGTTTTCACATTTTTAAATGGCTAGGGCGGGGGGAATCAAAAGAAGACTATTTCGTGACACATGAACATTATATGAAATTCAAATTTCAGCTTCCATAAATAAAGTTTTATTGGCACACAGCCACACCCCTTTGTTTACCTATTGTCTGTGGCTGCTTTCTTGCTACAGTGGCAAAGTGGAACAGTTGTGACAGGCCATGGATCCTGCAAAGTCTGAAAAATTCCCTATCTGGCCTTTTACAGGAAACGTTTGCTGATCCCTGGTCTAAATCACTACTTGAGGCTGGGCGTGTTGGTTCACACCTGTAATCCCAGCACTTTGGGAGGCTGAGGTGGGCGGATCTCTTGAGGTTAGGAGTTCGAGACCAGCCTGGCCAACATGGTGAAACCCCATCTCTACTAAAAAGACAAAAATTGGCCGGGCGCGGTGGCTCAAGCCTGTAATCCCAGCACTTTGGGAGGCCGAGACGGGCGGATCACGAGGTCAGGAGATCGAGACCATCCTGGCTAACATGGTGAAACCCCGTCTCTACTAAAAAATACAAAAAACTAGCCGGGCGAGGTGGCGGGCGCCTGTAGTCCCAGCTACTTGGGAGGCTGAGGCAGGAGAATGGCGTAAACCCAGGAGGCGGAGCTTGCAGTGAGCTGAGATCCGGCCACTGCACTCCAGCCTGGGCGACAGAGCGAGACTCCGTCTCAAAAAAAGAAAGAAAAGACAAAAATTACCTGGGCATGGTGGCAAGTGCCTGTAATCCCAGCTATGTGGGAGGCTGAGGCAGGATAACTGCTTGAACCTGGGAGGTGGAGGTTGCAGTGAGACGAGATCACGTCATTGCATTCCAGCATGGGTGAGAGAGCAAGACTCTGTCTCAAAACAAATAAAAATAAATAAATAAATAAATACATTTCTACTTGAGAGGAACAAAAACTACCTCTGTCTTTATGACTGTCCCTTGGTCCTGCGAGCCCCTTTAGCACTGAGAACCAAGTCAGAGTATGGCGTGGTGCATGCCGGTTGGCTGTCGCTTGTTTGTTATGCATTTATCCCCGCCTTCCTGAAGGACCTGAACCTTGCCCTGTAGGCTTCAGTCCCCCAGCCTGGGGCACATTGCCTGATCGGCAGTAAATATTGATTTAAATATTTTAAATATTTAAATATTGAAGGCCACCCATTCATGACTCTGAGTCTAGTTTTCTCATCTGTGAGAGCCTTGAACTTGGTCCCTATGATCTCTAATAGTGTGTGGAGGAAGGACATCCAAGACCTCACCAGGCAGTATGGGATTATTTGCCAAAAATATTTAAAAGGACTTTTCAAGAATTCCATAAGCCACAAATTCACAGACTATGGACCAAGTTTTAGCCCAAATATGTTTTGCTGGGTCTGCACCTATTTTTTTTTTTTAACTTAGATGTCAATGTAAACCTAACCCAGCCCACTTTAGTCACCGGTACTATCTATCTTCCCCTTTCAGGCATTTGAGTTTGCCACTCCTGGATGGAGAGTTAAAGACCATTACAACCATGTCACCCAGGAACCCCAAAAATGGTTCTACAGTCAAAGGTTAAGGATATATTTAGGTCAGTTGTTCCAAAACCTGGTGAAATCAAATTACTCAAGCAATGTATAAAACACAGATCCCTAGACCCACCTAGACCCACCAAAACCTACTCTCCCATAGGTCTGGTGCTGGAGGTGGAATTTTTTTCAAGATCCTCCTAAAATGCTTATCCATTATGGGAATATGTATTGAATCAATATCTGCAGATATCAATTTGGCTGGACCTGTCAAAATTGTAAATGCACCTGTCTCTTGACCTAGCAATTCCATTTCTGGGAATCTGTCTTCTAAACCAGTGCTTTTTAAACTTTAATGGGCATACACACCTCTGGTCATCTTTTTAAAATGTAGATCTCGATGCAGCAGATCTGGGATAGAGCCTGTAATGCTGCAGTTCTAACAAAGCTCCCATTTGATGCCTAGCTGATGGTCCTGGAACATTCTGAGTAGCAAGGCCCTAGATCTCCCACACACATGCCCAGTGACGTATGTACAAGTTGATGCATTGTATCATAGTATGTAATTGCAAGTATGGGAAATAACCCAATTGTCCATCAATAGGAGACTAGCCAAATAAATTACGGTGCATCCCAGAAAGGAGGAGCATCATACAGCCTTGAAAAGTATCAAGGCAGTGCTTTAGGCACTGGTATGGAATGATCTCCAGGGCATATTATTTAAAAAGCAAGGAGGAGAACAGTGAGTGGAGTGGGTAACCACTTATATAAAGAGTGTTGGCTGAGTGGGTACGTGGGGGATATCTATGTTTATATTCACTTGTAAATGTACAGAATTGCCTGGTAGAAGACACTAGTAACTGGAAAGGGAAACTGAGTGGATGGCTGACAGGGAAGGGAGGGTGACATTTTACTGCACCCATTTGAATTTTGAACTACGTGAATATGATACCTGTTTAAAAATAAGCAAAAATTTTAAACTATAATTATACATAAATAGAAAGACTCACCACATACTTCTAATGCTCAGACATGAATTTAGACCATCAGAAAAGCTGAGCTGCAGGTAACATGGTAGGTGTATTATTCCATTCTCATGCTGCTATGAAGAAATACCCGAGACTGGGTAATTTATAAAGAAAAGAGATTTAATTGACTCACAGTTCTCTGTGGCTGAGGAAGCCTCAGGAAACTTACAATCATGGCAGAAGGCACCTCTTCATAGGACATTAGGAGAGAGAGTGAGTGCAAGCAGGGGAAATGCCAGAGGCTTATACAACCATCAGATTTCAGGAGACTCACTCATTATCATGAGATAGCCTGGGGGGAGCCACCCCCATGATTCAATTACCTTCACCTGGTCCTACCCTTGACATGTGGGGATTATGGAGATTACAATTCAAGGTGAGATTTGGGTGCGGACACAGAGCAAAACTGTATCAGTAGGTTACCTTCTGCCTTGGTACACCATGCACACATACATCCCATACACATGCACATGTACGAGCACACACACACTTGCATACACCTTTAAGGACAGTCAATACAGTGTGTTGAAAGCCTGCTGAGCTTAAACTCTGCAAACCTCAGTTGGATCCCAGCTCCACCAGCTGAGTAATATCAAGCAAGACACTCAGCCTCGATGGGGATGATCAAAATAGTCCTGGCTGCCCTGCAGACCTTGGGTGGTGAGAAAACACTTCATAAACTGTCAAGCGTACACATGAAAAAACTCATTATAATATGAACCTGGATGGGTGAGCTGGATGGGGCAACCCCTAGCCTTGTCTCCATGGGGTCCCGTGCACACCTTTCAGGATGTCACTGCAAGGTGGAAACCCAATCCCTTGACCTTTGCAGCCAGGCAGCTGCTCCGAACAACCCCTGGCAATGCTAATCTCCAACTCTCCTCCCACCATCGGGTCCAGCTGCTGGGCTGAGTCACATGCAGGCCGCAGGCCGAGGGACAGGCACATGACTTGTGTGTGGAGCTGGTGTGAGTGTAGTGGTTGGGGGAGGGTAGTAAAGACCACAAGACGTGATTACTCCCCACTTAGTAGGAAATTTCCGTTCCGGGGAGGAGATCTAAGCCTGACTCTAGGTCGGAACTCAAGTGGCTGCCTGGCCTGTCTGGAAGAATTCCTCCTCTGGGAAGTCCACTGGATGTGTGTATGTGTATGCGTGTCTGACAGAGGGAGGGGCAGAGAGTGTACAAAAGAATGATACTAAAAATAACTAGCCAGGCACCTGTGGCTCATGCCTATAATCCCTGCTACTTGGGAGGCTGAGGTGGGAGGATCACTTGAGCCCAGGAGTTTGAGACTGTAGTGAGCTATGATTACACCACTGCACTCCAGCCTGGGCAACAGAGTGAGACACCCTCTCTAAAAAATAAAAACTAAAAAAACCACATGTACTAAGCACTTACCATGTGCCAACCTCTATCCTGAGTACCTCGAAGATTAAACTCATTGAATCTCCATTGATACTAGTATCACCATCACCATCATCATCATCCTCACTTTCCAGATGAAGAGGCCGAGGCCCAAAACAGGTAATGAAGGTCAGTCATATAGCCCAGGTTCAGAGACAGACTGATTCCAGAGCCTCCGCTCTTAACCTCTCAGCTACAGGGAATTTCATTCCTTGAAGGGGGTGTCCAGAGGTCATTTGGCCCAGTGCAGTGAGTGAAATGATGGAAACAGTCAACCGTGTTTGCACCTGGCTGTGTGACCCTGGGCAAATTGATTCCCTCCTGTGCTTCACATTTTAGAGCCTCACTTTCCTCCCCTAAAATGAGGATCATCACAACCATATCCACCTCTCAGGGCTGTTTTAGGGGTTAGTAATAAGGTACTTAACGTCCTCCACACAAGACCTTGTTAATATGATTATCATACCGATTATTATCCAGTACTAGTGAGCAAGGTATAAAAAACAGCTAGAAAACCCCTAATCCTGGGCAAGAAGGAATCAAAATCTCTTTCTTAAGCAGTTTGTCCATATCATTCATCAGTAACATGTAATCAACATATCTTGCTTTTTCTTCCTGTTTCTGTCAACCCTTTTAAGAAAGCAAGATAGGGCTAGAAAAGAAAGTGCGTATATCTTGGTCATAATTTCTTTCTTTTTTTTTTTTTTTTTGAGACGGAGTCTCGCTCTGTCGCCTGGGCTGGAGTGCAGTGGCCGGATCTCAGCTCACTGCAAGCTCCGCCTCCCGGGTTTATGCCATTCTCCTGCCTCAGCCTCCCGAGTAGCTGGGACTACAGGCGCCAGCCACCTCGCCCGGCTAGCTTTTTTTGTATTTTTTAGTAGAGACAGGGTTTCACCGTGTTAGCCAGGATGGTCTCGAACTCCTGACCTCGTGATCCGCCCGTCTCGGCCTCCCAAAGTGCTGGGATTACAGGCTTGAGCCACCGCGCCCGGCCATCTTGGTCATAATTTCAACCACTTAATTTTTTGGTTTTGGTTTTAGTAATCTTGATTTCTGCTGAGAGACTCTCACAGAAGAGAGACCCACCCGGGCACCAAGTCCATCCTGGTGGCAGGGGACAGATGAAATTTCTCTTTGAAGGTTACTTCCATTTCCACATCCCTGGGAGACTCATTCAATCCCACAATTATTTAGTGGACACACACTCTGTTCCAGTCATCTATTAGGCACTGGGGACACAGCACCGAACAAGGCAGACAACATTCTTCATCTCATGGAGCTGACACTCTGGCAGAGGAGACAGAAAATAAGTAAGTAAAGAGGCCAGGCACGGTGGTTCACACCTGTAGTCCCAGCACTTTGGGAGGCCAAGGAGGGTGGATCACTTGAGGTCAGGAGTTCGAGACCAGCCTGGCCAACATGGCATAACCCCATCTCTACTAAAACTACAAAATTAGCCGGTTGTGGTGGCATGCGCCTGTAATCCCAGTTACTCGGGAGGCTGAAGCAGGAGAATCACTTGAACCCAGGAGGCGGAGGTTGTTGCAGTGAGCCAAGATCATGCCACTGCACTCCAGCCTGGGCGACAGAGTGAGAGACTCTGTCTCTAAATAAATAAATAAATAAATAATCTAATGTTAAGTTTCAAAAAATGCCATGAAGAAAAATAAAACAGAGTAAAGGGATGGAGAATGCCGAGGGAGCGGCTGTTGTTTTAACCAAGGTGATCAGAGAAGGCCTCTTGGAGACGTGAGAGAGGAGAGCTAATGAAATGCATGTAACTGGGGAAAGAGTATTGCAGGTGGAGACAGGGAGTGGCAGGCGCAGAGGCTTTGAGGCAGAACCAAGGGAGACAGTGGTAGGGCATGAGTCTGGAGCGGCAGACAAGGCCTTGCTGTCTCCTCTTTTCTTATCTGCCAAACTAGGGTGAGGACAGCGGCCTGCTGGCCCACATCCAACCCAGAGCTGCTGGGAGGTAATGGATGGGAAATTGCTCTGAGAGGCTGCACAGGGTCCGGTAGGAGTGTTATTAATGGAGGCACTGAACGAGGCCCATGTCAGGGGCACTATAGGACAAAGGGGTTTCTCCTCCCTCCTGGTGAGTCCCTGTTATCCTAAATACTAGCACTGAGAGAGCCCAAGCTTCAAACATTACCATCCTCTTCTTCAAGGAATGGAAAAAGAAGGGCCTAGAGAGGGCAGGAGAACCATCCAAGGTCACCTTGCAAGTTCCTGCCAGAGCCTCAAGGTCAGGATCAGGCCCAAGACTGAGCAAATACTGAACCATCCCATTCCCAGGTGACATGAGAGTAAGTGAAATCACTTTTCTTTTCTTCCTAAGAGGTTGTCACTTCCCTAGGGCAAGAGGGGGATGAGACTCTTTGCTGGGTGGTTGGGCTGGGAAGAACAACAGTTTGCAAACCAAATTAAATGCGTTAAATGGCCAGTTTCTCCCACAGTTGGGTCTCTTTGCCCTCAGCAAGTGACTTCTCAACTTCTCCTTTGTGGTTTTCAAAACATTCCCCTAAATTTCTTTTTTTGTTTTGTTTCGTGATGGAGTCTTGCTTTATCACCCAGGTGGGAGGTTCACTGCAACCCCCACCTCCCAGGTTCAAGCAATTCTCCTGCCTCAGCCTCCCGAGTAGCTGGGATTGCAGGCACCCGCCACCATGCCTGGCTAATTTTGGTATTTTGGTAGAGATGGGGTTTCACCGTGTTGGCCAGGCTGGTCTGGAACTCTCAACCTCAGGTGATCCACCCACCTTGGCCTCCCCAAGGGCTGAGATTACAGGCATGAGCCATGGTGCCCAGCCTACCCCTAAATTTCTTAGGTCCTTGCTGCCCATGGTGCATAAGAGTCAGAGGAGGTATTGGGCTCTTTGGCCCCTTTCCACAGATGAGGAAACTGAGGCCCAGAGTAGTGAAACACACCTCATCTGAGACATACAGGCTCCACGGTGAGGAGCTGACCTTCTCTGTGAAAGAAGTGACTATAAACCGTATAAGATAACATAATGAGAAAGGCAATTTCAGAGGACACCAACAGCTATGGACGAAATAAACCAGAGAGCTTGGCCGGGCACAGTGGCTCGTGCCTGTAATCCCAGCCCTTTGAGATGCCATGGCAGGAGAATCACTTGAGCCCAGGAGTTTGAAGCTGCAATGAGCTATGATCACACCACTGCACTCCAGCCTGGGAGACAGCGTGAGATCCTGTCTAAAAAAACATAATAATAATAATAATTAATTAATTAATTAGAAAAAACAGCCTTGAGCTCAGGAGTTTGACACCAGCCTGGGCAACATAGCAAAACCCTCTCCTCATCTCTACAAAAATTCAAAAATTCAAAAATTAGCAAAGTGTGGTGGTGCATGCCTGTGGTCCCAACTTCTCAGGAGGCTGAGGTGGCAGGACCACTTGAACCTAGAAGGTGGAGGTTGCAGTGAGCTGTGATTTCACCACTGCACTCCAGCCTGGGTGACAGAGTAAGACCCTGTGTCAAAACAAAACAAAAAAAAAGTAGGACTGGCAGGACTACTTTAGGGGTGATCAGTGAAGGGTCCTGGGGGAGTTGACATATGAGCGGGTCCTGTAGCTTGAGAAACAAGCAGCCATGCCCAGAGCCAGATAACAGAGGGGTCTGGGCCAAGGGGTGGCAAATGCAAAGGCCCTGCGGCAGGGGCAAGCTTGACCTTGGAGCAGCAAAAAGTAAAGGCTAGTGGGGCTGGAGCAGAGCAGAGCCGACCTGGGGAGGGTACGGGCCGATGGCAGCATCAGGGGCTGCGTTGCAGGCCTTCCCGGCCACTGTAAGAAATGTGGATTTAATCCTAAGGGCAGTGGCTGCCAGTCGAGGCCTCCATGGTTGGTGGGAAAGCTGGGCCTTAAAACCCAGATCTCATTCTTCAGAGCCAAGGCTCACACGCCTGCAACTCCCCTTGGCCTTCTATGCGTCCCAGGACTTCCTCTGTCAACCCTGGAAGTTCCTGGTTATACTCCAGACATGTGACTCTGTCATGTACGCCTTGGGCTGTCAAGTGACTCCCACAGCCCTTATTTCCCACAAACTCACTCAGCATCAATCTCATCTCACACACAGGCCCATCTTCTCCTCGGCCTCTCCAGGTCACACTCTCTGGGACCCTTGCCCCAGCAAATGAATTTGCATCTCCCCCCACCATCTCCAACAGCAGCAGAAATTGGGGATGGGGAAAAGAGAGAACAGAGAGGCCTTTCAGGAGCAAATCAGTCTGCAAACTGGATAGGAAGGCAGAGAGAACACAGGCCAGCTATAACCTGAGGAGCTTATCAGTTCTGTCCTGGGGTGCAGGCTCCCAGAGGTCTGAGCTGTCTCCTCTGGCCTCACTCCTGTGTTAAGAGGTGACAGACAGGATCCCAGGGTCACTCTGGCTGAAAATAGGCAGCAGGGGCAGCCTCTAGTGGTCCTTTGCAGGTTCTAACTCTACCATCAAATCACCATCAGACCACCCTCCTTGGTGTTATCTTTCTTTATTGTAGGCAGCTGAAGTCCTGAGATTAACAATAATAATTCACTTTTATTGAGCACTTACTGTGTGCTACTCACTGTACTGAGTATTTTAATTTATTTATTTTTTTATTTTTAGAGATAGGGTCTAGCTTTGTCACCGAGGCTGGAGTGGGGTGGTGGAATCATAGCTCGCTGCAACCTCCAACTCTTTGGCTCAATCGATCCTGCCATCTCAGCCTCCTGAGTAGCCAGGACTACAGGCTTGTGCCACCCTACCCAGCTAATTATTTTTTTATTTTTTTGTAGAAGCAAGGTCTTGTCATGTTGCCCAGGCTGATTTTGAACTCCTGACCTCAAGCGAACCTCCTGTCTCAAACTCCCAAAGTGCTAGGATTACAGGTGGGAGCCACAGCACTTGGCCAGTACTTTAGAATTTTAATTCATTTATACATCTACGTCAAATGGAAATAAAAAAGTTCTTAGAAAACTTGGTGATTCCTGTGAATGTTAACAGGCTGGCTACCTTGTAACAATACCAGAAACAGAACCAGTGAGTTTGTCTGCCAAGGCTGCTTTAACAGAAACTCAGTCAAGTCCCATGAAATGCCCCGTGAAGATTCTCCCATGTGACTCTTCTGGAGCCACCCTTGAGGAAGAACTTCCAGACGTGAATCAGGAAGCTCCTGCCTCACCTCACACCCATCAGGATGACTACTATCAAAAAGTGAAACAAAACAAAAATACACAGACAATAACAAGTGCTGGTGAGGATGTGGGAAAAATTCAAACCTGTACGCATTACTGGTGGGAATGTAAAATGGTACAGCTGCTGTGGACAACAGAACGGCAGTTCCTCAAAAAATTAAAAATAGGATTACCATATGACCCAGTAATTCCACTTCTGGGTATGTAACCAAAAGAATGGAAAGCAAGGTCTTGACTGGGAGCGGTGGCTCACGGCTGTAATCCCAGCACTTTGGGAGGCCGAGGTGGACGGATCACCTGAGGTCAGGAGTTTGAGACCAGCCTGGCTAATGTGGTGAAACCCCGTCTCTACTAAAAATACAAAAAATTGGCTGGGCATGGTGGCGCACGCTTGTAATCCCAGCTACTCAAGAGGCTGAGGCAGGAGAATGGCTTGAACCCGGGAGATGGAGGTTGCAGTGAGCTGAGATCACGCCACTGCACTCCAGCCTGGGCAACAGAGTGAGACTCCGTCAAGAAAGAAAGAAAGAAAGAGATAAAGAGAGAAAAGAGGAGAGAGAAAGAAAGAAAGAAGGAGAAAGAAAGGAAGTAAGGAAGAGGAAGGAAGGAAGACGGGGAAGGAAGGAAGGAAGGAAGGAAGGAAGGGAAGTAAAGGAAAAGGAAGGAAGTGAATGGAATTAAGGAAGGAAGGAAGGAAGGAAAGGAGGGAGAAAGATATAAAACGAAAAGGCGCTTCCCTCAGGAGGAAACGTAAGGGGGAGGAAGGAAGAAAGGAAGGAAGGAAGGAAGAAAGGAAGGAGGAAGAAAGAAGGAGGGAGGGAAGGAGAGAGGGAGGGAGGAAGGAAGGAAAGAAGGAAGGAAGGAAGGAAGGAAAGAAGGAAGGAAGGAAGGAAGGAAGGAAAGAAGGAAGGAAGGAAGGAAGGAAGGAAGGAAAGAAGAGGAAGGAAGGAAGGAAAGGAAGGAAGGAAGGAAGGAGGAAGGAAGAAAGAAGGTAGGAAGGAAGGAAGGAAGGAAGGAAGGAAGGAAGGAAGGAAGGAAGGAAGGAAAAAGAAAGAAGCCAAGGTCTTGACCAGATATTTGTGTACCAGTGTTCATAGCAGCATTACTCTGTCAGAAAGAAAGAAAGAAAGAGAGAGAGAGAGAGAGAGAGAGAGACGAAAGAAAGAAAGAAAGAGAGAGAGAGAGAGAGAGAGAAAGAAGGAAAGAAGGAAAGAAGGAAAGAAGGAAAGAAGAAAGAAAAAAAAGAAAGAAAAGAAAGAAAGAAACCAAGGTCTTGAACAGATATTTGTGTACCAGTGTTCACAGCAGCATTATTCACAATAGCCAAAAGCTGGAAGCAACGCAAGTGTCCAACCACAGATGAATAGATTAACCAAGTGTGGCATCTACATACAGCGAAATAGATTTCAGCCTTAAAAATGAAGGATATTCTGATACATGCTACAACATGGGTGAACCTTGAGGACATTATGCTAATGAAACAAGCCAGTCACCAAAAGACAAATACTGTACAATTACACTGAGATGAGGTCCCTAGAGTAGTCAAAATCATAGAGACAGAAGGTAAAATGGCAGCTGCCAGGGGCTGGAGGGCAGAATGGGGAGTTGTTTAATGGGCATGGAGTTCAGCTTTGCAAGATGAAAAGAATTCTGGAGCTGGATGGTGGTGAAGGTTGCACAACCATGTGGATGTACTTAATGCCACTGAACCATACATTCAGAAACAGTTAAGATGTTACATTTTATGTTATGTATATTTTACCACAATTAAAAATTCCTTCAAAGGCCAGGCGCCACACCTGTAATCCTAGCACTTTGGGAGGCCGAGGCAGGTGGATCATGAGGCCAGGAGAAGGAGACCATCCTAGCTGACATGGTGAAACCCCGTCTCTAATAAAAATACAAAATATTAGCCAGGTGTGGTGGCACATGCCTGTAGTCACAGCTACTTGGGAGGCTGAAGCAGGAGAACAGCTTGAACCTGGGAGGCAGAGGTTGCAGTGAGCCAAGATCTCACCACTGCACTCTGGCCTGGGCGACAAAGTGAGATTCCGTCTCAAAAAAAAAAAAAAAAAGAAACAAGGCCAGGTGCAGCAGTGGCTCATGCCTGCAATCCCAGCACTTTGGAATTGCTTGAGGCCGGGAGTTTGAAACCATTCTGGTCAACATAGTCAAACCATGTCTCTACAAAAGAAAGGAAAAAAAAATTTAATAAGAAAAAATAAGATGCCGCTGCCTCCTTCCTGGGGCCCAGAAAGAGATCTCACTTTCTGATGAGAAGGAAAGGGTTTGGTTGGGCCCCCAGCAGCATTACAGTCACACCCAGCTCCTTTTATAGATGTTAACGGCCTGGAGCAGATCTTTGTGACCCCAAAACAAGCCATCTCAGACTTTTAGTGACACTCTTTTGCCCCAGAACATCATCACAGTGAAAGGAGGTCCAGCGAGATGGAGCTGGAGTTCTGACATTGACTTTGGGGAACCCTAAACAGTTCACTCCACCTCCCCGGACCTCAGTTTCCCCAATCTTTCCAAGTGAGGAGGTTGGACTTCGGAAGTTGTCCAGGAATTATATCTGACCCCAGACGTGTTTGGCCATCACAAGATTTAAAAGCTGAGAGATATCCCATTAGAAGGTCCGGCCACCTGGGGGCTATGTTTTTCCTAGGTCACCATAGTCTGGAAGTGCACTGGCTGGAGGGGTTCCCCCTTGGATGGGGCCAATGCTCCTCAGTTCCACCCCCTGCCACAGGCGCAAAACTTCCCTGCCAGGACTCTGCAGGCAGCTGAGTTTGCAAAGCCTGGACAAAATGACAGTGGAGGGGCCTCAAACTTCAGTGACGGCTGGGTCAGAGTTTTGTGGGTGAAGATTTCTTCTAAAACACAATTTTGAGGTTTTCAATCATGGGACATACCATCTCTGAGACCTCTCCTTATTTAACTCCAACCCTGGATTCCTCAGACCAGTTTCCCAAATAGAGAGACCCCACAAGAGGCTCTGTAAAGCCCACCGGCACCCCACACCATGGCTTCCTCTCAATTTGTTGAGATTCCCAGCAGGAAAGGAAGTCTCCAGGCCTCCTTGCGGGGCTTCCATACAATCATCTCCCCCTTGCCTCCCCTCGAAAAATAGAGAAAATGAAAAAGCAGGCCGGGCGCGATGGCTCACACCTGTAATCCCAGCACTGTGAGAGGCCGAGGCAGGCAGATTACCTGAGGTCAGGAGTTTGAGACCAGCCTGACTAACATGGCAAAACCCTGTCTCTACTAAAAATACAAAAGTTAGCCAAGCGTGGTGGCACACTCCTGTAGCTCCAGCTACTCTGGAGGCTGAGGCAGTAGAATTGCTTGAACCCAGGAGGTGGAGGTTGCAGTGAGCCGAGATTGTCCCACTGCAGTCTGGCTTGGGCAATGGAGCAAGACTCTGTCTCAACAAAAGAAAAAATAAAACAAAATAAAAAAGCAAAAACCAAAAAGGCCCTTATTAAAACCTTGTGATTCTTCATGACAACCCAGACAGGAAGGACGGGAACTGACATTATCATCCCTTCCAACTCCTCCTCACCATAATTTGATACTAATAAAAGATAGCTTTTATTGAGCATTTACTGTGTACCATGCCTTCTTCTAAGCACCATGCATATTATTTCATTGAATCTTCATAGCAATCCAAGGAGATAGGCACTATTATAACCCATTTTACAGAGAAGAAAGCTGAGGCAAAACCTGCACATTGGTGGTGAGAAGGCCTGAGATAGACTTTAGCTTTCTCATCTCTCATCACGTGACCTTGGACAAGCCACTTCCTCTCTCCAGGCTTCAATCTCTAAGTTGTACAAGGTCATCATTCTGGTCTAAATAGTTTGTTATTCCTTGAACTCTTTTCCTAAAAATCAAAGCATACACTAAAAAAAAAAAAAAAGAAGAAGTTCGGGTGCAGTGGCTCACGCCTGTAATCCCAGCACTTTGGGAGGCCGAGGTGGGGGGATCACAAGGTCAGGAGATCGAGACCATCCTGGCTAACACGGTGAAACCCCATCACTACTAAAAATACAAAAAATTAGCCGGGCGTGGTGGCAGGCTCCTGAGATCGCGCCACTGCTCTCCAACCTGGGCGATAGAGTGAGACTCCGTCTCAAAAAAAAAAAAGAATGAAAAATTGGAAACAACACTGCCTGGATAGGGGGTATGCGTGTGTGGTTGAAAAGCCAACTAGTGAAACTTTAAAAGCCAAGGCTAAATATATATAAAAACTAATAAACGTTATTATTATTTTTTTTGAGACAGGGCCTCAGTGTGTTGCCTAGGCTGGAGCACAGTGCACTGCAGCCTCAATCTTCTAGGTTCAAATGATCCTCCCACCTCAGCGTCCTGAGTAACAGCTGGGACTACAGGCACACACCATCACACCCAACTCATTTTTTATTTTTTCTTTGTAGAGATGGGGTCTCACCATGTTGCCTGGGCTGATCTCAAACTCCTGGCCTCAAGTAATCCTCCCACCTCAGCCTCCCAAAGTGCTAGGATTACAGGCGTAAGCCACTGTGCTTGGCTAAACTTTATTTTTTCAGAGCATTTTAGGTTTACAGAAAAATTGAGAGGAAAGTACGGAGAGTTCCCTTATACTCCCTCTCTCCCTCCCCTACTTTTCCCGATTATTAACATCTTGTATTAGTGCAGTACATTTGTTACAATTGATGAGCTGATATGGGTACATTATTATTAACTAAGGCCCATAGTTTATATTAGAGTTGACTCTGTGTTATGTAGTGTGCAGGTCTTGGCAAATGTATGACATGCATCCACCATTACCTTATTATGCAGAACAGTTTCACTGCCCTAAAATTCTCCTGTGCTTCACCTTTTCATCCCTCCCTGCTCGCTCTCCACAAACCCCTGGCAACCACAGTTTTCTTGTTTGTTTTTTGTTTTGTTTTGTTTACTTTCTCTATAGTTTTGGTTTATCCAGAATATCATATAGTTGGAGCCATATGGTGTGCAGCCTTTTCATATTGTCTTTTTTTTTTTTTTTTTTTGAGACAGTCTCGCTCTGTCGCTCAGGTTGGGGTGCAGTGGCACGATCTTGGCTCACTGCAACCTCCACCTCTCGGGTTCAAGCTATTCTCCTGCCTCAGCCTCCTGAGTAGCTGGGACTACAGGTGCACACCACCACGCTCGGCTAATTTTTGTATTTTTAGTAGAGACGGGGTTTTATTGGCCAGGCTGGTCTCGAACTCCTGACCTCAGGAGATCTGCCTGCCTTGGCTTCCCAAAGTGCTGAGATTACAGGCGTGAGCCACTGCGCCCAGCCCATACTGTCTTATTTCACTTAGCAATATGCATTTAAAATTCTTCCATGTCTTTTCATGGCTTGATAGATCTTTTTTTTCTAATCAATGAATGGTATTCCTTTGTCTGGACATACCACAGTTTGCTTTTTCATTCGTCTGTTGAAGGATATCTTGATTGCTTCCACATTTTGGCAATTATGAACGAAAGCTTATACATTTTTCATAATTTTTCTTGCCATTGGAAAAAGCAATGACATGAGATCACTGCAGATTAGGAAAATACAAGAGGACACAGAGAATGAAATTTCAATCTCCCATTTCACAAAGAAAGAAACTGAGGCTAAGGGAGAGGAAATGACAGGTTCCCCTTGTTCATTCATTCATGCATTCACTTCTTCCTCCAGTGAATATTTACAGAGAATCTATTACCTTCAGGCACTATGCTGGGACAGGAGACACCACTGGGAACAAGAGAGACGTCTGTTACTGGGATTGGTATTCCAGGCAGACAACAACCAAGTAAATCAACGAATCATGTTTGTAACGAAATCACAGCTAATATTTATTGTGTGCTTTCTTTGTGCCAAACGTTGTTCGAAAAACTTTGTGTACTTTATGATATTTGGCCTTCACAAACACACTGGGAAGTAAGCCTGTTATCTCAGTTTTGCAGATCAGAAAGAAACGTACACTTCAGAGAGATGAAATCATGAAACTAAGGTCACATCGCTCCTCGAAGTCAGGGGAGCAGGATTTGAACCCAGGTTGTGGCGGTCCCATCTATACACTTAACCACTGCTCTAAAATATGGGAAGATCATTTCAGATGGAGGGTTGGGGACACAGCCCAGGAAATCCCTGACCTTCACCTTCTTACGCCTTTGTGTCGGACACTTGTTTTTCAGGGTTCTGAGAAGCCAAACTTCATTGTTCTTTGTGGCTTCTTCCAGTTACTTAGCTGTGGTCCCTGGGGACCAGGGGGAAGGGCTTGGAGCTCATGGCTGGCCAGGACCCTGTGTGCAATCAGATCACCTTTACTTTTAAGCCATGAAATCCCTGATGACACATGCTACTCTTCAGAGGAGCAGGCTGACCTGACCAGGGGAACAGAGTCACTGGGCAGAGAGAAGCCACACACCTCAGGCAAAGTTTTTGACAATCAGGCAAGGAGGTGGGGTGGGCGGTCTTACCCAACCCTGCTTCCTGTGGGATCATTCTAATCAGCAGCAGCAGAAGCCATAAGCTTATAAAATGGTACTGGGGAGTCTCTGAGGAAAGAGGTACTCCCATACACCCCCGGGAGTGGAAGCTGCCAGAGCAGTTTTAGAAAACAATTGTCGTCAGCTACCTAGTTTTAAAGA
Source organism: Rhinopithecus roxellana (assembly GCF_007565055.1). Taxonomy (NCBI): domain Eukaryota; kingdom Metazoa; phylum Chordata; class Mammalia; order Primates; family Cercopithecidae; genus Rhinopithecus; species Rhinopithecus roxellana. The sequence goes on from NC_044561.1 coordinate 122,344,326, forward strand.
AACACAGCCTTTGACCAGCAGTTTCAGGCCTAGGGGGTTCATCCTACAGATAACTTCACACATGTGTAAAATGAGGTATGTGCAATGCTACACTTGACATCAATTTGTAGAAAGAATTGGAATGACCCCTTTCTTCTACCCTCCCCCGCCCCCCAACAGGTCCCTGGTTAAAGAAACCAGGTCCATGCTTGCAAAGAAATATTCGGCAGCTCTTCAAAGGAAGATGGGTCTCCATGTACTGCAATTGAGCCCTCTTCAAGATAAACTGTTAAGGGGGAAAAAGAAAGGTCCAGAACATTATATGCTGTCCCGATTGTAACAAAATTAAACAAAAAGAGGTGGGCAGGGGCTCTGTCTGTAGAGGTGTTGAACTGGGAGTTCCTCCATAAGAGCTTGTAGCATCCTGAGACCTGGCATCCCAGTACTGGCCCTCCCTTGCTGTGCAATGAAGATCAAAGTATTCAACCTCTCTGTGCTCCAGTTTCCTCAACTGTAAAATTGGGCTTGATGGAAAAATTAAATAAAGTCATCTACACAAGAGGCATTTCTCAGTGCATAGGATGTAGGAAATGGTCAATAAGGAATAGCTGTAAAATAATTATCATTCTGCACAAACTCTCCCTGGAAGAAGGCACAAAAACATGGATAATGGGCCACTACATCTGGGCACTGGGAAGACTGGGAGATAGGACAAGGGGTGACCAATTTTTCAGTGTACGCCCTTTTCGAAGTGTTAAACTTTTTTTTTTTTTGAGACAGGATCTCACTCCGTTGCCCCTCTGGGGTGCAATGGTGAGATCGTAACTCACTAAAGCCTCAACTTCTCAGGCTCAAGCAATCCTCCCACCTCAGCCTCCTGAGAAGCTGGGACTACAAGTGTGTGCCACCCTACCTGGCTAATTATTAAAGTTTTTTTAGAGACAAAGTCTTCTCCTTGTGTTGCCTAAGCTGGTCTCAAACTTCTGGCCTCAAGGGATCCTCTGGCTAAACTTTTAATTTTTTACTTTGTGCATGTTTTAATTTTTTTTTTTTTTAATATTATTTAAAATAGGGTAGCAGGGCCAAATCAAAATGAGAAAGAGCAGGTAAGCGATTTTCAGGCCATTTTCCAGATGGATTTTCTGAGCTAACAGCAACCTGGGCCCTGTGGCTCAAGGCCTGGCTGCTCCCAGACATTGTCTGGGAGACCGTTAGAAGTGCAGGACCCCAGCCCAGGGCCCCTGGAGCAGAATCTGTATTAACGCGCTGTCCAGGTGAGCCACAAGCAGGCGCAAGTTGGAGAGGTACTGGTCTGAGGACGGCAGTCATAGAGGCCACCAAAGTGTTTTTCAGTTTTTTTGACTCAGCTCAGCAGAGGATGAATGGGATGGGTTGCCCCTCCCATGGGGCGGGGGACAGGGAGAAGTGAGAACAGCAAGAATTAAGAACTGCGGCCGGGCGCGGTGGCTCAAGCCTGTAATCCCAGCACTTTGGGAGGCCGAGACGGGCGGATCACGAGGTCAGGAGATCGAGACCATCCTGGCTAACACCGTGAAACCCCGTCTCTACTAAAAATACAAAAAAAATTAGCCGGGCGAGGTGGCGGGCGCCTGTGGTCCCAGCTACTCCGGAGGCTGAGGCAGGAGAATGGCGTGAACCCGGGAGGCGGAGCTTGCAGTGAGCTGAGATCTGGCCACTGCACTCCAGCCTGGGCAACAGAGCAAGACTCCGTCTCAAAAAAAAAAAAAAAAAAAAAAGAACTGCTTGGCCAGGCACAGTGGCTCACACCTGGAATCCCAGCACTTTGGAAGGCAGAGGTGGGCAGGTCGCTTGAGTCTGGGCACTAGAGACCAGCCTGGGCAACATGGCAAAACCCATCCCTACCCCCCAAAATACAAAATTAGCTGGGTATGGTGGCACATGCCTATGGTCCTAGCTACTCAGGAAGCAAAGGTGGGAGGATCACTTGAGCCTGGGATGTGGAGGTTGCAGTTAGCCAAGATCACCCCACTGTACTCCAGCCTGGGAAACAGAGGGAGATCCTGTCTAAAAAAAAAAAAAAAGAATCACTTGCTCTTCCTCCATAAGAGGTTGGGGCACATGAGATCTAGGAGTGTGACTTTTAGCAGCTCCCCACTTAGGGTTTAAAATAACTTTCTGGTTGAAATTTTAAAAAAAGAAAGTAAGGAAGAAAAGGGAACCTCCCACTGCAACCCACAAAACCCCAACAAGAAAAGGAGGCCTCCTGCTCCCCAGCCCAGGCTCAAGCCCACTTAATTCTCTCTTTGGAGACAGTAACAGAGGAATTGTTCAAGGAAAAATCAAGTGGGAAGCTCTTGGAGCTGAAGAGCCTGCAAGACAATCCACTTAAAGTTTCTCATATAACAGGTGAGAAAATAGAGGCTCGGAGAGGGGACATGGTTTGTCCAAAGCCACCCAGCAAGTTAGGGGCAGAAGCAGGGCCAGAATCATAGAGGCAGGAGAGACCTTGAAAGCACCTACCTCAGAGTTACACCCTCAAGAGCCCCCCAGGGAATGTCTAGAAGAGGCACAGATCAGCTATTCCCTCTCCACTGGCCACAGGCCAGGCACCTGAGCCAAGCTGGGCAAATGAGAAGCCATTTTAGAACTTCTGTTGGTCAAGGGAGCCATCCATCTTTGCATCTCTCCACAGGTGTAGAGTCTGCCACTTTTTAAAAATAATTGTACACAAAATTAGCTAGGCGTGTTGGCGTGTGCCTGTAATCCCAGTTACTTGAGAGGCTGAGGCAGGAGAATCGCTTGACCGGGGAGGTGGAGGTTGCAGTAAGCCAAGATTGTGCCACTGCACTCCTGCCTGGGTGACAGAGTGAGACTCTGTTTCAAACAAACAAACAAATAAATAAATAAAAACAATTGTGTACAATACATATAACCTAAAATTTACCATCTTAACCTTTTTTTTTTTTTTTTTTCCTGTACAGACGGAGTCTCACCATGTTGCCCAGGCTGGTCTGGAAGTCCTTGCCTCAAGTGATCCTCCCACCTTGGCCTCCCAAAGTGCTGGGATTGCAGGCGTGAGCCACTCTGCCATTCATTAACCCGTTTGAAGTGTACAGTTTAATAGTGTTAAGTACATTCACACTTCATGCAACAAGTCTGCTGCCTTTGACATACATGAACATAAGTTTCCTGAAACAAGTCTTATACTCCTGTCTAAGAAAAACAATAGTGAACAAAGTGATAAATGGTAACAGACACTGGTTCTTGGGGCCAGGAAGACAAGAGGGAGTAGTGGAAACTATGGCAAACAGGAAAGCCCAAACCCCTTCTAGGAGACAGTCACTAATCAGCTCCAATGTGCTTTTGCCTGCAGGAATGCTACATCATCTATATATGAAAACACTCAATTTTTTTTTTTTTTTTTTTTTTTTTTTGAGACAGAGTTTCACTCTTGTTACCCAGGCTGGAGTGCAATGGATGTGATCTTGGCTCACTGCAACCTCCGCCTCCCGGGTTCAAGTGATTGTCCTGCCTCAGCCTCCAAATCCAAAGTAGCTGGGATTACAGGTGTGTGTCACCATATCTGGCTAATTTTTGTGTGTGTGTATTTTTAGTAGAGATGGGGTTTCAATATGTTGGTCAGGCTGGTCTCAAACTCCTGACCTCAAGTGATCCACCCGCCTCAGCCTCCCAAAGTAAGAAAAACCTGATTTTTTAAACTTAACTTTTCAATACTCAAAATTCAAAACAGTTGAAAAGGTACAGAAAATGTCTCCCTCCTACTACAGTTTCCCACTCCACAGGTAACCACAATTACTGATTTATTGTGGATAAAGTGTGTTTATAATTATACAAATAGTAACATAAACATACCTTTTTTCTGTGTTTTATCCCATTTTACATAAAATAGAGCATAACAAACACACTGTTTTTGTTGTTGTTGTTGTTGTTGTTGTTTTTGAGACGGAGTCTCGCTCTGTCGCCCAGGCTGGAGTGCAGTGGCCGGATCTCAGCTCACTGCAAGCTCCGCCTCCCGGGTTCACGCCATTCTCTTGCCTTAGCCTCCCAAGTAGCTGGGACTATAGGCGCCCGCCACCTCGCCCCGCTAGTTTTTTGTATTTTTTAGTAGAGACGGGGTTTCACCGGGTTAGCCAGGATGGTCTCAATCTCCTGACCTCGTGATCCGCCCGTCTCGGCCTCCCAAAGTGCTGGGATTACAGGCTTGAGCCACCGCGCCCGGCCACAAACACATTGTTTTACACCTTGCTTTTTAATTAACCTATCCTAAATATTCTTTTTTTTTTCTTTTTTTTCTTTGAGACAGAGTTTTGCACTGTCACCCAGGCCAGAGTGCAGTGGTGCAAACACAGCTCATTGCAGCCTCCACCTCTGGGGTTCAAGCGATCCTCTCACCTCAGCCTCCCAAGTAGCTGGGACTACAGGCACGTGCCATCGTGTCTGGCTATTTTTTTTATTTGTAGAGATGCAGGTCTCACTATGTCACTCAGGCTGGTCTCAAACTGCTGGACTCAGGTGATCCTCCTGCTTTGGCCTCCTAAAACGCTGGAATTACAGGTGTGAGCCACCATAGCCAGACGAGAATTTTCTTTATTAGTACATAGACAGTATCCTCATTATTATTATTATTATTATTATTTTTTTTTTTTTTTGAGACGGAGTCTCGCTCTGTCGCCCAGTCTGGAGTGCGGTGGCCAGATCTCAGCTCACTGCAAGCTCCGCCTCCCGGGTTTACGCCATTCTCCTGCCTCAGCCTCCCGAGTAGCTGGGACTACAGGCGCCCGCCACCTCTCCCAGCTAGTTTTTTGTATTTTTAGTAGAGACGGGGTTTCACGGTGTTAGCCAGGATGGTCTCGATCTCCTGACCTCGTGATCCGCCCGTCTCGGCCTCCCAAAGTGCTGGGATTACAGGCTTGAGCCACGGCGCCTGGCCTATCCTCATTATTTTTACAGTTGCACAACTGTATTCCACCATACGGATGATCTATTTTTTTGCAGTTTTTTTTTGTTTTTTGTTTTTAGACAGTGTCTCACTCTATTGCCCAGGCTGGAGTGCAGTGGTGTGATTATGGCTCAATGCAGTCTTAAACTTCTGGGCTCAAGCTGTCCTCCTACTTTAGCTTCCCAAAGTGCTGGGATTACAGGCGCGAGCTACCTTGCCTGGTTGGATGACCCATATTTGATTTAACCCACCCCCATTTCGATTGTTTTTCTAGACTGTTGCATTTTAAACAATGCTGCATAGGTATTGATAGTGTTGAGCACTGTTTACAATAGCAAAGGCATGGAACCAACCCAAATGCCCATCAATGATAGACAGGATAAAGAAAAGGTGGCACATATACACCATGGAATACTACGCAGCCATAAAAAAGAATGAGATCATGTCCTTTGCAGGGACATGGTTGAAGCTAGAAGCCGTCATCCTCAGCAAACTAACACAGGAAAACTGAAAACTAGTTAGTTTGCTGAAAACAGAAAACTAAGGCAAAAAACCAAACACTGCATGTTCTCACTCATAAGTGGGAGTTGAACAACGAGAACACATGGATACAGGAGGCGAATAACACACACCAGGGCCTTTTGGGAGTTGTGGGGTAAGGGGAGGGAGAGCATTAGGACAAATACCTAATGCATGCTGGGCTTAAAACCTAGATGACAGGTTGATAGGTGCAGCAAACCACGATGGCACATGTATACCTGTGTAACAAACCCGCACACTCTGCACATGTATCCCAGAACTTAACGTAAAATTAAAAAGTTGAATAAAATAAACAATACTGCCTGAATAACCTCCTACATATATATTTTTCACATATGCAAATGTATCTGTAACTAAATTCTCCAAATTAGAATTTCTGTATGTGAATTTCTATTACGTAAGCAATTTGCCTACTTGTCCCCTCATAGTGGTTGTACCTAGATCCGTTCCCGCAGCCATGTATGAGGGACTGTTTTTTTCACAATTAAACACTTTATTGTCTTTTTTTTTTTTTTTTTTTTGAGACGGAGTCTTGCTCTGCTGCCCGGGCTAGAGTGCAGTGGCCGGATCTCAGCTCACTGCAAGCTCCGCCTCCCAGGTTTACGCCATTCTCCTGCCTCAGCCTCCGGAGTAGCTGGGACTACAGGCGCCCGCCACCTCGCCCGGCTAGTTTTTTTGTATTTTTAGTAGAGACGGGGTTTCACCGTGTTAGCCAGGATGGTCTCGATCTCCTGACCTCGTGATCCGCCTGTCTCGGCCTCCCAAAGTGCTGGGATTACAGGCTTGAGCCACCGCGCCCGGCCTGTCTTAATATTGATTAAAAAAAAACTAAAACTAAACAAAATGAAAATAATGTGCAATACAAACAAACATGCCAGTGTGGGCCACATCAAGCCAGTAGGTCCCAGCTTTCCCAAGTCCAACCCTTCAAAGCCCAGAATGTTGAGTGACTCGCCTCAAGTTACCCAGCACTTGAATCTGCACTGTCTGATTTCTATGGCTGCACCTGATCCAGTTCCCAGCTGACTACTAACTTCTGGGATCCCTCAACTTTGGCAGTGAGAAACTGTGGCTTCTGCAAAGTCACGTGGAGGCTTTGTCGGTTCAAAAGGTTGAAAAAGTTCCAATCTTACTTGAGGGTGGTGCCTGTGGATGGTGCCACCCTGTATCCAACAAGTGCCCTGCTCTCAGATGTCAGCTTGTGTCGTGTAACAACTAACCATAAAAATCATATTTAGGCAGGGCACGGTGGCTCACGCCTGTGATCCCAGTACTTTGGGAGGCCAAGGCGGGCAGGTCACTTGAGGTCAGCAATTCAAGACCTGCCTGGGCAACATGACAAAACCCTGTCTCTACTATGAAAAATACAAAAATTAGCTGGGTACACTGGCGGGTGCCTATAATCCCAGCTACTCAGGAGACTGAAGCATGATAATCGCTTGAACCCAGGAGGCAGAGGTTGCAACAAGCCGAGATTGTGCCACTGCACTCTAGCCTGGGCGACAGAGCGAGAGTCCGTCTCAAAAAAAAAAAACCCATATTTACTTCTGTTCTTTCATCCAAGTGCTTGAGGAAGCTTAGGATTCAGACAGACTTGGAGCCTGTCCTGATTCAACCTCCTGCAAGCTGTATGATTTGGGGTAATTTACTTGTCCCTCTTAAGCTTCAGTTTTCTTAACTATAATATGGAGATAATAACAGTCTCTTCTGTGAATTGTGCTTGTAATCACAGCAGACACAAAATATATACCTTTAAACATTAGAGTCAGGTCCAGCTCACCAAAATACTCAGGCTGTGAAAGGCCGACAAGATGCAGGGCGCCTCTCTCACTTGTTCTCCTCCATGACATACCTTCACTGAGACAAGAGCAGCAGGCAGAATCATCCATACGCGTTACACCATGGTGTGGTTTTTTTTCACTGAGCACATGGAGTTGGATATGTGTAAGTTGAATACACATGTAAAGCAATTCCTTTCTATATTTGCTATGTTCATGCAACTAGATTGTATGCTCCTTGAAGGAAGGGATTGTCTTCCGGTTGGCGAGACAGGCTTGAGATCAACTAAGTATTTTACAAGATAGAACAAGATAAGCGGCTGGGATCGGTGGCTCATGCCTGTAATCTCAGCACTTGGGGAAGCCGAGGCAGGTGGATCACTAGAGGTCAGGAGTTCAAGACCAGCCTGGCTAACATGGTGAAATCCCGTCTCTACTAAAAAATATAAAAAATTAGCTGGGCATGGTCCCTGCCCTGTAATCCCAACTATTCAGGAGGCTGAGGCAGGAGAATCACTTGAACCTGGGAGGCAGAGGTTGCAGTGAGCCGAGATCGCATCATTGTACTTCAGCCTGGACAACAGAGAGAGACTCTGTCTCAGTAAATAAATAAAAATAAATAAATAAATAAATAACAAAATAAGCAAAGGGTACAAAGTACCATGAGGAAGGACAACCTGTTCAAATGGAGCCCCAGTAGTGTGTTTCCGGAGGCTCCTGAGTCAGCCCTTTCAGGAGGGTAAGAGGATGAAAGAGGAAGCAACATTTACTCAACAGCGATTTGCTGGGCACTCTGTTTCCTGATTTTATTTTTTTCTGTTTAATTTTTTTTCTCTTTTCAAAATAACACCGTGTACCAATCAGCTATGGCTACATAACAAACTCTCACTTATTTCTTGCTCATGGATCTGTGGATTTTCTGAGGAGATGCTGTTGGTCTCATGAGCTCAGGAGGGCCTCTGGCCACTGGACTCGGCTCTGATCTGCCCTATGTGTCACTCATCCTTTGGGACTTGTGGGCTAGTCAGCATGTTCTCAGTATCATGAAAGCCAGGCACACAAGGGAGAAGTTCAGCTCCACTGTACATTTCAAGGCTTTGTTTAGTTCATGTCCACTACTATCTCAGTGGCCAAAACAAGTCACATGGCCAAGACCAAAGACAAGAGATGGAGAAGTCCATTCATTCCAGGGAAATGGAAGGGGAAAAGGGAAATGTTTGCTCTACGGCAGTCTAATCTACAGCAAACGTAATACAGGAGTGTGGTCTTATTAAAAATTCAAGCAAGAGGCTAGGCGCAGTGGCTCACTCCTGTAATCCCAGCACGTTGGGAGGCCAAGACGGGCAGGTCACCTGAGGTCAGGAGTTCAAGACTGGCCTGGCCAACATGGTGAAACCCCGTCTCTACTAAAAATACAAAAAAAAAAAAAAAAAAAAATTAGCCAGCGTGGTGGCAGGTGCATATAATCCCAGTTACTTGGGAGGCTGAGGCAGGAGAATCGCTTGAACATTGGAGGTGGACGTTGCAGTGAGCCAAGATCGTGCCACCGCACTCCAGCCTGGATGAAAAAAGCGACACTGTGTCTCAAAAAAAAAAAAAAAAAAAAGTCAAGCAAGAAAACATAAAAGCACAACAACAGCAGAAAATACTTCACCATGCTTCTCATCCCACCATCTTCCCCCCACTCCCTAGAGGTAAACACTTTTCCCAGGTGTTTACACACAGAGAAAGCTTTTTTTGCCCCCTTGGTGCCAAGACAGTCTTGCTCTATCACCCAGGCTGGATTACAGTGAGACAATGACAGCCCATGCAGCCTCTACCTCCCGGGCTCAAGCAATCCTTCCATCTCAGCCTCCCGAGTAGCTGGGACTACAGGCATGCCACCAGCCCAGCTCAGAAACTTTTACTTTATACAATGAGATCATTCTACATGTATTTGCACCTGACAATTATAAGCACCTAGTCATTTAATTATTATATAGACTCTACAATTAGGCGTTTGGGGTCACCATTGTATAAATGAGGAATCTGGGGTTAAAATGCTTATCCAAGATCACCCACCTCTTACGTAGCTGAACCAGAATTCGAACCCACAACTTTCCAAAAATTCTTTTGATTTACAATGAACTACCTCTATAAAAGCACAAGAGGTTGCACCACGAAAGCTGTTATCAGCCTCCTACATTTATCCTTTGGGACCACAGAGAAGGAGGGTGTGTGTGCGTGTGTGTGTGTGTGTCTAGGGGGTGGATGGTGGCGTGTGATTTAGGAGAGTATTCACTATGACCAGTGTTGTGGCGGGAGTTTGGGAGACACGATGAAGAGGAGGAAAGGCCCTCACCCTCAAGTCCTCAAGCCAAAGAAACCAGGAGCCTCTCTTGAAACAGTTTAATAAGACGGCAGGATGTGGCCAGGCATGGTGGCTCACGCCTATAATCCCAGCACTTTGGGAGGCCAAGGTAGGCGGATCACTTGAGGTCAGGAGTTTGAGACCAGCCTGACCAACATGGTAAAACCCTGTCTCTACTAAAAATAAAAAAATTAGCTGGGCATGGTGGCACGCGGCTATAGTCCCAGCTACAGGGGAGGCTGAGGCAGGAGGATCACTTGAACCCAGGAGGTGGAGGTTGTAGTGAGCCGAGATTACACCACTGTACTCCAGCCAGGGTAACAGGAGTGAAACCATGTCTTAAAAAAAAGAAAAGAAAAGAAAAGAAAAGAAAAGAAAAGAAAAGATGGCAAGATGTGCTAGTTTAAGCCTTGGGTACCCATGTGAAGTTTTATTATCTGTCTGTCTCAAAGCTGTCCCTTGACAGAGAGCTCAGCCAGGAGCTAGTATCCCTGCTCAGAGTTTGGGGAGGACACAGGTCTTAGCCATCTTCCCAGAAAATGGGTAAGACTGAGGGAAAGGAGAAAGAACGTACTCTCACATGAAGTGGTAACAGTGACAAATGCTACAGTTTCCAGCAGCATCTGGTGTGGCATGAGTGTGCGCTCAGGGGGCTTCATTCAGACTGGGTGTCAGGGAAAGTTTCTTGGGGAACGAACATTCTAGCCAAAATCTAAAGGCCGAGTGGGAAACAGCTGAAGAACAGAGGAAGAGAGATCCCCGCAGAGGGAACGGCGGGTGAGAAAGCCTTGAAGCTGGAGAAGGTTGGGCATTGTAGACACAGAAAGAGGCCAGCAGTGTAAGGGTGACGGTGGGGAGGGAAGGAGAAGGCTGAGCGACTGGCAGTCCCTGGGCTGTGCAGGGACTTGAGCTAAGCTGTTTAGGGAAAAGTATGACATGACCACAAGCTGGTGCCAGAGTGACCACAGAAGAGTGGCTCCCTGGGCATCTAAGAGGGCATAGTCAGGACAGTAAGTGGCTTAGAAGCAGAGCTGGGGTCAGCATTGTGTACACTGTGTGATGACTCTGGAGGGGACTGAATCTGTTTGGGTCTGCAGCTAAACCCTCAAGGTCTCGAAAGCGTGTTTCAAATAGCAAAATTTGAGAAGCCCTTTCATGGAGTTTGGAAAAGGCACAAGAGAGAAATCTGACGTGTTTCAATGCAGGGTAGGGGAAGAAGTGGGGAGGGATTGGGTTTGGAGGGTGTCACAAGGTGACAGGTGAGCTGAATAAATGGGACATTGCTAAGCAAGGCTGGGAAGAAAGGGACGACAGGCAGAGGGCACAGCAAAGGCCAAGGTGGGGTGTTTGGAACACGCCCAGCTGGTGTGGGGAAGAGAGTGGAAAGGATCCAAGCTCAGGCTCCTGGAGGAGAAAGGCATAGGGGAATGCTAGACCATTCACCTGGGCGTTGGCTGTGCAGAGCCTCCAATGCCTGACATAGGAACCAGGGAGTGGCCCGATCAGATGGTTCGAAATAACATGGCAGATTCACCTCCTGTGCTCTCTCACCCCAAGGGACCTGAGTGAGTCATTGGGGCCCTTCCCCCTCTCCCTCCACACAAAGACACACCTTTTGGGGAGGCCACGGTGGCAGATGGGGGTGACAGATCCTGTAATCCTATCTCCAATCCAGAGGTCAGGAAGTTCTTTCCCCGGCAGGCTCCCACCCAAGCCTGCTGTTAAGACTGAGGTGGGAGAAGTATTTTTCTCATCCACCCGGACTCAGGTGGGCGGGACGGAAGCCAACCAGAGCCCTCTGGAGACAGTTCTGGCTGTGGGATCCGCCCTTTGGAGGCCACCAACGAAACCTAATGCAACATAAAAGATGGCAAGAGGTGGCCAACTGCTTATCTTATCAAAGAAACTGCTCCTTGGAACCAAAGAAAGGGAATAGAGCTTTGCTTGTTTTCTCTCTTTTTCCTTCCTGATTAATTGCCAGCAAGGGGTCTGTGGGATGGGTGGTGGTTGTGGGCGACTCTTGGATGTGTAATCTGGCCTGGCAGGCAGGTAGGTTTCCCAGCCACCCTGGATTTTTAACATTTTCTTGTTGGAAGTCACGTCCTCAAGCAAATTCTTAGGCACTATTTAGGGAACACTCCCCTAAATAGCTCCATTGTGGCCTAAATGTTCTTGGGAAGATGAAAACGGGAAAAGACTATCATTGCTCAAAACAAGTCTGTAATCTAGATGGAGGCAGGTAAAGAGGCACAATATTTACCATATTTTATTTTTACAGGATCTTTATCTATTTCTATCACTTAACTGTGAGCTCTTTGGGAACCAGAACCCAGTCAGAACCATCATGGTGTCTGAATCTGGACCCAAGCACGTAGTGGGCAGCTCAGTGAACTGTTACCTCATTCAGGATTCTTTCAGCTGTAAGTACTAGAAACTCAGCTCAAAAAGGCTTCATTGAAAAGTATGATATATAGGCCGGGCACAGTGGCTCACACCTGTAATCCCAACACTTTGGGAGGCCGAGACGGGTGGATCACCTGAGGTCAGGAGTTCAAGATCAACCTGACCAACATGGTGAAATCCCCTCTCTACTAAAAATATAAAATTAGCCAGGTGTGGTGATTCACATGTCTGTAATCCCAGCTACTTGGGAGGCTGAGGCAGGAGAATCACTTGAACCCGGGAGGTGGAGGTTGCAGTGAACCAAGATCGTGCCATTGCATTCCAGCCTGGTCAACAAGAGCAAAACTCCATCTCAAAAAAATATTAACTCACAGAACAGAGAAATCCAGGTCTAGAATGACTTCAGGCATGGCTGGATGTAGGCGTCAAATAACATCACCAAGCTCAGACTTTCTTTTCCCTCAACACTTGTTTCTGCACTCTTTGTGTTAGCCTAGTTAGATTCTAACTCAGCGGTGGCTCTCAGTGGCAAAATAGCTTAGCAACACCAGTTGGGTTTATTTTCTCCCAATAGTAATAGAATTGCTTAAATTGGCTCTGGCTGGATCAGTGTGGGTCACATGCTGATCTCTGATACAATCACTGTGCAGGGAAATGGGCTACACAGATTGGCCCGGTGTAGGCCCAATGTCCATTTCATATTTCTTACGTGAATAAATAGGAAAGATCAGAGACAGCAATAAAACATTTTACATTTGAACAATAGAGCAACTAGAGTGATCCTTTTTAAAACCTACAACAAATCATTTGACTCCTCTGCTCTAAATACTCCTCACTCAGAGCAGAAGCTCAAGTTCTTCAGAACAAAAGCCCAAGTTCTGAGCCGGGCACAGTGGCTCACACCTGTAATCCCAGCACAGGCGTGAGGAGGCTGAGGCGGGCGGATCACCAGAGGTCAGGAGTTTGAGACCAGCCTGGCCAACATGGCGAAGCTCCATCTCTACTAAAAATACAAAAATTAGCCGGGCATGGTGGCGTATGCCTATAATCCCAGCTACTTGGGAGGCTGAGGCAGGATAATCACTTGAACCCAGGAAGCGGAGGTTGCAGTAAGCTCAGATCACACCATTGCACTCCAGCCTGGGCAACAGAGTGAGACTCTGTCTCACACACACAAAAAAAGCCCAAGTTCTTACAATGGCCCACAAGGTCCTACCCAATACGCACCCTGCCCCAACCCCAGTTCCTCACTGACCTCCTAATCTTCATTCACTCTGTTCCAGCCAGGCTGCTCTCCTTGCATAGTCACAAAAATTATGCATGCAGTAGCCTCAGTTTCTTTGCTAATAAAATGAGACCCCTTCTAGTAGACTTCTAGTAGACACCTGCTACTTTGTCTGCCCAGAATTCCTCTTTTTCTTTCTTTTTCTTTTTTTTCTTCTTTTTTTGGGGGGGATGGAGTCTCACTCTGTTGCCTAGGCTGGAGTACAGTGGCGGATCTCGGCTCACTGCAACCTCTGCCTCCCTGGTTCAAGCAATTTTCCTGCCTCAGCCTCCGGAGTAGCTGGGATTACAGGCACCCGCCACCACACCCAGCTAAATTTTTGTATTTTCAGTAGTGATGGGTTTCACCGTGTTAGCCAGGATGGTCTCGATCTACTGACCTCGTGATCAGCCCGCCTCGGCCTCCCAAAGCACTGGGATTATAGGTGTGAGCCACCGCGCCCAGCCACATTCCCCTTTTTCTGGCAACTCACTGGTATCTGCCCTACCACACCTTCCTTCCATGTGTTTTAGGAAGTATTGACCTATTCCAGTTCCAGAGATGGATGTGTGACTTAAGCCTGGCCAATCAGAACATGCAACAGCATTCCAGAACCACTCACAGCATGTGGTTCAGGGATGGGCATGTGACCCAACTCAATCTAATGAGATTCAATCCTGAACCTTTACTGGGATGATTAGAAATAAAAAGCTTTCTGTATGTTGATATTGTTAGAAGGATAATGGAAGTATTGAGGCTCCCGAGCCACCCACTGGAGAGAAAACTCACTTGTGAGTGAAATCAGTGCCAGGGAAAGCAGAGCAGTGAAGCAGGAAGAGGAAAACTGAGTTCCGGTGATATCTTTGAGCCCCTGGATTCAGCCATGCCTGAATCACACTAGACTGTTCAGTTACGTATTGTAGTAGGTACCCTTCTTTGCTCAAGCCAATATGACTTGGGTTGCAGTCACTTGTAACCAAGAGACCATTTTGAAGGGCTGCTGTTGCGAAGATTAAATGAGATGGTGAATTATATGAAGTGTTTAGTACAATACGTGCTCCAAAAGAAGAAGTCATTATTACTTTACGGTTTCATCTTCCATACACATATTTAAATCTGGTTTCCCTTTTCTATTTTTCACTTAAGAAAAAAATGTTTAAACGTATGTATAATCAAAGCTGGTATTCACTTGGGACCAGTGTAGCCATACTGGTTATTTAAATACTGAAATGCATCCATAATAGTTGATAAACAGCACTGTTCTGAATCTCTCGTGTGCTCTCTGGCTCTCCAGAATGCACCCAATCCGTCTCTTGGAACCCTCTAGCCCATTCTGCAGTCCAGCACCTAAAAGGTTAACACCGGGTCTAGCAGGGCCTCCTGTACTCTGTTTATGATTAGCATCTCATTCATGCTACATATTTTTAATATCACCTCTGGGTACATCTGTCAACTCGTCAATATGCCTGTATTAAGTGGAAACACTAAATTATCAATAGCTCCATGAAATAAGACCCTTATTCCCCTCCAAATCGCCAATTATTGATAACTTATGTAACCTCTTTTGATCCTGAAAATACCAGCGACATTATTATGCACAGGGGTGACAAAGCAGGCATGGGCACCAGGCCAAGTCCTATCTTTCCCCCTCCTGTTACTTTACAGAGCCTCTACCCTTATTTCTACATCATGGTCATATTTGTCGTTGCTAGTCGCAATCTGATATTCCTTTGTTTTGATACACTATGGCTGGCCTAACCCTTCCTCCATGGTGGGACATATGGTCCATTTTTGTTCAGCTTTTCAAATGTTAAAAACTCACTCTGCTGGAAATTGAATTTCCATGTGGTGCCCATCTTTCTGGTAATAAGCCACGGATTTCCTTCCTGATTCAGACTTCAGTTTTGTGAATCACAAGACACAGTTGAACTTTTTGTCTGCAAATGTTTTCTGTTGCTGCTCTTTGAAATAAGAACCCATGTGCTCAATTGTGTGATGTTGTAGTTTAATAAATTATTTATTTTGATTCTAAGTCCATAAAGGACTCAAAGTGGTTTATACAAACATATACACCTTGAAATCAATACATGAGGTGGTCAGGGAGAAGGAAAAATAAGGAGTAGTGTATCTGATTGGTATTGTATTCAGCTGCCGGTAAGAGAGACCAGGAATAACAGTGGCATAAACACCACAGATGTTTATTTTTCTCTTACACAAATGAAATCTAGAGAGAGGAAATCCAGGGCTGATGTGGTAGCTCCACAAAATTGAGGATACGATCTCTTTCTATCATCGTGCCTCACTATCCTTAGAATGTGGCCTCCATCCTAAAGGCCACCTCGTGCTCCAAGATGACTGCAGGAGCTCCAGCTATTGCAGCCTCATTTCAGGCAGCAAGAAGAAGGAAAGGAAAAAATCCTGTAATCCCAGTTTTTTTTAAGGATCATTTTGGAATTTCCAGCCCCAAACTTCAGCTTACATATAATTGGCCAGAATGTAGTCCTAGCTACAAAGGAGGCTGAGAAATGTAATCTTTTAGCTGTGTCTGATGCCACCCTAAATAAAGTCAGGGCTTGTTTACTAGGAAAGAAGGGCAAATGGATAATACGTAGGCCACTAGTAATTTCTGCTACAGGTAAGAAAATGAAATAAAGTGAGACGTTTAGCTGGTTCACAAAACTGCCTACTGTAATGATCCTTAAGGTGTCCAGCTGCCAAATTGGCTCTGACAATCCTAGTAATGATAGCAGAAGGGGAATCCATGACTAAATACTAAGTGTATGTAATATCTAAGCAAAGAAAGCAAACCATTGCTCAAAAAAAAAAAAAAAAAAAAAAGAAAAAAAAAAAAAGCTTATTTTGTCAATACAGAGATTGAAAAGCAACTCTACCCACAGGTCTTTGTGAGGAAGACATGGGACATGTGGACGACATCCTCACAATATTTCTGCAATAATGAACCAACATGATTCTGGGATTTGCTTCAAATATGCAGCATGGGGGAGTGGGTAGGAGTATAGCGAAAACCAGATGGGCCACGAGTTGATAGTTGTTGGACTGGGTGATGGAGACTCCTTTGTTATATGTTTCCCTTTACCGTGGTGTATATTTAACATTTTTCCATAATAAAAAAAGAATTTAAACCCAGCAATAAATCCTTTCCAACAATTCCTTTTTTAAAACGCTCCTTTTAATAAACTTGCTTTTAAGTTCAATTGACCAGTGGTTTTTATCATAACTCCTCCCTCGTATTTTTGGCCTTTGTATCTACTTACCTTATTTAGTAACTTATTTTTAATAGTTTTATTGAGATAGAATTTACATACTATACAATTCATCTTTTTTTTTTTTTTTTTTGAGACGGGGTTTCACTCTGTCACCCAGACTGGAATGCAGTGGTGCGATTTCAGCTCACTGCAACCTCTGCCTCCCAGGTTCAAGAAATTCTCCTGCCTCAGATTCCTAAGTAGCTGGGTCTACAGGCACCCACCACCATGCCCAGCTAATTTTGTACTTTTAGTAGACATGGGGTTTCACCCTATTGGCCAGGCTGGTCTCCAACTCCTGACCTTATGATCTGCCTGCCTTGGCCTCCCAAAGTGCTGGGATTATAGGTGTGAGCCACTGCACCCGGCCTGCAATTCATCTTTAAGTGTACAATACAATTCAGTGGTTTCTTATAGTTGTGCAACCGTCACTACAATCTAATTTCAGAATGTTTTCATCACTCTCAAAAGAAACTCCATCCCCATCTCTACCCATGCTCTTTTCCCCACCCCCACCCCCAGCCCTAGGCAACTACTAATCTACTTTCTGTCTCTATGCATTCCCCTGTTCTGTATATGTCACACAGATCATCATATAGTATGTTTTTGTGATGCGCTTCTTCCACTTAACATGATGTCTTCAAGCTTTATCCATGTTACAGCATGTATCAGTTCTTTATAACTTTTTACAGCTAAAGAATATTCCATTATTTTGATATATATTTTGTTTACCCAACCATCAATTGGTGGACATTTGCATTGCTTCCAGGTTTGGGGTAATATGAATAATGTTGTTAAGAATCTTCATGTACAAGTTTCTATGTGGATGTATATTTTTGTGTCTCTTGGGTATATATACCTAGGAGTAGAATTGCTGGGTTAAATGGCAATTCTATGTTTAATATTTTGAGGAATTGCCAAACTATTTTCCAAAGTGGTAATTCTATGCTTAATATTTTGAGGAATTGCCAAACTGTTTTCCAAAGTGGTAATTCTATGCTTAATATTTTGAGGAATTGCCAAACTGTTTTCCAAAGTGGCTGCAGTATCTTACATTCTTGCCAGCAATATATAAGGATGGCAACTTCTCCATAGCCTCACCAACACTTGTTATTATCTGTCTTTTATTTTATCCACATTAGTGGATATGGACTGGTATTTCATTGTGGCTTTAATTTGCATTTTCCCAGTGACTAATAAATTTAATCATCTTTTCATAAGCTTATTGTCATTTGTATATCTTCTTTAAAGGAATGTCTATTCAAATTCTTTGTCCACCCTTCAGTTGGTTTGTCTTTTTTTTTTTTTTTTTTTTTAGATGAAGTCTTGCTCTGTCGCCTAGGCTGAAGTGCAGTGATGTGATCTCGGCTCACTGCAACCTCTCAACCTCCCAGGTTCAAGCGACTCTCTTCCCTCAGCCCCCCAGATAGCTGGGATTACAGGCACATGCCACCACGCCAAGCTAATTTTTGTATTTTTTTAGTAGAGATGGGTTTTCACCATGTTGGCCAGGCTGGTCTTGAACTCCTGACCTCAGGTGATCTGTCCACCTTGGTGAATGAATGCTTTCCCCCTAAAATCAGCAACAAGACAAGGATGTCTGCTCTCATTGCATCTATTAACTATTGTACTGGACATTCTAGCCAGGGCAATTAGATAAGGGAGGTGAAAAGGCATCCAGTTTAGAAAGGAGGACATAAAATTTTATTCTACTTTCAGATGGTATGATCCTGTATATTATAAATGGTACGGAATCCACTAAAAATTGTTAGAATTAATAAACAAGTTTAGCAAAGTTGCAGGATATAAGATCAACATACAAAAATGTATCGCTACAAAGTGTCAATTAAAAATCTGAAAATAGGGCCGGGTGCAGTGGCTCAAGCCTGTAATCCCAGCACTTTGGGAGGCCGAGATGGGCGGATCACGAGGTCAGGAGTTCGAGACCATCCTGGCTAACACAGTGAAACCCCGTCTCTACTAAAAAATACAAAAAAACTAGCCGGGCGAGGTGGCGGGCGCCTGTAGTCCCAGCTACTCGGGAGGCTGAGGCAGGAGAATGGTGTGAACCCGGGAGGCGGAGCTTGCAGTGAGCTGAGATCGGGCCACTGCACTCCAGCCTGGGCGACAGAGCAAGACTCCGTCTCAAAAAAAAAAAAAAAAAAAAAAATCTGAAAATAAAATTAAGTAAACAATTCCTTTTACAATAGCATCAAAAAGGATAAAATACTTGGGAATAAATTTACAGAAGTACAAAACTTGTACTGTGAAGCCTTGAAAACACTGTTGAAATATTAAAGAAGACCGAAATAAAAGGAAAGTCATTGCATTTTCATGGACCGAGAGACTTAATATTATCAATGCAGCAATACTCCCCAAACTGATCTACAGGTTTTAAGCAATTCCTATAAAAATCCCAGCTGGGGCCGGGTGCAGTGGCTCACACCTGTAATTCCAGCACTTTGGGAGGCCAAGGTGAGTGGATCATGAGGTCGGAAGATTGAGACCATCCTGGCTAACACGGTGAAACTCGGTCTCTACGAAAAATACAAAAAAAAAAATAGCCGGGCATGGTGGCAGGCACCTATAGTCCCAGCTACTCGGGAGGCTGAGGCAGGAGAATGGCGTGAACCCAGGAGGCAGAGCTTGCAGTGAGCTGAGGTCACTGCACTCCAGCCTGGACGACAGAGCGAGACACCATTTCAAAAAAAAAAAAAAAAAAAAAATCCCACGGTTTCTTTTTAGTTGGCTGACCCTAAAATTCTTGTGGAAATATAAGCAACCCAGAAGAGTCAAGACAACCTTGACAAAGAACAAAATTTGAGAACTCACAATTCCTGATTTCAAAACTTACTATAAAGTCACAATAATCAAGACAGTGTGATGCTGGCATATGGATAGACAGATGAGTCAATGGAACAGATTGAGAGGACAGAAATAAACACGTACACATTTCTAGTCAGTTGACTTATTACAATGGAACCAAAATAGTTTGATGTGACAATATAATATTTTTAATAAGTGGTCACATGCAAACAATGAGTTTGGACTCCTTCATCATCACATTATATGCAAACAATAAGTAAAAGTGGATCACAGACCTGAGGATAAGAACTAAAACTATAAACTTCTTAGAAGAAAACATTGGAGTAAATATTTGTGACTTTGGGTAAAGCAAGGCCTTGTTACACATGATGCCAAAAAACACAAGTGACTAAAGAAAAACAATAGGCCGGGTGCGGTGGCTCAAGCCTGTAATCCCAGCACTTTGGGAGGCCGAGACGGGCGGATCACGAGGTCAGGAGATCAAGACCATCCTGGCTAACACGGTGAAACCCCATCTCTACTAAAAAATACAAAAACTAGCCGGGCGTGGTGGCGGGCGCCTGTAGTCTCAGCTACTCGGGAGGCTGAGGCAGGAGAATGGCATGAACCTGGGAGGCAGAGCTTGCAGTGAGCTGAGATCCGGCCACTGCACTCCAGCCTGGGCGACAGAGCGAGACTCTATCTCAAAAAAAAAAAAAAAAAAAGGAAAACAATAGATACATTGGACTTCATCAAAATTAAATACTTGTGTTTCAAAAGACACTATCAAGAAAGTTAAAAGACAAGCAACAGAATGGAGGAAGTATTTGCAAATCATATGTGATAAAGGGCTTGTATCCAGCATATCTAAAGAATACAACGCTACAGTAAAAAGACAAATAAACCAGCCGGGCATGGTGGCTCATGCCTGTAATCCTAGCACTTTGGGAGGCTGAGGCGGATGGATCATTTGAGGCCAGGGGTTCAACACCACTATGCCCGGCCCAAATCCTGGATTTTAAACCTGGATAATGGCCATGCATGAAAGAGCCTGACCACCTGTGTTGGACCCCTCAGGTCCATTATACCTAGCTGTGTGACCTCAGGCAAATTACTCAACCTCTCTCTGCTTTTGTTATCTCGTCTATAAACAATTATAGTAGTACCTCTTTTAGGGATGTTTGAGGAGTAAAAGAGTTAATGCATATAAAGAAGAGCATAATAAGGAGTCTAACACTAGTCATATCATCGTCATCACCATCACTATAGGTCATTGGATCTAACAGATACAGCCCTGGTACAAACATTGTCCTGTTTCACGGTCGTAGCTCCAGCACCTAAAAGAGTGTGTGTGGCATATTGCAGGTGCTTAATAAATAGCTCTTGAATAAGTACATGACAGCGAATACATGAATGAATGGATGAAGACAATATGGGTACAGTAGAGCTTTGGTTTAAAAGTGGAAGATGACAACACCAAATGCTGGCAAGGATGTTGAGCAACAGAAACTCTCATTCACTGCTAGTAGTAACGCAAAATGGCACGGCCACTTCTGAAGACAGGTTGTCAGTTTCTTACAAAACTAAACCTACTCTTACCATATGATCCAGCAATCACACTCTTTGGTATTTACCCAAAGGAACTGGAAACATATTTCCACACAAAAACCTGTACATAATGTTTATAGCAGCTTTATTCATAGTTGCCAAAATTCTGGAAGCAACTAAGACGTCCTCCAATAGGCGAATGGATGAATAAACTGTGACACTTTCAGACCAGAAACTTAAAAAACGGGGGTGGGCAGGGGGGACACTATCAAGCCATGAAAAGACATGGAGGAAACTTAAATGCATATTACTAAGCAAAAGAAGTCTTTCAGTCTGAAAGGCTACATCCTGTCTGATTTCAACAATATGACATTTTGGAAAAGGCAAAACTATGGGGACTGTAAAAACGTTAGTAGTTGCCCAGGATTAGAGAAAAGGGAGAGATGAATAGGTGGAGCACAGAGGATTTTTAAGGCAGTGAAATTGTTCTGTGTGATACCATAATGGTGGATACATGTCATTATACATTTGTCAAAACCCATAGAATGTGCAATCTTGAACCTTAATGTAAACCATGGACTTCAGCTGATAATGATGGGTGTTAATAATGTGTCAATGTAGGTTCACCAGTTATAACAAATACATCATTGTGGTGCAGGGTGTCAGTAGTAGGGGAGGTTGTGATATGTAGGGATGGGGGTATGTTGAAAATTTCTACAGAAATTCTACTTTCCACTCAATTCTATTGTGCACTTAAAACTGCTCTTAAAAATAAAGTTTATTCATTAGTGGAAGAAATTCTGGAAGCCTCCGTGGTAAGGCCAGTCACACGGAGGTGCTCTGATGTGCCCTAGCACTGGTCATCCAGAGATTGAGCTTCTCACATCCTTCTCCTGGCAGTGGGCCACTTGCACAGCCAAAACTAAGAACAGAAGCCTGGCACACCCCCAGGCACTAGCCAGGCCACCCTAAGTGAGCCAAATAACCCCCACCCATGGAACCACTGCTCAGCTGGGTCTGGCCACCCAGAAGCACTTACAAACTATCTGCCTCTATGTGTGACCAGACGCCTGATCTCCCCAGGCCTTGCAGTGGCGTTTTTAAAGAAAGCCCCCAGAAGCTAGGCGCAGAAAAAATCAGTTCCCAAAGGGACAAAGGCGCTCAGTCTCACAAGTAAGTAAAAGACAAAAACAGGAGCAAACATTTATATTGCATTAAGCTTGTGTCTGCACTCTTCTTAGCTTTTGCAAACGTAAGTTCACTTAACTTTCGCCAGAATCCCACAAGGTAGGGACTAGTATTATCACCATGTTACAGATGAAGAAATTGAGGCACAGAAAGGCTAAGTCAGTAGCCATAAAACCAATCAGTCTGTTAAGATGTCAGAGCTGGGTTGTGAATCCAAGAAGGCTGGCTCCAAGACCCTGTTGATCCCTCTGTTATTCTCCCTTCCATGTACACAGTACTTTACAGTTTACAAAATCCCTTTAGCAATATAGTATCTCATTTAAGCCTCACAACAACCATTGGAGGTAGGTAGGACAGGTATTACCATCTTTAAGAGGAATGGCAATGAAGGAACAGCAAATGAGGAAGATGAAGCCCGGAGAAGGTAGGTGATTTGCCCAAAGTTGCATGATAAACAGCAAAGGCTCTGGAGGCAGGTGGCATAGGCTCAAATCCCAGCTATTACTGACCAGCCTCATACTCTTGAACAAGTTAATACATACATCTGTGCCTCAGTTTCCCCTTCTTTCTTAGAGTTCTTATGAGGATTAAGCAAGTCAATACATGGAAAGCACTTTATTTAAAATGTTGGTGGCCAGGAGCAGTGGGTCATCCCAGCACTTTGGGAGGCCAAGGCATGCAGACCACTTTGAGCTCAGGAGTTGGAGACTGGTCAACATGGAAAACATGGCAAAACCTGGCCAACATGACAAAACCCTGTCTCTACAAAATATACAAAAATTAGCCAGGCATGGTGGCTCACACCTGTGGTCCCAGCTGCTTAGGAGACTGAGGCTGAAAGACCGCTTGAGCCCGGGAAGCAGAGGTTGATGTGAGCCAAGATCACACCACTGCACTCCAGCCTGGGTGACAGAGTGAGACCCCAACTGAAAATAATAAATAAACGTATAAATAAATAAAAATAAAATGTTGTTTGCCAGGCACGGTAGTTCACGCCTGTAATCCCAGCACTTTGGGAGGCCAAGGTGGGCAGATCATGATGTCAGGAGATTGAGACCATTCTGGCTAACACAGTGAAACCCCATCTCTACTAAAAATACAAAAACAAAAGTAGCCGGACGTGGTGGCGGGCGCCTGTAGTCCCAGTTCCTGGGGAAGCTGAGGCGGGAGAATGGTGTAAACCCGGGAGTCAGAGCTTGCAGTGAGCCGAGATCATGCCACTGCACTCCAACCTGGGTGACAGAGTGAGACTCCGTCTCAAAAAAATAAATAAATTAAATAAATAAATAATAAAATGTTGGTATTTCGTGCCAAGCACTATGGGTCACGCCTGTTGTATTAGTTTGTTTTCACACTGCTGATAAAGACATACTTGAAACTGGGAACAAAAAGTTGTTCTGGACTGTAATTGGACTTACAGTTCCACATAGCTGGGGAATTTCTCACAATTATGGTGCAGGGCAAAAGGCACTTTCTACATGGTGGCGGCAAGAAAGAATGAGAGAAGAAGCAAAAGCGGAAACCCCTGATAAACCCATCAGATCTCATGAGACTTATTCACTATCACGAGAATAGCATGGGAAAGACTTGCCCCCATGATTCAATCACCTCCCTCTGGATCCCTCCCACAATATGTGGGGATTATGGGAAATACAATTCAAGTTGAGATTTGGGTGGGGACGCAGCCAAACCATATCATTCTGCCCCAGTCCCTCCAAATCTCATGTCCTCACATTTCAAAACCAATCGTGCCTTCCCAACAGTCTCCCAAAGTCTTAACTCATTTCAGCATTAGCCCAGAAGTCCACAGTCCAAAGTCTCATCTGAGACAAGGCAAATCCCTTCCGCCTATGAGCCTGTAAAGTCAAAAGCAAGCTAGTTACTTCCTAGATACAATGCGGGTACACGTATTGGGTAAATACAGTCATTCCACATTGGAGAAATTGGCCAAAACAAAGGGGTTGCAGGGCCCGTGGAAGTCTGAAATCTAGCAGGGCAGTCAAATTTTAAAACTCTAAAATGATCTCCTTTGACTCCAGGTCTCACATCCAGGTCACACTGATGCAAAAAGTGGGCTTGCATAGTCTTTGGCAGCTCTGCCCCTGTGGCTTTGCTGGGTACAGCCTCCCTCCTGACTGCTTTCATGGACTGGCAGTCAGGAGGTCAACATCCTCCTAGGCATTGAGTGTCTGCAGCTTTTCCAGGCACATGGTACAAGCTGCCAGTGGATCTACCATTCTGGGGTCTGGAGGATGGTAGCCCTCTTCTCACAGCTCCACTAGACAGTGCCTCAGTAGGGACTCTATGTGGGGGCTCCGACCCCACATTTCCCTTCTGCATTGCCTTAGCAGGGGTTCTCCATGAGGGCCCCACCCCTGCAGCAAACTTTTGCCTGGGCATCCAGGCATTTCCATGTATCTTCTGAAATCTAGGCAGAGGTTCCCAAACCTCAATTCCTGACTTCTGTACACCCATAGGCTCAACACCACATGGAAGCTGCCAAAGCTTCGGGCTTCCACCCTCTGACACCACAACCTGAACTCTACATTGGCCCCTTTCAGCCATGGCTGGAGCAGCTGTAACACAGGGCACCAAGTCCCTAGGCCGCACACAGCATGGGGACCCTGGGCCCACCCCATGAAACCACTTTTTCCTCCTGGGCCTCCAGGTCTGTGATGGGAGGGGCTGCCGTGAAGGTCTCTGACATAGCCTAGAGACATTTTCCCCATGGCTTTGGGGATTAACATTCGGTTCCTTGCTGCTTATGTAAATTTCTACAGCCGGCTTGAATTTCTCCTCAAAAAATGGGTTTTTCTTTTCTACTGCATCAGCAAGCTGCAAATTTTCTGAATTATTATGCTCTGTTTCCTTTTAAAACAGAATGCTTTTAACAGCACCCAAGTCACATTTTGAAAGTTTTGCTGCTTAGAAATTTATTCCACCAGATACCCTAAATCATCTCTCTCAAGTTCAAAGTTCCACAAATCTCTAGGGTAGGGGCAAAATGCCACCAGTCTCTTTGCTAAGACATAACAAGAGACACCTTTGCTCCAGTTCCCAGCAAGTTCCTCATCTCCATCTGAGACCACCTCAGCCTGGATCTTGTTGTTCATATCACTATCAGCATTTTTGTCAAAGCCATTCAACAAATCTCTACGAGGTTCCAAACTTTCCCACATTTTCCTGTCTTATTCTGAGCCCTCCAAACTGTTCCAACCTCTGCCTGTTACCCAGTTCCAAAGTTGCTTCCACATTTTTGGGTATCTTTTCAGCAATGCCCCACCCTTCTGGTACCAATTTGCTATATTAGTTAATTTTCACACTGCTGATAAAGACATACCCAAAACTGGGAACAAAAAGCGGTTTAATTGGACTTCCACATGGCTGGAAAAGGTCTCACAATCATAGCGGAGGGCAAAAGGCACTTCTTACATGGTGGCAGCAAGAGAGAATGAGAGAAGAAGCAAAAGCAGAAACCCCTGATAAACCCAGGAGATCTCATGGGACGTATTCACTACCATGAGAATAGCACAGGAAAGACTGGCCCCCATGATTCAATTACCTCCCTCTGGGTCCCTCCTACAACACGTGGGAATTCTGGGAGACACAATTCAAGTTGAGATTTGGGTGGGAACACAGCCAAACCGTATCACACTGTAATTCCAACACTCTGGAAGGCTAAGGCAGGTGGATAGCTTGAGTCCAGGCCATCGCTACTAAAAAAATACAAAAATTAGCTGGCCGTGGTGGCATGCTCATGTAGTCTCAGCTACTCAGAAAGCTGAGGCAAGATAATTGCTTGGACCTGGGAGGTGGAGGTTGCAGTGAGCCAAGATCGCAGCACTGCACTCCAGTCAGGCGACAGAGCGAAACTCCATCTCAAAAAAAAAAAAAAAAAAAAAAGCCAAGCATGGTGGCACATGCTTGTAGCCTCAACTATTTGGGAGGTTGAGGTGGGAGGATCTCTCGAACCCAGGAGGCAGAGGTTGAAGTGAGCCGAGATCGCACCATCACACTCCAGTCGGCAACAGAGTGAAACCCTGTCTAAAAAAAAAAAATTGCCATTTTGTTCATCATGGATTTTTGTATTCATTTCGATTTTGGTAAATATTGCATTACAAATATTGTATCTTAATTACCAAGTTTGTTAACGCTCCCTTAAATTTTGCCTGGCTTGCTTTACCCTAGTCCTGGCCCTGCTTTGCATGGGGGAAGGCTTTAATACACACTAGCTATTGTCATCCCACTACTTGTTGAACGCTAACTGTATGCCAAGAATTGCTGTTAAAAGTTTTATAAATACATGTCGCCTCAACAACAAGAAGAAAAATCAGAAACCAAGTTGAAAAGCAAGTGACAGGACAGGAGAAAATATTTGTAGCTTATACAGGCAAAAGATTGGTGCTCAAAATATATAAAGAACTCCTACAGATTCATTTTTAAAAAGACAAACTACCCAATACAACAGCAGGCAAAGGACAGAAATGGGCAGTTCACCAAAGAGGAAAAACAGATGGTCAGTAAACACATGAAAAAAACTTCAGCCTCACTGGTTATGAAATACACATTTGGAAGTGTGATGTTATCAAGGGTTGGTAAGAGTGTAAGGAAATGGGATTATAAACTGATTATAAACTGATACAGCCTTTTTGGAGGGAAATTCGAGATCTCTATTAAACTGAAATTGCACACACCCACTGGCTGAGCTATTCCACTTTTGTCTGCCCCAGAGAAACATGTACGCATGTGCATGAGGATATTTATCAAAACTTTGCTCTGAATGGCAGTAAGTTGGAAACACCCTAAATGCCCCTCAAAAAGGGAACTGATCAATAAACCACACTATAGTCATTCTATGAAGTAGAAGCTGCAGGGTTTATTTTTAAGGTAGATCATGCTATTAATTTTGAGGTGTAAAAGCAAGTGGTAGAGCCATATGCACTGTGTATTGCCACTTGTGCTTGCAAAAACAACCAGGAAAAAAAATAGTACTGAAGAAGTTCTCATTGGCCGACTATCCAACAGTCATTGCCTTCTTCTTTGCTAACAATTCCCAACTTTGTCTGGGGGGCACTGTGCCCCATGCCAGGGAAGGAACCACACTAGGTTCTCAGCCAGCGATGGCAGTCTTTTTCCTATCTGGGAGCCCAGCCAGGCCAGTAGCAGCATCTCCCATCATTAGCCCAGGTCTACAGAGGCCAGCTCCCACCCCTGAAATTGTCACCCACACACGTCTTACAGGTTTGGTAAATAGAGCATCTTCTGGGCTCTTTGGCAGAATGGACTTGCTTCACTCTTGCAGACCTGCCTCTCTAGGTCTTTGCTTCCTTCCTCCATGGGCTTCAGGGGCAGATCTGACATTTCTACCACACTTGGTCTGCACCAACGTTTTTCCAAGCTGCCCTCCTGGGAGTGTATAAGCATCATCTCCTGGGGAAATGCCAGGGTGTTTGAGCCTGTATCCCAGGATAGTGTTCCTGAATGATAAACTCTCCCTTATCCGATATCATATTTCCTCCCTGTACTCCAACCCCTCAATCCAAAGCCTTCTGGATCCATTCCCTCCAAAATCTCAAACTCCCGTCAGCACTTAGGAAACCAATTCTGCAGCCCCTTTGGTGCTGAATCCCTCAGCATCCCAGAGTATCTACCAGTTGGGCTGTGCGGGAAACTGACTCTTCTTATTGGTCCGGTGGCCAGCAACGGAGAAAGAGATCGTTCTTGTTGGTTGGTTCTCCATCTCCTGGAAGTGTTCAAGAGAGATTGGAAGGGTCCTTGGCCAGGTGATATTGACTCCAGCCTCTGCAATCACATAGCCCTAGGTTCGAGTCCCAGCTCAAGCACTTCCTACCTGTGTGCCTATGGGAATTCATTTAACCTTTGTGAGCCTCTGTCTCCACCTCTGTAAAGGGCAGGGAATAACAGCACGAGCCTTGCAGGGTTGTTGCAAGGATTAACTGAGATGGCATCTTCAAAGCTCCCTGCAAAGGGCCTGGCTGGCAAAGCCACTTGAATAGGCCCCTCCCAGGAAACTTGAGATTCTATAAATAAGAAATGTGGCCAGAAGGCCAGGCGTGGTGGCTCAAGCCTGTAATCCCAGCACTTTAGGAGGCCGAGACGGGCGGATCACGAGGTCAGGAGATCGAGACCATCCTGGCTAACACGGTGAAACCCCGTCTCTACTAAAAAACACACACAAAAAAACTAGCCGGGCAAGGTGGCGGGCGCCTGTAGTCCCAGCTACTCGGGAGGTTGAGGCAGGAGAATGGTATGAACCCGGGAGGCGGAGCTTGCAGTGAGCTGAGATCCGGCCACTACACTCCAGCCTGGGTGACAGAGCGAGACTCCGTCTCAAAAAAAAAAAAAAAAAAAAAAAAAGAAATGTGGCCAGGTGCAGTGGCTCATGCTTGTAATCCCAGCACTTTGGGAGGCTGAGGTGGATCACTTGAGGTCAGCAGTTCAAGACCAGCCTGGTCAACATGAAGAAACCCCGTCTCTACTAAAAATACAAAAATTAGCCGGATGTGGTAGCATGTGGCTGTAATCCCAGCTATTCAGAAGGCTGAGGCAGGAGAGTCGCTTGAACCTGGGAGGGGGAGGTTGCAGTAAGCCAAGATCATGCTACTGTACTCCAGCCTGGGTGACAGTGAAACTGCATCTGAACAAAAAGAAGAAAGAAGAAAGAAGAAGGAGGAGGAGGAGGAGGATGAAAGAAGAAGGAAGAAGAAGAAAGAAGGGGAGGAAGAGGAAGAGGAGGAAGAAGACGAAGAGGAAGAAGGAAGAATAAGGAAGAGGAAGAGGAGGAAGAGGAGGGGGAGGAGAAGTGCTTCCCAGAAACCAGTTGGGAATTGAAAGCAGTATCTGGAGTTGGGTGAGAAGAAGAAGGGACTTGAAGGGGCAAAGGAAACACAAGCTTTGTTCAGTTGCATCTGTGAAGTGTGCTGGGCTCTCCCCAGGGAAGACATCTGCCTGGTGGGGATGACACACCTTGCCGGGAAAACAAGGTGCTGGTGTGTGTAGTGGTATAGGGCACTGAAAAGAACATGGCCTGGGACACCGACAGACCTGGCTGGCTCAAGTCCCTTATGAACCTCAGGCTTGGAGCAAGTCTCTGAAGCACAGCTTCTCAGCCATGGCTCTATGGACAGTGAGAGCCAGATCACTGTTTGCAGTGGGGGCTGTCCTGGGTATTGTAGGATGTTTAGCAGTGTGCACAGTCTCTACACACTAGATGTCAGGAGCAGCTCCTCCCCACAAGTTGTGACAACTAATAAAATGTCTCCAGACATTGCCAAGTGTTCCCAGGGGCACAAAATCATCCCCTGTTGAGAACTACAGCTTTGAATCTAATTAAGCCTTCCTTGTCAAATTGGGATAACAATGATAGTAATACTGCCTTGTATGGTGGCTGTGAGGACTGCCGGCCCTCCTTCCTTCCTTCCTTCCTTCCTTCCTTCCTTCCTTCCTTCCTTCCTTCCTTCCTGCCTGCCTGCCTGCCTGCCTGCCTTCCTTCCTTCCTTCCATCCTTCCTTCCATCCTGCCTTCCTTCCTTCCTTCCTTCCTTCCTTCCATCCTTCCTTCCTTCCTTCCTGCCTTCCTTCCTTCCTTCCTTCCTTCCTGCCTTCCTTCCATCCTTCCTTCCTTCCTTCCTTCCTTCCTTCCTTCCATCCTTCCTTCCTTCCTTCCTTCCATCCTTCCTTCCTTCCTTCCTTCCTTCATCCTTCCTTCCTTCCTTCCTTCCTTCCATCCTTCCTTCCTTCCTTCCTTCCTTCCATCCTTCCATCCTTCCTTCCTTCCTTCCATCCTTCCTGCCTTCCTTCCTTCCTTCCTTCCATCCTTCCTTCCTTCCTTCCTTCCATCCTCCTTCCTTCCTTCCTTCCTTCTTCCTTCCATCCTTCCTTCCTTCCTTCCTTCCTTCCTTCCCATCCTTCCTTCCTTCCTTCCTTCCATCCTTCCTTCCTTCCTTCCTTCCATCCTTCCTCTTCCTTCCTTCCTTCCTTCCTTCCTTCTTTCCATCCTTCCTTCCTTCCTTCCTTCCTTCCTTCCTTCCATCCTTCCTTCCTTCCATTCCTTCCTTCCTTCCTTCCTTCCTTCATCCTTGCCTTCCTTCCTTCCTTCCTTCCTTCCTCCTTCCTTCTTCCTTCCTTCCATCCTTCCTTCCTTCCTTCCTTCCTTCCTTCCATCCTTCCTTCCTTCCTTCCATCCATCCTTCCTTCCTCCTTCCATCCTTCCTTCCTTCCTTCCTTCCTTCCTTCCTTCCTTCCTTCCTTCCTTCCTTCCTTCCTTCCTTCCATCCTTCCTTCCTTCCTTCCTTCCTTCCTTCCTTCCTTCCTTCCATCCTTCCTTCCTTCCTTCCATCCATCCTTCCTTCCTTTCTTCCTTCCTTCCATCCTTCCTTCCTTCCTTCCTTCCATCCTTCCTCCTCCTTCCTTCCTTCCATCCTTCCTTCCTTCCTTCCTTCCTTCCTTCCATCCTTCCTTCCTTCCTTCCATCCATCCTTCCTTCCTTCCTTCCTTCCATCCTTCCTTCCTTCCTTCCTTCCATCCTTCCTTCCTTCCTTCCTTCCTTCCATCCTTCCTTCCTTCCTTCCTTCCTTCCTTCCTCCTTCCTTCCTTCCTTCCTTCCATCCTTCCTTCCTTCCTTCCTTCCATCCTTCCTTCCTTCCTTCCTTCCATCCTTCCTTCCTTCCTTCCTTCCTTCCATCCTTCCATCCTTCCTTCCTTCCTTCCATCCTTCCTTCCTTCCTTCCTTCCTTCCATCCTTCCTTCCTTCCTTCCTTCCATCCTTCCTTCCTTCCTTCCTTCCTTCCTTCCATCCTTCCTTCCTTCCTTCCTTCCTTCCTTCCTTCCTTCCATCCTTCCTTCCTTCCTTCCATCCTTCCTTCCTTCCTTCCTTCCTTCCTTCCTTCCATCCTTCCTTCCTTCCTTCCTTCCTTCCTTCCTTCCTTCCATCCTCCTTCCTTCCATCCTTCCTTCCTTCCTTCCTTCCTTCCATCCTTCCTTCCTTCCTTCCTTCCTTCCTTCCTTCCATCCTTCCTTCCTTCCTTCCTTCCTTCCTTCCTTCCTTCCTTCCATCCTTCCTTCCTTCCTTCCATCCATCCTTCCTTCCTTCCTTCCTCCTTCCTTCCTCCTTCCTTCCTTCCTTCCTTCCATCCTCCTTTCCTTCTCCTCCTTCCTTCCTTCCTTCCTTCCATCCTTCCTTCCTTCCTTCCTTCCTTCCATCCTTCCTTCCTTCCTTCCATCCTTCCTTCCTTCCTTCCTCCTTCCTTCCTTCCTTCCTTCCTTCCTTCCTTCCATCCTTCCTTCCTTCCCTTCCTTTCCTTCCATCCTTCCTTCCTTCCTTCCTTCCCTTCCTTCCTTCCTTCCTTCCTTCCATCCTTCCTTCCTTCCATCCATCCTTCCTTCCTTCCTTCCTTCCTTCCTTCCTTCCTTCCTTCCTTTTCTCTTTCTTTACTTTTAGAGACAGGGTCTCACTTTGTCACCCAGGCTGGAGTGCAGTAGTGCAATCACGGCTCACTGCACCCTCGACCTCCTGGGTTCACACGATCCGCTTGCTTCACCCTCCTGAGTAGCTGAGACTACAAGCACGTGCCACCATGCCCAGCTAATTTTTTAAAAAAATTTTTTGTAGAGATGAGCGTCTCCCTTTGTTGCCCAGGGTGGTCTCGAACTCCCAGCCTCAATCCATCCTCCTTCTTCAGCCTCCGAAAGCCCTGGGATTACAGGTGTGAGCTCCTCTACTTAGCCAGGGTGTTTCTTGAGCATTTACTAGATGCCAGTGGCCGTGCTCATGCTTTCATGCGTCAACTCCCCTCCTCCCATAGCCCATCCCACATGGTGTTTCTACCCTCATCCTCCCTACATAGATGAAGAAACTGTAAACATCTTTCTTTTCTTCACATTCACATTCAACCAATACCTCCCAAGGAAGGGCCTGTTATGTGCCAGGACTCTGGGAGGGATTGTGGTTTCTGGGTGGGTTTGGCTAGTTAAGAGACACTCACAGTCGACCAAAGGGTGAAAGGAGGGGAGAATCCAGGGTATTTTCTCTCGCTGGCTCTCTCTATGCCTCCAGTGGCATCAGCAGCAGCTGCTGTGCCTCATCTGTGGCTGCAGATCCAGCTGTACAGTCCGTCCCTTGGTGATCCTGGCCCTGGCTGGGCATGCCATCAAGATTCTGTCTCTCACCAGGTGGCCCAGCTTCAACTGCACAGCATGGCAGCACCAACTGTTCTCTGCTCCTCCCCCAACGAAGATGGCAGCGTCTTCCTGCCTTGGTTCAGCACTGAGTTGTCTAATATGCCATTTGGCTTCTCACTTCCATCATCTGTGTGACCAATTCATTGTATTATATTCCCTCTATTTGAATACCTAATGGGATTTCTGCTTCTCTGGTTAGTCTCTGATGGCTCCATATGAGATCTGGTTTCCTAGTTCATGCTCTTGGACATCACAATGATCAGCTCTTTGCTGCACATGGAGTATATCTCCTGAATACAAAGATAAATGTGTTTGATAGACGTATTAGTCAGGACTCTTTTGATTGCAAGTGACAGAAAACCCAGCCTCAATTAGTTTAAGTAGAAGAAGGGAATTTATTGGCTTATGTAACTGAAAAGTCCAGGGGATGTTTGGCTTCAGGTACAGTTTGATCCAGCAACTGCAATGCTGTTGTCAGTATGTCTCCATCTCTACCTCTTCTTTCCTGTGTTGACCTCATGCTTAGGCAAGCTCTTCCACTAAGGTGACAGACAATGGTTTCAGCATCAACAAACCTATACCCTTCAAGTTTACCAACTTCAGTAGAAAGTCCTCTTTTCTCAATGTTTCCAGCTGAAGTCCCAGGCAGGATTCTCATTGGTACAGTTTGCAACACTTGCCTGTTTCTGAGCCAATTACTGTGGCAAGACAAGATACTGGGTTATGCATCCAATCCCTGCGACTGGAGGGTGGGATCAGCATCCCCCAAACCACAAAGTCCAAGAATGGGAGTGAGGTGGTTCCTGAGAATAATGAAGGGGTGTTGTTACCAAACATCAAAGCATGTGCACTGATAGATACATGTCATTTTGTTTACTCAATGGTGATGCCGAGCTAACCAGCAGATCAGGAGGAGCAGAAGATTAGCAATCAGGAGACCCATGTTTGAGCTCAGGGT
The DNA here is from genome assembly GCF_007565055.1 of Rhinopithecus roxellana. Lineage (NCBI taxonomy): Eukaryota > Metazoa > Chordata > Mammalia > Primates > Cercopithecidae > Rhinopithecus > Rhinopithecus roxellana. Next base: position 122,377,546 of record NC_044561.1, read on the forward strand.
CTTTGGGCACCCTTCTCTGAACTGCAATTTTCTAATGTATAAAATTCAACAAAAAACAATAACCACAAACATTAAGCGAATGACAATTATATACCAGGCACTTACAGAGGCTCCAGAAATACAGACGTGAAGGAAACAAAAATAGAGTCAATATCCCCTGAAGTGCACATGTAGCTATAAGAACTACTTGGGATTCTTTGTGGAAAATGCTTTGCTGAGCCCCTATCAGGGCCTCAGAAGGTGGTGGTTGAGTTGAAGTTTGAAGAAAAGAGAGAAAGCCCCTTATAAAGTGTAGACTACTATGGCAAAGACTGAGAGGAGTACATCGTGGCTTTTCTCCCTTTCGACCTTAGTTAGGCTTATGGTTGCCTGGAATTAAGACTACACATGACTAAGTTATAGTCAAAGGGATGTGTGTGAAAATGTAGTATGGAGGGGAGCTGGGAGTGGAGGGGGCAGGGAGTGTTCTTTTTCTGTGTGAGACAGGGTCTTGCTCTGTCGGCCAGGCTGGAGTACCATGGTGCAATCATAGCTCACTGCAGCCTCCAATTCCTGGACTCAAGTGATTTTCCTGCCTCAGCCTCCTGAATAGTTGAGACTACAGGCACACACCACCACAACTGGCTAATTTATTTATTTATTTGTTTATTTTGTACAGACAGGGTCTCACCATGTTGCCCAGGCTGGTTTCAAGCACCTGGCCTCAAGTAATCCTCCCATTTTGGCCTCCCAAAGCACTGAGATTAAAGGTGCGAGCCACCGCATGTAGCCAAGGGGGTGTTCTTAAAGGAAGAAGTGAGGCACCCCGGTGCTCCTTCAGCTTCCCTGGTACCTGAAATGTACATAAGAAGACAGGTGGCAGAGCAGGCAGCTTGGACCAGCAGGGGTTAACTACTGGATCTTGCCCCTCATTTCTCTCATCTTTTTTTTTTTTCTTTTTTCTTTTTTGAGACAGAGTCTTGCTCTGTTGCCCAGGCTGGAGTGCAGTGGCACAATCTTGACTCACTGCAACCTCTGATTCCTGGGTTCAAGTGATTCTCCTGCCCCAGCCTCCCAAGTAACTGGGATTACTTGTATACACCACCATGCCTGGCTAATTTTTGTATTTTTAATAGAGATGGGGTTTTGCCATGTTGCCCAGGCTGGTCTCGAACTCCTAGCCTCAAGTGATCCACCCACCTTGGCCTCCCAAAGTGCTGGGATTATAGATGTGAGCCACCGCACCCAGCCTTTCTCTCATCTTTATGGGAAAAAATGTCTCTTGACCTCATCTCCAGCTATAATTCCATCTCTTTCCTTCTCTTTGCAGCAAAACTCCTCGAAGTGTCTATGTCTCAAATTTCTCTCTTCTTACTCACCTCAGCCCTGCATATGGCTCTATCCCAGGGTCACTTCAAAGTCCTCATCCATCCTGGACCCCTCAGCAGCATGTGACACAGTTGCTCACTCTCTCTTTTTTCAAAAAGTTCGTTAAAATATACATAACATAAAATTGACCATTTTAACCAGTGGTATTAAGGGTACAGTTCTGAAGCATTACATACATTCACCTTGTTTTACAACCATCAGCAACATCCACCTCCAGAACTTTTTTGTTTCCTTAAATTGAAAATTTGCATCCAAGCCAAGCACGGTGGTTCACACCTGTAATCCCAGCTACTCGGAGGCCAATGCAGGAGGATCACTTGAGCCCAGGAGTTCGAGATTAGCTTGGGCACCATAGCAAAACTCCATCTGTACAAATAATTGAAAAATTAGCCAGGCATTGTAGTGTGCACCTGTAGTCCCAGCTACTCAGGAGGCTAGGGCAGGAGGATGGCTTGAGCCTAGGAGTTCGAGGCTGCAGTGAGCTATGATCATTCCACCACACTCCAGCTTGGGAGACAGAGTGAGGCACTATCTCCAAAAGAAAAAAAAAAAAAAAAAAAGGCCACGCGCAGTGGCTCATGCCTGTAATCCCAGCACTTTGGGAGGCCTAGGTGGGCTGATCACCTGAGGTCAGGAGTTCAAGACCAGCCTGGCCAACATGGTGAAACTCCATCTCTACTAAAAATACAAAAATTAGCCAGGCCTGGTGGTGGGTTCTTGTAGTACCAACTACTTGGGAGCTTGAGGCAGGAGAATCGCTTGAGCCCGAAAAGTGGAGGTTGCAGTGAGCCGAGATCACGCCACTGCATGCCAGCCTGGCGACAGAGCAAGACTCCATCTCAAAAAAAAAAAAAAAAAAGAAAAGAAAAAAAGAAGAAGAAAGAAATTCTGCATTCACTAAGCAAAACTCCCAATTCTTTCCACCCCACCCCCTCCAGACCCTGGTAGCCTCTAATCTATTTTCTGTCTCAGTGAATGTGCAGATTCTAGATATTTCAAAAAGTAGAATCATGTAATATTTGTCCTTTGAGTCTAGCTTCTTCCATGCACCATAATGTTTTTGAAACTCACCCAGGTTGCAGCATGCGTCATACTTCATTCCTTCATGTCTGAATCATATTCCATTGTAGGGATAGACCACATTCATTTATGCATTTATCCACTGATGGACATTTGAGCTGTCTCCACTTTTTGGTCATTGTGAATAGTGCTACTACGAACATTCACAGATGACCTTTGCGTGGACACAGATTTTCTCACCTAGGAGTGAAATTAGTGAATCCCATGGTAAATTTAACTTCTTTCCTCCTGAAACAATTTTCTTTCTTAGCTTCCAGGACACATTTGGCTTCCTCCTGCTGTGCCCACTACTTCTCAGCTTCCTTTCCTGGCTCTCCCTCCTCCTCTCCACCTGCCAGATGTGATGTGCCCCAGGGGTTCCCAGCCAGGCCCTGTTCTCTATTCTACCCACATCTGCTCCCTAGGGCTTCCATTTGGGCTCTGACTTTGAAAATCTCTGCATATGCTGATGACTCCAAATTTATATCTCTGCCTCTTCACTGAACTTCAGGCTCCCCCTGTACATCCAACTGCCCACCTGACATCCCCACCGGTCCAGAGTGGAGATTGGGATCATGCCCACGAACCTGTTCCTCCCACAGGCTCCCCATCTCAGTTAACGACACCTTCATTCTTCCCCTTGTGTTGGCCAAAACCTTGGAATCATCCTGGATTCCTCTTTTTTTTCCCCACACTCTACATCCAATCTATCAGCAAATCCTGCTGACTCTGCCTTCAAAATGTACCCAAGATCCGAGGATCGCTTGAGCCCAGGAGTTTGAGGCTGCAGTGAATAATGACTGTGGCACTACACTCCAGCCTGAGCAACAGAGTGAGATTCTGGCTCTTAACAACAACAAACACACACACGTACACACACACACACACACACACACACACACAGAGCCAGGCATGGTGACTCATGCTTATAATCTCAGCACTTTGGAAGGCCGAGGCAGGAGAATCCCCTGAGGCCAGGAGTTGGAGACCAGCCTGGGCAACATAGTAGACCTCGTCACTACAAAAATGGTTTTTATTTTATTTATTTATTTATTTATTTATTTATTTATTTATTTATTTATTTTTTATTATACTTTAAGTTCTAGGGTACATGTGCATAACGTGCAGGTTTGTTACATATGTATACTTGTGCCATGTTGGTGTGCTGCACCCATCAACTCGTCAGCACCCATCAATTCATCATTTATATCATGTATAACTCCCCAATGCAATCCCTCCCCCCTCCCCCCTCCCCATGATAGGCCCCAGTGTGTGATGTTCCCCTTCCCGAGTCCAAGTGATCTCATTGTTCAGTTCCCACCTATGAGTGAGAACATGCGGTGTTTGGTTTTCTGTTCTTGTGATAGTTTGCTAAGAATGATGGTTTCCAGCTGCATCCATGTCCCTACAAAGGATGCAAACTCATCCTTTTTTATGGCTGCATAGTATTCCATGGTGTATATGTGCCACATTTTCTTAATCCAGTCTGTCACAGATGGACATTTGGGTTGATTCCAAGTCTTTGCTATTGTGAATAGTGCCTCAATAAACATACGTGTGCATGTGTCTTTGTAGTAGAATAATTTATAATCCTTTGGGTATATACCCAGTAGTGGGATGGCTGGGTCATATGGTACATCTAGTTCTAGATCCTTGAGGAATCGCCATACTGTTTTCCATAATGGTTGAACTAGTTTACAATCCCACCAACAGTGTAAAAGTGTTCCTATTTCTCCACATCCTCTCCAACACCTGTTGTTTCCTGACTTTTTAATGATTGCCATTCTAACTGGTGTGAGATGGTATCTCATTGTGGTTTTGATTTGCATTTCTCTGATGGCGAGTGATGATGAGCACTTTTTCATGTGTCTGTTGGCTGTATGAATGTCTTCTTTTGAGAAATGTCTGTTCATATCCTTTGCCCACTTTTTGATGGGGTTGTTTGTTTTTTTCTTGTATATTTGTTTGAGTTCTTTGTAGGTTCTGGATATTAGCCCTTTGTCAGATGAGTAGATTGCAAAAATTTTCCCCCATTCTTTAGGTTGCCTGTTCACTCTGATGGTAGTTTCTTTTGCTGTGCAGAAGCTCTTTAGTTTAATTAGATCCCATTTGTCAATTTTGGCTTTTGCTGCCGTTGCTTTTGGTGTTTTAGACATGAAGTCCTTGCCCATGCCTATGTCCTGAATGGTACTACCTAGATTTTCTTCTAGGGTTTTTATGGTATTAGGTCTAACATTTAAGTCTCTAATCCATCTTGAATTAATTTTCGTATAAGGAGTAAGGAAAGGATCCAGTTTCAGCTTTCTACTTATGGCTAGCCAATTTTCCCAGCACCATTTATTAAATAGGGAATCCTTTCCCCATTTCTTGTTTCTCTCAGGTTTGTCAAAGATCAGATGGCTGTAGATGTGTGGTATTATTTCTGAGGACTCTGTTCTGTTCCATTGGTCTATATCTCTGTTTTGGTACCAGTACCATGCTGTTTTGGTTACTGTAGCCTTGTAGTATAGTTTGAAGTCAGGTAGCGTGACACCTCCAGCTTTGTCCTTTTGACTTAGGATTGTCTTGGCAATGCGGGCTCTTTTTTGGTTCCATATGAACTTTAAAGCAGTTTTTTCCAATTCTGTGAAGAAACTCATTGGTAGCTTGATGGGGATGGCATTGAATCTATAAATAACCTTGGGCAGTATGGCCATTTTCACGATATTGATTCTTCCTATCCATGAGCATGGTATGTTCTTCCATTTGTTTGTGTCCTCTTTTATTTCACTGAGCAGTGGTTTGTAGTTCTCCTTGAAGAGGTCCTTTACATCCCTTGTAAGTTGGATTCCTAGGTATTTTATTCTTTGAAGCAATTGTGAATGGAAGTTCATTCCTGATTTGGCTCTCTGTCTGTTACTGGTGTATAAGAATGCTTGTGATTTTTGCACAGTAATTTTGTATCCTGAGACTTTGCTGAAGTTGCTTATCAGCTTAAGGAGATTTTGGGCTGAGACGATGGGGTTTTGTAAATATACAATCATGTCATCTGCAAACAGGGACAATTTGACTTCTTCTTTTCCTAACTGAATACCCTTTATTTCTTTCTCTTGCCTGATTGCCCTAGCCAGAACTTCCAACACTATGTTGAATAGGAGTGGTGAGAGAGGGCATCCCTGTCTTGTGCCAGTTTTCAAAGGGAATTTTTCCAGTTTTTGCCCATTCAGTATTATATTAGCTGTGGGTTTGTCATAAATAGCTCTTATTATTTTGAGGTACGTTCCATCAATACCGAATTTATTGAGCGTTTTTAGCATGAAGGGCTGTTGAATTTTGTCAAAAGCCTTTTCTGCATCGATTGAGATAATCATGTGGTTCTTGTCTTTGGTTCTGTTTATATGCTGGATTACGTTTATTGATTTGCGAATGTTGAACCAGCCTTGCATCCCAGGGATGAAGCCCACTTGATCATGGTGGATAAGCTTTTTGATGTGCTGCTGAATCTGGTTTGCCAGTATTTTATTGAGGATTTTTGCATCGATGTTCATCAGGGATATTGGTCTAAAATTCTCTTTTTTTGCTGTGTCTCTGCCAGGCTTTGGTATTAGGATGATGTTGGCCTCATAAAATGAGTTAGGGAGGATTCCCTCTTTTTCTATTGATTGGAATAGTTTCAGAAGGAATGGTACCAGCTCCTCTTTGTACCTCTGGTAGAATTCAGCTGTGAATCCATCTGGTCCTGGACTTTTTTTGGTGGGTAGGCTATTAATTGTTGCCTCAATTTCAGAGCCTGCTATTGGTCTATTTAGGGATTCCACTTCTTCCTGGTTTAGTCTTGGGAGAGTGTAAGTGTCCAGGAAATTATCCATTTCTTCTAGATTTTCTAGTTGATTTGCGTAGATGTGTTTATAGTATTCTCTGATGGTAGTTTGTATTTCTGTGGGGTCGGTGGTGATATCCCCTTTATCATTTTTTATTGTGTCTATTTGATTCCTCTCTCTTCTTTATTAGTCTTGCTAGCAGTCTGTCAATTTTGTTGATCTTTTCAAAAAACCAGCCGGGCGCGGTGGCTCAAGCCTGTAATCCCAGCACTTTGGGAGGCCGAGACGGGCAGATCACGAGGTCAGGAGATCAAGACCATCCTGGCTAACACAGTGAAACCCCGTCTCTACTAAAAAATACAAAAAAACTAGCCAGGCGAGGTGGCAGGCGCCTGTAGTCCCAGCTACTCAGGAGGCTGAGGCAGGAGAATGGCGTGAACCCGGGAAGTGGAGCTTGCAGTGAGCTGAGATAGAGCCACTGCACTCCAGCCTGGGTGACAGGGCAAGACTCCGTCTAAAAAAAAAAAAAAAAAAAAACCAACTCCTGGATTCATTGATTTTTTGGAGGGTTTTTTGTGTCTCTATCTCCTTCAGTTCTGCTCTGATCTTAGTTATTTCTTGCCTTCTGCTAGCTTCTGAATGTGTTTGCTCTTGCCTCTCTAGTTCTTTTAATTGTGATGTTAGAGTGTCAATTTTAGATCTTTCCTGCTTTCTCTTGTGGGCATTTAGTGCTATAAATTTCCCTCTACACACTGCTTTAAATGTGTCCCAGAGATTCTGGTATGTTGTATCTTTGTTCTCATTGGTTTCAAAGAACATCTTTATTTCTGCTTTCATTTCGTTATGTACCCAGTAGTCATTCAGGAGCAGGTTGTTCAGTTTCCATGTAGTTGAGCGGTTTTGATTGAGTTTCTTAGTCCTGAGTTCTAGTTTGATTGCACTGTGGTCTGAGAGACAGTTTGTTATAATTTCTGTTCTTTTACATTTGCTGAGGAGTGCTTTACTTCCAATTATGTGGTCAATTTTGGAATAAGTGCGATGTGGTGCTGAAAAGAATGTATATTCTGTTGATTTGGGGTGGAGAGTTCTATAGATGTCTATTAGGTCCGCTTGGTGCAGAGATGAGTTCAATTCCTGGATATCCTTGTTAACTTTCTGTCTCGTTGATCTGTCTAATGTTGACAGTGGAGTGTTGAAGTCTCCCATTATTATTGTATGGGAGTCTAAGTCTCTTTGTAAGTCTCTAAGGACTTGCTTTATGAATCTGGGTGCTCCTGTATTGGGTGCATATATATTTAGGAGAGTTAGCTCTTCCTGTTGAATTGATCCCTTTACCATTATGTAATGGCCTTCTTTGTCTCTTTTGATCTTTGATGGTTTAAAGTCTGTTTTATCAGAGACTAGGATTGCAACCCCTACTATTTTTGTTCTCCATTTGCTTTGTAGCTCTTCCTCCATCCCTTTATTTTGAGCCTATGTGTGTCTCTGCATGTGAGATGGGTCTCCTGAATACAGCAGACTGATGGGTCTTGACTCTTTATCCAGTTTGCCAGTCTGTGTCTTTTAATTGGAGCATTTAGTCCATTTACATTTAAGGTTAATATTGTTATGTGTGAACTTGATCCTGCCCTTATGATATTAACTGGTTATTTTGCTCGTTAGTTGATGCAGTTTCTTCCTAGCCTCGATGGTCTTTACATTTTGGCATGTTTTTGCAATGGCTGGTACCGGTTGTTCCTTTCCATGTTTAGGGCTTCCTTCAGGGTCTCTTGTAAGGCAGGCCTGGTGGTGACAAAATCTCTAAGCATTTGCTTATCTGTAAAGGATTTTATTTCTCCTTCACTTATGAAACTTAGTTTGGCTGGATATGAAATTCTGGGTTTAAAATTCTTTTCTTTAAGAACGTTGAATATTGGCCCCCACTCTCTTCTGGCTTGTAGAGTTTCTGCCGAGAGATCTGCTGTTAGTCTGATGGGCTTCCCTTTGGGGGTAACCCGACCTTTCTCTCTGGCTGCCCTTAAGATTTTTTCCTTCATTTCAACTTTGGTGAACCTGGCAATTATGTGTCTTGGAGTTGCTCTTCTGGAGGAGTATCTTTGTGGTGTTCTCTGTATTTCCTGAATTTGAATGTTGGCCTGCCCTACTAGGTTGGGGAAGTTCTCCTGGATGATATCCTGAAGAGTGTTTTCCAACTTGGTTCCATTTTCCCCCTCACTTTCAGGTGCCCCAATCAGACGTAGATTTGGTCTTTTTACATAATCCCATACTTCTTGCAGGCTTTGTTCATTTCTTTTTCTTCTTTTTTCTTTTGGTTTCTCTTCTCGCTTCATTTCATTCATTTGATCCTCAATTGCTGATACTCTTTCTTCCAGTTGATCGAGTCGGTTACTGAAGCTTGTGCATTTGTCACGTATTTCTCGTGTCATGGTTTTCATCTCTGTCATTTCATTTATGACCTTCTCTGCATTAATTAGTCTAGCTGTCAATTTTTCCACTCTTTTTTCAAGATTTTTAGCTTCTTTGCGCTGGGTACGTAATTCCTCCTTTAGCTCTGAGAAGTTTGATGGACTGAAGCCTTCTTCTCTCATCTCGTCAAAGTCATTCTCTGACCAGCTTTGATCCGTTGCTGGTGATGGGCTGCACTCCTTTGCAGGGGGAGATGCGCTCTTATTTTTTGAATTTCCAGCTTTTCCGCCCTGCTTTTTCCCCATCTTTGTGGTTTTATCTGTCTCTGGTCTTTGATGATGGTGATGTACTGATGGGGTTTTGGTATAGGTGTCCTTCCTGTTTGATAGTTTTCCTTCTGACAGTCAGGACCCTCAGCTGTAGGTCTGTTGGAGATTGCTTGAGGTCCACTCCAGACCCTGTTTGCCTGGGTATCAGCAGCAGAGGTTGCAGAAGATAGAATATTGCTGAACAGCGAGTGTACCTGTCTGATTCTTACTTTGGAAGCTTCCTCTCAGGGGTGTACTCCACCCTGTGAGGTGTGGGGTGTCAGACTGCCCCTAGTGGGGGATGTCTCCCAGTTAGGCTACTCAGGGGTCAGGGACCCACTTGAGCAGGCAGTCTGTCCCTTCTCAGATCTCAACCTCGGTGTTGGGAGATCCACTGCTCTCTGCAAAGCTGTCAGACAGAATCGTTTGCGTCTGCAGAGGTTCTGCTGCTTTTTTGTTGTTGTTATTTATCTGTGCCCTGTCCCCAGAGGTGGAGTCTACAGAGACAGGCAGGTTTCCTTGAGCTGCTGTGAGCTCCACCCAGTTCGAGCTTCCCAGCGGCTTTGTTTACCTACTTAAGCCTCAGCAATGGCGGGCGCCCCTCCCCCAGCCTCGCTGCTGCCTTGCAGTTAGATCGCCGCAGACTGCTGTTTTAGCAATGAGGGAGGCTCCGTGGGCGTGGGACCTTCCCGGCCAGGTGTGGGATATATTCTCCTGGTGTGCCCATTTGCTTAAAGCGCAGTATTGGGGTGGGAGTTACCCAATTTTCCAGGTGTTGTGTGTCTCAGTTCCCCTGGCTAGGAAAAGGGATTCCCTTCCCCCTTGCGCTTCCCAGGTGAGGCGATGCCTCGCCCTGCTTCAGCTCTCACTGGTCGGGCTGCAGCAGCTGACCAGCACCGATTGTCCGGCACTCCCTAGTGAGATGACCCCAGTACCTCAGTTGAAAATGCAGAAATCACCGGTCTTCTGTGTCGCTCGCACTGGGAGTTGGAGACTGGAGCTGTTCCTATTTGGCCATCTTGCTCCGCCCCCCCAAAAATGGTTTTTAAATTAGCTGGGCTGGGCGCAGTGGCTCACACCTGTAATCCCAGCATTTTGGGAGGCCAAGGCGGGCAGATCACTTGAAATTGGGAGTTCAAGACCAGCCTGGCCAACATGATGAAACCCCATCTCTACTAAAAATACAAAATTTAGCCAGGTGTGGTGGCAGGCACCTGCAATCCCAGCTACTCAGGAGGCTGAAGCAGGAGAATCGCTTGAACTGGGGAGGTGGAGGTTGCAGCAAGCCAAGATTGTGCCATTGTACTCTAGCCTGGGTGACAAGAGTGAGACTCTGTCCCAGAGGAAAAAAAAAAAAAATTAGGCATGGTAGTGCATGCCTGTAGTCCCAGGTACTTGGGAGGCTGAGATGGGAGGATCACTTGAGCCCAGGAGTTCGAGGTTGCAATGAACTATGATCGCACTATTGTATACCAGCCTGGGCAACAGAGATCCTGTAGCTAAAAAAAAAAAAAATGTACCCAAGGTCCAATCACCCCTCACCTCCTCCACCTCTGTCCTGACGCAGGGCCAGGTCATCACATGTCTCACCTGGACTCTAGCAATCACCTTCTCCCTGGTCTCTGTGCCCAACCCCTGCCCCCACAGTCTATTCTCCCGCATTGCCTGAAGGATCCTGTTAGCTCCCAACATCAGGTCAGGCTTTCTTTACTCAGAGCCTTCCATGGCTCCCAGTTCACCCAGAGAGCAGCCAAAGTCCCCATAATGGCCCCCGGGGTCCTATAGGACATGTCCCCTCCCCATTGCCTCTCTGTCTTCACCTCCTCCCACTCTCACCCTGGTTCCCTCTGTTCCAACCATACCGACCTCCTGCCTATTTCTTCAAAACTCCCGTCACACTCTCACTGCATGGCCCTTAGACTTTCTGTTCCTTCTGCTAAAATGCTCCTCCCACACCAACCTCCTTTACCTCCTTCCATTTTTTTCTCAGTGAGACTTTCCTTGCTAACCTACTTAACATTATCCCCCCAACACTTTCTACCCCTTTCTTTTTCTTTCTTTTTTCTTGAGATAAAGTCTCACTGTGTTGTCCAGGCTGGAGTGCAGTGGCGCAATCTGGGCTCACTGTAACCTCCACCTCCCGGGTTCAGGCAATTTTCGTGCCTCAGCCGCCTGAATAACTGGGACTACAGGCAAGCACCACCATGCTTAGCTAATTTTTGTATTTTTAGTAGAGAGACTGGGCTTTGGCATGTTGGCCAGGCTGGTCTCAGACTCCTGGCCTCATGTGATCTTCCCTCCTTAGCCTCCCAAAGTGCTAGGATTACAGGCGTGAGCCACCATGCCTGGCCCCTACCCCATTCTCTGCTTTTTTTTTTTCTCTAGAGCACTCATCTCCATCTACCATGCTGCACATGTTACTTATTGTCCTGTTCATTGTCTGTCTGCCTGCGCTGGAATGCAAGGAAGAGATGAAGACTTGCTCCCTGGAGGAGCCCCGGCACCTAAAACAGTAACTGACACATATCTGTTAACTGAATTAACACAAACTAAGCCAAAAAAGAACTTATTGGCTAATAGACCTGAAAATATCTGGGACTGGGATAGCTTCAGGCATGACTAAATCCAGGAGCTCGATACCATCAGAATTCATTCTTTCCATGCCTTGGCTCTGTTTTCCTGTGGGTTAATCTCACTCACAGGCTAATTCCCCAAGCATGCCAATTATAGCTCCTCCCCTTTTCCGATTATTCCTGCAGGATTTGAGTCTCACTGGAACAACTTGGGTCATGTGTCTATTCCCAATCACTGTGGCCAGAGGATGGACAGCTCTAAAGGGCTGAAATCCCAGGAGGCAGCCAGGGGAGTGTGAACCTTCCAGAAGCTTTTCTGATGGCCCCACTCAGCAACTCTGCCTCCAGATCATTAGCCGAACTCGATGGTCATTCCCAGCTTCAAGAACCTTTGGGAAGGTGGAGGCTTTATCTTGCCAGCCTCTAAAAAGAGCAAAAGGCAAGGAGAAAGGGGCTGTGAAGAGCTTTTGGGTGAAGAGCACAGTACTTTCACAGGCTCCTCCAACCTCGAAGAACAGGGAGAAAGGAATTGAGGACAAAAGTCAACACACCTTAGGCAAACCATCTTAAGCAATTTTGCCCAAGGCTGCAGTTTCAGTTCAATGAAATCCTACAACCACTCACTGGACAATAATGCATGCAAGGTTTTTCTGTCTTGGCACTGCTGCCATTTTGGACAGAGTGTAAAGATTCTTTGTTGTGGGGGATGTCCTGTGGATTGTAGCATATTTAGCAGCATCCCTGACCTCTAACCCTAGACCCCATCCCCAGTCATGACAACCAAAATCATCTCCTAGACATTGCCCGGTGTCCTCTGCTGGGCAAAATAGCTCCCAGTTGACAGGCACTGTATTTCCAGAGTCTAAGTTCCATAAGACCAGGTTGCCTGTTTGCTTTGCGGCTGTTTCTCTAGCACGTAGCACAATTTCCTGGCACATAGTAGGTGTTCAATGAATAGTTCTTGAGTTGAATGAATGAACGAATGAATGAATGCCTGATTTGGTGCAGTACTGGGGTCCGCACAGTGAAGAACACACAGACTTTACCCCCTAGAAGATCAAGGTCTAGTAGAAGCCCCGGAGTGTTTCCAAAATGAGGAACCTCCTGCCCTGCTCAGTGACACGTCACAGGAACTCACAAGCTAGCAGGTCAGAGACCATGCCACCAAACCACAGTGGGCTTCATGTGCTCTGCAGACATAACAGCCACGGTCAGGCTTACAGTCAACACGGGAACCAGAACAGCGAGGCCAGCTGGGTGGTAGGCCCACTAGAAAAAATTCAATCCCTTAGCATCCATGAGCAACAATGTGAAGTGTTGTTTTCTTTTTCTTTTTTCTTTCTTTCTCTCTCTTTTTTTTTTTTTTTTTGTGATAGGGCCTCACTCTTGTCACTCAGGCTGGAGTGCAGCGGCATAATCAAGCTCCTTGCAGCCTTGACTTCCTGAGCTCAAACGATCCTTCCACCTCAGCCTCTCGAGTAGCTGGGGCAATAGCATGCACCACCATGCCCGGTCATTATTTATTTATTTATTTATTTATTTATTTATTTATTTATTGTAGAGACAGGATCTCACTATGTTTCCCAGACTTGTCTCAAACTCCTGGCCTCAAGATATTCTCCAGCCTTGGTACCCCCAAAGTCCTGGGATTATAGGCATGAGCCCCCACCCCCAGCCTGTTTTATTTTTCTTTTCTTTTTTTTTTTTTTTTGAGACGGAGTCTCACTCTGTCGCCCAGGCTGGAGTGCAGTGGCTGGATCTCAGCTCACTGCAAGCTCCGCCTAACGGGTTTACACCATTCTCCTGCCTCAGCCTCCCGAGTAGCTGGGACTACAGGCGCCCGCCACCTCGCCCGGCTAGTTTCTTGTGTTTTTTAGTAGAGACGGGGTTTCACCGTGTTAGCCAGGATGGTCTTGATCTCCTGAGCTCGTGATCCGCCCGCCTTGGCTCCCAAAGTGCTGGGATTACAGGCTTGAGCCACCGTGCCCGGCCTCCTGTTTTATTTTTCTATTGAGATATAATATGCATATGTTAAAATACCCTTTAAAAGTGTACAATTCAATGGTTTCTAGTATATTCATAGAGTTGTGTAACCATCACCACAATCCATTTTTGAACATTTTCATCACCCCAAAGGACACCTGTATCCGTGAACAACCGCTCCCAATTAATCCCTCCTCCCATCCTCTGGTGGCCGCCTCACCTGCTTTTTGTTTCTATAGATTTGCCTGCTCTGGGCATTTCACGCAATATGTGGCCTTTTGGGTCTGGCTTCTTTCACTTAACATCACAGTTTCAAGATCTGTCCATGTTGCAGCTTGTATCAAGGCTTCACGCCTTTTTATGGCTGGGTAACATCCCATTGTATGGATAGATCACACTTCATTTATCCTTCCATCCATCCATGGACATTTGGGTTGTTTCCACTGTTTACCTATTGTGAATAACGCTGCTATAAACATTCATTTTTTACTAGGTTGTGTGTGTGTACCTTGTACCATTTTTTTGGGTGTACACCCAGGAGTGGAACTGCTGTGTCTTTTGGCAATTTGGTGTTTCTTATTGCCATTGTCCTGGCAGGCCCTAAAGCGCCTGCCAGGGGAGCAGGTTTAGAGGGGAAGCAGTGGCCCCCCCAGGAGGTCAGGAGTCCTAGAGTCATCTAGAAGAACAACAGAAAGAAATACCTAGGGCAGGCCAGGCGCGGTGGCTCATGCCTGTAATGCTACCACTTTGGCAGGCCAAGGTGGGCGGATCAGCTGAGGTCAGGAGTTCAACACCAGCCTGGCTGACATGTCCAAACCCCATCTCTACTAAAAATACCAAAAAAAAAAAAAAAAAAAATTAGCTGGGCATGGTGGTGGGTACCTGTAATCCCAGCTACTGGGGAGGCTGAGGCAGGAAACTTGCTTGAACCCGAGAGGTGTAGGCTGCAGTGAGTCATGATTGCGCCTCTGCACTCCAGCCTGGGCGACAGAGCAAGACTCCATCTCAAAAAAAAAAAAAAAAAGAGGGCCAGGCACAGTGGTTCACGCCTGTAATCCCAGCACACTGAGAGGCCGAGGTGGGAGGATCACGAGATCAAGAGATTGAGACCATCCTAGCCAACATGGAGAAACCCCATCTCCACTAAAAATACAAAAAATTAGCTGGGTGTGGTGGCACGTGCTTGCAGTCCCAGCTATTGGAGAGGCTGAGGCAGGAGAATTGCTTGAACCCAGGAGGCGGAGGTTGCAGTGAGCCGAGATGGCACCATTGCCACTGCACTCCAGCCTGGGCGACAGAGTAAGACTGAAAAAAAAAAGAAAGAAAGAAAAGGAAGGAAGGAAGGAAGGAAGGAAGGAAGGAAGGAAGGAAGGAAGGAAGGAAGGAAGGAAGGAAGGAAGGAAGGAAGGAAAGAAAGAAAGGAAAGAAAGACCTAAAGCAGCAGACACCAGGCTTTGGTCTGTGAGGCAATGACAACCCGCCTCCCCACAAGGGGCTGAATGTCCTTGGAGAATGCAAGGAGAGGACGGGAGGCAATGGGGCTGAAATCTCTTCTAGGAAGGAACTACCCTCTGTGCTTTCCCGTCAGGCAACTGAAGGAGCAAGCTCCCCCGGCTAGAAGCACAGCAATGAGAGGGAAGCACAGAGGTCACAGGTGACAGTGGGGGAAACAAGGCAGCAGTGGAAATGTATCAGAAGCAAAATGTGCTGGGTTTTGCCTAAGGCTAGCAATGCAAAATAAATCAGCAAAGTCCCCTGGACTTCGTGAGGTGGGCTCACGAAGGGCTCAGGCACACGTGGAAAATTGTGGTGAGGGAGATTTTTTCCTGATTAGCACGGAGGGATCCAATAAGCCAAACCTTTTTCACACATGACATAGCTATCAGATTTCATCCCGGTGCCAGGGAAGCTCATGAGAATGATTCTGAGGCAAGATGATGAAGCCAAAATCTTTCCCCCTGCTTTTTTCTTTTTTTTTAATAAAGAGTAAAACAGGACCAGGTGGTGAGTCTAGCTGAACTGCTCGAGCATTGGTGCTCTCTGGTGGCCAACATAGAAATTGCATTGCGGGGGGTGCAAAAGTTTTCCTTTTTATGAAAAAAGTCAGATATTCTAAGAGGTGTTGCAGAAGCTAGCATTGCTTAAGGGGGATGTTTATTGGAAGGTGTAATCTTGGAGTTAGAATCTTTAACATGCTTCTTCTGAAACCAGCTTTTTCTTGTTCTCTGTCTTGGTAAACGGCCTGATGACCACCCATCTAGTTCCCCAAGTAAGAAATGTGGGGGTCGCACTAGACACCCTACTCTCCCTCATCCTCACACTCAGGCAGTCCCTGAGGCCTGTGACCTTAACTGTCTAAATTTTTCTTTTTCTTTTTTTTTTCCTGAGACAGAATGGTCAGAGTGCAATGGTGTGATCCCGGCTCACTGCAACTTCCACCTCCCGGTTCAAGCAATTCTCCTGCCTCAGCTTCTGGAGTAACTGGGATTACAAGTGCCTGCTACCATGCCTGGCTAATTTTTGTATTTTTAGTAGAGACGGAGTTTCACCATGTTGGCCAGGCTGGTCTCCAACTCCTGGCCTCAGGCAATCTGCCTGCCTCGGCCTCCCAAAGTGCTGGGATTATAGGCCTGAGCCACCGCACCCGGGCTTTTTTTTTCTTTTCTTTTTTTCTTTTTTTAGGATTGGGTCTCTGAGACCTCAGACTCCTGGGCTTAAGCAATGGTCCCACCTCCGCCTCCAAAACCACTGGGATTAGAGGTGCGAGCCACTGGGCCCTACCTACCTAGCATCGCTTCTGTCATATTCTGTTAGTAACACCTCAAAAGCCCAACCGGTTTCAAGGGGAGGGGATGCAGACCTCACTTTTCAATGGGAAGAGTGTCAACGAATTTGTGGACTTTATTTCAAAACAGCCACAACTAATTCCTGATAAAAACTGAAAATATGACACAATAAGGCTTTAACCAGCCCCACGTTTGTTTATGTGTTTATGATCTCTTTCCCACGCTACAAATTAAGCTTGATGAGGGTAAAGACTTGGGCATGTTGCCTACTACAGTGTCCCTGAGGCTTAGGACAGGGCTGAAGAATTACACGGTGATTAGATCAGAAGAAATATCCCGCTCTCCTCTCCTCCTGTCTATTTTAGGCTGCATCCTTCAACACTCAGCTCACACCTCCTCTCCGTGGTCTTCTAAACTCCAGTTTTTCTTTGCCTATTCACCTGAGGGTCACTTTGTGCTATACTAAGTTGTCACGTCTTAAATTACAGCATCCAGTATTACCAGTTCAGCTGCTGGAGCCTGACACCCTGGACCCAAATCCCAACTCTCAAGTGAACGAGCCATGTAACTTCTGACAAGAAACCTCAGTTTTCTCTTCCATTAAATGTGGGGGAAATATTGGGGATTTTGTAAGGATTCAATGAGCTAATTTAAGCAAAGCACTTAGAACAGTCCCTGGCCTATAGGAAGCACCAGAGAAGTGTTAGCCACTATCGGCTCTTGCATCTCTGCATTGTAGAGTTCTTTATCCATCATCTATCTATCTTTCTTTCTTTCTTTCTTCCTTTTTCTTTCTTCTTTCTTTCTTTCTTTCTTTCTTTCTTTCTTTCTTTCTCTCTCTCTCTTTTCTTTCTTGCTTTCTTTCGTCTTTTGTCTGTCTTTTCTTTCTTTATCTCTCTCTCTCTCTTTCTTTTCTTTCTTTCTTTCTTTCTTTCTTTTTCTTTCTTTCTTTCTTTTTCTTTCTTTCTTTCTCTCCTTCCTTCCTTTCTCTCTTTCTTTCCTTCTTCCTTCTTTCTTTCTCTACTTCCTTCCTCTCTCCCTTTCTTTCTTTCTTTCTTTCTTTCTTTCTTTCTTTCTTTCTTTCTTTCTTTCTTTGCTTTTCTTTCTTTCTTTCCTCCTTTTCTCTTCCCCTCTCTCTTTCTGTTTTTTTTGAGACAGTCTCACTCTGTCACCCAAGCTGGAGTGCAGTGGTGTGATCTTGGCTCACTGCAACCTCCACCTCCCAGGTTCAAGTGATTCTCCTGTCTTAGCCTCCTGAGTAGCTGGAATTACAGGCATGTGCCACCACACCCCACTAATTTTTGTATTTTTAGTAGAGACAGGGTTTTGCCATGTTGGCCAGGCTGGTCTCCAACTCCTGACCTCAAGTGATCTGCCTACCTTGGCCCCCCAAAGTGCTGGGATTACAGACATGAACCACCACACCTGGCCTCTTTCTTTTCTGAGATGGAGCTTTGCTGTGTTGTCCAGGATGGTCTTGAACTTCTGTGCTCAACCAATTCTCTCGCCTAAGCCCCCCAGTAGCTGGGACTGCAGGCGTAAGCCACCATGCCTGGCTGTATCTTCTTTTCCTAAACAGCTTTATCAAGATACACTTCACATACCATAGAATTCACCCATTTAAAGTGTACAATTCAATGGCCTTCAGTATATTCAGAGTTGTGCAACCATCACCACAATCTAATTTGGGAACATTTTCATCGTCCCACAAATGAAAGCCAGTAGCCATGAGCATTCACTCCTCATTTCCCCCTCCTCCTAACGCCTGACAACCATAAATCTACTCTCGGTGTCTGTGGATTTGCCTATATCCATGGTATTTTGTTTCTTGCATCCTTTCATCTTTGTCTTGTTTTCTGCCTTTCCATAATAATAAACCACAAGACCCTGGAGACTCTGTCTTCTCTTTTGTGTCCCTTCCTGGACTTCAGTGAGTGTTTCACCTAATGGGCATCTGCTGATTAACACACTGGCCCTTTGAGTGAGAACAAGCACAGAGCATCTACAATGCATCGGGTAATATTCCAGGTGCTGTATATACATTGACTCATATGATCCTCACATAGAAATCCATGACACAGGCACTGTTATTATCCCCACCTGACTGATAGGGAAACTAAGGAGAAGTCGAGTACCTTGCCCAGAGTGACACAGCCAGCAAGGAGGCAAAGCCAGAATTCAAACCTGGACATTTGTGCCTGGAGTCTGCACTCTACCACTGCACCACACTTTCTCCTGTGAGGCCAAGTGAATGGGACTTCATTTGCTAGCAGTTCCAGGAAACTGCAGGGGGGCTGGGAAAGAGCAAGGTGGAAGCTGCCGTTGATGCTCCCCCAACCAACCACCACCAGCCAACCATGTCCCTTAGTATTTCACAGCCTTGTGTAGCTCCTCAAGTGTGTATTCTGGGCTGCCCTAGCAACTTGATTTAACCAATAGAATGTAGTAGAAGGGACGCTGTGCCACTCCAAGTCAAAGTCTAAAGAAGGCCCGGCCGGGCACAGTGGCTCACATCTTTAATCTCAGTACATTGGGAGACCAAGCCAGGTGGATTCCTTGAGCCCAGGATTTTGAAACCAGCCTGGGGAACACAGTGAGACCCCATCTCTATGAAGAGTTTTTTTAAAAAATTAGCCAGAGTGGTGGCACACTCCTGAAGTCCCAGCTACTCAGGAGGTTAAAGTGGGAAGACTGCTTGAGCCCAGGAGGTCAAGGGTGTAGTGAGCCATGATGGCACCACTGCACTCCAGCCTGGGTGGTAGAGTGAAACCCTGTCTCAAAAAAAAAAAAAAAAAAAAAAAAAAAAAAAAAAAAAAAAAAAATCCTGGTGGCTTCTGTTTTGTCACTTTTTGGAATCCTGAGTCACAGTGTAAGAGATCTGGCCACCCTGCTGAAAAAACCACATAGGAAGAGGCCCTCAGTCTACACATGGAGAGGTCCAGGTATCCCAGTATTTCGGCTGTCCCCCTCAAGGTCCCAGACATGTGAGTGAACCATTGTAGACATTCGAGCACAGTTGAGCCCCCACTGATGACCTCAGATTTAGTTAAGACCACATGAGGCAGAAGAGCCACCCAGCTGATCCTAGTCAATCCAGAGCATGGTGAGCAATCATCAACTGTTGTTTTAAGCCACTAAGGAGTAGATGGTCATACAGCAGTAGATAATCAAAACAAGGAGTAAGACCACTTCTATGCATAGAAGGCCCATGAAGGGTCTGACCTCATGATTCCACAGTCTCCTGCTGACTCAGCGAAGAGGGTAGAATGCTAATCAGAAGAGCTGAATGCCTGTTCCAGCCAGCAGCTGGGGTGCAGGTTCGTGACCTTCACTCAACTGGTCAGATGTGTTGGTTCAGGACTTTGAATCTGGAGTAAGCAACACAAAAGACAAGGAGGTTTAGACTTGTTCTGGAAGGAGTGGTGGTGACATCTGACTAGCATCTTGTTTCCAGTGGCAGGCCCTGAGGCAAGGCCAAGAGTGAGGATTCAGCATTCAGCCAAGACTGTAACCGCATCCTTTCCAGAATCTTCTTTGGTGCAATTTCTGAACCCTTCACATCCCTCATTTTCCACCTATTTTCTGAGCCTGATTCTCCAGTCTTCTGATTCATTTTGAAAAAGACCCATCATCATTCCAGGAAAGCACTTTTGCAGCTGAAGTTAGCAAGAGTTCATGTATTGATTGGATTTGTTCGCATGCAAAAGAAAACTCCCAAACAACTGTGGCTTAAACAAGATAGTTGATTTTATCTTTGTGAAAAACGTACAGAGGTCAGCAGTCCAGGTCCCACCAGGTCTTCAGAGACCTAGTATCCTTGTGTTTTGGTGCTCTGGCTCCACGTAGCACATTGCCTCAGAGTCTAAAATAGCTGCCCAAGCTCCAGCCATTGTGTTCACATTCTGGCCAGAAGAGAAGAGGAAAGGGTAAAGAAAAACATGCCCCTCCCTATTTAGGAGACCACCTGGAAGTTCCTCCTAATCCTTTGCTTATATCTCATAGCTAGAACTTAATCACAAGACCACACTTAGGTACAAGGAAGGCAGGAATGGGTAGTCTTTAGCTGAGCAGTTAGGTCCTCGACTAAAAATAAGAGTTAACGTTGCTAAAGAGGAAAGAAAGAATGATGCTGAAGGAGGCTACTGGAAATCTCTGCCTGGGTCTGTCTCTGCTGTGTTCAACCAAGAGCTCTGTATGGGAGAGCCAACCCAGACTGATGCAAGGCAAGTGAGCTCCAAAATTGGGGCTTAACCTGGGAGGGTTCTTGGCTTTACCCAGGAGATAATTCAAGGGTAAGTCAGTGGTATTAGACAGCAACTTTTATTGAAGCAGCAGTGTATGGCAACAGCAAGGGTACTGCTCCTTGCAGAGCAGGGCTAATCCCTGGGCAATGTGCCCAGAGTGGTGGCATAGGGGTTGTTGGCAGCTGTATTTATATCCACTTTTACTTATATGCTAATTAAGAGGCAGGTTATCCAGAACTTTCTGGAAAAGGGGTGAGGAGTTTCTGGAACCATATAAAGTAACTTCCTGGCTATTACCATGGCATTTGTAAACTGTCAGGGTGCTGATGGGAGTGTCTTTGTGCTAACGAGCAGCGAGAGCAACTAGAGGTCACTTTCTTTGCCATGTGCTGGTTTCTGCTTTTTCACTGCATCCTATTTCAACCAGATCCTGCCCTGATGAGCTGGGTTGCTATGGTGGTTGTGACCAGTGCTCGGAAAACAAGTTCCACTCATCTACCTCAACACTGCAAGATGGTGGCCACAGGAGAGGAGGGACCCTAACAATGCCTGATCACGTTGACCCAGCTGGCTCCTCTCTTAATTTTCTCCAGTTCTTTTTTTTTTTGAGATGGAGTCTCACTCTGTCACACAGGCTAGAGTGCAGTGGTGCAATGTCAGCTCACTGCAACCTCTGCTTCCTGGGTTCAAGCGATTCTCCTGCCTCAGCCTCCTGAGTAGCTGGGACTACAGGCATGAGCCACCACATCTGGCTAATTTTTTGTATTTTTAGTAGAGATGGGGTATCACCATGTTGGCCAGGCTGGTCTCAAACTCCTGACATCATGTAATCCACCAGCCTCAGCCTCCCAAACTCCTGGGATTACAGATGCGAGCCACGGTGCCTGGCCTTCTCCAGGTTTTTTAAACCCCTCCACCCCATTTGTCTTAAACGCCCACCAGCACTTCCCTGACCTTGGATGCTCTCATTTTCCTGTTCCAATTTGTATACAAGGAAAACCAACTTCCTGGCCAGTCTAGCTCCCATGCCTTCATACACACCATTCCTTTCACCTGGAAGGGCCCTCCTTCTCCCTGTGGCTTATCTAAAGGTTACCTGTAGGGAGCATGTGTCATGCTTCTTGGCCACCCAGTATCTTTTGTTTGTTTTTTTGAGACTGAGCTGGAGTACAGTGGTGCAATCACTGCTCACTGCAGCCTCAACCTCCTGGGCTCAAGCAATCCTCCCACCTCAGCCTTCTGTGTAGCTGGAACCACAGGTGTGTGCCACCATGCCTGACTAATTTTTTCATTTTTTATAGAGACAGGGTCCAGGCTGGTCTCAAATTCCTCGGCTCAAGTCATCCTCCTACCTCAGCCTTCCAAAGTGCTGAGATTACAGGCCTGAGCCACCGTGGACCATGCCTGGGCCCCGCCTCAATCTTTAAAGCTGGTAACGTCATTCTGAAGGCTCCCATGTTAAAAATAATAATAATAATAAATAAAATAAAAAGTCAGTAACGGCATCACCCCAACCTCTGCTTCTGTCGTCATGTCTCCTTCTCTGACCCTGACCTCTCTGCCTCCCTCTCCCTGACCTCCCTGCCTCCCTCTCATAAGGACTCCTGTGATTACATTTGGCTCACCTAGATAATTCAGAATAATCTTCCTGTCTCGAGTCTTCATTTAATCCCATCTGCAAAGTTTGCCATGTGAGGTCATGTATTCACAGATCCTAGGGAATCAAGATACTGGAATCTTTGGGGTCTAATATGAATCTGTCCACTACAGTTGGGTTCCCCAGACGTACACCCTCAGGCAAGGATTTGGGTGCAAATGGTTTATTGGGGGCTGCTTCCAGGAAGCAGCAGTGGAAGAGTGGGCAAGTGAAACTGGGAAGGGAAGGAAGCCTGAGGGGGTCATCTGGCCAGACACCCCTGCAGGCACCTGAGGCCCAGTCCCCAGGGCACCTCTAGGAAACTGAGCAGAGAACCCTACAGTGCTGTCTGTTCTTCCCTGTGCGGCTTTCCCCAGGCTGTTCACCATCTGGCACTTCTGGTCTGCCCCGTCTTGGCTGAACACACATCTGCAGCCAGAGACAGCACTCAGGCCTAGAGTCTGGCATATTTATAAACCAATAAAGTACCGAAACAGTGTGTAGCAGACACTGTCGGTGCCCCCAGCTGTCTGCCCTGGGCACTCACTTCTACTCGCTGGAGGAAGCTGTTGTCTGCAGGCACCTGCTGTGTTCGGGCCCTGGGGCTCTAGGGGCTGGCAGCCCGAGTCCAGGACCAAGGGTCAGAGTTAATGTCCCTAGAACAGCCCTTATGCAATGACAGATGGGAACCTGGCGAATGAACATCTGGCTTCCTAATCCCTCAGCTGGGGTAACTCAGGCAGGTCTACATTGGCTCCCCAGCTCCCCAGTGGGGTTGAAACCTGGTGCCCTTGGAGGTCACCAGCTGGTGTCACACCCGCATTGGCTGCCTTCCCTTTTCTTCCCTGCTCCATCCCCACGTCCCTGCTGATGGGTCCTGGGACCACCTCTCAAATACATGGGAATCCCCGTCGTAGGGTTGTCTTTTGGGGGAGCCCAAACCAAGACACAGGGACAAAAATAAACCCCACAACTGCTGTGTGTGTGTTACATATTTACATTGAAGAAATTCACATTCTTTTAGTGCAGCTGAACACAAAGAACACAAATAACCAGAATACAATTTACACTATAAATTATATGCGGATGGATTTCCTGAGGTCAGGAGTTCGTGACCAGTCTGGCCAACATGGTGAAACTCCATCTCTACTAAAAATACAAAACAATTAGCTGGGCATGGTGGTGAGCACCTGTAATCCCAGCTACTCGGGAGGCTGAGGCAGGGGAATTGCTTGAACCAGGGAGGTGGAGGTTGCAGTGAGCCGAGATAGCGCCACTGCACTCCCGCTTGGGCGACAGAGTGAGACTCTGTCTCAAAATACATATACATGTAAATAAATAAATAAAATACATAAAACACACATGTACACATAATACATCTATATTATACACACATGCACACATGCTGTCTCCTTTGTAGAGAATTCCAAAAGTCTACGTTTGAGGCTCCTCCTTCAAATGAGGCCCAGCCAAATGATGCTTCTGCCTCAAATACCCCTCCTGGCCCTGACCTCAGAATTAAGGGGGTTGCATTTGAGTTTTGTCTTAAAGTACACACGGAAAATACACATTTCAGGCCAGGTGTGGTGGCTCAATCCTGTAATCTCAGCACTTTGGGAGGCTGAGGCGGGCAGATCACTTGAGGTCAGGAGTTCCACACCAGCCTGGACAACATGGTGAAAACCCATCTCTGCTAAAACTACAAAGATAGCTGGGCGTGGTGGCGTGTGCCTGTAATCCCAGCTTCTTGGGAGGCTGAGGCGGGAGAATCGCTTGAACCCAGGAGGCAGAGGTTGCAGTGAGCCAAGATTGCGCCACTGCACTGCAGCCTGGATGACAGAGCAAGGGTCCATCTCCAAAAAAAAAAAGAGAGAGAGAGAGAGAAGAGAAGAGAAGAGACATTTTGAGGGGAATGGTGGCGAGGGGGACGGGGCTGGGGACAGCCTGAGCAATGGCATATAGAGACAGGCACTCTGGGAGCAGCCCGGAGGTCACCAGTGTGGCCAGGAGTATAAAGAGTGCCTGTGTACAGTGGGAAGAAACCAGCTGGAAAGGCAGACAGCAGGCACAGCCACAGGCCCCGAGCGACATGCGTATTACTACATCATTGAACGACCTATCACTCAGAGGAAAGCAGGGAGTTGGAACAGACATTCTCAGTTGCCAATGTTATTAGTCAGGATTAGGTTCAGCTGTCAAGGATGGACAACCAAAAATAAAAACTGTTTCTTTCTAGTTCATGTAAAAATCAGTAAGTAAGCATCCCAGAATTGGCGTGACTCCCCAGAATGTCAGGGACCCAGGAACCTTCTCTCTGTCATTTTGATGACAAATCTGTTTCAAAGATTGCAGCCGAGCATGGTGGTTCACGCCTGTAATCCCAGCACTTTGGGAGGTCAAGGCGGGCAGATCCTTTGAGACCAGGAGTTCGAGACCAGCCTGGGCAACATGGTGAAATTCTGTCCCTATCAAAAAATTTAAAAACTAGCCAATGTGGTGGTGCGTACCTGCAGTCCCAGCCACTTAGGAGGCTGAGGTAGGAGGATTGCCTAAACTTGGGAGTTTGAGGCTGCAGTGAGCTATGATCACATCACTGTACTCCAGCCTGAGAGACAGAGTAAGACTTTGTCTTAAATTTAAAAAAAAAAAAATTGTCTAGTAGTCTAGCACAGCTGCTGGACAGAGGGGCACTGGGAGTAGGATCGCTACACAAAGCACAATATGCCCAGCTAGATTCGAATTTCAGGTAAATGGTGAATACTTTTCAGTATAACCATGTCCCAATTATTGCATGGGACCCTCTTTTACTAAAAAAAGTATTCGCTGTTTATCTGAAATTCAAATGTAACTGAACATCCTGTATTTTTATTTTCTAAATCTGGCCACCATAACTGAAAGAGAGAGAGGACAGTGAGAGGGAAAGTGAGACAAGACCACAGGGGCAGGGACACAAAAATGGGGACAGACAGAGAAATAGGGACAAATAGAGAAAGAATAAAGGAGAGATGGGCAAATACAGATATGGCCACAAGATGCCTGCAGTAGCAAAAGAGAAGAGGCAGAAAGTGGTCAGACCCAGAGACCACCTCCTAGACTGGGAAAGACAGAAGGGGAACACCCCAGCCAGGGCAGAGTGGACAGGGGCCTAGCCAGAGTTCCTCCCCCAGGCAAGGCTAAGGAGGGCACAGTTTTTTAAAAAATTGCTGACCGGGCACGGTGGCTCACACCTGTAATTCCAGCACTTTGGGAGGCTGAAGCAGGCAGATCACAAGGTCAGGAGATGGACACCATCCTGGCTAACACAGTGAAACCCCATCTCTACTAAAAAACAAACAGACAAACAGACAAACAAACAAAAAAACAAAAAATTAGCCAGGTGTGGGGCTGAATAACCCCAGGTACTCAGGAGGCTGAGGCAGGAGAATAATTTGAACCCGGGAGGGGGAGGTTGCAGTGAGCCGAGATTGTGCCACTGCACTCTATCCTGGGTGACAGAGCAAGACTCAGTCTCAAAAGAAAAAGAAAAATTGCTGCCAGAACTCCAGCCATTAAGTCTGCATTCCAGTCAACAGAACCAAGGAAGAGTAGAAGAAAGGCACTTCCTGTAAATTGCATCCAATCTGCCAGAATTTAGTCACATGGGCACAACCAGAGGGGCTGAAAAATGTGGTCCTTAATCCAGGTGGTCATGTACCCAGCTAAAATTTGAAATTTCTTTTCTTTTTTCTTTTTTGTTTTTTTAAGAGACACAGTCTTGCTCTGTCGCCAAGGCTGGAGGGCAATGGCATGATCATGGCTCTCTGTAGCCTCAACCTCCTGAGGCTCAAGGAATCCTCCTGCCTCAGCCTGGAACCACAGGTGCATGTCACCCCACCCAGCTAATTCTCTCCTTTTTGTGTGTGTGGGGAGGGCAGTCTCACCATGTTCCCCAGCTGGTCTCAAACTCCTGGCTCAAGTGATCCTCCTGCCTTAGCCTCTCAAAGTGCTGGGATTACAGGTGTGAGCCACTGAGCCCAGCTGAAGTTTCTTTTCTTTTCTTTTCTTTTCTTTTCTTTTCTTTTCTTCCTTCCTTTTTTTTTTCTTTTTTTTTTTTTGAGAGTGTCTTGCTCTGTTGCCCAGGCTGGAATGCAGTGGCACAATCTTGGCTCGCTGCAACCTCCACCTCCCAGGTTCAAGTGATTCTCCTGCCCTAGCCTCCTGAATAGCTGGGACTACAGGTGCGCACCACCACACCCAGCTAATTTTTGTATTTTTAGTAGCAACAGTGTTTGCCATGTTAGCCAGGCTGGTCTCGAACCCCTGACCTCAGGTGATCTACCCGCCTCGGCCTCCCAAAGTGCTGGGATTACAGGCATGAGTCACTGGTCCCAGCCAACGTTTCTATTTTTAAGGAAGAAGAGGAAAATGGATCCTGACACTGTCCCTTCATCTTTCTTGCTGGAATAGGGATGTTTTGCCTGCAACTGTGGCATCTTGCAAGACCATTATTGTACCTACCATACAGAAACAAGTGGTGCTCCAAATAACTGCTGATTGAATATTAAATCCTATTAACCCTACTCAAGCCACTTCCATCCATTCATTCATTCATTCAGTCCATGAACAGTTATTAAGCACCTACTATGTGTTCTGGGCATAGAGCTAAGAAAAAGACAATGTCTCTGCCTTAAAGGAATTCACATTCTGCCTGTGCAAGACAAGATGATAAGTGAGCAAACACATTGTGGAAACCCAACTTTTTCTTTAAAGATGGAGCCTAAAAATGATCCCCTTGAGTGTGGGCTGAACTTAGCCACCCACTTCTCACACAACTATGTGTAAAGGAAAACTGCATTTTGTCTGGAACTTTACCAAATAATGTCCACAATTTTAAGACCACATCACCCACATTTATACCTACCATGGTATCTGAGTCGCCAAAACAGCACTCTTGGTCAGACTGCGTGGTGGGCCACTTTGGAATTGGTCATAAAAATTGCTTCTGCTGGCAGGGCGTGGTTGTTCATGCCTGTAATCCCAGCACTTTGGGAGGCTGAGGTGGGTGGATCATGAGGTCAAGAGATTGAGATCATCCTGGCCAACATGGTGAAACCCCATCTTTACTAAAAATGCAAAAATTAGCTGGGCGTGGTGGTGCGAGCCTATAGCCCCAGCTACTTGGGAGGCTGAGGCAGGAGAATCACTTGAACCTGGGAGGTGGAGGTTGCAGTGAGCTGAGATTGCACCACTGCACTCCAGCCTGGGCAACAGAGCAAGAGTCTTTAAAGAAAAAAAAAAAAAAAAAAAAAAAGGCCGGACGCGGTGGCTCAAGCCTGTGATCCCAGCACTTTGGGAGGCCGAGACGGGCGGATCATGAGGTCAGGAGATCGAGACCAGCCTGGCTAACACGGTGAAGCCCCGTCTCTACTAAAAAAAAATACAAAAAACTAGCTGGGCGAGGTAGCGGGCGCCTGTGGTCCCAGCTACTCGGGGGGCTGAGGCAGGAGAATGGCGTAAACCCGGGAGGCGGAGCTTGCAGTGAGCTGAGATCCGGCCACCGTACTCCAGCCTAGGCGACAGAGCGAGACTCCGTCTCAAAAAAAAAAAAAAAAATTCTTCTCCTGCCTTCAGTCTCTTTCCCTTTTCCTCCCTCTCCCTCCCTTTCTCTCATTTTCTCTTGGGTCACTCACTCTGGGAAACAGGAGATACCACAGCATGAACACATGCAAGCAGCTCTACCGAGAGGAGTGGAACTGAAGCCTCTGTCCCATCAGAGGGAGCTTCTTTGGAAGTTGATCCCCCAGCCCCAGTTGAGCCTCATCTGACTACAGCCCCAGATGACAGCTCAATAGCAATCTCATGACAGAGCCTGATCTAGAAACACGGGTGCTGCTCCCAAATTCCTGACCCACAGGAACTGAGATAAGAAACATTTGCTTTTAAGCTACTAAGTGTCAGGTCATTTATCACGCAGCAACAGATAACTAATACACAGATAAACAAACATCATCATTTCAAATTCAGTTCAGTGCAACTAACAAAAGATGATATGGAAGCAGGTGGTGGAGGCAGGAGGGATAAAACTGGGAGGCTGGTGACCTTGTGGGTGACATCGAGCTGAGAGCAGAGTGGTGGGAAGGGGGCAGCCATCGGTGCTTTCCAACCCTAGCAGATACTACACTCCCCCTTTTATAACTGCAAGGCCTTTTTTAGCTATTCTGAAATGAAATTCATAGATAATAAAATCTTCCTACACACATAGTTTTAATAAGACTACGAAGGTGAAACAAAAGGAATGCAATGTATAATTTGCAAATTTTCTTACAATAGATAAATACTCAGATACAATTACACTAGAAGGTGTAATGAAGCAGGCGAATGCTGGAACCTAAAAGTGGGATCCCCTGGAATTGCCACAGCTATATTTGCAGGCTGATCGGGGTGCCCTAGCAGCAAATTAGATACCATAGCTGGTGTAAATGACAGCAATGTGGCTTTAAAGTGGTAAATGATATTTGATACATTTCCAGACAAAATACATTTTTCTGGCCAGGTGTGGCGGCTTACTCCTGTAATCCCAGCACTTTGGAAGGTGGAGGTAGGAGGATTGACCGAGACCAGGAGTTTGAGACCAACCTGGGCAACACAGGGAGACCCTATCTCCACAGAAATATTTAACAATGAGGTACAGTAACACACACCTGTAGTCCCAGCTACTCTGGAGGCTGAATTTGGAGGATCATTTGAGCCTGAGAGATGGAGGCTGCAGTGAGCCATGATCACACCACTGCACTCCAGCCTGGGCAACAGAGTGAGACTGTCTCAAAAAAAAATTGTAAAATTAGCCAGGCATGGTGGCACACATCTGTAATCTCAGCACTTTGGGAGGCAAAGGTGGGAGGATCGTTTGAGCCAGCAGTTCCAGACCAGCAGGGACAACATAGGGAGACCCCCATCTCTACAAAAATATTTTTTCAAATTAGCTGGGCATGGTGTTGCATGCTCCTGTAATCCTAGCTATCCAGGAGACTGAGGTGAGAGGATCACATGAGTCCAGGAGGTCAAGGCTGCAGTGAGCTATGATCACACCACTGCACTCCAGCCTGTGTGATGGAGTGAAACCTTGTCTCAAAATACAGATACACACACACACACACACACACACACACACACACACACATATTTCCTTTGAATTGCAATGATATTTACATTTCTGGAAAATGTGGTGATGTTAAATCTACACAAGGGCCGGGCATGGTGGCTCATGCCTGTAATCCCAGCATTTTGGGAGGCCGAGGTGGGTGGATCACAAGGTCAGGAGTTCAAGACCAGCTTGGCCAACATAGTGAAACCTCGTCTCTACTAAAAATACAAAAAAATTAACCAGGCGTGGTGGCAGGTGCCTGTTATCCCAGCTACTCAGGAGGCTGAGGCAGGAGAATTGCTTGAGCCTCGGAGGCAGAGGTTGCAGTGGGTGGAGATCACGCCACTGCACTTCAGCTTAGGCGACAGTGCGAGACTCCATCTCAAAAAAAAACAAAACAAAAAACAACAAAACAACAACAACAACAAAACCTACAGAAAAGAAACACTTTATATGTAAAGCAGATTTAGATTCTAGGCTCAGATTGTTATCAATCAGTTTTTCATCTCCAGGCATGTCCGGCCATGTGGCATACACTGAATTGTTTGTTATATAGGATTGCTCAGCTCTCTGCAGGATGTGATCTAGCATTCCTGCTCCCTCTATTACGACAACAAAAATATCCCCCCAACAAAATTTCAAAATGCCCCTGGGGGTGGTACTGCCTTCACTGAGAAGCACTGATTAAGAGGGACGGAAACATGTAAGCCAAGCCTTTGATGGGAACAAAAAGGAGCCGAGAGTGGCCAGAGTCCTGAAGAAAAGGAGGAAGGAGATGAGATCAGAGAAAATGGCTGGGTCCCTATCACACCTTATTGGCTACAGTGTGATACTGAACTTGGACTCAATTCCAAGGACAATAGGGAGCCTCTGTTGGATTTTCAGCAGGGCAGTGACATAGTCTGGCCTTGCTGTGTGTGTGTTGTGGGGGGGCAGGTGGGATGGGCTCAAAATGTGTGACTCAGCAGACTGCACTGTACTCTTTCCAGAATTTCATTCATTCATTCATCAACACACAAGGATTGAGGTGTGTTTCAGTGATCTATTGCTGTGTAACAAGCAAGACCCCAAAATGTATTGGCATAAAGTAACAATTTATTGTTTTCTGCTATTCTGTGGGTCGGCTGGGCAGTTTTTCTGCTGGTCTCACTAGTCACTCGTGCTGCTGTATTCAGCTGGTGGGTCAGCTGGGAGAGCTGGAATGACTGGGCTCCCTATCTATGTACGCTTTCTTCTGGGGCTGCCACCATTTTGTTGTTGTTATTGTTGTTTGAGACAGAGTCTTGCTCTGTCTCCCAGGCTGGAGAGCAGAGGTGCAGTCACGGCTCACTACAGCCTCCACCTCCTGGGCTCAAGCAATCTTCCCACGTCAGCCCTCCAAGTAGCTGGGAGTACAGGTAGGCATCACCACTCCTGGCTAATTTTTTAAATTTTTTGTAGCATCAGGGTCTTGATATGTTGCCCAGGCTGGTCTCGAACTTCTGGGCTCAAGTGATCCTCCCGCCTCAGCCTTCCAGTGTTGGAATTACAGGCATGAGCCACTGATCTGCCCGGGGCTCCTTCTGAGTGTCATGCAGCATTCCCAGGCAGCAAAAGCAGAAGTGAGCCAGGGCTGTCGATGCTCTGGAACTTGTGCAGCCTCTTTTGTGTCACATTCTATTGGTCAAGACCAGTCACAAGGTTAGTCCAGGTTTAGGAGAAACAAACTCTACCTCTTGCTGGGAGTGACTGCGAAATCGCATTACAAGCAGTGGAACTTACAGAATTTAAGGCCATGAAACATTTAACGTGACTGTGGACCAGGCCCTGGGGATACAGCCTGCCCTTCTGCAACCATGCTTCAGTGAGACAAGCAATGGTCAACACGTACAAAAGCTCAGAAAGTACTGTGGAAAACATCAGCTAGGGAGAGAGGGGGCTACTTGAGACAGGTCCCATAGACGTCTGAGCTGAGACCTGAGCACTGGAGCATGCCGGCCTGGGATGTCTCTGCCTCTGAAGTTTCCAAGACAATTGTCTTTGCATAAGCCCATGGCTGCCCTTGGGGGAGGCAGGCGAAGGGGTCCAGGGGATACCACTAATCCTTGCTGTGATAGCATCATTGTTGTAGAATGGAGTGGAAGCTGCCTTGGGGCCAGAGTATCTGTCCTCCAACGCTCATTTGCAGGCTGTCTGACACTGGCCATCTGGGTTTCTTCCCCTGACTCCCAAAGCCCAGGTCCAGTTCACTGCACTGTGAGGGTTCACAGGTTTATAATACAATAAACTCCAGAGGGAGGTCAGTGCTTCCTGGTGGCACCATGCACAGCCGCGACATTCAGTAAACAGAAGTTCACTGAACTGCAAGGTCACTGCTGCTGTGACAGGTGGGTCATATGGATGTGTGTATCTTGCTAGTGGCTGTGGTGAAACCCTGCTTCTAGCGGGTTATGTCTATGTGGAGAATAGACATAAACACACCTTCTCTCTCTCCCTCTCTGTCTTCCTTTCACCTCCCCTCTCCCTCCACCCCTTCCATTTCCTCTTCTCCCAGCATGTTCTTTCCATTCTTCCTCACCTCCTTCCCCTTCACCTCCTTCCTACACCATTCCTTTTTCCATCTCTTTCCTCTTTTCCTAACTTCTGTTCCTCTCATCTTTTTCCTTCTTTTCTGCTCTTCCTCTGACAGCTCCCCTTCCTACCTTCTCTCCTTTCACCCTTTCTACTACTTTTACCTTCTCTCATTTCCACCTCTTTCTTTTTCACTTCCCCTCTCCCTCCTGTCTTTCTCCTCACTTTTTCTTTTACCTTTGTGCCTCCCTCTCACCTCTTCCTACATCACCTCATCTCCTCCGTAACTACCTCACCTCCCTTTTTCTTTTCTTTTCTTTTTTTTTGGGACAGGGTCCCCTTCTGTGGCCCAGGCTGGAGTGCAGTGGTACCATCACAGATCACTGCGGCCTCAACCTCCGAGGCTCAAGTGATCCTCCCACCTCAGCCTCCCGAGTAGCTGGGACCACAAGCAGCGCCACCAGTCCCGGCTGTTTTACTTTTTATTTTGTAGGTAAAGGGTCTCCCTATGTTGCCCAGGCTGGTCTCGAACACCTGGGCTCAAGCGATGCTCCCGCCTTGGCCTCCAGAAGCGCTGGGATTAGAAGCGTGAGCCGCCGCGCCCGGCCTCCCCCACTGCCGCCTTCTCATCTCCTTTCTCCCCCCTGACGCCTCTTACTCCCGATCACCTCTCATTCATTCACCAGCTTCCAGTCCTCGCTCCCTCACCTCTTTTCTTTCCTACTCGCCTTCTCCTCTTACCCCTTTATCATTTCTCCTTGTCACCGTTCTCTTTTTTGCCAGTCCTCTCGTTCCCCTTCCTTTCCTCCTCCTCATCTCCTCTCTTACCAGGTCATCTCCATTCTCGTGCTCCCCTTCACCTCCTGTTACCCCGCACTTCTCTCCTCTCATCTCCATCACCACCTCTCCTCCCTTTCACCTTTCTTTAGCCCCCACGTCCCCTATACCCTTCGCCCATGCCCGCTCCCCTTCCCACCTTCTCTTCTTCCCTCCACACTCGCTTTCTGTCTCTTGCCCACCTGACTCCGCTCCGCCCCCAGCCGTAGGCTCCGCCCCGCTGGGGGTCACGGGGCCGACGGACGCTAGGCGGCCGTAGCGGCCTCGCCAGTCACGTGGTCACGTGACGCGCTCCAACATGGCGGCGCCGTGGGGCCGAGGTGTCGCTTCCTGACGGGGCGGCGGGGACTGACGCGGCCGGTGCCGGCCGGGACGCCGGGCCCGCAGCCTAGCTCGCCATCTCCCTCACGTCGCCCGCCCGCGGGGCTGTCAGCCCCCGCTGGGCCGGGGCCATGCAGGAGAGCCAGACCAAGAGCATGTTCGTGTCCCGGGCCCTGGAGAAGATCCTAGCCGACAAGGAGGTGAAGCGGCCCCAGCACTCCCAGCTGCGCAGGGCCTGCCAGGTGGCGCTCGGTGGGTGAGCCCCTCCCGCCCGGCCCCGCGCTGGCCTCAGCACGCCGGCCGTTGCCCTAGCCTCCTCGGCCTTGGCCCGGCCTCCTCGCCTCCGCTTTCCCCCCGATCCCGAATTCCACCCTCCTGGCCTCCTCCTCATTATACCCCTGGGGGAAGTGTTGCCCGGGCAGCTCGGGACTGGCCCAAGGTCACCTAGCAAGTTGGTGACAACCAGAGCTTGTTCCTCAGGGTTCCAGCTCAGGACTTTTGTCACGATTCCTTGTCGCCCTGTTTCCTGATTCCTCCCCTCACCGCCTCCAAGTCCTAGAAACAGCCCTTGCCCCAAGTTTTTTCGTTACCTGAGCTCTGCTAATTGGGGTTCCCCTAGGTGAACAGAGCATGTAGGAAGAGCCGTCCAATTGGTTTAGGGAAACCCCTGATTCTTGTTTTAGAAGTACCAGTTGGAGAATGTTTTCCTTTCGTTTGGGGAATCTCCCATAGCTCTTTCCCTCAAGGAAGGATTGTAGAGGGTGTTCTGGATCTCCCAGTCATTGTAGTGAGCAAGACATCTGCCTATTCCTAGCAGTCCACTAAAATACAAGGCCTTTAGAGCAAAGATACTTGTCTGACTTATTCATTGCTGTATTCCTGGCGCACAGTAGGTGCTCAATAAATATTTGCTGATTGAATGGACCCTCCGATTATGGAAAGAGAATTCTAACTCATAAAGGCTTGGTAATTGATACCAAAATCACTATCCTATCTTTCAGTTTTAATCGTTTACCAAATATTTATCGAGTGCCCACTGCATACCAGGTACTGAGAATTCAGTGGGGGAACAAGACGGACGTGGTCCTTACCCCTATGGAGCTTATACTCGAAAAGAGGAGACAAAATAATTAAATAAGACAATAGATGAGATGTTTTGGAATACTAATAAATACTGTTGTGAAAATAAAAGAGCAAGATGTAATAAAGAGGGCTTGAGGACTGCTTTCCATAGGGTGGTCAGGAAAGTAATCTTTTCCGAGAGGGTGACATTTGAGCTGAGTACTGAAAGGCAAGAACTAGCCACCATGTGGAGTTTCAGAAGAGAGTTCTTGGTGGGAGAATCCGTACATTTGACCAGAGCTGTCTTCAACTAATTCACTGCCCCAAGGGCTTTGGTTTGGAATCTATAAAGACCTGTTTTTCCTAACAAATTGAGCAAATGGAAAGTTTGATATTTAGTCACACAGTTTGAGATTGTTATCACCTTTCTCCCTTAAATTGCTACAAAGTATAGAGTAGTGTTCTTTTGGCATTTAGAAATAGGCTGGTGAACTTTGCACTTCCCTGGGAAGAAGGTCCCTTGCTTTCATCAGATTCTCAGAGGGGCCTAAATTCCCTCAGGGGCCAACTATTGATGCAGAAGTGGCAGTCTAGATAATCTGGAAACAGTTGCTAGTCCGTGAAATTCAGGATCAGTGGAAGGAATTTACTGAGATTTAGATTTTTGAAGCTTTTCTATTCCAATAACCAAGGCTAACTGTTGGGTATTGTTTTATCAGCAATGTGGGATAAGCACTGCAAAGCAGTTTGTTAGTTAGGCAAGAGCCTGGTATTTATAACTCCACGTTGAAATCCGCCTGGACTCTATCCTCTCAATATTGTTGTGGAGGTTTCAAAATAGTTATTTGGCAGAAAAGTTTTTATTTTCTCTTCAGAAAACTTCTTAACATAAAATTTTTACCAAAGTGTACGTCGCATTATTGGAAGCTACTTATAAAAATTTCACCTGGATCATAAAGGGCCGTTAATGCTGAGAATTTAGTAGATATTTTCAGATCGTATCTTTGTTCAGAAGTTCAGATTTTGCTGACACAAGTTGTGGAATGCATGTTTTCAGTTTTTAGTAGTGAATTGTAAGAAATGGCCTAGATAGGAAGTAATTTGACTACAGGTTATATGAATCACAAATTGGGGTTGTGCCAATGGCATAATAGGAACTATCATAAGGGAACCGATGCATAATGTTAAGTGACCATCTTTTTAAAGAGAATAATTGTGTGTCATTGCTGTTAAATAGAAATGACTGCTTTTACTTAGAGTAGAACACATAGCATAATGCCTGGTGCTGTTTCACTCTGCCTCTCAAGGCCCAGTCTTGTGCCCAGTAGTCCCATTTAAGAAGATAAATTTGGGGCCGGGTGCGGTGGCTCACGCCTGTAATCCCAGCACTTTAGGAGGCCGAGGCGGACAGATCACGAGGTCAGGAGATCGAAACCATCCTGGCTAACACAGTGAAACCCCGTCTCTACTAAAAATACAAGAAAAATTAGCTGGGCGTGGTGGCAGGCACCTGTAGTCCCAGCTCCTTGGGAGGCTGAGGCAGGAGAATGGCATGAACCCAGGAGGCGGAGCTTGCAGTGAGCCAAGATTGCGCCACTGCACTCCAGCCTGGGCGACAAAATGAGACTCCGTCTCAAAAAAAAAAAAGAAAGAGAAATTTGGAAAAATAGCTGAAACGAGCAAGTGTATAAGGAGCAGCTATGTGGTATTTTAGAGATTACCATGTGTAGATTGTTGTTAATTGTGATAAGAGGAACTGTAAATGACGGCTCAAAGTTGAAATGCTTGGATGATAAAGAGCATTTACAGGAAACAGCTTCTGTGATATGATTCCGCCAACTGTAGCATATTGGGGGAGGGGATCAGGGCTGCAGGGGCTGTATAGTGTAGATGTTAGCTAGGAGTGTATTCTTTGGGACTCTAGACTTCTGTGTTTAAACCTCCTGCCCTCTACTTGCTACCTTTGTGATCTTGGACAAGTTACTTAATCTTATACCTTCCTCATAGGATTATTGTAAAGATTAAGTTAATTGACATGTACAGAAAACTTGGCATGTAGTAGGTGCTCAGTAAATGCTTGCTGCTATTACTATTTGTTTTTTATTACTATTTTAAGCTGTGACAAACCACAGAAGCTGTAAGTACTCTGGTTTGATGTTCTTTACCTTGGTTCCTCGTTCAGGAATGACTTACTGCTTTATTTGGTTTGTAGATGCAATAAATAAGAATGTGATTACATGATTGAAAGGCTGTGTTGCAGTATTAACTTACTAAACTCAATGAAGACAGGGGTTGTCCATCGTAAAAATTGTGATAATCATGATGGAACAGATTTGGAGTAATCGCAATGATTCATCTGCACTATATACCAAAAGCATAGATAGGGACTGTCCAAGTAGGGGATAGTGTCCTTCCAACCTTTATCTGGAGAAATCAGAAGAGCCTATGAGAGTATTCATCGCCCCAAGGACACTGTTGCTCTTTACCTTGTTAATGAAACTTTGATATATATTAATAATCTTCAACCTTTCAGCCCTCTGTTGGAGAATATAATTACATTCTTAAACCTCCCTTTTATAATTGTCTTATTTAAGACTCTTCTTCTCCCATGATGTCTCTTTAAGTTATATTTCTGCTCTTAAACTATATGAAGTTTGGAGGCTTAATAGGATAATCTATTTTAAAATTCGATATGGAAAAATGTATCTATGACTGGGCACTGTGGCTCATGCCTATAATTCCAGCACTGAGCCCCAGAGAAGTTAAGTTGGCCAGGGTAACTCAGTAAGTGATGGAACCAGGGTATAAACACAGGCAATCTAGCTCCATAGTCCAAGATCTTAACTGTTAACTACCATGTTTTCTTGCTTCTCCGTATGAAAGTTCTTATGTATAAAATACTCATGGAATCTTTTAAACAATCAGTATACCGCAGTGGAGTTTCAGGAAAGAGACCGTATGTTCTATAGCTGAATTTTGAGATATATTTGAAAGCTTTGAGTCAAAAAGATAACAGCTCCTCAGGTTTTTACTGCACATATGCTCGGTTTACTTTAATTAGGGGCTAATGGAAAGAAAGAAATGAGAGTAAAGAGCTGATTTCACATAAGCTTCATTTGAGTTATTCAGTTTTTCTTTTCTTTCTTTCTTTTTCTTTTTTTTTCTTTTTTGAGACAGGATCTTGCTCTCTGGCCCAGGCTGGGGTGCAGTGGTGGGGTGTGATCTCAGCTCACTGCAACCTCTCCATCCCTGGCTCAGGTGATCCTCCCATTTCAGCCTCCCAAGTAGCTAGGACTACAGGGACGCACCACCCACCCGGCTAATTTTTCTGTTTTTAGTAGAGATGGGGTTTCTCTGTTGCCCAGGCTGGAGTTAATCAGTTTTTCTAATTGATGATATCTCTTCATCAGCAGTAAACTCCCTCTTATTAATTCCTTAGTTGTGACCTGTTATTAATTCTGGATTGTGATTCGTTTCTTTGGGCACAGCAGGCAATGGGAGACCAAGGCTAAGGAAGAGAGCAGCTTGCCTGTATCCACACAGCTGGGTGGGGAAACGTAGCTGCAGCACATGATGTAGCTTCACATAGATCATAACATCCATTCTTAGATTTGCCCCTCCATTTAATATATGGGATTTAGGATTCGGATGGGTCATTGGTGACCTTAACTTAAGTTGTTTTGGTGCTGTGATGGAGGTGAAAACCAGACTGGCATGGGTCGAGGCGTGGGAGGTGAGGAAACAGATGGTGAGCATAGACAGCTCTCCCAGAGTTTAGTTGTGTTGTAAAGAGAAGGAAGGAGTGGCTCCTGGGAGTTGTTTGTTTATTTAAAGGTAGAAAAGACTTTAACTTTAAATATTGTTAAGGGATCCAGTTAAGGAAGTATATTCCTAAAGCTTAGTTGTATATGGGTGTGTATAAAACATACAAATGGGCATTTATCATATGGACATCTGTGTGTTCAGAAAAATCATTCTCATCATGAGGATTACTGTGAAATTTGAAAAATAAAAAAAACATGGCCAGGCACGGTGGCTCACGCCTGTAATCCCAGCACTTTGGGAGGTCGAGGCGGGCGGATCACTTGAGGCCAGGAGTTCAAGACCAGCCTGAGCAAAATGGCGAAACCCCATCTCTACTAAAAATACAAAAATTAGCTGGGCATGGTGGTGCACACCTGTAATCCCAGCTACTTGGGAGGTTGAGGCAGGAAAATCGCTTGAACCTGGGAGGTGGAGGTTGCAGTGAGCCGAGATGGCGCCACTGCACTCCAGCCTGGGCAACAGAGCGAGACTCCGTCTCAAAAAAATAAAATAAAATAAATAAATAAATTGACATAACAAGTCTTTAAATTGAAATGAAGAAAAAAGCCTTTAATTTTAGCAAATTCTAGTGTTTTGATTACACATTTTGTTTACAAGTGCTGTGTATCATAAAAATTTTGAGAAATAACAGTACTCAGGACCCTGGAAGATTACTTTTTGTTGGAAACCACTATGGATTCTTCAGGAGGAGGTTATCTGTCTAGAAGCAGCGTCAAAAAACTGGTTTGTTGTTGATTATTTAAAAGCATTTATATGTAGGATTGGCAGAGAGTTGATTGAGAGTTTGAAACTTTGATTTGCTTATTGATAGTTCAGTGATCCCTTTTT
The DNA here is from genome assembly GCF_007565055.1 of Rhinopithecus roxellana. Lineage (NCBI taxonomy): Eukaryota > Metazoa > Chordata > Mammalia > Primates > Cercopithecidae > Rhinopithecus > Rhinopithecus roxellana. Next base: position 122,416,255 of record NC_044561.1, read on the forward strand.
GGGCTGCAGTTTTCCAGGGTGGTAAAGATAATAATAATACCTTCATCACAGAATTATTGCAAAGGTTAAATGAACTATTCATTAAGTAACTGGCACAGTACCTGGCACCTAATAGATGATCTGCTGAAATTCAGAGGCATTGGTGTCGCAATCTTTTTAAATTTAGTTTAGTTTAATTTTTTTGAGACAGAGTTTCGCTCTGTCGCCCAGGCTGGAGTGCAGTGGCGAGATCTTGGCTCACTGCAAGCTCCGCCTCCCGAGTTCACGCCATTCTCCTGCCTCAGCCTCCCGAGTAACTGGGACCACAGGCGCCCACCACAACACCCGGCTAATTTTTTGTATTTTTAGTAGAGACGGGGTTTCACCGTGTTAGCCAGGATGGTTTCCATCTCCTGACCTTGTGATCCGCCCGCCTCAGCCTCCCAAAGTGCTGGGATTACAGGCGTGAGCCACTGCGCCCACCCGGTGTTGCAATCTTTAAAAGAAAAGGAATTGAATGCTTGCCTTTCTCTGCTTCCCCTATTAGTTGGTTTATAGACCTTTTTGCAAGTCTCCAGCATGAGCGAAGCAGTGGTTGGATGGAATGAATTTAGAGCTGTATCCTGTACTTGTAAATCTCAGGGGAGAGTCTGCAAGCAGTGCTAGGGAAAACAGTAAGACCATTCTTCATGAAAAAGAGTGAACTTGTGAAAATGTGTACTTAATCAGCAAGAACATGGAGTGTCCTATATAAATAGCTCAGAGCTGTGTTTAGCTCTCACCAGTTTCACCAGGCTTAGGGGGCCTGCCAGGAAAATACTTGACTTTCTTTCCAGCAAGGTTATCCTAGAAAAAATAGTTTTGCATTTGCTGATTCATTTCTGAAATCTTCCAGTGGGAAGCTCGTTTCTGTTTAGTGTCTTGGGTGTAAATAAGCCTTCTGGCTTGATATTTTATTAGGTTTTATACTTTTGTGAGAACAGCCTTGTTGTGCTAGGACACAAAATTCTTAAGTTTTCCTTCCGTCCTAGGGAGTGGTCAGTGTATATTTGTTGTTCTGAATATAGTCCTTTTGCCTGTTGACTAAACCAGGCCCAACATTTATTCTGAAGATATTTATTTGGATTACACTCCTGATGTCATGATGTAGAGGGATCAAAACAAACAAGGACCCTGTTCTGAAGGAGTTTGCAGTTGAATGGGGGAGATGGGCATTGTTCAGAGGATATGCCCTCTAGGTCATAATGACAACCCGAGAAGTACTGAAGGAGAGATACCTGGTTCTGCAAGGGCAGTTAACAGAGGAGTGAGGGAAGACTTCCCTGAGGAAGTCTCACTCATCATTCATTGAGAATTAAGTAGTTGGGGGTGGGAGGCATTTCAGCAGAGGAAACAGCCTGAGTGAAGGCTCTGTGGCAGAGAGGAACACAGTTGTTGGGGAAACTGAAAGAGGCCAGTGTGTGGTTGGAACATTACTTGAGCAAAGAGAGTGGAGATGGAGTGAGAGATGTAGGCCAAGACCCCAACATGCAAGACCTGGAGGTCATGGCTAGGAGTTTGATTTTTTAGGTCAGAAGCAGTGAGATGACACGGAGGAGTTTTATTTTTATAATTAATTAATTAATTAATTTTTTGAGATGGAGTCTCGCTTTGTTGCCCAAGCTGGAGTGCAGTGGTGCGATCTTGGCTCACTGTAAGCTCTGCCTCCCGGGTTCACGCCATTCTCCTGCCTCAGCCTCCTGAGTAGCTGGGACTACAGGCGCCCGCCACACGCCCAGCTAATTTTTTATATTTTTAGTAGAGGATAGGGTTTCACCATGTTAACCAGGATGGTCTCCGTCTTCTGGCCTCGTGATTCGCCTGCGTCGGCCTCCCAAAGTGCTGGGATTACAGGTGTGAGCCACCATGCCCGGCCAACACTGAACAGTTTTAAACCAGAAAGCAGGTGTTAGGATGACCAGGTGTGTTATTTTGGAAAGATCATTTGGACCACTGTGTTCAGAACATCTTAGGGGAAGACCAGAGGGATTGCCAAGGAACCAATGAAGAGACCATCTTAGTCAATTTTGTGCTGCTGTAATAGAATGCTACTCACTGGGCGATTTATAAAGAACAGAAGTTTATTTGGCTCACAGTCCAAGAGCATGGCACTAGCATCTAGCTAGGGTCATCCTATGGCGGAAGGCGAGAGAGGAAATGGGGGTCGAACTCATCCTTTTATCAGAAGCCCACTCGTGCAGTAACATATTAGTCCATTCATGAGGGCAGAGCCCTTGTGACCTAATCACTTCTTAAAGGCTCCACTCTTATACCATCACAGTGGCAATTATTTTGCAGCAGAGTTTTAGTGGGGACATTCAAACCATTACAGGCAGTTACCATTGTTTAGTTGAGAGATACTGGTGGCCTGGACTAGTGGTGACAATAGAAATAGAGCAAAGAAAATGAATTTCCAACCTGGTTAGAAGATGAAGCCAACAAAACCTTGTGATGGAGCGAGTAAGAGCATGGGAAAGAGGATTGATAAGCTTGACTCCCCCATTGCTGACTCACTAAGCTGGGTGGATGCTGTCTCTTTTTAAGATGGGAATGAACTGATACATAGTATGTCAAGGGTGATAAATACTATGAGAAAAGACTGGAAAGATCCATCAGAGTAAAGTGAGAGAAAAAGCAGGTAAGGAGATACAGTGTATGGGCGACAAGGAGGTGGCAGTATTAGGTGGTGAGGAAGTCCCGTGAAGAGGACATCGGAGCAGGGATCTGAAGGAAGTGAGGTGGTGAGTCATGGAGATGTCTAGGGGGAGGGAGGGCATTCCCAGGAGCAGGAATAGCTCCTGCAAAGGCCCTGGGACAGAAATGTGCTTGGTGTGTTCGAGCAAGTAGGCCAGGGCCAGGGTGGTAGAAGGCGAGAGCAGAGGTATAGCAGGGGCCAGATCACGTAGAGGTTTGGAGGCCAAGATTTAGAGTTTTAATTTTACGCGGAGTGGGATGGAAAGCTACTGGAGCATTTTGAGCAAAGGAGCGATGTGATCTGAATTACATTTTGAGGGCATCCCTCTGGCTGCTGTTAAGAAAAGCTGTGGGTGGAAGGAAGGATAATTGCTGAAGCATTGAGACCAGTTACAAGACCCTTGTGATGGCCCAGGTGGGAGATAACGGTTGCTTGGTCTAGGGTGATGGTGGTGGCCTAGTGTGGTAAGAAGGGATCATCACTGTTCAATCAGGTTCTAGATATTATGTATAGTGTGAAGTTCCTGAGAAGGCAGATAGGGATGGGAGATGACAGAGGTGGAGGGGTTGGACACCCACTTCCTTATAGCAGGAGAGAGCAGAGAGCAGGCCAGAAGTAGGTCAGGTTGCAGGTTTGCTAACAGCAAGCTGAGGGAGTCTCCTTGTGCCCACTTCTAATTTCTGAGTGAAGTAGGAGGCCACTCCATTGGATATGAGTAAAGAGGATGGCAGCAGAACAGTGATGATCGGAAGGGGAGAGATGGGCCGTTGAGGGTGGAGAAATGTGCAGTAGCCATCGTGGAGAGTGAGAGGTGACCAAATTACTGGGCAGCATTTCAGGTTTCATTCGTGATGGGTAATTGGGGCTCTGTAGGCCTGCCAACCTGCCCTGTTGTCAGAGGTCTGCTTAGGCGGAGACAGGTGAAAAGGGAACACTAGTACAATCTAAGTTTGGGATTTTGCCACAAGTTAAGACTGAAGGTCAGAGAGCGTCCAGGCTGTTGATTGCGTGTCATCTGATAATAGCCCTGCTAATGAGATCTACCCTGGAAAATGAGGAAAAAGGAAAGCCAAGAGGTTGGCCATCTCAAGGTTTGACAGGCCAGAGACAGGTTCTACCGGGAGCAGTTGAGAGGGTCAGCTGGAAGGAGAGAAGAGGAAGGAGCTGGAAGTGCCCCAGTAATATATGGGGACAAGAGTCAGTGTGACCTGCCTCACCAGGCTGGCTTGGAGTGGAGGAGGACGTGGCAGGTGACTGGGAGCTGAAGGAATTGAGGGGCAGCATTGGTTTCTGTGGGGGGAAGCCTGCTACAGATAGATGTCTGAGGAGGGTTGAAGGGTTACTGTGGGATCTGGGGGCATTGGCCACTGATGGGATTGTTGGGGAGTGCTGGATTTGAGGTTGGTGGTGGTCATTGTTGGACTTGCCTTGGGAGTGGAAGAGAGAATGCAAACCGGTGTCAGAGGTGCTGATGAATGGAGGTGTGTGACCTGAGCGGTAACATCCAGAAAGGATTTCCCGCAAAGACAGCACAGCTTTTCAGCTGCAGCTGCCCCAGCCTGCTCCAGTCTCCCTCATTTCCAGCCTGGAAATTGTTGCTAATTGCCCCATTGGCAGTTGGGAAAGCAACACCTGTTAAGATGTGGCACAATAAAGTGGAGCAGGTATGCTGTGCCATATACGCCTCTTCCTGCACCGTCCTCCTCCTGTCATCGTTGAGTGGCTCAGGAGTGCAGGCCCTCCAACAGACTGCCTGGGCATGGATCCTGACTGCAGAGTAGCACTTCTGGCTATGATGTGGGCAGGTGGCTTAACCTCCCTGTGCTCAGACTCCTCACCTGTAAAACGGTTGTGGATGATTAAGAGTGTTCCTGCCTCCCTGGGTTGTGGTGAGGACTGAATGAGCACCTGCCACTAGGAGGCAATCAGTGAGTCAGCTATCATCATCATCATCATCATCATCATCATCATCATCATCATCATCATCATTAGGGTTCCACTCATTTTCCTTTTCCCTTGGCTTTGCTTGATCCCACGGATGGCACTAGAGATTTTGCTTTAATACTGACTTCTTTTAAAATAAGAGCAAGAGAACTGACATTTATTGACCACCTGCTGTGTGCCAGCTGCCGCCTTAGTCACCGCCAAGACTTCTCTCATTGGCGGTGTCGAGAGAATTATCTGCACTCTCAGTGCCTAGTTATGGTTTCTGGGGCATGTGGGGCCGGTTTTTTTTTAATCACTCCTATTTCAAGATTCAGGGAAGTTGGCTGGGCGTGGCAGCTCATGCCTATAATCTCAGCACTTTGGAAGGCCAAGGCGGGTGGGTCACCTGGGGTCAGGAGTTCAAGACCTGCCTGGCCAACATGGCAAAACCCTGTCTCTATTAAAAATATAAAAACTAACCGGGCATGGTGGCGCGTGCCTGTAGTCCCAACTATTTGGGAGGCTGAGGCACGAGAATCGCTTGAACCCAGGAGGTGGAGGTTGCAGTGAGCCAAGATGGCACCACTGCACTCCAGCCTGGGCGACAGAGTGAGACTTCGTTTCAAAAAAAAAAAAGATTCAGGGAAGTTTAATAACCCACCTGTGGCATCATTCAGCTAATAGATGGCCATGCCAGGACTTGAACGCAGCTCTGTCTCACACCTGTATCTTTTCTTTCTGCCACATCAGGCTGTGCCATGCTATCTGTGAGGCACCTGCCACACACAGTTTTTCCCTGTTCCTTTTTCTCCCTCCTTTTTTTTAAAAAATTATTTATTACACTTTTAAGTTCTAGGGTACGTGTACAGAACATGGAGGTTTGTTACGTATACACATGTGCCATGGTGGTTTGCTGCACCCATCAACCCATCATCTAGGTTTTCAGCCCAGCATGCATTTGGTATTTGTCCTAATGCTCTCCCTCCCCTCAACAGGCCCCAGTGTGTGATGTTCCCCTCCCTGTTTCCATGTGATCTCATTGTTCAACTCCCACTTATGAGTGAAAACATGCGGTGTTTGGTTTTGTGTTCCTATGTTAGTTTGCTGAGAATGATGGCTTCCAGCTTCATCCGTGTCTCTGCAAAGGACATGAACTCATTTTTTTATGGTTGCATAGTATTCCGTGGTGTATATGTGCCACATTTTCTTTATCCAGTCTGTCATTAATGGGCATTTGGGTTGGTTCCAAGTCTTTGCTATTGTGAATAGTGCTGCAGTAAACATACATGTGCATGTGTCTTTATAGTAGAATGATTTATAATCTTTTGGGTGTATACCCAGTAATGGGATGGCTGGGTCAAATGGTATTCCTGGTTCTAGATCCTTGAGGAATCACCACACTGTCTTCCACAATGGTTGAACTAATTTACACTCCCACCAACAGTGTAAAAGCGTTTCTATTTCTCCACATCCTCTCAGCATCTGTTGTTTCCTGACTTGTTAATGATCTCCATTCTAACTGGCCTGAGATGGTATCTCATTGTGGTTTTGATTTGCATTTCTCTCTTTTTTTTTTGAGACGGAGTTTCCCTCTTGTTGCTCAGGCTGGAGTGCATTGGCACGATCTCAGTTCACTGCACCCTCCGCCTCCAGGGTTCAAGTGATTCTCCTGCCTCAGCCTCCTGAGTAGCTGGGACTACAGGCATGCACCACCACGCCCAGCTAATTTTTTTGTATTTTTACCAGAGACGGTGTTTCTCCATGTTGGCCAGGCTGGTCTTGAACTCCTGACCTCAGGTGATCTGCCTGCCTCGGCCTCCCAAAGTGCTGGGATTGGAGGCATGAGCCACCACATCGGGCCTTGATTTCCATTTCTCTAATGACCAGAGATGATGAGCTTTTTTTCGTATGTTTTTTGGCCACATAAATGTCTTTTGAGAAGTGTCTGTTCATATCCTTTGCCCACTTTTTGATGGGATTGTTCCTCTTTTAATGGAAAAAAAAAAGATTGCATTATCCAAATATATCAAGAACCCAACTTTTAGGTTGGGCTATATGAGACTACTGCTATTTGAGCATTTCCAGCCTGGGTGAGAGGATAAGACTCTGTCTCCAAAACAAAAACAAAAACAAAAGGTGCCAGTGTGCTTCAGAATATGCCTTCTCTCCACCTGCACAGGCTCTGTCCTGCTCCAAGCCTCCATTGCTGCTAGCCTGGATTATTAGCAGTAACCTCCTGATTGGTTTCCCTGCTTCTGTCCTGGCTACCTTCCTCTTTATCCTCACAGCAGCCAGAGTGATCTGTCCGAGGAAAAGTTGAGTCAGGCCACCCTCTCCCAGCCCCTCCATGGGCTTCCTCCCATCCCTTACAAAGATACCGTTATCATCTGGGCCCCTACTGGGCCTAGTGGAGAAGTCTTTTCAAGAGTGTCTTTTTTCTTTCTCTCTCTCTCTCTCTTTTTTTTTTAAGATGGAATCGAAGTCTTTTTACCATGTTGCTCAGGTTGGTCTGAGCTCCTGAGCTTAAACTGATCTGTCCGCCTCAGTCTCTTAAAGTGCTGGGATTACAGGCATGAGCCACGGGGACTGGCCTCAAGGTTTTTTTTTCTTCAACAAAGAGTAGTTTAGAAAGCGCAACAATTCCTAATTCTTGTGGGAGTACTTAAGGGTAAATTTAGAAAACTAAAGAAAATCTGTGAACATAGGATTTGCAACTGAAGTTTCTTGGGTTTCTGCAGTTACTCTTCCAGGTAGCAACTCTTTCCTGGTCACAGGAGAGGGCTGCTCTCTTCGGTCCCTGTGCCCTGCACTGCTCCTGCTGCCAGTCCTGTCAGCCCTTGCTCATTCCTGTTCCAAAACCGGGTTTTACCTTTGCTGTGGTCATGCCAGGCTGGAAAAGGGGTTTGGGAGATTTCAGAAGGCTTGTAAACTAGCCTTCCCAGCTGGATGGGTTCACAGAGTAGTAAAACACCAGTGTTTTGAACCATGGTTGTAGCATTCATGGTTGGTATCAGTGCTACGAAAACCACACATTTAAACTCTTCTGCGTTTATAGTTTACAGAGTAATTCAATATGCTTATTTGAGAGTCAAGGTATCCAGGAGAACACAGACTCTGGAGCCTGATTTTCTGGGTTTAAGTCCTATCTCCAGTACTTAATAACTTGTAACCTCTGTGGATCTTGATTTTCATCTATAAAATTTATAATGGAGTTTGGCCTTGAACTTCAGTTCTCTGGCTCTTTAGTTCTTTGTTCTTTGGCTGGACCACATTTTGCTTATAGAAAACTTGATGTTTTGTCCTCATAGCACTGGTCACAGTCCTTAAAAGCCACTTTTATCCCCTGCAGGTACTTTTCTGCAGTCACTGAAGCACTTTCTCCTCGGCTCTTCTCCACCCCTTAAAGCAGAATTGGCGAGTGGTAACCTCAGAGCCAGGCAGCTTGCAAACCAGTCTTATTTCAGCCGTAATATTTTTTAAATGTATTTTTTTTGATACATGTAGCTGTACATATTTTTCAGGTGCATTGATAATTGGATGCTTTCATATAGTCAAATCAGGGTAACTGGGATATCTATCACTTTAAATATTCATTTTTTCTTTACATTAGGAACATTTGAATTGTTCTTTCCTAGCTATTTTGAAATGTACAGTTGGTTAATGTTAACTATAGTCATCATACTGATCAATCGAACACCAGATCTTATTTTTTCTATTTAATATAATTTTAAAACAATTGAAGGTGTTTGAATTGCAATCAGAGCTTTCACTTAAAATCTGGATTTCGACCTCTGGAAAAATCAGAACAATTAGCACCCGTGGGCTCAGGGACTCTAAAGATTCCAGTCAGCTGGAGCTGAGGAGCTGCCGCACCCCTTCCTGTACTGGGTGGAGAGGGGGTCCTGTCTTTCTTTGATCTTACACTCACCGTGTGTTTTCTTGACATTTCCCGCCTGGCCTCCATGGGCCTTTGTAGTTGGTGTAACTTTTGTGTTTGGTTTGTTTTGTGTTTTTTTTTTTTTTTTTTTTTTTTGAGACAGAGTCTTGCTCTGTCGCCCAGGCTGGAGTGCAGTGGCACCATCTTGGCTCACAGTAATTACTGCTTCCCGGGTTCAAGGGATTCTCCTGCCTCAGCCTCCTGAGTAGTGGGGATTACAGGTGTGTGGCACCACGCCCAGCTGATTTTTGTATTTTTAGTAGAGATGGGGTTTCACCATGTTGGTCAGGATGGTCTCAAACTTCTGACCTCGTGATCTGCCCGTCTCGGCCTCCCAAAATGCTGGGATTACAGATGTGAGCCACCGCGCCTGGCCTATAGTGGCGTTTCAAAACAGATTGTTTTAGAGCTCACAGGCCGGCACCAACTCTTGCGAATACCTCATTGCTTCAGATAGGTTTAGGACTTAAACTTGACTCTAACAAGGTAACAGTGATTGGAAGGAAAACTTGCATTTGAGTCTGGGCAGGAGCACCCAGCTGGCATGTCACAGAGTAACATATCTTGTCACCCAAGCAGAGCCTTAGCATTATAGATACAGGTTTCTAAAAGCTGATAGCGTGGCTGCCAGCCTCACGGGCTGGATCTCCCACAACTTCATGGGCCTCTGCTAGTGGAAGCTGGAGCATTTCCTTTGTGAATTCTTTTCCCTGAGGGGCAAGATCCATGCCACACGGCTCTCTGACCCTGTGTGTCACAACCCTTATGGTCCATGAGCAAAATGGTTGCTATTAGTTATTTAGGCATTTCTCTTCTGTTTTCTTATGTGTGTAATAAGATATACAAAGTCAGGCTTGAAGGTTAGATAGAAATTGCTACCTCCAGTGAGTCAGTTTACTTGGTTTTCACGTCTTCAAATTGAGTCTAGAATGGAGTTATCTAAGAAAAGGAAATTTGCAACCTTCAGTACTGTGTCCTGGGGTTGCTAGGATAACTAGTGCCATATCCACACTACTGGCTCTCTAGAGATTGTGTTAAGGAGGGTGGCCTTTTGGAGATGATCTGAATACATGGTATTGAGAGCAAACCTTCCCATGCCTGATTTGATAGTACGTGGGTTTGTGGGTCTAACATGTAGAAATACATTCAACTGAGTGGATGTGGGGGAATTCTGTGTATTTAGACAGGGTGTTTTGTTGTTTTAATGGCACAAAACCTTGTTTTCCTGGAAATAAGACTATCTCTGAGTTTGTGATTTCTGAAAAATGACGCTATTCCTGTAACCCTGCCAGTGTAGTTGTAACCTCTGTGGTTAAGATTTTAAAATTAATTTTAATTCAAAAAAATTACATGTGCCTTACTTAGCACAATGTGAAGGTACTTAATGCCATTCAACTGTAAACTTAAAAGATGGTTAAGATGGTAAATTGTAGGTTATGTATATTTTATTATAATTGTTTTTAGAAGTGCTGATTAAGAAGAAGTATATATGCTTATCATAGAAAATGTCGTAGTAGTAGGTTCCACTACTTAGACAACTTTCAGTATTTTATGCATTTCAATACTTTGTTATATCGGTTTCCGGTCTTCTATGCATATTTGCACACAGTTGAGAAATTGTGATATTACCATGATATTGTGTCAGCTAACTGTCACGAACATGCATTCTGCAGAACAGGAAACAGGTAAGAACATGGGCTGTAGAGCCAGAAACCCTCAGTTCAAATTCTGGCTCCCCAGTTCTTGATATGCAACAGTAGCCAAGTTACCTAACCCTGCTGTGCCTTGGTTTCCTCATCAGAATCATTGCTTCTCATCAAGAGCAGTTTTGCTCAGGAGACACTTGGCAATGTCTAGAGACATTTTTGGTTTTCAAGATGGCAGAGGGATCAGGGGTGCTTCTGGTATCCAGTGAGTGGAGGGCTCGGATGCTTCTAAACATCCTAGGGTGCACAGGGCAGCCTCGTAACAAAGAATTCTTCGTCCCCAAATGTCAGTGGTGCCAAGGCTGAGAAACCCTGCTCTAAATGAGATGGATATTATAATAGTATGGACCTCATAGGATCATTGTAAGGGCTAAATGAGCTAAAACACATACTCACAGTAATGCCTAGCCAGTCACTCCATGTAAGTGTTAGCTATTATTATTGCTCTTACAATTATTTCTTTCACTTCATATCAGCATTTTTGTATTTAAACATCTCATTAACAATCTTTTCAGTGGTCTCCAGATACCTTTTAGTAAAGTTTTCCTTTACATAAATGTTGCGTGTTCCTAATGTGTTTTTTCTTCCTTCCTTACCAGATGAAATTAAAGCAGAAATAGAAAAGCAGAGGTAAGCTATAGCACTACTTCCTTGCTGAGATACGGCGTGAAGGGAGTAGGTAGCAACTGGGGGAGCCCCTTTCTCTGCTTGTTTTCTCATATTTCTAATCCTCAGGGATGGCACACACTCTGCAAGCATGGTGCTAGGCACACAGCACAACTCTGTATATATTTGAACTGATGCTAGGTTCACAGGCTACTGCCTCAGTATTTGTATACTTGGAGGGAAGGATCAAGATTGAGGTAATGCTGTTGTATCTTTTCTTGACAGAAGAGGCAAAGCCCTTGTCTCTTGTATGGCATGCTTCCTTAGGCATGAGGACTCCGTGAGTGGCTCCTCCTGATCTTCATAGTAAGGAAGCCGGTTAGTCACATTTCAGAAGTATAGCTCTGGCATGGCTGCCACCAGGATTTAGTCCAGGATGTTGTTAATTCAGCATGCCAATCAGAGAACTTGCTCTCTGCATGTGGCACTTTCGTGCTGTTTTTCCTAATGTGTGTGTTCAACTTTTAATGTCTAGCCCCAGGATATTGTTTGCAGGCACTTTTAATTAAATGGTTGCAGGTGGAATGGGAAGTTAGAGGAAGGTGTAGAAAATTCATTTCTCCTCCCGACCCTCTCTTGCTTTTCTCCTAGGCTTGGCACTGCTGCACCACCAAAGGCAAACTTCATTGAAGCTGACAAGTATTTTCTTCCATTCGAGCTAGCTTGCCAGTCCAAGTCCCCACGGGTAGTCAGCACATCCCTCGACTGCTTGCAGGTACCATGTTTAAACTTCGTGTTGTCAAGGGGGTTCTCTCCAAGCCACAGTTGGTCCTTACACAGAACTATGCTGGGGACCGCCCTGGCACTCAGTGCTCTCAGAGGCGATACAGAAAGGAGCAGTTTGATGTATTCTTTTTGGAGATCTCATGAGGGAGGGAAAAGAGAAAGGTGTGAGCTCTTCAGCTAAAACCAGAATTGTTTCCCCGAGAAACAGCTTATTTGTTCATGTCTTGTGTATGTTTTTCTAAATGAAACTTTTAGCATTAATTGGAATATTTGACACACATGGGCACAAAAGGCATTTTTATACAGCCTCTGTCTTATTTTTTCCATTTTGTAGAGATGCAGTCTTGCTATGTTGCCCAGGCTGGTCTTAAACTTCTGGCCTCAAGCAGTCCTACCGCCTTGGCTTCCCAAAGTGCTGGGATTACAGGCATGAGCCACCGCACCTGGCTCAACCTCTTTTCTTTTATTTTCTTTTCCTCCCTTTCCCTTTCCCTTCCTTCCTTTTCCTTTCTTTTCGAGTTTTGCTCTTGTTGCCCAGGCTGGAGTGCAGTGGCGTGATCTCAGCTCACTGCAATGTCTGCCTCCCGGGTTCAAGGGATTATCCTGCCTCCGGGTTCAAGGGATTATCCTGCCTCAGCCTCCCGAGTAGCTGGGATTACATGCACCCGCCACCATGCCTGGCTAATGTTTTGTATTTTTAGTACAGATGGGGTTTCACCATTTCGGTCAAGTTGGTCTCAAAAGACTCTTTCTTAATGGCATTAAAATTCATATCAAATAGAAAGATAGAGACAGTCGAATCTGTTGTTTTTGGTAATTATGTGCTACAAAGTCACCTCCCATACTGAATTAGCAAACACTGAATCTTTGTTTCTAGAGGAACTACAGGGTTAGGTTCCTGCAAGCCTTTAGGCTTCATGTGGTTCTTTTTAAAGAGACTATCTAGTATCTATTGTCGATGCATTAACATTGAACTCAGGGGCCACAGTGCTATAATGCATGCCTGAACAAAGCTCATCTAACACACATAATTTCTCCATGAGGCACATCACTACCTTCTTGCTGTTAGGAACACTGGAAAGCATATCAGCACACACTTGGCGTCCATTGTAAATAGCAAAATCACCAACAAGAAGTACCAAAATGCAAAAAACACAGCACTAAATACACCACTTAAAAGATACTTGTTTGCCGTAGGAGAATGAAACAAGGAGGCATAGTGTTGCCTTGTTTGACCTCAGCTGGGAACATGAACATCAAGTGATTTCAAATTTTTTTCTGCTCTGTGCATGTCAACAAATGACCAAAAAAGCCCCAGAAGTATTGATTTGGGCTTAGAAATAGATTTTAGTGAGTAGGTGCATTTGCAAGGATTGCTGCAAATAATGAGAACTGACTGTATTTAGAGCCACAAGTAACTTTGTTGCAAATTACCTTTTACTGAAGAAGAAGCAAGGGTAGAGAAGTTAAGGTGACTTGTCCAGTAATATACAGGTAATACGAGAAACAGGACTATAACTTGGGTTTCTTAATTCCTGGCCCATCATTCTTGTACTTTTGCTCAAGACCTACTCCTTAGGTTTCTGATTACCCCAAGGAACATTTATTCTCTTTTTTGTTTATTTCGAGTCAGGGTCTCACTCTGTTGCCCAGGCTGTAGTGCAGTGCCTTGATCATAGCTCACTAGAGCCTCTAACTCCCGGGCTCAAACAATCCTCCTGCCTCAGCCTCCCAAGTAGTTGGGATTATAGACATGAACCACCACACCTGGCTCAAAGAACATTTATTCTTGACCTCAGTGGGCAGTCCACATCAGTGAATAAAGTTTAGTAAATTTAAAAAATATATTGAAGTGATCCACAGTTTGCCAGCACTTTCTAGAACAGGAATGGTGACCAGATTCTGTATTCTGATTGCTGTGTAGAAGAGGTGTCTGAAGGCTCATCCAGCTTTCTTGAGAAAGAGTGCTGTGATTGATTTTATCTACCAAGGCACAGGACTGCAAAGTGGCAGTGGGCATGCCATGTTTTTGGCATCTCTGGTCTAATATTTACTCTATTAATCTCTCTTCTTTGTTATGTGTACTTGAGAATTGATGAGAATTTCTTCACAGAAGCAACTCTTCCAAATGCAAAACCATTTTGTTATTTGATGTAATTCTGTACAGATTGTCCTATGTGAGACATACAGTGAGCCAAGAATTGTTAAATGGCAGGCTTCAGTCCTACTTCTATCCTAAAATATTTTTTGCTGTGAATGTGTTCTGAGGAAATTTGGCAGAAGTTGAATTTTAGTTCTCTCCCCATGTTAAGGTTTTCTTTTGAAGGGAGTGCTGATAATTAATGTAATTGACATTCTAAGAACAGTGGCTGACGTGCATTGAGCTCTTAGCCTGTAGTGGGCCCTGCATGCTTCATCCACTGTACTGTGTGTAGACCCCTTGGCAGCCCTCTGAGGTATTTAACTCTTGTCCTCATTTTAGAATCAAAGAAACTAAGGCTTAGGGAATGAAGTGACCAGCCTAGTCCAAGGTAGGCTGGAGTGCAGTGGCGCAATCGCAGCTCTGCAACGTCAAGCGATTCTCCACGGGCTCAAGTGATTCTCCCACCTCAGCCTCTCAAGTAGCTGGGACCACAGGCATGCACAACCACGCCCAGATAATTTTCTTTTTATATTTTTTGTAGAGACAGGGTTTCACCAAGTTGCCTAGGCTGGTCTCGAACTCCTGAGCTCAAGTGATCCTCCTGCCTAGGCCTCCCAAAGTTTGGGGATTACAGACATAAGCCACTGTGCCCAGCGGGTTTCTAGGACTTCTTGACTCTGTGTCTGTGTTCTTAACCAGGGGTCATCAGCTTTGGCCCATGAGCCAAATTTGGCCTACTGTCTGCTTCTGCAAATAAAGTTTTATTGGAACACAGCTGTCTTAATCTGCTTGGGTTGGTGTAACAGAATATCATAGACTGGATGTCTTCAACAACAGACATTTATTTGTTACAGTTTTAAAAGCTGGGCAGTATAAGATCAAGGTACTGGCTGATTTGGTTCCAGGTGAGGGTACCCTCTTTCTGGCTGCAGACAGCTGTGTTCTCTTGTGTCATGGAGACAGAGCTAGGTCTCTGGTTTCTTCTTACAGGGCACTAATCCTGTCATAAGGGCCCTACCCTCATGACTGCATCTAAGCCTGATTATTTCCCAAAGGCCCAATCTCCTAATACCATCACATTGCAGGGTTAAGGCTTCAACATATGAACTTTAGGGGGACACAAACTCTCAGTCCATAGCAACAGCTGTGCCTATTCGTTTATTATCTGTGGCTGCCTTCCTGCTACTGTGACCTAGCGGAGTAGCTGTAATGGAGACCAAATGACCCGCAGAGCCTAAACATTTTGTATGTGGCCCTTTATGGAAAAAGGTTGCTGCTCTTAACTGGCCCCTGCTCTTAACTGTAACTGTGTGGTTCTGGTCTGTTTAATAATAGAAATTGTTTGTTTCTGGGACTCCTTGTATCTGTGTATGATTTCAAATGGAAACACTGACACCCTGCCTTATTTCAGCCCACTGCGAATCTTTAGTCTTATGGGGTATGGTTGGTTATCTCTCTTTTTAGTATGGAAGTTCTGGTTGTGTGCAGTGGCTCACACCTGTAATCCCAGCACTTTGAGGCAAGAGGATCACTTGAGGCCAGGTATTTGAGAAGAGCCTGTGCGACATAGTGAGACCCCACCTCTACAAAGTAAAGTAAAAATAAAAAGTTAATTGGGCTGCGTGGTGCACACCTTTAGTCCTCGTTACTCAGAAGGCAGAGGCAGGAGAATTGCTTGGGCCCAGGAGGTTGAGGCTACAGTGAACCATGATGGTAACACCTAACTCCAGCCTGAGTGACAAAGCAGGACCCTGTCTCTTAAAAAAAAAAAGAAAAGAAAAAAATACACACAGACAGGAATGGAAGTTCTCTGAGATGTAATAGGTATACTAGAATTTCTTTGTTTAGTATACAAAATGAATCATCCTTTTTATGACATGAGAAAGTGACTCGGTGCTCCCTGGGCTATTGAATGGAAAAAATGTGCTTCCCCTTGGTGGCTGCCCTTGCCAAGCCTGTTTGACTGGCTTTTCCCAGTGTGGGTAAGGTAACCTCTGTCTTGGAAGTGGAAGGGCAGTATCTGGGGGTAAAGTTTGGTTTGGGCAGAATTGAAACCAGCTGCAGATACATCCGTGCTGTGCCCTGCCATTCTTTGAGCTTGGCGCAGCAGTAGGAGTGGCAAAGGTGCTTTTGGGATTGATTTGCCATAAATACAGTTAGCCCAGGCTGCCTCTCCACTGGGAGAAGCCTGGAGACTTCCCCTGTGTCTTGCTTCTACCAAGTGATAAAGATTCTCTCTTCCCTTCCTCCAACATTTGGTCTGCTACACACTTCCCCACAGTCAGGGCTAAGTGTAAGGAGGGTTAAGGTCAGTCATGTCTAAGCTAGTAAGTGGTCTCCAAGTTTTTCTGGTAATATATCAGTTATATATATATATATTTTTGTTTTTGAGAGAGGGTCTCAGGTTTCATTCTGTCAGGCTGGAGTGCAGTGGCATGATCAGGCACACTGTAAGCCCTACTTCCCCAGGCTCAGGTGATCCTCCCACCTCAACTTCCCAGGTAGCTGGGACCACGTGCTCATTTTTCTATTTTTTGTAAAGGCAAGGTTTTGCCATGTTGTCCAGACTGGTCCTGAACTCTTGAGCTTAAGCCTACCTCGGCTTCCCAAGGTGTTAGGATTACAGGCGTGAGCCACTGTGCCCAGTCAGTTTTCTTTTTTTTTTTTAGAGACAGGGTCTCACTCTGTTGCCCAGACTAGAGTGCAGTGGCTTGATCATAGGTCACTGCAACCTCAAATTCCTGGACTCATGCAGTCCTCCCACCTCAGCCTCTTGAGTAGCTGGGACTACAGGTATGTGCCACCACAGCTAGCTAGTTACTTTTTTTACTTTCTGTAGAGACCTGGGTCTCACTTTGTCGTCCAGGCTGGTCTTGAACTCCTGGCCTCAAGTGAATAATAAAACCATTTTTGAGGATATCCTCCCAATATATTAATATTTCTTTAATTTAAAATTATAGGTTAGGGCCGGGTGCGGTAGCTCACTCCTGTAATCCCAGCACTTTGGAAGGCCGAGACGGGTGGATTGCCTGAGCTCAGGAGTTCAGGACCAGCCTGGGCAACATGATGAGACCCTGTCTCTGCTAAAAATACAAAAAATTAGCTGGGTGTGGTAGCATGCACCTATAATCCCAGCTACTTGGGAGGCTGAGGCAGGAGAATCACTTGAACCCAGGAGGTGGAGGTTGCAGTGAGCCAGGATTGTGCCACTGCACTCTGCCTCCAAAAAATAAAATAAAGTTATGGGTTGGGCATGATGGTTCACACCTATAATCCCAGTGCTTTGGGAGGCCAAGGTGGAAGGATTGCTTGAGCCCAGGAGTTCGAGACCAGCTTGAACAACATAGGGAGACCTCATTTCTACAAAAAGACTCTTTATTTACACATGTTACCGTTATTAAAGTATATATATGGCCAGGCGCAGTAGTTCACGCCTCTAATCCCAGCACTTTGGGAGGCTGAGGCAGGCGAATTGCCTGAGCAATTTAAGACCAGCTTAAGACCAGCCTGGGCAACATGGGGAAACCCCGCCTCTACTAAAAATACAAAAAATTAGCCAGGCATAGTGGCCTGCGCCTGTGGTTCCAACTACTCAGGAGGCTGAGGTGGGAGGATCACTTGAGCCTGGGAGGCAGAGGTTGCGGTGAGCAGAGATCATGCCACTGCATTCCAGCCTGGGTGACAGAATGAGACCCCATCTCAAAATAAATAAGTAAATAAAGTACATATATTGTAAAGCATGCAAAAATATATCTTTGCAAAGGACAATTAGAAAAATATAAATACAATTCTAACATTTTCTTTTTACATCCCAATGAAGGCTATAGGAAACCATTAATCTAAGCTGCCCTGTTTATACCACAAACATTATCTTTTAGCTCTGATTTTCAGAAAACTTTAGATTTTTTAAATGCACATCGAAAAATCAATTTTTAATTATATAAGTTGTACATGACTACATTCTCTGTTAAAAAGTTTTTAGGGCCGGGCGCGGTGGCTCAAGCCTGTAATCCCAGCACTTTGGGAGGCCGAGACGGGCGAATCACGAGGTCAGGAGATCGAGACCATCCTGGCTAACACGGTGAAACCCCGTCTCTACTAAAAATACAAAAACTAGCTGGGCGAGGTGGCGGGCGCCTGTAGTCCCAACTACTCGGGAGGCTGAGGCAGGAGAATGGCGTAAACCCGGGAGGCGGAGCTTGCAGTGAGCTGAGATCTGGCCACTGCACTCCAGTCCGGGCGACAGAGCGAGACTCCGCCTCAAAAAAAAAAAAAAAAATTTTTAGAACTTTACAGATAAAATGAAGTTCCTTGGGCCACCAGCCCCAAACCCAATTGCCTGTTTAAGTGTATAATTTTCTCTTCTCTTCTCTCTCTCTTTTTTTTTTTTTTTAAATAAATGATATCACTTTTACAAGTTTCTCTGCAGCTTTTTACATTCAACACTGTTATTAGGCTCTAGCTATATTGCTCCATGTGGATCTAGTGCATTTCTTTTGACTGGCATATGGTGTGTCGTGCCACCATTTCATCTATCGCTCCCATGTACGGAGGCATTCACACACAGGGTTACAGTGAACATCTCTGTGCAAGCCTCCTTGGAGACATGCCTCAGTTTCTGTGGTCAGAGGTGACTCTTTGGATTCCTGTCACTGAGGCAAAATAAATAGAACCAACTTCAGAAGAGACCAGTGAGGTAGAAAATTTAATTTGTACCAAATATATTCATTCATGTGAGTGGGATAACTTGTAATATAGCTTACTTACTCCCACCTCTATTTATTACTAACTATGTCCTATTCTGTACCAACAAACCAACCACATGGCATTTTCCTTCATGCAGTGAGTCCTATAAAGGCCTGTTATAGTGGTTTATATTGTCATCATCTTCCCCTCCATGGCAGAATGTGCCTGTATAAGCCCTGATTCATGTGTCAGTGGGCCAGCTGCCCAGAGGCCTCCCTCCCTGTCCCTCTTCCCACTGCTCATGGCGTTAGCAAGGAACAAGGTGGGGACATCTACCTGGGGGACAGTGGGAGATGGGGGCAGTATCTATAAGTCACACATGGCCCTACAGGTCCCAGTCAGAACTTTGAGCTTTGGTGTGCCTCCCTGGAGAATGTAGACTCTATGAGAAAAATAATTACATTTGTCTTACTGCTGTATCCCCAGTGCCCAGAACAGGGTCTGTCACAGAGAAGGATGAGAAAGCAGAACCAGAGATCCACAGGATACAGGAACTCTTCTTTCTCCTGGCCTTATCTCACTGCGCAGATGAGGGGGGAAGCCATACTTAAAACTCTTTCTGATTTGAAGGGTAATGTGCCCCTTAAGAAGTCTATAGAGGGGAGGATACTTTCTGTCCTTTTCATACTTTAGTTAAAGTACAAAAGTAGTAATCCATGTCCAGCTTGCTTTGTGGCATCAGTATTGGAGCCCACTTTTCAGCATTCACATTTGAGGAGTTCCTAGACCACCCCACTTGCAGTCCAGTGCACAAAACAGACTTGAGTCTGTTAGATGTAAGAACAAGCAATGTCAAAACCAGAGCTCAATTTCCAGGTAGACAGCCCTGCCCTCCTAGGAAGCCTGCACCAGCAGCAGCAATGTGAGGGGTGAGGTAAAGGGCATCTGGACTTGCCCTTCACAGGCCACACCCTCCACCTGGAGATTTGGGGGTTGGACTTGAGCAGCAGAGTGTGCACAGGCCTCTCTCCTGCTCCTTCAGTCGCTCCATCCAGTAGTATTGCATTTCTACTCTCAGCCACTCTCTCAATCCATTTTTCTTTCTGCTTATTGAGTGGTGACACTTCACTAGCTAAGGAAGGGGAAAAGCCCTTGAGAAACAGTGTCAGACCTCTGCAGAGTGGCCAGTCTTCCTCTCACAGTGGTGGCTGCTCTATAGATAACCTCAGGACCCTGAGTCCCCCTGGTATGGGCAGAAGCATGTGACCAGCTAGAAGCCAAAAGGAGAAGGAACAGAACAGCAATTGTAGGAGTCTTCACCAAGTCACTGGAGGCAGAGAATGCCTTAGAGTTCACATGTATACGTGCCAGATGAGTGATTCTTTTATCTAATCAACCATCAATATAACCTGGATAGCTTGGAGAAAAACACTGATCTCTGGGCTCCACCTGGAAGTTCTGCTTCAGTAGGTCTGGGTTGGAGTCCAGGAACCTGTGTTTTTATTGAGCTCCCTCAGGTGATTTTGTTTCTTAGCCAGACTTAGAAATCATCCTCCTGCTGACCTTTGAGGTTCCTTCCAGCTCTGTCTTCCATGCTGACATCCCAGTTGTGGGTGAGGTGGCACAGACCGATCTGTAACCTCTCAGAGAGGGCAGGTTCCAAGCAGCTGCTCGTGGGTGACACACACTACTATTGATGTAGGTGTGAAATGCAGTTATTTTTATGCAGATGAAGTTTTTACTTTAATTTTTGGAATAGAAAATACACTGACACGATTCAACATTGAAAAAAATGAAAAGATGTACTACAGAGTGTCTTAGTCCCACCCCAGGTCACAGCTACTTTGTTCTCCTCCCTCAAGCAATTATGTTATTAGTTTCTTAGGTATCTTTCCATTGAAAGAAGGTACATATTCACATATATATATATATATATATATATAAACAGCTTTTTGAGATAAAATTAACATACATACAATTCATCCATTTAAAGTGTAATTCAAGCCAGGCACAGTGGCTCACATCTGTAATCCCAACACTTTGAGATTACAGGCAGGAGGATCGCTTGACCCCAAGAGTTCAGGACCAATCTGAGCAACACAGGAAGACCCCGTCTCTACAAAGAATAAAGAAAAATTAGACTAGCTTGGTGGCATGTGCCTGTGGTCCCAGCTACTCAAGAGGCTGAGGTAGGAGGATTGCTTGAGCCTGGGAGGTGGAGGCTTCAGTGAGCCATGGCCGTACCACTTCACTCCAGCCTAGGTGACAGAGTGAGACCCTGTCTCAAAAAAAAAAAAAAAAAAAATATATATATATATATATATATAATATATATACACACACACACGCAATTTCATGGTTTTTACTTTATTGATAGAGTTGTGCAACCATTACCACAACCTAACTTTAGACCATTTTTATATTATCATTGACAATCACTCCCTATGTCTCCCTACGCCGCCTCCCTAACTCTAGACAACCACTAATCTTCTCTCTGTCTTGAGTATGTATAGCTTTTAATTCCTCAGGTTTGTAGAGATGGTTGCATACTGGGGAGCACTCTATATCTTGCATTTTTTCATCGGACACTGTGTCACCATTGCAGGTATCTTTTGCTGTCAGGTGACAGGACGAGGGTTGTGGTCACGGAGCAGAGGACTCTGTAGGAACTGGAAGTGCCTCTCTTTTGCTATTGTGGGCTGCCACGGAAGGCCTCAGTCCTGGCCAAGCAGAAATTTATAATCTCTGTTCTTTCTCTCTTTAGAAACTCATCGCATATGGGCACATCACTGGCAACGCCCCCGACAGTGGAGCCCCTGGGAAGCGGCTGATCGACAGAATTGTTGAAACCATTTGCAATTGTTTTCAGGGCCCTCAGACCGATGAAGGGGTTCAGTTACAA
The DNA here is from genome assembly GCF_007565055.1 of Rhinopithecus roxellana. Taxonomy (NCBI): domain Eukaryota; kingdom Metazoa; phylum Chordata; class Mammalia; order Primates; family Cercopithecidae; genus Rhinopithecus; species Rhinopithecus roxellana. The sequence goes on from NC_044561.1 coordinate 122,437,660, forward strand.
ATAATTAAGGTATACCTGTTTGTTTGCCTGTCTGGTTTTTAAATTAGAAAGCAAGTCCCTGTGGGAATCTGGGTTTCTAATTTACCATGTATTGTCTCAGGTGGTGCTGAGGTGGAACAGAAAGATTTAAGCATCACTTAGATCTTTTGTTAGGTGTCAGAATTTATTAGCATGGACTGAGACAAGAAAAATGGAACCAGGTGTGTTTTCAAAGTAAACCTTTCAGCCAATAACAATGTAAATTGCTTGTGAACTAAATCGTCTTGAAATCCTCTGGTTAACCCTGGATTCCCAGTCTGGGTTTCTCAGTGGGTCTTTGTTGATATTCTTATCTCTGACTTGCCTCTGTCCTATTTCCCTGTTCGATTTCTGCTGCCAAGAATGGTTTGGCACCGATAGTACCATCTGCTTGTCTGAGAAAAGGATCAGGACGGATGTAGCCAAGGATCCAAATCTTAAGTCCTGAAAGTATTAGGATTATGAGGGGAGGGCTCCAGGCTTTCTTAAAGCCTCTTGAAAACCCACCAGGGAATTGGGAAACTAACCACCATCGAAACATGTATTTTCTGATTAATCTGGGTGAGATCACTTTGGAGTGTTATATGTCCTGAGATAATTGTCATATTATTCATTGTAGGTTTTTCAATCAGTATTAAATAAAATTCAGAAGTTTGGCTTTTTTTTTTTTTTTTTTTTTTTTTTTTTTGAGGCAGTCTTGCTCTGTCGCCCAGGCCAGGGTGCAGTGGTGCAATCTCGGCTCACTGCAGACTCCACCTCACAGGTTCAAGCAGTTCTTGTTCCTCATCCTCCTGAGTAGCTGGGACTACAGGCATGTGCCACCACTCCTGGATTATTTTTATATTTTTAATAGAGATGGGGTTTCACCATGTTGGCCAGGCTGGTCTTGAACTCCTGACCTCAAGTGAACCACCCTGCCTGGCTAGAAGTTTGGATTTTGAAAAAGTGAGCCAGTGGAAAGTCTGCTTCAACACAATTTAATCGTTTCAAGTGATTTGGATTTCATAGAATTGTTCGCTGTTTTTCACCTAACAGCCATAGGAGTTGGCTCTTGATAATAATCATCTAGTTTAATTTGCAGAGCCATCTTACAATTTATTTTAAAAAACACACACATACACACAAAAGAAAAACAAAACCAGACCCTCTAGAAAAGTGTGGCCATAGGAGGGCAGGAAGGTGATGTGCGTTCCTGATGGTGAAGGTCGCGGGTTTCTGTTTTAGGCTCTTCTGACCGCAGTGACTTCCCCACACATTGAAATTCATGAGGGTACTATCCTGCAGACAGTGAGGACATGTTACAATATCTATTTGGCCAGCAAAAATCTCATCAATCAAACCACTGCCAAGGCTACCCTTACTCAGATGCTCAACGTCATTTTCACCCGCATGGAAAATCAAGTGGTGAGTGACAGCACTTAAGTGCTAGGGGCAAGACATCATTGCTCTCTGAACTGTCATGTGTGACCTCGGTGCCTGTGAAGATTTGCTAGCATTTTAAAGTTACCTCTTCTGCCTGTGGATTCTCTGTACTGTGCTTTTGTTCTTGCTTTAAAAATCAGAGAAACTAATGGGTTTTGAAATTTGTGTTCAGAATTTGTTTGGAGATTGTCAAAGGAATTTATTTCCTTTTAAATATGTTATCCTTGTGGCTGGACTTCTTTCTCTTTTTTTTTTTTTGGCGGGGGGAGAGGGTCTTGTTCTGTTGCCCAAGCTGGAGTGCACTGGCATGATCATGGCTCACTGCAGGCTTGACCTTCCCAGCTCAAGTAATCTTCCCACCTCAACCTCCCAAGTAGCTGGGACTACAGGCATGTCCCACCACACCCAGCTAATTTTTTAATTTTCTGTAGGGACAGAGTTTCACCATGTTGCCCAGGCTGGTCTCGAACTCCTGGACTCAAGAATTCCTGCTGCCTCAGCCTTCCAAAGTGCTGAAATTATAGGTGTTAACCCCCGTGCCCAGCCCAGGAAATTTTTTAAGTAATAGGCTGGCATAATTTTTCTTCCTTACCAAAATGCTGAGACTATTTAGATTGTATCCCTCTTTTGTTGCCTTTTAGTTGCAGGAGGCCAGAGAACTGGAAAAACCAATCCAGTCAAAACCCCAGTCCCCTGTGATCCAAGCTGCAGCAGTATCCCCAAAGTTCGTTCGTTTGAAGCACAGTCAGGCACAAAGCAAACCAACAACTCCCGAAAAAACAGATTTAACCAACGGTGAACATGCCAGGAGTGATTCTGGGAAAGTAAGCACAGAAAATGGAGACGCGCCCAGCGAAAGAGGCTCATCACTGTCAGGTACGGGCTGATACGGTATGGCTCTTTTTCCAAGTGTGAGAGGGAATCAGCCTGTGTGAGGGGCGGAGGAAGCATGTGTCATAACATCTGTGGGAAACCTCTGATAACAGCTTGTCTCTTTCTGGGCCTTTCCCTTTGCTTTTCTCTTAGGGAACACAACCAGCGAGGTATGATGTCGAGTGTCCCGTTGTCAGCTGTGCTGTTTTCTCTAACTAGTACTGGAATGTATCTAGCTGCTACTTCTTCATTTCAGCCTCAGTGCAGCAGGTTCAGGTTGGGACACTTACCTTTCAGTAGTTAATTGATTGGGTGATTAGTTACTCAGTGTCCACAGGAGGACAAGGGCTTTGATTCTCATGTCTACACTGGATCTCCATGCCTTGCTGAGTGCCTGGCAGTAGCCACTCATAGATATCCATGGAAGGAGCCAGAAGGTAGCAGGTGGATGGACGGATATACATGCTCAGATAGCTTTGTTTTCTTCTTCTGGTGACCATGTACATCACTTGTTTTTGTTGGGTTTTTAAGTGAGAGGCTAACCGACCCCTGATGATATTCTTAAAGTAAATGAAATACTGGATTGAGTTGTTATGATACTTCTAACTGTTCATATCTCTCTCTGGGCAGTTTGTAGGAACCAGATCTGAAATTGGTATTTTTTCAGGAATTTCCTTCCCCAAGTGATTCTGTCAAATGCTTCTTCACTCAAGCAGGTTGTTCTTTTTTTTTTTTTTTTTTTTTTTTGAGACGGAGTCTCGCTCTTTCACCCAGGCTGGACTGCAGTGGCCAGATCTCAGCTCACTGCAAGCTCCGCCTGCCGGGTTTCTTACGCCATTCTCCTGCCTCAGCTTCTCGAGTAGCTGGTACTACAGGCGGCTGCCACCTCGCCTGGCTAGTTTTTTGTATTTTTTAGTAGAGACGGGGTTTCACCATGTTAGCCAGGATGGTCTCAATCTCCTGACCTTGTGATCTGCCTGTCTCGGCCTCCCAAAGTGCTGGGATTACAGGCTTGAGCCACCGCGCCCGGCCTCAAGCAGGTTGTTCTATACAAAATATCTGACCTGTCTTCATAACTGATCTAATTTCTTCTTCAGCCACATTGCTGATAATGATTTCTGTTGGTAGTATGTTCCCTACTGGAGTGCACATATTTGAGCAGGTTTTATTCCTTTATAATTTAACAGACTGCTTGATGTACATGAGAACAGACCAAGTGTTGTTGCTGGAATGTTGTTCGGTATTCGTTTACTCAAGGAAAGCACCAAAGAAAAAATTGCCACCAAGAATGGTGTTTGTCTCAGGGTGAGCACGGAGTTGCCGTCTACTTACTCCTGCTGTCGAGAGTCCCAAGGAAGGTGCTCAGAATCCCCTGGCCCACCCTCTGTATCTGTTGTCATCTTTGCCTTTGTAACTCTCTAGGGAAAGGACCAGGTTTTTACTGTAACCCTTATTAAGGTGTAATCAGTCAATAAATGTTAATATTTAAATGCACTGTAATAAGCATAGCTGTGCAGATATAAAACCAAGTCTCTCTGAGCTGCATAAAAGTGCTTCCACTTTAGCCCATTTTCTGTACAGCAGCCAAAGTGATCTCTTAAAAGCGTGAATTAGAACATGACCCCTGCTTAAACCCCTTTGGTAATTCCCCATCCTGTGTCATTCTGACTGAAATCTATGCCCGTCCTCATAGCTTATACCTCTCTCTCTTTTTTGCTACACAATTAACAGGTGCCCTTTCTGGTTATTGAAAGGCTGTCCTTGTTTCTGCCTGAGTGCCTTTGCACTTACTGTCCCTTCCCTGCCTCTGAACCCCCTGTATCTTCAGGTCTCTCAGTTCAGACTGAGAGAGGCTTCCCTGATCAACTTCTGTAGCTCCTCAACATATCTGTCCCTTTATCTTTTATTTTTCCATAGTACTTACAATAGTTGAAATTACTGAAGGGTTCTGTTCACTTGTTCCTGGACTGAAGCCTAGGCTGCCCTGCTCACCACCATATTCCCAACACCTAGAATGGTGCCTGGCACACGCAGCAGACATTGAGCAAATACATTTTTTGAATGAATGGGGAGAAAACGTTATTGCTAGAATACAGTTTTGCAGAAACACAGTAACTTGAAGTTCTGTTCTAACAAAGAGAAAATAATTTGCATTTAGCATGTTGCTGTGGATTTTGTGGCCAGTACTTGGTGCATCCTATGAGATTTTTACAGGAACGTGGGAATCAGATTGCCTGGGAGAAGCAAACCCCAGACCTGCAAATAGTGGGTCAGAATGGAGGTGTGCTGTTACTTTTAAAAAGAGCAAGTGGACTGGGCGCCATGTCACACACCTGTATTCCCAGTTACTTGGGAGGTTGAGGCAAGAGGATCACTTGAGGTCAGGAGTTTGAGGCTGCAGTGTGTCTGTGAATAGCCTTCTGTGCTCCAGCCTGGGCAACAAAGCAAGACCCTGTCTCTAATAAACACCCCATCTCTAAATCAGTCAATCAATCTTAAAGGAGCAAATGACTTCCAGTTCTCAGGACTAGGCTCTAAAGAAAAACAGGTCCTTCAGAAGAGGGAGTCGAACAAGGCAGACAAGAGAGACAAGTACCCGGGGTTGGAGTCCAGGCCTCAAGTACCAGTGAAAGGCCTGAGCTCTAGTGCCTCTGTGGCTATTATTTTTACATATTACTAAAGTGCGCGGATGTTGGACACAACCATGGGGCTCTCCCACAGACTGTCCTGTAGTAATCACCATCACATAGCTAACCGTAATGGACACTCACTGTACTGCTGACTCGGCATTCAACATAATGTTTTCCAATTTAATTAACTGGGAACCCCCCCACAGCCTTCCTGGGATAATTTGTCTCCCATGTTATTTGTGTAGATGAAGATAATTCACCAGTAGACCTGAACATCTGTGGTGGCTCATGCCTCCAATCCCAGCACTTTGTGAGGCCAAGGCAGGCGGATTACTTGAGGCCAGGAGTTAAAGTTTGTTTTTAGGATTCTGACTTTTAGCTCCCAACATCAAACATCAGTGTGTGTACATTTTTACAGATACTATGTAGAATTACCTATGTGTTTGTGGATTTCTTAGCTCACCTTTTGCATTTTTTTTTTTTTTTTAAGACGGAGTCTTGCTCTGCCACCCAGGCTGGAGTGCAGTGGCCGGATCTCAGCTCACTGCAAGCTCCGCCTCCCGGGTTTACGCCATTCTCCTGCCTCAGCCTCCCGAGTAGCTGGGACTACAGGCGCCCGCCTCGTCGCCCGGCTAGTTTTTTTTTTTTTTTTTGTATTTTTAAGTAGAGACAGGGTTTCACCGTATTAGCCAGGATGATCTCGATCTCCTGACCTCGTGATCCACCCGTCTCGGCCTCCCAAAGTGCTGGGATTACAGGCTTGAGCCACCGCACCCGGCCCCCCTTTTTTTTTTTTTTGAGACTGAGTCTCGCTCTCTTGCCCAGGCTCTAGTGCAGTGGTGAGATCTTGGCTCACTGCTACCTCTGCCTCTCAGGTTCAAGTGATTCCCCTGCCTCAGCCTCCTAAGTAGCTGGGACCACAGGCTCACACCACCACATCTGGCTAATTTTGTATTTTTTAGTAGAAACAGAGTTTCACCATGTTGGCCAGGCTGATCTCGAACTCCTGACCTCAGGTGATCCACCCATCTTGGCCTCCCAAAGTGATGGGTTTACAGGCATGAGCCACCGCGCCCAACCAGGATCTTTGTTTTAGACAGCGATATGTTCCAAATGCCTGGAACTGTGCGGGACACGTAGACACTCAGTTTGTTGATTGAATGAATCTTACCTCCTCACCATCCCTCATGCTCCCTATTTAACTGGACAGAGAACTCAGACTCCTCCCATTTTTTCCTCATTATTCTTAGCATGTGACTTCTATCCTTAGGGTCATCTATGGCTCAGGATCCTGTCGTTTTGTTCCAGGTAGGAAGAAAGAGGAAGAGGTAGGACTAAAGAACTCTGCCAGCTGAGTCACTCCTCTAAAGAGGAGTCTTCTGGAACTTGTTGCCACCCCGATAACTTACGCTTACCCCTCATTGGCTATAACTTCATCACATGATCGCCCTTTCTGCAAGAAAGGCTGAGAAATGTAGGCACATTCCCTCCCAAAACAAAATTCAGGATCTATTAGGAAGGATATGAGTTAGGGAACTGGCAGTGCCTACCACAGAGTGTTGTCCAGCTGGCTAGAGAGGGAATGGCAGCAAGGTTTCTCCTATGTGAACCTAGTCAAGGTGGCCCTCTTATTTTGCTTCAGGACGGAGTCTGAAACAGGTAGGGTCTGGTGCCTAATCAGTAATGGTGGTGACATCCCAGGGAACCAGCAGAACCTGTGTTTTTTGAGTAGATTCTTTGTACCTTTCAAAGATTTGATTTGATTTGCTTATCGAACACTTTCACAGCATGCTTGAAACTTCGATACAACGTACTTAGTAGTGGTTATCACAGCATCCAGAAAAGCCTCTTCTGAGACCTATCCAGGGCTGTCATGTCAGCAAGGGAAGCAGTCCACGGTTACTGGGTGGAGTCTTCTGCTTTGGAGCCTCTATTGGGATTTTTCCTTAGCAGCTCCCTCTTCAGGAACCTTCTGCCAGTGTTCGGGCTCTCTGACTCTCCTTAGCCCTTCCTGGCCTGAGAATGTTTTGATTTTGCATAAGTACTATTATGGAGCCTGCCTATTAAGGAATATGAGTTATATACTCTGTCCCTCCAAAAAATGTTGCTCTTGATGTTGTTTAAATGGAAAAACTGCCATGAGGGGAAGAGGAGACCCGTGCTGACTTGGAATTTTGTTTTTCTCCTTAGGAATGAAAGATAGTGAAGGTTTTAACTAACTGAAACTACTTGCAGTGTGATTCATTGGAAATTTTCATTATGGATTTAGTCTGCACGGCCAGGCAGGTGACAGAAATGAGCAGGCTTCTATCATGAGGACAAGCACCTACATATAAACACACAGACCTAATAAAAAGTAGCATTTGAAAGCTCACTTTTTTCAGGCACTGTTTTAAATGCTTTTTTTGTATCATTCTCACAGGGCTTTGTTTACTGGTAAGGAAACTGAGGCTTTGGGAGGTTAAGTAACTTAAGTCTCCACAGTGGGAAGTGGCAGAGCAGGGACCTGGATCAGACATGCAGGCTCCAGAGCCCTTGCTGTTAATCACCATGCTGAATTCACTTCTACAAGGGAACATTTTTTCTCTGATGTTCTTAAAACACCCTGCCCAGTCAGCCTCCTATTTGCTCTTGACAGACATGTTACTTTCCTGCTTACTGTGTAGTAACAACACTGGTCCAAGTGTGATGGTGCCTCGCATTTGGCCCCAGGGGAAGGGAGTTGATTGGGAGTGGTGAGGACTGAGGCAACAGTCAGGTGAGTTCGTGCCCTGGCTGAAGAGGGCAGCTTCACCTGGTTCCAGCCAGTTGTGGCCCAGTGTTGCCACAGAGTTGGGTTTTTTAAATAGAAGCCCATTCTGGTTTTTGTGAGTAGTCTTGTGGTTTTTAAATGTTGTCAGCTAATTCAAAAGTTTTGAAAAGCAGCAGATAGGCTAAGCAATACATATGTACAGGCAGAGGTACTTACCAGTCACCACTTTATAGCCTCTGGTCTAACTCACTGAGCCTGTAGCTTCTCTGATAAAATGAATTGATATTTCTTGGGTGTTGAATGTAAATGAGGTGCTGTATACTTTGGAATGTATGATACAGATTGGAAACTGTCACCATACTTTTATTAATATCATAGCATCAGAGAAGGTTGGGACTGGAAAAGGAACTTAGAAATATCTATTCATGTTTACCAAATTACAAGAGGTGAGATGTCGTGTAAGTGAACCCTTCCCTCCCTCCCTTCCTCCCTCCTTCCCTCCCTCCCTCCCTCCCTTCCTCCCTCCTTCCCTCCCTCCTTCCTTCCGACAGGGTCTCACTCTGTCACGCAGGCTGGAGTGCAGTGGTGCAATCTCAAATCACTGCAACCTCTGCCTCTCAGGCTCGGGTGATCCTCCTGTCTCAGCCTCCCGAGGAGCTGGGACTACAGGTGTGTGCCACCACGCCCTGCTAATTTTTATACTTTTTGTGGAAATGGGGTTTTGCTGTGTTGTCCAAGCTAGTCTCAAACTCCTGAGCTCAAGTGATCCTCCCCACCTCAGCCTCCCAAAGTGCTGGGATTACAGGCATGAACAGCCATGCCCCACCAGAACGTTTTATATTTTAAAGGTCATTTATTTTAATATGCATTCAGAAAATGTAACTAACATATGAAAACTGTTATTTTGTGAATTTTATTGCTTAAGGTGAGTTAACTTAAAGAGCACTAGTAAATACTTGCCGTCATGCATTGCTTAACAACAGGGTTATGTTCTGAGAAATGGGTCATAAGCAGTTTCACCTCTAGGCTATAAACCTGTACACTGTGTTACTCTGTTGAATACTATATGCATTGGTAACACAGTGGTAAGGATTTGATAAAGTGCAGTCAAAATGCGGTATAAAAGATAAAAACTGATATACCTGTATAGGGCACTTACCATGGATGGAGCGTGAAGGACTGGAAGTTATTCTGAGTGAGTCAGTAAGTGAGCAGTGAGTGAATGTGAAGGCCTGAGACATGACCATATCCCACTGCAGGCTTCATAAACACTTAGGCTACCTTAAATTTATAAAAATAATTTTCTTTCTTTCTTTCTTTTTTTTTTTTGGAGACGGAGTTTTGCTCTTGTCGTCCAGGCTGGAGTGCAGTGGCACGATCTCTGCTCACTGCAATCTCTACCTCCCAGGTTCAAGTGATTTTCCTGCCTCAGCCTCCCGAGTAGCTGGGATTACAGGTGCCCGCTACCACGCCTGGCTAATTTTTGTATTTTTGGTAGAGACTGGGTTTCTTTTGTTGACCAGGCTGGTCTCGAACTCCTGACCTCAGGTGATCCACCTGCCTTGGCCTCCTGAAGTGCTGGGATTATAGGCATGAGCCACTGTGCCCAGCCTATAAAATTAATTTTCTGGCCAGGTGCGGTAGCTCACGCCTGTAATCCCAACACTTTGGGAGGCTGAGGCAGGCAGATCAGTTGAGGTCAGGAGTTGTAGGCCTGCCTGGCCAACATGGCAAAACTCTGTCTCTACTAAAAGTACAAAAATTAGCCGGGCGTGGTGGCACAGGCCTGTAATCCCAGTTACTTGGGAGGCTGAGGCAAGATAATCGCTTGAACCTGGGAGGCGGAGGTTGCAGTGAGCCAAGATCATGTCACTGCACTCCAGCCTGGGCAACAGATTGAGACTCTCTCTCTCAAAAAAAAAAAAAAAAAAAACAAAAGAAGTATATTATAGTAAATACATAAACTAATAACACACTGGTTTATTACTAATTATTATGTATTATACAGAATTGCATGTACTATTCTTTTATATGACTGGTAGCACAGGTTTGTTCACACCAGCATCACCACAAATATAAGTAATAAGTTGTGCTGCGACATAACAACAGCTGTGATGTCACTAGGCAATAGGAATTTTTCAGCTCCACTGGTAGTCTTCCGGGACCACTATTGTATATGTGGTTCCTCATTGACCAGATGTTGTTATGTGGCGCATAACAGTATATTTAAAATACATAATAATATATAATATTATGGTGGTGCATGAATGTGGCAAAAGTTATGAAGGTGGTTTGAGAATGACTAAAGTTTGAGTAACAGTGATCTAGTCTAAATCATCCTTTTTAGATAAGAAGTGAGTTTAGCAGATTGTGACTGTTTCTGGGGTTTTCTAACTTCAAGTTCCCTTTGCCTTCTAAGAAAAGCTTATAACATCAATATTTCCCACACGAATTTACTTTGCCACGTAGATAGTTCCAGGGTGTTAAGTGCCCAATGGAAATGAAAATACTTAGCACTGCCCTCCAGGACCTTGTAGAGCAAGCATAGAACTCATAAAAATGGTGGCTGGGTTAAAAATTCTCATTAATACACAGTCAAAGGATTATTTTAGTTTTGCTTTTTTAAGGTGATGGCTTTTTTGGTCAACGTGATGTTTTATAAATGAGTAACGTTCGGCCAGGTGCAATGTCTCATGCTTGTAATCCGAGCACTTTGGGAGGGCAAGGTGGGTGGATCACTTGAGCTCAGGAGTTCAAGACCAGCTTAAGCAACATAGAGAAATCTTGTCTCTACTAAAACTACAAAAATTAGCCGGGCATGGTGAGGTGGGAGGATTGCTTGAGCCAAGGAGGCGGAGGTTGCAGTAAGCTGGGATGGTGCCATTGCACTCCAGCCTGGGCAAGAGAGCAAAACTCTGTCTCAAAAAAAAAAAAAAAAACAGTAATGTTTACTTCTAAACATCTAGTCAAGAGCTGTTTATATAAACTCGTTCCTAGAACTAGTTTTCTGAAGAAAAAAAAAAATAAGAGATACCGAACCTCTTCTACTTAAACGGTTAACATATTACAGAATAATTTCATAAAAGTTGAATAAATCCTTAACTATCACATTGGAAATCTCATGCCAGATTCTGGGTTTACAGTGTGGGAAGGCAGAGCAGCAGGAGACATGTCGTTTACCAAGGCTCGTTGGTCCCCGAGGCTAAGGCACAAGAGAAAGCTCCATTTGTTCTACCAGGAACCCTAGCTGAATAAAATCGAGCTCTTGCCTCCAAGTTGGGGGTGTTGGGGAGGGCCCTGAGCCGAGCCACTGGGACTTAGGAAGGAAGAGAGTAGTACAAGCCAGTGGGGTTTTAGTGTTCCACAAAGGGAACCTCAAAAGCAGAACAGATGCTGCCTAAGTTTCCCGATTTCAAGGAAGTTGTCCTTCATTGGCACAATCAGATTTGGCCTTGGGGAGAACTTATTTGCACCCTTTGCCTTCTGAAATGTAACTCCCCATAATCTCCCCTTCTTCCTTTGTTTTTCCTGGAAATGCCCATGTGTGTTTTGTATATTTGGATGTGTGTGTAGGGACTGATGACGGAGCCCAGGAGGTGGTGAAGGACATCTTGGAAGATGTAGTCACATCTGCCATTAAAGGTAAGAACCAAGGACAACCCAGCCTTTCCTCTTCCCTCATTCCCCCAAAAAGTCCTCAGCAAAATGTTTTAGTGGTGGAGTTTCCTCTTCCCTGCCCTAAGAACTGGTGGAGCTCATGGAAACTGAATCTTCCTACATCTGCCCATCTTTTATATGGGATTCAAAAATGACTTGTTTTTACTGACTGATTTTAGTCTCGTTTGGATTGGGTTTAAGAAACATAGTCTGGGCCGGGCACGGTGGCTCACGCCTGTAATCCCAGCACTTTGGGAGGCCAAGGCGGGCGGATCACGAGGTCAGGAATTCGAGACCAGCCTGGCCAATATGGTGAAACCCCATCTCTACTAAAAATACAAAAAGTAGCTGGGCATGGTGACGCGCACCTGTAGTCCCAGATGTTTGGGAGGCTGAGGCGGCAGAATTGCTTGAACCTGGAAGGTAGAGGTTGCAGTGAGCCGAGATCACGCCACTGCACTTCAGCCTGGGTGGCAGAGCAAGACTCCATCTCAAAAAAAAAGAAACATTGTCTGACTGTGTTAGGCTTAGATGCTCCACATAGAGATGCAGAGGGCCATTCCATATGCCTTGTAGATTAGGGGATGTCCAGGTTTTTCTAGAAGTGGGCTGGAGCCCTGAGATCCATGTCCATTGGAGCTGAGTTTTCATGGCCAGCCATTGATGTGTCAAGGGGACAGTCCACTTGTCAGCAGATATCAAGTGTACGGGGAAGCTTTAGTTTGTTAGGCTTCATTCATAACTGCCTCATGGTATGGTTTCTGCCCAGAATCTCAGGTCAGTGGGTGTATGCTGAACATTTTGTTCCAATGCCAATAAACCATTAATATTTCTAGAAATCAAAATCTTAGTGGGTTTTAATCAGCTTTTTTTTTTTAAATGAAAGAGAGTAAAATGAAACAGAGTACAAATGATCTGACTGTATCACATATAATGTGAAGTATTGTTTCATGAAATGTGTTTCAGTTATTTATGTGCACGTGTCTATACTGGGATACAATTTTATAAATTAATTTCTTACAGAGATCAAGATTTGAAAGCCACTTTTCTAAGCCCTATCTTTTTGTTAAGGTACCACAAAGCTATATACATATTCTATTATTTATTTAACTTCTTATAGAAATGCCTGTAAAATAGAAAAATTTTATTTCATACCTTTAGATTTGTTTCTGGGGTCTATACAAGAAGTCATCAGGTAATGGATGTTTGTCTTGTTTACTTTGTGTCCTCCAGCCACTACTGCAGAGCCTGGCACATAATAGGCACTTGATAAATATTTACTGAATGAAATATGCTTTGTAAAGCTGTTATTGAAAATTGTTCTCATTGTTTCATATCCCTTATATGTATATAAAGAACCACATTATAAAGTTTTCTTAGAGTTTCATTGCTCTGCTGATCATCAGATATGCTTTCCTTCATTAAATGATAAAATCGATTTAATTCTTTATTTTAATTATTTCCCTTTTTTCACATGGCTGCCAAGAAGCTTAGGTTTACATATTTTCTCTGACTAAGGTTTTCTGTCATAACTGACTCTTCTCTAATTCCTTTATTAATGGTACTTTTAAAAAATCTGTACCTTTCATGTTTAGCTGCTTCTAATCTTTTTCAAAAGTGAATGGGAGTGGGCAGGGCTGCTGCATTACACAATTCTGGAGGCACCATTGATCTGGAGAGAATTGTATATTGCTGTGGCCCTGGCAGTGGGGCTGCGGATAACAAACACTCATAAAGCTTAAGCATCACTTTGGCCAAGGCTTTTCCAGGATTATGTCGGTCATGGGCTGGTGGCACAGGAAAAGGGGAAAAAACAACAGCTGGGAGGTTCATGAATAACTTCTTTGTGTCAAGCAGCCTTTTAGGGTAAGTACAGTACTAATTTGGGTATGACTTTGTATTTGTGTTTTAAGAAGCAGCGGAAAAGCATGGTCTGACAGAACCTGAGAGAGTTCTAGGTGAACTGGAGTGTCAGGAATGTGCTATTCCCCCAGGAGTTGATGAAAACTCACAGACCAATGGAATAGCCGATGACCGGCAGTCCTTGTCATCAGCAGATAATCTGGTATGTTGGTGATCATCCTCTGGACTCATTGCCATTTTTACTTTTTCAAAAAATGCAGAAGAAAATCTTTCCTCAAAAGAAGCAACTAAAATAAGCAAGCCCTATTCATTTATTAGTCACACAGTTCTGGGCCAATACTCTTTGTATTAGCAGGTTTAGTTCTTAGAATGTGCTAATGTTGCTTGGTATATAACATCATTATTAAACCCTGTTTACTCAGACTTTTAACACTTAAATTTCTTGCCATTTTTCTTCTCTCTCAAAATAGTATACATTCATTATAGGAAAATAAAATATATAGTTACCTGTCTTTCCTTCTCTGTATTGAAAAGTCAGTATGTATAGGAAAGCCATCCATAACCCATAGATTGCCCTTGTTAACATCTTACCTATATCCTTCTAGATTTTTCTCCATCTCACATATTTTTCCACTTAAATAAAATAATACAGTGTGTATCCTGTGTTGCAACCTGCTTTTTAAACAATTTATATTATGAACATTCTCTCGGGCCCATAAATATGTCCGCCACATTATTCTTTTTAGTAGCCTTATTGTTCTCTTAAAAATTGCTTTAAAATTAAATATAAGCATTCAAAATAGGAAGTAATATGATGTGACTGTCCCTCAAGACCCCACTTTCTTTGTCTTTTTACCAGTGTTTCTCAACCTTTTTCATTATTGCTCCTTCCTCCAAGAAAACTTTGTAGACATTTTTTCCTAATCATCATCCCCCATTAAGTTGTAATGCCACCAGTAAACTGGATATCCATATGCTACATGTATATCTCTGCTTTGTACATAAAAAGAATAAGGGTTTGTTGTTGTTGTTTATTTGAGACAGAATCTCATTCTCACCTAGGCTGGAGTGCAGTGGTGTGGTCTCGACTCACTGCAGCCTTCACTTCCTGGGCTCAAATGATCCTGCCGCCTCAGCCCCCTGAGTATCTGGGGCTACAGGCATGCACCACCGTACCTGGCTAATTTTTTATTATTATTTGTAGAGACAAGGTCTCACTATGTTGCCCAGGGTGATCTTGAACTGGGCTCAAGCAATCTGCTCACCTCAGCTTCCCAAAGTGCTGGGTTTACAGGCTTGAACCACTGCATCCGACCAGAATAAGGTGGTTGTTTTGTTTGATTTTGCTTTTTTTTTTTAACCCCCTTGGGGACGCACTTAAATCTATACAAGGGACTCATGTTATATAATAAGTGGCAGTTTGCTTTGTTTACTCAACACTATGTGGTGGGCATCTTCCCCTATCAGTGTATGTAGAACTAACAAAAATTTTTAATGGCCATGTGAAATTCTGTATGGATCACTGTAATCTATTAACCAATTCCCTATTGGGTTTTTAGATTATTCCAGTTTTATCATAGGAAATGCTTCTATAATGAATATCCTTATAGATAACTCTTAATTCCTTCTTAGGAATAAATTCCTGCGAGTAGTATTGATGATTTAAGAGTTGGAAGTTTTAGCTGAGTGTAATAGCATGCTTCTGTATTCCCAGCTACTCAGGAGGCTGAGGCCGGAGGATCTCTTGAGCCCAGAAGTCCAGCCAGGGGAACATAGCGAGACCCCATCTCATAAATAAATAAATAAATAAATGTAGTGAAATCATGTCTCATAAGTAAATGAATGAAAGAGAGTGGGAGTTGAAAGTTTTAAGGCTTTTGATCCTTAACACCAAGTCAGTCTTCTGGGAAGGTACTGCTTGAATCCCTGACCACCTTTAATCTCTCAATACCCATTTTCCCATTCTCTCATTAAAACTAGGCAGCAGCCTTTATTCAAATCTTTGCTAGTCTGATAGGAGAAAGCTCCTACCCTAATGATGAGTAGTAAGGTCACTTATGTTTCTTTATCATTTGCATTTATTGGTACATTGCTTATCCATGTTTTTTTCATATGGGAGGAAGGTTTTCATATTTCCTTAATGAATTATAAGAATTATAAGAACTTTTATATGTGGGGGATATTAATCTTTATTATATGTTAAAAAATTTTTATTTATTTATTTTTTTTGAGATGCAGTCTCGCTCTGTTGCCCAGGCTAGAGTGCAGTGGCACACACAATCTTGGCTTACTGCAAGCTCTGCTTCCCGGGTTCACGCCATTCTCCTGCCTCAGCCTCCTGAGTAGCTGGGACTACAGGCACCCACCACCACTCTCAGCTAATTTTTTGTATTTTTAGTAGAGACGAGGTTTCACCATCTTAGCCAGGATGGTCTCGATCTCCCAACCTTGTGATCTGCCCACCTCGGCCTTCCAAAGTGCTGGGATTACAGGCGTGAGCCACTGTGTGGCCAAAAAATTTTATTTTTATGTTTTGTTTTTAAATGTAATTTACCTTTTTTTAGGTGAAAAAAGTTTATTTTGTAATACCTATCCTTTGTTACCCATTTATCCCGCAATAGCTGCAACAGTATTCTTTTTTTTAACTTTTTTTTTTTTTTTTTGCTCACCCAGGCTGGAGTGCAGTGCCGCGATCTTGGCTCACTGCAACCTTTACCTCCCAGGTTCAAGCGATTCTCCTGTCTTAGCCTCCCAAGAAGCTTAGTAGAGACGAGGTTTCACCATGTTGGCCAAGTTGGTCTGGAACTCCTGACTTCAAGTGATCTGCCTGCCTTGGCCTCCCAAAGTGTTGGGATTACAGGCGTGAGCCATTGCACCTGGCTTACAATAGTATTCTTAGAACTACCTTTCTTACCCAAGCTAATATAATTACCTGTATTAGTTTTGGTTTTTTTTACAGCTTAACTTTTGATCATGTTTCATTTTAAACCACCCATACCAACTCTGAAGAATAAGGAACAAGGTTGTAGAATTGCTGTGATGGCTCCTCCATAGCTCCTATTTTGTCATATCCTCCCCTCCCCCACATCCCTCGTCTCCCTCTTAAATAGAAGAATTTTAATTTCCGTGAGATAATTACATTTCTTTTTTTTTTTTTTTTTTTTTTTTTTTTTTTTTGAGACGGAGTCTCGCTCTGCCGCCCAGGCTGGAGTGCAGTGGCCGGATCTCAGCTCACTGCAAGCTCCACCTCCCAGGTTTACGCCATTCTCCTGCCTCAGCCTCCCGAGTAGCTGGGACTACAGGCGCCCGCCACATCGCCCGGCTAGTTTTTTGTATTTTTTAGTAGAGACGGGGTTTCACCGTGTTAGCCAGGATGGTCTCGATCTCCTGACTTCGTGATCCACCCGTCTCGGGCTCCCAAAGTGCTGGGATTACAGGCTTGAGCCACCGCGCCCGGCCTCTACATTTCTTATTTTTGATAAGAGTTATGCTTTTGTTTTGTCCTCTCCCTTTTTATTTTTTGAGATACGGTCTTACTATGTTCCCCACAGTGGAGCGCAGCAGTGCCACATGGCTTATTGCAGCCTTGACCTCTTGGGCTCAATGGATCCTCCTGCCTCAGCCTCCGGAGGAGCTGGGACTACAGGTGCGCGCCACCACACCCTGCTAATGTTTGTTTCTAATCCTAGGAATCGGATGCACAAGGACACCAAGTGGCTGCCAGGTTCTCCCACGTTCTGCAGAAGGATGCCTTCCTTGTGTTCCGCTCCCTGTGCAAGCTGTCCATGAAGCCCCTTGGTGAAGGCCCTCCAGACCCAAAGTAAGCAGACAGCAGTTCTTGGCCATCTTCAATCCAATGATCCAGCAGCACATGGTACTGTGTTTCACACTCCCCTTGTTCCAAGAAGTTTCAGTGTTGTGTCTCTTTGTCAGTGTAAGTGCAGGAATGGTTTTACAACTTTTCAGACTCATGCAGTCTCTATAGTCCTTTCATATTGAATTGTCTCTATCCCCACCAACCAAGATTTTGCCCAGTTTTGCTTTTCTTGGCATATGGATGCTAAAAACAGTCTGTTTGTTGAACACATAAAAAGCACATTTTTACTAGCTAGTGGATTGAATCTCCTGATGTGGGGTGGGGAGGGACAGGATACCTGCAAACCTCAGTTCCCTGTTGTGTTTGGAAACCTCTGCTTCATCGATACAGATCTAAGCCCCAGATTGGGACACAGGGAAGCCAAACATTTCTTTGTAGTAAACAAACTACTGCAAGGATGTCAGTGCTGTGGAGTGAAGAAAGCAGAGGCTTCAGAGCCAGAAAGAGCTGCATTTAGATCTTGGATCCTCCACCTGAGAGCAGTTCCTTTGTTATATGACTTACCAAGCCTCATCTGAAAAATGGGAATATGGAAAATCATCTTATAGGATTGATTAAATGAAATATCGGTGTTGTCCTGAGCATGGGGCCTTGTACTTTATAAATTGTCACTATCATTGCTGTCATTAGTCATTAATAATAATCTTCAATTCATCTATTGTGAATGCTGCTAATACTATGATAGGTATTAGGAAAATAGGCCGGGTGTGGTGGCTCACGCCTATAATCCCAACACTCTGGGAGGCCAAAGTGGGTGGATCACTTGAGGCCAGGAGTTTGAAACCAGCCTGGCCAACAAGACAAAACCCCATCTCTACTAAAAATACAAAAATTAGCTGGGTGTGCTGGTACGCACCTGTAATCCCAGCCACTCAGGAGGCTGAGGCAAGAGAATCGCTTGAACCCAGGAGGCAGAGGTTGCAGTGAGCTGAGATCATGTCACTGAACTCTAGCCTGGGCAACAGAGCAACAATAAATTTTAAAAAATAAAAATAAGTGTTAAGAAAATAGTTCATGAAAATGTACCATTTCTTACCATACCTGAACTCAAGGATGGGCAGCGGGGAGGGAGGGCTGTGAGGTAGGTGGATAAAGAGCACCGTCTTCATGGTGTGTGAAGATAGGGTGAGCCAGGTGTCTCAGCCTCCCACAAGTGATGTAAAGTCATTGATTCTCTCAGTGCAGTTGTAGAACCTGCTCTCCAGAATCAGTTGACACTTTGCTCCTGCTGTATTCTCTACTTCGTGATGGAGAGAGGCGAAAAGGAATTGGTAGCTCTTGTTCTCAAAGGGCCTGCAATTCCAGAAGGACCCACCTCATGCCATCTGCCCTGATTCTCCTGACATTTAGGTGCTATTAAATCTTTAAACTTCTGCTCATTGGTAGAGGAGCAAGGCCTTCTCAAGAAACATACTGTTTGACATTTTTTCTTTTAGCACTGTTGTGGTTTTTCATTTTCTTTACCAGATCCCATGAGCTGCGTTCCAAGGTGGTTTCCCTGCAGCTGCTCCTCTCTGTGTTACAAAATGCTGGCCCCGTATTTAGGACTCACGAGATGTTCATCAATGCAATCAAGCAATATCTCTGTGTGGCCTTGTCCAAAAACGGCGTCTCTTCAGTGCCTGATGTCTTTGAGCTGTCTCTTGCCATTTTTCTTACTCTTCTTTCAAACTTTAAAATGCACTTGAAAATGCAGATAGAGGTATGGACTCCAAAGTTTTTTCATTTGATTATTTACTATTATTAATAATAATACTCAATGTTGAGAATGCTGCTAATATTATACACTAAGCATTAGGAAAATGGTTCGTGAAAATGTTTCATATCTTACCATCCGGAACTCAGGAGTGGGCAGGGGCAGGGAGGGTAAATGGCATACTCATCAGCTGGCACCCCAGTAAATCAGAACTTTTTAAATGAGTAAGAGAGTATCTTTTTATAAAAAGTTACTGCCCTCAGGCTGGGCGCAGTGGCTCATGCCTGTAATCCCAGCACTTTGGGAGGCTGAGGGGGGCAGATCACGAGGTCAGATCGAGATCATCCTGGCTAACATGGTGAAACCCTGTTTTTACTAAAAATACAAAAAAATTAGCCGGGCGAGGTGGCGAGCGCCTGTAGTCCCAGCTACTTGGGAGGCTGAGGCAGGAGAATGGCATGAACCCAGGAGGCAGAGCTTGCAGTGAGCTGAGATTGCGCCACTGCACTCCAGCCTGGGCAACAGAGCGAGACTCCGTCTCAAAAAAAAAAAAAAAGTTACTGCCCCCAGATCTTATGTGCCTTTCATTTTAACCAAAGGATGTGGGCTGTATGCTGGGCTCACCCCCTAAACATGTCTTTTGGTCTGTAAATTGTTCGAAATCATTTAGATTAGTTACCAAATTGAGAAATCCTATTTTACATGAAAATCCAGATTTCTGGTTTCTCTCCAAAACGTCACAACATGGGTCCTGCATTTCCACTTGGCAGCTCCCCTGATGGCCCCTACCCTGCCAGCCGTCCCCACCAAGGCCAGGGTCCTGACGCTGCCCAGCTGGGTGGGCCCTCCACTCTCCTGCCCAGGGTGCTTTACTTACTGCAGGATCAGGTTGGCTTCTGAAGACTTTGGAGGTTTTGAGCCCTGGTTGAAACTGTTAATTAGTGTCCTCCTTTGTCTTTATGTCATATAGGTCTTTTTCAAAGAAATTTTCTTGAACATTTTAGAAACATCAACAAGTTCTTTTGAGCACAGGTGGATGGTCATTCAGACTCTGACGAGGATCTGTGCAGGTATTTTCTCCTGGGGACACTCATCCACTGGACTTTTGATGCTTTAATTTGCCAGAGCTTAGATTAAGACTTTTAACTCCTCCTTTTAGAGTTTTAAAGAAGGATTGGAAATAGAAGGCTAATTCTAACTTAGTCCTGTCCCACCTCTCCTTTTTTAGAGGATGACCAACTCAGGCTGGTTTGCCAAGGACTTCCTGGTTTTAGCACTAAGTCTCATGCCCCAGAAACCCCCTAATCTCGTCAAACTGGAACACTTGGTTACATTACCTACAAGCTGAGTACTGTTAATCACAGGACTTAAGATATTGGTGCTGCCAATTTTTGATTGGGTGCTACGGTAAATGTGGATTTATCTTACACTATACAATTGTGTGGCCTCAAAGTAAGCATCCTGCTTGTCTGGCATCAAATGTATTTTTGTAAGAGTGACACAACTTTAAGAGGTGGATCAGGCAATTGTTAGCCCCTTCCTTGATGAGAAAAGTGAGCCTTGGACGGGTGGAATGAACTGCCTGAGATTTCAGTTTGCTCAGAAGCGGGCCTGAAAACAACCTCCTCTCTGCCAGCTTCCTAGTACTTCCGACATGTGTTTCCTGAGTAAGATGCGGCTACTGGAGTCTGTAGTTCACTGGGGAAATTTGTTGGCAACATCTTGTTTGATAAGAAAACATAACTGCTATTTGATCAGAATTTCTGATACTTGTATGTTATTTTCCAAGATGCCCAGTGTGTTGTGGATATTTATGTCAACTACGACTGTGATTTAAATGCTGCTAACATTTTCGAGCGCCTTGTAAATGATTTATCCAAAATTGCTCAGGGAAGAAGTGGACATGAGCTGGGAATGACACCTCTGCAGGTAAAAACACTGTGGACACTCAATTATATTAAAGTTTATTCATTCCAATAAACATTTATTGAGTGCCACCACATGCCAGGCACTGTCCTTGATATAGCAGTGAACAAAACAGGCATACATATTCACACATTTCCTGCCATCATAAAACAACATAAAACTTCATTAAACTTCATTAAACATCATAAAACTTCAGTAAAGAAGTCAGTTCAGATGATCATAAGGTCTGTAGAGAAGAATAAAGCAGGGACGGCAGAGAGGAAGTGCTGGAGGTGGGGTGCTGTAATTCTTAATGGAGTCATTAGGGTAGTATCCCTTAGAAGGTGACCTTTGAGCTGAGACCCATAGGAAGCAAATTCATTCTCAGTCACCCTTCCAAAGATAGCGTGGAAAACAGGATCCCAGTCTGCAATAGAGGCAAAGGAGATTGGCTAGTAGCAGAATACCTTATTAGAGCACCTACAAAGAAAATAGGATGCTTAACTCTAGGTTTCTGAATGAACTGGTCAGAGGGTCTCCGACCTTCCTGGAATTATGTGTGGAATGTTGGTGTATGGGCATTTTTCCTAAAAGATGGTCATAGTTGTCATTAGAATCACAGAGATCTGTGCTGTCCGAGATGCTGTTTTGAATCTAAAATATTTGCAGTTTTTTTAGATGATCTGCAACTCATATTCAATTTGTTATTTAAGAATGCTATTTATTTTTGAAAATCAGTATTTTTATTTACTTAAAGGGTGAGCCTTAAAATGGAATGCATTTGTGGGTGTTTAGGGGATACGTTGTATCCAGAGTCACTTGCAGCATAATTCAAGGTTCTTTTCTCCTTTTTTTCAGAGTCACTGGTTAAGACCTTGTTATTTGTGTGTGATTTTTTTTTTTTTTTTTTTTTTTGAGACAGAATCTCGCTCTGTCACCCAGGCTGGAGTGCAGTGGCACGATCTCAGCTCACTGCAACGTCCACCTCCCAGGTTCAAGTGATTCTCCTGCCTCAGCCTCCCGAGTGGCAGGGATTACAGGTGGCTGCCACCACACCCGGCCTGTTTTTGTCTTTTTGGTAGAGACAGGGTTTCACCATCTTGTCCAGGCTGGTCTTGAACTCCTTACCTCAGGTGATCCCCCTGCCTCAGCCTCCCGAAGTGCTAGGATTACAGGCGTGAACCACAGCGCCTGCCCAAGACCTTGTTATTAAAAAATAATAATAAAATTAAAAAAAATTTTTTTTAATTGCACAAGCAGTGAATGAAAACTTCTTTTGAAAATCCAGGCCGGGCGCGGTGGCTCAAGCCTGTAATCCCAGCACTTTGGGAGGCCGAGACGGGCGGATCACGAGGTCAGGAGATCGAGACCATCCTGGCTAACACGGTGAAACCCCATCTCTACCAAAAATACAAAAACTAGCCGGGCGAGGTGGCGGGCGCCTGTAGTCCCAGCTACTCAGGAGGCTGACGCAGGAGAATGGCGTAAACCCAGGAGGCGGAGCTTGCAGTGAGCTGAGATCTGGCCACTGCACTCCAGTCCGGGCGACAGAGCGAGACTCCGCCTCAAAAAAGAAAAAAAAAGAAAATCCAAATAACATTGTTCATTTTAGGAAAACACATGTCCCATATTTTTGCTGCTGGGGTGTTTATAATGAGCATCTTTAGAGATGTCCAGGGTTTTCGCAGTGTATCCTTGATACTTGTCACTTCTTAGCTCTGGGTTTGTTTCATCCTTAATAACACTGACTGTCAGTGATTTATCTCATAGCCTCACTGGGGTCCGAGAAAGCCTCGTAGATGTCTGTTCTCTTCGTTTTTCTCTTAAGTCTCTTTCCTGTGTCACTTCCTCCCTTAGGAGCTCAGCCTGAGGAAGAAAGGCCTGGAGTGTCTCGTGTCCATTCTCAAGTGCATGGTGGAGTGGAGCAAAGACCTGTATGTGAATCCCAATCACCAGACCAGCCTCGGTGAGACAGCATTGCTGCCATACCCACCTCCATTCATAATAGGCTCCTGTGACTGCTGGGAACAGTTGTCTTAGTATAGTTGTTTTAGAATTGAGAAAGCCTTTTTAGTTTGCCAAATACCTATATTATTTTGAAAGTTCTGCTTTTTAATGCATCTGGAGTTGTGTGAAGTTATGCTGTAACTTCATTGTTTCAAATGCAGAACCAGTTGCTCCAGTGCCTTTTTAATAGTTGCTCATTCCCTCACTGATTCAAAGCATCACCTTTATGATATACCAAATGTTCCTATGTATGTAAGTCTGTTTCTGGAATTTTAATTTTTTTAAAGAGACAGGGTCTCTTTCCATTACCCAGGCTGGAGTACAGTGGTGCAGTTGTAGCTCACTGCAGCCTTAAACTCCTGGGCTCAAGTGATCCTCCCACCTCAGCCTCCCAAAGCACTGGGATTACAGATGTGAGCCATTGTGCCTGGCCTTCTTTCTAGATTTTCTATTCTGTTCTGTTTGTCTGTTTCAACACCAACACCGCACTTGTTTTTGTTATCTTGTAGGGCAAGTCCTCCTATTCATTGTTCTTTAAGTTGTCTTGCTCGTTATTTTGCCTTTTTTACGCTTTCATATGAATTTTAGAATTAGCTCATCAAGGCCTGGCGTGGTGGCTCATGTCTGTAACCCCAGCACTTTGGGAGGCCGAGGGTGGTGGATCACGAGATCAGGCATTGAAGACCAGCCTGACCAACATAGTGAAACCCTGTCTCTACTAAAAATACAAAAAATTAGCCGGGTATGGTGGTGGGCACCTGTAATCCCAGCTACTCTGGAGGCTGAGGCAGGAGAATCACTTGAACCTGCGAGGCGGAGGTTGCAGCGAGCCGAGATTGTGCCACTGCACTCCAGCCAGGGCGACAGTGCGAGACTCCGTCTCAAAAAAAAAAAAGAATTAGCTCATCAAGTTCCATGAGGAAACAAGTTTTTAAGTAAAGTATCTGATATTAAGGTTTCATGCTTATAATCTTTATGGTATAGACTTGTTGCTATTACAGGTCTGGGAAAGGGAGCCATGCAGCCAGACCTAGCTCGGCTATGTCTGTCCCCCACCTGCTTATTTGGCTTCCTTTACTTTTACTTCTCTGTAGGTCAGGAGAGGCTCACGGATCAGGAAATGGGGGATGGGAAAGGCCTTGACATGGCGAGACGGTGTAGTGTGACATCCATGGAGTCCACAGTGTCCTCAGGGACCCAGACAACTGTTCAGGATGACCCCGAGCAATTTGAGGTCATCAAACAACAAAAAGAAATCATCGAACACGGCATCGAGCTGTGAGTGTGGCTACTGTTAACTAGCAGGGATTCTAGCAAAGCCATATTTTCTCTGGGAACCTGGGACTGATTCCTAAAAAGGAAATGCCTGTTTACAAAAACGCTGATGCTGGCACTTGTAGCTGAGCCTGATTGAGCCAGGCAATCAGTGAATGAGCGTATGTGTGTGTGTTTGTGCACAGAGACAGAGAAAATTTTAATACCTTTGTGTGGTTGATGCAGCCTTTTTTCCCCCCCTTTCTAATGAAAATAATAAAACCAATTTAGAAAATACAGAAAAGTATAAAGTAATAATGTAAAAATCACTCATAAAATTACTGCCTGAGATGGCCTGGTGCAGTGGCTCATGCCTGTAATCCCAGCACTTTGGGAGGCCAAGGTGGGCGGATCACAGGATCAGAAGATCGAGACCATCCTGGCTAACACGGTGAAACCCTGTCTCTACTAAAAATACAAAAAATTAGCTGGGCGTGGTGGTGGGTGCCTATAGTCCCAGCTACTCAGGAGGCTGAGGCAGGAGAATGGCATGAACCCAGGAGGTGAAGCTTGCAGTGAGCTGAGATCGCGCCACTGCACTCCAGCCTGGGCAACAGAGTGAGACTCTGTGTCAAAAAAATTACTGCCTGAGGAAATCACCATTGGTGCATTTTTTTCCAACTATATATTATGAAAAATTTCAACTTAGCAAAAAATTACTGTTTGTCTTATTTGTTTTATTTTTTTTTAGGTGTTATTTTTATTTTCTTATATTTTAAGTTCTAGGGTATATACGCACAACTTGCAGGTTTGTTACGTAGGTATACATATGCCATGTTGGTTTGCTGCACCCATTAACTCATCATTTACATTAGGTATTTCAAATGCTGTCCCTCCCCCTGCGCCCCACCCAATGACAGGCCCCCCACGTGTGATATTCCCCACCCTATGTCCAAGTGTTCTCGTTGTTCAGTACCCACCTATCAGTGAAAACATGCAGTGTTTGGTTTTCTGTCCTTGTGCTAGTTTGCTCAGAATGATGGTTTCCAGCTTCATCCATGTCCCTGCAAAAGACATGAACTCATCCTTGCTTATAGATGCATAGTATTCCATGGTGTATATGTGCCACATTTTCTTAATCCAGTCTATCATTGATAGACATTTGGGTTGGTTCCAAGTTTTTGCTACTGTGAATAGTGCCGCAATAAACATATGTGTGTGTGTGTCTTTATAGTAGCATGATTTATAATCCTTTGGGTATATACCCAGTAATGGGATCGCTGGGTCAAATGGTATTTCTAGTTCTAGATCCTTGAGGAGTCGCCACACTGTCTTCCACAGTGGTTGGACTAGTTTACACTCCCACCAACAGTGTAAAAGTGTTCCTATTTCTCCACATCCTCTCCAGCATCTGTTGTTTCCTGACTTGTTAATGATTGCCATTCTAACTGGTGTGAGATGGTATCTCGTGATTTGGATTTGCATTTCTCTGATGACCAGTGATGATGAGCATTTTTTCATGTGTCTGTTGGCTGCATAAATGTCTTCTTTTGAGAAGTGTCTGTTCATATCCTTTGCCCACTTCTTGGGGTTGCTTGTTTTTTTTCTTGTAAATTTGTTTAAGTTCTTTGTAGATTCTGGATATTAGCCCTTTGTCAGATGGGCAGATTGCAAGAATTTTCCCCCATTCTGTAGGTTGCTTGTTCACTCTGATGGTAGTTTCTTTTGCTGTGCAGAAGCTCTTTAGTTTAATTAGATCCAATTTGTCTATTTTGGCTTTTGTTGCCATTGCTTTTGGTGTTTTAGTCATGAAGTCCTTGCCTATGCCTATGTCCTGAATGGTATTGCCTAGGTTTTCTTCTAGGGTTTTTACGGTTTTAGGTGTAACATTTAAGTCTTGAATCGATCTTGAATTAATTTTTGTATAAGGTGTAAGGAAGGGATCCAGTTTCAGCTTTCTACATATGGCTAGCCAGTTTTCCCAGCACCATTTATTAAATAGGGAATCCTTTCTCCATTTCTTGTTTTTGTCAGGTTTGTCAAAGATCAGATGGCTGTAGATGTTGGTGTTACTTCTGAGGCCTCTGTTCTGTTCAATTGGACTATCTCTTTGTTTTGGTACCAATACCACACTGTTTTGGTTACTGTAGCCTTGTAGTATAGTTTGAAGTCAGATAGTGTGATGCCTCCAGCTTTGTTCTTTTTGCTTAGGATTGTCTTGGCAATGCGGGCTCTTTTTCGGTTCCATGTGAATTTTAAAGTAGTTTTCTCCAATTCTGTGAAGAAAGTCATTGGTAGCTTGATGGGGATGGCATTGAATCTATAAATTACCTTGGGCGGTATGGCCATTTTCATGATATTGATTCTTCCTATCCATGAGCATGGAATGTTCTTCTATTTGTTTGTGTCCTCTTTTATTTTGTTGAGCAGTGGTTTGTAGTTCTCCTTGAAGAGGTCCTTCACATTCCTTGTAAGTTGGATTCTTAGGTATTTTATTATCTTTCTAGCAATTGTGAATGGGAGTTTACTCACGATTTGGCTCTCCGTTTATCTCTTATTGGTGTAAAGGAATGCTTTTGATTTTTGCACATTGATTTTATATCCTAAGACTTTGCTGAAGTTGCTTATCAGCTTAAGGAGATTTTGGGCTGAGATGATGGGGTTTTCTAAACATACAATCATGTTATCTGCAAACTGGGACAATTTGACTTCCTCTTTTCCTAATTGAATACCCTTTATTTCTTTCTCTTACCTGATTGCCCTTTCCAGAACTTCCAACACTATGTTGAATAGGAGTGGTGAGAGAGTGCATCCCTGTCTTGTGCTAGTTTTCAAAGGGAATTTTTCCAGTTTTTGCCCATTCAGTATGATAACTGGCTGTGGGTTTGTCATAAATAGCTCTTATTATTTTGAGATACGTCCCATTGGTACCTAGTTTATTGATAGTTTTTAGCACGAAGGGCTGTTGAATTTTGTCGAAGGCAAAATTTTCTGCATCTATCAAGATGATCGTGGTTTTTGTCGTTGGTTCTGTTTATGTGATGGATTACTTTTATTGATTTGCATATGTTGAACTAGCCTTGCATCCCAGGGATGAAGCCGACTTGATCATGGTGGATAAGCTTTTTGATGTGCTGCTGGATTCAATTTGCCAGTATTTTATTGAGGATTTTCGCATTGATGTTCATCAGGGATATTCGTCTAAAATTCTCTTTTTTTGTTTTGTCTGCCAGGCTGTGGTATCAGGATGATGCTGGCCTCATAAAATGAGTTAGGGAGGATTCCATCTTTTTCTGTTGATTGGAATAGTTTCAGAAGGAATGGTACCAGCTTCTCTTTGTAACTCTGGTAGAATTTTGCTGTGAATCCATCTGGTCTTGCACTTTTTTTGGTTGGTAGGCTATTAATTATTGCCTCAATTTCAGAGCCTGTTATTGGTCTATTCAGAGATTCAGCTTCTTCCTGGTTTAGTCTTGAAATGGTGTATGTGTCCAGGAATTTATCCATTTCTTCTAGATTTTCTAGTTTATTTGCATAGAGTTGTTTATAGTATTCTGTCATGGTAGTTTGTATTTCTGTGGGATCAGTGGTGATATCCCCTTTATCATTTTTTATTGCATCTATTTGATTCTTCTCTCTTCTTTATTAGTCTTGCTAGCAGTCTATCAATTTTGTTGATCTTTTTTAAAAAAACAGCTCCTGGATTCACTGATTTTTTTGAAGGGTCTTTGTGTCTCTATCTCTTTTAGTTCTGCTCTGATCTTAGTTATTTCTTGCCTTCTGCTAGCTTTTGAATTTGTTTGCTTTTGCTTCTCTAGTTCTTTTAACTGTGATGTTAGGGTGTCAATTTTAGATCGTTTCTACTTTCTCTTGTGGGCATTTAGTGCTATATATTTCCCTCTACACACTGCTTTAAATGTGTCCAGAGACTCTGGTACGTTGTGTCTTTGTTGTCATTGGTTTCAAGTAACATCTTTATTTCTGCCTTCATTTCGTTATTTACCCAGTAGTCATTCAGGAGCAGGTTGTCCAGTTGCCATGTAGTTGTGTGGTTTTTGAGTGAGTTTCTTACTCCTGAGTTCTAATTTGATTGCACTGTGGTCTGAGAGACAGTTTGTTGTGATTTCTGTTATTTTGCATTTGCCAAGGAGTGCTTTACTTACAACTATGTGGTCAGTTTTGGAATAAGTGCGATGTGGTGCTGAGAAAAAGGTATATTCTGTTGATTTGGGGTGGAGAGTTCTGTAGGTGTCTGTTAGGTCCGCTTGGTGCAGAGCTGAGTTCAATTCCTGGATATCCTTGTTAATTTTCTGTCTTGTTGGTCTGTCTAATATTGACAGAGGGGTGTTAAAGTCTCTCATTATGATTGTATGGGAGTCTAAGTCTCTTTGTAGTCTCTAAGGACTTGCTTTATGAATCTAGGTACTCCTGTATTGGGTGCATATATATTTAGGATAGTTAGCTCTTCTTGTTAAATTGATCCCTTTACCATTATGTAATGGCCTTCTTTGTCTCTTTTGATCTTTGTTGGTTTAAGGTCTGTTTTATCAGAGACTAGGATTGCAACCCCTCCTTTTTTTTGCCTTCCATTTGCTTGATAGATCTTCCTCCATCCCTATATTTTGAGCCTGTGTGTGTCTCTGCACGTGAGATGGGTCTCCTGAAGATAGTACACTGATGGGTCTTGACTCTATCCAATTTGCCAGTCTGTGCATTTAGCCCACTTACATTTAAGGTTAATATTGTTGTGTGTGAATTTGATCCTGTCGTTATGATGTTAGCTGGTTATTTTGCCTGTTAGTTGATGCAGTTTCTTCCTAGTATCTATGGTCTTTACACTTTGGCATGTTTTTGCAGTGACTGGTACCAGTTGTTCCTTTCCATGTTTAGTGCTTCCTTCAGAAGCTCTTGTAAGGCAGGCCTGGTAATGACAAAATCTTTCAGTGTTTACTTGTCCAAAGGATTTTATTTCTCCTTCACTTATGAAGCTTAGTTTGGCTGGATATGAAATTCTGGGTTGAAAGTTCCTTTCTTTAAGAATGTTGAATATTGGCCCCCACTCTCTTCTGGCTTGTAGAGTTTCTGCCAAGAGATCCGCTATTAGTCTGATGGGGTCCTCTTTGTGGGTAACCTGAGCTTTCTCTCTGGCTGCCCTTAACATTTTTTCCTTCATTTCAACCTTGGAGAATCTGACAATTGTGTGTCTTGGAGTGGCTCTTCTCTGGGAGTATCTTTGTGGTGCTCTCTGTATTTCCTGAATTTGAAAGTTGACCTGCCTTGCTAGGTTGGGGAAGTTCTCCTGGATAATATCCTGAAGAGTGTTTTCCAACTTGATTCCATTCTCCCCGTCACTTTCAGGTACACCCATCAGATGTGGATTTGGTCTTTTCACATCGTCCCATACTTCTTGGAGGCTTTGTTTGTTTCTTTTTACTCTTTTTTCTCTAAACTTCTCTTCTCTCCTTATTTCATTAATTTGATCTTCAGTCACTGATACTCTTTCTTCTACTTGATCAAATCAGCTATTGAAGCTTGTACATGCATCACATAGTTCTCATGCCATGCTTTTCAGCTCCATCAAGTCATTTAAGGTCTTCTCTATACTGCTTATTCTAGTTAGCCATTTGTCTAATCTTTTTTCAAAGTTCTTAGCTTCCTTGCAATGGGTTTGAACATCCTCCTTTAGCTCGGAGAAGTTTGTTATTACCGACTTTCTGAAGCCTACTTCTGTCAGCTCGTCAAAGTCATTTTCCACCCAGCTTTGTTCCGGAACATTGCTGGGGAACAATTGCAATCCTTTGGAAGAAAAGAGGTGTTCTGGTTTTTAGAATTTTCAGCTTTTCTGCTCTGGTTTCTCCCCATCTTTGTGGTTTTATCTACCTTTGGTCTTTGATGTTGGTGACCTACAGATGGGGTTTGGTGTGGATGTCCTTTTTGTTGATGTTGATGCTATTCCTTTCTGTTTGTTAGTTTTCCTTCTAACAGTCAGGTCCCTCAGCTGCAGGTCTGTTGGAGTTTGCTGGAGGTCCACTCCAGACCCTGTTTGCCTGGATATCACCAGCAGAGGCTGCAGAACAGCAAAGATTGCTGCCTGATCCTTCCTCTGGAAGCTGCGTCCCAGAGGGGCACCCACCTGTATGAGGTGTCAGTCAGCCCCTACTGGGAGGTGTCTCCCAGTTAGGCTACACGGGGGTCAGGGACACACTTGAGGAGGCAGTCTGTCTGTTCTCAGAGCTCAAACACCATACTTGGAGAACCACTGCTCTCCTCAGAGCTGTCAGACAGGGGCGTTTAAGTCTGTGGAAGTTTCTGCTGCCTTTTGTTCAGCTATGTCCTGCCCACAGAGGTAGAGTCTACAGAGGCAGCAGCCCTGCAGAGCTGTGGTGGGCTCCGCCCAGTTTGAGCTTTGCTGGCTGCTTTGTTTACGTACTCAGGCCTCAGCAATGATGGACGACCATCACCCTGCCAGGCTGCTGCCTCACAGGTTGATCTCAGACTGCTGAGCTAGCAGTGAGCAAGGCTCCGTGGGCGTGGGACCTGCCAAGCCAGGCAGGGGATATAATCTCCTGGTGTGCCGTTTGCTAAGACCATTGGAAAAGCGCAGTATTTGGGCGGGAATGTCCCGATTTTCCAGGTATGATCTGTCACAGCTTCCTTTGGCTAGGAACGGCAAATCCCCAACCCCTGGCGCTTGCTGAGTGAGGCGATGCTCCACCCTGCTTCAGCTCGCCCTCTGTGGGATGCGCCCACTGTCCAACCAGTCCCAGTGAGATGAACCAGGTACCCAAGTTGGAAATGCAGAAATCACTGTCTTCTTCATTGATCATGCTGGGAGCTGCAGACCGGAGCTGTTCCTATTCGGCCATCTTGGAACGGAATCTTGTTTTATTTATGTGTATATTTTTCTGAACCATTTCAAAGTAATTGGTAGCCATCATGAGACCTTAACCAAATTTCTTTGAAAAATAAAGGACATTCTCCCGTATAACCACAGCATCATCATCACAATCATTGGTAAATCTTCATGTGTTTCTTTCCAGTCTTTTACACACATCAACATATACACGATCATATATTCCAACTTGTGAATGATTAGTTAACTTAGTAAATTCAATTTAAGAGTTGAAGTTACAGTACTCACTTATTAACTGACATGTTTCATCTTCTCATTTCTGCTGTCACCACCCCACCTCCCTCCAGTGTGTTCTGCCCACAGCAGCTAATCTTTTTAAAACATAAATCAAGTCTTATCACTCTCCTGCCTAAGTCATTCTAGGTTTCCTGTTCCATATCGTGGCCTGACCCAGCCTCTGGCCTGCCTTGCTGATCTCATCTGCCAATTCCCTTGAGTCACACAATGTATTTTCAGTCCCTTGAACACCTCCAGCTCTTTTCACCATGGTGCCTTCTGCTTAAAATTCTCTTGGCTCTTTTTCATCCCTCAGACTTGGTAAAACATCTCTTCCTCAGAGGCCTGTAGCAACTGCACTATCTAAACAGGCCCCAAGTTAATTTCCTTCCTTGCCCCATTTGTGTCTTTCATGACGCTTGCTAGTTTGTGCTTACCCATGAATATCACCCTGCAGCTCAGGCCTGGTAAATAATAAGTTGAGTCTATACATTGGTTAGCTTTGCCTTCCTTTAACAGGAAATAAAAAATGGAATGGGCATGGTGGCTCACACCCGTTATCCCAGCACTTTGGGAGGCCTAGGTGGGAGGATCACTTGGAGTTCCAGACCAGCCTGGTCAACACAGTGAGACCCTGTCTCTTAAATTAAAAAAACAAAAACAAAAGCAAAAAAAGTAGAGAAAGAAAAAAATAAATACAAAATAACATGCTTAACTTTGTATTTCTCCCTCAAGGAAATCCAAAAGCAGACAGTCTAAGGCTGCTACAGTGGCTCTTAAGGACTTCATAGATCCAGGCTCCTTTTATCTGTCTGCTTCACCATACTTAGCCAGAGAGGGTGGTCTCATGGTATAAGATGACTGCTGGAGTACCAGCCATCCCACAAACATTCTGGAGAAGAGGAGGGAAAGAACAAAAAGAGGAAAGAGCAGACTTCCCACCTGAGTTGGCTTTGTTTAAGGGTCCTTCCTAGAAGTACCCACACCACTTCTGCTCCTATCTCGCTGGCTGAAAGTTTATTACATGGCCATCCTTTATTTAAGGGAGGCAGGGAAATGTTGTTTTTATTCTACATGGCGGTGTGCGCAACTAAACATGTAGGGTTCTGTTAGTGTTGAGAAGGAGATAGTGGATATGAGGTGACAACCAGCAGACTCTGACCAGGTGTAGCTGGGTCAGATATTGAAGATGGAATTTGGAAAAGCTGCCAGTACAGACATGACCTCGCTAGCTTATATGTGATGGCATGTTCACAGTATTCTATTATAATTTATCTCAAATACCAGCTTTTGCTGTCCTCCAGATTTTGAAATAAGCAACTTGTGTCCCATCTCTGCTTGAAACAGGTTCAACAAGAAACCCAAGAGGGGGATCCAGTTTCTACAGGAGCAGGGCATGCTGGGAACGTCAGTTGAAGATATAGCCCAATTCCTGCACCAGGAGGAGCGCCTGGATTCCGTAAGGCTGGGGGTGTAGCACTTGCATGTGAGTTCTGTCAGGTGATTGTGAGCCCTCACCAGTTTTAACCTCAAGATTGGCTGGCCCTGAGTACATTGTCTATTGTCCACCCCTTGGTTACAGCAGTCCTGCGTATCCCTTTGGCTAGTGTTGCAGAAAGCTCTTTGATGGGAATAAACTAGCCTCCCAGCAGGTGGCTGCATATTTGCTGGAAAAGTATCAGAGCTGGAAGTGTTCC
Organism: Rhinopithecus roxellana; assembly: GCF_007565055.1. NCBI lineage: Eukaryota > Metazoa > Chordata > Mammalia > Primates > Cercopithecidae > Rhinopithecus > Rhinopithecus roxellana. The sequence goes on from NC_044561.1 coordinate 122,470,440, forward strand.
TTGACTGCCAGAAACAGTTCTTCTGGCTGCCTGTCTGCAACTAACCTCCTGAGTGTGCCCCATCATTCTCTCCATTTTAAGTCTGTTGTGCCTCCTCCTTTTCCTTCATCCATGCAGGACAGGGAGTTCCCTATTTTTTTTAGCAGTCCAGCCTATTCTGGGCAGTTAGGGCCAGGCTATTCTGACTCCACCCTTTGGCTGCTGGGTTTTGCTGTGGGTTTGTATTTGACAATTTCTAGATATAAGTGAGTGTGTATGTTTTAGACCCAAGTAGGCGATTTTCTGGGAGATAGCACAAGGTTCAACAAGGAGGTGATGTATGCCTACGTGGACCAACTTGACTTCTGTGAAAAAGAATTTGTCTCAGCCCTGCGGACATTCCTAGAAGGTTTCCGCCTACCTGGGGAAGCCCAAAAGATTGACCGATTAATGGAGAAGTTTGCTGCAAGATACATAGAATGCAACCAAGGGTAAGCACTGATTTTGAGTCCCTCCCAGATCATCTGTTTGCCTGCCTCACAACACTAATTTTAATTTGGTTGGGGTTTAATCTTTGTATATCTGTGCCAAGCAACTGAAGCTTTTGTTTACTGTGGGCCAGGCACTGTGCTAAGGGATTATTTCATGTAAGACCTCACAGTAATCTGTTTATGTCCCTATTCTACAGACAGAGAGATTGAGGACCAGAGAGGTTAACTTGCCCAAGATCACGCAGTTAAAGCCCATGCTGTTAGCAACTGTAAAAGAGTAGTTTCATAAGAGGAGTAGTTTCATAAGAGTAGTTTCATTGAGAGGAGACAATTGGGCACCTCTTCCCTAATCAGAAACAGTTCCCCTGATTTAGTATATGGGGTAGATCTCAAGGATTTTGGTTTTTCTTTAATTACATACTGATGACAAGGTTACAGAAATAGCTACATAACTAATAAAAACCATCAAAGTGCATGATTTTATTTGGGGACCTTTTCTGATGGGCAGTTTGTGATTTTGTAAGAAGTGGAAATAGGAAGAGGAACAAACCATTATTAAATACCCCCTGTGTATGGGCCATGCCATGGGTTTTACATGCATTTAATGAATGGCAAGCCCAGGAATAGTATCCCTGTTTTACAGATGAGGAAATTGAGAATCTGAGAGATGAAGCAACCTGTCCAAAATTAATCCGCTAGTAAGGAGCAGAGCCAGGATTGAATATGAATTTCTTTAACTCAGAAGCTCATGTTTGGGCCAGACACAGTGGCTCTCCCCTACAATCCCAGCACTTTGGGAGGCTAGAACGGGCAGATCACTTGAAGTCGGAAGTTTGAGACCAGCCTGCCCAATATGGTGAAACCCCATCTCTTCCAAAAATACAAAAAAAAAAAAATTAGCTGGGTAATCCCAGCTACTCGGAGGCTGAGGCAGGAGAATTGCTTGAACCTGTGAGCCAAGATTGCACCACTGTACACCAGCCTGGATGACAGGGGTAGATTCTGTCTCAAAGAAATAAACTCATGTTCTCTCCATTGAACATTAAATTAGAAATATGTCGGCCGGGCGCGGTGGCTTACACATGTAATCCCAGCACTTTGGGAGGCCGAGGTGGGTGGATCACAAGATCAGGAGATCGAGACCATCTTGGCTAACACAATGAAACCCCGTCTCTACTAAAAATACAAAAAAATTAACTGGGCGTGGTAGTGGGTGCCTGTAGTCCCAGCTACTCGGGAGGCTGAGGCAGGAGAATGGTGTGAACCTGGGAGGCGGAGCTTGCAGTGAGCTGAGATCATGCCACTGCACTCCAGCCTGGGCAACAAAGCGAGACTCTGTCTCAAAAAAAAAAAAAAAAAACCAAAGAAAGAAAGAAAGAAATATGTCTGAATGTACTGTGACCATGATGTGGAAATTGTTCAGTAGAAACTATTTTTTTTGAGACAGAGGGTCTTGCTCTCTTGCCCTGGTTGGAGTACAGTGGTGTGATCACAGATCACTGCAGCCTGGATCTCCTGGGCTCTATCAGTCCTCCCACCTCAGCCTCCTGAACTGCTGGGACTACAGGTGCATGCCACTGTGCCTGGCTAATTTTTTGTATCATATTTCTGCGGAGAGAGAGTTTCACTGTGTTGCCCAGTCTGGTCCTGAACTCCTAGCCTCAAGGGATCCCCCTGCCTCGAACTCCCAAAGTGGGGGATTTACAAATGTGAGCTACCACACCTGGTTGAAACATTTTAATAACAGTTTTGCCTCTCCAGTCAACTTTGTTTTCATATTAATTGCTCCCAGTCTTCCAAGTATATGGCAGGCTGTCCCCAGGAGGTGGCAGGATTGGCAAAGGCAGCATATGATCATTTTAACCAAATGGACATTAGAACTGTGAAGGCATAATTAGATGCTGTTTACTTTAAATGTATCTCTTACGTGGACCTGGAAGCCTTGGTCTGTTTTGCTTAGTCAGTCAATATGTGACCCAGTTTCATCTCATGTTAAAATACCTTTGTTGTGTTCTTCAAAATTTCTACTGTTTCTGTTATGGACAGTTTGGACAGAACAGTTTCTAGCTTCAGCCTCATATTGTATGAGGCTGTGCATCCACATATTGCTGTCCTTCTCTTCTTGACTAAGGCAAAAAAGTCAGACTTCACCAGCATATGTTTTAGAACAATATAAATATTTTCCATGGTATTTGTACTGTTCAATGTTATAATGGATAATATAGACTATAACTAACAGCTAAACAGCAGTTTTAGTCATCTTTATATCTCATGTCTAGCACAGTGCATGGCACAAAATAGATGTTCTCAGGAACAGGACTGGATGCAGGGAGGCACTCAAGGCACTTAGTGCATGAAATGTGGTGAGCTGCCCTCTCAGGGTCGGCACCAAGTGTAAGGTCTCCTGACCTGCTCACTTGCCTCGCCCTAGTCCTGGCCCCAGATGCTTCTTAGAGTCTTTTTTAAAAAATTATTTGAAATTGCTTTATTCAAAGAAGGCTAAATTTTAATTAATTATTTGTTTATTTATTTATTTATTTTGAGACCGTCTCACTCTGTCACCCAGGTTGGAGTGCAGTAGCATAGTCTCGGCTCACTGCAACCTTCACCTCCCAGGTTCAGACGATTCTCCTGCCTCAGCCTCCTGAATAGCTGGGTTTATGGGCAGCTGCTACCACGCCCAGCTAATTTTTGTATTTTTAGTAGAGGCAGGGTTTCACCATGTTGGCCAGGCTGGGCTCGAACTCCTGACCTCAGGTGATCCACCCACCTCTGCCTCCCAAAGTGCTGGGATGACAGGCCTGAGCCACCATGCCCTGCCAAAGAAGCCGAAAATTTGATACAGATTGTTGATGAGCTTTTTCTACACTCTGGGTTGCTAAGTCTTGTTCAGTGATGATGAAAGCGTGAAAACTCTTGCCTCATTTGGAATCAAGGGGAGTAATCGGCTGCTTTTCTCATGAAGTGTGTCTCTGTTAGCATTGTACCTTCTAAACCTCATCACCATGAATATTGATATCTCGAATTTTTTTTTCCAGGCAAACTCTGTTTGCTAGTGCTGACACTGCTTATGTCCTAGCATATTCAATTATCATGCTAACTACAGACTTGCACAGTCCTCAGGTAAAGTAGTTCAATGATATATATGTTGTAGTAGCTAAATAAGTGGCTTTACTTGGGCAATTGAATTTTTTGAAATGGTTTTTAATTTTTTTTTAATTACAGGTAAAAAATAAAATGACAAAAGAGCAGTATATTAAAATGAATCGGGGTATCAATGATAGTAAAGATCTGCCAGAAGAGTACCTCTCAAGCATCTATGAAGAGATAGAAGGCAAGAAAATTGCAATGAAAGAAACAAAAGAGCTCACGATTGCAACCAAATCTACTAAGCAGAGTAAGGTCTAATGGCAAATTATTTCTCCTAGTTCTAATTTGTTAGTGTATCAGAATGCATGATTAGATACTCTGGTGATAAATTTAATGTCCATATCTAGATATCTGAATAGGAAATGTGATTGAACTAATTATTGTGATTATGTTGGGTCTTTTATAATGTCACTGTCTTGCTAGATTTCTGATGAGGAGCAAGAAGGAATTTAAAATTAGTAATCTGAGAACTAAATTACTCCCAAAAAGTGTTCCTTAAAACTTTGCTTTAATTCAGTGGTGATTGTGCCCACCTTGATTAGAATTCTATTAGTTATGGCCTCTGGGGAGCTGTCAGTTTCACCGTTTGAGAAGCAGCAAAGGGTAGTGGTTTAGAGTACAGGCTCTAGAACCACACTGCCTTAGATCAAGTCCCAGCTCCTCTACTTAGTAATTGTATGACCCTGGGCAAGTGACTTACCTGCTCATTTTTCCCATCTGTTAAATGGTAATAATATTTGTAACGGACTCACGAGATGGTTGGGAGGATTTAGGAGTTAATCATTGTGTAATCTTTTGAAACAGTGCATGGCATGTAGCCAGCCCTCAGTGATAGCTGGCCACACCTATCGTTCTCTTACTTTATAGATGTAGCTAGTGAAAAGCAGCGGCGGCTCCTGTACAACTTAGAGATGGAGCAAATGGCTAAAACAGCCAAAGCTCTGATGGAGGCTGTGAGCCATGCGAAAGCCCCGTTTACGAGTGCCACTCACCTGGACCACGTCCGCCCAATGTTCAAAGTGAGTATCCTGAGAACTTAGCAAGCATGTGGCTAAGCCTGATTCTGAAGCTGGCCAGCTAGAAGTACTCTTTCCACGCTGAAACTCTGGATGTTACTGAAACCTTCCTTCCTTGATAGCTGGTGTGGACGCCACTATTGGCAGCCTACAGCATCGGACTCCAGAACTGTGATGACACTGAAGTGGCCTCCTTGTGTTTGGAAGGTATCCGATGTGCAATCCGAATTGCCTGCATCTTTGGAATGCAGGTGGGTGTTCAGTCAGCAACGCTCCAGAGATACTGGTGGGTTGTGTTCTTTTAGATTTGGCAAAACTTAGAAATGATCAGAAATTTTCAGTTAATCAAGAGTCTTAGCAAACTACTTACTCATGCCATAGCTTTGTGATGACAGCTCTTTAGGGGCAAAAATGGAGATACGGATTAAAACTGTCTTTAAGAATGGGTAGGCTGGGCACGGTGGCTCACGCCTATAATCCCAGCACTTTGGGAGACCGAGGCAGGCAGATCACCTCAGGTCAGGAGTTCGAGACCAACCTGACCAACATGGAGAAACCCCATCTCTATTAAAAATACAAAATTAGCCGGGCGTGGTGGTACATGCCTGTAATCGCAGCTACTTGGGAGGCTGAGGCAGGAGACTGGCTTGAACCCAGGAGGTAGAGGTTGCGGTGAGCCGAGATTGCACCATTGTACTCCAGCCTGGGCAACAAGAATGAAACTCCATCTCCAAAAAAAAAAGGATAGGTAGTGTCCAAGCTACTTGACTGGATTTGACAAAATAGACTTCCTGTTCATATGCCTAACTTGCCTGCTTTGGTGCTTAAAAATACTACTTTCTTGTTGTTTTGTTTTGTTTTGTTTTGTTTTTTTGAGATGGAGTCTCGCTCTGTTGCCGAGGCTGGAGTGCAGTGGTGAGATCTCGGCTCACTGCAAGCTCTGCCTCCCGAGTTCATGCCATTCTCCTGCCTCAGCCTCCCAAGTAGCTGGGACTACAGGCACCCGCCACCATGCCCAGCTAATTTTTTGTATTTTTAGTAGAGATGGGGTTTCACCGTGTTAGCCAGGATGGTCTCCATCTCCTGACCTCGTGATCCGCCCACCTTGGCCTCCCAAAGTGCTGGGATTATAGGCGTGAGCCACCGTACCCGGCCAACAGTATTTTCTTTTTAACATCAGTTTTTATTATAATTTCCCATATTTCCAACTCCTCCCTGAAGAATATGAATATGTCTGTAAACCTTTTGAAACTTGAAAAGTTCAAGCAAATAAATGTAATTCTGAAACTGTTGTGAAATTAGGGGGTTGGCAATCCCATGCATCACTTCATAAGTCAGAAGTTGCACCCCATTTATTCCTAAAAACTCAATCTTCTGTTCCCATTCATTTTGCAGTTAGACATTTTCTTTTATACCAAGACCACAAGCTTTGAAGTTAGACCATCTAGTTTTCAAAACCCTGTTCTGCCCCTTCTCCAACCATGTGACATTGGCTCAGCTAATGTCTCTCCAAGACACCAATTCACTTCCTCATTTGTAAACTTGAGAAAACAAACCTGCCTGGCAGAATTGTTGCAGATGTCAATGTATATGACAGTCTTAGCATTCAACAGACATCGTGGAACATGGACCAGGTAAGTTTGACTGAAGTCAATTAGAAAGGAGAGAGCTGCTTCTCAAACATGTGGCAGTGCATAGAGAGCCTCTGCAAGATGTTCCAAAAGCAAGAGGGCATTAGCATGGAATAACTGTTGTGCTAATGTGCAGAAAGCTAGTCAATGTGCATACAAAAGGTATCAGAGAAGCCCAGTGTGCCAGCCCTGCAGATGTGAGAATGGCCACACTACGGTTGGAGTCACAGTGTTCTCTCTTGGGCTTCTGTTACAGCTGGAACGAGATGCCTATGTTCAGGCTCTTGCTCGCTTCTCCCTGCTCACAGCCAGCTCCAGCATCACAGAAATGAAGCAGAAAAACATCGACACCATTAAGACACTTATCACAGTGGCTCACACCGATGGCAACTACCTCGGGAATTCCTGGCATGAGGTATGTGTCTCTTTGAATTGCCTTTTCTCAGTTAGGATGACTCCTGGCTTCTTTTATTCATTGTTGATCTCATTTGGTCAGTTCTGTTTTTCTTGAAGTCAAGCCTCACTGTGCCTCATGTATCTGAAAGTCACCCTCTCTGGGGCTGTGAAAGGTGGGAGTGAGTTCGGGTGCACCAGCTCACAGTGAGCACCCTTGCACCCAGCAGCCAGTGTACCCTATGAAGTGTACTTCTGTTGTTGCAACTTTCTTTCCATATTAGCGCCACTTTTTTTTTGTTTTGTTTTTTAGTCCTTATGGACCTCTTGGGAGTTTGGGAGCTCCTATCATCAATGTGTAATTTTAAAACAAAGCTAGGAGCCTGATTAGAAATGGTTGACAGTCACAATGAGCTGTTAGGGAGAGTGCCAGTGAGTTCACTTATTTTTAAAACAGTATTCTAAGATTCTCACGCAAGGATATAGTTACTTATACGTACAACAATGTATTTAAAAGGATATTTGTTGCAGTTTTAGTTTTTCTGGGGAAAAGGGCTAAAAAGAGCTAGATGTCCCAACAATATAAGACATTGCTAATTCTTTAAAAAGGTATGGTACAGCATTTTTTAGAATGTTATGTGGCCATCTAAAATAATGTAGTGGAAAAGAGAGACAGGCAGATAGTGTGTGCTCTCTGATGGAAGTACACAATACTACCTAAGAAATGTTCTAGCCCCAACTCAAATCTAAATCGATTCAAGCCTATATTGCCAGTTTACAGGAAATATAGTGGACAGAGAAGCATGTTAGATATGAGGGTGCAGCTTGGAAATTCTAGGTGTGACAGACCTGCAGAGCAGATGACAAGGTTTTTCAGCAAATTGATTGCAAGAAAAATAAGTGGAAGGGAGGAGGGTTACCTAGGAATTAAAAGAGATTTCAGAAAAGAAGATAAAAGATGGTATTAAAGACTATTGTGGGAAAATGGTCACAGTAAAATTACAAGTTGTCGTAAGACATTGTGAGGCATTGTCTCTCATGGCAAAATACACAGAGAATGGAGTTTGAAAGGACAGACCAAAGCGTTAGCATTCTGTCTGAGAGAGAGAATTACGGAAACTTTTATTCTTTTTTTTTTTTCCTTAATTTCTAATTTTTTCTACCATCTACATGTATTACTTTTTTGTTTAGAGAGAAAACTGTGAAAGAATAGAGAGGCTATGAAGAATGTAAAGGACAGTTTGACATAGAAAGAAAATTGCTGTGATCCTTCTTCCCCATGTGGACCACATGGCTCAGAGTAAAGGCCCTAGAGCCCCTCAACTGGGGTCCGATTTGGGGCTCTACCTCTTCCTGCCTGGATGGCGTAGGCAGGTTACTTAGTCACCGAGTCCCAACTTCTTCATCTCTACAATCTTCATAGGTTGGTTATGAGAATGAACAGGGCTTGGGACTATTTGGCAAGTAGTAAGAATTCAATGTTGTTACCTGCTGTCATCTCTGTGGCACATGGCTTTGCCCCTCTTCACCAGCGTTTCCCCTGTCTGTCACAATTGTGAGTAGTCCATGTTAGAAATAACTGAGTTATAGCTGGGCACAGTGGCTCACACCTGTAATCCCAGCACTTTTGGAGGTTGAGGCAGAAGGATTGCTTGAGGCCAGGAGTTCCAGACCAGCCTGGGCAACATAGCAAGACCCCATATCTTAAAAAAAAATTTTTTTTTTAATTAGCTAGGCATGCTGGTGCATGCCTGTAGTCCCAGCTACTCAGGAGGCTGAGGCAGCAGGATTGCTTGAGCCCAGGAGTTCAAAGCTGTAGTGAGCCATGATTGCACCACTGCACTCCAGCCTGGGCAACAGAGCAAGACCTTGTCTCTAAAAGAAAAAAAAAATATTTTGAGTTGTGTGCTTTTTAAAATCATTTCCTGCCTTCTAGGGAGCCATAATACCTAGAGAATCAATGAGTAGTTGCTTTTTCTTCTAAAACATTTTTTTAGCCTGGGAGATATTATCAATATGAGGTTCCTGCTGCCTGCCAAGTATATGGCAGAATCTAGAAATGTTAAAAACTAATTAGCTACCTCTGTGGTTGTCAGAAGCCCTGAGAAATCAGCTTGGAACTAATAAGCCCTTGACCTTTCAGTATTGGTGACATACTTGAGATGCCAGCTGTCCCCAGCTTCTGCAAAAGGGAGGGCATTACTAGCTTACTACTAATAATTTAATAGTATCGTGCTGTGTGAAGAAATCAGGGGATGATTCTCTTTGGTGGAATTAAGTCTATTTCTCAGTCAAGAGGAAAGCAATTTATAAGTAAAGATACTCGACACTGCTCAGTGGTATAGTGGAGTCTAGTGGAGTCCTGGACCCTGGGACTGAATTGTAAGGTAAGCGTAAAAAGCAACACTGAGGTTCAGTGAGAAGTTCCCATGAAAATTCCTTAGGGTTTCCCTGGAGGTCTACGTGCCATTCCTCAGTAAGTTTCATGTAGCCAGTGTTTCCTTTGACAGAAGTTGGGACCAGTTTCTCTTTCTACGGCTGAGCTTCAGGTGGGAGAGGGCCCGTGTGCAGATGTGCGTCCTCAAGCACCAGAGGCGGCCCTCAGGACCAGGAGATCCAGCGTCATCTCCCACTGCATGCCTGCTGTGGAGCATATTCTCATTCCTTTAGTTAAACCAATTAACGATTGCCAATGATTTTAAGTGCCAGGGACTTAAGTGTTCAGCAGTGAACAAGACAGAGTTAATGTCCTCTTGGCACCTAAGGCAGGAAACAAACAAATACATGGTCTAATGCCAAAAAGTGATACTAAGAAAAAAAGAAGTATGAGCAGTGCATGGTAATGGGAAGGTGCAATCTCCCAAGAAAGATCTCTCTGAGAGGGACACACGTGTCTGAGCTGGGAATTGAAGGAGTGAGCCGTGCGGAGACAACATCCCAGGCATAAGGAGCAGTGAGTGCAAAAGCCCTGGGGTAGGACAAGAGATGACAAGTTAAAGGAGCAACACTGAGGCCAATGAGGCTGGTGTCTTGTCGTCTCATGAGGAGAGTGGAAAAAGGAGGTGGGGGTGACTAAATGATGTGCCTATTAAGTGGCATGGTGGGAGGAATTCCCCCGCCCCAGTCAAAGGCTTTTTCTCTCTTTATTGAGAGTTGCTAAGTTTGCATAAACATCTATATGGCATAACTCCATTGAACCAACTGTTTTTTAATGACTAACTTAAGATTACAGTGCCCTTTTTCTAGCTGTAAGGTAGGAACTCATTTCTTCATGCCTTCTTTCTCTTAGATCTTGAAATGCATCAGCCAGCTGGAGCTCGCTCAGCTGATAGGAACCGGTGTGAAGACGCGCTACCTGTCTGGATCCGGGCGTGAAAGAGAAGGGAGCCTGAAGGGCCACACATTGGCAGGAGAAGAGTTCATGGGCCTTGGCCTCGGTAAGACACCAGGCCCCCCAGCTGACAGTCACGGATTTGCAAGCTAATGGGGATGAAACCCTTCTTGTCTTGTCAGGACTGTCATGTAAACCATCTCTTCCTTTTGTGCCATCTGACAGTGTATTCATGAATGCAAGTGGACATGCTGCTTCAGCTCCCTTAATTGTGATTAAACTGTTGAGTAGAATGTCTATTTTACCAAAGTCAGTAGGGTGCATTACTTTTCTTTATATACCTGTATTGGGGAGAAAAACTATTTGCTTTAAAATGACCAAATCTCTAGTGCCTGGCATTAGAGGGGTGTGTATTTGTGTCTCTAGATTTTAAAGAGTAGATTCAACATTTCTTCCATCTTTATTGGGGGGGCTTGTATTCTTTTGCAAGTAGAATTATTTCTCTGGCTATACATTGGATTGAGAGACTCTTCTGATAGATGTAACATAGTAATAATAGTAAATAGGGCAAACAAATGTGCCACGTCATATTCTGAGCACTCAGTTTATATATTTTGACTCATTTCATGCTCGTAACAATCCAATGAGAACAAGGACTGTTACCTTCCCCATTTTGTAATTGAGAAAACTGAGGCATGGGGTGAAAAAATATGAGCAACATCATACTGCAAAGAAGTGGCAGAGGTAGGATTCAAGCCCCAAGCCATCCAACTACAGAGTGTAGGCTTCTAGGTCCCATTTAATGAATGGAATAGTACACTGTCATGGTTAAAAGTATGGACTGGAAAATGGGGAATTGTAATAGCACGCACTTCTTAGAGTACTCATGAGACTAAGTGGAATGAAATTCTGTGAAGCGCACCAAGCATTCAGCAGGTGTGAGCCATTACATGTTCTAGGAGCTCTGGATTAGTATCAGTTGATTCCAATTTGTTTTCCTAACTATAGGCCTTTAATACTACAAAAAGGTAAAAGATTATAGAGAAAGATAGATGGCTAGTACAAACAAGAAAGCTTATACTAAGGATATGTTTTAAATGCCAAATGCCAAAACATAACTTTACTTTTATCATCAATGGGTTTTTGTTTGTTTTTTGAACTTGCAGAATCATTCCCATTTATGTCCTGTGTCCCTGCACGTTGACATAACAGGATGCTTTGTTCTAAATACTTGACTGTTTTTGAAGTACTGCTGATGTTGTGCATTGTGTTTCAGGTAATTTGGTGAGTGGTGGAGTGGATAAAAGACAGATGGCCAGCTTCCAAGAATCGGTTGGTGAGACCAGCTCACAGAGTGTGGTTGTAGCTGTGGACAGGTAATGATTTTATTCTTCAGTGACCCTGAACTACCCAGTGGTTTGGTGGCCTCTTTGTAGTTACTGGACATGAATGATTCCTAATTTGTTTAACTGATACAAGTGTTGTTAGCTACAAATTGCTTAAGCGTCACATTTATTTGCGTTTTGACCTTTTAGAAAAGTTACAACTTTAGGCCGGGCGCGGTGGCTCAAGCCTGTAATCCCAGCACTTTGGGAGGCCGAGACGGGTGGATCACGAGGTCAGGAGATCGAGACCATCCTGGCTAATATGGTGAAACCCTGTCTCTACTTAAAAATACAAAAAACTAGCTGGGCGACGAGGCGGGCGCCTGTAGTCCCAGCTACTCGGGAGGCTGAGGCAGAAGAATGGCGTAAACCCGGGAGGCGGAGCTTGCAGTGAGCTGAGATCCGGCCACTACACTCCAGCCTGGGTGGCAGAGCAAGACTCCGTCTCAAAAAAAAAAAAAAAAAAAAAGAAAAGTTATAACTTTAACATTGTGACAAATTATATCAAAAATAAGAGTTTATGTTGATGTTTAAATTACCTTGTTTCCTTAGTAGAGATTATTTTTTAAAAAATCACAAGAAGAGTTTAGGATTAAAAGCCTACCCGTGCTCACGCCTGTAATCCCAGCACTTTGGGAGGCCGAGGTGGGCGGATCACGAGGTCAGGAAATCGAGACCATCCTGGCCAACATGGTGAAACCCCATCTCTACTAAAATACAAAAAAAAAAGAAATTAACCGGGCATGGTGGCACATGCCTGTAATCCCAGCTACCGGGGAGGCTGAGCCAGGGGAATATCTTGAACCCAGGAGGCGGAGGTTGTAGTGGGCCGAGATCGTGCCATTGTACTCCAGCCTGGGCGACAGCGTGAGACTCCGTCTCAAAAAAAAAAAAAAAGAAAAAAAAAGCCTACCCATGAATGAGAGTTGGCTGAGTTGACAGTTTCCTTTTTTTTTTCTTTCCCCTCAAAACTTTTCTATTATTTCTCTTTACTCAAAACTTGACCTAAAAGTCCAGGAGAGATATTTCCCATAAAGAAGCTTTGTACTTATTAACAGTCACTCTCCATTTCCTTTTCTTTCCTTCCCCCATTCCTTAGTCACTGTAACCTGATCTACAGATTTGCCTGTTCTGGATATTGTCTCATTGTCCATCTTTCCCTTTTTATTTTATTTTAATATTCATCATATTCTATTAACCACGTGGTTTCCTTATACCAACATCTTTCCCTTTAATTCTATCCTTTTTTGACTCATGTATGTTGCCTCTGTTGTTAAGTGCGTATAATGTCATGTCTTTTTTGTTCCCGTCTTCTCCATTATTATGGCCTTCTTTGTGTTAAATAGATATTTTCTAGTATATCATTTTACTTCTGGTCATTTCTTTTACTATATCTTATGTATTGATTGATTGATTGATTGATTGAGACAGTCTCACTCTGTCACCCAGTCTGGAGTGCAGTGGTGCGATCTTGTCTCACTGCAACTTCTGCCTCCCAGGTTTAAGCGATTCTCCTGCCTCAGCCTCCCAAGTAGCTGGGATTACAGGCATGCACCACCATGCCCAGCTAATTTTTGTATTTTTAGTAGAGACAGGGTTTCGCCGTGTTGGCCAGGTTGGTCTCGAACCCCTGACCTCAAGTGATCTACCCGACTTGGCCTCCCAAAGTGCTGGGATTACAGGCATGAGCCACTGCACCTGGGCTTCCCCATCTTCTGATGTGTCACTTTCTCTTCTGCTCACTATAGGCTTTTCTGCTTTCAACTCAGTTCACTTTCCTTGAACTATTCTATACTTCTAATACCACGTCGTTTATTTCGGTGGAGGTGTCAGACCTGATGTTTCCTCTCGGCCTTGTCTGAGAGTTTGAGAAACTTCATCTTCCAAATCTAATTAAAAAGAAAACTGTGTGACCAGAGGTCATCTGGCTTTTATGCCCAGTGCTAAGACAGAAGCAGAATTGCCCTCAGGCTACCAAATCTAATGTTTATTTTTTATTTATTTATTTTTTCTTTTTTGAGACAGAGTCTGGCTCTGTTGCCCAGACTGGAGTGCAGTGGTGCAATCTCGGCTCACTGCAACCTCCGCCTCTGAGTTCAAGTGATTCTTCTGCTTCAGCCTCCCAAGTAGCTGGGATTACAGGTGCCTGCCACCATGCCCGGCTAATTTTTTGTATTTTTAGTAGAGACACGGTTTCACCATGTTGGCCAGGCTGGTTTTGAACTCCTGACCTCAAGCGATCCACCCTCCTCGGCCTCCCAAAGTGCTAAGATTACAGGTGTGAGCCACCACACCCGGCCTAATGTTTATTTTGTCTGGAATTATCTTCCTAGAATTTTTACTGGATCTACCAGACTGGATGGAAATGCAATAGGTATGTATTTGACTTACCTGTGACAACTGCAGAAGCCTCATGCTGTGACCGTCTGATTGTTCCTAACGAGGCTTTGCGTGTGTTGTTGGGTCTGGCCTGTAGTTGACTTTGTCCGCTGGCTGTGTGCTGTGTCCATGGATGAACTGGCTTCCCCCCACCATCCTCGCATGTTCAGCTTGCAGAAGATTGTGGAGATATCATACTACAACATGAATCGGATCCGACTGCAGTGGTCTCGAATATGGCATGTGATTGGAGATCACTTCAATAAGGTAACTCTTCAAATTTAAAAACTATTCCTGTTAAAAAAAAAAAAAGTGATAAATAATTTGCCCTGTCTTTTAGATGCCTCTAATTCATTTTCCCTGTGGAGTCAAGGGCAGCTTAATAGGAATAGTATCACACTTATATATTGGTAGAATTCATGTAGAATGAATTAAAAATTCAGTGGTATTGAAAATACTTTAATATCCCACATGCAGGATGTTGGCTAAGACTGCAAAGATTATTACAGTCACTGGACAAATACACTGATGCTTGGAAGCACTGGGAAATGAAATCCAGAAAGGCCTTTTAAGTAACCTAATGTTAAGTTACGTTCCAGGTAGTTTCACTCTTCAGTGTCACTGCTTCTTGTATTCTGGCACCCATTGCCACCATTCTTCTGAAACTTTTGTTGAAAAAATTAATATTTGGGCCAGGCGCGGTGCCTCACACCTGTAATCCCAGCACTTTGAGAGGCCAAGATGGGTGGATCACGAGGTCAGGAGTTCGAGACCAGCCTGGCCAACATAGTGAAACCCCGTCTCTACTAAAAATACAAAAAAATTAGCCAGGCATGGTGGTGTCTGCCTATAATCCCAGCTAATAGGCTGAGGCAGGAGAATCGCTTGAACCCGGGAGACAGAAGTTGCAGTGAGTCGAGATTGCACCACTGCACTCCAGCGTGGGCAACAGAGCAAGACTCCATCTCAAAAAAAAAAAAAAATTAATAATTGTTTTTAAATCAGTAACAAGCCAAAGACACATCTGGGTTCTAAAACTGACAGCTGTTGGGAATAAACCAGACTGAACTTCTTCCTTGTTATCAGAGGTTTTATTATATACATACAGATACACGCACACATGTTGAATAAATAAAATGTCAGGTATGTGTTTTATCACAGTGAAAAAAACTGGGAACAAAGTGATCAAAAGAAATTTACGTGGCTGGGCGCAGTGGCTCACACCTGTAATCCCAGCACTTTGGGAGGCCGAGGCGGGTGGATCACGAGGTCAGGAGATGGAGACCGTCCTAGCTAACACAGTGGAACACCATCTCTACTAAAAGTACAAAAATTTAACCAGGCATGGTGGCGAGCGCCTGTAGTCCCAGCTACTCTGGAAGCTGAGGTAGAAGAATGACGTGAATCTGGGAGGCGGAGCTTGCAGTGAGCCGAGATTGCACCACTGTACTCCAGCCTGGGTGACGGAGCTAGACTCCGTCTCAAAAAAAAAAAAAGAAATGTATGTATGTATGTATTTGTGATGTCATTTGCCTCTTAAGGGAAACGTAATAACAGCTTCCTACCAAAACACATTTCATGATCTCAAGAAAATTTTCTCAAGCCTGGAGGTGAAGAGTTATAATACTAATGCTTAAAAATAGTGTTAGTAAAAAAAATCCAGAAATTCTGTACATTGAATAGAGGAAAAAAGTAGTCTCCCATTGAGGTATAGAATAATCAATGGGGTGCTGGTAAATGATTCGTAGCATCTGCCAGTTTCTGCATGTAAATACCCTGCCACAGCCAATTTAAAGTTAGCAGTATGATGTAACTAGGGAAGAGATGGGCACCCTGTCACCTCTTGTAGACAGGTGCTAGTCTACCACACCACTCCACTAAAATGAAGCATTGTCAAATGTAGGCTTGCTTCTAACTTGGTGCATCAGCTAATGAAAGTTCTTTGTTTTTCCATCAGCTCAAATTAAGGCACCTCACAGCACACCGTCTGTTTTACAAAATAATCTGAGTGCTTCATGCTGGGCAGTGAACAGATGAGACCCCTGCCTGCATGGAGCTCACTGATGGGAAAGGATCAAGCGTGTCATATATCAGGGTTATTGAGAAAACATGGTCAGGGAAGGTCCCTCTTTGGAGGTGGCCTTGAGAGGCACAGGAGCCTATGGATGACCCAGAGGAACTATTTGTTGAGTGGATGGTATCACTTTAAAGAATCAACTAACTCAACACCATCT
Source organism: Rhinopithecus roxellana (assembly GCF_007565055.1). NCBI lineage: Eukaryota > Metazoa > Chordata > Mammalia > Primates > Cercopithecidae > Rhinopithecus > Rhinopithecus roxellana. The sequence continues at coordinate 122,486,429 of NC_044561.1, forward strand.
TTTCCACTATTCTGAGTAAACAAATTCCTAATTGGATCAGTTGAAATAATTGATATGAATTTGCTTGAGAAAGAAAATGTGAATCATTGTCGTTACTGTACCTTGTATTCTTGTCCAAGCATGTGACAGCTAAGCCAGAGCAAACGCTGCTCATTTATTCCACAAGATCATTTGGCTAGCAACTGTGGAATCCTTTGTTCTCAGAAATTACTAGCCAAAAGTGTTTTGGTAAACGTTTTCCCGACTCTTTAAAGTCTGCATTTTGTGTTCACTGGGACTTCTGTTTTGGGAGGGGAACATCAGTTTACTCAAGTTACTTTTCCCACCTGTGATTCTGTTGTGATAACTCTTTGTGTGCCAATTCTCAGTATGTATGGACCACTTACAGGCAAGGTTGGGACATAGGGTGGCAGGTGGGAACCAGACATTTCATTGTCGTCAGCTTCATTACAGATGTTTATTTGATCAGTACTGTTAAGCACCAGGTCATGGAAAACTCAGGAACTCTTTTTTTATGAGACAGAGTTTTGCACTGTCGCCAGGCTGGATGGCTGTAGCTCGATGTCCTCTTATTGCAACCTCTGCCTTCCGGGTTCAAGCAGTTCTCCTGGGACCACACACGTGCATCACCACACCCAACTAATTTTTGTACTTTTAGTAAAGACAGGGTTTCACCATGTTGGCCAGGCTAGTCTGGAACTCCTGACCTCAGGTGATCTGCTCCCCTCAGCCTCCCAAAGTGTTGAGATTACAGGCATGAACCACCACATCCGGCCCTCACTCTGGAACTCTTAACTTTTTCCACCTCCTTGGAAAGATGTTCTTCCCCTTGTGAACTGGGGAACTTAAGAATCTTGTGGATTTGAAGAAGTGTAGATGGCTCAGTACAGCTGTAACTTAGCCCTCAGGTACTGGCAGGGTTGTTCGCACAGTCACATGATTCTCTTGAACTAGGGGCACAAGCCCTGTGTCCTGGGTGAACAAAGCTGCACACTAAGCATGGTGTGTATGCCTGGAGCATCTGTTTTCCCTGAATTTTTAAGAAGGGAATATTCTTTTTATTAGCCTCTAATTACATTAATATACTCCCCTTTAAACAAAAATTACAGCTAAAACACCTTTGGCCACCCTCCCCCACACATCTGGCCCTCCCCAAAGCTAATTATTCTTATCAGTTTGATGTGTATCTTTCCAGACATTTTTGTATTTATGTACATACGTATGTACTCATAGAAATACTACCGATAACATTGTCTTGGTTTGTTTCGCTTCTTTAAAAAAAAATTATACATGGCATTTTGTAACTTGTTTCTTCCACTTAGCAAGGAATCTTAAAGATTTAACCATGTTAGCATATGTAGATTTGTTCTCTTTTAAAAAATTGTAATAAAATATATGTAACAGGCCGGGCACAGTAGCTCACTCCTGTAATCCCAGCACTTTGAGAGGTGATCTGAGGTCAGGAGTTCGAGACTAACCTGGCCAACATGGTGAAACCCTGTCTCTACTACAAATGCAAAAATTAGCTGGGCGTGGTAGTGGACGCCTGTAATCCCAGCTACATGGGAGGCTGAGGGAGGAGAATATCTCGAACCCAGGAGGTGGAGGTTGCGGTGAGCCAAGATCATGCCATTGCATACCAGCCTGGGTGACAAGAGCAAAGCTCTGTCTCAAAAATAAAAGAAATAAAATAAGATAAAAAATAAAATAACCATCTTAACAATTTTAAGTGCGCAGTTCAGTAGTGTTAGGCACACTCAACATTGCTGTGCAGCAGGTCTCTAGGACCCTTTTCATCTTACGAAACTAAAACTGCATACCCATTAAACAGTAACTTCCACTTTCACCCTCCTGACCACAGGCAACCACCATTCTACTCTGTGTCCCTAGGAACTTGACTTCTCTGGGTACCTCATATAAGTAGAATCATGCTATTTGCCCTTTTGTGACTGCCTTATTTCATTCAGCATAGTAATGTCTTCAAGTTTCATCTGTGTTGTAGCATGTATCAGAATGTCCATCTTTTTCAAGGCTGACTTTATTCTCTCTCTCTCTCTCTCTCTCTCTCTCTCTCTCTCTATTTATTTATTTATTTGAGATAGCATTTCACTCTTATTGCCCAGACTGGAGTGAAGTGGCAAAATCTTGGCTCACTACAACCTCTGCCTGCCAGGTTCAAGCAATTCTCTTGCCTCAGCCTCCCAAGTACAAGCAATTCTCCTGCCTCAGCCTCGCAAGTAGCTGGGATTACAGGCACCCACCACTATGCCTGGCTAATTTTTTATACTTTTAGTAGAGACACAGTTTCACCACGTTGGCCAGGCTGGTCTTGAACACCAGACCTCAGGTGATCCGCCTACCTCGGCCTCCCAAACTGCTGGGATTACAGACGTGAGCCACCGCGCTTGGCCCAATTTTTATTTTTTTATTTTTATTTTTATTTTTTGAGACTGATCTTGCTCTGTCACCCAGGCTAGAGTGAAGTGGCGCCATCTTGGCTCACTGCAACCTCCACCTCCCAGGTTCAGGCAGTTCTCCTGCCTCAGCCTCCCCAGTAGCTGGGACTACAGGCATGCGCAACCTTGCAAAGCTAATTTTTGTATTTTTAGTAGAGACAGGGTGTCGCCGTGTTGGTCTTGAACTCCTGGCCTCAGGTGATCCTCCCGACTCGGCCTCCCAAAATGCTAGGAGTAAAAGTGTGAGCCACCACACCCAGTCACAATTTTTCATTATTACAAATGATAGTGCTGCATTATATTTGTTAAAAATAAAACATTGGCCGGGCACGGTGGCTTATGCCTGTAATCCCAGAACTTTGGGAGGCCGAGGCAGACGGATCACTGGAAGTCAGGAGTTAAGACCAGCCTGACCAACATGGTGAAACCCCGTCTCTACTAAAAATACAAAAATTAGCTGGGCGTGGTGGCAGGCACCTGTAATCCCAGCCACTCATGAGATCGAGGCAGGAGAATTGCTTGAACCGGGGAGGCGGAGGTTGCAGTGAGCTGAGATCATACCACTGCACTCCAGCCTGGGTGACAGAGCCAGACTCCATCTTAGAAAATAATAATAATAAAATGAAATTTTTAAAAAAAGAAGAAAATAGCGCATTTTAAATGCGTATTTAATTAACTATGCAATACTGATTTTGTCATTACAATTAATTAAAATTGGAGAGATCATAGCCAAGAGACAGCATTTTCTTTTCTCCTTAGGTGTGTTTTCCCTGAATGTTTGTTTTGAAGGTAGGCTGTCCATCTTTGCTGTTGAGAGACCCACATCAATCGTTATTACACTATACCTGTTTCATATCAGTTCCTGTTCTTGCTCAGGTTGGCTGCAACCCTAACGAAGATGTGGCTATCTTTGCTGTTGACTCATTAAGGCAGCTCTCCATGAAGTTTCTTGAGAAGGGTGAATTAGCCAACTTCCGTTTCCAGAAAGATTTTCTGAGGCCCTTTGAGCATATTATGAAGAAAAACAGGTATGTGTTTTACTCTGGAAGACCTGTGGTCAGATTCCCCGTTGGGGCTCCCTGAAGCCCTCCTAACACTAATCACATGATTAATTATTTTTCTCCCTTGTCAGTGGAAACAAACAGAATGAATAGACTGTGATTCACATAGATTTTCCTTAAATAAATCTCACTAAAATCTATGTGTAACCTTTCCTAGGAGGACAGATGTCACCCTGCAACTTGTAGAAAATATGTCATGAACCCCTGTTGGGGCTGGTGCTGAGGGAGGTTAAAGAAAGAGCCACTGCAGAAGCATCCTCAAACTAGGATAAGAATTGTGTGACCCAGCACTTCTCCCCCAGGGAGGTCATAAAAGAGGTCAGGACACCGGACCCTGTGAAGCAGCCATACTGTTCATTTATTCACTTGGCCTGTACTTATTGAGGCCTGCCATCTGCTAGGTACTATAAAGAAGACATTTTACAATCCCTGTTTTTGGCCGGGCACGGTGGCTCACGCCTGTAATCCCAGCACTTTGGGAGGCCAAGGCAAGTGGATCACCTTAGCAGGAGTTCAAGACCAGCTTCGCCAACATGGTGAAAACCCGTCTCTACTAAAAATACGAAAATTAGCCGGATGTGGTGGTGGGCACCTGTAATCCCAGCTACTTGGGAGACTGAGGCAGGAGAATCGCTTGAACCCGGGAGGTGGAGGTTGCAGTGAGCCAAGATCACGCCTTTGCACTCCAGCCTGGGCAACAAGAGCGAAACGTTGTCTCAAAAAACTAAATAAATAAAAATGAAATAAAATAAAATTCCTATTTTCATTCAGCCTCAAACAGTTGCACCTGGGTGTGATGGGCATACAGGAGTTCATTACATATTACTCTACTTTTCTCTGTGTTTTAAACTTTCCATAATAAAATTTTAAAACAAATCTCTGTTTAATTCCAATAGAAAAACAAATAAATATCGGTGGTGGTAATGTGCTCTGAAGGGCAGTATGTATATCAAGTTAAAGGGATAGGGACGGAAGCTGTCTTTTATCCAGGGCAGCCAGCTAACATGTGTTTAGTAAGGGGACCCTCAGGAAAAGGCCTGACGGAAGTCAGGAATAAGCTGAGAGTGGCCATGTGCTGCCTTGGCATCAGAATTATGAACAGGGAAGAACAAAAGCAAAAGGCCCGTAGCAGGTAGTGCTTGGCATAGGTAAGGAGGGCAGTGTGGTTTGAATGGAGGGAACAAGGCAGGTAGTAGAAGGTGAAGTCCCTCCCAGTGGTAGCAGTGTGCCTAGCTCACGTAGGAGCTGTCAGCCATTGTCAGCACTTTGGCTTGCTCTCTATGAAAGATGGAAGCCATTGGAGGTTTTTTTGTTGTTGTTGTTGTTTTGTTTGTTTGTTTGTTTGTTTTTGTTTGAGATGGAGTCTCGCTCTGTCACCCAGGCTGGAGTGTAGTGGTGCAATCTCGGCTCACTGCAAGCTCCGCCTTCCAGGTTCACGCCATTCTCCTGCCGCAGCCTCCTGAGTAGCTGGGACTACAGGCACCCACCACCACGCCCAGCTAATTTTTTGTGTTTTTAGTAGAGACAGGGTTTCACCGTGTTAGCCAGGATGGTCTCCATCTCCTGACCTCGTGATCCACCCGCCTCAGCCTCCCAAAGTGCTGGGATTACAGGCATGAGCCACTGCGCCCAGCCTGCCATTGGAGGATTTTAAGCAGAGAACTGAAATGATCTGACGTATTTTAAAGGATCACCCTGAATTTATCCCTGGAAAATGAGGAGCAATAGGATGAGGTAGGAGGCCATTGTAGTTGTCCAGGTTTGGACCAAGGTGGGAGCAGTGGCAGTGATGGATTAGATTCTGTGCACATTTGGAAAGGGAATCTTACACCATGTGCTGATGAATTGGCCATGGAGCATAAAGGAAGAGATGTCAAGGATGACTTTTGGACCTAATTCCTCTTGTCTGCCACTCCCCTAAAAGTTGTACTTCAGATGAGCCTGGATCTTTTTTTTTTTTGAGATGGAGTTTTGCTCTTGTTGCCCAAGCTGGAGTGCAATGGTACAATCTCGGCTTACTGCAACCTTTGCCTCTCAGTTTCAAGCAATTCTTCTGCCTCAGCCTCCCAAGTAGCTGGGATTACAGGCGTATACCACCATGCCCAGCTAGTTTTGTATTTTCAGTAGAAATGGGGTTTCACCATGCTGGTCAGGCTGGTCTCAAACCCCTGACCTCAAGTGATCCACCTGCCTCGGCCTCCCAAAGTGCTGGGATTACAGGCGTGAGCCACCACACCTGGTCTTTTTTTTTTTTTTTTTTTTTAAAGAAAAATGGAAGCTCCCAAGCTGGATGCCAGAGCAGGCTGTTAGGGTAGTGAATAAAAGGGCACCAGAAAAGTTTCCTTGACGTGTCTCTCTTCTGGTGTCTGTATGTCTGCTTTATTGCTCATTTTAAGAGAACCAAAATTAAACCCACAGTCTGGCATCATCCTTTAGCAAATACACAAAAGTATTTTCCTGCCTTTGGGAACACCATTGAGAGTGCCTGAGGAGACCGAGTCCTCACATGGCCAAGCCACGTGTGCAAGCCTGATTGCACGGAAGCCCTCATCTCCTAACTCCAGGCCTTCCCTGCCTGTCTTATTCCCATTTGAAAAGGGGCAGGGTGAGTTTAGAATCACATGTTGTCAGGCACTCTCAGATACTATCAGTGGAACTGTAACTTACTGTAACATTTCCAAAAGCATTTTGGTGATATGTGTCAAGAATCCTGATATTTTTGTGCCCCTTTGATTCAGTAATTCCACACAGAAAATAGTTTTCTAGAAAAAAGCAGAAACTATCTAAATAAGTGTTAAAGTAAATGTTGGTACAGGCACAACATGGGATATCGTTTCACTCTTAAAAATGTTCACAATGGGCTGGGCGCGGGGCTCAAGCCTGTAATCCCAGCACTTTGGGAGGCCGAGACGGGTGGATCACGAGGTCAGGAGATCGAGACCATCCTGGCTAAAACGGTGAAACCCCGTCTCTACTAAAAAAATACAAAAAAACTAGCCGGGCGATGTGGCGGGCGCCTGTAGTACCAGTTGCTCCGCAGGCTGAGGGAGGAGAATGGCGTAAACCCGGGAGGCGGAGCTTGCAGTGAGCTGAGATCCGGCCACTGCACTCCAGCCCGGGCTACAGAGCGAGACTCCGTCTCAAAAAAAAAAAAAAAAATGTTCACAATGGCCGGGCGCGGTGGCTCAAGCCTGTAATCCCAGCAGTTTGGGAGGCCGAGACGGGCGGATCACGAGGTCGGAAGATCGAGACCATCCTGGCTAACCCGGTGAAATTCCGTCTCTACTAAAAAAATACAAAAAACTAGCTGGGCAAGGTGGCGGGCACCTGTAGTCCCAGCTACTTGGGAGGCTGAGGCAGGAGAATGGCGTAAACCTGGGAGGCGGAGCTTGCAGTTAGCTGAGATCCGGCCACTGCACTCCAGCCTGGGCGACAGAGCGAGACTCCGTCTTAAAAAAAAAAAAAAAAAGTTCACAATGTTTGGCCGGGTGGGGTGGCTCACGCCTGTAATCCCAGTACTTTGGGAGGCCGAGGCAGATGGATCACCTGAAGTCAGGAATTCGAGATCAGCCTGGCCAACATGGTGAAACCCCGAAGTCAGGAATTCGAGATCAGCCTGGCCAACATGGTGAAACCCCGTCTCTACTAAAAATATAAAAATTAGCTGGGCGTGGTGGTGCATGCCTATAATCCCAGCTACTCAGGAGGCTGAGGCAGGAGAATCACTTGAACGTGGGAGGTGGCGGTTGCAGTAAGCCAAGATCACGCCGCTGCACTCCAGCCTGGATGATGAGAGAAACTCCATCTCAAAAAAAAAAAAAAAAAGTTCATAATGTTTATAATGTGGGAAATGACTAATAACAGTTTAGAGAAAAGGACAGGTTGTAGAATTGGACAGACAATATAATAGGGATAGTTAAATGTATCTCTCCTTATGAAATACCATATATCATGTAAAGGATTTTTTTTTTTTTTTTTTTTTTTTTGAGATGTCTTGCCCTGGCTGGAGTGCAGTGGTGCAGTCTCAGCTCACTACAATATCTGCCTCTCAGGTTCAAGCTATTTTCCTCCCTCAGCCTCCCAAGTAGCTGGGATTACAGGCGTGCACCGCTATGTCCGGCTAATTTTTGTATTTTTAGTAGAGACGGGGTTTCACCATGGTTGGCCAGGCTGGTATTGAACTTCTGACCTCAAGCGATCCACCTGCTTCGGCCTCCCGAAGTGCTGGGATTACAGGTGTGAACCCCCGCGCCCAGGCAAATTTTTTTTTATCATCCTTTTCCTACATTTTCCAAAACTTTTACTATCATCCTATCTTACTTTTAACAATCAGGCAAAAAACATAATAAATATAGTTTTGTCAAAAAGTTGCTTTATTCTCCATGGGGAGACAACCATGAATTCATTTTTATTATATATGGAAGTGACTTACGTTGTATAGTCAGTCCTTTGTTATCTGCAGGTGACATGTTTACTTTGTGAACTTTCAGCTAATCTTTAACTGTTTTGACTTTCTCCTTGCCTTCTCTACATGGCCTTTCCTATTATTGGTTAGTGTGAGCCTGGAAGACAAACATGAATGTCATTCTAAGCCAGATAAAATTTGAAAGTCATGAGCCTGGGAGACAGAGGTTGCAGAGTCGAGGTCGCTCTACTGCATTCCAGCCTGGGCAACAGAGTAAGACCTTGTTTAAAAAAAACAAATCGGAAGTCAAACCCGCAATCCCAAGGCTACTGTACTGATTTTTAAAACTAGTACTATTGAAGTTATAGGTTTATATAGCTTTCCTTCTTGCTGTTTGTGAGATAATAAGGTTCCTCCATAATTGTATGTCTTTAAAGGTTGTGAGACAATTGCAGCTGTTCCAGAAAATCAGCCATTTTCTCTATCTTCAAGTTTTGCTTTATAATAATTTAGGCAAACATTGCACCTTAAATTATATATGTATGCTCCAGTCCACATACATGCGTTTATCATATAGGTATATCCCTGCCCCAAAATCTAAGAAGATACACACAAAAATTTAGTAATGATTATCTCTAGGTGGTAGAATTATATTATTTGAAATGTTTATGGCCAGAAAAACTAACCAGCAGTGACTTAAACCGCAAGGCTATTTATTGTTTTCGTAACAAGAAAGAAGTCAGAGGCAAGCATTCAACTTTGGTTCCATGGCCTGGATAGGGACTATTGGAGACCCAGGCTTTTTCCTTTTGTTCTTCCATTCATAGGGTCACCTTTTCAACCTTGAGTTTATTTTGTGATTGCAGGATGGTGGTTGTAGCTCTATGCAGCATGCTAGGTTTGGAATGGAAGTCAGAGGAAACGGGGCAAAGGCCAAATGTGGATTGCTGTGTGCTATAAGAAATGTTTAAGTGCTGCTTCTAAGGGATGAGCTATGTTCATTTCTCTTCCCATTCTGCAAAGTACAGATAATATGGCCATCCCATTCCTTCCTCAGGTCTCCCACCATCCGGGACATGGTGATCCGCTGCATTGCCCAGATGGTGAACTCCCAGGCAGCCAACATCCGTTCAGGCTGGAAGAACATCTTTGCCGTGTTCCACCAGGCAGCCTCTGATCATGACGGGAACATTGTGGAGCTGGCCTTCCAGACCACTTGCCACATTGTCAGTAAGTGGCTCTGTTCCCCCACTACTAATGTCCCACCTGCACGTCTAGAAGGGTGTCACTTACTTGCTGTCTATTTTACTACCTACAGGGGCTTCCCTACCTTTGCTCTACTGTGATATAGTAATGTGCCAGGCAGTGTTATAAGCACTTGATGTATATTCATCCTCATCTTAACTCTGTTTTGACTTTCTCCTTGCCTTCTCTAAATATTTGGCCTTTACTGTTATCAGTCAGTTTGGGTCCAGCAGATAAACGTGAATGTTATTTCAAGCCAGATGAAATTTGAAAGTCAAATCAATCCCAAGGCCACTCTAATGACTATAAAAAAAGTACAGTCAGTCCTCATTATTGGTGGATTCCGTGTATGTACTCACTAAAATGTATATACATTAATAACTCCACAACCAGTACTCATGGTGCTTTTGTGGTCATTTGCCAACATGTGCATGCATAGAACAGCAAAAACTTGAGTCACCCAAGGCGCACATTCCCCGTTGTGGTGGAAGAAGGTGGTGCCCTGCCTTCTTGTTTGAGCTGTCATGACATAAACAAGTGTGCTTTCTGTGGCCTATCGAGTGCCATGTTTTTTTACATTTTTGTGCTTTTTGTTGGTGATTTATTTCACTGTTTAAAATGTCCCCCAAGCATAGTGCTGAATGCTGGGTAGTGTTCTGCGTGCAGAAAGACTGTGATGTGTCTTATGGAAAAAATACGTGTGTTAGATGAGCTTCCTTTAAGAATGAGTTACAGTGCTATTGGCTGTGAGTTCAGTGTTTATGAATCAACAATATCTATTAAATAAGGTGTCTTTTTAGCAGGAACACACATACAACAAGGTCATGTCTTGATCGGCTGATGAAAATGTTCTGACCAGAGACTTGCAGGCATCCAGCTTCCTATCTCCATGTTTTCCCTAAGAGCCATGGTTCAGTATTCTTGAATTCAGTGTTTATGGCAACTTTATAGAATGTAACTCTCATGAATAATGAGAACACACTATCCCATTATTTCCCCCATGTTACTAAAGAGGAAATTGAGGCACAGAAAAATAAATATAACAACTTGCCTGAGGACACACAGTTTGGATGTAGTGGAACCAGGACTTGCACTCGGGCAGTCCAGCCCGGCGTTAGTGCAGTGTCCCCCTCCTCTGGACTGACCAGGAGTCCTGGGTTCTGCCTGCGAGCATGTAACAAGATGTTTACTTCATCTCTATGGAAATTTGTAGGCATCGACTTGTCTTTGCACATAGTTGGCATTCAATAAATGTTGAATGAATGGATATTTGGGCCTTTACATCATTGCTTGAGCTCAGGAAGATTGTCTAGCCCAGGCTGTACCCAGTGCATTCATTCCTGAGTAATTTAATAAGAAAAACTGTCTTCCAAATATACTGACATGCTTTCCTTAGATTTTCACAGTTAATTATCTCTGATATATGTGTGTATGTGTTTGTGCGCGCGTGCGTGCGCACGTGCATGTTTTCATCCCCATTTCTAAATCCTGGTCTTACGATAAATGTGCCTTGTGTTCCCCCAGCAACTATTTTCCAGCACCATTTTCCTGCAGCCATCGATTCCTTTCAGGATGCTGTGAAGTGCTTATCAGAGTTCGCCTGCAACGCCGCTTTCCCTGACACGAGCATGGAAGCGATTCGGCTCATCCGCTTCTGTGGCAAATACGTCTCTGAGAGGCCTCGGGTTCGTTTTTCCCCACCTTACTCAGATGGGCAGTGAAGGGAAAAGGTCATGAAGCAGAAATTCTTGCTCCTAACAAAGAGCTTTCCAGCTGCTCTTTTAGAAATGTATGTTTGCCCTAAATTAGGTGTTTATTTCAAAATGCTGCCATGGCAGGGAGTTAGGCCTTTTCATTATCTGGTATATGTGAAATTCTGTATTTTATTCATACTGAACCTATGGTATTCTACAAATTGTTTTTGTAGAAGCTAGTTGTATTTTAGCTTTTGTATTTTGGCAAAGCACAAGAAGCTAGACCTTTCTATTTGAAAGAAAACAAACCTCCCTTTTAGGAAATGGCATTATGTCTTTGTAATGTGCCTGAGAAATCATATTTAAAAATCACCTTTTGTTTTCCCCTGAAAATCATGGGTTTTTTTTTTTTTTATGTGTCTCATCTTTCTGAAGAGGCCTATTTGGTTTAAATGACAGAGTCCCAAAACACTGAAATAGGGTGAAAACAAGTCCGTCTAAACTATGATGTCCTGTGTAGATCTCTACTTAAGTATCCTTTACAGAAAGAGCTATAAACCTCTAAGGTGCTATGTCTCATCCCTTACAACAGCTCACTAAGATGTGATGATAATGGGAGCCAATGTTGATTGAGCACTTAGTACTTGTTGGGCACCATTCTAGATATTTTCTGTATGTTGATTCATTTAGTCCCCACCTCAGACCTATGAGACGTAATTATATCCCATTGTACAGGAGAGTTAACCAAAGCACAGAGAGAAATTGCCTAACATTAGATAATGAGAGTTGCTAAAGAAATTTCAGTACCACTTCAAGAGTGGTTACAGAGCAGAGGAGTCAAAGTACATGCAGACTGTAGAAAGACTGCCAGGTCCTAGCTGCATGACCTTGAGCAGCTTCCTGAAGCTCTTGATGCCTCACTTAATTCATCTATAACCCAGGACCATTGTTTCTACCTGCCACTTGGAATCCTTGTGAGAATTGTTAATCCGTGAAAAGAACTTTTAACAGTGCCTGGCACATAGCAAGCACTCAGTCCAATAGTAGCTGCGGGTGTTATTTTAAGTAATATGTATTACAGTAACATTCCAGAAAGACCTAAGATAATGAATCATCCTGGATATTTTGTCAATACCATTTGACCTTTAGAGCTCTTCTTAGTATAACACCTCCCACCCCCAGGACTCTTGTGATCTGCCCCCTTCAACTTGTTCTAAAACCCGCAGAGGTCCATAGGTTTGTACTGGGAAGCTGCTCATATGCCCTTTGGGACAGATAATGTCTTTGTGCAGTGTGTTCCCACTGTACCCTTGCTGAATGGAGATTTTTGGGAGAGAAAAATGTGTGGGGCCTTAATCAGTGTATAGTTCCCTTTCAGTTCCTTCCTTTTGGATGATTAGTTTACACCTGAGATGTGATTTTCATCATAGGTGCTACAAGAATACACAAGTGATGACATGAATGTAGCTCCTGGTGACAGAGTCTGGGTCCGAGGCTGGTTCCCCATCTTATTCGAACTCTCCTGCATCATTAATAGATGCAAGTTAGATGTACGAACAAGGTAACCATGTTCCCGTGTGGTGGCCCCTTACATCACTGAAATGAACCTCAGTCACTTGCTTACCTGACCCCACTCTTTTCTCTGTTGTTCTCTTCTCCACCATTCTCTCTTCTGTGCCTGACTTTGTTTCCTCCAGGGGACTCACAGTCATGTTTGAGATCATGAAGAGCTATGGCCACACCTTTGAAAAACACTGGTGGCAAGACCTGTTCAGAATTGTGTTTCGGATTTTTGACAATATGAAACTCCCTGAGCAACAGTCAGAGGTGGGTGAAAACTACAGCACTGCCCTGGGTATAATGGAGAGGAAAGCCTTTCTGGCCTATATTTGCCTCTAGGGGCTGCATCATCGTCTACCCAGAGTTCTTAAATACTGAGCAACTTAAGGTTTTAAAAATGGAAACACCTTTCTGATATTCTCCTACCAATATCAGCTAGTCCTGAGTGACTCTTCCCCTTGTTCAGAAGAATGAGAGGAAACACATCTCTGTGGTCTGCCGCTTGGCCCTCAGGCATTGCACCTTCCAGTTCAGCAGGGCTCATGACTGGTCATTGTAGTTGTTTTGTTCATATCAACCTCTGAGCAGTCAGAAAGTGGAATGTCTCTGCTCCCTTAAGGGTTTTTAATGAAGTTGCATTTGGAGATGATGTTGAATATTAGGCCTTTTTATTAAAAGGATGTTTGATGCCTGTAGGTGTTTTTATTTGTCCCTTAGAGGTTCAGGGATAGCGAAAGGGTATTTAGGTTCAAGATTTTTAGATGGAAAAGTATCTTTTTTATTTCTTTTGGGAACAACATTCCTTCCCTCACCCCAACATAAAAGTGACATGTGCTTAATATGGAATATTAGGCAAATACAAAAAAATTATTCCTTTTACCATCCAAAATTAGAATTAATGTTTTTGCAAATTTTTCTCAGTCTTCTGCATGGTTTAAATATGGTTCAGAGGCCAGACACAGTGACTCATGCCTATAATCCCAGCATTTTGGGAAGGTGAGGTGGGAGGATTACTTGAGGCCAGGAGTTTGAGACCAACTTAGGCAACATAGTGAGACCCAATCTCTTAAATAAATAAATATGGTTGAGGTCATAGTATAGATGGAGTTTTCTAATCTTTTTAAATTTAAATATGTTTTTCCTCATTATAAAACAATTAGAACTACAGAACACAGACAAAAAGAAAGAAAAATGTAAACACCCACAGTTGCAGTTTTTCATAGGCAGCAACTGTTAAGACTTTCATCTGTGTGTCCACCCACACATGTATTTTGTGATCCACCTTTTTTTCTTCTATGAAAATAGAATTCCAACACACATATGTAAACTACTTCTTAAACTTAATACATGAGTATTTTTCCATAGCCATAACTTTTCTTCTAGAATGGTTTGTTTGTTTGTTTGTTCCTTCGTTTTGTTTCATTTTTTTGAGGCAGAGTCTTGCTCTGTTGCCCAGGCTGGAGCACAGTGGTGCAATCTCAGCTCACTGCAACCTCCGTCTCCTAAGTTAAGCAATTCTCCTGCCTCAGCTTTCCAAGTAGCTGGGACTACAGGCTCATGCCACCATACCCAGCTAATTTTTGTAATTTAAGTAGAGACAGGATTTCACCATGTTGGCCAGGTTGGTCTCAAACTCCTGACCTCAAGTGATCCACCCGCCTCAGCCTCCAAAGTGCAGGGATTACAAGTGTGAGCCACCACACCCAGCCGTTCTTCTACAATGTTGTTTTAATAATGGCTACAAAATAGTCTTAGCTGTGGATATTCCACAGCTCATGAACATTTAGGCTGCTTCCAGTTTTTCTAGACAGCACTGAAATGAACATTTTTTGCAGCCACACTTGTACTTGTGGTGGTGTTTTCCTCTTTAAAGACAAGTGGCCAGGTTTGGGGCCTGCATATTACTAAGCCTTTTGATACGTACCACTAAGCTGACCTGCAAATATCTCTGTAGCCATTTATACTTCTGTCAACAATGCATGAGAGTTCCTGTTTCTCCATATTCATTCCAGGTCTTCTCATTTTAATTTGTTTTAGTCATTGCTAATTTGATAAGCCAAATGTATCACATTGGAAAAGTGTTTCAAACTGCTAGTGAGGTGTCATATTTTCTCTCATAGGATTGATCATTCTTAAGAGTTGCCTTTTATGAATTCTTCTTTTGTGAATTACTCTTAGCTCATCTACTAGGTTATTCATCTTTCACCTATTTATGCATTTTTAAATATATAAATAATGTGGCATATGCTTACATGAGTTGCAGATGATTTGCCCACTTTATTTTTATTTCCTTTTCATTTTGGAAAATTTAGCTTTTAAGTAACCAAATCTATCCATTTTTTTTTCACTTCTGGCTTCCACTTTTGGCATCATTGCCATAATTTTATAAATATCCCGGTGTATATCCTCTGTGCATATGATTGTGTTAACATTTTTAAGATGTCTTATTGATACATATCACCAAATTGCTTTCTACAACAGTTTTCCCAGGAGTACAAGAGTGCCCATCTCACTGCAGGGAGAATAGCTTTTAAGTGTTATCTTTTTGTTTTCCCAGAAATCTGAGTGGATGACAACAACCTGCAATCACGCACTTTATGCTATTTGTGATGTTTTTACCCAGTTTTATGAAGCTTTGAATGAAGTTCTTCTTTCTGATGTTTTTGCACAATTGCAGTGGTGCGTAAAACAAGGTACTCTTTAAGCCTCTAGGCATCATTTTTCTTACATAGTCCTTAACGAGAGGTTAGTTTTTTCAGTATTTAAAAGAATGGATGTAGTGCCAAGGAGTACAATGTATAATTTAGTTGGTGAAATGTGTGTGTTTTAATTACAATATAAAAACAGTACCCCCTAAGTCAGTTCATAAAGCATTTCTTAAAGATGGGATATAGTTATTTTTGCATTCTACAAGATGGACCTTCATGTATTATACTGTTCTTTTTGCTTTTGTATGTTTGAAATTTTCTCCAGTAAAATGTTTTTAAAATGTACTGTTTCAGTCAAGATCAACAGTTTCATCAAGAGACATTTTTCTTTTTTTTTTTTTTTTTTTTTTTTTTTTTTTGGAGACGGAGTCTTGCTCTGTCGCCTGGGCTGGAGTGCAGTGGCCGGATCTCAGCTTACTGCAAGCTCCGCCCCCCGGGTTTACGCCATTCTCCTGCCTCAGCCTCCTGAGTAGCTGGGACTACAGGCACCAGCCACCTCGCCCGGCTAGCTTTTTGTATTTTTTAGTAGAGACGGGGTTTCACCGTGTTAGCCAGGATGGTCTCGAACTCCTGACCTCGTGATCCGCCCGTCTCGGCCTCCCAAAGTGCTGGGATTACAGGCTTGAGCCACCGCGCCCAGCCAAGAGACATTTTTCATTTGAGTAGTTGTGTGTTTATTTTAAAGTTTGTCAGGAAGAATACCCAGCTGGCACATTAGACCTGGATTCCGTAGGTAATTTTGGCTTAGGGCAAGGCTAAATTTAGTTACACTTTTGAAAAAGTGACTTAATTTTAAAATAAATGACAAAGTATTTGATATTGTTCAAATGGCAAAAATTGGAAATGTAGTGTATGAGTGACTAAATTTTTGAAAACCTGGTCTAGTATTTTCTCTCTTCTATTATCATTTTTCATACATGAGCCACTTAAAGTAGCAAAATGTTGACCTTCTTTCTTTAGCAATAAAACTATGATAATTTTATCTCTTCAAAAAATTTTTAATGAAAAATTTAATACTGTCTGTAGCATGGCTTTGTTAATTAAAAGCCTAGAAACTCACCAGTTGCTGTCTCCAACTCACAATATACAGTATTTGAGACCTGGTTGGCATCAAAATAGCAGTAGAAGTTTAATGATAGATACTGCTTTATTTTACAGATAACGAACAGTTGGCGCGATCAGGTACAAATTGCTTAGAAAACTTAGTAATATCCAATGGAGAGAAATTCAGTCCTGAAGTCTGGGATGAAACCTGCAACTGTATGTTGGATATTTTCAAAACAACCATCCCACATGTGTAAGTGTTCATGCAGTTGTTCCCGTTTATCTCCGTGTGCATTGGATGTCTTAAAGCTCCTGATTGCCTTTCACATTGATTATTTTTTTTCTCTTTCTTTTTCTTAAGTTTGCTGACATGGAGACCTGTAGGAATGGAGGAAGATTCATCAGAAAAGCATTTGGTAGGCTTTGGGGTTCTTCTTTGGTTGTCTTTTCTTTGTTCTATCTTAGTAAAAGATCAGTAAGCCTGTATAGTTTGTACTTTTTTTTAATGGGAAGTGAGTAAAAAAGTTATAAGATCTAAAAATAATATATATTCATAATATCTTTTTTAGAAAATCCAGAAAAGCATTAAGCAAGTAAGTAACCTCGCCAAGTAAAAAGCAGTTTACATTTCTAGCTGCCGCTTTGTGTGACTGTGCCTGCCTAGGAAAGCCAGCCACATTTGAAATGAGGGATCATTTAGCATATAACAACATGTAAGCGTTTTTCCATATTTTAAACTATTCTTTGAGAGCAGCCTTTTCCGTCGCTGCATAGTATTATAATTTCTTTACTTCTCCCTTACCAGACTCTCAGGTTAGTTCTAGGATTTCAACATTGTAAACAGTGCTTTGGTGTAACTGTGCTTGTTTGTTGCCCTCCTAAATTAATAGTGCTTTCCTCTTCACCAAAGAAGTGGTAGTTCTTACTTTTTGTGTGAGTCCACATAAAGAAGTTCTAATTCAAATCTCACTTTTAAATACTTTGGTTTACAGAGAGGAGTTGAATTATTAACTTTTATTCCTAAATGACTCTAAGACCATTAGATTTTAAAAAGCATTTGGGATACAGCAACTGTCTTCTGCTGTTAAGTTTTTTATTTTTTTATTTTATTTTATTTTTGTCGAGATGTCTCTCTGTCCCCAGGCTGGAGTGCAGCAGCCCAATCTCAGCTCACTGCAACCTCTGTCTCCTGGGTTCAAGCGATTCTCATGCCTCAGCCTCCTGCCAAGTAGCTGGGATTCCAGGTGCCCGCCACCATGCCCAGCTAATTTTTGTATTTTTAGCAGACATGGGGTTTCGCCATATTGACCAGGCTGGTCTTGAACTCCTGACCTCAGGTGATCCACCTGCCTCGACCTCCCAAAGTGCTGGGATTACAGGCATGAGCCACCGTGCCTGGCCTGCTGTCAACTTTTTAAAAAACTAGTTACTGCACTAGTAATTTATCTTTGAACTTGATCGCATAAAAAATTTGTCACTCTTATTGTTAAATCCTAATATGTAGAGAAATGTCCTCTGGGTTGGAATAGGAAAATACGAAATTTTAATGGGAGGAGAAGTAATTTAAATTCTTAATCTCTCCATGGCAGCCTGTGAGGCATGCTACATTAAGCATGTGGTATAATTTTATTTTGAGCTAAGCAAGGCACTTAAATACAGGCTGGACCAGCTGTATTAAAACAGGCACATCTCTGCCCAAATTATGATGAAGAAAAGTGAGCATTGTGTTTCCCTCTGGTTTACGTTTAGGATGTGGATCTGGACCGCCAGTCTTTGAGCAGCATAGATAAAAATCCCTCTGAGAGAGGCCAGAGCCAGCTCTCTAACCCAACAGATGACAGCTGGAAGGGTAGACCATATGCAAGTAAGGCCACTTTTTAATTTGTTTTAAATAAATAACATGTTTATGTGATTCATATATTCAGAAGACACAAAAGGGTAAAAACATCAAAAGCCACCTTCTGCCCTATGCCTCAGTCTGCCAGTTCTCTGCAGCAGCCAAGGTTACCTGTTTCTCTGTACCTTTCCAGAGTCATTTTATCCATATGCAGGCAAGTACATACACATATACATTCACATACTTACATATATAGTACATATGAATTTTCTCCTTTTACAAATTATGGTATACTATGTCTTATTCTTTTTTCAGTTAATATATTTTAGAGATCATTCAAAATCAATACATAAGGAGCTTTCACATTCTTTTATACTGTTGTCTATTATTCCAGTTTGTAGACATGCTTTTATTGCTTGAGTTGCTCTTAACTGACATTTATATTATTTCTAATCTATTGCTGTTAGGAGCGATACTGCATTGAATAACCCAATACGTATGTCATTTGTGAATTTATGTAATAAATTCCTAAAAATGTACTGGAGTCAGTGGATAAGTGAATTTGCCATTTTTAAATATTTCCACATTGCTATCTATTAAATTTGTAGCTGTTTACATGATCTTTTTAGATGAAATACAACTTTGGACTAATTTTAACTTGGAATTTTCAAATTACGAGTCAAATTGAATAGTTTTTCATACGTTAAAGCACCACTTCTGTTTTCCTCTCTATGAACTCCATAATCGTTGCTCATTTTCTGTGGATTGTTGGCCCCTTGTTTATTGGTTTGGAGGAGCTCTTATGTACTAGAAACCCTTTTTCTGATATAAGTTTCAAATTATTTTTGCCAAATTGTCTCTTAATGTTGCTTATGGTGTGTTTTACTATCATTTAAAAAAATTAGTTTCAACAGCTGTCAGTACCAGGCACTGTACTGTGTGTTTCATGTGTGTTGTTTTATGTAATCCTCATACTAGCCTTTGAAGAGGTACTGTCTTACATTTGAGGCAGCTGGGGCTTAGACAGATGATAGAACTGGACAACATGTAGTAGAGTGGGGATTCAGACACATTTTGGCAGCCTGAGGAATGGGAACTTGTGAAGGTTGTTCTGGTCCTTTGAAAGTTGTGTGCCCCATTGTTTGCCTTTATAGCAGTCCCACCCTGTCCTCAACATGCTAGGCTGTAGCTGTTAACATCGAAGCTAACTTCTGAAGCAGCACATTTGACCAAAACAGTGTGCAGTCGTCATTTTCTTTAGAAGGAATAAAAGTAGTCACCCTTGAAATTCATCAAAGAGGTACCACGTTGGGACTGGCATGCTCTCTTTCACTAACTGCTGCAGCCAGCTTCTCTCCAATGCCCAGTGATAGAATGATATATTTTCCTTTTTTTCTTTTTTTTTTGGAGACAGGGTCATACTCTATCTCCCAAGCTGGAGTACACTGGTGCAATCATAGCTCATTGCAGCCTTGAACTCCTGGGCTCAAGCAATCCTCCTGCCTCAGTCTCCTGAGTAGCTGGGACTATAGGCATGTGCCACCACACCCGGCTAATTATTTTATTTTTTTAGAGATGGGAGTCTCACTTTGTTGCCCAGGCTGGTCTTGAATTCTTGGACTCAAGCCATCCTCCTGCCTTGGCCTCCCAAAGTGTGGGGATTACATGCATGAGCCACCATGCCCAGCCTCTTTTTCTTCACGAGCTCCAGATAAAGTAGTTTCTGTGTGGAGGCCAAGTGTACATTTCTTTCAATAAAAGAAGCACTCAGTGCAGCGAGGGTCTACACTCTGAGAAGTACCTAGGACTCAAGCCACCTCCCATTCCCCCAGGGAACAGTGCCTTTACTGTTCCCAGTCTCCCAGTTCAGCCATACGCTCAGGCAGACAAAATATTTGCACTATTATTATCATTTACTTCTTTTTATTTTTGGTCCAAAATGCTTTAATTGACTTGGCATAAGTTGAATGTACATCTGCTGGAACTCCACTGTATTTAAAAAATAAATAAATAAAACATTCAACATGGAGAATTGTTACATGTTGGGCTGGGCGCAGTGGCTCACACCTGTAATCCCAGCACTCTGGGATGCCAAGGCGTGTGGATAACCTGAGGTCGGGAGTTGGAGACCAGCTTGACCAACATGGAGAAACCCCGTCTCTACTAAAAATACAAAATTAGCCGAGCGTGATGGCGCATGCCTGTAATCCCAGCTACTCAGGAGGCTGAGGCAGGAGAATTGCTTCAAACCAGGAGACGGAGGTTGCGGTGAGCCGAGGTCATGCCATTGCACTCCAGCCTGGGCAACAAGAGCGGAACTCTGTCTCAAAAAAAAAAAAAAAAAAAAAAGAATTGTTACGTGTTTTTATAATTTCACAACTGGCCAGGTACATTGGCTCACACCTATAATCCCAGCACTTTGGGAGACCAAGACCAATGGATTGCTTGAACCCAGGATTTCGAGACCAGCCTGGGCAACATGGCGACGCGACGCCATCTCTGTGACAAAAAAAAAAAAAAAAAAATTTTTTTTTTAATGAAAGAAATGAAAAAATAATTTCATAGCCACTTTTAAAAACTTGAAGATGACTCAACCTCCTTGTTTTCTATCATTGAAATATTTAATGTTTTCAACATTCCGATTTTATAACAATAAGTTGGGAAAGGAAATCTCTGCTGTTCCTGTAGTCAAACCAGTGAACACTTATGATGTATTTGACATGGGCCACCCTTGGGCCCTCAGGGATTGAGAACACAAAGAGAATGTAGTTAATCTACTCAGTAAGCAGAAATCACACTGCTAATTTGAACAGGGAAAATTCAATATAAAGAATTGTTGGGGCTGGGCGTGGTGGCTCACACCTGCAATCCTAACACTTTGGGAGGCTGAAGCAGGCAGATCATGAGGTCAGGAGTTCAAGACCAGCCTGGCCAACATAGTGAAACCCCATCTCTACTAAAAGTACAAAAAAAGTTAGCCAGGTGTGGGCCGGGTGCAGTGGCTCACGCCTGTAATCCTAGCACTTTGGGAGGCTGAGGTGGGTGGATCACGAGGTCATGAGATCCAGACCATCCTGGCTAAGACGGTGAAACCCCGTCTCTACTAAAAATACAAAAAAATTAGCCGGGTGTGGTGGTGGGTGCCTGTAGTCCCAACTACTTGGGAGGCTGAGGCAGGAGAATGGTGTGAACCCGGCAGGCGGAGCGTGCAGTGAGCTGAGATTGCGTCACTGCACTCCAGCCTGGGCGACAAAGTGAGACTCCCTCTCAAAAGAAAAAAAGAAAAATTAGCTGGGTGTTGTGGCGGGCGCCTGTAGTCCCAGCTACTTGGGAGGCTGAGGCAGGAGAATCACTTGAACCTGGAGGAGCCAAGATCGTGCCACTGCACTCCAGCCTGGGCGACACAGCGAGACTCTGTCTCAAAAAAAAAGAAAAAAAAAAGAATTGTTGGCCGGGCACAGGGGCTCATGCCTATAATCCCAGCACTTTGGGAGGCTGAGGCGGGCAGATTACCTGAAGTCAGGAGTTTGAGACCACCCTGGCTAAGATGGCGAAACGCCTTCTCTACTAAAATTACAAAAAACTAGCTGACACAATGGCACGCATCTGTAATCCCAGCTACTAGCTACTCAGGAGGCTGAGGCAGGAGAATCGCTTGAACACAGGAGGCAGAGGTTGCAGTGAGCCAAGATCATGCTACTGCATTCCAGCCTGGGTGACAGAGCGAGACTCCGTCTCAAAAAAAAAAAAGAGTTGATAACTACTTAAAAGTTGTTAACCACTAAAAGGAATAAAAGACCACTCTTACTCTTAAGGGATACAGAAGTAGAAAATGCAGAAAGCAGCAAAACTAGCACTTTGGAAGGCCGAGGCAGGCAGACCGCTTGATGTTGTGGCGCAGGAGTTCAAGACCAGCCTGGGCAACATGAGGAAATCCCATCTGTATTTAAAAGGCTTCTGGCCTCTTCAGAGAGGCTGGCTATTGCAGGAACCTGAAACCTCCTATGGTTAGGGCATAGTCCAATGGTGGTCTTTAGGAGTAGCCCACTGGGTAGCAGAGAAACTTGCTGGAGGACACAGAACCTGCATAGCTCACTTTCTTCAGGTCTTTGCTCATCACATTTTCTTTCTTTCTTTTTTTTTTTTGAGACGGAGTCTCGCTCTATCGCCCAGGTTGGAGTGCAGTAGTGAGATCTCGGCTCGCTGCAAGCTCCGCCTCCCGGGTTCACACCATTCTCCTGCCTCAGCCTCTCAAGTGGCTAGGACTATAGGCACCTGCCACCACGTGCGGCTAATTTTTTTGTATTTTTAGTAAAGACGGGGTTTCATCATGTTATCCAGGATGGTCTCGATCTCCTGACCTTGTGATCTGCCTGCCTCAGCCTCCCAAAGTGCTGAGATTACAGGTGTGAGCAACCTCACCCAGCCTCAGATACCACATTTTCATAGAGATTTTCCTGACTAGTTTGCTTAAATTTGTAATCCTACCCTGACACTTTATATCCCTGTCTCTACCTATCATCAATATTTGACATACAATATCTTATCCTTAAAATATTTCATTTATTGTCTGTCAACACCATGGGAGCAGAGATTCTTTTTGTCCAGTTTATTCATTGCTGTGCCACAACATTAAGAATTGTGCCTTGACTGGGTACACTGGCTCATGCTGTAATCCCAGCACTTCGGGAGGCTGAAGTGGGAGGATCACTTGAAGCCAGGAGTTCAAGACCAGCCTGGACAACATAGACCCCATGTCTTAAAAAAATAAATCACTCCTTGTACATAGTAGGAGCTCAGTGGATATTTCTTCAGTATTGGCTGAATCATTATTAGGGTTAATCTTTATCATCTAACATAGATCAGAAACTGTTTGCCAGCCTCCTCATCAAGTGTGTGGTGCAGTTGGAATTGATACAGACCATTGACAACATTGTGTTCTACCCTGCAACGAGCAAAAAGGAGGATGCAGAGCACATGGTTGCGGCCCAGGTAAGAACAGGAGGCCTTGGGAAGAGCATCCCTGTCCATAGGGAGGCTGCTTTGATGTAGTGGTGTGTGGGAGCCAGCTCATACTGGCTTTCCAGAGCCCGTTATGCTCGTATCTTTCCAACCTCACAGTCAGTGATGGCATGTTGATGCTTAAAATTGGCCTTAATGGGAGTTATTTACATCAGAAAAAAACAGCAAAAACTAAACATCAGGGCTTCATTTTTTTTATGTATATACCCCATACCCCAGAGAGTGGGTGTATCAACATACCACTGCTCAGATGCCACCTCACTAGTGTTAGTTATCACAGGAACTATTCCCCATAATTGATATAGAGTTTAATCACAAAATAGTGAGAAGGAAAAATATATATAAAGATCCCAGTTTTTCCTTCAAAAACTTCATTTTTTGTTTTGTATATGCAACTTTCTACATATGAGATTCTTCTTTTGTTGTTCTTGTTGTTGTTGTTTTGTTTTTTTAGTGAGACAAAGTCTCACTCTGTCACCCAGGCTGGAGTGCAGTGGTGCAAACAGGTCACTGGGGCTTCAACCTCCCAGGCTCAGGTGATTCTGCCATCTCAGCCTCTTAAGTAGCTGGGACTACAGGCACATGCTGCCATGCCTAGTTAATTTTTTACATTTTTTTTTGTAGAGATGGGGTTTTGCCATGTTGTCCAGCCTGGTCTCAAACTCTTGGACTCAAGCGATCTGCCCACCTCAGCCTCCCAAAGTGTTGGGATTGCAGGCATGCACCACCATGCCCAGCCTACATATCAGATTCTTGAAAACATAGAGAATTGAGTGTCCAAAAGTTGGACAGTAATCCTACACCATGGGTTACAAATGTCATTGCTTCAGGGGCTAGCAGATCCCGTGAGAGTGAGTGAGTGAGTAAGCGAGTGAGGCAGGCTGGGTAGGGACTGCGGTAAACCAGAAATCTCTAGCCCAGTCAAAGCCCCTGCCACCTCTCAGCTGTAGCGCCCAGTTACCATCCAAGTGGGTTAAGTTGTGACAGTTTCTAGTGTTTCAAGAGTAGCCAAAATCAAGATTTTTTTTCATAGAGGAAGTCATGTTTTAAATAGTAGCAAAAAATAATGTAAATTTTATTACTGCTGGAAATAAACAGCAGTGAGTGTCCTTTTTGATTTTTAAATTTCAGTCACCTTGTTCAATAAATTTTCCTAGCATTTCATACATGTTTCAAAAATGCATTCCTGGGCCGGGCACGGTGGCTCACACCTGTAATCCCACCACTTTGGGAGGCCGATGCAGGCAGATCACAATATTGAGTTTGAGATCAGTCTGACCAACATGGTGAAACCCCATCTCTACTAAAAATACAAAAATTAGCCGGGCGTGGTGGCGGGCACCTGTAATCCCAGCTACGCAGGAGGCTGAAGCAGGAGAATCACTTGAACCCAGGAGGCAGAGGTTGCAGTGAGCCAAGATTGAGCCACTGCACTCCAGCCTGGGTGGCAGAGAGAGACTGTCTCAAAAAAAGCATTCCTGTAATGAAATAATTGGAGACACACACACTCCTGTTTATGCAATGGAGGCAGCACTGGTGAAACTGAAACTCTGGCCAGCCAAGCCTGGTATCATGGAACAGCTCAGTGTGTTCCTTCACCAGCCCGTGAGCAGTCTAAATGGAAATGTTTCAGGGTGTTGGGGAATAAAGTGTGTCTTATAGAGAGGATGACTTTGGGAGAGGATGACTGCCATTGTCTGCAATCACAATGCCAGAGCATTCCATCTTCTTCACTAGCTCTTCTATCCTCTGTCCTGTCCTCTAGCAAGACACGCTGGATGCAGATATCCACATAGAGACGGAGGATCAGGGCATGTATAAGTACATGTCTTCCCAGCACCTCTTCAAGCTGTTGGACTGTTTGCAGGAATCCCATTCATTCTCAAAGGCCTTCAACTCCAATTATGAGCAGCGGACTGTCCTGTGGCGAGCAGGTAAGGCCATACAGCAGATAAAATAGATGGCCACACTGGTCACCATCCTAAAACATTATAGTGTTTGGAAAATGTGCAAAATTTTAAACATAGCTATAATAACAGATATTTTCATGCTTGAGGGGGAGAGAAGGGAAATATTGGATAGGTTTCATCCCAGTACATGGTAGATTCTCAGTACGTATTTGATGAAAAGACAAATTGAGGCCGGGTGCAGTGGTTCACGCCTGTAATACCAACACTTTGGGAGGCTGAGGCAGGCAGATCACTTGAGGCCAGGAGTTCGAGACCAGCCTGGCCAACATGGTGAAACCCCATCTCTACTAAAAATATAAAAATTAGCCAGGCGTGGTGGTGCATACCCATAATCCCAGCTACTTGGGAGGCTGAGGCAGGAGAATCGCTTGTACCCGGGAGGCAGAGGTTGCAGTGAGCCAATATTATGCCACTGCGCTCCAGCCTGGGCAACAGAGCAAGAGTCCATCTCAAAAAAAAAAAAAAAAAAAAAGACAAATTGAAAGTTGGAGAATTGAATTGATTTAACAAGTCAAGAAATTTTATGACTGGGTGTGGTGGCTCACGCCTGTAATCCCAGCACTCTGGGAGGCTGAGGCAGGCGGATCACTTGAGCCCAGGAGTTCAAGACCAACCTGGGCAACATAGCAAAACCCCATCTCTACCCAAAAAAACTATGTGAAAATTAGCTGGGCATTGTGGCACACACCATACTCAGGAGGCTGAGGTGGGAGGATCACTTGAGCCTAGGAGATGGAGGTTGCAGTGAGCCAAGATTGCACACTGCACTGCAGCCTGGGCAGCAGGGGGAGACCCTGTCTCAAGAAAAAAAAAAAAAATTTACATTAAACTAAAAGTTAAATATGACATAAAAAATGTGGCAGTCTAAGAAAAACAGAAACCATTCATCAGTTTTCCAAGCCTTTTAGGGGTTTATTCACTTTCCTACCTCCAAAAGTAAATACATAAACCCTGGAGGTAAATAATATTTTTTTCCAGGATGTTGGTGGGATTCTCATTATTTTGAACGTTGCATACAAGTGATACTTTATATAATTTTTGTATTGTTACCATTACTTTTTGTTGTTGTTGTTGTTGTTGAGACAGAGTCTTACTCTGTTGCTCAGGCTGGAGTGCAGTGGTGCGATCTCGGCTCACTGCAGTCTGTACCTCCCAGGTTCAAGCAATTCTCATGCCCCAGCCTTCCAAGTAGTTGGGTTTACAGGCACGTGCCACCATGCCTGGCTAATTTTTATATTTTTAGTAGAAACAGGGTTTCAGGGCCAGGCGCGGTGGCTCCAGCCTGTAATCCCAGCACTTTGGGAGGCCGAGACAGGCGGATCACGAGGTCAGGAAATCGAGACCATCCTGGCTAACACGGTGAAACCCCGTCTCTACTAAAAACTACAAAAAACTAGCCGGGCGAGGTGGCGGCGCCTGTAGTCCCAGCTACCCGGCAGGCTGAGGCAGGAGAATGGCTTGAACCCGGGAGGCGGAGCTTGCAGTGAGCTGAGATCCGGCCATAGCACTCCAGCCTGGGCGACAGAGCGAGACTCCATCTCAAAAAAAAAAAAAAAAGAAACAGGGTTTCAGCATGTTGGCCTGGCTGGTCTTGAACTCCTGACCTTAAGTAATCCACCCATCTCAGCCTCCCAGAGTTCTATGATTATAGGCGTGAGCTACTGCACCTGGCCTTGTTACCATTACTTTTTGTCCCCAAATATTTATTTTAACCCATAGTTAAAGAATGTCATTTTTCTCTACAGCCTTAAAATATCCAGCTGTTTTATGTCTTTGCCTATAATAAGGTTTTGCTGATGAGAGTGGTTTGCACATCTCTAAAGATGTATATGTATTTACTGATGTATATGTATTTGCTGTTTGGTACTACTTTGTTTTTAAGAATGTGTTTTTATTTTTTTGTTTATTTATTTATATTTTTTGGGGGGGAGACGGAGTCTCACTCTGTCACCAGGCTGGAGTGCAGTGGCGCGATCTTGGCTCACGCAACCTCTGCCTCCTGGGTTCAAGCAGTTCTCCTGCCCCAACCTCCTGAGTAGCTGGAACTACAGGCACGCGCCACCACGCCCAACTAATTTTTGTATTTTTAGTAGAGATGGGGTTTCACCATGTTGGCCAAGATGGTCTCTCTCTCTTGACCTCGTGATCCACCCGCCTCGGCCTCCCGAAGTGCTAGGATTACAGGCGTGAGCCGCCATGCCCAGCCTAGAATTCTTAAGAGCTGTTACATTTGAGAAGCCAAAACTAATGGCTTCGCCAGCCAATAAGCAAAGTCTAAATGAAGAGCAGGGCAGGCAAGGTGGTTCATACCTATAATCCCAGCACTTTGGAAGGCTGAGGTGGGTGGATCACTTGAGGTCAGGGGTTCGAGACAACATGGCGAAACCTCGTCTCTACAAAAAATACAAAAATTAGTGAGGCGTGGTGGTGTGCACTTGTAGTCCCAGCTAGGCAGGAGGCTGAGGCAGGAGGGTAACTTGAACCTGGGAGGTTGAGGTTGCAGTGAGCCTAGATTGTGCTGCACTCCAGCCTGGGTGACAGAGTGAGACTCTGTCTCAAAATAAAATAAAATAAAATACGAATAAATAAATGGAAAACAGTACAAGGCATTGAAAAATGAAGTTCTTATACAGAGGATGACTTTTGGGGAGTCGTACCTGCCTTCATCTGGTATCACAATCAATCTGTATTAAGAATATATATAAAATGTTTCGGCCGGGCGCGGTGGCTCATGGCCGGGCGCGGTGGCTCAAGCCTGTAATCCCAGCACTTTGGGAGGCCGAGACGGGCGGATCATGAGGTCAGGAGATCGAGACCATCCTGGCTAACACGGTGAAACCCCGTCTCTACTAAAAATACAAAAAACTAGCCGGGTGAGGTGGCGGCGCCTGTAGTCCCAGCTACTCGGGAGGCTGAGGCAGGAGAATGGCATAAACCCGGGAGGCGGAGCTTGCAGTGAGCTGAGATCTGGCCACTGCACTCCAGCCTGGGTGACAGAGCGAGACTCCGTCTCAAAAAAAAAAAAAATGTTTCAGGCCAGGCTCAGTGGCTCATTTCTGTAATCCCATCCCTTTGGAAAGCTAAGACAGGAAGATTGCTTGAGTCCAGGAATTTGAAACTAGCCAGGGCCACATAGTAAAACCCTGTCTGTACAAACTCTAAAAAATTGGCTGGGCGTGGTGGCTCACATAATCCCAGCACTTTGGGAGGCCGAGGCAGGCAGATCACCTGAGGTCAGGAATTCGAGACCAGCCTGACCAACATGGAGAAACCCTGTCTCTACTAAAAATACAAAAATTAGCCCGGTGTGGTGGTGTGCGCCTGTAATCCCAGCTAGTCAGGAGGCCGAGGCAGGAGAATCGCTTGAACCTGGGAGGCGGAGGTTGTGGTGAGCCGAGATCGCACCATTGCACTACAGCCTGGGCAACAAGAGTGAAACTCCGTCAAATAAATAAATAAATAAGCCAGGCATGGTGGCACACATCTATGGTCCTGGCTACTCAGTAGGCTGAGGCAGGAGGATCATTGAGCCCAAGAATTGGAGGCTGCAGTGAGCTATGATCATGCCACTGCACTCCAGCCAAGGTGACAGAGCAAGACTGTGTCAAGAAAAGAAAAAAAAAAAAACAAACAGATGTTTCAATATTTCATGAAGTAACTAGATTTCTAGTTCATACACAGTTATCAGCATTATCGTAGAAATGTGCACTAATTATATGAATGTCTGATCTCTAGGCTTTAAGGGCAAGTCTAAACCCAATCTTCTAAAACAAGAAACCAGCAGCCTGGCCTGTTGTTTGAGGATCCTGTTTCGAATGTATGTTGATGAGAACCGCAGGGATTCCTGGGAAGAAATACAGCAGAGACTTTTAACGTAAGAAAAATAGTTTCTGATTAGATTTCTACCTGCCATATACAAAATGTGTCACAGCAATACTGTGGATTGAAAAGAGTGGGAGAAAAATACATGCTGACACTCTGACAAATTATTTTCCTTTTTATTTTTTCTATTTGGTGACTCTCCCATTTCACTTTTCTTAATGCCCTGAAGAGGGCAGAGCCTTATCTGTTTCACTGATAAGTCCTTGCTTGAGCCCAGGAGTTGAAGGGTGCTGGGAGCTACGCATAGAAACATGGACAGTGAAAACTGCTCCTAGCAGCGAGCAGGCTAGATGGAAGTCCTGACTGTGGCTGGGGCCTTGTGGTCTTAGGCAGGTTACTATCCCTCTTGGGACCAGGTCCTCTTTAGAACTGTTGTCAGCAATAACATCCCATCATTCCTTCTTTCCAAGAAGAATGTGATTTAAATAATATAACTAGGATGTGCCTACAAAATTATCCAGAAATGCACCAATGGGGAGAGAGTGGAATACTGATGAGGAAGCCGCAGCCAGAAAAGTAGGTCTTTGCCACTCAGCTTCCTGGGCATCAGTAGGATTCTGATGCCTGAGCTTTCTTTTTCTCCTGTAACGTTTAGAAACAGTAACACACAGTGCTGGCAAATGTGTGGTGAGAATGCACTCTCCTGTATAGCTCGTTGGAGTGTACAGTGGCATGATCTTTCTGGAAAGTAGGTGGGATACCAGGAGCCCTAAAGTGTTCATTCTCTGTGAGTCAGTCAT
Source organism: Rhinopithecus roxellana (assembly GCF_007565055.1). Lineage (NCBI taxonomy): Eukaryota > Metazoa > Chordata > Mammalia > Primates > Cercopithecidae > Rhinopithecus > Rhinopithecus roxellana. Next base: position 122,516,053 of record NC_044561.1, read on the forward strand.
TCCACTATTACAGAATCTGCTTCAGAAAATATTTTAGAAATAGGAACCAGGAATACCACACAGAATATTCACTGAAGATGTATCAGGAGAAAAAAATTTAAGCAGCTCAACTAAGCTATGATATGTCCTAAATTACGATATTATGAAATATACCCATTAAAAGTGCATTTTTTTTTTTTTTGGAGATGGAGTCTCGCTCTGTTGCCCAGGCTGGAGTGCAGTGGCACAGTCTTGGCTCACTGCAACCTCCGCCTCCTGGTTTCAAGCGATTCTCCTGCCCCAGCCTCCTGAGTAGCTGGAACTACAGGCACGCGCCACCACGCCCAGCTAATTTTTGTATTTTTAGTAGAGATGGGGTTTCACCATGTTGGCTAGGATGGTCTCACTCTCTTGACCTCGTGATCCACCCACCTCGGCCTCCCAAAGTGCTGGGATTACAGGCATGAACCACCGTGCCCGGCCTAAAAGTGAATTTTTTTTTTTTTTTTGAGATGGAGCCTCGCTCTGTCATCTGGGCTGGAGTGCAATGGTGTGATCTTGGCTCACTGCAACCTCCGTCTCCCAGGTTCAAGCGATTCTTCTGCTTCAGCCTCCCGAGTAGCTGGGACTACAGGGGTGCACCATCACACCTGGCTAATTTTTGTATTTTTAGTAGAGACAAGGTTTCACCATATTGGCCAGGCTGGTCTTGAACCCCTGACCTCGTGATCCCCCCACCTTGGCCTCCCAAAGTGCAGGGATTACAGGCGTGAGCCACTGTGCCTGGCCTAAAAGTGAAATTTTTAAGAAATAATTTTACTTAATGTGCGAACTTGTTCATAATACAATAAATTTTACCCCCAAAAAGAAGCTGCAAAAGTGTTTTTACTTGCAATTTTCAGCAATTGGGGCGTTTTATTTGTTTTTTAGAGTCAGGGTCTCGCTATGTTGCCCAGGCTGGTCTTGAACTCCTGGGCTTATGAGCTCTTCCTGCCTCAGCCTCCTGAGTAGCTGGGACTACAGGTGAGCAATTTTTCTTTTGAAATCTTAGCAGAAAAAAAAAAACTGGAAGGAAATCTGGCAAAATATTGTCATATATCCCTTAGAATGATGTAACTGTTTTTTCTTCTTTATAATTTTTTCTTTTATAATTTTTTACACTTATCAGTTACCTTACAATGAGAATAAATAACAAGTCATATAGTGAAAAGAGAATTAATTAACTAAAGGAGGCACTAATGGCTTATTTCAACTTTAGCCCAAAAGAGAAATACCTACAGTCTTATAAAGTTTCTGTAAAGGAGATATGTAAGGCCAGGCGCAGTGGCTCACTCCTATAATCTCAGCACTTTGGGAGGCCAAGCCAGGTGGATCACAAGGTCAGGAGTTTCAGACCAGCCTGGCCAACATGGCCCTGTCTCTACTAAAATTACAAAATTAGCCGGGCATAGTGGCGGGTGCCTGTAATCCCAGCTACTCAGGAGGCTGAGACAGGAGAATCACTTGAACCTAGCAGGTAGAGGTTGCAAAGAGCCGAGATTATGCCATTGCACTCCAGCCTGGGCAACAAGACCAAGACTCTGTCTCAAAATAAAAAAAAGAGATATGTAAATGTCAAGTTTTTGGCATAACATGATTTTTTTTAAAAAAAGCAATTAAATGTGATTGTGAGGAGAGAAAGGCAGTTATATAATTGTGAGTAATAAGCTCCTATGCTACAGACATTGATTGAGCTCAGCCCTAGCCATGTGCCAGGACTGAACCAAGTTATCACTTAACATATTTATTTCATGTAATCCTCACAACATCCCCTTGAGTTTGAACTTTTTTTTTTTTTTTTTGAGACAGTCTCACTCTGTCGCCCAGGGTGGAGTACAGTGGTGTGAGCTCAGTTTACTGCAACCTCCAGCTCCCGAGTTCAAGCGATTCTCGTGCCTCAGCCACCTGAGTAGCTGGGATTACAGATATGCACCACCACTCCCAACTAATTTTTCTATTTTTAGTAGAGATGGGGTTTTGCTACATTGGCCAGACTGGTCTCAAACTCCTGGCTTCAAGTGATCTGCCTGTGTTGGCCTCCCAGAGTGCTGGGATTATAGGCATGAGCCACTGCACCCAGCCAATTTTTTATCTCCATTTTATAGCCGAAGAAACTAAGGCTCAGTGATTTGCTCCAGATAGCACAGCTAGAGTGGGTGCTCAGTGGCTACTGCAGTGGCTGAGCTCAGAGGCTCAAGCTTACATCTATAATTCCAGCACTCTGGGACACCAAGGCAGGCAGATTGCTCAGCCCAGGAGTTCAAGACCAGCCTGAGCAACATGGTGAAACCCCATCTCTACTAAAAATAAAAAAAGCCAGGAGTGGTGGCACAAGCATGTAGTCTTAGCTGCTTGGGAGGCCGAGGTGGGAGGATCAGCTTGAGCCCAAGGAGGTCAAGGCTACAGTGAACCATGGTCACACCACTGCACTCCAGCTTGGGCGGCACAGCAAGACCCTGTCTCAAAAAAAAAAAGTAATCAAAAAAAATGTTAAAAGAATTTAAAAAATAGCACGAGATGAATAGTTCTCCCCTGAATGTGAGATGTTAATCAGTTGTTTGATATGCCCTCACCTCTCTAATTCTTCTAGCGTTTGCAGTGAAGCTCTTGCCTATTTCATCACCGTGAATTCTGAAAGCCATCGGGAGGCCTGGACAAGTCTCCTGTTGTTACTTCTAACCAAAACTCTCAAAATAAATGATGAAAAGGTATGAACAAGTAAACTCTGACATTTCCACTAGGACATAAAGTTTGGGTTGGCTTTTCATTCAAGAGTTTGCAGTAACTGTTTTCTCAGTTCTTCCAAGGATGGTTACATGACTAGCACCATTCTAGATGCATTGGAGAGAAATTAATTCATTACAGAAAATGGGTGCCACAGGATATTAGGGCTTTTTCCCTGGAAGAACCCTAGTTGAAAAGGCTGAAATTTAGACCTCATGTGTTGCTGTTAGGAATGGTACGGTGATTTTCAGTGCAGGAAGAGAGGGTTAAGATTGTGAAGTACTGGTTTTGACCTAGGAACCTGCTTTACAAAATAAAAGAGCTGTTGACTTTTGGCAGCAAGACTATCCAAATTTAATTAAAGTTAAATATAACTGAAAGAAGCTTTAATTTGCAAGGTTTTCTTTCAACTTCTTTTTTTTTTTTTTTTTTTTTTTTTTTGAGACAGAGTCTTGTTTTGTCATACAGGCCGGAATGCAGTGGCGTGATCGAGCTCACTGCAACCTCTGCCTCCCAGGCTCAAGCCATCGTCCCACCTCAGCCTCCTGAGTAGCTGGGACCACAGACACACGCCACCACGCCCGGCTAAGTTTTTGTATTTTTGGTAGAGACGGGGTTTCACCATGTTGCCCAGGCTGGTCTCAAATTCCTGAGCTCAAGCGATCCACCTGCCTCGGCCTCCCCAAGTGCTGGGATTACAGACGTGAGTCACTGTGCCCGGCCCCAACTTTCTAATAGCAAGCAAAACACCAATATTGTAATAAGTTTCAGGGTGAGATTAACACTTCTGAAAAACTGGTGGCCCCCAGAAAAACTGTCTAATTTTATCTCTTTCTCTCCCACCTCAAGTTCAAAGCACATGCTTCAATGTACTACCCCTACTTGTGTGAAATTATGCAGTTTGACTTGATCCCTGAGCTCCGAGCAGTTCTGCGGAAGTTCTTCCTACGGATAGGTGTTGTGTATAAGATATGGATTCCAGAAGAGCCATCACAGGTACCAGCAGCACTGTCACCAGTGTGGTAGTCCTGGCCGCCCAGGCCACTGCTGCAGCTCTGCAGAATGTTCAGCATGCCATCTCTGACTGGCACATCTCGTGAAGGGTCATAGAAACAAGGAGTTGGCATCTTGGATATCAGAATGACCGGATACGGATGGCCTCTACGCTGCTCCATCACAGTCCCCAACTAAGGCTTATGGTATTTCATTAAACCGTTGCATACCCAGTTAGCACAGTAGGTGGGGAGTCTGCTTCATCTCTATCATTCCATTTTTCTGATTAAACTGTCAAATCTGTCATCGCATATGCCATCATTTTCTAGCAAAATCCCATGATTGGCCATAAACGTTTTGTAAGAAGAAGTCACTCTCCTTGAAAATACTGAACATAGCTGTATAGGTTTGTGATTATTAGAGAGTATGTTAATAAAACTTCTTGTAACGGCTAACTGCCACCTAAAACATGCTGGGTTTTCTGTTGCTGTTTGAGTGTGTTAGAGAAATTTGAGTGTTTTTGTCAGTTATGAGTCAGCCATAATTAGATTAGTTTAGGGACAGGTTGGGATTAGAGAAGAGTTGTTTTTTTGTGTTTTGTTAATGTCTGAGTGATTTTAAAAGTATTTTACAAAAAGATATTGAAAATTTGGTTGAAGGCAGAGTTTAGTAATTAAGTTAGAATTAAGAGTTTTGCGAGGTTAAAAAAATGTGCCTCGTGGATCTCCCTGTTTTAGTAACATGGCGAGAAAAAATCTACAGGAAAAAGTGAACAATTTAATGAAGATGATTATTAGCCTTCCTTGAAGTATTTGTGGATGGGTGTTAAATTAAAATTTCCAGAATACACTGTCCATCTCACACACTCTGAAATCTAATATATGAAGTAGTAATGAAAATGAAGTAGTAATTTAACCAGAGTTCATTTATCCTTGAATAAACCTTTTTATTTTTACCTCAGAAAAGTGAGTATACTGGCGGTTAATGTCACTGCTTTGCACAGTCCCCATTAGACCCTCCAGAGAGGGACAGTAACTGTGCATGAGAAGCCACTCCCATGAGCCTCCTCGGCCTCATGTCATGGGTGGAACTGGAGCTGTGTCGGGGCCAGCACAGCTGAACTGTGACAATGGCAGGAGGTAGCATGTGCCCAGCACTTCCATTAATCTGAGCCTAGGAGTTGAATTCTTTGGCAAGGTTAGATTCTGAGGTCCTTATTATGTTAATGATAGTGCAATACTCTCACCTGCAGTAGAACTGAGTTCTGATGCAGCTTGTGTAAAAGCGGGCAGTACACAGGTACGACCCGAAGCCTGCGAACAGTATACATGGATGCTCACCCATGAGAAGGAGCACACACGCCTCATTCTCTGCCCTCACCCACTGCTCACCTAGAGCATCGCTGAGCATTAGACAAAGTGTTACACGGAGTGATTAAAACATTCAGACGTCTACCTACGCTCTTTAGTCCTGTAAATTGGGTTGTATTGATGTCAACTCTGGTGCCTTAGAAGTTAGTAGTTTGGGAACCTATCTGTAAAATCGGATGTTTTTTCTTTGTAGAGAAGGATTTCTGGTGCTTTTGCTTACTAAGAGACCGATATTCTTAAGTTGTTTTCTTGTTTTAATAGCCTTGAGAAATGTTTGGTTTTTGGCCAGAATTCTTATCTATTTTTTTCTTTCCCAAAAAGTGTTAATTTCTCTACCAAAGAAAAAATGAGCAGGTTTAGGTTTTTACATGACTTACATACATTAGATAAAAGGAGCTATATAATTTAGCAGGAAAGGTCTACGGGAGAATACTTTGTGAGTGGAAAATGTTGGCACATTTGACTGGCTTGCCCTGGAATCCACTGCACTGTGAAACCTATGCTCCCTGGTATCATAGCGCGTTGCCACCTCAACAAGTCAGTTGCCTCCATTGATATTTGTACTAAAGGTATACATGGGGAACACGTGTTCATTCATTAAGTTCATCTTGCATGCAGCTATATCCCTGATTGGTTATTTTCCTTTCCTTCTGAGGTTCTCATGTCATTTTCTTCATCGAATGTGACTGAAATCTTTCCGGTGTCTTCCTGCCCGCTCTTTAATTTTGCCTCTTGCAGGGTAGCAGATGTGTCCATGCATTTTATTACTTGCTGAAGACATTCTGGCTTAAATTTCTTATTAGTTTAGTATTTTAAAAGAATTAATTTTCTGAATGAGGCATTTGAATTGTACCAGCAATGGACTTTTAAAAAACTGGATGTAAAACCATTCAGGGTAATTTTTCTTATCAGTGGACAGTGACGAACAGAGGAAATCCCTTACCTCCAATAATAAGCCATTCAGCCTAAATTCATTTTTATGAGTAAATCTATTCTTTCTCATGGTAAATGTGGCCTGTGCCACTCAAACACTAGTGAAAGGGTATGTACAACCGCAACATCAGGCCAGAACACCATTTATTTATCCCAGTAATGTAGGAGAGTGAAACATTTTCCAAGGCCTTATTTCTTTTTCAGAATGCTTTAAGTGTTGATTATATGTGCTAGGTCTCTCGAGAAGCTTTTATTTGTTACAATACTGCTGCTTTGAGCGATTTTGTTTCTCTTCATCGTCTGTTAGGGAAATCACCAGCTTTGGCATCTTAACAACAAACAGTGGATGGGTAATTTTTATTTCTGATACGCATCTTTAGAGTCAAATATATCTTTTCCCTGTACTCCTTATGTACAACCAAAGAACATATATTATGAAAATTGTATTATAATATTTGGAAACACAACATTTTGCTCTGACAGATGACTTTTGTACAAAATGAGGAAAAAAAAAACCCTGTACTTTTTTTGTTGTTCTTTTGTGATTAAGGGTATATACATTTAGTAGTCTTTGTTATTAAAGGAACCTGCTGGTAAGTACAAGTGTGACCATCTCATTCAGATGTTTGTTGTTATGATGCAAATGGATATTGGTTTCAATAGAAGCTGGATCCTTAATACTGCATTTTCTGAATTCTGTTTTAATATTTTTGTTAAAGTAGACATAGCTGAACTCACATGAAATCTTGGAATTTTGTTATCAGCAGCTTTGCAGTTTGGGAAACAAAGAAACCAAAGCTGAGTCTTTTAAGGAATGAACATATCTGGAAATCCTTGCTCTCAAAACAAAACAATGTAATCTATCAAAGGTGTTGTTTTACTCAGTGTTCTAATTTTTAAAAAATTTTATCTGCATATTTGCATCAAATATTTCTTTATGTGCAAAATGTATGTTTTACCTCCTTAAAATGCCTAAAAGTTAGTTAATAGTTACTTTGGTTTAATCTATACACAATGATTAAGTGCATTTAATATTGGTAATTTAATGAAAACCATTCCTTGCCCAATGGATGTATAAATTTTTGAAAGAATAAGCAGAATTATATAATATGAAATGCTATGTAAAGTTTTCTATGTAAAAATATTATGTATAATACTATTAAAATATCCCATGCTTTGATCAGGTGGTAAATCAATAAAATTTTAAAAAGTATAGCTGTTTCTAATGTAGTAATTTTAAAAACATATATCAAGCCATAGTTTTGGGTCACTTTATGTCCCTCACCAATCAAAGGGGGAAAATTCCAGTCATGAGAAGATTCTTTATATACCTCTTGAATCTATTAACTTTGTTTGTTGTTGCTAGTTACAAAATTTAATTGTAAGGATTAAGCAGTAGCTATTGGTTGAACCAATACACACTGACAGCTTTGAAACGTTCAGATGCTAATGTATTTATTTATTTTTGGGACAGGGTCTTGCCCTGTAGCCCAGGCTGAGAGCAGTGGTGCAGTCACAGCTCACTGCAGCCTTGACCTTCTGGGCTCAAGTAATCCTCCCACCTCAGCTTCCTGATTAGCCGGAACTACAGGGCCAGTAGTGAGACACCTTGCCCGGCTAATTTTTGTATTTTTTTTGTAGAGATGGGGTTTCACCATGTTGCCCAGGCTGGTCTTGAATTCCTGACCTCAGCGATCCTCCCATCTTGGCCTCCCAAAGTGCTGAAATTACAGGCGTGAGTACCACGCCAGCTGAGATGCCAATTTTTAAGTCAGTGTGACAAATACTAATCAGATTCTCATACCAGTGTTTAGGATCTACATATTCAATTCTGGACATAGTTCCATACACAAGAGTAAGAGACTAACAGTATAATTCCCCAATAGTTTAACTAAAGGTATAATTTTCCAAATCACTTATAGTAACAATAAATTCTAACTTTTTTTAAAAATAGAGATGGGGGTCTCTCACTATGTTGGCCAAATTGGTCTTCAGCTCCTGGGCTCAAGTGATCCTCCCACCTCAACCTACCAATGTATTGGGATTACAGGCGTAAGCCACTACATCCAGCCAATTCTAACTTTTTAAGTCTAGGGTCTGGCATGGTGGGAGGATTGCTAGAAGCCAGGAGTTTGAGACCAGTCTGGGGAATGTAGTGAGACCCTATCCTTACAAATAATAATAATAATTGGCCGGGCGCGGTGGCTCAAGCCTGTAATCCCAGCACTTTGGGAGGCCGAGACGGGCGGATCACGAGGTCAGGAGATCGAGACCATCCTGGCTAACATGATGAAACCCCGTCTCTACTACAAAAATACAAAAAATTAGCCGGGCGAGGTGGCGGGCGCCTGTAGTCCCAGCTACTCGGGAGGCTGAGGCAGGAGAATGGCGTGAACCCGGGAGGCGGAGCTTGCAGTGAGCTGAGATCCGGCCACTGCACTCCAGCCTGAGCGACAGAGCGAGACTCCGTCTCAAAAAAAAAAAAATAATAATAATAATAATAATAGCCAAGCGTGGTGGCACATGCCTGTAGTCCCAGCTACCCAGGAGACTGAGGTGGGAGGATTGCTTGAGCCCAGGAGGTCGAGGCTGCAGTGAGCTGTGTTTGTGCCACTGCACTCCAGCATGGGTGACAGACAGTCTGTCTCAAAAACACAGAAACCAAAAACCTTCTGGCCACAAAGCAAAAAGTTGCATAGCCACAGTAAAGATTTAGTTGGTTATAAAGTTGTGGTATTGCCAATTTAAGCTAATACTTCGTTTTGGAGCTTTTATACACAGTATTTTTGTTAGGGATCACAATTCTGCAACCTCTGCTCCAAAAAGAATAGAATGAGTTTTCTTAAAGGGAGCTTAACTTCTGAACTCTTAATGATTCATATCTGTGCATAGAATCTGTGATCCTACATCCCAGGTGGAAAGAAAGCAATCTTTCCACCTCAGCCTCCCAAAATGCTGGGATTACAGGCACATGCCACCATGCCCAGCTAGGTTTTTGCTAAGGTAACATCCTCTTATCTCTTGTCCCTCCCTCCACCACAAAAACCACCAACAAAAAACACTTCTAACAGCTTCCTTCTTCATGGCTGTCTTTGGCAATGTTCCCATTTTTTTTTTTTTTTAAGAGACGTGATCTTGCTTTGTCACCCAGGCTGGGGTGAATGGCCCCATTGCAGCTGACTGCAGCCTCAATTTCTCGTGCCCAAGCCATCCGAAGTTCTTTGTTCTATTACGTGGTCAGACACAAAGGGCACGGCATTTATTAAGTTCTGTTAAAGTCTTCTCTGCCTCTCTCGTGTCTGTATTTATGTGGCCCATATCTTCTATGTGGTTGAGTTGTTCCCCTTGTTTATCCAGTATTGTGATGATCTTGATTCCTGCATCCTGAGACTCAATGGCTAAACTGAGGATTCTCCTTGTACTTTCTAGAGACTCAGTAGCAACTTGGTGAACCCTCAGATGAATTCTCTTTTGATTCAGGATCTTGCTGTGGCTCCCAGGCTGGAGTGCATTGGCAGTGGCACCATCATAGCTTACTGCAGCCTCAAACTCTTGGGCTCAAGCAATCTTCCTGCCTCAGCCTCCCCACTAGCTGGGACTACAGGCACACCTCACTACACCCAGCTAATTTTTAAAAATTTATTGTACAGACAGGGTCTTGCTACATTGTCCCAGCTGGTCTCGAACTCCTAGGCCCAAGTCATCTTCCCACTCCAGCCTCCTAAAGTGTTGGAATTTACAGGTGTGAGCCACTGGGCTCAGCTCTGAATTTCTTCTAATGACAGATTATCCATGATGAATCAAAACTATCAGGCATGGGCCAGGTGTGGTAGCTTACACCTGTAATCCTAGCACTTTGGGAGGCTGAGGCAGGCAGATCACTAGAGGTCAAGAGTTCGTAGCCAGCCTGACCAACGTGGCAAAACCCTGTCTCTACTAAAAATACAAAAATTAGCTGGACACGGTGACACACACCTGTAGTCCCAGCTACTTGGAAGGCTAAGAAATAAAGAATCACTTGAACCTGAGAGGCCGAGGTTGCAGTGAGCTGAGATCACACCACTGCACTCCAGCCTGGGCAACAGAGCAAGACTCCTCAAAAAAAAAAAAAAAAATTACTTGGCTAATTTTTGTATTTTTAGTAGAGACTGGATTTCAGCATGTTGGCCAGGCTGGTCTCAAACTCCTGACCTCAGGTGATTTGCCCGCCTCTGCCTCCCAAAGTGCTGGGATTACAGACATGAGACACTGTGCCCAGCCTCTGAAGACCCACTTCTACTGCATACCTGTCATAGGCAGAAAGCAGTCCTAGGTTCCTGCTGCCCTCTGAGAGAGTCCTGGAAGGTACTCTGTCCTTGACCTTTGGGCCACATTCCATGGACTCCTGGTAAAGTCTCACTTCTCCCTTCCCTTCCACCAAAAGAGGAAAGAAGGAGAACTTAATGGCTAGGCACAGTGGCTCATGCCTATAATCCCAACACTTTGGGAGGCTAAGGCAGGAGGATCACTTGAGGCCAGAAGTTTGAGACCAGCCTGGGAAACAGTGAGACCCCATCTGTCCCCCTCCCCATCTCCCCACCAATGAACTTTCTCCTGCTAGCTTTCTATATTGATCATTTTTTGACTTGCTATTTCAACCATTCTTCAGCCTTTAATTCTCACAATAACCCGCATAAAGTAGGTACTATTATCATCACCACCAACATCCCTCCTTTTTATAAAGAGGTACGGGCTCAGAGAGGTTGACGAACTTGACTTAGGCCACTCAGCTGGATTCGAAGCCCTGCAGCCTGGCTCTAGAGCCCGCCTCTTAAACACTGCTCAGATCTAGCCTGGTACCATGCTTCACACCTGTAACCCCAGCTCTCTGGGAAGCCAAGGCAGGCAGATTGCTTCAGCCCAAGAGTTTGAGACCAGCCTGGGCAACACAGTGACACTTTGTCTCTATTTATTTATTTATATATATATTTTTAGATGGAGTCTGGCTCTGTCCCCCAGGCTGAAATGCAGTAGTGCAATCTTGGCTCACTGCAACCTTGGCCTCCCAGGTTCAAGCAATTGTGCCTCAGCCTCCTGAGTAGCTGAGACTACAGGTGCGTGTCACTATGCCCAGCTAATTTTTGTAGTTTTAGTAGAGATGGGATTTCGCCATGTTGACCAGGCTGGTCTCGAACTCCTGACCTCAGGTGATCTACCACCTTGGCCTCCTAAAGTGCTGGGATTACAGGAGTGAGCCACCACATTCAGCATTGTCTCTATTTAAATAAATAAATAAATAAATAAATAAATAAATAAATAACTGCCCTGCTCCACTTCCAATGTATTTCTTCCACTTCAACCTTGATGCTCTTTTCAGTCTTGCCCTGGAGAGGAAGGGCTGCTCTGATGTGCTGGAGAGCAGATGGACAGTGGTAGATAATATGGGGCCCTGGCTCCTGTGTACAGAGAACACACTTAGCACAGGACTGACATTTGCAGGCTCTAGGGCAGAAATACAAATGTCAGCTCAGATGCTCTGAGGGTCAACATTTAAAAGCTCTATGTAAAGCTTTTGAATAAGACATTCTATCTTCCTTCCTTTATAAATGTACCTTTGAAAAGATCTGGAAGAGCAGGTCAAAGATGGAATTCTCAGGCTCCTCAGAGCTCCACACCAGAAAGCAGCAGCACCGGGTGGCTGGCCCAAGACCGGCACCCTGCTCTCTCCACCTCAGGTTTCACCCTGCACCACAAGGCTTTGCATGTGTGCATGAATGCCCAGCCCTGTCCAAACCCCCTGCAAACCCCTTTTTGACCCAAGTCACCCTTCCAGCATGGGAGTGCTCACAAGCTGCTGTACAGCACCCCCTCTGAAGAAGTGACCCAGGCAAGGGTCTCCACAGGCCAGGGGCCTATGGGTCGGGAATTCCAGGGCCCTGTGCAACAGCAGTGTGGTCTCAAAGGGAGTGGCATATGTTCTAGATGTGCACACCCATTCGGCTCACAGACAGGAGGGAGCCCTCTAAAGCAGGGGCATGGCAAAGGTCTGCAGGCTTGCCCAGGTCTAAGGCAGGTCTAAAAATCCCACTTCAAGAGATGGAAAAAATATAATTTCCCATCAAGAAGCATGAAAAATACACTTCTAGGTCAGGCGTAGTGCCTCACACCTGTAATCCCAGCACTTTGGGAGGCAGAGGCGGGTGGATTACCTGAGCTAAGGAGTTCAAGACCAGCTTGACCAACATGGTGAAACCCCGTCTCTACTAATAAAGTACAAAAATTAGCTGGGTGTGGTGGCACATGGCCTGTAGTCCCAACTATTTAGGAGGCTGAGGCAGGAGAATTGCTTGAACCTGGGAGGCAGAGGTTGCAGTGAGCCACTGTAATCCCAGCAATTTGGGAGGCCAAGGTGGGTGGATCACTTAAGCCCAGAGGTTTGAAACCAGCCTGGGCAACACAGAGAGACCCTATCTCTACACAAAAAATTTAAGTATATACATTTAAAATTGTTTTAATTAAAAATATATAAAATAAGGAAATAGAGGACATAAATAATATATTAGCTACAACTTATATCCTAATAAAGGAGATTTCCTCTTTTGTATGAGTAGATTTTTTTGTTTTTTTGAGACGGAGTCTCACTCTGTTGCTCAGTTGGAGTGCAATGGCGCAATCTTGGCTCACTGCAACCTCTGCCTCCTGGGTTCAAGCAATTCTCCTGCCTCAGCCTCCTGAGTAGCTGGGATTACAGGTACATGCTACCACGCCCAGCTAATTTTCATATTTTTAGTAGAGACGGGGTTTCACCACATTGGTCAGGCTAGTCTCAAACGTGTAGATTTTTGTAACATATATTTAAACAGAAATAGGCCAGGCGTGGTGGCTCACGCCTGTAATCCCAGCACTTTCGGAGGCCGAGGCGGGCAGATCACCTGAGGTCAGGAGTTTCAGACCAGCCTGGCTGACATGGTGAAACAATTTCTACTAAAAATACAAAAATTAGCTGAGCATGGTAGTCGGTGCCTGTAGTTCCAGCTACTTGGGAGGCTGAAGCAGGAGAATTGCTTGAACCCGGGAGGTGGAGGTTGTAGTGAGCCAAAATCGCGCCACTATACTCCAGCCTGGGTGACAGAGCGACACTCCATCTCGGAAGAAAAAGAACAAAACAAATTAAAGTGCCTCCATTTTAAGAAAGGTAAGAAACAACAATCAGATACTTCTTAATGTTTAGCTGTTAACACTCTTCTGCATCTCAGTTGGGCTTTAAAAGTGAGATTGAGACATAAGACTTGTTCTTTCCCAGCATAACCAAATGTGTCCATGCTTTTCTGGATCCAAATAAAATGAAAAGTTAGCTTCCTCAAGGAGCACATCATAGACAATGTGTCTTTTCAGAATGTCTTACATTAGACAGATTGGGATTTTTTTTTTTTTGTTTTTCCGGTGGGGGTGGGGTTCAGAATCTCGCTTTGTCTTCCAGGCTGGAATACAGTGGCATGACCTCTGCTCACTGCAACTTCTACCTCCCAGGTTCAAGTGATTCTCCTGCCTCAGCCTCTCAAGCAGCTGGGATTACAGGCACCCGCCACCACACCCAGCTAATTTTTGTATTTTTAGTAGAGATGGGGTTTCACCATGTTGGCCAGACTGGTCTCAAACTCCTGACCTCAGGTGACCCATCCTGTCCTCCCAAAGTGCCGAGATTACAGGCATGAGCCACCGCACCCGACCTAGACAGATTGTTTTTTTTTTTTTTTTTTTTTTTTTTTTTTTTTTTGAGACGGAGTCTCGCTCTGTCGCCCAGGCTGGAGTGCAGTGGCCGGATCTCAGCTCACTGCAAGCTCCGCCTCCCGGGTTCACGCCATTCTCCTGCCTCAGCCTCCCGAGTAGCTGGGACTACAGGTGCCCGCCACCTCGCCCAGCTAGTTTTTTGTATTTTTTAGTAGAGACGGGGTTTCACCATGTTAGCCAGGATGGTCTCCATCTCCTGACCTCGTGATCCGCCCGTCTCGGCCTCCCAAAGTGCTGGGATTACAGGCTTGAGCCACCGCGCCCGGCCTAGACAGATTGTTTTTTTTTTTTTTTTTTTTTTTTTTTTTTTTTTTTTTTTTTTTTTTTGAGAGGGAGTCTCGCTCTGTCGCCCAGGCTGGAGTGCAGTGGCCGGATCTCAGCTCACCGCAAGCTCCGCCTCCTGGGTTTACGCCATTCTCCTGCCTCAGCCTCCCGAGTAGCTGGGACTACAGGCGCCCGCCACCTCGCCCGGCTCTTTTTTTGTATTTTTTAATAGAGACGGGGTTTCACCGGGTTAGCCAGGATGGTCTCGATCTCCTGACCTTGTGATCCGCCCGTCTCGGCCTCCCAAAGTGCTGGGATTACAGGCTTGAGCCACCGCGCCCGGCGACAGATTGTTTTATAAGGGTTTGGAAAGAAAGGAAACTACATGAATGAGTACTTAGTCTCCTGCTCCTTGAAGTGGATGAATTGTTTTCTTTGGTTTCCAACACAGTCTGATAAGAGTTGTAGCAAACCCCAAGAGTATGTGTATGTAGTGGAGCTGGGGTGGGGAGGATTCCCAAGGGAATCTTTAGCTATCACCATGCAGAGCAGAGAAGGAAGACACTCAGCCTTTCCGTGGCTCTCACCTGCATCATTCTTCCAGTGGCTGCAAAGGGCGATAGGCATTAGGCGAAGACACTCCCTGACACCAAGAGCTGTGTCCACAGACATGATTGTCTTGGCACAGCTCGAGGGTTTTCTACAGAAACTGGCAGAGATGCTAGACAGACACAAGATGCCAGCTAGCCTCGTTTGTGACTGGCTCTTTTTTTTTTTTTTTTGAGACGGAGTCTCGCACTGTCGCCCAGGTTGGAGTGCAGTGGCCCGATCTCTGCTCACTGCAAGCTCCGCCTCCGGGTTCACACCATTCTCCTGCCTCAGCCTCCCGAGTAGCTGGGACTACAGGTGCCCGCCACCACACCCGGCTAATTTTTTGTATTTTTAGTAGAGACGGGGTTTCGCCGTGTTAGCCAGGATGGTCTTGATCTCCTGACCTCATGATCCACCCGCCTTGGCCTCCCAAAGTGCTGGGATTACAGGTGTGAGCCACCACGCCTGGCTGTGACTGGCTCTTAGAGGTGGAAAATAGTAAAGTCATCAGGCTCATTCTCCCTAGGACTAGAGGAACATGTTAATTATATTAAAGCATATTAGTGGGCTGGCGCCGGTGGCTCACACCTGTAATCCCAGCACTTTGGGAGGCCGAGGCGGGTGGATCATGAAGTCAAGAGATCAAGACCATCCTGGCTAACACGGTGAAACCCCGTCTCTCCTAAGAACACAAAAAATTAGCCAGGCATGGTGGTGGGTACCTGTAGTCTCAGCTGCTCAGGAGGCTGAGGCAGGAGAATGGTGTGAACCTGGGAGATGGAGCTTGCAGTGAGCCGAGATCGCACCACTGCACTCCAGCCTGGGTGACAGTGCGAGACTCCATCTCAAAAAAAAAAAAAAAAAAAGCAGATTAGAATGATTAAGATGATTACTGGTACTATTAATGCAATAGTAAAAATATATCTTTTTCACCAATGTCTTTCACTCATGTACCTTTCTCCATGGACTTTACTTATTTATATATGGTATTTCATTCAACATGCAACAAACATTTATTGAGCAGCTACTGTGTGCCTAGTGCTGGGGGTACAGCTGTGAAGACCATCAATACGGGGTTGGTGTGGTGGCTCACCCCTGTAATCCCGGTGCTTTTTTTTTTTTGAGATGGAGTTTCGCTCTTGTTGCCCAGGCTGGAGTGCAATGGCGCGATCTCAGCTCACTGCAACCTCCGCCTCCTGAGTTCAAATGATTCTTCTGCCTCAAGTCTCCCAAGTAGCTGGGATTACAGGCATGTGCCACCATGTCCGGCTAATTTTGTGTTTTTAGTAGAGATGGGATTTCTCCATGTTGGTCAGGTCTCGAACTCCCAACCTCAGGTGATCTGTGCGCCTTAGCCCCCCAGTGCTGGGATTACGGGCATGAGCCACCACACCCGGCCCTATCCCAGTGCTTTAGGAGGCTGAGGTGGGAGGATCACTTGAGGCCAGGAGTTTGCCTGGGCAACATAGAGCTCATCTCTACAAAAAAAATTCAAAATTAGCCGGGTGTGGTGGCAGGCGCCTGTAGTCCTAGCTACTCAGGAGGCTGAGGTGGGAGGATTGCTTTAGCCCAGGAGGTCCAGGCTGCAATGAGCTATGATTGTGCCATTGCACTGCAGCCTGGGTGACAGAGCAAGACCCTGTCTCTTTAAAAAAAAAAAAAAAAAAAAAAAAAAAAGAAAAGAAAATCCCTTGCTGTATAGAATCCCTTAGGTTATGGATGGGGGGAGAAGGGCAGGAGTTTAAGAGGGGAGAGGCGGAAGGAGGAACGACAATAAACAAAGAAGAGACAATTAGTTGGGGAGTGATAAATACCATAATGATATCATGGAACTAGGGCTACCAGATCAAATACTGGGCACCCAGTTCAATGTGAATTTCAGATAAGCAATGCATGATTTTTAAGTATAAATATGTCCTATACAATATTTATACTAGAAAATTATAATTTTTTTTTCTAAAATTCACGTTGACCTGGGCAGCCTGCATTTTATTTGCTAAATCTGGCAACGCTAAATTGTGTTCTGGGTGATGCTGAGTGGGCAATTTCAGACAGGCCTCTTTGTGGAGGTGACATTTGAGCTGGAACCTAAATGTAAAGAAGGAGCCAATCATTCAGGGATCTAGAACATCCCAGCACAGGGAACAGCAAGTATAAACGCTCTAAAGTGGAAATAAGCTTGGAGCTTAGAGGAACAGGAAGAAAGTGGGGTGGCGGAGCTGAGTGAGGGTGAGGAGAGGAGGTAAGCAGAAGGTGATGAGGGCAGGCAGGCTGGCAGGGACCAGATCATGTAGGTTTGTCGGCTGTAATAAGAGTACCAAAAACTTACATAGCAAGCCAAGCGCGGTGGCTCACGCCAGGAATCCCAGCATTTTGGGAGGCCAAGGTGTGCGGATCACTTGCGGCCAGGAGTTCGAGACCTGCCTGGCCGTGTCTCCCTCTAAAATAGAAGCTCCAAGAGGGGCAGGAAGTTCTCCTGCGTCTGAGACCCTATGTGCATGACCTTGGATCAATCAGCATTGAACAATTCCTACGTGCCAAGCCCTGACATCAAAATAGGTCACAAGCCAGCAGCCGCTCGCTGAATCTGCGTTCCTCTTTGGAAAACGGAAACCGTGAAGCCTGTTGGAATGGTCAGAGCCAAAGGGCATTGTCACTTGTGACATCAGCGCAGAAACAGAGCGGGGCCCGGATTGGCCCTTAGAACTTGGGTGGGGACAGAGCATTCCTGGCCCCGCCCCCTGCAGCGGGCCGCTCGCGCATGCGATCTGGCCTCAGCCTCGCTGTCGCGCCATTTTGCCGGGGTTTGAATGTGAGGCGGAGCGGCTGCAGGAGCGGGTAGTGCCAGCTACGGTCCGCGGCTGGGGTTCCCTCCTCCGTTTCTGTATCCCCACGAGGTGAGGCGTGGGGCGTGCACGGACTACCGGAGTGGCTCTTGGGGCCCAGATGAGGAAGGGATGAGGCGCTCCCGATACTTCCGAGCGCTAGGGAGTGAGAACCGCGCCTCTGGGCGAGAGCGGAATGTGGGCCCGGGGCTCGGGCGGTGCGCTGAGGCAGGTCTTCGCCTCCCTAGGCAGCGCTCGCCGCGCCTCGCGGCGTCCTAGGTCCCTGGCCCAGGCCCGACGGCCCTGGGCCTGTGAGGGGTGAGGGCAGCTGAGGCGCGGCCTAACGCGAGCCTGCGGATTGCCCGCCCTTTCCTCTCCATCACGGCGCTGATTGGTTGCGCAGCGGCGTCTCCGCTCGGAAAGGCCGCTTCTTATTGGTCTCGCTCGCGTGTCCGTTTTCTGCGACGGGGGCTTCAGCCGCGCGAGCTGGGTGTGAGGCTCCGAGGCCTGCCCACGCGGGGACTGCGGACGCGTGGAGCTGCAGCTACCGCGCGATCCCCTCTTGCCCTAACTCTAGTGAAGCCCCCGAACTCACCCTCTCTAACCTCTGTACTTGAATCCCTGACTGTAAAACGGGCATCGTGATCTCACTTTGCTGAATCGTTTGTGAGAATTCTAGTCGGTACACCCGGGACATAGAAATCCCCTGTAACAGGGGGGTTCCCTCATTTTGGGAGAAACGCTGTGCTGTGGTGGTTCGGAGCATAGACTTTGGAATTATATCGCCTGGGTTCATTCCAGAGGTAGCCGCTGGTGACTTGGGGCTGGTCACCTTAGCTCACTGAGCCTCCATTTCCTTAGCTGCAAAATGGGGTTAATAACGGAATCTACCTCGTAGAGTGGCTTTGAGGATGCTCTAAGTTATTTACCGTGGTTTACAAAGGTTGCCTGGGAGCTGATGGTTGTTTATTCATCTCTTCCACCCATCTTTCTCCTTAGCCAGTGTGGTTTTCTGTTTTCTTCCATATTCCAGACTTATTCCGATTTAAAATTATTTGCACGTGCCTTTTGTTTGCTGGGGAATTACCAACATCATTTTTGCAAGGCAGGCCCCCTCCCAAGTTTCCCTCACTTTAGGCCTCCGCTAACCAGCCTCTTTTCTTTTTCTTTTTCTTTTTTGTGAGAGGGAGTCTCGCTCTGCCTCCCAGGCTGGAGTGCAGTGGCGCGATCTCGGCTCACTGCAACCTCCGCCTCCCGGATTCAAGCGATTCTTCTGCCTCAGCCTCCCGAGTAGCTGAGATTACAGGTGTGCGCCACCACACCCGGCTAATTTTTTTATTTTTATTAGAGACGGGGTTTCACCATGTTGGTCAGGCTGCCTAATCAACCTCTCTAGAACCTTTCTCCCATGGCTGTCCATCAACATCACCTGGTTTTAGTTACTTCATAGCATTTACTAACAATTACTTATTGCTTGCTTGTTTATTATCTTTCTCAACTGCTAGAATGTAAGCTGTTTGAGAGCAACGACCTTGTCTGTCTTGCTTGCTTCTCTCTCCCTGGTGGGTGCCACCTCCCCCTCCCCCCTACCACCCCCGTGCTTGCCACATGGTAGATGCTCAAGTATTATTCTTCCTTGGAGGCACAGAAGAGGACCCTTTACTCTTGGATTCCACCAGTTGTTCTTTTTCGCCTCTCCTTGGACCCACATCGTCAGATCTTTGGCCTTTCTTTGTGTGTCTTTTTTTTTTTCTTTTTGGCATGCTTTCAGAGGATCCTAATGGACCTAGTCGCTCCCCTCCTACAACCCTTTATCTTTCACTTCTTACCACCAGTGCAAGGGAAGTCTCTCTCCCCTTCTGATTACTTCTGCTGGTTGGGGTCTGGGACAGAATTGGATGGATGCAAGAGCAGTGCTCTAGTTTTGGAATTAATTTATTTAATAACTTTATTGAGCATCCACTTAATCTCTGGGAATACAGTGAGAAAGCAAAAATGCACGAGGACCATGTATTCTCGTGGGCAAAAGAAAAAACATTAGATAATTTCAGATAGTGACAGAATTATGTGACAGGTGAAGAAGGCTTTTCTGAGGAGGTGACATTGGGTAGAGACCAGCCATTAAAAGGTGAGGGGCAGAACATTCCAGGTAGAGGGAATAGAAGACTCAGGGATAGGAACCGGCTTGGAATATTGAAATATTTAAGGAATATCTTAGGTTCCTAGAGTGTTATATGAAGAAGGGAGAAGTATCCAGGACCCGGATCATAGAAGGCTTTGTAGGCAATGTAAGGAGTTTGGATTTGATTCTAAGTGGTATATTCCTATGATTAGAAAGCAGAGGGTAGGTTGAAGTGTTGGGATATGTTCTTCATATATGGGTGCCAGATAATTTTCATTCATTGGATCTCTTTCCCTATTCGCAAATTTAAGGCCTTGGGAATGGTTCTCTAATGTGTTGAGGACATATCTAAGAAAAAGGCAGACATATTGGATCAGCTTATGTCACAGATGTCTGTGAGATGGCTTTGGAAAGCAAGGTTTTTATTCCAGAAATCTCCACCTATAACTGAGAGCCTATGGGAAGATGCTAGACTTAGGTCTGGCCAGTCATTCAACAAGAAGAACTTGGAAATTTAGATGTCAGGCATAACTGATTTATTGTGATGCTTTTTAAAATTTTTAAATTGTGTATTGATAGGGATTTCCAAAGATAGTTCTGTGGAGAAAGAAAAGTATCACCCTCTCATTTAAAGGTGATAAAAATGAATTCTTCTATCTCTCTCTTTCTTTTTTTTTTTTTAAAGACACAATCTTACTGTGTTGCCTGGGCTGACCTGGGCTCAGCCTATCCTACCTCAGCCTCCCAAGTAGCTAGGACTACAGGCGTGCACCACCACACTCAACTAATTTTTATATTTTTTTGTAGAGATGGGGTTTCACCATGTTGCCCATGTTGGTCTCAAACTCCTGGAGTCAACCAGTCTGCTTACCTCGGCCTCTCAAAGAGCTGGGATTATAGGCATGAGCCACCCTACCTGGCCAAAATAATTTTTTGTTTCTAGTTTGAGTCATTTTTAGATCAGTAACACTTTTTGCATTTATATATTGCTAATATTTCAGAATGTCAAAGTACCTTTACTTGTGGTCACATAAGATAATTAGACCTTGATCTTGTTGATAATTATGAATACCTGTAGAATGTTCTCTAAAAGTCCCTGATTTCTCTCATTTTCTCAAATCAAGGATAAGCTTAGAATTTGGTTTTATAGACTTTATCAGTAAGGCGATATAAAAAGGATTTGTTGACAAATAGTTCCTTAAAGAAAATTCCCAAAGAATAAACTTCGGGAGGCCAAGGTTAGTGAATCACTTGAGCTCAGGAGTTCTGGACCACCCTGGGAAACATGGGAACCCCGTCTACAGAAAGAACACAAAAATTAGCCAGGTGTGGTGGTGGGTGCCTCTAGTCCCAGCTACTTGGGAGGCTGAAGTAGGAGGATGGCTTGAGCCCAGGAGGCAGAGGTTTCAGTGGGCCAGAATTACACCGCTGCATTTCTCCAGTCTAGGTAACAGACCCAGACCCTGTCTTAAAAAAGAATATTAAGATTCTGGGATCTATGTAGTATTTTAACTTTGAGGGATTATAACATGCATATTTATGTAACCCCTCACTTTTTCTAAAACTTAAAAATAGTCCTACCCTAGCATCTTAACTTAATCATTTTAGGTTTCTTTCTATTATGTGGTTTTATTTATTTATTTTTATTTTTATTTTATTTTATTTTATTTTATTTTATTTTTATTTTATTTTTGGAGACAGGATTTCACTCAGTCACCCAGACTGGACTGCAGTGGCAAGACCTCAGCTTATTGCAGCCTCGACCTCCCAGGCTCAAGCAATCCTGCCTCAACTTCCCTAGTAGCTAGGACCACAGGAGGGTACCACCGAGCCCAGCTAATTTTAAAATTTTTTGTAGAGACAGGATCTAACTATTGTTGCCAAATCTGGTCTCGAACGGTCCTTGGGGTCAAGTGATCATCCCATCTCGGCCTCCCAAAGTGCTGGGATTACAGAAGTGATCCATCTTGCTCAGCCTGTTGTGGTTTTAGAATCTAAAAGGTTGTGTCCACCTCTTCCTGTTTGATACAGTCAACCAACCAAAATAAAGATGAAGAATAATATTTTTGATGGAAACATCAAAGGTATCTAGCTTTTTAAAATCGTACAACAAATATATACTAGGTGCTCATCACTATTGTAAGGCTCTAGGGAGATAGCAGTGAACAAAGCACAAAGTCCCTGCTTTCGATGGAGTTTGCAATCTGGTGAAGAAAGAAGCACAGTACATGACAAAAGAAGTTAATATGCCTGATAAAAAGTACTTGGAAAATAGTAGAGTAAGGGCATGGAGAGTAACTGAGGTGAATCCTCTTTTAGATAGGATTGGTGCAGCAAGGCATCTCTGAAAAAAAAATGACATTTGAAGAGTCCTTTCAGGCTGGGCACCGTGGCTCATGCCTGTAATTCCAGCACTTTGGGAGGCTGGGGCGGGCAGATCCCCTGAGGTCAGGAGTTTGAGATTAGCCTGGCCAACATGGTGAAACCCCAACTCTACTATAAGTACAAAAATTAGCTGGGCGTGGTGGCACGCACCTGTAGTCCCAGCTACTTGGGAGGTTGAGGCAGGAGAATCGCTTGAACCTGGGGGGGGGGGGCTGCAGTGAGCTGAGATCACGCCATTGCACTCCAGCCTAGGTGACAGAGCAAAGACCCCTGTCTCCAAAAAAAACAAAAGAGTCCTGAATGAGAATGAAGTAGGCAGTGAGAACCATGTAGCTTTCCTTGGGCAGAGGTCTGCAGGCAGAGGGAACAGTAAGTACAGAACCCTGAAACAAAAGTGAAAGCACTGGCATGTTTGAACAGGTAATACAGGATAAATCTATCTTTTTTCAGAGACAAGAGTCTCACTCTGTTGCCCAGATTAGAATGCAATGGCATGATCATAGCTCACTGCAGCCTTAACATTCTGGGCTTAACCTGTCCTTCTGCCTCAGCCTCCAGAGCAGCTGAGACTACAAGTGTTCGCCACCATGCCTGGCTAATTTTTTTTATTTATTGTAGAGACAGGGTCTCACTTGTTGCCCATACTGGTCTTGAATTCCTAGCCTCAAGTGATCCTTCTGCCTCGGCCTCCCAAAGTGCTGGGTTTACAGGCATGAGCCATTCTGCCAGGCCAGAACAAATCTGAAAGTTCACTTTCTTGAAGTACTTTTGAATAAACAGATTTAATTGTGGCAGTTAAGTTGGTCATTTGTTCATCTGACATTCATGCAACTGAGTTCCCACATTATGTTGGGGCTGCTAATGATTGATCCTGAAGGAATAATCTCCAGTCTTGACTGGAAACTCATGTTTTGCTGGGTGACTGACATGTTGTGACTTATCCTTTAGGTCATACAACAAATGCTTACTAATAAATATGTACTGTCTGCCAGGTAATGCTGAAGGTCCTGAGCATATAGACAAAAGTCCCTGCCCTCAGGAGCTTGCAGTCCAGTGTGTGTGTGAGACGACAAAGAAGTTAAAGATGATTTCAAATGAGGGTAATTGCTAACACAGTAAAACAAGGATGATGTAGATGGTAGTCGTAGAAGGCCTTTTTGAAGAGTTGACAGTGGGCTGAGTGGTGAATGGTGCCCATTATCAAATTAGAGGATGAGCATTATTATGGTCAGGGAGAACTCTTGTGGCCAGTTTGTAGAACAGAAGGCTTTTGTGCCTGGAATGTAGCAAGGGCCAGGAAGAGGTAGGAGATGAGGTCAATAGATGCCAGATTGCGTGGACTCTTGCTGTGGTAAGGGATTTGGTGGTGGTGGTGGTGGTTGTTTTGGAGACAGGGTCTCACTCCCATTGCCCAGTCTGGAGTGCAGTGGCCTGATCACAACTCACAGCAGTCTCAACTTGCTGGATCTACAGGTGTGTGCCGTGACACCTGGCTAATTTTTTGTATTTTTAGTAGAAACAGGGTCTTGCTGTGTTAGCTCAGGCTAGTCTCAAGCCGGCTCAAGCAATCCACCTGCCTTGGCCTCCCAAAGTGCTGGGCTTACAGGTGTCAGCCACCGCACCTGGCCAGGAATTTTGGTGTTTAATACAAGTAATTATGAGGAATTTAAGGAGTTTTAGTTGAGAAATAATACAAATGCTAGAGAAATGTAATGAAGAAAGTGAAATGCAGATTTATTAAGTGTTTTTTTTGGCCGGGCGCGGTGGCTCAAGCCTGTAATCCCAGCACTTTGGGAGGCCGAGACGGGCGGATCACGAGGTCAGGAGATCAAGACCATCCTGGCTAATACGGTGAAACCCCGTCTCTACTAAAAAATACAAAAAAAAAAACTAGCCGGGCGAGGTGGCGGGCGCCTGTAGTCCCAGCTACTCGGAGGCTGAGGCAGGAGAATGGCGTAAACCCGGGAGGCGGAGCTTGCAGTGAGCTGAGATCCGGCCATTGCACTCCAGCCTGGGCGACAGAGCGAGACTCTGTCTCAAAAAAAAGAAGTGTGTTTTTAAAAATCAAGAAAATAAGCCCTGTATGGTGGCATGTGCCTAGCTAGTCCCAGCTATTCCAGAGGCTGAGGCAGGAGGTCTGCTTGAGCTCAGGAGTTAGATTCCAATCTGGACAATACAGTGAGACCCCTGTCTTGCTCTCTCTTTTTTTTTTTTTTTTGTTTTTTTTTTGTTTTGTTTTTGTTTTTTGTTTTTTGTTTTGAGACGGAGTCTCGCTCTGTTGCCCAGGCTGGAGTGCAGTGGCTGGATCTCAGCTCACTGCAAGCTCCGCCTCCCGGGGTTTACGCCATTCTCCTGCCTCAGCCTCCCAAGTAGCTGGGACTACAGGCGCCCGCCAACTCGCCCGGCTAGTTTTTTGTATTTTTTAGTAGAGACGGGGTTTCGCCGTGTTAGCTAGGTTGGTCTCGATCTCCTGACCTCACGATCCACCCGTCTCGGCCTCCCAAAGTGCTGGGATTACAGGCTTGAGCCACCGCGCCCGGCCTCTTTTTTTTTTTTTTTTTAAAGACAGAGTAGATCTGTGAATCTCCCCCTGCACCCTCCCCAGGCAAGTTTCTAACAAGCTACCTTGCCTGAATCCCCAAAGGTAGAATAAATTTGCATATGGCAAAGAAAGGCCAATTTTCTTTAACTCAGATACACTGATGTTAATGATTTAACTTGACCACAGCAAACTAACTTTTTTTTTTTTTTTTTTTTTGAGACTGAGTTTCTCTCTTGTTGTCCAGGCTAGAGTGCAGTGGCGCAATCTCGCCTCACTGCAACCTCTGCCTCCTGGGTTCAAGTGATTCTCCTGTCTCAGCCTCCTGAGTAACTGGGATTACAGGCATGTGCTACCATGCGCGGCTAATTTTTATAGAGACAGGGTTTCACCGTGTTGGCCAGGCTGGTCTCAAACTCCTGACCTCAGGTGATCTGCCCCTCTCAGCCTCTGAGAGTGCTGGGATTATAGGTGTGAGCCGCCACACCTGGCCCAAACTTTCATGATTTCATAACCGATCCACCATTTCAACACAGAAAAAAGGAATAGGAAGATACATAGATTAAATCATTGCTTTCCAAAGTGTGTTCTATTGAAAAGGGGTTCTATAGCCAAATAATGGGAGAGACTAGGCAATCCTCCCACCTCAGCCTCCCAAGTAGCTGGGACTACAGGGCCACACCACCATGTCCGGCTAATTTTTTGTATTTTTAGTAGAGATGAGGTTTTGCCATGTTGCCTGGGTAGGTCTTGAACTCCTGGGCTCAAGCGATCCATCTGCCTCAGCCTTCCACCAATGGAGACTCTGAATTAATCTATGTAAACCAGTAACTTTGTGAGTTTAAAGTGCTTTGTATTGTGAGTCTCCAGAGTGGGGCAGGATATAATGTGTAACATTTTCCAAACTTGTGACATAAAAAAAACCATAAAGGGTGTAGCCTCTCAATAGATTGTATGTGTGGTTTAATGGGACTTGATTTTCACACCTATAGAGTGGTACACCCTGGATTAGAGGGAGTGATTAGGTAGGTGGTGGGATCTACTCAGTCAGTCAGAACATTAGCTTCCTGTGATAAACACATTTTCTAATTAAGGGGAAGGACTGCAGCATGTAGAATACAGATAATTCTCTTTAGAAGGTTGGGGTTTCTGGCTGTTGGGGAGTGCCCTACATAAGCACAGCATTAGATATATTTTCTTATTTTCTGGCTCCCTGCTGCTCAGTTGTCCTCTGGCTGCCCTCTTTTCACATCAGCCTTTCTATTGTGTTGTGAGTGCTTTCACTCTAGGTCAGTCCTCTGTCATTTCCACCTAAGAGGCAGCCTTGGGTAGTGGAAAGAGGGTAGACCTATGGAGTTGGACTGTTTTGAATCTGATCTTTATTTATTAACCATGTGTGACTTAGTCAACCTGAGTGCCCTTCTTTGTGTGTAAAATGGTTGTGTGGAATAGATGATACGATGCCTATGAAAACATCTAGCATCGTGTGCCTAGTTCATACATGTGACACCTCCCCCATTCTGCAAACCATTAACAGCCCAAAGGTCCTCTACTCCACTTACTCCACTTTCATTACATTTTTACCCACTTCAGAAAACGTTCGTGGCTTCCCCATACATTAAATCATGGCACCCTTCAGCCAAATATGGAGGAACTATATGATCTGATCTTGATCTCCTAGTCCACTATTCTCTCTTCCCATCTCTGTTACTTTGCTCACACAATTTATTTTGGCAGGTGTGCCCTCGTCCTACTTTGCCTATTCAGATATACATATTTTTCAAGGTTCAGCTCAAGGCTTAGGCCCTGGGAAACTCTTGGATGGCCACATAACCCCGTGACTCCCTTCTTAACCTCCTAACATTTAAGGTGCTGTCTTTGTGATTCATTTGGCACTTCAGAGGACAAATGTTTCAGAATTTGGGATTTTTTTTCGATGCACGTACTGTGGATTATACAACATCCCCAGTGGGGCTTGGGGTAGCACCCTGTAATCAAACATATTGATATTTCTTTAGTGAAACAAAGTTTCATACTAAGTGAGATAAATCTGTGTTGATAGCCTCAGGCAGTTTAGGCTGGTTTTGCTTCCAAGTGAGTTTGCCACAAACTTTTTAAAAAAAAACAAACTTTCAGTTTTTTGATTTTTGGATTTCATCACTTTAGTAAAGGGTGTATAGGCCTGTACTTGGCATTTCAGTTGTGTCTTGTCTTTCGAACGGAAGCTCCTTCCGTAATAGGAACAGGAACTTGATTGCATATTGTCATAGACATTTTAAAAATAAATGGGTCCTGGCATGGTGGCTCATGCCTGTAATCCCAGTGCTTTGGGATGCCAAGGCAGGAAAATTGCTTGAGGTCGGGAGTTCAAGACCAGCCTGCGCAACATGGTGAAACCCTGTCTCTACAAAAAATACAAAAATGAGCCAGGCATGGTTGATTGCGCCTGTAGTTCCAGCTACGCAAGAGGCTGCGGTGGGAGGTTGGGGCTTGAGCCCTGGAGGTCGAGGCTGTGGTGAGCTATGATCATGCCCCTGCACTCTAGTCTGGGCCACAGAGCAAAACTCTGTCTGAAAAAATAATAAAATTGTTTAAATTCCTGACTGTGAATGTGTAATAGATAAAAGTGATTGTAAGATTAGAAAAGTATGAAGAGAATAAAACTCTCCTTATAGCCATTACCTAGATGTTATCACTGTTCTGCATTTTGGAGTATATTTTTGTTTTCTTCTAGATGTGAAGTTTTTTTTGCATAAATCGAATTTTGATATGCTTGAACTTTTTCCACTGACCTTTTTTACATTTTAAAAAAAGTGTGTGTTTAATTTTTTTCTTCTTTTTCATAGAAACCTCTGGTTAATTTGGTGCATGATTTCCCTGAAAGGGCTCCACTTTCCCATCTACATGTGGCTATATATCTAAAAGCTTCCTAATGGGATCTAAGCATAAGTGGAGTTTTCTAAAAGTTGTTTGTTTGTTTTTTGTTTTTGAGACAGTCTCACTCTTTCCGAGGCTGGAGTGCAGTGGCACAATCTTGGTTCACTGCAGCTGCTGCCTCCAGGTTCAAGCGATTCTCCTGCCTCAGCCACCCAAGTAACTGGGATTACAGGTGCACGCCACCACGCCCAGCTAATTTTGTATTTTTAGTAGAGACAGGGTTCACCATGTTGGCCAGGCTGGTCTCAAACTCCTGACCTCAGGTGATCCACCCCCCTCAGCCTCCCAAAGTGTTGGGACTACAGGCGTGAGCCACTGCGCCCGCCCTAAATTAGCTTTATTGAAGTACAATTTACGTACTATAAGATTTATCCATTTTAAGTGAACTGTTTGGGAAATTTTAGTAAATTTATGAAGGTTATGCGTGTGTCACCACAGTCCAATTTTAGAACATTCTGTCACCCCCAAAAAGTTCCCTCAGTTTGCACCTAATTTTATCATCTCATCAACAGGTTGAAGACCGTAAAGCTCCATTGATAAGATTCCCAGGATTTGTGGTCTGTTGGTAATCATGCACATCTGACACTTGTACTTTGTGTATGTGCTGTTTCTGTTTTTTTTTTTTCCATTTTCCTTTTAATTGGGTGGGTTCAGACTCCTTTTTTTTCCATTTTTAATTGACAAAATTGTATATGTTTATGATATGCATGTTTTGAAATATATGTACACTTTAGAATGTCTAAATCTTGCTAATTAACATATATATTACTTCACATGCTTGGGGTGTGTGTTTGTGTGTGTGTGTGTGTGTGTGTGGTGTGTGGTGAAAGCACTTCAGATATACCCAGTACTTTTCAAGTATACAATACATTATTATAGTCACCTTGTTGCACAATAAATCTCTTGAACTGTGTATTTCTTAGCCTACGTTTTACTAGTTAAATCGGCGTAGGCCATTTAGTTAGCTTAAAATTTGTGGACTGGGCACGGTGGCTCACGCCTGTAATCCTAGTACACTGGCAGGCCAAGGCAGGAGGATTGCTTGAGTCCAGGAGTTTGAGACCATCCTGGGCAACATAGTGAGATCGTGTCTCTACAAAAAATTTTTTTTTAATTTGTCATCTGTTAGATGTGAAGTTTTTTGGTCACTTACAAGCATATTCTATGATTTAGTTTTGTTTAAGCTTTATGAAAACTTCTAGAATCATAATCTTAGCTGTCATCTTCTGAACTCTAGAATTTATCTCCTTAGATGCAAATTCTTAGCACATTGTTTGTAGTATTTGCGATTACATGTTGTACATGAAGGAATATATTGTTTCTTTAATCTCAGAACTTTACGTGGGATATTTATTTGCTGTTTAAAATTTTAATTTCTTATTGTGGGGCTTTTTTTTTTTTTTTTTTTTTTTTTGAGACAGGGTCTTGCTCCATCACCCAAGCTGGAGTGCAGAGTGCAATGGCACCATCTCAGCTCACTGCAACCTCTGCCCCCAGGCTCAAGACATCTTCCCACCTCAGCCTTCTGAGTAGCTGGGACCGAAGGTGCCCACTACCACACCTGGCTAATTTTTTGGGTGGGTTTGTTTGTTTGTTTTGAGACGGAGTTTTGCTCTTACCGCCCAGGCTGCAGTGCAATGGTGCGATCTCAGCTCACTGAAACCTTGCCTCTCGGGTTCAAGCGATTCTCCTGCCTCAGCCTCCCAGAGTGCTGGGATTACAGGCATGAACCATCATGCCCGGCTTCAATTTTTTTGTAATTTTGGTAGAGACGGGTCTCGCCCTGTTGCCCAGGCTGGTCTCTAACTGCTGAGCTCAAGCAATCCACCTGCCTCAGCCTCCCAAAGTGCTGAAATTTACAGACCTGAGCCACTGTGCCCAGGCTCCTAAGTTCCTCCAGTGATTTTTTTTTCTTAACCTTTGTAAGCCCTTTCCCATAGCATTAAATCGTATAAACTTCCTGATGACTTCGAGCGGTCCTTAAGCTTTTTTTCTTTTTGAAATTTGAATTTTCAAAAAAATTTTCTTTTTGAAATTTGAATTTTTTTTTCTTTTTGAAATTTCTTTTTGAAATTTTGGGATTTTTTTTCATCTCCCTTATCACAAAATTGTCTCACTGTTGTTTTGGGGGAAAAAGACACATCTCATTTGCTGGACTCTTGTCTCAATACATAAACTCTTTATTGCCCATACAAGAAACAACAGATGGATGACTTTCAGAGGGACCCATAATATAAATGGATTTTTTTAAATGTAAATCACTTTTTCCTTAAGTGACCAGTTACCCAAATCTCATTTTATATTTTAGATCCTATAGCAATGGAACTCAGCGATGCAAATTTGCAAACACTAACAGAATATTTAAAGAAAACCCTTGATCCTGATCCTGCCATCCGACGTCCAGGTAAAGAAAATAAACGTTTTTTGGTTGATTAATTCCTTCAGGAGAGGTGAGAGAAACCTATGTATTATCTGCCTCCTTATAAATATATTTAAAAAAAAGATTGGTTCTCAGCCATAGTTTATATGTGTTACAGCTGCTATACCATGGTGTGTTTCTTTTTTTGAGTAAAATAGCTTTTTATTTGGCATCTTCTGGGATTAAAAAGTACTAGTTTAGGGATAAAAAGTACTGACATGTTTAGAATGCTTTGTCTTTGACCTTTTCCAAAATACCCACTTAAAACTTGCCTGCTTTAGAGATAAAATAATTAGGGCATAGAAAAGAGAGTAATTGCCTAAAAAGTGATTAAGTGAATGAAACCAAATAATCAGTTACTGTCTCTTAGTTTTCTGTTGGGTTTGATTTAACTAACATATTTTAAGACCTGGAGCTTTTTTTTTTCTTTCTTGAATCTGACCAGATTCTATTAAAAACTTAGAAATAAAATTTTGAACTCAGGTGTTCACAGGACTCAGACGTTAAGTTAAATGAGGGAGCTAGGCCAAATAGAGACTGGTAATATCAGGAGAATACATGCCCTGGTTAAGTGGCAAGTGTTTTTTGGAACTAGCTAATTTTGGGGATTCAGACAAGTGTTGCAAGATCAGATTTCCAATTTTGCTTGAAAAATAAGGATATTTATATGAAGTGCCCTCAGTTTTAAATATTAGCAAGTAACTTCAAAAGATTTTGGGGCCGGGCGTGGTGGTTCACACCTGTAATCCCAGCACTTTAGGAGGCCGAGGTGGGCGGATCACGAGGTCAGGAGATCAAGACCATCCTGGCTAACATGGTGAAACCCCGTCTCTACTAAAAAATACAAAATCTTAACCAGGCGTGGTGGCGAGCACCTATAGTCCCAGCTACTTGGGAGGCTGAGGCGCAAGAATCGCTTGAACCCAGGAGGCGGAGGTTGCAGTGAGCCAATATTGCCCCCACTGTACTCCAGCCTGGGTGACAGAGTGAGACTTTGTCTCAAAAAAAAAAAAAAAAAAAAAAATTTGAAATACAGTGCAAACCAAACTACTACTGGGCCAGATATATCTTGTGAGCAGTTATTGATCCTTGATGTGGGCCATATTAAAATGCTCTTAACCTGTTTCTTCAAAACTTACCAATGTGCATGCTCATAGAGGATTTTGGAAGAGTTCCATGAGAAAGAGAATGTGTGTTATATATGATGAATAGAATCATGAACATGTTAATGCATCTATCCTATTCTGGAAAAGTCTTCGTGGTTTCTGAGACGGAAAATTAGTTTTTCTATTAGTGTGTAAAGAAGTAATGTGTTCCTGGATAAAGGGAAGTTAATGCCTCTAATCTTCTTAGACTTTCAAAGAAAGCCGTTGCCAACACTATTAATTTTTTTTTTTTTTTTTTTTTTTTTTTGAGACGGTGTCTTGCTCTGTCACCCAGGCTGGAGTGCAGTGGCGCAATCTCGGCTCACTGCAAGCTCCGCCTCCTGGGTCCACGCCATTCTCCTGCCTCAGCCTCTCAAGTAGCTGGGACTACGCCCGGTTAATTTTTTGTATTTTTAGTAGAGATGGGGTTTCACCGTGTTAGCCAGGATGGTCTTCATCTCCTGACCTCGTGATCTGCTCGTCTTGGCCTCCCAAAGTGCTGGGATTACAGGCGCGAGCCACTGCGCCCGGCCAGTTATTTTTTTTAAATAGTGTATGAGGCAAGGGTTCTGTTGCTTTATGAATTCAGGACAGAGTGTAAAAATAATCTGGTGTTTCTGGGAAGTTGGAAACATAGCATTTCTCAGGGATTGAGACTGACTGACAAGACTGACTCAACTAGACTTGTTGAGACTCCTTGAGTGTGCAGAAACATATGCATATGAATATTGTGGTAAGTTGAAAGAAATGAACACAGAAAGGAACAGACTCAAACTCACTTCCTGGGTATTTATTACAATTTAGGAAACAGACTTGGCAATTTACATGGGCTTTTCCTCAAATCATGTATGTAGTGTGTTGCCCTGTACAAAATGCTGGCTACTATGTGGAGGAAACAAATCATTCTGTACTCATATAAAACGCTAGTATGTTCCCTCCTAAAGAACATTTTTCAGTTTAACAGTCCTCATCCTTCAAAAAAAACAAGATAAGCACAAAGCAGGGAGAGTTTGAAAATGTCAGTGAAACTCTTGGGACTCAATCAGAAAGAGGGAAGGTGTTAAATGATACATGAAATCAACTTTTCAAAAAATATTAGAATCTTTGGTGTTGCCTTATGAAGCTAAAGATAGGAAAAAATTAAGAGAAATACTGTACTGCCATCACACGTGATAAACCCAGGAAATTTATCCCAGAATGTAATCTGGGTTGAAAATATATTGGTAAATTTTTTGGATAAATTCATTGCTGGTATTAAGAAATTTTTAGTTTTTTTTTTAGTTCGACAAAAAAGCTTAGAGCTGATAAGGTAGAATAAGGACTGCACTAAAACTTTTTCAGTGGTGAAGCCTAGCTATGTGATCTTGAACAAGTTGCTTAACCTTAGTGCCTTGATTTTTTAAATGCTACCTACTTTTCTGGGTAATAGTGACGACTAAATGAAATTTTATATTTATACATAAATAAATATAAATATATATAAATAATATATATTTACATATATATGTAAATCGCTGGACCCATATGGCTAATAATAATATATTAGGATGAATTGACTCATTTGCTCTTCATCACTAGCCTATAGAAGAAATATTAGTACTAATAGTACTAATAATACTCCTTTCTGGAATAAGACATGGGTATATGAAGTCTTGAAGTCACTTAATCTCTCTGGGAAGCAGCTTCTCTTGCAGATGAGATGATCATCCAATTAGGCCACTTTATAGGTTTGTGAGAATCATGTGAGTTAATGGATGGTAAAGTGATTTGAACAGTGAGGCATTATATAAGTTTAATGTAACATTATATAGAATCCATTTAATAGAAAAGTGAAGCCCTGTAGACCCACAAATAACCTAATCTTTTCTCTTTTTTTGATATGTATATGATACATATATTAGGTGGAAAGATTTTTATCTTAGTCGTCTAACATGAAAATTCTTTTACAGCTGAGAAATTTCTTGAATCTGTGGAAGGAAATCAGAATTATCCACTGTTGCTTTTAACATTACTGGAAAAGTCCCAGGATAATGTTATCAAAGTATGTGCTTCAGTAACATTCAAAAACTATATTAAAAGGAACTGGAGAATTGTAAGTATTTTGTGAATACATAATTTAATACCCTGTATGTTTATAAGGTTTATATAAGCAGTGTTCTTCAAAGATAAGGCACATGCTTGTAGTCCCAACTACTCTGGTGGCCGGATCACTTGAGTCCAGGACTTCAAGGCTGCAGTGAGCTATAGTTGCACCACTGTACTCTAGCCTTAAGGATTCAGATATGGATCAAAGATAAAGTTAAACAGGACCTTTTTCCAAAGCTTCTGTTATTTCATTTGAATTTATATAAATTTGTCCAGCTTCATACCTCAGGTTGCTAGGGAGTGAGACTTGGTCTTAATCTCCATTATGTTTGGAATTTACACTTTACTCACCGCCTAGTGACGAGACATTGTGGGAAGACAGTCTGAATAAATGAAGTGATTTCTGATATTGGAAAATTAAAGCTGAGAAGAAATCAGATACATAGAAAATTTGCAGAATTTAAAATAATTTAGATTTCAAATTTTTGATAAGGTATTTTGCCCTACGTCTTGTGGGATATATATATGTATATATATGTATATATATATATGTATATATATATGTATATATTCTAATTTTGAGATTAAACCTATTTTATAACAGGTTTAATGATTAATAAATTATAAATTAAGAAACAGGCATTTTTTCCCTTAGCTTAGGACAGTGGTTCTCAATTGGGGGCAGTTTCGCTCACCAGGGGACATTTCGCAGTGTATTTGGAGACACTGGGGGATTGCTACTGGAATCTAGTGGGTAGAGGCCAGAGATGCTGCTGTGCATCCTACAGTGCACAAGATAGCTTCGTACAACAAAGAATTATCTGAGCCAAAATGTCAGTGATGCTAAGGTTGAGAAGGCCTGGCTCATGATAGAGAAAAAGATGAGGCTTTTTTGTAGTGATAGCAGATGTTACAAAGTATTAGCAGTTGACAAAAATCATCAGTTTATCTTAAAAAGTCAACTTTAAACCGCTCAAAAACTTCTTAGAGTCTTACTTTTTTTCTCACTCCATAAAAGAGAGAGTAAATATTGTTTTAAGCCTGTATGATTTCTCAAGTATCACCATGAGTGGTAAAGAAATCTTAGGCCGGGCGCGGTGGCTCAAGCCTGTAATCCCAGCACTTTGGGAGACCGAGACGAGCAGATCACGAGGTCAGGAGATCGAGACCATCCTGGCTAACACTGTGAAACCCCGTCTCTACTAAAAAAAAAATACAAAAAACTAGCTGGGCGAAGTGGTAGGCGCCTGTAGTCCCAGCTACTCGGGAGGCTGAGGCAGGAGAATGGCGTAAACCCAGGAGGCGGAGCTTGCAGTGAGCTGAGATCTGGCCACTGAACTCCAGCCTGGGCGACAGAGCGAGACTCCGTCTCAAAAAAAAAAAAAAAAGAAAAGAAATCTTAGAGGCCAGGCGTGGTGGCCCATGCCTGTAATTTCAGCACTTTGGGAGGCTGAAGTGGGTGGACTGCTTGAGCTCAGCAATTCAAGACCAGCTTGGGCAATAAAGTGAGACCCCATCTTTACAAAAAATATAAAAATTAGCGAGGCATATGGTGGTGCATGCCTGTAGTTGCAACTGTTAGGGAGGCTGAGATGGGGGGGGATCGCTTGTGCCTGAGAGGCAGAGGTTGCAAAGAACTGAGATCATGCCACTGCACTCCAGCTTGGGTAATAGAGCCAGATACTGTCTTTTAAATCTCAGAATGTTTAAAAGTCCATCTCTACTGGTAGACATGCCAGCCCTCTCCCTCTATTTTGATTTGTAAAACTAGTGAGACTTCTAGAATCTCTTTGGGTGATATAATCTAGGATGCATTCTAACTAGTAATGGTCAAGAAATTTTCATAGAGGACTGGATACGGTGGCTCACGCCTGTAATCCAAGACTTTAGGAGGCTGAGATGGGAGGATTGCTTGAAGTCAGGAGTTTGAGACCAGCCTGGACAACAAAGTGAGAACCCCATCTCTACAAAAAAATTAAAATTAGCCAGGTGTGGTCATGTGTGGTGTGCATCTGTGGTCCTAGCTCCTTGGGAGGCTGAGGTGGGAGGGATTGCCTGAGTCTGGGAGGTGAAGGCTGCAGTGAGCCAAGGTTGCATGCTACACTCCAGCCTGGTTAACAGATGGAAACCCAGTCTTGGGGAAAAAAAAAAAAAAAATTGGTAAGATTTTTGTTCTAAAGTGAGAGCTAAATTGAAGCTTTTGGGATGTGTATGGATTAAGTAGCATATATCTATAAAGATTTTAATTATGTGTCCTGATTAGTTTACATATAAAATGAATTTTGTTTGTTTGTTTGTTTGTTTGTTTTTTGAGACGGAGTCTTGCTGTGTCGCCCAGGCTGGAATGCAATGGTGTGATCTTGGCTCATTGCAGCCTCTGCCTCCCAGGTTCAAATGATTCTCCTGCCTCAGTCTCCTGAGTAGCTAGTGTTACAGGTGCCCACCACCACATCCAGCTAATTCTGTATTTTTAGTAGAGATGGTTTCACCATGTTGGCCAGGCTGGTCTCAAACTCCTGACCTTCAGTGAGCCATCACACCTGGCCTAAAGTGGGAATTTTTTTTGAGACAGAGTCACTCTTGTTGCCCAGGCTGGAGTGCTTGGCACCATCTCGGCTCACTGCAACCTCTGCCTCCCAGGTTCAAGTGATTCTCCCACCTCAGCCTCCCGAGTAACTGGGATTACAGGTGCCTGCCACCATGTCCGGCTAATTTTTGTATGTTTAGTGGAGACATAGTTTCACCATGTTGGCCAAGATGGTCTCAAACTCCTGACCTCAGGTGAGCCACCTGCCTCAGCCTTGCAAAGTGTTGGGATTATAGGCGTGAGCCACTGCGCCCAGCCTAAAATGGAAATTCTTAATTGGCATCAAGGAGTAAGAGAAGTTCACTAATTTATATGTAAAATATTTGCATTTGGGAGGGAATGTACATTTTTCTGGGGAAAGGGTTCACGCTGTCACCAGATTATTGAAGGAATCTGTGACCCATTCATGTAGAGGGAAACTAAAGACCAAACCTTCATCTGTTTTCTTAGAAAATTAGGAAATAAAGTTATGTTTTACCTAAAATCATAAGGATATGAATATGGATTTTGTGTTACTTCCTCAGTTACTGCTTTGCTTTTAGGTTGAAGATGAACCAAACAAAATTTGTGAAGCCGATCGAGTGGCCATTAAAGCCAACATAGTGCACTTGATGCTTAGCAGCCCAGAGCAAATTCAGAAGCAGGTAATGTCGCTCTGCTTTTTACATGGGCTCCTCTGTAAAGCTCTCATCTAATTAATCTTTTCCTCTCCCAGTTAAGTGATGCAATTAGCATTATTGGCAGAGAAGATTTTCCACAGAAATGGCCTGACTTGCTGACAGAAATGGTGAATCGCTTTCAGAGTGGAGATTTCCATGTTATTAATGGAGTTCTCCGTACAGCACATTCATTATTTAAAAGGTATTAATGCATAGATTGATGTTTTTAAAATACTTTTTAAAGTGGTATTTGCTTGTGTAAACAGTTATGTTTTTGTGACTGTTGTCATTCCTTTGAATGTGATCATCCTGGAATGAGAGCTGAAGCTTCTCTATTGTGTTTGTTACTTCTCAACTAGGATTATTGCTCTATTATCTATGAAATACTTAGTCTTAATAAACTGCTTGATTTCTTTAAAAAGAAAACTGGCTGGGCATGGTGGTTCACGCCTGTAATCCCACGCTTTAGGAGGTCAAAGTGGGTGGATCACCTGAGGTCAGTAGTTTGAGACCAGCCTGGCCAACATGGTAAAACCCTGTCTCTACTAAAAATACAAAAAAAAAAAAAAAAAAAAGCCAGGTGTGGTAGTATGTGCCTGTCATCCCAGCTACTCGGGAGGCTGAGACAGGAGAATCACTTGAGCCTGGGAGGTGGAGGCTGCAGTGAGCCGAGATCAAACCACTGCACTCCAGCCTAAGCAACAGAGCAAGACTCCGTCTCAACAAAAAGCAAGAATTCCCTTTGAATTTCAGAAAACCATCTATCCATAGATGTCCAATCAGTATCTCTCCTTGAAGACCTAAAGTAAGTAAATAAAAAAAACTTGTAAATGTATCTGTTTTACCTTGCTTTTCTAGATACCGTCATGAATTTAAGTCAAATGAGTTATGGACTGAAATTAAACTTGTTCTGGATGCCTTTGCCTTGCCTTTGACTAATCTTTTTAAGGTATGGAATGCATCTTGATGATACTTTTAAATTAATGCTTTAAATAGCTTGAATGTTTGTATACGTGTTAAGAGAACGCTTTGAAAGCTTATTTGATAGATAATGTTTAGAGCATTTCTTTTGAAAAATTTCAAACCTACACAGAAATAGAGATGGTATCGTGAACTCCCATCTATTGTGACACAAATTTAATGGTTAGCAACGTTTTATTTTTTCTGTTCCCTTTCTTAGGAATATTGTAAAAGCAAATTCCAAGCATCATACCATTTCACCCAAGTATTTGAGTATGTGTCTCTAAACATATTTTTATTTGACTATGTTTGGAGTTTAATTAATTTATATATTTATACATTATTTTACAGTTTACAGGATACTTTCCTGAATGTGTTCTTGGCGTTTGCGAGAATCCTATAAGATTTAAAGAAATACATAACTACTTTTTTCTTTTTTAAAGACAGGGTCTCACTCTCATTGCCCAGGCTGGAGTGCAGTGGGCATGATTATAGCTCACTGCAGCCTCAACTACCCAAGCTCAGGTGATTCTCCCACCTCAGCATTCCAAGTAGCTGGGACTGCAGGTGCACACCACCACGCCTGGCTGCTTTTTCTCTTTTTTTTGAGATGGAGTTTTGCTCTTGCTCACTGCAACCTCCGCCTCCCAGGTTCAAGCAGTTCACCCAGTACGCTGGGATTAGAGCCTGTGCCACTGCACTTGGTCAGTAAAACCTGTTAATTGCATTTAGAATGATAAAGAATTGGAAACAACCTAAATACCAAGTGGCAGGTGAATTGTTTAATAAGAGCATATAAAGAGAGTTTTGTAGGCCGGGCGCGGTGGCTCAAGCCTGTAATCCCAGCACTTTGGGAGGCCGAGACGGGTGGATCACGAGGTCAGGAGATCGAGACCATCCTGGCTAACACGGTGAAACCCCGTCTCTACTAAAAATACAAAAACTAGCCGGGCGAGGTGGCGGGCGCCTGTAGTCCCAGCTACTCGGGAGGCTGAGGCAGGAGAATGGCGTAAACCCGGGAGGCGGAGCTTGCAGCGAGCTGAGATCTGGCCACTGTACTCCAGTCCGGGCGACAGAGCGAGACTCTGCCTCAAAAAAAAAAAAAAAGAGAGTTTTGTGTAATATATTTTTATATATGCACAGATTGGGAAAACGTAGTTCAGAATATTAGCATTGGACTTTTTAGTGCCATTATGAACAATTCAAAAGTACATACTTGAACTATTACTCACAATCTCTTAAGTGACTGTATATTATTTAAAAGCCAAGGCCATGCATGGTGGCTCACGCCTGTAATTCCAGCACTTTGAGAGGCTGAGGCGGGCAGATCATGAGGTCAGGAGATCAAGACCACCCTGGCTAACATGGTAAAACCCCATCTCTACTAAAAATACAAAAAAATTGCCGACCGTGGTGGCGGGCGCCTGTAGTCCCAGCTACTTGGGAGGCTGAGGCAGGAGGATGGCGTGAAACCAGGAGGCGGAGCTTGCAGTGAGCCGAGATTGTGCCACTGCGCTCCATCCTGGGTGCAGAAAAGTAAATAAAAAGTAAATAAAAGCCAAACTTTGGAGAAGAAGTATGAATAGTCTCAGCTTAGTGCAAGGCTGTTTCACTAAGATCAGCATGCTGGGTTTACGATGCACTAAAACGGTGTTGCTAAATTCCTTTCCAAGGCCACTATTGAACTTTGCAGTACCCATGCAAATGATGCCTCTGCCCTGAGGATTCTGTTTTCTTCTCTGATCCTGATCTCAAAATTGTTCTACAGTTTAAACTTTCAGGTAAGTTAATTTGATTTCTTGCTTTTGGTTCTTACTCTTCGATGTTAAATAGAGAGTTTTCTTTCTATTTGATGAGACTTTTTTGCCAGCATTGATTTTTCTAAAAGAAAAGGTTTTTTCTGACTCCCCCTATTTATCTATAGTCTTCTGTTTTATGATATAGTTCCTACAGATGCTAATGAGATGTTTCATGGAAAAAAGCAGTATTCTTTTGTGTCTGGTAGGTTAGCAAAACCCCCCATCCTAACTCATTCTTGGAGAGTCACCCTGTACACTGTTTTACTGACGGCATTAAGAAGCTAGATTTCTGAGGCCTTCCTCTTTCGTTCATTTATATGGGTATTAACATTTGGGGAATCATGTTTTGGTTAGGGGTTGCTGTCCAGCTGATACAAAAGGACTTGTATTGGAAGCCATATGAGGGAGACAAAAGGCTTGAAGTACCAGACTTTGAAAGGGGTAAGAACTAGTAGTATTTCAGAGGAAACATAGCCACAGGGTTATAGCAGGGAATGCCTAGTTACCCTGTTGCTACTGAGATAGTGGCCTCCAATCATTTTTTCTGTTCTTAATCATTAATTCAAGATTCAGGACCAAGAAAGGGGTGTTAATTGGTACAGATTGTTGCTATACTGCGATGCAAGGAGGACCTAGCCCATTCATTGTTTGTAGCCAGTACCTGAACTTATCTTCACAACATGAATAAACTCATAGTGGTAGGGAGAACATTCCCCAAAAGGAAATTGGGTTGTTTTAGCTAGAATAGGAGATGAACAGCCCAAAAGGACATGTCCCACATCAGTGTTCAGCTGGATAGCAGTTTGAGAAGTTCTTACTTAAATGAGTACTACTGTTTTTGCTTACACCGTCTGAATTCTGAGAAGTCAGGTTTAATGAAGCTCTTGATAACTTGTCTGGCAGGGAGACCAAGGAAAGAGGCATAATCTGCCCTCAGGGGACTTGTACCCTCATTAAGAAGGCAGTACTATGCCACAAGAAATCAGTAACTATAAGACAATTAGTTTGTCTGCCTTGGTGGTCATCTTACAATAAATGTAGTTCAGAAAAGAGAGGGGATGTATTAGTATGCAGTGAGTTTGAGCTTTGTAAGGAAAGTCTTCATATAGTCTTAGCTGAACCTTGAAGGAAGATTTAGATTAGGACAAGAACTAGAGGTGGCATCATTTATAGCATACAAACAGAGGCGGAAGTCAGAATGCTTTATGTAGCTGCCAGATGTAGCTGGAGCAGAGAATTCTTGTCAGAATAGGTAATGCTCAGGCTGTGAAGCCTATGTATAAAATGTTTTGTCCACATGGTGTTTGTCCACATGGTAAAGGAACTTATAAAAGTAGTGTTCTTAATATTTTAATCAAAAGTTTCAAGTCAGTGTTTATTCTGTAGGATCTCCCTGAATTTTTTGAAGATAATATGGAAACTTGGATGAATAATTTTCATACTCTCTTAACATTGGATAATAAGCTTTTACAAACTGATGTAAGTATTTCAAATGTTGCCTGAGTGGTCTTTTTCTTTCATTAAGAGTTATTTGGCTACAATCTGGAAACCTATTTACTCTTGCTTTGTTAAAAGATAAAATTTCAATACTATAATAATATTTGATTCTATTTGATATTACATGTTTGGTATGTGCAGTATACAGAATTACTCTTACCATGGGCCTGGCTTAAGCCATAGTATACAGGTAAGGCTGTTTCATTACATTATTGAAAGTGAGGCTTTAAAGTAGTCACATTATGGGTATTTCATGAAATAAAATTATTTTTCATTGAAGACACTAAGAAAACTTAAAACTCTATAATGGTAGCCCCTTTTTAAAAATCGTCTGGCCGGGCACGGTGGTTCACATCTGTAATCCCAGCACTTTGGGAGGCCAGTGTGGGAGGATCCCTTGAGCCCAGAAGTTCAAGACCAGCCTGGGCAACGTAAGGAGACCCCATTGCTACAAAAAATAAAAATAAAATTAGCCACACATGTTGGCTCATGCTAATGGTCACAGCTACTCAGAAGGCTTATGTGAGGATCCTTTGACCTTGAGCCCAGTAGGGCAAGGCTGCAAAGAGCTTTGACCATGCCACTGCACTCCAGCCTGGGAGACACAGGGAGACCTCGTCTCAAAAAAAGAAAAAATTTTCCACAGCTCAAGAAAGAGAGAAAATGGTAAAATATCGTAATTTGTAAAGATTTCTGATACAGGTTTTATACTGTGTACTTTTAAACATACAACACTTATTCTGTGCTACTCATTTGTTAATATATTTATGACCTTTCCGAAGAGATAAAAGACAAAATATTAAGAATACTTCAATACCAAATAAACTAAAAATTAGAATTGGTGATTCAAATCAGGTTTGATTTCTTTCTGAAGTACAACAGATTTTGTCTCAGAGTTTGACTATATTAATAGGAACTTTAAAAGATGTAGCTCTCATGAAATAATTATTTCAGTCCATTGGGGGGAAAACTTCAGAAAACAAAACTTCTCTTCACACAAAAGTGTCAAGGAAATTTTTTGGATAGAATTCTTACAAGGACCTTTTTGCCCAGTTAACTATGTGCTACCTTGTGTCGTTTTACATCCCTATTTATGCCTTGAGTAATCAGTGTGAGGGAGTTTTGGTTTTGGCTTTGGTTTTTGGTCTCCCTCTGATGTCTTCCCCTCTCACTCTGTCACCAAGGCTGGAGTGCAGTGGCGTGATCATGGCTTAGTGCAGCTTCAACCACCCTGGGTGGGCTCAAGTGATCCTGCCACTTCAACCTCCCAACTAGCTGGGACTATGGGTGTGCGCCACCATGCCCAGATGATTTTTTTTTATTTT
This sequence comes from Rhinopithecus roxellana, assembly GCF_007565055.1. Lineage (NCBI taxonomy): Eukaryota > Metazoa > Chordata > Mammalia > Primates > Cercopithecidae > Rhinopithecus > Rhinopithecus roxellana. The sequence goes on from NC_044561.1 coordinate 122,558,000, forward strand.
GGGGGCTTGCTGTATTGCCCAGGCAAGACTCAAACTCCTGGGCTTGGCCGGGCGCAGTGGCCCATGCCTGTAATCCCAGCACTTTGGGATCCATCCTGGCTATCCTGGCTAACACAGTGAAACCCCATCTCTACTAAAAAAATAAAAATAAAAAAATTACCCGGGCGTGACGGCAGGCTCCTGTAGTCCCAGCTACTTGGGAGGCTGAGGCAGGAGAATGGCGTGAACCCGGGAGGCGGAGCTTGCAGTGAGCTGAGATCGCGCCACTGCACTCCAGCCTGGGCGACAGAGCAAGACTCCGTCTCAAAAAAAAAGAAAACAAACACTCCTGGCCTCAAGCCATGCTCCCGCCTCAGCCTCCCAGAGGGCCAAGATTACCAGCGTGAACCACTACACTAGGCCAGAATATACTGTTTGAATCTAGTATGGAAATATTTTGTAATTCAGCAACTTATTTGAAAGACTTGGTGAAAAGATTGATGGTGACATAGCTGTAGTTTACAATAACTGATTTGATTTGGATTTAATTGATAATGAGTCTAGTTCAGGAATTTCAGTTACTCCTCTTACTTATGTTAGCATTAGAGTTGTATGTTGGAGTTTTTGTTTTCTTTTATGTGAGGATGAAGAGGAAGCCGGCTTATTGGAGCTCTTAAAATCCCAGATTTGTGATAATGCTGCACTCTATGCACAAAAGTACGATGAGGAATTCCAGCGATACCTGCCTCGTTTTGTTACAGCCATCTGGAATTTACTAGTTACAACGGGTCAAGAGGTTAAATATGATTTGGTAAGATGATGGTGGAGAAAAATAATTAGAAGACATTCTCTCCCTATCTCCCCCAAGAAATAAGCTGTTGAGTTTTGCTTTTAAAAATATTTTTGTTTTTGTGTTTTGTTCCAGTTGGTAAGTAATGCAATTCAATTTCTGGCTTCAGTTTGTGAGAGACCTCATTATAAGAATCTATTTGAGGACCAGAACACGCTGACAAGTATCTGTGAAAAGGTTATTGTGCCTAACATGGAATTTCGAGGTAATTATGGCAAAAGTATATTAGTATATATTTACTAAGTTTTTGTTATTTGTAATATATTCAGTCTAATTCATTTATTACTGAATAAAACTTGTATATCATTTATTTCTTATTTTCTAAACCAAGACACAAAATGTAGTATCTGTAATGAGTTTTCTTGTGCCATGTGAAGGTTTTCTCATGGAAATATTAAATAAGACTTCAAAAATTCCTTTACATTAAGACGATAAGCGTGCTCACTTCGGCAGCACATATACTAAAATTGGAACGATACAGCGAAGATTAGCATGGCCCCTGTGCAAGGATGACACGCAAATTCGTGAAGCGTTCCATATTTTTTATACATGATATAAATGATGAATTGATGGGTGCTGACAAGTTGATGGGTGCAGCACACCAACATGGCACAAATATACATGTGTAACAAACCTGCACGTTATACACATGTACCCTAGAACTTAAAGTATAATAAAAAAAAAAAAAAAAAAAAAAGACGATAAGCTACCTGGAATCTCTATTTAGAGAAATAATTTAATTTTGTTTCATTTATTGTTTCACTAAATTTTTAGCTGGCTTTGTGTATTTATTTATTTGAGACAGGGGTCTTGCTCTGTCACCCAGGGTGGAGTGCTGTGTATGGTGCTGGGATTACAGGCATGAGTCAACATGCCCGGCCAGGATTGTGTTTTATATCAAAATAGTTATTAGATCAGTGGTTCTCAAATTATGTCTAGAACAAAATAAGGAAATTAAGGACAATATAGCATGAGATTTTATTTCCTGTTGTGTTTTCATTAAAATATATTTAAAGGATAAATCATCTGGCTGGGTGTGGTGGCCCATACCTTTAATCCCAGCAGTTTGGGAGGCTGAGGTGGGAGGAACACTTGAGCCCAGGAGTTCAAAACCAGCCTGGCCAAAATGGCAAAACCTTATCTCTACAAGAAATAAATTAGTTGGGTATAGTGGCATGTGCCTGTGGTCCCAGGTACTCAAGCGGCTTAGGTGGGAGTTTTGCTTGAGCCCAGGAGGTGGAGGCTGCAGTGAGACATGATCACACAACTGCACTCCAGCCTGGGTGACAGAGCGAGACCCTCTCTCCAAAGTGTGTGTGTGTGTGGGGGGGTGGGGGGTGGGGTAGATAGATTTTTATTTTTTAAAATTTATATGATAAAAATAAAGATGAGGTCTCGCTGTGTTGACCAGGCTGGTCTTAAACCCCTGGCCTCAAGCGATCTTCCCATTTCAGCCTCCCAAAGTGCTAGGTTACACGCATGAGCCACCATGCCGGCCAGATCTGACATTGTCCACTCTACTTATTTGTTGTTGAAATGACTTTAATGAAATAATAGTGATTAAAATTAGGTTGTTGGTTTTTTAATCTTATTTGGTGAAATTTAAAGCTGGCATTCTGATATTGACCCCTAACATTTTTGACAGTTGCAGGTGTAATCCAATTCTGGGGAAATTGTCACATTTAGAACAAGTGAGCCTGTCTCACAGTTGTGTAAATTACCTAATACCTCACCTTTCAGGGTAGCATTTGCTGCTCTAGATAATGATTAAGAGTATATGAAGTAGTCATCTGATGGGAAAGAATTCTTTGCTGTAGAACAAGGCAGTTCTACATACTCTTCTGCATTCTCAGCTGTAAAGTACAGTGACGTCTTTTGGAGTGTTATCTGAATGAAATATCTCTCCTTGTAGCTGCTGATGAAGAAGCATTTGAAGATAATTCTGAGGAGTACATAAGGAGAGATTTGGAAGGATCTGGTGTGTATTTTGGTTTTTTAGTTACTAGTCTTTTTGCAAGCCAGTTTTAAGGTGGTTCTCTTTCTAGTAAATGGGAGAAGTGGGATTGAGAATAAGGGTGTTTTTTCAGCTGGCTTTCATTGAGAACTGTTGTCCTTCTTCAGCTTGTCTTAAAAAGCTCTTATATGACCTGCATGAAAGTATCAAAAGTTGAATCATATGTCTATTCTTACATAGTTAGTATTTATCAAAATTCTGTGATTCTGTGACCGCTTTAGTTTCATTTTGATTTTGTATTTCTTAGGGGATTTTTTTTTTCATTGTTTGTGTTGCTGATAGCTATTGGGTGGCCGTTTGTGTTTTGTTCTTTTTTTTTTCTTTCTACAATCATAGCCAAATTATTCCAGGCAATTTGTTTTCTTATAAATTGGGTCAGTTTGTTGTTAGTTGTTTTTTTTCCCCATAATATATTTTCTTTTCATTTCATAGATATTGATACTAGACGCAGGGCTGCTTGTGATCTGGTACGAGGATTATGCAAGTTTTTTGAGGGACCCGTGACAGGAATCTTCTCTGGTTATGTTAATTCCATGCTGCAGGAATATGCAAAAAATCCATCTGTCAACTGGAAACACAAAGATGCAGCCATCTACCTAGTGACATCTTTGGCATCAAAAGCCCAAACACAGAAGGTAAATATTTTTAATGTGGTTTTGTTTCTAAAACCAGACATCAGTGACACCCACACAAGTCAAAAAGAAATAACATCTCTGATAATAGAGCCTACTCTGCCAGATAACCTATTAATTCTGATTTAAGATTTATATAATCTCTGAAGATGGCTTTATGTTGATGTATTGAGCACTTAAGTTTCTTATAGACCAGAAAATTGATAATGCCCCACTTGTTACCTTAGCTGAGATCCGCTGTATAAAATATGCTTAACTTAAACTTAGCTGTTCTTTAATTTTGGAAAGTTTATTGTCTATTAGTATAGTCTTATTTTACATTTTTACTTTTTTGAGACAGAGTCTCGCTTTGTCACCAAGCTGGAGTGCAATGGCACGATCTCAGCTCACTGCAACCTCCACCTCCCGAGTTCGAGTGACTCTTCTGCCTCAGCCTCCCAAGTAACTGGGATTATAAGTGTGCACCACCACACCTGGCTAATTTTTGTATTTTTAGTAGAGACAGGATTTTACCATATTGGCCAGGGTAGTCTTAAATTCCTGACTTCATGTGATCCTTACACCTCTGCCTCCCAGAGTGCTGGGATACAGGTGTGAGCCACCATGTCTGGACAGTATAGTCTTATTTTATATTTTATACATAAGCAATTTGTGTTTTGAAGTGCTCTTTTTTTTTTTTTTTTTTTTTTTTTTTTTTTTTTTTTTTTTTTTGAGACGTCATCCAGGCTGGAATGCAGTGGCAAGATCTCAGCTTACTGCAACCTCTGCCTCCCGGGTTCAAGCAATTCTTGTGCCTCAGCCTCCCGAGTAGCTAGAATTACAGGTGCATGTAACCACACTGGCTAATTTTTTGTATTTTTAGTAGAGACGGGCTTTTGCCGTGTTGGCCAGGCTGGTCTTGAACTCCTGACTTCAAGTGATCTACCCGCCTCAGCCTCCCGAAGTGTTAAGATTACAGCCGTGAGCTCCTCTACGCAGCCAGTACAGTCTCATTTTATACATAAGCAGTTTGTGTTTTGAAGTGTTCATCTCCATTTTTAATGTGGTTTTCTAAACTTGCCTAAATTTCTAATGTAGATATATACAGGTATTTTGTTATTTTACCATGTTATGAATTTGCTTTTCAGCATGGAATTACACAAGCAAATGAACTTGTAAACCTAACTGAGTTCTTTGTGAATCACATCCTCCCTGATTTAAAATCAGCTAATGGTGAGTTGTGAAAGTCTTGCTTTTTTTACAGCTTACCACACTATATCTGCAATTAAAAACATGGCTTCCTATCCTTGTTCCCATTCATTCTTTTTTTTTCTTTTCTTTTGAGATGGTGTCTCACTCTTACCCAGGCTGGAGTGCGGTGGCATGGTTTCCACTCACTGCAACCCCTGCCTCCTGGGTTCAAATTATTCTCCTGCCTCAGCTTCCCAAGCAGCTGGGACTACAGGCACATACCACCACACCTGGCTAATTTTTGTATTTTTAGTAGAGATGGGGTTTCTCCATGTTGGCCAGGCTGGTCTCGAACTCCTGACCTCAGTTGATCCACCTGCGTCAGCCTCTCAAAGTGCTAGGATTGCAGGCATGAGCCTCCATGCCCTGCCTATTATTTCTTTTATTGAATAAAATCTCAAATGGGTTCCCTGATCTTGTCCATGTGAAATTAATTATTGATAAAATATTGCTTGATTAGGAAGAAAATAGGAGTAAGTATAACTAAACTGTAACTCAATTTTGCTACCTAGTGTATAAATAATTATACATTGGCTTCCTTTTTTATTTGAAAAATGAATTCTTAAAAATTGGAGTACAGTTCAAAGAACTAGAAAATTGATAAATATTAAGGATATCTTTTGGCTGGGTGCAGTGGCTCACCCTTGTAATCCCAGCACTTTGGGAGGCCAAGGTGGGCGAATCATGAGGTCAAGAGATCGAGACCAACCTGGCCAAAATGGGGAAACCCCGTCTCTACTAAAAATACAAAAACTAGCCGGATGGCACATGCCTATAATCCCAGCTACTCGGGAGGCTGAGGCAGGAGAATCGCTAGGTGGGGGTTGCAGTGAGCCGAGATTGTGCCACTGCACTGTAGCCTGGGAGACAGAGCAAGACTCTGTCTCAAAAAAAAAAAATTAAGGATAGTTTCTGATGTTTATGAGTGTATTCATCTAGATTCAGATATATTATTTAAAAAAAAAAAAAGAAAAACTTATAATGTGGGAAATGTATATACACCCAAAGGTGAAGAGAATATTGTAATGAGCTCCCATGTGACTATCATCTAGCTTCAAGAATTATTACATTTAGTGATCTATTCCTTTCATTTATTTCCCTACCACTAGAATAATGTAAAGCAAATTCCAGCTAGAGAGACATGTTTCTAATTCAGAATAGCTTCACTTCTGGGAATGTATATGCTCACCGATGCATGGTCCAGCTCATTTTTACTCAATTATATAATATATGTTCCTTTGTCATGAAACAGGCATGAGGAAAAATAAAATTATTTATAATCCTACCAAAATTAATGGCTTAACAATAAATCATTATATAATTAACTGTGCTTTAATTACTTGACATTTTATCATTTTTTTGTAACTCTGATGATATCACTAATTTGGAAGTAATGATCCTGACCACCTAACTATGGCTTTCTGTTTTTTTAAATAGTGAATGAATTTCCTGTCCTTAAAGCTGACGGTATCAAATATATTATGATTTTTAGAAATCAAGTAAGTAGCTTTTTATTTTTATACGCCGCTTAATCTCTTTAAGAGTTTTATTATGTACCACCTTCTTGTCTACTGTGCAGTCATTTTATATCCACATCTAACAAAATTAACAGTGATTTCTTTATAACTTAGAATTTCAGACCATGCTTAATTTTCCTCAGATGTCTTTTTGCAATTACAGTAATAGAATTGGGATCTAGATAGTGTCCACACATTGCTTACAGTTGATTGTGTCTTAAGTCTCTTAATTTACAACAGAGAGGTCCTTCTCTCCCGCTTTTTGTTTGAGATGGAGTCTCATTCTGTCACCCAGGCTGGAGTGCAGTGGCACCATCTTGGCTCACTGCAACCTCTACCTCCTGAGTTCACATGATTCTCCTGTCTCAGCTTCCCGAATAGCTGGGATTACAGACACCTGCCACCACACCTGGCTAATCTTTTGTATTTTTAGTAGAGACAGGGTTTCCCCATGTTGGCCAGGCTGGTCTCAAACTCCTGACCTCAGGCGATCTGCCCACCTCGGCCTCCCAAAGTGCTGGAATTACAGGCATGAGCCACTGCACCCAACTGCCTTCCTTTCCTTTTTTATTTATTTATTTATTTATTTATTTATTTATTTATTTATTTATTTATTTTTTGAGATGGATCTCGTTCTGTCACCCAAGCTGGAATGCAGTGGTGTGATCTCAGCTCACTGTAACCTCTGCCTTCCGGGTTCAAGCAATTCTCCTGCCTCAGCCTCCCTAGTAGCTGGGATTACAGGCGTCTGTCACCACGCCTGGCTAATTTTTTGTATTTTTAGTAGAGATGGGGTTTCCCCATGTTGGCCAGGCCGGTCTCAAACTCCTGACCTCAGGTGATCCACCAGCCTTGGCCTCCCAAAGTGCTAGGATTACAGCCGTGAGCCACTGCACCTGGCCTCTACTCTTTCTTATGCTTGTTGTTGGAGAAAACACTCATTTATCTTAGAGAGTTTCTCGCATTTTACTTTTGGCTGATTGCATCCTAATGGTATATAGTCATCCCTCAGTATGCAAGGGGTATTGGTTCCAGGACCCCTGAATATCCCAAAGTCCATGCATATTTACGTCCCACATTTGGCCCTGCAGAATCCTCATATATGAAAAGCCAGCCTCCCATATACAGATTTTGCATCCCGGGAATATCGTGTTTTCTATTTGCATTTGGTCTAAAACAAATCCAGCCAGGCACAGCGGCTTGTGCCCGTAATCCCAGCACTTTGAGAGGCTGAGGCAGACAGATCATTTGAGGTCAGGAGTTTGATACCACTTTAGCCAACATGACAAAACCCCATCTCTACTAAAAATGCAAAAATTAGCTGTGTGTGATGGCACACGCCTTCAATCCTAGCTACTTGGAAGGCTGAGGCATGAGAATCACTTGAACCTAGGAGGCGGAGGTTGCAGTGAGCCAAGATCGTGCCATTGCACTCCAGCCTGGACAACAGAGCAAGAGTCAAACCTGTGTTGTTCGAGGGTCTCCTGTAGTTTATGTTGTCCCTCTAGTCCCCATATTTTCTATATCGGTAAATCTGGGGACTTGATTAGACTTAGATTCCTTGGTCGGGGGTGACACAGGAAAGCATCATAGGTATACTTTCTGTTTCATTTTATCAGGATATACACAATATCTGGTTGTCTTTTTTTTTTTTTTTTTTCATTTTGGCTCACTGAAAGCTCCACCTCTTGGGTTCACGCCATTCTTCTGCCTCAGCCTCCCAAGTAGCTGGGACTACAGGCATCCGGCAACACACCTGGCCCTTGGTTATCCATTTCTAATGATGTTAAGAGTGATCAGTGGATTCAGATGAAGAACGTTACATTGTCAACATTTTTTAAGTAGCATTTTAAAAATTGAGATATACTTTACATAATAGAAATTTTGCCATTTTTTTTTGTTTTGTTTTATTCTTTTTTTTTTTTTTTGGAAACAGAGTTTCACTCTCGTTGCCCAGGCTGGAGTGCAGTGGCACGATCTCGGCTCACTGCAACATCCGCCTCCTGGGTTCAAGCAGTTCTCTTGCCTCAGCCTCCGAGAGCTGGGATTACAGGCGTCCGCCACCACGCCCGGCTAATTTTATATTTTTAGTAGAGACAGGGTTTCTCCATGTTGGTCAGGCTGGTCTCGAACTCCTGATCTCAAGCAATTCGCCTGCCTCAGCCCCCAAACTGCTAGAATTACAGGCGTTAGCCACCGTGCCCGGCTTTATTCATTTATTTTTGAGACAAGGTCTCACTGTCGCCCAGTCTAGAGTGCACTACTACGATCATAGCTCACTGCAGCCTTGAACTTGTAGGTTCAAGCGATGCTTTTGCCTAAGCCTCCCTGAGTAGCCAAGACTATAGGTGTGTGCCACACCACCTGGCTAATTTTTTATATTTTTTACTTAGTTTATTCTTTCCTTCTTTTTTCTCTTCTTTATTTTTCTTTCTTCTTTCTTCTTTTTTTTTTTCCCGAGAGGTAGTCTTGCTCTGTTGCCCAAGCTAGAGTGCAGTGGTATGATCTCGGCTCACTGCAGCCTCCGCCTCCCAGTTCACGCGATTCTCCTGCCTCAGCCTCCTGAGTAGCTGGGATTACAGGTTCCTGCCACCATGCCCAGCTAATTTTTGTATTGTTAGAAGAGACGGGGTTTCACCATGTTGGCCAGGCTGTACTCAAACTCCTGACCTCAGGTGATCCACCGCCGCCTCGGCCTCCGAAAGTGCTGGGATTATAGGCATGAGCTACCCACGCCCGGCCCATTTCTTTATTTTTTGAAACACAGTCTCATTCTGTCGCCCAGGCTGGAGTGCAGTGACATGACCACAGCTCACTGCAGCCTTGAACTCCTGGGCTCAAGCAGTCCTTCCACTTCAGCCTCCCGAGTAGCTGGAACCCAGGCATGTGCCACCACGCCCAGCTATATTGCATTACTTTTAAAAAATTAATTGAGAAAAACAATAGAGAATATCTGCTTCCCCAGTTAGAGTGTGTTTGAATTTTGCCAATCTTAAATGGTATCTCATTGCAGTTTTAATTTATATTTGTCTTATTTTTAGTTCCATTAAGCACCTTTCCGTTTGAAGGGTCCATTTTCATTTCTTTTCTGTGAACTGTGAATTCATATTCTTTTGCTCATTTTTCTATCTGATTGTTGGTCTTAATTTTTAGAGAACGTGTAGTTTTTCTTCTGATTCTTTTTTTTTTTTTTGAGACAGAGTCTCGCTCTGTCGCCCGGGCTGGAGTGCAGTGGCCGGATCTCAGCTCACTGCAAGCTCCGCCTCCCGGGTTTATGCCATTCTCCTGCCTCAGCCTCCCGAGTAGCTGGGACTACAGGCGCCCGCCACCTCGCCCGGCTAGTTTTTTGTATTTTTTAGTAGTGACGGGGTTTCACCATGTTAGCCAGGATGGTCTTGATCTCCTGACCTCGTGATCCGCCCTTCTCGGCCTCCCAAAGTGCTGGGATTACAGGCTTGAGCCACCGCGCCCGGCCCTTTCTTCTGATTCTTAACGCCTAGGTCACTTTAATTGTACTGAGAAAAAAATCAAAATGTGCAGTCATCTTATTCCTTTGATGTCTTTGCCCAGTAACAGTGGTGCAATCTTGCAAAATATTTTAAACACACAAGCAGGAGTAAAACAAATGATGATTACTGAAATAATCCTCACAAATCTTAAAACTCCAGGCCGTATTTATTTATACATACATATACAGTGGAGGTACTCCAGGTGCTCCCTGCCCAGTCAGTCCCTTTCTCTCTGTAGGTAATTACTGTCATGAATTCAGTGTATTTCACACCCATGTAAGTGCTTTTCTTATACTTTCACTACGTGTTTATGTTTCTGCAAAAATTATTTAGTATTCTGTAGGTTTTAATTTTTTTTGTTTTTAGATGGAGTTGTGCTCTCTTGCCAAGGTTCAAGCCATTCTCCTGCCTTAGCCTTCCAAGTAGCTGGAACTGCAGGTGCTCACCAATTTTTGATAGAGACAGGGTTTCGCTATCTTGGCCAGGCTAGTCTCGAACTCCTGACCTCAGGTGATCCACCCGCCTCGGCCTCCCAAAGTGCTGGGATTACAGTCATGATTCACCACGCCTGGCCTAGGTTTTAAATTTTTGTTTATATAAATGACATCATACCGTGGGTTTCATTTTTTTTTTTTTTTTTTTTAAAGACAGAGTCTTCGCTCTGTTGCTCAGGCTGGAGTGCAGTGGCATGATCTCAGCTCACTGCAAGCTCCGCCTCCCAGGTTCACACCATTCTCCTGCCTCAGCCTCCTGAGTAGCTAGGACTACAGGCGACTGCTACCATGCCCGGCTAATTTTTTTTTGTATTTTTTAGTAGAGACGGAGTTTCACCATGTTAATCAGGATGTTCTTGATCTCCTGACCTCGTGATACACCCCCCTTGGCCTCCCAAAGTGTTGGGATTACAGGTGTGAGCCACCGCGCCCAGACTTTTCTGGTTTATTTTGAGAATGGGGTCTTGCTCTGTTACCCAGGCTGGAGTGCAGTGGTGCGATCATAGCTTACCTCAGCCAGGAAATTCTGGACTCAAGCGATCCTCCTGCCTTAGCCTCCCTAGTTGATGGGATTACGGGCACGCTCCACGATACCCTGTTACATCATGACTGTTTGTGCTTAACATCGTTTTTGAGTTATTCATTTAGTAATTAAAATGATCCACCTACGTCAGCCTCTCAAGTAGTTGGGACTACAGGAATTCACTACCATGCCCAGCTAATTTTTTATTTATTTATTTTTAAAAATAGAGATGGGGTCTCGCTATCTTCCCAGGCTGATCTTGAGCTCCTGGGCTTAAGCGATTGTTCTACCTTAGTTTCCCAAAGTATTGGGATTACAGACAGGAATGAACCATGATACCCAGCAGGCTTTTCTAGTTTAGACTAACGAATATTTCAAATTTAGAGGTTTTTAATGAAGATTGTTCTTATATTTGTTGCTTTTTGGGGGTGGGGAGAGAACAAAAGAGACACAAAAAGGTTAAATAACTTTTTCAGAAATATCTGCTAGTGATAATTCTTAAGTTTGGTGAAATCTTAGTCTGCTTCTCTGTGATATTATTCTGTGGTATGTTGATTTTTCTACAAGATGTTATCCTCATAGTTTTGTGCTCTGAAAAGGAGAATTTAGAAAGTGGAAATTGAACCATTATGTGCAAGTAAAAGTTTTGATTTCTGGGCAGCATCATCTATTAGAGCTTAAAAATAGCAAATTGTTTAAATCAACAAGCCCTCCTCTTCCAATTGTCTTTTTCCCAAATATGGAATCATTGCATTTAGAGCATGTATATTATTGTGTTTTTTAGGTGCCAAAAGAGCATCTTTTAGTCTCGATTCCTCTCTTGATTAATCATCTTCAAGCTGAAAGTATTGTTGTTCATACTTATGCAGCTCATGCTCTTGAACGACTCTTTACTATGCGAGGGCCTAACAATGCCACTCTGTGAGTATTTTATTCTAAAGTTTTTTAGCCTGGGATAGGGGCTGTACTGTGCTGGTCAAAGATATCTCTGAATGTTTTCATAATTTCACTAGCAGGAAAACAAATGTCTGCTTTTTATTCATTTATACTCTCTCATTCTAAAAGGATTTGAGGCTGCTTACCAAAATAGCTGCATTATGACAATACAATTAAATAAACTGGAGCCGAGGAAAGTAACTGGAATAAAGTTAACAAACAGAAATGTGTGTCAAAGGATCCTATATAGTAGTTAAAGAAATTCCAGATTTTATTTGGAGTCTCTTAGCAGCCAAGGCAAAGAGGGAAACTTGGGGAGTTAAAATTTTCACAGTGTCTATGAGATTAAAATTAAAGCAGAGGATACTGTACAATAGTAGTAGTGGTGTTCTCAGCAACATCATGTAACAGTTATTTTCATGTGGCTATTTGCATAATGTCACTTATTTCTGAGATATGACCTAACCAAATGAAAGTAATTCACTAGGGGCCAAGAAAATAGCTCTTCTGGCCTAAACTAAGGATGAAATAGAGAGGAATGGATGGTCTGCCTGTCTTTCAGGCCACTATTCAACAGTATTATTTCTTGAAATTAAGCTTTGGGTAAGAGATGGAAAACAGTTCTAGGTTCTTTCCTTCATTAAGAACTTGAAGTACAGATACTCTCAGTGGCCAATTAAGAGTAGAAAGGACATCCTTTGAGGTGAGTCAAGCCAGTACCTATCTTCAGACCCAGAATTTATACAGAAAATAGTTCTGAATCTTGCTCCACCTCCAAAAAAAAATAAATAAATAAATGATGGAGACCCCTGAGATTCTGAGTTCTGTTCTCAGTGGTAATAGATACAAACCAGGGACAACTGTTGCAACTTTAGATGTTGTTGGGTTTAGCTGGCTTTTTGGTTCAGTTGTGTTTGGTTCTCGATGTGCCTTCTTAGGAGCTTAACATGAGCCCATATAAAAAAATTATTTTCCTAAACTATCTATCAATTGTCAGTGGTGGGAGATGGCTCAGTTTTATGCTGAGAAGGGTGACATAGTGGTTGCCAAGGGTAATCCGCAGTGACAAGCTCAAGACTTGGTAGTGACTGAAAGCTGTTTTTTCATCTATAGCTTTACAGCTGCAGAAATCGCACCGTTTGTTGAGATTCTGCTAACAAACCTTTTCAAAGCTCTCACACTTCCTGGCTCTTCAGAAAATGAATATATTATGAAAGGTAGGCTGTTTCCCTGGTGTGCAGACTACAGGTATCTAATCTCAGATTGTAAGGGTAAGTATAACCTGAGTTATACTTCAGGTTATACAGTCTATGAACCAGATAATGTTTACCAAGGAGTAAGTTAGTTTAGGTATTTCAAAATGAAAAACGTTATCTTGTTTACTGTTGACAGTAATTTTTTTTTTTTTTTTTTTTTTTTTTGAGACAGAGTCTTGCTCCATTGCCCAGGCTGGAGTGCAATGGCTTGATCTCAGCTCACTGCCACCTCTCCCTTCTGGGTTCAAGTGATTCTCCTGCCTCACCCTGCTGAGTAACTGGGATTACAGGCGCGCCCTACCATGCCTGGCTAATTTTTGTATTTTTAATAGAGAGAGGGTTTTGCCATATTGGCCAGGCTGGTCTCAAACTCCTGATCTCAAATATCTGCCTGCCTCAGCCTCCCAAAGTGCTGGGATTAGAGGCCACTGCACCTGGCCAACAGTAATCTTAATTTGATATGGAACCTCTCGTTACAGAAAATGTAGCAAAGCCCTTTTTTTCTTCCCTAGACTGAGTTTCTTTAAGGCAAAGAAGAGATCATGCAACATTTATTAACTGCATGTTCATCTTGATAGGGGCGAAATGTGGGTGCCTGTGGTAGACTCTATACAAATCGTCTTCTTACATACTGCCAAGGACACAGGCAGCTGTATGCATCCAGAGGCCGGTGTATCCATCCACCAGGCACTACATTAGTTGGGTGTCCTGGTGCCAGCTCTGAATTGAGAGACAGTCTCACTGTTTTTCACTGTTGCATCCCAAAAGCCTACCACATTGGGTCATAGGAAGCACTTTTCAGAGAAACTCCCTGATCCTTCCAGTCTGGATCAGAAATCCTAGAGAGTGGATGTGTGTGTCTGGGTGTATGTTTCCAACACTGTCCTTCCCCCAACAATGATGTGTAATTACTGCTGTTTAATGTCTTTTTTTTTTTTTTTTTTTTTTTGAGATAGAGTTTCACTCTTGTTGCCCAGGCTGGAGTGCAATGGCGCAATCTCAGCTCACTGCAGCCTCACCCTCCTGGGTTCAAGCAATTCGCCTTCTTCAGCCTCCTGAGTAGCTGGGATTATAGGCATGTGCCACCATGCCCAGCTAATTTTGGATTTTTAGTAGAGACGGGGTTTCTGCATGTTGGTCAGGCTGGTCTCGAGCTCCCAACCTCAGGTGATTCACCCGCCTCGGCCTCCCAAAGTGCTGGGATTTCAGGTGTGAGCCACTGTGCCCAGCCTTGATGTCCATTTCTATGAAGCCAACTAGTTTGTGGTCTTCATTACTGTGTTTTTAGGGTATGTAAGTATACACAGTATGTAATACCTTCTCTGTACAGCTGTATGAGTGAATGAAATAATTGTGCGCCAGCCTAGTGGAGGAGCACCAATTTATCCTCTAACCCTTTTAACCCAGGTCAGGGAAAGATTTTCTCTAGGAAGTGATGTCTAAGCTGAGATGTGACCTAACCGAATGTTAGGTGTGAGGGATAGGTAGCAATCTGTTGAAGGATGGATGAGTCTTTGGCTCTGGTAGAAGAGGAAACATTATGTGCACAGTTCAGGAGGCAAGAGCAGATGGCTTTCTATCCTTTCTACCTGGCATGTATTTGGGGCTCTGCTTAGTAAACATTTATTTTGGAAATGTTATTTGTGGAAAGAGCTTTCATACATTTTTAGCTGACAAATTTCTTTTTCTCCCATGCTTCCTATTTTTAACCCATTTATGGTCTTACTTTTGAGCAATATTTTTGCAATTTGGACTCTGTGGCTTTACATGTATTTTTAGAATTTTTTTAAGGCTCCTAATCTCCCTTTTTTTTTGAGTGAGGTGGGTAGGCAGTTTTCTCTTTCAGTTTCCTGTAGTGTGAGATCATGTTTCCTTTAGGCTAGGGCTAAACATTTTCTGATGCTGATTTCTTTTTTCTTTTTTTTTTTTTTTTTTTTTTTTTGAGAGAGAGTCTCGCTCTGTCTCCCAGGCTGGAGTGCAGTGGCATGATCTTGGCTCAATGCAACCTCCACTTCCCAGGTTCAGGTGATTCTCACACCTCAGCCTCCCAAGTGGCTGGGACTACAGACGTGCACCACATACCTGGTTAATTTTGCTATTTTTAATAGAGATGAGTTTCTCCATGTTGGCCAGGTTGGTCTCAAACTCTGGCCTCAAGTGATCCGCCAGCCTTGGCCTCCCAAAGTGCTGGGGTTACAGGTGTGAGCCACCAAGCATGACCTCTGCTACTGATTTCTAAGAGAAAGAGACCCCCAAACAGTTCTCTCAGACTCACCTGCTCCATTCATGTCAGCTCACTGTTTCTTCCTCTTAGCCTCTTTAATTCATTATTTTTTAAACCTTGAGCCTTCTAGAAATACTTATTTCTCAGCTAAATTTTGTTGCCAACCCCTGTCCTAATTTTAAAAGGAAGGGAAATTTAGATTATTTTTAAATGTAGAGAGCTATCTCGGGGTTGTCTAAGCATCTTAAAATTTAGTTGATGAATTAGTGCGCTTTTTTCCCCCCAGTCGCTCTCTTATTCTGAAGTTTAACTAAACTCTATTTGTTTTTGCTGTTTTTATATTTTACAGCTATCATGAGAAGTTTTTCTCTCCTACAAGAAGCCATAATCCCCTACATCCCTACTCTCATCACTCAGCTTACACAGAAGCTATTAGCTGTTAGTAAGGTAATAGAGCCAATTTTGAAAGTGGGGTTCCTTTTTTATTTGCTCCAAACTGTTTGGGCCTCAGAACTCTTTGGCACTACGTGAAGCTTTAGAGAAGGTCTATGAATTCTTACTGACGAGCCGCTAATGTACTTTTCTGAAAGTGGGCATGCTGCTAGATTGGAGACATAATAGCAGTCACCTTTAAGTGTATGCTAGAAGCTTGAATACATTTTCTTTCTCATTACAAAAGTAACATGTTTATTGTAGAAAAAGAAAGTGCAGATGATCCAGAATTACCTTAGAGTTAAGTAGGCTTTGCACTAAATGGATATAAAAGAGGCTATCTGGACTTCCATGAAATGATGATTAAAATTCCTTTGTGTTTTCTTCCTTACTCTTATTTCTCAAAAGGAAAGTTTACTCTTTGATCAAAATTTTACAGATACTTAGATTCATGTTTATTAACACTGTTTTAGAAAATAAAAAATCAGTTTAAGGCTGACAATTCCTTTTTAGATGCTATTCTTGATCTTATGAGAATTAGATCAATTCATAGGAAGTGTTGGAGGGATTTTGGAGAACAGAGTGATTATTGTTCAACTGAGTAAGGGTCTTTGGATTATAGGGCCTTGAGGGATGGAGGGGGAAGGGAACCCAAGTCTCCACCTCCCATATGTATACAATCTCATGTTCTGATCGAGTCAGATTTGTATGCTAATAGCCTTCGAAGAGCTTGTTTAAAGAAAAATGGGGTTTTGTTGCTTAAAAAGAACATAAAAAAACTACTCATTTGGGGGATCATCACTCAGTAGACATAGACATTGCGGCCCACAGAAGTTAAGGCTGGTGGCATTACTAGAACTTAGTATTTCTTCTCTGCAAGGGCACATGGGTTTAAGACAAGTTACTTACAGCTCTGGGAGCTGAGGTTTGTATAAGCAACTCTGTTAACTCTGAAGTATTTTTTTCATAGTGGACTTTGGGCCATTAAAAAAAATTCAAATGAACAAGTACTAGATTGTTGTAATTGGTGTTTTTTTCTTAATTTTGATTTTTAAAAAATAAGATGGCCTCTATTTTAAATGTGTTTTATAAAGGTTAAGTGTGGATTATTAGCATAATTGGCTTTTTTTTTTTTTTAATTTCAGAACCCAAGCAAACCTCACTTTAATCACTACATGTTTGAAGCAATATGTTTATCCATAAGAATAACTTGCAAAGCTAACCCTGCTGCTGTTGTAAATTTTGAGGAGGCTTTGTTTTTGGTGTTTACTGAAATCTTACAAAATGATGTGCAAGGTAAGTTAACGAAAATTATTTTCTTTGTAATGGAATGAAATTAACATTGCTATAAAATGCAGCCTGCCTAAGCGATGTGGGCCTTTTGTGTCAGCCATTCCTTCTGAAGCTCACAGCTCTGTTTTTATTTTATCAACAGAATTTATTCCATACGTCTTTCAAGTGATGTCTTTGCTTCTGGAAACACACAAAAATGACATCCCGTCTTCCTATATGGCCTTATTTCCTCATCTCCTTCAGCCAGTGCTTTGGGAAAGAACAGGAAATATTCCTGCTCTAGTGAGGCTTCTCCAAGCATTCTTAGAACGTGGTTCAAACACAATAGCAAGTGCTGCAGCTGACAAAATTGTGAGTCAGTCAGGTTTTGATATAACTGTAATTTTATAAAGTAGCTTGGAGAAACTGGGGATGGCAGATGTTTGGAATTTTTTTATTTAAAATAAATTTAAGGCTGGGGGCAGTGGCTCAAGCCCACCACTTTGAGAGCCTCTAGTGGAAGGATCCCTTGAGCCAAAGAGTTTAAGACCAGCCTGAGCAACATGGTGAGACCTATCTCTACAAAGAAAAAAAAAGCTTTTTAATTAGCTGGACACAGTGGAGCATGCCTGTGGTCCCATCTACTTGGAAGGCTAAGGTGAGAGGGTTGCTTGAGCTCAGGAGTTTGAGGCTGCAGTGAGCCATGATCTCACCATTGCACTCCATCTTGGGCAACAGAGCTAGACCCTGTCTCTTAAAAAAATGATAATAATAAGGGAAATAATTACTAGGAAATGTTATGGTATGTTTTATTAGAATTCTATATCCTTTACTTATTTATAGCCATGATGGAAAATTGTAAAAACAGAGCCAAACAGGTTGATTTTAAGAACTTAACTTTGGTCAGGCGTGCTGGCTCACATCTGTAATCTCAGCACTTTGGGAGACTGAGGTGGGCAGATCACCTGAGGTCAGGAGTTCAAGACCAGCCTGGCCAACATGGTGAAACCCTGTCTCTACTAAAAATAAAAATTAGCTGGGTGTGGTGGCGCATGCCTGTAACCCTAGGTACTTGGGAGGCTAAGGCAGGAGAATCATTTGAACCTGGGAAGCAGAGGCAGCGAGCCAAGATCACCCCATTGCACTCCAGCCTGGGCAACAAGAGTGAAACTCCATCTCAAAAAAAAAAAAAAATTTACTTCAATAGCTATGTGGGAGGAATTTTTCCCCATATGTTCCAGAAATAATTAAAGAGAAAAGGATAATTAGATTATTACAGTATGAACTTGTTTTAAGACACATATCATGTTTAACTTTTTGAATAATTATTCCTGTTTGTTAACCGTTTGCTCTTGGATCTGATTTCTTACAGCCTGGGTTACTAGGTGTCTTTCAGAAGCTGATTGCATCCAAAGCAAATGACCACCAAGGTTTTTATCTGCTAAACAGTATAATAGAGCACATGCCTCCGTGAGTATGACTACTTTGTGCATTTATTCAGAAATTTTGTTAGGTGCTCATAAAAGTGCTGAATTTATATTGTTGATTTTTTTAAATTCTTTAGTGAATCAGTTGACCAATATAGGAAACAAATCTTCATTCTGCTATTCCAGAGACTTCAGAATTCCAAAACAACCAAGTTTATCAAGAGTAAGTAAAATCATCTGGATGTTCTGCAGAAGTAATGAAAGAAAGTAGCTAAAACTCTTAGACTTTATGGTTGCAGATAAACTTTTTATCCGTTTTAAACTTTATGCAAAAAATACTTGGCCACGTGTGGAGGTTCACGCCTGTAATCGCAGCACTTTGGGTGGCCAAGTGCGGCGGATCACCTGAGGTCAGGAGTTCAAGACCAGCCTGGGCAACATGGCGAAACCCTGTCCCTACGAAAAGTGCAAAAAAATTAGCCAGGCATGGTGGCATGTGCCTGTAGTCCCAGCTGCTTGGGAGGCTGAGGTGGGAGGATCACTTGAGTCCCCGAGGTTGAGGCTGCAGTGAGCCAAGATCACACCCACTGCACTCCATCCTAGGTGATAGAGTGAGACCCTGTTTCAAAAAAAAAAAGAAAATATTTTAAGGGCCTGGTGCGGTGGCGGTGGCTCTCATCTGTAATCCCAGTACTTTGGGAGGTGAAAGTGGGAGTATTCCTTGAGCCCAGGAGTTAAAGACCAGCCTGGGCAACATGGTAAGACCCTGTCTCTGCAAAATAGCCAAGCATGGTGGTGTGCGCCTGTAGTCACAGCTACTCAGGCGGCAGAGGTGGGAGGATCACTTGAGTCTGGGAAGTTAAGGCTGCGTGAGCTGTGATCACGCTGTTGCACCCAGCCTAGGTGACAGAGTGAAACCTTCTCACAAGAAAAAAGAATAGTTTAAGATGTTTGTGTTCTCCAAACATTAAGTTAGTGTCAGTCATATTGTGTTCCAGAGGTTGGTTTATGGTTGGATACCAAAACATTTTTTCAATAGAGAGAATAATATAAGGAAATATAAATCAAAGAGAGATGGCATGTAAAGGTCTATGATAGAAAGGCAAGTTTTCTATTTATTAGAAGGCAAGTATTGACGCCACAGCCTTTGGATGTTAATGATTATGCATAGGTTTATTTTGCAGACTTCTCAATTACCACTTTAGTGTGTGAGTTCTCTGTGTTGATATTCTGCATCTTCTTTCAACAGGTTTTTTAGTCTTTATTAATTTGTATTGCATAAAATATGGGGCACTAGCACTACAAGAAATATTTGATGGTATACAACCAAAGTAAGTTTGTTTTTATTATTTTTTAAAGGAAGAAAATGTTTTGACTTTTTTTTAGTACAAATCAGTATCTCTGTCTTATAGATGATGTTGTGATTCTTGGTATGGAGATAGTATCTGTGGTTTTCAAAATATTCTTAGGTATTGGGTGTAAAGAAAAAGTAATCCTGGCCCAGCGTGGTGGCTCACACTCGTAATCCCAGCACTCTGGGAGGCTGAGGAGGATTTAGCTCAGGAGTTTGAGACCAGCCTGGGCAATATAGTGAGACCCCATCGCAAAAAAAGAAAAAATATCCTGAAATCATTTTTCTAATCCTCTAGTTAGAGGACCCTCTACACGCTGGCATTTTCCACAGCCAGTGTTCTGTATTATGTTAAATGGTCAGTGTTGTCTCCAGGAGCCTTCCTTATTCAAACTAACAGCAGAAAACACCACATGTTCTCACTCATGGGTGAGAATCGAACCCAAAAATGTTAAAACTAGTTGTTTCTGGGTGGTGCGATGATGGGTGA
The DNA here is from genome assembly GCF_007565055.1 of Rhinopithecus roxellana. Lineage (NCBI taxonomy): Eukaryota > Metazoa > Chordata > Mammalia > Primates > Cercopithecidae > Rhinopithecus > Rhinopithecus roxellana. The sequence goes on from NC_044561.1 coordinate 122,578,136, forward strand.
TTCTTTTTTCACTCCTTGCTCCTCTCTGCCTTTTTTTTTTTTTTTTTTTTTTGAGACTGGACACGTGTAATTTTTAAAGAAAAAAGCAGAGAGGTCTAGGAATGGTGACTCACGCCTGTAATCCCAGCACTTTGGGAGGCTGAGGCAGGTGGATCACTTGAGGTCAGGAGTTCGAGATCAGCCTGGCCAACATGGTGAAACCCCATCTCTACTAAAAATACAAAAAATCCGCCGGGCGTGGTGGTGGGCACCTGTAATCCCAACTACTTAGGGGGCTGAGGCAGGCAAATTGCTTGAACCCCAAAGGTGGAGATTGTAGTGAGCTGAGATCGTACCATTCCACTCTAGCCTGGGCAACAGGAGCGAGACTCCGTCTCAAAAACAAAGAAAAGATTATGGCATTTGGCTTCAGGGTAGAGGTGTGATGGGATTTTTTTTATGTTTTGACTTTCAGCCTCTTCAGCTGATCAAAAAACAGCAGTCTTGTTATTTAGTAATTTATTATATTCGTAAGAAGTAACTGAGTGTAAATAACATCTAAGCATTTTACTATTTCATTATAGTGATGGTCTAATATTGAGTGGATTTATTTTGCTTTAATAGAATGTTTGGAATGGTTCTGGAAAAAATTATTATTCCTGAAATTCAGAAAGTATCTGGAAACGTAGAGAAAAAGATCTGTGCGGTTGGCATAACCAAATTACTAACAGAATGTCCCCCGATGATGGACACTGAGTATACCAAGCTGTGGTAAGAACTTCGTTTTAATGTTTTTGTAAGTTATAGCTTCCTTCCCATATGACTGCAAAATTAACAAAGCTTAGTCTCTTGGGGGACAAGAGAATTTTGGTCTGATCTCAGCTTATCCACAAGCTACCATCAGATCCAAGACATGATTTCTGGATCCTTCTGGGCCTAGAATGATCTTTTTTCCTGCTTCTTTTTCAGGGGGATTTGTGGACCCCTTTAGGAGTCTGATCTAGGTTATCTCTAAGACAGTTTTATGACAGAAGCCCAACTAAACTGACTTACCTTTAAGGGGAAGAACTGAATAAGCTAAGAAAAGAACCATCTTAATTTCAAAGGTCCCTTTTTATTCTTGAGACTATGAGTCTGTAATTTTGTGTCTCTGAGCAATTGCTGCTTTTAAGTCTTCAGGGTATTTTCTTGACCTTTTTATCTCTTGCTTTCTTCCAATCCAGGACTCCATTATTACAGTCTTTGATTGGCCTTTTTGAGTTACCCGAAGATGATACCATTCCTGATGAGGAACATTTTATTGACATAGAAGATACACCAGGATATCAGACTGCCTTCTCACAGTTGGCATTTGCTGGGAAAAAAGAGCATGATCCTGTAGGTCAAATGGTGAACAACCCCAAAATTCACCTGGCACAGTCACTTCACAAGTTGTCTACTGCCTGTCCAGGAAGGGTAAGTGTGTTGTCAAAGAACTCTGTGATAAATGGAGACTTTAATGGGAGGGCAAAAGGATAGTAGTTGTTCTGGTGTCTGTTTTCATTGGTGGGCATAATAAAACTAAATCTTATTGAGTTACAGCAAGCTTATTTTCTTTAATTAAAAACACTGAGCCCTTTTTTTCTTGTATTATGTACTACAAATATATTTTAAGTGAATGGATTTAGGAGTGAGAACAGAGGAGGAAAAATCCCTTTAATAGAAATGTGTTTATTTCCCAAATCGAAGTAATCCATCTGTTATTAAAATGTGATAGCATTTTTTCACTTTTATTTTGATATTTATTTATTTATTTATTTATTTATTTATTTATTTATTTATTTATTTTGAGACAGGGTCTCACTCTTATCCAGCCTGGAATGCAGTGGTACAATTATGGCTCACTGCAGCCTCAACCTCCCAGGTTCAAGTGATCCTCCTGCCTCTCAGCCTTCCAAGTAGCTAGGACCTACTATACCCAGCTAATTTTTTATTTTTTTATGGAGACAGGGTCTCCCTATGTTGTCCAGGTTGGTCTCAAACTCCTGGGCTCAAGCCATCCTTCTCCCTCAGCCTCCCAAAGTGCTGGGATTACAAGTGTGAGCCTGGCCACAGTTATTTTTTTTTTAATTGCAGCATACTCAGAAATTAATAGATCACGGCATAAACCTAATAATGGCTATATAGTTGCATTTTGTCAGCACTTATTATAGAGTTCTTACATGTTACCTGATAAAATATATATTTTTCAAGCCAGACACACTGATTTATGCCTGTAGTCCTAGTGCTTTGGGAAGCCAGGGCTGCAGTAAGCTATTATGGTGCCACTGCAATCCAGCCTGAGCAACAGAGCGAGGTCCTGTTTTTTGAAAAACGTGTGTGTAGGGGGTGTATATATATATATGTATATATTTTTTTCATTGTATTATTACGGAGACTTTCATACATAGAAAGAGCATAATGAAGCCTGCATGTACCCAGCTTCAGTAATTACCAGTATCTTGCCAATTTCGTTTCGTTTGTTTCTCCTTTTATTCTCTGTATTGAGCAAGTCTTAGACATCATATCATTTCACCTGTAAGTACCTCATTCTCCATCATTAACCAGTAAGGACTTTTTAATTAACCACAATACCACTATCACACCTAATAATAGTAATTCCTTATGGATCTATTCTTTAGACCTATTTTTGAAGGCATTAAAGCAGTTGAGTTTCTGGAGAATCTTTGGATGGTGATTAATGATTGGCTGCTCTTCCCAGGCCTATGGCAGCTTTCCCGTAGAAGATGGGGTTTGTATTGGTGCACCAAGATCTCCAACAGCCAGTGTGTGTTTCCCATCTCTTGTAGGTTCCATCAATGGTGAGCACCAGCCTGAATGCAGAAGCGCTCCAGTATCTCCAAGGGTACCTTCAGGCAGCCAGTGTGACACTGCTTTAAAATGCATTTTTCTAATTGGCTAAACCCAGATGGTTTCCTGGGAAATCACAGACATCTGAGCACAGCTGCATTAAAACAAAGCAAGTTTTCCTTTTGAACTTGTCACAAATTCCGTCTTGTAAAAGATATTAAATGTTGCTTTAACCTAAACCTTGAGCAAATTAGTTGGTTTGTGTGATCATACATTTATGTGGGTGGCTTCTAGTTTGCAACTTCAAGGGACAGGTATTAATAGTTCAGTGTATGGCATTGGTTTGCGTTGAATATTTGCACGGTTTGGATAATCTTAAATTTTGATGGACACTGTGGAGACTTTCTGTTACTAAATCCTTTTGTTTTGAAGCTGTTGCTATTTGTATTTCTCTTGTCCTTTATATTTTTTGTCTGTTTCTTTACGCTTTTATTGGAAATGTGAGTAAGTAAAGAATTACTTGCGTTACTTGCCAAGCAGTGCACATTTCATAGTTTTAAATCTCTAATCAGCAATAAAAATCCTAAAATAGGTACCTAAGAACATCTTAAGGACAGGTTTTCGGTGCTCTCTCATGCTTTTGTAAAAATGAAGAATTTCTTTAAATTTCTCCCTTTTCCTTTCCTGGACTCTATAAAATCCTAATTTCTAAATCATGTAAACTCAGATTATTTAGTCTTTTTTAATATGGGGGAAGGGGCATTAATATAGATTTGGGACTTATTTACTAGAATTTTCTATAGCAGTTCCTAGGTGGCAGTGTGAGTTTTGGGTAGGTGGCTCCTCTGGGAGAAATGCTCTGCCTGGCTTAATGGGGTGGTGGTTGAGAGTACCTGAGACTGTGGGCGTTTGATCTCTTTCATCTCTGCTCTTCCCTGGAGAGTGGCGGTTACTTGGAACTTTTCAAACCCAGACACCTTAGAACCATGTCATCCAGTGGTGGATCCGGCAAGGATGCCTGGTGAAGTTGGTTGCACTGGCTCCCTCCCTTGGCCTGGCCTATGGAATTGTATAGCATTCGTTTTTGAGGAATGAAGAATCAGCATCTAAATTTTGTGAGGCACAGTTCATTTATGCTGGAATTGTTCCTTGTCCATTCAGTGTAAACTGGAACTTTTGTCTTCCCAGCTCAAGTGATTTCTCACAGGAGTTTCGATAACCCTCTCTCCCCCCTCAATATGGAGTCTTATTCTGTTGACCAGGCTGGAGTGCAGTGGCACAATCTCAGCTCACTGCAACCTCCATCTCCCAGGTTTGAGCAATTCTCTTGCCTCAGCCTCTCAAGTAGCTGGGATTATAGGCATCCGCCACCACACCCAGCTGATTTTTGTATTTTTAGTAGAGATGGGGTTTCACCATGTTGGTCAGGCTGGTCTCAAACTCCTGACCTCATGATCCACCCGCCTCAGCCTCCCAAAAAGTGTTGTGATTACAGGCGTGAGCCACTGCGCCCGGCGATATCTTTTTTAATTTTAGGCACTTGACTCGAATGGTTTTTGTTTCCTTTTTTTTTTTTTTTTCTTTTTGAGACGGAGTCTCTGTTGCCCAGGCTGGAGTGCAGTGGCATAATCTCAGCTGACCGCAACCTCCAACTCCACCTCCACCTCCACCTCCCAGGTTCAAGCGATTCTCCTGCCTCAGCCTCCTGAGTAGCTGGGATTACATGCACACACCACCATTCCTGGCTAATTTTTGTATTTTTAGTAGAGACGGGGTTTCACCATGTTGGCCAGGCTGGTCTTGAACTCCTGACCTCGTGATCCGCCTGCCTAGACCTCCCAAAGTGCTGAGATTAAAGGCTTGAGCCACTGGGCCCAGCCACTTGTTGTTTCTGTAATGTTGCATGAGAAATTTCAAGCTATCTTAAGTCTCTTTGAACCATCTACTCTTTTAAGTGCTTTGTTGTTGTCATTGGTTTTGACACAGTAATGGGAATACTACATTTTACATTATTACTTTGGCTTAAGTGGTCGTTGGTGGAGATACTGAGATATTACTGGAATCCATTTTTAAGCCACTGGGATGGACAACAGGGAATTGCTGGTGATGGTTTCTGTATGTTTTTCGCTCACATGAACTCCTTAAGTATTTATTTGGCTTCGCTCTTGCTGAAGCTGCTTGTGAACAGTGAGTCAGTGCCCAGCAGATACCGTTCTGGAGGCTGCTTGATTCAGCATATTAAACTCAGATCGTGTTCCAAACGTTTTCCTTCTTCAGTTCAAAAGGCTGAGTAGTAGTGTGCCTTTTAAAATAGTTACTGAACAGCAAGACTAGTACATTTACTTACTTTACCACAGTTCATTAATTATCAGATAATTTTTTTAAATGCCTTCTACTGAAGTTGCTTATTCAATCATCCAAGACAGTTTTTATATCTGGCTTTAAAGATTTTAGGACATGGTGGACAGAAACTGCTGGAGTGGTTCTTTCACAAGCCTTAGTGACTGTAGCTCAGTGGTGATGCACACCACTGTGATCTTGAGCAAACGATTTGACCTCTATGCCTTTATTTTCCTCTTCTGAAAAATGAGCATAGTATTCACCTTCAAGGTGGTTGTAAGAATGAGATGATGCATGTAGAGTACTCAAGCAGAGAACCTATGCAGAGTAAGCACGCATCAGGAAAAGCTGCTGGGGGAGCAGAGGACTTGGCTGGGAGGAAGCGTTTGTTACGGAGCACATTTGCCAATGTGCTGCATCCCTGGGAGGCGAGAAGGCTTTGTGGGGAAGAGTCCGGGCATGGGCGGCCCCACCCACACCCCAGGATGTTTTTACAGAAGGGAAGTATTGCCAGTTTCTCATCAGAGCTAGGTCCATTCCTTCTCCATGGTATTCAATCATGTCTTTCAACAAGCTGATTAATTGAGTTTTAAAATTATTTTTATGTATGTATTTTTTTGAGACGGATTCTTGCTCAGCCCAGGCTGGAGTGCAGAGGCGTGATCTTGGCTCACTGCAACCTCCGCCTCCTGGTTTCAAGTGATTCTCCTGCCTCAGCCCCGAGTAGCTGGAATTATAGGTACGCACCACCACGCCCAGTTAACTTTTGTATTTTCAGTAGAGACAAGGTTTCACCATGTTTGTTAGGCTGGTCTCAAACTCCTGACCCCAAGTGACCCGCCTGCCTCAGCCTCCCAAAGTGCTGGGAGTACAGGCGTGAGCCACCGCACCTGGCCACCGAGTTTTTATTTTAAATGTATTTTCTTTGTGGGAAACTTGGAAAATACAGAAAAAATATTTAAAAATTAAAAATCATTCATATTCCAACCTACATTAAGCATTTTGGTTCATTTGAGATCATCCTGTATATAGTTTTTTTAACAATATTTACTTGGTAAACATTCAGTGGATATATGTGATTTATCATTAGGATATTTCATTACCAGATTATGTATTTGTAGCCATTGTTGAATGTCTTGGAGGTTTTCTTTTTTTTTTTTTTTGAGACGGGAGTCTTGCTCTGTCGCCCAGGCTGGAGTGCAGTGGCCGGATCTCGGCTCACGCCATTCTCCTGCCTCAGCCTCCCGAGCAGCTGGGACTACAGGCGCCCACCACCACGCCCGGCTAGTTTTTTTGGTATTTTTTAGTAGAGATGGGGGTTTCACCGGGTTAGCCAGGATGGTCTCGATCTCCTGACCTTGTGATCCACCCGTCTCGGCCTCCCAAAGTGCTGGGATTACAGGCTTGAGCCACCGCGCCCGGCCAGGTTTTCTTATTTTGTAGACAACTCTTGAGATGAACATCTTTATCCATCAATCTTTATTTCCTGAAGGTGGAATTACTGAGCCAATTTTCTTGTGCAAAGTTCATGTCAATTTCTTTAACACACCTTTACCTACACTGGGCATTATTTCTTTGGTTGCCATTTTGATAAGCAAAAATTGTATTTTCCTTATTTCTGAGGCATAATCAGATTGGCATTTAATCAAGCTATTACATACATGTGGTAAAATTCATTTTTTTCTTTTTTAATTTAACTTTTTTGTTGTTGTTGAGTGGGAGCCTCGCTCTCCGGCCTAGGCTGGTGTACAGTGGTGCAATCTTAGCTCACTGCAACCTCTGCCTCCAGGTTTCAAGCAATTCTCCTGCCTCAGCCTCCTGAGTAGCTGGGATTACAGGCACCTGCCACCGTGCCTGGCTAATTTTTGTATTTTTAGTAGAGACAGGGTTTCATCATGTTGGCCATGTTGGTGGTACAGTGACGAGCATAGCTGCTTTCCAATTTACTTTATTTTTTTGTTTGTTTTTGAGACAGTTTCACTCTCCCACCCAGGCTGTAGTGCAGTGGCGTGATCTCGGCTCACTGCAACTCTACCTCCTGGGTTCAAGTGATTCTCCTGTCTCAGCCTCCCAAGTAGCTGGGACTACAGGTGCACACCACACACCCAGCTAATTTTTTGTATTTTTAGTAGAGACGGGGTTTTACCATGTTGGTCAGGCTGGTCTCAAACTCCTGACCTCAGATGATTCATCTGCCTCAGCCTCCCGAAGTGCTGGGATTACAGGCATGAGCCACCAAGTCCAGCTGAGCCGGGTTTACTTATTTTTAATAAAGACAGGGCCTTGCTACATTGCCCAGGCTGGTCTCAAACTTCTAGCCTCAAGCAATCTTCCCACCTTAGCCTCCCAAAGTGCTTGGATTACAGACGTGAGCCACAGCACATGTGGTAAAGTTGTCATAATAAACAAGGATTATAACTGAGCAACAAGTTTCTACCTTACCCCTACTTTCGCTGTTGGAGGCACCACTTTCAACTAGTGCTGTCCATAGTTCTCCTATGGGTTTCTTCCTTAATTCTTCACCATTACATTCATCTTAATAGGTGTCTTTTTTTTTTTTTTTTTTTTTGAGATGGAGTCTTTCTCCATCACCCAGGCTAGAGTGCAGTGGCATGATTCTGGCTCACTGCAACCTCTGCCCCGGTCAAATTATTCTCCTGCCTCAGCCTCATGAATAGCTGGGGATTACAGGCACCCACTAATATGCCCAGCAAATTTTTGTATTTTTAGTAGAGATGGGATTTCACCACATTGGCCAGGCTGGTCCTGAACTCCTGACCTCAGGTAATCCACCCACCTCGGCCTCCCAAAATGCTGGGATTACAGGCGTGAGCCACTGCACCTGGCCTAAGACAACTGTTAATCCCTTGCTATGAAATTAAGGATTTAGTTTACATTACTACTCCTACTGTCCAGTTTTTAAAGTGTGGTCCCTGGCTTAAAATGTTTCAAGTTCCAGGGGCTTTTTCACTTTATGATAAAAAGGTGACACATCCTCAGCAGAAACTGTTAAGTACCCATATGACCGCTCTGTTTTTCACCTTCAGTACAGTATTTAATACATGAAATATTCAATACTTTTTTCTTTTTTTGGACATAGTTTCGCTGTTGTCACTTAGGCTGGGGTTCAGTGGCGCGATCTTGGCTCACTGCAACCTCTGCCTCCCGGTTTCAAGCGATTCTCCTGCCTCAGCCTCTCAGGTAGCTGGGATTACAGATGCCCTCCACCACACCCAGATAATTTTTGTATTTTTACTAGAGATGGGTTTTCACCATGTTGGCCACGCTGGTCTCGAACTCCTGACCTCAAGTGAGCCGCCTACCTGACTCTCCCAAAGTGCTGGGATTACTGGCTTGGCCTCAACTCTTCATTATTAAATTGGCTTTGTGTTAGGTGATTTTGCCCAACTGTAGGTGAATGTAAGTGTTCTGAGCGTGTTTGAAGTAGGACAGACTAAAGCTAGGATAGTAGGTCGGTTAAGTGTGTTAAAAGCACTTTAACTTACGATATTTTCAGTTTATGGTGAGCTTATCAGGATGTGACCCCCATCGTAAGTTGAGGAGCATCTGTAATAGCATTTTGTTTTTTAAAAATATTTAATCATCTTTCTCAATGTCTCTTGAATCCTGAGCATTGACAACGAAGGTATGTCCCCACCCTCTGCCTCTCAGGCTTGCTAACTGGTGGGTTCTGCTTTCACTTTCACATTGTTAAAGGAGATGGTATTTCCAGTTTTCTGTGCATTATCTGTAGTTCCCTTTTAAAAGCTGAAGCTGATAAATACTTTCTATGACAGTGTAAAGTGGGCTTAGTGCTCTGTCAAGCAGTGTGCAAAGATTACATTTCCCCTCCCCATGTCTTGACTTCTGCATCCCTCCAGAGAGAACGAATGTTCATAAGGTCAAATAGAATCGAGTTTGCCTCTCGTATTTCATCAGTTGCTCAAAGGCATTCCCCATTTTAACGTGTGTTGTGTTTGGATCCTGACTTTCTCGTGGTGGTTTTTCTGGACTTTTATTAGCTTTGTCATCCTGGGTATTACATGCCCCTGGATGTTCTTTTTACAGCCCTGGCTCTTGTGAACCACAACAGTTCTTCAGGTAGGCTGCTAGGGCTCCCACTGGGGCCTCTCCATTCTGGTGTTCCTGGGCAGATGGGCTCCTATCCCTACTGGCCTGGCCTGCTGGTGTTTAGGGCCCTGACTTCCACTTTGCAAGGTCACCTTTCAGGATTCATGTGTATCCACTTTCCTGTGTCAGAAACTCCCTGCTGCTGACCTCCCCCTCCTCTCTGTTGTCATTAATGGCTTCTCATTGTAGAAGATAAACATGTGCTCAGCCTGGAATACCACATGATGTTTGTTTTCTTGATTCATTGCTTTTTGCCTAATTAGTCTTGTTGTTCTAAAGTAGTTCATTTTTCTAGTGTGCGGCTTCTTTCCCCTCAATGACCCCTACCCCAAAACAGTACCTAAATACCATTCATGCAGTCTTTGATGTGAGAATCAAACAGGTTCGCACTCTTTATTCCTGAGAAGTACAGAAACTTACCGAATCACAAAGCTGGATAACGTCGGGATTGAAACTCTGGCAGCTTTGCTTTTGTGCAAGAGGTGGCAGAAAAAAGATCAACTGTGGTAATTAGGGCCCACGAGCATCATCACCCTGGGAACTGTGGGCCTCGCTGGGCCAAAAACAGTGTGGTCCCTGGGCTGCAAAAGTTCTAAGCATTTCCAGTTTTCTTAGCTGAAGTTTGATTCAGCCTTCAACCGTGTTTACATTGTTCTTGTTCATAAATCCAAGGAACCAGGGAAGAAACTTGCTAAGACTCAGACTTTTCAGGCACACATTACAAAGCTGCCAGCACATTTTCAACCACCCACCAGGGGCGCATATTCTCTGCATACAGAACAGACACCCATCAGAGGTTAGCAGAGCAAAAGGGCCAAGTGACTTCCAAACTACAGAGAATCTTAGACCATCTGCCTTGGGAGGTCTTTTGGCAGCCATAATAAATAGACTGAAAAAGGCAAATACTACAAAGAACACAGTCTGAACAAGTGACACACAGGATGCTGATAGACCCTTAGCAGAGATCCTTATTCGAAAGGGGCATCAGCTTCTTGCTAATCCATCCAGGGTCAGAAAGAGACTCCTAGTAAAGCCGCTACTGCATTCTAAGGAGTGGGGACAACCACCAGCCAGACCGGAGCAGCCCAGCTCTGAAGAGAAGAAGGGGCTGTTGCCTGATCCTGCCTGTGCCCCATCAAGCTCTGGGGACCAAGCAGAATCAGAGCTCCAGGCACACCTCAAAAATCAGAGCTCCGGGCACACCTCAACATTCGCCTGAACTGATGGAGCCAGTGTGTGCACTGTAGGTAAGGTCGTGGTAGAGCTGCCTAGGGAAGGGTGGAAGATACGCCAAGATTTGTGATTGGATACGGGGCTTGTAGGCAACTTCCGAACTTTTCATAATCTACTTTTAAATTAAAAAACCATCTTAGGCCAGGCACGGTGACCCATGCCTCCTAGCACTCTAGGAGCCCAAGGTGGGAGGATTGCTTGACCTCAAGAGTTTGAGACCAGCCTGGATACACAGTGAGACTACATCTCTACAAAAAAAACGTTTATAATTAGCTGGGCATAATGGCACATGCCTGTAGTCCCAGCTACTGAGTAGGCTGAGGCAGGAAGATCGGCCTGAGCCTGGGAAGTCAAGGCTGCAGTCAGCTGTGATCACACTGGTCTGAGCCTGGGTGACAGGGATCCTGTCTCCAAAAAGTCCCAAACAAAAAATAATTTTAAAAATTACTGGCTGGACATGGTGGCTCACACCTATAATCCCACGCTTTGGGAGGCCAAGACGGGCGTTACCTGAGGCTAGGAGTTTGAGATCAGTCTGGCCAACATGATAAAACTCTGTCTCTACTAAAAATACAAAATTAACCTGGCACGCACCTGTAATGACAGCTACTCGGGAGGCTGAGGCAGGAGAATCGCTTGAACCTGGGAGGCAGAAGTTGCAGTGAGCTGAGATTGTGCTATTAAACTCCAGCCTGGGGGAGGAGAGAAACTCTGTCTCAAAAAACAAAATTACTACTATAAATAGACTGCTTTACTGTTGTCATTGCAGACCTGATGTCTGTAGGTTTCAGTGACTGTAAAAGAATGTGTGGATGAAGGATTTTTTTTGTTGTTTTTGAGACAGAGTTTCACTCTTGTCGCCAAGGCTGGAGTGCCATGGTGAAGTCTCAGTTCACTGCAACCTTGGCCTCCCCAGTAGCTGGGATTATAGGTGCCCACTACCATGCCCGGCTACTTTTTAGTAGAGAAGGGGTTCCATCATGTTGGCTAGGCTGGTGGTCTTGAACTCCTGACTGCAGGTGTGAGCCACTGCACCTGGCCGGATGAATGCATTTTTTAAATATTAAACTTAGGTTAGAAGCACATAATAAAGCAGTACAAATCTCCTATAGTTTTTGCTAGTGAAAATTGGGATGCCATTTAAATTACAAAGTCTGAGGAGAATGTCCTACAGCCTAGTTTCACATGCTGTACTTACATGCTTTGTATACATACATTAAATACGTCAGTACAGCACACAAAGTAACAAATTCCAATAACTCAGCACCATAGGAAAAGTTTACCAAAAAATCCAAGAAAATGGCTATGCTGCCTCTTCAACAAACTCCCACCTCCTATCTTTGAGTTAGCCATTGCTTCTTAAAACAACGTATCTCTTTAAAAGTCCTATTTAAGAACAATGGCCAACTCCTCCAGTCTTCCCTCTGCCAATCCTGCTCTGATTAAGTGCGTGACAAATCCAGTATTTATGGATTTGGAATTTCAAGTAAGTTTTGTTTTTAAGACTTGCACACAGACATTTAAGCCCTTAAACCAGATGTAGTGATGAATACTGCTTTTTATTGAGGCCGGGTCTCTGACACCCAGGCTGTAGTTGCAGTAGCGTGATCTCAGCTCACTGCAGCCTGGACTTTGGGCTCAAGTGATTCTTCCACATCAGCCTCCCAAGTAGCTAGGACTACAAGCCCACAGTACTGCCATGATACCAGGCCGGGCTAGTTTTTTGTTTGTTTTGTAGAGAAGGGGGTCTCTATGTTGCTCAGGCTGGTTTCAAACTCCTGGGCTCAAGCAGTCCACTCACCGTGGCTTCCCAAAAGGCAGGGAATACAGGGATGAGCCACCGTGCCCGGCCAGTGGAGGCTTCTGACATGTTACGTGCAAACAAAGCCAGACCTCTCGGGCCTCAGGTTTGCTTCCTGGGATGATCCGATTCTACTGAACTCACACTGATCCCTATAAAAGCAAGCAGCAGCATCATGCTTTTGGGAAAGGCCAGTATCTTTTCCTGTTGATCACACCAATCCCAAGTGTCCTCCTAACAGGAGGGATCGAGACTGTGGTGTCTGTCACTGAGCATTCACCCAGCAAAGCCACTTACAATAGCTCAGTGAGCCCTAGAAGGAAACCTAGATTCAGAAGTGATACTTGTTTCTAAGACCTAAGCCACATTACTCTGGCTTAAGAAGGCCTGAAGACCAGAAAAATACCCAGCTATGGGTGAAAATACTTACAGGTGAGTTTTTGTCTACGATTCGCATTAAGATACTTCAGGAAAAAATAATCAGGAGGATGCTACAAGAACAACAAACTCAAGAAAATACAGCTATGAGGAAATAAGCATTACCCATTAAATTTTCCCTTTAATGACCGTGAGGACAAAGTCATGACAATGCAGTCACCACCCACTTTCTGGAAAAAAACAATGCCAATGTGGGAAGTGACCGAGTCCCAGGCTTGTCTGCCCTGATGACTAGGATCCAAGAGAGAGACAATCTCAGTGTTGGAGAATGCACTAAGAACACAGAGGCGGAAGGATACAAAGAACCCGGAGTATACAAATGCACACAGACAGATCTGTGTAGATAGATATATATACACACAGATTTCCTGTCCATTACAGGGGTCTAGAAACAACACCCCAGTAGCAGTAAGCCCTCAGAGCATCCAGATCTTGGTTTCTAAATGCTGTCTTCTACTAAAGGGAACCAGGGCTCCTTAGAAAAATGGCTGAATCAGGCCAGGCATGGTGGGTCATGCCTGTAATCTCAGCATTTTGGGAGGCCGAGGCGGGCAGATCACTTGAGGTCAGGAGTTCAAGACCAGCCTGGCCAACATGGGGAAACCCTGTCTCTACTAAAAATACAAAAATTAGCCAGGTGTGGCGGTGGGCCTCTGTAATCCCAGGTACTTGGGAGGCTGAGACAGGAGGATCACTTGACCCTGGGAGGTGGAGGTTGCAGTGAGCCGAGATGGCGCCACTGACCCCAGCCTGGGCAGCAAAGGGAGACCACGTCTCAGAAAAAAAAAAAAAAAAAATTATATGCAGCAATTCCACTTCTGGGTACATACCCCAGAGTTGAAACCAGGGTCTCAAAGATTTTGTATACCAATATTCACATGTGGAAGCAACCCAAGTGCCTTTTAATTATTATTATTATTTTTTGAGATGGAGTCTCGCTCTGTTGCCCAGGCTGGAGTGCAGTGGCCGGATCTCAGCTCACTGCAAGCTCCGTCTTTCAGGTTCACGCCATTCTCCTGCCTCAGCCTCCCGCACGCAGGCTGGTCTTGAACTCCTGATCTCAGGTGGTCTGGAGTGCTGGGATTACAGGTGTGAGTCACCGTATCCGACCCCAAGTGTCTACTGACAATGTATTGATAAGCAAAACGTGGAATAAATACACAGAATGGAATATTAGCTTTAACAAAGGAAGGAAACTGACATATTACAGCATGGATAAACCTTAAGGACATTAGGCTGTGTAAGATAAACCAGCCACAGAAGGGCAGATACTGTCTGATTCCATTTACAGGAAGTTCCTAGAATGAAAATCATAGACAAGTGGTGGTTTCCAGGGGCCAGAGGGAGCATGGAAAGGGGAGTTCGTGTTTCATGGGGACAGTTTCAGTTTTACAAAATGAAAAGAGTTACGGAGTTGGATTGTGGTGGCTACACATTATGAATAAACTGTACACTTAAAAGTGGTTAGTCTGGGCAGCATAGCCAGACCTCAACTGTACTAAAAATAAAAAAAGTAGCTGGGCATGGATGTGCACACCTGTAGTCCCGGCTACTCAGGAGGCTGAGGTAGGAGGAAAGCCCAGGAGATCAAGGTTGCAGTGAGCCAGGATCACACCACTACACTCCAGCCTGGATGACAGATTGAGATGCTGTTTAAAAAAAAAAAAAAGTAGTTAATAGGATAGTAAATTTTCTGTCTTACCTACCACAATTTTTTAAACATGCTAAAAGGACACAAAAGTCACTTTGACAGGTCTGATGTCCAAATTTGAGGTTATATGAACATCAAATAAATGGTTGCAATGGATTGCGACCCAAACTAGGAGTCCATTAGCTGACATAACAAATCAATGGGGAGGGAAGGCTTCACACACGGGTGGGGTGTCGGCAGAGGAAACAGTGGACATGGAGGCTCATGGATGGGCAGTGGTGGTGGATTCAGATGGGAGTTGTCAATGAAGGACAAGGATGGAGGGTAGAGGTTTGAAGAGGAACAGGCTGGTCATGTGCTTCAAGGATGTCTCCCCACAAAATACTCCTTGATTAACAGGAGACATAGCGTGACCTGACAGTGGAGCCATCTGCCTGTGTCACCAACGTTAACAAACTGTGCCCCTGGAGTGACATACAGAGAAGAGTGCAGCATAATTCCTGTGGCTTTCCTGCCACAAAAGTGCTGCCTAGGTTTGGTCACCGTCAGCCAGACCCAGGCTGAGGGTGTACTACAGAGAGGCCTGGAGATTTCACCCCACTAGGACATGAAACACAGAAGCCGAGAGGACTGACGCAGACAGGAGAAAACTAAAGGAAACACACACCTCTTGACAGGGACCCTGGACCCGGAAAGGACAAGATACTGTTGGGAAAGCTGGCGAGATCTGCATGGGGTCCACAGACTGGACGCCATGTTCACTCCCTGACTTGGGGGGGTGGGAATATCTAAATTTCGAAGAGAGAGGGAGCCAGGAGGAGACCATAATTTCAGTAGAATGTACCTTTTCTCCATGAAATTATTTTGAAATAAAATTTTAAAAGTTAAAGAAAGGACTAGGTGCAGTGACTTACACCTGCACTTTGGGAGGCTGAGATGACAGGATCTCTTGAACCCAGTTGGACCGGCCTGGGCAATGTAGTGAGACTCTCTCTCTTAAAAAAAAAAAAAAAAAAAAAAAAAATAGCCAGGAATGGTGTCATGTGCCTGTAGTCCCAGCTACTCAGGAAACTGAGGTGGGAGGATCACCTGAGCCCAGTCAAGGCTGCACTGAGCTGTGATCATGCCACTACACTCCATTGTGGGCGACAACAGGACCCTGTCTTTTAAAAAAAAAAGAATATACTGCTGGGCGCAGTGGCTCACACCTGTAATCCCAACACTCTGGGAGGTCAAGGCAGGAGGATCGCTTGAGGCCACTGCACCCCAGCCTGGATGACAGAGCAAGATATTGTCTCAAAAAGGGAAAAAAAAAAAAAAAGCTATATTGTAACGTCTTACTATGCAAAGCTACTCATGGAAAAACTCATTAGGCCAGGCGCAGTGGCTCACCCCTGTAATCCCAGCACTTTGGGAGGCCAAGGTGACCAGATCACTTGAGGTCAGTTCACGACCAGCCTGGCCAACATGGTGAAATCCCATCTCTACTAAAAATACAAAAATTGGCCAAGCACAGTGGCACGTGCCTGTGATCCCAGCTACTTGGGGAGGGAGGCTGAGGCAAAAGAATTGCCTAAACCCAGGAGGAGGAGGTTGCAGTGATTTGAGATCTCACCACTGCACTCCAGCCTGGGCGACAGAGCCAGACTCTGTCTCAAAAAATAAAAATTAAAAAAAGAAGAAAAACTTACTCTGTTCTTGAACTATAATTTTTTTACTGTAATATTTTTAACTTAATGCTCAATTAATTTGAGTGTGTTACCAAAGTTGCCTCAGGCCACCCCTTCTTCAATGGAGTGCCCAGAATGAGTTTTTATAAACAAGTCAGAGACACAAAAGATCACACTGGTCGGCTTCCAGTGTCACTGCCACCACGTACACTCCCTGCAAAAGTGCATCAAGTCAGGGCCCCAGGCTCAGCTGCTCGAAGAACCTTCAGTCTGGGGGAGGGTTGTGATGTGAGTTACAGGTCCATGAATCCTTTTTTTGTTGTTTCTAAAGATGTAAAGACACTTTTTCTCCTTTCATTGCTTTTATCCTCAAAATGTTGCATTTCCTCCTGCCCTTCGCGTTTTCCATAACCTGATCACTTTCAGTTATTCTGGCAGTACAGTCATCGGCCGGATGTATAGTGAAACCTTTACAATCTTCTTCCACTTCTTCTAAAATTAAGAAACGAAAACCAACTAGCCCACCCCTCAACCAGGCTGGAACGCATGTCCTCCTCAGTACTCACTATGGTGAGAGAAGATGGTGCCCTGGGAAGTGTCTGGCAGTCTCCCCTCAGCTCCTTGGGGTCATTTCTTTGGGTAGCAATGTCAGGTCTGGACGGGGCACAAGTCCCCACATCCAGGTACCCAACATGCCCGAGAGGCAGCAACGCTTCCCGCAGGGGCTGGCCCTAGTCCCCAACGATGAGCTTCCATCCCCTTACTCACATCTTCCCTTATTTTAGTTACTGCTCAACAGGACCAAACACTTCATTAGTAGCTGTTTATTGATCAATGGTTTGATATAAAGTTATTTCAGATCTTCAGATTTTTGCCCAGATGGAATCACAAGCATTACAAAGTTTTTTCTTAAAAATAAAAAAAGGATAGGGGCAAGTTGGGAGGGGACCAACCTAGCAGTAGTGGCATTTGAGAATAAATTAACAAAAAAAATTTAGTATTACCATTTATTGGTGACAAACACTAAGTTTTACTTACATTCCATGGGGAGAAAAATTCCAGCGTAAACAATGAATGGAAGCAGTACTTAACTCGCAGGGCTACCAGGCTTTCCATACGGACCACACGCAGAGCCTCAGTGCACACACTTCTGTGCACAGTAACACAACATCAAAAGCAACACAGCTGTATAGAGAAATGTAGGTCATTCTTTTCAGCCCTAATGGAGATGTAATGAACAGTATCGAGCACTCTGGAAAATCAGTCTGCAGGTTTATATGGACTACATGGAGATCATATCCTGTAGTGTAGTGAAAGCTAAGTCCTCAAGAGCTGTATGTATAGATATACAATTTTTTTTAATAATCTTTAAAACAGAGATCAAAGTTCATTTAAGTCCTGTTTGCATTAACAAAAATAAAAATGAAATAAAAATGGAACCAAATGATCATCTAAAGTTTAAAATTCCTAAATTGTCCAATTTATACAACAGTGGGAGACTTATTCAAGGTTTTTGAAAGTCCAGGACTGTTTCAGCTGAACCAGAGGGCATACAATTTGCATCACTGAAATTGTCCTGGGTTAGTCAATTAAATAAAAATATCTAACCACATACACATGGATATGATCTTTGTCGGTTAGATTATTGATAAAGTCAGTCTCAGACAAGTTTCCAAACTGTGCTATATAACTAGATACAATTGAGAAACTCTCAAATGAAAATTTTATATAGTGTCATATCAATCAAAAGAAAATAATGAAACTAAGAATACAGATCACTGTTGGAAGAGAAAGCAGTGGTGATGGTGTGGGTACTGCAGGAGGTGGTGGGGCCATAGCACGCTAGAAAAGTTGGGTCACGCTGAGTAGGAAGCATTTGATTTTCTCTGGTGCTTTTAGCTCTGGGGCCAAAGGCCTCTCTCTGGCATGGCTGTCCAGGGTTTGTCCCCATGTGTCTGAGTGAGCCAGCCTGAGAAAGGGTCATGCTGTTTCTTCTTTCACACAGGGGGAAAAAAAGACCAAACACGGAGGTGCCCAGGGTGTGGATCTGCTGGTGTCCCGGGAGAACCAGCTGGCTGGGCTGCCCTTCTTCCCCACAGGCAGCTGCTATTGCATAGGGACCACCAGGTCACCGAGTGGCCGTCACAACAAACCCCAGCACAGTCCAGCCCGGCCACAGCCGCCGCCTCGTGTCTGTTGTCTTCCCTGCTGCTGCCCACATCCTTTACCCACCGTGTCTCTCGGCCCACTGGAGGTATCAGAAATTCCAAATTTTCAAAGCAGTTTCAGTATTTTCAGTATATATGTTGGGATTTTATAATGGTTCATGGCCAGAAAAGGTTCAGCACCTCCCACACCTTTAAGGAAGAAAAATGAAAATGATGCTAGTTTTGAAATGTAAGAGAATTAAAGTACTATTAAAAATGAAAAGAAATTGGCAAGCATCAGGAAATACAATATACAATACTAAAAGCCCCAGTTTATGATAACAAAAGTTTTCCCAGGATATGCCAGTAAATAAAAATAAGCAAGGAGGGTGTGTGTACTTGCTATCTCTGCGGGGGGAAAGGAAGAAAATGAGGGAAGAAATATATGTCTATATTTGCATAAAGAAACATACAGGAAAGATACAGGAGAAACTAGTAAAAATGTGATCTATGGGGGAGGCGGTGGGGAGAATAGGAGGGATGGGATGGCGGGCTGTCTGAGGAGAAGATTGTACCTTGTAAAATAAAGGAGAGTTCTGACCATGTGAAGGTATGACCGACTCAAAAAGGTTTCTTTTTTTTGTTGAGACGGAGTCTTGCTCTGTCGCCTAGGCTGGAATGCAGTAGTGCTATCTTGGCTCACTGCAACCTCCGCCTCCCAGGTTTTAAGCAGTTTTCTGCCTCAGCCTCCCGAGTAGCTGGGATTACAGGTGTTTGCCACCACACCCAGTCAATTTTTGTATTTTTAGTAGAGACAGGGTTTCACCATCTTGGCCAGGCTGGTCTTGAACTCCTAACACCTCATGATCCACGCACCTCGGCCTCCCAAAGTGCTAGGATTACAGGCGTGAGCCACTGTGCCCAGCCTCAAAATGTTTTTTAAAAGTAGAGCTCTCGGCCGGGCGCAGTGGCTCAAGCCTGTAATCCCAGCACTTTGGGAGGCCGAGACGGGCGGATCATGAGGTCAGGAGATCGAGACCATCCTGGCTAACACAGTGAAACCCGTCTCTACTAAAAACTACAAAAAACTAGCCGGCGCGGTGGCGGGCGCCTGTAGTCCCAGCTACCCGGGAGGCTGAGGCAGCAGAATGGCGTGAACCCGGGAGGCGGAGCTTGCAGTGAGCTGAGATCCGGCCACAGCACTCCAGCCTGGGTGACAGAGCGAGACTCCATCTCAAAAAAAAAAAAAAAAAAAAAAGTAGAGCTCTCTGCCCAGAGAATTTGGAAACCTTTCAGGCAAAAGGGCCAGAAAGTAACTCAGGCAAATATTTCCCCACTGAGTCAGCAGATAGTGTGAACTCAACACAAACGAGGGGCAGCCTCCCCATCATCAGTGCCTTCCCCTTCATCACCGCACTCACACAGACATTGGTCCGTTTCCTGTTCTTGGCATCTCTGTACTTTGTTGGTCCAACTCAGACAGCAACTTTAAGATGTTCAGCGCAGCCTAGTGGGGATGGAAAGAAGAGTAAAGCCAGAGCCATCACTTGGGACCACAGCATGATACACTGGTCAGGCAGGCAAGAAGAGTTCCTGCTGCCCAGCAAACAGGTGGCTACTTCTTAAACTCTCGTACTACTAAAGAAAACTTTGAATTTTTAATTTAAAATACAAATTTAAAAAATACTCAGTTACCTCACTGAATCATAACCTCTGAAAATGTTGTATTTTTCCTTCTAGTATTTTTAACCTTGTGGTAACCAGACTGTATAAATGTTACATCCTGCTTTCTAACAAAAATCTATCATGTATTTTTCTTTCTACAGAGACAGGGTCTCACTAAGTTAAGTTGCCCAGGCTGGTCTCAAACTCCTAGGCTCAAGCGATCCTCCCACCTTGGCCTCCCAAAGTGCTGGGATTACAGGTGTAAGCCTCCACACCCGGCCTATCATTTATTTTTCTTATTACGTTATCTTCAGAGACACAGTTTTGTTGTTTTGTTTTGTGTGTTTTGAAACGGAGTCTCACCCAGTTGCCCAGGCTGGAGTGCAGGTTCAAGCGATTCTCCTACCTTGGTCTCCCAAATAGCTGGGATTACAGGCGCCCACCACCACACCTGGCTAATTTTTTTGTATTTTTAGTAGAAATGGGGTCTCACCACAATGGCCAGACTGGTCTCGAACTCCTGAGCTCAGGTGATCTGCCCGCCTCAGCCTCCCGCAGTGCTGGGATTATAGTGTGAGCCACCGCACCCCACCCAGAGACATTAATTTCATGCATGCATGATGTCCCATCAAGTAAATACACCACAGTTTGCTTAGATTTGTTAATCTGATGAATTCCTTTTCTCAGTTTTCTTGTAACAATAATTTCATTTGAATAGAACACCAAAGCAAGTGGTTTTTACAGCTGCCAGAATGTGGGTTCCTTGTTCTGGTGAGATAGGAAGTGAGTGCAGTCTCTGGGTGAGCTGCAGGATCCCAGTCGCCCCTCCAGACCAGCAGGGAAAAGGGAAAGGTGGACCAAAGCTGACGAGTTCTGATCAAGAGTGAGAAATCAATCCAATCAGCTATGACAAAAAGTCTTAAAAAATATGAACACTATCAAACAATTAATTATTCTCAAAGTCTACGGGAGAATCTTTCTCCCACCTTCCTCAGGCTAGTAACAAGCTGAACCAAGGCAGCCTCCACATAAACACACAACTTTTTTTTTTTTTGAGACGGAGTCTCACTCTGTTGCCCGGGCTGGAGTGCTGTGGCCAGATCTCAGCTCACTGCAAGCTCCGCCTCCCGGGTTCCCGCCATTCTCCTGCCTCAGCCTCCCGAGTAGCTGGGACTACAAGCGCCCGCCACCGCGCCCGGCTAGTTTTTTGCATTTTTAGTAGAGACAGGGTTTCACCGTGTTAGCCAGGATGGTCTCGATCTCCTGACCTCGTGATCCGCCCGTCTCGGCCTCCCAAAGTGCTGGGATTACAGGCTTGAGCCACCGCGCCCGGCCTCATAAACACACAACTTAACACCCTAATCCCTCACCCAAGGTGTGACATACCATATCATGGCAGGACTCCACATCCTTGCCGATACCATGGCTGATCAGAGGTGGCTGAGAGGAGCAATTGATAAGAGATACAAATTCGTTCTTGTTGTTTTTGGGGAAGTCTTTGTATTCAACCTAAGGAGGAAAAGAGAGCTGAGGCTAGGTAGGGTAGGCAACAGCAAGTATGAGTGGGCTGGAGGGCTACAGCTCCGGGCCCCACAAGCAAGGAGATCACCCGCTCTTCTCTCCAACTCAGCCTGACTGTGGCTATACCAAGACCTGCCCTGTCAGCCCAGAACCTTCCAGGAACCTAGGTGTCTGCTCAGAAGCCCTAGACTGGGAGAAGCCATATCCCTTTCCACCAGGCAGAAGGTGTCAGCATGATGAGTCTGTTCTTTGAAATCCAAATTTACAACCACTGCAAGTGGTTAGCAGCTTTGTTTTTAGGGTTGGCTTGCATTTTGAAATATTACTAAAGGATAAAGATGTTTCTCTTACCACATATGCTTACAATACTTCTATACTTCCTTCCCTGCCACCCTTCCACCACTGCTCCCCAACCCATCCCTGATTGAAGAAACAAAGTACAAAGTTCATTTTCTGAGAGAAGCTGAAGGATGACTGTCCTGAGGCACAGCCATCACAGCTCAGGCCTGACAGTTACCTGGAATCCCTGGACTCTGGAAAGATAGTCCAGTTGTTCAGAGGGTCTCGTGAGAGGTCCATGGGGTACGTGGCCTGAAGAGATGTTATTCTTTAAAATGGTCTCGGCTGTGGGCGAGGTGCCCCCATACAACAACTCTCGGGCTATCATGGCAGTTACCGTGGCCTTGGCAGGATTCGGAGCTGCCCTGGTAAAATCTTTGGTGTGATGTCCTTGACTAACTCCTACAGCCTGGGCGACCTCGGGCACCATGGGAAGAATTCCAGCAGGCAGCTGCTGATGACTTAGGTAAGGCATCCTGAACTCATCCTCTTTATTACCTGGGAGGGACACACATGGTAAACACGAATCCACATCCACAGCCTGGAAAAACGCGATGACACCATCAAACCCCACGCTGGCCCTCCCCTTGGCATGCATGGCAGCGCAGGGAATCAGGGAATGATACAGACACTTTGCATGCGGGACCTCACTGGCTGAACTCCTGCTGTCATTCAGGACCCATGCAAATCCCAGAATCACATTCAGAGGAAGACGATATTAAGATCACACTTACTAGTCCCATTTTCATCCCCAGAGCCAGGTTCAAAAAAGGTTACTTTTCTTCCATCCCCTGGTTTCTTTATGGGTGTCTTAAAAAAGAAAAAAAAGAAAAAAAGGGGGGGGGGCATGAGCATAAATCAGATCATTGAAAAATTAGCTCCTGCTGTCTAAACCTACATAAAGTCCAATCAGCAATAACTGAGGCAATCGGCAGAAAAACCCTGCCCCACCTGACCACTGGCACGCTGAAGGACACCTGGGCAGAGCCTGCCTCCTTCTCCTAATGCACCCTCCTGCCCACACCCCTGCCCACAAAGAGCATCTAACAAAGTGCACTAACCTGTGAATGCTGAGCTGCACTCTGCACCCACAGGAAGACGGGAAGCATTTAACCAGAAAGAGCAGAGATGCTAGACGGTAGAGCCCACCAAGGTGGGGAAAGAAGCTTTCAGACTGAAGCTAAACAAATAAATCGAGAATATTTCCTGGAGCTGATACCCAATTAAAAAATAAGGTGACATTCCAAAATTAACACCCTTATGGGGAAAATGTTATTACCTAAGAATTCTGTCAAACACAACATCACCTTTCTACGAAGTAACAAAGGACACTATGAATGTCCTACAAGAATCTGAAATGCAAAACTCAAAATCCAAGTCTAAGATCTATACTGGTGGTATCTGGGGTCTCAGTCAGTTATTAACTGGCCACGACTGAAGCTGTTTCTCACGGTCGATATGACTGGCAGACATCAATGAATCAGGCTTGATTTCAAGTTTATCTCACCAGGACCATTCAGTGACGGGAAAGAAGATCAGCCTTGGCTTTTGCTGAGGTCCTGCTTACCACTTCTGGCAGACATGAATTTTTCTTGTTACGTTCCTTTTTTGTTGTTGTTGAGACAGGGTCTGTCGCCCCGGCTGACTGCAGTGGCATGATTGTGGCTCGCTGCAGCCTTGACCTTCCAAGGCTCAATCCTCCCATCTCAGCCTTGTAGCTTGGACTACAGGCACAAGCCACCATACCTGGCTGATTTTTAATTTTTTGTAGAGACAGGGTTTCATCATGTTGCTCCGACTGGTCTTGAACTCCTGGATTCAAGGTCTCAGCCTCCCAAAGTGCTGGGATTACAGGTGTGAGCCACCACACTTGGCCGTGAATTTTCCACAGGGATTATTTTCATCTGATATTTAACTCACATAGGAAAAAAGAAATCCCAAACCTAAACTTTGGATTTGCCCTGTCTCTGCTGTCACACCATCTTATTTTCCCAGAAAAAACAGTCTGTTTCACAATTAACGAAAGCCTAACAGTTATAAATCTTTCACATAGGCTTCATTTCTAGAGTGCAAATCACACTTAGTAACTTCAATCCTAATTACCCCTCATGCTCTCATCCTACGAATGGAGAGGAGCAAGCTGCCCTCCACGAAGGGTCCCCAGACCACAAAAATACTGACACAATCACGATCTAACCAGAGCCTACTAGGGCCAGTGGACATGCGAGGCCCCTCTGAGCACATTATGGTCCAAATGGATGAGACACTGCTCAGCAGGACTGCTTGAACTGTCAGGAGGATGAAGCCTTGCCTTGAGGCCTGCCCCTGGAGGTGCCCCAGTTCCCTAAGGTGAGGCGAGAGACCATTTCGCAATCAGCCCACACACTCACCTTCTCCTCTGACTTGAGTGCTGGTTTGGTGGGCTGCGCCTGCGGGACTTTGAAACCAAGGATCTCCAGCATGTTCTCGGCTGCATTGCGCTTGGCCACCTTCTTGTTGGTGCCCGCTCCTTCTGCAGTGTGGTTTCCAACCTTCACCTGCACGAAGAAGTCAAAACAGACCAGTGCTTAAACCTTCAGAATAACACCCAGGCAGGAATTGGTGTGTCAGCAAAATAATCCAACTATGGTCAGAAGCGAGATAACAGCAGTGTCCCGAACCTGGCCTCCTCGTCTGTGGGAGCTAATTATTAAATAGTCAGGAGTTTGGGAAGCTGGCTGTCAAACATAGCCAGTATTAAACCTTTAATTATATAAGTTGATAATTATTTTAACAGAGGTAATTTTTGACTGCATTTTATAATTATCTGTGTTCGAGGGTCTGTCCGGCTATTGCATTTGTATGATGGAAACAGTCTGTGATGGTGAACTACTGCACATCTCTTCTGAGCACTGCGATCGGAAGTATCACTTTGAGAGCTTGAAATCAGCCATAGTGGGACTACTGATACCACAGAAACATACAAATGCTACATATCAAAGATTAAGTTGTTTACTGATTGTCTAAACCTACAATGATGAAAAGGCTAATAAAGCAGGTTAATCTTAAAAGCATGAGAAGTCTGCAGCCACTACATTGTAACTATTACAAAAAACTGAAGTATCTTCCCATCTTTGAAAATTATTATCTAATTTAGCAGAGAAGCCACTCATATCATTTACAAATGAGTGATGTTACATGTCTTCATTGTTTTACTTTTTTTCTTTTTTGGGGGAGACAGGGTCTCACTTCACCACCCAGGATGGAGTGCAGTGGCATGATCTCGGATCACTGCAACCTCCACTTCCCAGGTTCAAGCAACTCCCCTGCCTCAGCCACCCAAGTAGCTGGGATTACAGGCGTGTGCCACCATGCCTGGCTAACTTTTGTATTTTTAGTAGAAACGAGGTTTCACCATGTTGGTCAGGCTGGTCTTGAACTCCTGACCTCAAGTGATCCGCCTGCCTTAGCCTCCCAAAATGCTGGGATTACAGGAGTAAGCCATCAAGTCCGGCCTGTTTTACTTTCATCTTACCTGTTAACATAAACAAAAAATATCAACCAGCCAGGCGTGGTGGCTCACGCCTGTAATCCCACCACTTTGGGAGGATGAGGTGGGTGGATCACCTGAGGTCAGGAGTTTGAGACCAGCCTGGCCAACATGGTGAAACCCCATCTCTACTAAAAATACAAAAATTAGCCAGGCATGGTGGTGGGTGCCCATAATCCCAGCTACTCGGGAGGCTGAGGCAGGAGAATCACTTGAACCCGGGAGACGGAGGTTGCGGTGAGCCAAGATCGCACCATTGCACTCCAGCCTGGACAACAAAGCAAGATTCCATTCACCCCCACCCCCCCAGCAAAAAAAATGGAGCAAGATTCCATTCACCCCCCACCCCCCCAAAAACAACTATATATATTATATATATCTCAACTAGTATTCATGCTAGAACCAAAATCTTAAATCTAAAGTATGGATTTGTCAATGACATGAGCAACACCTTTGCTGAACTGGATAGTAATAAACCATTATGTGTTGTCTGATTTTATAAAACTATCGTTGGTGATTGTCACACTGAAATATGTGTGAAATTTACAATAAAGTGTATTATATATGATTTATAAATTGTGCTACACATCCCGTCAGTAAAATTTATAAAACACATGTATACATGTCAGTATAATTTATAACACACATCCTTTGTGTCAGTAAAATTTATAACACACATGTATATATATAACATACATATATTCAGCTCCTTCCACCAAACCACCCTCCCCAAGAGCTGGTTGTTAAACATGTTCCAGGACATCAGTGCTTACAACCCCTTTCCAAGTTGATTGTAATAACAGGCACCTGGCTGCTAAAACGAAAGCCCAGGTCACAAGACTCAAGAGAGCCGAAGAAACCATTCCCTGGTCTGGGACTAAATTCCAACCTGGCCATCTACCAGCTACTTCATCTTGGGCAAATTACTGATGCTCTCAGCAAACTGCAATTTCCTTGATCATTCTTTTCCTGCCTTCTGACTGCATAGGTAAAACATACGAGGTCAACTTTGTAAGGCATACATTGCTATACAAGAGATGAGAATTCTGTCTGACATCAGAAAGCACTTAAATTCACATCACAATTAAGTTGAGCTGCCTATGTGAAATGACCACTTAGCTTTGAACTTAATAAGCTAAGTACAAAGATATGTTCCATACTAATCTGAAGTGTCACCTAATCTAAGGAAGAGGCAACCCTGGATTCCAGACTCCACAAGAATTAGAAGAAAGAGGAACAGATCTCTTGATACTACTTACAAAATTTACCTTTGGAAAATACGTAATGTCATAAACCTTCAAGGAGATGTAATGAAGAAAAACTTCACTCAGCACCCACCACCCCAGGACTCTCTTCTTCCAAATTTCGGTGCAACACACCCACATTCCCACCAGTGCACACAGCAGTAATGCTGGTGTGCAGACATTACATTCACATGCACTAAGTGTTTATTTTAAGCATTAAGATAAACAACGTAATCTTTGATATGTAGCCTTTACAGATTTCTGTGGTATGTTTAAGCTGTCAAATTATTGCAAGCCACAAGGTCTTAATAAGGATCACAATTGGCTGGGTACGGTGGCTCACGCCTGTAATCCCAGCACTTTGGGAGGCTGAGGTGGGAGGATCACAAGGTCAGGAGATCAAGACCATCCTGGACAACATGGCGAAACTCCATCTCTGCTAAAAATACAAAAAATTAGCTGAGTGTGGTGGCACATGCCTGTAATCCCAGCTACTCGGGAGGCTGAGGCAGGAGAATCACTTGAATCAGGGAGTCGGAGGTTGCAGTAAGCTGAGACTGCACCACTGCACTCCAGCCTGGGCGACAGAGTGAGACTCTGTCTCATAAATAAATAATTAATTAATAAACTAACTAAATAAATAAGGACCACAGTTGCTGGCAGAACATGGCCCACAGGATCCACCCTCCTCATGAAGGTGTCCAGGCCTTGAACCGCCATCAGCCCCCAAGGCTGGACGTGGTCAGTGGAAGGGGCGCCCATCATCCATGCCGACCCACCTGCATCACAAACTCCCTGCGGCGCGGGAGGCCTCGCTCTGTGAGGAGCATGTACTCTGGCTCCTTCTCCTTTTTTGCCTGCTGGATCTGGGCCAGTCTGCTAATCGGATTGATCCCCTGGCCATACTCCGGGCTTGTCTGTGGCTGAGGAACAAACAAGGCAGAAACTCTGTAATGTTACTCACTCCATGAACTTGGCCAACTCAGAGATCAGGATATGAGAGGAGATAAGAGATTCTGGGTTGACCTAATGGCTCAGAATTAGATGTTTTTAAATTTAACATTTTGAAAATGAAAAGATGTTTTCCTTTTGTATGATTGTTCCAGGTGGTTTTAAGTTCTTAGCAAACCAACATCAACATTTCACTATAACGAAGCATCACCATGACTGCAACAGCTGCTTTTTAACATATTTCAACTTATGACAGTAAATGGGCAGAAAAAACATAAAACAATATTCCTACAACTCCCCAAAAGTCTGAGCTATGATGGGCTCCCAATTTTCTTGAAAAGAACTCAAAATCCAGAAACCATTTTTTAAAAAAAGCTCAAGCTGATGCCACATGGCAAGAAGAACCTCAGAATCCCAGTTACTTCCTTGTGGCCACCTTCCGTGCCAAGGAACCCTCATTCACTCTGCTGATCAGAGAAGTGACTTCCAGGCCATATTAAGCAAAAAAGGGAAACAAAGGGGTATACATAGTATGCTTTTATGTAAGACAAATTTGGATCTTGATACAGCGTGAAACTACATATACTGAAAATCACAAAGTCCCCCATGGAATTATGTCCCCTTTCTGGGGTTGGGGAAGGGGTCAATATAATGCTTTCATAGATCCATTAGTGTGGCTCAAAAATCCAAAAGAAAAGGCACACAGAAAAATGTCTCACTCCCACCCTCCCGCCATGGGCCTCCTGCCTGGCACGGATCTCCTCCACCTTCAGAACAGCACCACGGTCACTGAGACAGAGGCATTGTTACTTCACCACGCGCCCCACAGACGGGCATGGCGTTCCTGCCCAATACCCCACTGTGATCGCTGGGGCTGTGATGATGTGTGTGCCCATCTGCGGGTACCCCTACTGAACTGGCACACTGTCCTTATCTTACCTAACAGGTGGCTCTTGCAGCACCTCTAAGGGGTCTGGCAGGCCTGGGGAGTGGCACATTGGTCTCATCCCCTTTCACCTCGGGTACAGCAACCAGCCTCCTAAACCCCCCAACCACCTATAGATCATGAAAGCATCATGAAAACACCTTCTGTGTTCAGAAAAGTTCTCACCTTGACTATGGGTTTTGTTTTCTTTTTGATTCTAGGCTTTACTCGTTCAACTGCAGGCAGGGGCGGTAACTTCTTCAGCTCCTCAAGAACAGCTATGGCGGCGTTTTTCTTTGAAATCTTCTTGCTTTTCCCTTCACCTTCCCCCACAAACTCCCCAACCGAAACCTTGGTCACAAAGTTCTTCATGTGGGGTGGGCCACTCTCCCGGGCCACCTGTTTCAGAGGGAAAGACTGAGTGAAAGCGGACAGACACTTATTAAAAGCTGCAAGGCACACTGGCTGGCACACTTCACACAGACAAAGGGAAGGGGAATCAAGGACAAGGCCTATTAAATGAAATGACGCAGGGATCATTTCAAATGCTTTCTCGCCTTTCTTCTTACTTCTCCAACTGGTTTATGCTCTTGAGTCTGGTGAGTCCCAAAGAGTCAGGCATGAAATAAGAAGACCTTTTTACTCCCATGCCCCCGGCTCACAGGCTGTCCTGAGTTTAGTGTGGTCCAGTGCAACTGGCAAAAAGAAAGCTTGCCCAGCAAAGCCCAGAAACAAATGCAGCACAAATGCTCAAGTTTAATATCTGCTCTGAGTCTCCAGCCAGGACTAGGCCTACTAAATACTGGCTGCTATGTGGCCACAAAAGAGAATGAGACAAATCTCTAAGCACTGATAAAGAGGGATTCCCCGCACACATTAAGTTTAAAAAAAAAAAAAAAAAAAAAAAAAAAACTACAAAAGAGTGTATATGGTATGGTAGCTTTAGTTTAAGAAAAAAAAGGACTTTATATAAAATATCTACACATACATAAACAGACACACATGTTTACAAGCTCATTTATGAAAAAAAAAAAAAACAGAGGAAGGATGAAGAAATCAATGGGCTGGACGTGGTAGCTCACACCTGTGAATGCCAGCACTTTGGGAGACTGAAGCAGGTGGATCACTTGAGGTCAGGAGTTCAAGATTAGCCTGGCCAACACGGTGAAACCCCGTCTCTACTAAAAATACAAAAATTAGCTAGGGGTGGAGGCGCACCTCTGCAATCCCAGCTATTTGGGAGGCTGAGGCACAAGTATCCCTTGAACATGAGAGGTGGAGGTTGCAATGATCCAAGATCACAACACTGCACTCCAGCCTGAGTTGGACAGAGTAAGACCCTGTCTCAAAGGAAAAAAAAAAAAAAAAAAAGCAAGCATTGGGCCAGGCGCGGTGGCTCCCACCTGTAATCCCAGCACTTTGGGAGGCCAAGGCGGGTGGATCACGAGGTCAGGAGATCAAGACCATCCTGGCTAAGACAGTGAAACCCCATCTCTATTAAAAATACAAAAAAAAAGTTAGCCGGGTGTGGTGGTGGGCGCCTGTAGTCCCAGCTACTCAAGAGGCTGAGGCAGGAGGATGGCGTGAACCCGGGAGGTGGAGCTTGCAGTGAGCTGAGATTGCGCCACTACACTCCAGCCTGGGCAAAAGGGCGAGACTCCATCTTAAAAAAAAAAAAAAA
Source organism: Rhinopithecus roxellana (assembly GCF_007565055.1). Lineage (NCBI taxonomy): Eukaryota > Metazoa > Chordata > Mammalia > Primates > Cercopithecidae > Rhinopithecus > Rhinopithecus roxellana. The sequence continues at coordinate 122,608,210 of NC_044561.1, forward strand.
AGCAAGCAACGAAATTAGTTACCTACAACAGGTGTGAGGGATTAGGGCAGAGAGACGGGGGATGAGACTGGAATGATAGTTTTGACTTCTGGAAGCATTTACTGTTTTACATATTAAATAAATAAAACTAAGTCAACAAAGATGGGAAAAGAACCTAAAATAACTGCATATTAAAGTGATTACAATCCTGAAATGGACCAAAGACCTACACAGAGGCGCTAACATGCACAATTCTCAGAAGCAAACATGAGCGAATCTTCATGACTTTGGGTTTGGCAACTGGTTTTTAAGATATGAAACTAAAAGCACAGTCAACAAGAGGGAAAAAAAACAAGTCATGCTTAATCAAACTTTAGAACTTTTGTGTATCATGGACATTATCAGGAAAGTGATTACAATCACATAGACAGAAAAATCAGGCTGGGCAGGGTGGCTCGTGCCTGTAATCCCAACGCTCTGGGAGGCCAGGGTGGGAGGATCACTTGAGTTCAGAAGTTCAAGACAAGCCTGGCCAACATAGCAAGACCTTGACCTACAAAAATAAAAACAAAATTAGCCAGGTGTGGTGGTGTGCCCCTGTATGTAGTCCTAGCTACTACGCGGGAGGCTAAAGCAGGAGGATCACTCGAGCCCAGGAGACCAAGGCTACAGTGAGCTATGATCGCACCACTGCACCCCAGTCTAGGCAACAGAGCAAAACCTCGTCTCAAAAAGTAAAAAAAAAAAAAAAAAAAAAAAAAAAAAAAAAATCTAACCGACATTAGCCAAGACACTCAAAAAAAGAAAAACAAAGTTAGAAGACTTACACTACCAGATTTTAAAACTTCCTATAAAGTCACAACAGCTAGCATATGGTTTTGTGTAAGGATAAACAGATCAACAAAACGGCATGAAAAAGACCTGCACATACAAGGTCACTCAATTTTTGGCAAACACACCAAAACAAATTAAAAATCTCTCTTAAAAAACTAGTACCAAAGCAACTAACTAGATATCTGCACGGAGCAGGGGGGAAAAAGAAAAAAAAAAAAAAATCAAACCATCATCTCTAACTCATACCACAAACAAGAATTAATTAGACCTAGGATCACTCAAATGTGATCCAAACTAAAACTACAAAGATTTTAGAACAGGAGAAAGCCTCAAGCTGTAAGGTTGACAAAGAGTTGAACACAAAATATATCCACCATAAAGACAAAAGAAATTCCTCGGCCGGGCACGGTGGCTCAAGCCTGTAATCCCAGCACTTTGGGAGGCCGAGACGGGTGGATCACGAGGTCAGGAGATCGAGACCATCCTGGCTAACATGGTGAAACCCCATCTCTACTAAAAAAATACAAAAACTAGCCGGGCGAGGTGGCGGGCGCCTGTAGTCCCAGCTACTCGGGAGGCTGAGGCAGGAGAATGGCATAAACCCGGGAGGCAGAGCTTGCAGTGAGCTGAGATCCGGCCACTGCACTCCAGCCTGGGCGACAGAGCGAGACTCCGTCTCAAAAAAAAAAAAAAAAAAGAAATTCCTCAAAATTAAAAACCACTGGCCAGGTGTGGTGGCTCATGCCTGTAATCCCAGAACTTTGGGAGGCCGAGGTGGGCAGGTCACGAGGTCAGGAGTTCGAGTGAAACCCCACTGCTACTAAAAATATAAAAAATTAGCTGGGTGTGGTGGCAGGCACCTGTAATCCCAGCTACTCAGGAGGCTGAGACAGGAGAATTGGTTGAACCCGGGAGACGGAGGTTGCAGTGAGCCGAGATAGCACCACTGCACTCCAGCCTGGGCAACAAGAGCGAAACTCTGTCTCAAAAATAAATAAATACTAAAATAAAATAAAATAAAACAGCTCATCAAAAGACATTTAACAAGTAAAAAAGGGGGCCGGGCACGGTGACTCACGCCTGTAATCCCAACACTTTGGGAGGCTGAGGCAGGTGGATCACCTGAGGTCAGGAGTTTGAGATCAGCCTGGCCAACATAGTGAAACCTGGTCTCTACTAAAAATACAAAAAGTAGCTAGGTGTGGTGGCACATGACTGTAATCCCAGCTACTTAAGAGGCTGAGACAGGAGAACTGCTTGAACCCAGGAGGCGGAGGTTGTAGTGAGCCGAGATCATGCCACTGCATTCCAGCCCGGGCGACAGAGCAAGACTCTGTTTCAAAACAAAAAAAAGAAAAGAAAAAAAAAAGTAAAAAAGGGGCCAGGCACAGTGGCTCACTCCTGTAATCCCAGAACTTTGAGAAGGCCAAGGTGGGCAGAAGACGGCTTGAATCCAGGAGTTTGAGGCCAGCCTGGGCAACATGGCAAAACCTCGTCTCTACAAAAAAATACAAAAATTGGCCGGACTCGGTGGCTCACGCCTGTAATCCCAGCACTTTGGGAGGCTGAGGCGGGTGGATCACCTGAGGTCGGGTGTTCGAGACCAGCCTGACCAACATGGAGAAACCCTGTCTCTATTAAAAATACAAAACTACCCGGGCGTGGTGGCGCATGCCTGTAATCCCAGCTACTAGGGAGGCTGAGGCAGGAGAATCACTTGAACCCAGGAGGCAGAGGCTGCGGTGAGCCAAGGTCACTCCATTGCACTCCAGCCTGGGCAACAAGAGCAAAACTCTGTCTCAGAGGAAAAAATAAAAATACAAATACAAAACTTAGTCCAGCATGGTGGCATGTGCCTGTAGCCCCAGCTACTTGCTTGAGCTCAGGAGGTCAAGGTTGCAGTGAGATAGAGATCGTGCCACAGAACTGCAGCCCGGGTACAAAGTGAGCTCTTTTCTCAAAAATCAAATAAAATAGTGATTTCAAAATATACATATTTCCTAGCTCTATTCCTAACAAGGCCTAGGAGCCATGGCTCTCCAACAGGAACAAGCATGCCAGCACCCTGTCCTGTCTCTACACACAATTCCCAATTAGAAGGAACTGGAACTTCTTGGAGGAATGTCCAAGACTGTTTCTTTTTTTTTTTTTTTGAGACGGAGTCTTGCTCTGCCACCCAGACTGGAGTGCAGTGGCCGGCTCTCAGCTCACTGCAAGCTCCGCCTCCCGGGTTCACGCCATTCTCCTGTCTCAGCCTCCCGAGTAGCTGGGACTACAGGCGCCCGCCTCGTCGCCCGGCTAGTTTTTTGTATTTTTTAGTAGAGACGGGATTTCACCGTATTAGCCAGGATGGTCTCGATCTCCTGACCTCGTGATCCGCCCGTCTCGGCCTCCCAAAGTGCTGGGATTACAGGCTTGAGCCACCGCGCCCGGCCCTTGAGCCACCGCGCCCGGCCGACTGTTTCTATTAGAAATTTCTGTTTCCATTGGGGCTAAAGCTAGAGCAGGGAAAGTTCAAAGTGGGACTAAAACATTTTAATGTATCAGAAAGCATGGAAGTTCTCAAAATGTGAAGAGGGGAGGTACAAAGGTTATTTAATAAAGGACTATCTTGGCCAGGCGTGGCGGCTCAAGTCTGTAATCCTAGCCTCGGCGACAAGAGCGAAACTCTGTCTCAAAAGGAAAAAAAAAAAAGGACTGTCTCTTCAATAAACAGAGCAGGCACAATCAGACATCCAAATACAAAAAAAAAAAAAGACAAAAATATCCCTTATGTCACAGTATATATGAAAATTAACTTGAATCATAAACCTAAATTTAAGAGCTAAAACTAAAATTTCTAAGGAAAATGACTTTAGGTTAGCCAAACATATCTTAGCACACACAAAAATTTGACGCCCAGGCGTGGTGGCTCACGCCTGTAATCCCAGCACTTTGGGAGGCCCAGGTGGGCGGATCACGAGGTCAGGAGATGGAGACCATCCTGGCTAACAAGGTGAAACCCCGTGTCTACTAAAAATACAAAATAAAAATAAAAATAAGCCGGGCGTGGTGGCGGGCGCCTGCAGTCCCAGCTATTCGGGAGACTGAGGCAGGAGAATCGCTTGAACCCAGGAGGCACTTGAATCCTGAGGTAGGAGAATGGCGTGAACCCGGGAGTGGAGGGGTTGCAGTGAGCCGAGATCGCGCCACTGCACTCCAGCCCGGGTGACAGAGCAAGACTCCGTTTCAAAAAAAAAAAAAAAAAAAAAAAAAAATTGACAAACTACACCTCACCAAAATTCAGTACTTCTGCTCTTTGAAAGTCACTTAAAATCAAACGACAAGCCACAGACTTAGAGAAAATATCTGCAAAATACTTATCTGAGAAAAAACCTGAATTCAGAATATATATAGAACTTCCAAAACTCAGTAATAAAAAGACACTCAAAAAAACTGACAAGACACGAACCTACATTTCATCAAAGAAAATAGTAAAACAAAAACATGAAAAGAAGTTCAGTATTGCTAGTCTTTATGGAGACATATAAATTAATACCACAACAAGATACTACTGTCCACCTGCTAGAATGACTAAAAAAATTACTATTTTTTTTTTTTGAGACGGAGTCTCACTCTGTCCACCCAGGCTGGAATGCAGCGGCGTGATCTCGGCTCACTGCAACCTCTGCCTCCTGGGTTCAAGCGATTCTCCTCCCTCAGCCTCCCAAGTACCTGGGACTACAGGTGCGCACAACCATGCCCAGCTAATTGTTGTATTTTTAGTAGAGAAGGAGTTACACCATGTTGGCCAGGCTAGAATGACTACAATTTTAAAAGCTGACAATACCCAAGTGTTGGTGAGGATGTAGAGCAACTAAAACTCTCTCATATATTGCAGGTGAAATGCACAACAATACATCTGGTTTAGAAAACAGTTTGGCAACTTTTTTTTTTTTTTAAACAAAGTCTCGCTCTGTTGCCCAGGCTGGAGTGCAGTGGCATGATCTCGGTTCACCACCGCAACCTCTAACTCCCATGTTCAAGCGAATTCTCATGCCTCAGTCTCCTGAGTAGCTGGGATTACAGGCACATGCCACCATGCCTGACTAATTTTTTAATTTTCAGTAGAGACGAGGTTTCACCATGTTGGCCAGGCTGGTCTCGAACTCCTGACCTCAAATGATCCGCCCACCTTGGCTTCCCAAAGTGCAGGGATTACAAGCTTGAGCCCATGAACCCAGACAACTTCTTATAAAAATATTTATTTATCATGTAACTCAGCAAATCCACTCAAGTATTTATTCAAGAAAAATGAAAACATGTCTCCATAGATGTATATGTTTACAGTAGATTTACTAACAATCACCAAAAACTCAAAACAATACACATCTTCAACTGGTAAATAAATACATTGTAGTGTGTACATACCATGTAACACTCTTGGTGATAAAAAGGAACAAACGCGGCCGGGCGCGGTGGCTCAAGCCTGTAATCCCAGCACTTTGGGAGGCCAAGACGGGCGGATCACGAGGTCAGGAGATCGAGACCATCCTGACTAACACGGTGAAACCCCGTCTCTACTAAAAAAAAAAAAAAAAAAAAATACAAAAAACTAGCCAGGCGAGGTGGCGGGCGCCTGTAGTCCCAGCTACTCGGGAGGCTGAGTCGGGAAGCTGAGGCAGGAGAATGGTGTGAACCCGGGAGGCAGAGCTTGCAGTGAGCTGAGATCCGGCCACTGCACTCCAGCCTGGGCCACAGAGCGAGACTCCATCTCAAAAAAAAAAAAAAGGAACAAACTACTGAAACACAACAGCATGAATAATGACTCCAAGCTAAGTTAAAGAAGCCAGACAAAAGGCAATGTACTCTATTTTTTCATTTATGTAATATTCTTAAAAAGGCAACACTATAGGGACAGAATGAGATCAGTGCTTGCCAGAGCCTGAGGATAGAGGGGAGAGACTCACTGCAAAGGGACACAGGGAAATTTATTGGGTGGGAGATGTTTTATTTTGACTGTGGTGCTAGTCACAGAACCATATACACTTATGAAAACACATCGAACTGTGCACTTACACACAGTGACTTTCGCTGTTAATTATACCGCAAGAAGCCTGACCACCCCTTCATCCAAAAAAACAACTGATGGGGGCATGTTAAAGGGCACAAGGGCCAATTTAAAAGACAATTTGGACATCAAAATGGGTGACGGTAACAATGGAGTAACACTTTGGGTAAAAAAAAAAAAAAGCAGGCTGGGTGCAGTGGCTCAAGCCTGTAATCCCAGCACTTTGGGAGGCCGAGACGGGAGGATCACGAGGTCAGGGGATCAAGACCATCCTGGCTAACCCGGTGAAACCCCGTCTCTACTAAAAAATACAAAAAACTAGCCAGGCGAGGTGGTGGGCGCCTGTAGTCCCAGCTACTTGGGAGGCTGAGGCAGGAGAATGGTGTGAACCCGGGAGGCGGAGCTTGCAGTGAGCTGAGATCCGGCCACCGCACTCCAGCCTGGGCCACAGAGCGAGACTCCGTCCCAAAAAAAAAAAAAAAAAAAAAAAAAAAGGCAGCAATGCATCTATACTGATAAAATTAACTATAAGAGGGGAGGAAGGAAACTTTTTTCTTTACTGTAGAATGCCAGCTTGGAAATGCAAAAAAATCATCATTTTGACATCTACCACAGTGACAATCAATGCCAGCAAGAATCATCAAGATCCCTGGGGCCAGGTGTGGTGGCTCACGCCTGTAATCCCAGCACTCTGGGAGGCCAAGGTGCATGCCTAATCCTAGCTACTTGGGAGGCTGAGGCAGGAGAATCGTTTTAACCCAGGAGGCAGATGTTGCAGTAAGCTGAGATCACATCACTGCACTCCAGCCTGGGCAACAGAGCAAGACTCGGTCCCAAAAAAACAAAACAAAACAAAAAAATTTGCTGGAACCACCGGGGAGACCTGTGAAGGCCCAGCCTTCAGAAGTTAATTACAAAGTGACATGAAGTGATGCTCTGAGAAGGATCAATATCACTCCCATAGCGATCCTGCCAAAAAATGCATAACCAGACCTAATTATGAGTAATCCATCAGAAACACCCAAATTGAGGGCCACTGTACAAAACTGACCTTTAAACATGTCAATGTCATGTAACACAGAGAAAGGCTGACAAAGTACTGCAGATACTAAAGATACTGCAGAGGCTAAAGAGAGACGTCAGCTAAGTGCAAGGTCTGAGTCTGTATCAGACACTAGAGCGGAAGAAACATTTCTATAAAGGACATCATTGAGACAACTGGTGAAATGTGAATATAGGATGTGTATTAGGTAACAGTACTATAGCAATGCTAAATTTCCTCTACTTAATAGATTGTGGTTAAGAGTATGTCTTTGCTCTTAACAGATACATGTTGAAATATTAGGAATTAAAGAGTATATATGCCACTTTCTGTCAATCCAGCAAAGCAAAAAGCAGAAAATAAAATAATATATATATATTTATGGAAAAAGAAAAAGCAGGCTGGGTGCGGTGGCTCACGCCTATAATCCCAGCACTTTGGGAGGCCAAGGTGGGTAGATCACTTGAAGTCAGGAGTTCAAGACCAGCCTGGCCAACATGGTGAAATTCCATCTCTACTAAAAATACAAAAATTAGCTGAGTGTGGTGGCATGCACCTGTAATCCCAGCTACTCAGGAGGCTGAGGCAGGAGAACTGCTTGAATCCGGGAGTCAGAGGTTGCAATGAGCCAAGATCATGCCACTGCACTCTAGCCTGGGCAACAGAGTGAGGCTCCAAGGAAGGAGCGAGCAAATATGACAAAATGTCAACCACTGGTTAATCTAAGTGAAAGTTATACTCATTGTTCTATTCTTGTAACTTTTAGATAGATTTGAAATTTTTGAAGTGAAAAATTGAAAAAATGTCTAGTTAAGATAAGTGAGCCTACGAAATGGATGTACTTGTTTTTCTTGTTGTTGGTTTTGTTTTGTTTTGTTTCGTTTTGTTTTGGTGTCGGGGAGGGAGATAGCAGGGAATGGGGGTAGGAATTCAGCACAGTGGCCAGGAGCAGAGGTGTGGGAAGGACCTGGCCTGCTCAAGCACCTGTGGACTGATTTTAAAGAACTCCCATAGGTGCCATCCACACCCAAGGGCGGAGATTCTGAAACACTTCTTCCCACAACAGTGTTTTCCCTGTCCTCAGGTTAGACTTTGGAGGGACAGGTCAGCCACCCCGACGGCTCATTTCAAATTCACCCAGGCCCACCCTGGCACTCTCCAACGGCTTGCATTGTCTGCCCACATCAAGATCCCAGCAATCTAAATCTGGAGGATCACCTGGATTGCACGTGGTATGAGCATGTCACAACTGCCTCCCAATGACCGTATCAGCACCATTACATTTTCTAACTAAAACTGTATGTTTTATCAAAAGTCAAACTGTGGCTGGTAACAGTGGCTCATGCCTGTAATCTCAGCACTTTGGGAGGCCAAGGTGAGTAGATCACCTGAGGTCAGGAGTTCAAGACCAGCCTGGCTAACATGGTGAAACCCTGTCTCTACTAAAAATACAAAAGTTAGTCAGACGTGGTGGCGGGCACCTGTAATCCCAGCTACTCAGGGGGCCGAGGCAGAAGAATTGCTTGAACCCAGGAGGCGAAGGATGCCATAAGCCGAGATCGTGCCATTGTACTCCAGCCTGGGCAACAAGAGCAAAACTCCATCTCAAAAAAAAAAAAAGTCAAGCTGTATAAATTTTCCCAAAAAACCAGTTCCTGTCTTCCCCTATTAAAACACCTAACGCTGGCCGGGCGCGGTGGCTCAAGCCTGTAATCCCAGCACTTTGGGAGGCCGAGACGGGCGGATCACGAGGTCAGGAGATCGAGACCATCCTGGCTAACACAGTGAAACCCCGTCTCTACTAAAAATACAAAAACTAGCCGGGCGAGGTGGCAGGCGCCTGTAGTCCCAGCTACTCGGGAGGCTGAGGCGGGAGAATGGCGCAAACCCGGGAGGCGGAGCTTGCAGTGAACTGAGATCCGGCCACTGCACTCCAGTCCGGGCCACAGAGCGAGACTCCGCCTCAAAAAAAAAAAAAAAAAAAAAAAAAAAAAAAAAAAAAAAAACACCTAACGCAGCTTCCTATGTGACAAATTTATTACCAAAAACTTAATCAAAAATTACCATGTTCATTTATTCAATAACTGTTTCCTAAACATCTAAAACATGCCAGGCAATCTTTCAGCGGCAAGAGAAAGAAAAGACCTTGCTCATCATAATAATGCAAGCTAGTAAGAAATTCCTGATACGTGAGTTAATGAATATAAGTACTCATGCCACCAACTACATGCAAGCTGTGATAAATTACTTTATCACCACCAGAGGGCACTCCTACAATTCTTTTATGTGACTACTGTTAGGATTCCTGAACACAGTTAAGAGCCAAATCTGAAACCTTAGCAAAAGTGAAGGTGGAAAGGAAGCAATCTGACCCCAAATACCCCAGAACAAAAACATAAAATAGCAATCTCTAAGTTTCCAGAAATCTCGGTGACTCTGGGTAGCAGCAAGAGTGGTAAGCTTCTCAGGAGTCCAAGGCTCTGGCCCAAGCCATCAACTCTGAATATGAGGTAACCCGGGAAGCCAGCCAGGCATCTCCCACTCCCCACGGTCTTGGTAACCCTCCCCAACAACCTGTAAAAATCCACTCTCATGATAGACTAATCTGTCAGCAAGGGAGAAAAGCAACACTTCTCCCCTTTCCTGAATCAGGTGCCAGGGGAGACCTCATGACTCCTTGGGATGCAGCTCCCATCTCGTTCCCACTCAACAGCGAGCCCAAACAGCCATTCTGAATGCCACCTGTCTCATTCCCTCCCCAAGTGCATCCCAGCCTCCACTGATGAGAGAGAAAGGCCAGGGAGGGAATGTAGGGCCAGGTGAGAAGATCCCAGCCCTAGATCCATGTGGGGGCTCTGGACTCCAAGAGAACAGTGTAAACCTGCTCTTGCCTGCTGAGGGTGGAGGGGCAGGAACGAGTGTCAGGGGAATGGAGAGGAACAAACAAGCCCTCACACCTAGGTGGGCCACAGGAGACAGCCCTGGCAACTACCATCCCACCTCTGGCCCATGGCAGGCAGAGAAGCATCAGCAGGGTGAGGTGAGAAATCATCATCACTCGGCCGAAGGATGGAGTACTGAAGCTGGGTAAGTTTAGGGTGCTAGCACATAGGAGGAGAAGGTACACATCGCCTGTAACTGTAAAGAATACTTCAGAATTATTTTACAGGAATATAAGCTTCAGATAGGCTTTTAAAGAAATAAGCCACAATCAAGTACATTTTAAAAGAATCTGCAAAGAATCTGTTGTGGGTCAGATCTTATTTCTTTTTTTTTTTTTTTTTTTTTTTTTGAGGCGGAGTCTCGCTCTGTCGCCCGGACTGGAGTGCAGTGGCCAGATCTCAGCTCACTGCAAGCTCCGCCTCCCGAGTTTACGCCATTCTCCTGCCTCAGCCTCCCGAGTAGCTGGGACTACAGGCGCCCGCCACTTCGCCCGGCTAGTTTTTGTATTTTTAGTAGAGACGGGGTTTCACCGTGTTAGCCAGGATGGTCTCGATCTCCTGACCTGGTGATCCGCCCGTCTCGGCCTCCCAAAGTGCTGGGATTACAGGCTTGAGCCACCGCGCCCGGCCTCAGATCTTATTTCTAAGGGAAACATTAAACACCCTCCCTTACTGGGCTGGGCGCGGTGATTCACGCCTGTAATCCTAGCACTTTGGGAGGCCAAGGTGGGTGGATTATCTGAAGTTAGGAGTTCGAGACCAGCCTGACCAATATGGAGAAACCCCATTTCTACTAAAAACACAAAATTAGCTGGGCATGGTGGCACAAGTCTGTAATCCCAGCTACTCAGGAGGCTGACGCAGGAGAATTGCTTGAACCTGGGAGGTGGAGGTTGAGGTGAGCCAAGAACACGCCACTGCACTCCAGCCTGGGCAACAAGAGTGAAACTCTAGCTCAAAAAAACACAAAATCCGCTCTTACCTCCCTCATCAATTTGGATGGACTATATTGTCTTTTAAGGCAACATACATTAAAATGTATCTTATTTCCCACTTTGCACAGACAACTCATTGATATTGTTTTTAGAACACAAGGTCTCAACAACAAATGAAGTTATTAAACAGGAATTGAGGGCAGACGCTAGACAATGACAAAAACTGAGTCCTTTTCAAAATTACTCTGAAGAGACCTTTAGAGGTAATTTGTAGAAGGGACCACAAATGCTTCTGAGACCGATCTAAGTGATAAACTGGCCCCTCCAGCCCTCCCTGTCCAAAGAATACACATGTGAACACTAACACAACCATCTTCAGGCTGCTCAGGAGGTCCCCACACCAACTGAAGCCATCATCAACTCTCTACACTTCCATGAATGCCCCTTAGTTAGGGGCTCCCAGAAGAAGAGAATAAACACTGCTTCACTAAAGTATGAATCTTAAATCTGGAGGTTCATATTATGTGAATATTACTCCAATGTTATTTAGGGAAAAAAATCACTCACGATAAATGCTAACAGGATTTTATAATACAAAGTCTTACATGTAAAATTAGGTTACCTCAAAATTCACAGGCAAGTTCCGTTTAAGTGCAATCTCAAACACTTGACTTATTTCAGATTTATTTAGATTTTCTTCTTCGGATTCTCTTCCATTCACCTGTAAGAATAATTGTTTAGTAGTTAGCTCTTATTAAAACCATCAATGGCCGGGTGAGGTGGTTCATGCTTGTAATCCCAGCACTTTGGAAGGCCAAGGCAGGAGGACAGCTTGAGTCCAGGCGTTTGAGACCATCCTGATTAATACGGCAGTTTGAGACCAGCCTGAGCAACCTTGTCTCTAAAACAAAAATATAAACAAAAAAACAAAACTGAGGTGGATGTGGTGGTGGTGGTACATGCCTGTAGTCCCAACTACTTGGAGGGCTGAGGCAGGAGAATTGCATAAGCCCAGAAGGTTGAGGCTGCAGTAAGCCATGACTGCGCACCACTGCCCTCCGGCCTGGGTGACAAAGCAAGACCCTATCCCCTGCAAAAAAAAACACCCATCAACATCCTAGCTGCAATGGTAAACCTTAAAAGCACTGAGCTTCGGCTTTACGAATTTAACCAAGGCCACACACACCTACCAAGTGTCACTGAATTTAAGAGGTTAAAAATATGTATGTCCTGTCAAGTTTGAGTCAAATTGTACCTCGTAAGTTCACCATAAACAATCCGCACATAACAGATCTTTGGATATGAGTCAGCCTGACTGTGGTTCAGCAAGATGTCACTGCTGCTCGGAACAGTGACTTCCAAAAGTACTCCTCAAGTAGTGGGAAGCCACATTTTGGAAAAGTCAAAATACATACAGATACATGTGGGACGTGGCAAATTCAGATTAAGGCTGTCCACCTGAGTATGCAGGCTTATATGAACATGAATTCCCTGGAAAACCACTTTTTCTTTCTTCCTTTTTTTTTTTTTTTTTTTTTGGAGACAGAGTCTCGCCCTGTTGCCCAGGCTGGAGTGCAGTGGCGTGATTTCGGTTCACTGCCACCTCTGCCTCCCGGGTTCAAGCGATTCTCCTGCCTCAGACTCCTGAGTAGCTGGGATTGCAGGCATGCACCACCACCCCCGGCTAATTTTTGTATTTTTAGAGAGATGGGGTTTCACCATGTTGGTCAGGCTGGTCTTGAACTCCTGACCTCATGATCCGCCTGTCTTGGCCTCCCAAAGTGCTGGGATTAAGGCGTGAGCCACTGTGCCCCGCAGGAAACCACTTTTAAGAGAATGCAGCCAGGCATGGCAATACACGACTGCTGCCCCAGTACTTAGCAAGCTGACAGTTGAGGATCAGTTGAGCCCAGCAGTTCAAGGCTAGAGTGAGCTGTGATCATGCCTGTAAACAGCCACTGAGCTCCAGCATGGGCAACAGTCTCTATCCCTATAACTAAAAATAAAGAAATAAATAAGGATATGGTGAAACGAATTACAAAACTGCCATGTATCTCATACTCAACTGCTGTTGCCAACAATACAAGGCGCAAACTAATAAAGCCTCCTCAACAAAGGCAGAGATTTCATCTTTGAAACAAGGTTCGCTTAAGAGTCTTCCAAATCAGGCCGGGCGCAGTGACTCAAGCCTGTAATCCCAGCACTTTGGGAGGCCAAGAGGGGCGGATCACGAGGTCAGGAGATCGAGACCATCCTGGCTAACATGGTGAAACCCCGTCTCTACTAAAAAATACAAAAAACTAGCCAGGCGAGGTGGCGGGCGCCTGTAGTCCCAGCTACTCAGGAGGCTGAGGCAGGAGAATGGCGTAAACCCAGGAGGCAGAGCTTGCAGTGAGCTGAGATCCAGCCATTGCAGTCCAGCCTGGGAGACAGAGCAAGACTCCGTCTCAAAAAAAAAAAAAGAAAAAAAAAGTCTTCCGGCCGGGCGCGGTGGCTCAAGCCTGTAATCCCAGCACTTTGGGAGGCCGAGGCAGGTGGATCACGAGGTCAGGAGATCGAGACCCTCCTGGCTAACACGGTGAAACCCCGTCTCTACTAAAAATACAAAAAACTAGCCGGGCGCGGTGGCGGGCGCCTGTAGTCCCAGCTACTCGGAGGCTGAGGCGGGAGAATGGCGGGAACCTGGGAGGCGGAGCTTGCAGTGAGCCGAGATCGCGCCACTGCACTCCAGCCTGGGCGACACAGCGAGACTCCGTCTCAAAAAAAAAAAAAAAAAAAAAAAAAGTCTTCCAATCAGGGATGAGATTAAAGAGAAGCAAGGATCTTACTTCTGCGTGCTGATAACATGGATTTTATACTGTGCTGTAGTGATAATAAGAGGAACTAGATAAGCTCAAAACTTATCTAGCAAAGTCCCCCAAAACATGGCAAAAGAGCTGTTTTTCTTCACATTATTGCTTATTTTGTCAAAGAATTTATAAAGTCCTGCTTCTAAGATTCGAACTATCTGAACTAACCCATTCAACCCATGGCTGAAACTGCTAAATAGGCAAGGTATAGGACTATCCAAGATGTTACCTGTTGTGGATTTCCTTATGTTTATCAGGTATGTTCCGCCGACACTCAACCTTTTTTTTTTTTTTTTTTTTTTTTGAGATGGAGTTTTGCTCTTGTGTCGCCCAGGCTGGAGTGCAATGACGTGATCTTGGCTCACTGTAACCTCTGCCTCCTGGATTCAAGCGATTCTCCTGCCTCAGCCTCCCAAGTAGGTGGGATTACAGGCACCCACCACCACATCTGGATTTTTTTTTTTTTTGTATTTTTAGTAGAGATGGGGTTTCACCATCTTGGTCAGGCTATTCTCGAACTCCTGACTTCAGGTGATCCGCCCACCTTGGCCTCCTGAAGTACTGGGACTACAGGTATGAGCCACCACGTCTGGCCACTGAATATTAAAAGCTGTAATTGGCTGGGCATGGTGGCTAGCGCCTATGATCCCAAAACTTTTTAAGGACAAGGTGGGCAGATTGCTTATGCCCAGGAGTTTGAGACCAGCCTGGGCAACATGGTGAAATCCCATCTTTACAAAAAAATACAAATATTAGCAGGTATGGTGTCGCACATCTGTGGTCCCAGCTACTTGGGAGGTTGAGGGGGCACGATCACCTGAGCCTAGGGTGTTGAGGCTAAGGTGAGCTATGATGACAGCATTCTAGCCTCAGTGACTGTGAGACTGTGTCACACACACCAAAAAAAGCTATAATTAAAATCAAAATAAAACAAACTCTAGGTTAAATACATATATAACCAAGGGTATAATACTGGATAAATAAATTTATTCCAGACGCTTTTTGTAATTCCTTCTATCTATCCTTCCATAATCTCTCCTTTCCAATCTGGTTTCAGTGTATCTCACCTTAGTCAAAACTATTTTCATAGCACTTGTAGTGGTTTGTTAACCTACACATATTTGTTTTGTTTTGTTTTTTGAGACAGTGTCTCACTCTGTTGCCCAGTCTGAAATGCAGTGGTACAATCATAGCTCACTGCAGCCTCAAACTCCTGACCTCAAGCAATATTCCCATCTCACCCTCCTGAGTAGCTGGGACTATGGCATAGGCACCACTTCCAGCTATTTTTTTCAATGTTTTGTAGAGATGGGGTCTCACTACGTTGTTCAGGCTGGTCTTGAACTGGGCTCAAGCAACCCTCCCACCTCAACCTTCCAAAGTGTTGGAATTATAGGTGTGAGTCACCATACCCAGCCCACACTTGTATTTTTGTTTAAATCCTAAGCAGAAAAAGGGTCTACTTCTTTATGAGTGAATCCTTAAAACTGGAAATTTCTTTTCTTTTTTTGAGACGGAGTCTCGCTCTGTCACCCAGGCTGGAGTGCAGTGGCCGGATCTCGGCCATTCTCCTGCCTCAGCCTCCCGAGTAGCCGGGACTACAGGCGCCCGCCACCTCGCCCGGCTAGTTTTTTTGTTTTTTTTTTGTAGAGACGGGGTTTCACCATGTTAGCCAGGATGGTCTCGATCTCCTGACCTCGTGATCCGCCCGTCTCGGCCTCCCAAAGTGCTGGGATTACAGGCTTGAGCCACCACGCCCGGCCAAAACTGGAAATTTCAAGCAAGGTGCCTTAAAGGCTGGGGTTCTACAGAGGTTTGGCTTGAAATTTATAGGTTGGTGCAAAAGTAATTAGCAATCTAATAGTTAAATAGATACTAAACTTAAAAAAATAATAATACCGTAAGCTTGTTCAACAAATGGTGCTAGGAAAACTAGATATCCACATGCAAAATAATAAGGCAGGGCCCTTACCTCACACCACTAAGAACTCAAAATGGATCAAATACTTAAACATAAGAGCTAAAACAGTAAAGCTCCTAGATGAAAACATAGGGGAAAAGTGTCATGACACTGTATTTGGTGATGATTTCTTACATATGACATGAAAACTGCAGACAACAAAAAAAAAGATTAATATTAGACTTCATCAAAATTTAAAACTCATGCATCAAAGGACACTGTCAAGAGAGTGAAGACAACCCAAAGAATGGGCTTTGCAAATCACTATCTCATAAAGGATTAATATCCAGAATATATAAAGAACTACAACTCCACAATAAAAAAACCCAATTAGAAAATGGGCAAAGGACCTACATAGGCATTTCTCTAAAGAAATACAAAAATACAAATAGCTGGCTGGGCGTGGTGGCTCACGCCCGTAATCCTAGCACTTTGGGAGGCTGAAGCAGGTGGATCACCTGAGGTCAGGAGTTCGAGACCAGGCCGGCCAACACGATGAAACCCCATCTCTACTAAAAATACAAAAAATTAGCCAGGCGTGGTAGCAGATGCCTGTAATCCCAGCTACTTGGGAGGCTGAGGCAGGAGAACTGCTTGAATCCCGCAGGCGGAGATTGCAGTGAGCTGAGATTGTGCCATTACACTCCAGCTCGGGCAACAAGAGCGAAACTCCGTTTCATAAAAAAAAAAAAACCACAGTAACACACCTCTCACACCCTTAAGGATGGCTGTTACCAAAAGAAATGGAAATAACAAGTTTTTGGATATGGAGAAACAAGAAGCTTCCAGCCACTTATGAAAATGTAAAATGGTTGTGCCAGATTTGGATTTTGTTAAAAATAAAATAGAAAATGGGCAGGGAGTGTGGTGACTCACACCTGTATTCCTAGCACTTTGGGATGCCTAGGCGGGGAGATCACCTGAGGTCAGGAGTTCGAGACCAGCCTGGCCAACATGGTGAAATCTCATATCTATTAAAAATACAAAAATTAGGCCGGGCGCGGTGGCTCAAGCCTGTAATCCCAGCACTTTGGGAGGCCGAGACGGGTGGATCACGAGGTCAGGAGATAGAGACCATCCTGGCCTACACGGTGAAACCCCATCTCTACTAAAAAATACAAAAAACTAGCTGAGCGAGATAGTGGGCGCCTGTAGTCCCAGCTACTTGGGAGGCTGAGGCAGGAGAATGGCGTGAACCCGGGAGGTGGAGCTTGCAGTGAGCTGAGATCCGGCCACTGCACTCCAGCCTGGGCAACAGAGCGAGACTCCGTCTCAAAAAAAAAAAATACAAAAATTAGCAGAGCGTGGTAACGCGCACCTGTAGTCCCAGCTACTTGGCAGGCTGAGGCAGGAGAATTGCTGGAACCAGAGGCGGAGGTTGCAGTGAGCCAAGATCACACCACTGCATGCCAGTCCAGTGAGACTCCGTCTCAAAAAAAAAAAAAAAAGTAATTTAATAGAAAATGTAAAATGGTACAGTTGCTGTGGAAAACAGTTTGGTAGTTCCTCAAGAAATTAAACATACAATTATTATATGATCCAGGAATTCCACTTCTAGATATACACCCAGAAGACCTGAAAGTAGTAACCTGAACACATTTTTATACACCAGGGTTCCTAGCAGCATTCATAATAGCCAAAAGGTAAAAACAACCCAAGTGTCCATCAACAGATGACTGAAAAACCAATGTTTACTATTCATACCATAAAACATTCACCTTTAAAAAAGAAATAAAATTCTGAAACATGCTGTAACAGAGATGAACCTTGAAAACATTACAGTTAGTGACATAAGCCAGACATAAAAAAACAAGTATCCATTTTTATGAAGTGCCTAGACCAGGCAACTGCATAGAAACAGAAAGTAGAGTAGAGATTACCAGGGATTGCAAGCAAGGGAGTGAGGAGTAACTCTTGAATGAGTCCAGAATTTCTATTTCTGAAAATGAGTACTAGTGATAGTTGTGCAAAACTGAGAATATATTTTAATGCCACTGGTACACTTAAAAATGTGTAATACTAAAAAAAAAAAAAGTTTAATACTTTTAGATGTATATTTTGCCTGAAAATTTTTTTTTTTTTTTTTTTGAGACTGAGTCTCGCTTTGTCGCCCAGGCTGGAGTGCAGCGGCTGGATCTCAGCTCCCTGCAAGCTCCGCCTCCCGGGTTCACGCCATTCTCCTGCCTCAGCCTCCCGAGTAGCTGGGACTACAGGCACCGCCACCTCGCCCAGCTAGTTTTTTTTTTTGTATTTTTTAGTAGAGACGGGGTTTCACCGTGTTAGCCAGGATGGTCTCGATCTCTTAACCTCGTGATCCGCCCGTCTCGGCCTCCCAAAGTGCTGGGATCACAGGCTTGAGCCACCGCGCCCGGCTGCCTGAATTTTTTAAAAAGCAGCAACAAAACTGTTTCACACCAAATATTAAGATACTAGAAAAACACAGTATTTGTGCTAACCCCAGATTAACTCATTTTTGTGCACAACAGAATAAAGTTTGAAAGCTGTTTCCTTAAAGAGCATCCAGAGTTTTTTTTAAATAGATGGTCTCTTTTAAAAAAAAAAAAAGGTCCACATGCTAAGAACTGTGCCAATGGGAATGCTCTCCTTATGTGCAGCCAGAACACAGTTTGGAAATAAACTAGGTGCTCAGACTGTCATAAGACTTCGAACGCCATGTACATGCCCCAATTTTCAATGTTCTGTTCATTCTATCAGCCCAATTAGGTTTAACTTTTATTTTTATTTACAACCTATTTCAAATATACAGAAAAGTACAGATAATAACGTAACAGGCAATTTCCTGGATTTAACTAATGTCAACAGTTACGTGCTACTGACATCAGACTGTTTTTTTCTGTTTTAAGAAAAACAATGAGCCACCCACGGTGGCTCACGCCTGTAGCACCAACACTTTTGGAGGCTGAGATGGGTGGTTTGTCTCAAGCCAAGAGTTCAAGATCAGCCTAGGCAACAAAGTGAGACCTTAATCTCTACAAAAAAATTGAAAAATTACCTAGGTGCAGTGGAGTGTGCCTATAGTACCAGCTACTGGGGTGGCTGAGGCAAAAAGATCACTTGATTGCCCAGGAGTTTAAGGCTGCAGTGAGCTATGATCGTGCCACTGCACTCCAGCCTGGGTGGCAGAGCAAGACTCCACCTTTTAAAAAACAAGGCAACAGGCCAGGCGTGGTGGCTCACGCCTGTAATCCCAGCACTCTGGGAGGCTGAGGCAGGCGGATCACTTGAGGTCAGGAGTTCAAGACCAGCCTGGCCAACATGATGAAATCCCGTCTCTACTAAAAATACAAAAAGTAGCCAGGCGAGACTCTTGTCTCAAAAAAAGAGGCAATGGCCAGGTGCGGGCGTGGTGGTTCATCACACCTGTAATCCCACCACTCTGGGAGGTCAAGGCGGGCGGATCACAAGGTCAGAAGCTCGAGACCATCCTGGCTAACGCGGTGAAACCCCATTTCCACTAAAAATACAAAAAATTCTCCAGGCATGGTGGCAGGCACCTGTAGTCCCAGCTACTCTAGAGGCTGAGGCAGGAGAATGGCGTGAGCCCGGGAGGCGGAGCCTGCAGCGAGCCGAGATCGTGCCACTGCACTCCAGCCTGAGGGACAAAGCGAGACTCCGTCTCAAAAAAAAAAAAAAAAAAAAAAGAGGCAATGAAGTCCATCTCACTATCATTCCCAGGGCAGTTAATCACTATCCTAAAGTGAGACTGCATCTTTCCCAGCCGTATTTTTAAATGAATATATTTTTGTGTTTTGAAAACTCACATACCTCATTCTCAGAAATTGCCTTTATCATTATTATAAATCCAAACTTATAAGTTTACACTAATGACTGTAATCCCAGCACTGTGGGAGGCCAAGGCGGGAGGGTCACTTGAGCCCAGGAGTTTGAGACCAGCCTGGGCAACATAATAAGACCTCATCTCAACAACAACAAAAAATATTTATTTTTTATTTTGTTGTTGTTGAGATGAAGTCTCGTTCTGTTGCTAAGACTGGAGTGCAGTGGTATGATCTTGGCTCACTGCAACCTCCATCTCCTGGGTTCCACTGATTCTCCTGCCTCAGCCTCCCAAGGAGCTGGGACTACAGGCACAAGTCACCATGCCTGGCTAATTTTTTATATTTTTAGTGGAGACGGGGTTTCATCATGTTGGCCAGGCTGGTCTCAAACTCCTCACCTCAGGTGATCCACCCACCTCAGCCTCCCAAAGTGCTGGGATTACAGGCATAAGCCACCACGTCCAGCCAAAAAAAAAATTTTTTTAGTAACAATTTATACAAATGAAATGCTCCTTTTCTATTTTATATACATGTATCAAGGTTCCACATACGACTGATAGAAAACTATCAGGTCTACTGCTCGGTTCCACACCCTAAGCCAGTGGTTCTCAACCAGAGCAGTACTACAATCACTTGGGAGCTTCACAAGTTCAGATACTGGAGCCTGCTCCAGACAACTGAACTCAAATTTTTGAGGGCATGGCCTGGATAGCAGTTTTATTTATAGTATTTGTTTATTTTTTAAATAAGTCCCCAGGTGACTGGAGTTGCGATTCACTGCTCCAAGCCATTGCTTCCAGAGGAGTATCATTAGGAACAAAGCAGCGAGTAAAATAAAAATGCAAAAACCATATATTTGAAAATGAAATTATATTGCTCTTTTACATAATTTTTGTTTGTTTTTTGATACAGGGCCTCAGCTCTGCTGCCCCGGCTGCAGTGCAATGGCATAATCAGAGTTCATTGCAGCCTTGATCTCCCAGGCTCAAGCAATTCTCCTGCCTCAGCCTCCACATTAGCTGAGACTACAGGTACTTGCCACCATTTTTTTTTTCCCCCAAGTATTTTTGGTAGAGATGAGGTCTCTCCATCTTGTCCAGGCTGGTCTCAAACTCCTGGGCTCAAGTGATCCTCCCACCTCAGCCTCTCAAAGTGTTGGAATTATAGGAATAAGCCATCACGCCTGGCTCATTAAAAATTTCCCATTATCCAGACTGACAAAATGTTCCAAGTAGGGAGGCAGCAAATGGTTCAAAACTAATTCACAGGCCGGGCGCGGTGGCTCAAGCCTGTAATCCCAGCACTTTGGGAGGCCGAGACGGCCGGATCACTGGGTCAGGAGATCGAGACTATCCTGGTTAACACGGTGAAACCCCATCTCTACTAAAAAATACAAAAAACTAGCTGGGCGAAGTGGCGGGCGCCTGTAGTCCCAGCTAGTCGGGAGGCTGAGGCAGGAGAATGGTGTGAACCTGGGAGGCGGAGCTTGCAGTGAGCCGAGATCTGGCCACTGCACTCCAGCCTGGGGGACAGAGCGAGACTCCGTCTCAAAAAAAAAAAAAAACAAAAAACAACAAAAAAAAACTAATTCACAAAAACCATTCCCACCCAGTAAAACGAGGAAGGTTTAGTGAGCACCCAGTCTTGTCTTCACAACACAGGAATTACTGTTAACACTGATTCCATATGTATAGTTCAGCAATAAAATCCAGGCAACATTAAGAAAGAGGCCAGGTGTGATAGCTCATCCCTATAATCTCTGCACTTTGAGAGGCCATGGTGGGCGGATCACTTGAGCCCAGGAGTTCAAAACCAGTCTGGGCAACATGGCAAAACCCGCATCTCTACAAAAAATACAAAAATCAGCCAGGTGTGGTGGTGCATGCCTGTAGTCCCAGCTACGAGGGAGGCTGATATGGGAAGATGACTTGAGGCCAAGAGGTCAAGGCTGCAGTGAGCCGCAATTGTGCCATTGCACTCCAGCTAGGGTGACAGAGGAAGACCCTATTTCAAAACAAAACAACAGAAAAGAAAGAAATGCTCTGAACCATACTTAACCCTCACAGTATGCTAGGAAAATTAGCCATCACCACTTAATAATGGCTCCAACACTCTTTTATTTTGCTATATCTAAAGTCATTTTACAAATAATTTACCAAATAAAAGGATGACAAAAGCCATTTTAACAAGAACTTAAACACAGCAAACCCAGCTTCTTATCCCAATGTTTCTAATTTGGAAGGCACATATACCCCAAAAAAAAAGCAAGATCCTCTATATGCAACTAACTGCTCATTGCCTGCTGCACCTGCACCTGCACCTGGGGCACAGCCCACCTGCAGCGATGTCAGATTCCAAGTCCATCTCCAACCAGTTCTAACTTATCAGGACCTCAGATTCTTCATGTACTGGCACTGTCAACATACTACTTTTGAAACAGACACATAATTCTATTGAAGAGAAAGCAGCCATTTCTTTGCTCTGTAAGTGCAAAATGCTTTCATTTTTGGATTTATAAACACCAACAGAAGGATCAATCCAGTGACTTTTGGCATTTTTATATCTATTTTCTTCCAATCACCTTTGGACACACACCTCCTTGTGCATTTGTTCACTTATTTTGTTAACAATAAGTGGTAAGAAATAAATGTTGGCGGCCAAACATAAAAGAATGTTGTCACGGGTATTTTTTTTTTTTTATGCAAACAGGATGGGGCAGGTTCTTGTTGAAAAATGTTGCATGATGAAGTCCTTTCTGTTGAATGACTAGATGAGAATACCACATTTCCTTTCCATACATCAGAGAAATAATCACTAGCTGATTCTTGAGTATGGGGAAATTTATCTATGCTAGCATCTGAAGACTCACAGTCTGAGATTTTGCTTAGACAATCTCACCATCATCATTACCGTCTGGAGTGCTGCCATCTATCTGTCTTTTTGTGTTCATCTTCTGATTTGTTAATCATCAGAAATGTCTTCCACTGTCAGTTCTCTTCTCCTTCACATTACAGATGAAAAACAGAAAAATTCTGGATTCTCACTTGGGTTCAATGAAAGCAAAAAGGAGACTCAAAAGAAGGTGTCTCCAGTCTTCTTTTTTTAACTTCTTGAAAGATAATGCAATAGACTAGGCAAGGCCATTAAGTATAATAAAAGATGGTGTCATGATGACAATTATTTCACTATTATATATCCACCCCAGAGGCTTTATCATTCTTCCATTTTCTTATGATTTTCATCTCATCTGGTATATTTGGGAGTAGATGATGAATAGTATTGAAATAATTATGTGGCATAACAAATAGCTAAATGTTCAAAACACAGGAAAATTAAGATCCCTAAGATCCCATCATGTAAAGATTTATAAAAAGGTCCAAAAGGCCTCTATGGTAACTGTAAGAAAGAATGAGTTTTGCACTATTTAAAAAAAATATATACTTTCTCTCAGTTCTTTATAATGCCTCTAAAAAAGAATACAACCCATGTAATACCACACCTTAAAGAGCTTAAAAAAGCAGCTTCAAAAACAAAAACCTGGCTGGGCGCGGTGGCTCATGCCTATAATCCCAGCACTTTAGGAGGCCAAGGCAGGTGGATTACGCGGTCAGGAGTTTGAGACCAGCCTGGCCAACATGGTGAAACCCTGTCTCTACTAAAAATACAAAAATTAGCCGGGCGTGGTGGTGCACACCTGTAGTCCCAGCTACTTGGGAGGCTGAGGCAGAATTGCTTGAAGCTGGGAGGCAGAGGTTGCAGTGAGCCGAGATTGTGCCACTGCACTCCAGCCTGGGCAACAGAGTGAGACTATATCTCAAAAAAAAAAAAGAGGCCAAGTGTGGTGGCTCATGCCTATAATCCCAGCACTTTGGGAGGCCGAGGTGGGTGGATCACGAGGTCAGGAGATTGAGATCATCCTGGCCAACAGGTGAAACCCTGTCTCTACGAAAAATACAAAATTAGCTGGGCGTGGTGGCACATGCCTGTAATCCCAGCTACTCAGGAGGCTATGGCAGGAGAATAGCTTGAATCAGGGAGTCGGAGGTTGCAGTGAGCCGAGATCGCGCCACTGCACTCCAGCCTGGCAATAGAGCAAGACTCCGTCTCAAAAAAAGAAAGAAAACCTGAGCCAGGCACAAGCATGCCTGTAGTCCCAGATAATCAAGAGGCAAAAGGATCACCTGAAGCCAGGACTTCAAGGACACAGGGTACTATGATCATGTCTGTGTATAGCCACTGCACTCCAGCCTGGGCAACAACAGTGAGACCCATCTCTGTTAGAAAAAAAAAAAAAAAAGAATAAAAAGAAAACTAGGTCCAATGAACACTGAGGAAACAAGAGGGGTTAAAGTCTCCAATTTTAGGCCAGGCACTATTGTTCACGCCAGTAATCCCAGCATTTTGGGAGGCCGACGCAGGTAGGTGGTCACTTGAGCTCAGGAGTTCGACACCAGCCTGGGAAACATGGTGAAATCTTGTCTCTACCAAAAATACAAAAATTAGACAGGTGTGGTGGCATGCACCTGTGGTCCCAGCTGCTTGGGAGGCTGAGGTGGAAGGACTGCTTGAGTCCAGGAGGTGGAGGTTGCAGTGAGCCAAAATCACACCACTGCACTCTAGCCCAAGTGACAGAGTGAGACCCCATCTCAAGAAAATAAATAAATTAAATATTTAAGTATATACTTAAGGATACTTAAGTATGCACCTGTCCCAAGTGAAGATAAGGATTCAAAACCAGAAAGAGCTGCATTTATTCATTTTTACAAAAGTATAAAAAAGTATTTTTAAAACTTCAGAATGTTTATGGTGGCTCATGCCTGTAATCCTGGTATTTTGGGAGGCCAAGGTGGGCAGATCATTTAAGCCTAGGAGTTTAAGACCAGCCAGGGCAACACGGCGAAATCCCATCTCTACAAAAAAATACAAAAATTAGCAGGGCGTGGTGGCATGAATCGATAGTCCCAGCTAGTCCCAGCTACTCAGGAGGCTGAGATGGGAGGATCACCTAAGCCCAGGGAGGTCAAGGCTGCAGTGAGCCTGCATGGAGGGCCTCCGCGCTCCAACCTGGGCAACAGAGTGAGACCTTGTCTCCAAAACAAAAGGAAAGAAACAAACAAAAATACATACACACACTTACAGTTGGCTCTGCTGTTTACTGAAACACCAACAGGATCACACTGTACACACAGTAACAGCTCTGCAACTTCATCCCCTTTCATGCCGGTGTATATGAGATACCACACTCGTACTCATGGGATAAACGTAGCCATGTTTTTAACCACTTACCTAGTAAAGGACATTTAAGCTAGCTCCTGTTTTTCTCTATTACAGATACTGCAGCTATGACCATACTGCTCCTAATAGCTCGGACACTGAGTAAAACTCATCCTTCGTTAGCACAAACCTTAGATTAAATAAACAAATAACCCATGCACTTTAACTTGGGGCCTTTGCAGCTGCCGCTCCCTCTCTGGGCATACACTGTCCCTGCTCTTTGCTGATCTTTAGTCTCAGCCGAAATGTCTCTTCCTCTGAAAAGACTGCTCTGAACTCACCACCATTACTCCAATCTAAATGAAGTACTTTACGTTCTTCTAATCCTTGTCACTTTTCCATCCTTGTACTAACTGCACTTTTTGCTGATATTGATGTTAATGTGTGGCAGCTCCATCTGACCAAGTTCACAGGAAAAGGGACGGCACTGGCTGTTTTCAACTTAGGGTCTAGCACAGCGCCTGGCATAGAGGGCCCAGACTATACCTGTCCTGTAGACAGCAAGTGCTGGCTTTACTGCATATCTTCTAGAGAAGATGCATTGATCCACCACACAATCACATGCTCCACAAATTTGCCACAGCTAACCTGACAATTTGTTTACAATTATCATTTCCAATGCTGGCAGGCTGTGGACAGACAGGTTGCTTATGGCCTATCAGCAGGTTGTAAAATGGCCCCCTCTTCCTGTGGAGAACTTGGCCATATGTACCACTGTGCATACCCGCTGGTTCAGCAATTCTACTTCTAGGACTGTGGACAAAGACTTTACTGCAACGATGTTCTTCCTGACCCATTTCATAAGAGGGAAAACTACAAACAACCTAAATAATCAAGTCCCTGCTGGAAAACAAAGCAGTGCATTCACTTAGTGGAACACTTTGCAGCCATTAAAAAGTGCTTAGGTGTGTGCTGAATTTGAGTCCTCCAAGGAATTATAAGTAAATGACGTAACATATTCAAGATATACACGTCAGTGAAAAAAGGTGTTTTTTTGTTTGTTTGTTTGTTTTTTCCCCAGCAAAGCTCCTCAGAGATTTCACAGGACCCAGTGAAAACTCAGCCCAGGAGAACATGTCCACAACAACTGCTGCCCTCAGGACTGTGCCAACCAATGCTGCTCTAGTGAGTGAAGGTGGGAGACTCAGAAATACCAATAGGCACTTATCCTTTGTAGCAATACTGTCTTCACTCTCATGGAGGAGTCAAGGGGAAGAACTGCTGGGGAAGTGCTGACAGCGCTTAGATCCGTGGTTCTCCAACCTTGACCATACCTCAGAATCACTCCAAGAGCTCACTAACAACAACATGGCTGGGTATGGTGGCTCATGCCCGTAATCCCAGCACTCTGGAAGGCCAAGGTGGTCAGATCACCTGAGCTCAGGAGCTTGAGACCAACCTGGGCAGTACAGTGAAACTCCATCTCTACTAAAAATACAAAATTTAGCTGGGCATGGTGGTGAGCACCTGCAGTCCCAGCTACTTGGGAAGCTGAGGCACGAGAATTGCTTGAACCCAGGAGGTGGAGGTTGCAGTGAGCCAAGATCATGCCACTACACTCCAGCCTGGGTGACAGAGGGAGACTGTCTCAAAAAAAAAACCCAGCAAGAACAACAAAAGCAAAAGCCAGATTCCTGGGTTTTACCCTAGAACTAATGCATTAGAATGCCGGGGTTGGGCCTAGAATTTCTTTTTTTAACTTCTCAAGTGATTGTGATGCAGAAAATCCATATAGCAGTGTCCAGCAATTGTTTATCAACTATTGGCTAGAAGTACTAGAAACACTTACTCCATCTGACTCCAATTAGATTAGCACCAGTCAGGTAAAACGCTGAAGAGCCTCCAAAATAACTCAAATTACACTACTTTTCTGGTGTTTTAATAAATCTCACCACTGAAAAGCTCATCCTTTTAACTTCACTAAATCCTCCTCTTTTAGCTACAGCCTCATTTTCTTTGATTTGGTCCTTAATGGGCCATGGAAACAGATCATCTACTAGAATAGGTGATTACAGTGGAAAATGGAAACGCAGCGTAACAAAAGAAAAACAAATCGTTCCTGTGCGGCCAGCCATGAAGCCCGAGCTGGGTCGCCCTGGGTGGCAGTTGGATACAACAGACCTCAGCAGGTACCCTGCCCAAGGTCCGCTCGGGTCTACACCTCTCATCACATACTTAGCACACTGTTCTGTGCAGGATCTTCTTGTTCTTTGTGAACATGTTTCCGGGTGAGGAAAAGTCAAATGCTACCCAGAGATATTTTCAGGTGGCATTTCCTGCTGTGATTAAACAGAATTATGAAATCTCAATGTTTTCAATTCACTGGGCTTCTTCTGGGCTTTGTGACTCTATCTGTGATAAGATTCTGCCTGGCCAAAGATATTCACTAATGCTTTGACCCCCTCAATGGCATGGAGTTACTGATTCCCTAAGAATTATATTGCTATTGAGTCACAAAAATGCTAAAAATCCTTTTCCTATCATGGTGGTTTTAAAGCATGGTCCGTAATTCTTTGACAATTCCTTCATCATCTGGAAATGGGATTCTCCATATTGTGAATGTACTAAAATCCACTGAATTGTACACTTACACTAGTCAATTTAGGTTATATAATTTTTACCTCCAATTTTTTTTTTTTTTTTTTCTGAGACACAGTCTCGCTCTGTCACCAAGGCTGGAGTGCAGTGGCACAATCTCAGCTCACTGCAAGCTCCGCCTCCCGAGTTCACATCATTCTCCTGCCTAAGCCTCTCAAATAGCTGGGACTACAGGCTCCCACCACCAAGCCTGGCGAATTTTTTGTATTTTTAGTAGAGACAGGGTTTCACCGTCTTAGCCAGGATGTCTCGATCTCCTGACCTCATGATCTGCCCGCCTTGACCTCCCAAAGTGGTGGGATTACAGGCGTGAGCCACTGTGCCTGGCCACCTCAATTTTTTTTTTTTTAAGTGACATTTTATGTCTCCTTCCTTTGAATCTGGGCTCCGTGCCTGCTTGACCTGCAGAACATGGCAGACACGATGCTGTGATTTCTGAGCCTAAGCCTTAAGAAACTGGCAGCTGCTTCCATTTCCCATCTTCTAGGATGCTTACTCTGGGCAACCAGCCACCATACCATGAGGAAGTGTAAGCAATCCTTCCATAGGTCACCCAGGGATGAACTGAAGTCCTGGGGCCAGAGACCCAGCTGAGCTCCTAGCTGACAGCAAGCACCAACTTACCAGCCACACAAGTGAGCCATCTTAAAAACAGATCCTCCAGCCCCCTGCAGAGTCACCTCAACCAAAGCTGTGTGGAATGAAGACAAGCTACCCTTGCCAAGCCCGGCCTCAGTTGCAGACTTATGAGCAAAATAAATGCCTGGAGATGTTTAAACCATCACTAAATTCTGTGATGAGGCAATAGATAACAGGCACTTCTATATAATCAAGAGTGGCTGGTCAAAAACAGCTTCAGAAAATTATCTAACCTGGTACCATATATCACAGTAGGTTCTGGCAAGCAAAATCTTCAGCACTGAAGACTTCATCCATACATGTTCTTCACAACTCAATTGAATTGCAAACTTTCTAACGTGTTCACACCATGTCACTCAAAACCATGCCACAGACTGAAAAAGAAGGCAACTGACTTTCTTGTTAAGAAATTTTAAAATGAAAAAAGGGGTAAAAAGCAAGAAAGCTACAGAGTATAAAATCTTGGAGGCATTCAAATAAAAATTATGGACAGCTGTCAACGTCCCTTCTTAGAAAAGATAACGTGCAGTGACATCTCCCCACTACCCTCCCACCCTGTCGAAGCGTCAGGGAGCCTGGGCTCCGCTCCTTACCTCCAGCCTCTCCGGTGGGGGCTCATTCTGCAGGATCCTCAATGCTTTGGCAGCAGCATCATGTTTCGCAGCCTGTCTTGTCTTTCCTTTCCCATTAAATTGCTGTCCTCCCACAGAAAGTTCCACTTGATAAAGTAAAGGTGGAACTGGAAATGGGTAAAAGTACCTAGAAATAAAAGGAGGTTAGGCAAATTACAGTCTCAAGTTGATAAATCACCTATATACTCTCTGGCAAATGTTCCTTCATCACGATCCTACTCACATTAGTGTTTGATGCTAATCACTCTTCATCAATATATCCAGAGATTTCATAAAAGCTTAAACTGGATTAGAATTGCTACACAGTATAAGAAAACACTTTTTAGCAATCCAAACTTACATCTCATGAAACACAATGGCTTAGAAATTATGAGTTTATCATGCTAACCTGCACTGACAAAATCTAAAATGAATTAGGCTTTGGCTGAGACAGACACTTGGTTTGCTCTGCCTTCTCAAACCTTAGCTTTAAATTTGCATGTCTCCAACAGGAGGCTGGGAATTTTAATGCACAAGTCTTTTAGAAAGGACCCTCATTTCAAGAAATCCCAACAAGCTGTAGCCTACCTAGCAGAACCCAGTTTCTCATCCATTTCCCTAGCAGAACCCAGTTTCTTATCCATTTCATAGCTTGTATTTTTAAAATGGCTATATCCCCCGAGAGAGCAGGGAAATGAAGAATTCCATTTTGCTCATCATCTATCCACTAATGTCTTTTTTTTTTTGAGATGGAGTTTTTCTCGTTGCCCAGGCTGGAGTGCAGTGGCACGATCTCAGCTCACTGCAATCTCTGCCTCCTGGATTCAAGTGATTCTCCTGCCTCAGCCTCCCGAGTAGCGTGATTACAGGCACCCACCACCATGCCCAGCTAATTTTCATATTTTTAGTAGAGACGGGGTTTCACTGTGTTGGCCAGACTGGTCTCAAACTTCTGACCTCGTGATCCGCCCACCTCAGCCTCGCAAAGAGCTGGGATTACAGGCGTGAGCCACCGTGCTCGGCCTCCACTAATGTCTTACTACCGCCGGCAGAAGATTTTTTAATCCATGGCATTTTCAGGTTTCAATTAATATTTTACTGCACCAAAGCTATGTACAAAGCGCACAAGTTCAAAAGTCAAAAAGTACCCAATAATCAGGTAATCTACAAATGCTGGGAATCACTGTCTTGCAGGAATCATGATGCTATGGGAATCATGTTTGAATAAGATTTAGTTACATAGAGCAGTTACAAGGATGATCTTTAGCCAGGCTGCTAGAGGGCGCAAGCCACATCGCCAGTGAGAAATATGTTCAGGCCCTTTCCAAGAGCAGTAAAGAATCACAAAGGGCTGGGTGTAGTGGCTCATGCCTTTAATCCTAGCACTGTGGCAGGCTGAGGCAGGAGGACTCCTCAAGCCCAGGAGTTCAAGACCAGTCTGGGCAACATAGGGAGACACTGTCTCAATGAATTAAAAAAAAAAAAAAAAAAAAAGAGGGGAGGCCGGGTGCTGTGGCTCACGCTTGTAATCCCAGCACTTTGGGAGGCCAAGGTGGGCAGATCGTCTGAGGTCAGGAGTTCAAGACCAGCCCGGCGAACATCGCAGAACCCCGTCTCTACTAAAAAATACAAAAAAAACTTAGCCGGGTGTGGTGGCAGGCGCCTGCAATCCCAGCTACTCGGGAGGCTGAGACAGGGAGAATCACTTGAACCCAGGAGGCAGAGGATGCAGTGAGCCGAGATAGCGCCACTGCACTTCAGCCTGGGCGACACAGCAAGACTCTGTCTCAAAAAAAAAAAAAAAAAAAAAAAAGGCGGGGGAGGGGCACAAGAGTAATTAAGACCGACTTCAACATTTGGCAGGCCCAAACCAAATCATTACTCCCTCCACAATCTAGAGGTACTAGTTTATGTAAAATATCACACACATTTTCACCTGTATTTTATGAAAAAAAAGAAGAAAAAAAACCTCACACATACCTTGGGGGATAAGCACCTCCTCTCATGTTGTAGTTATAGGTGGACTGCATCCGAGAGTAAGGGTCAACAGGCTTATACATTGGTTTTTTTCCAAGTTTCATGCACAGTGCATTTAGTTCTACAGTAGGGGTTATGCTTTCTGCAAGAAAGAATCGACAAATAACTGTTTTGTTCTGATATGAGAATGATACTCACTAAAATAAAATGTAATAGCATGCTTTCTGCTAACTGGATTCATGATACATAAAAGGACCTGGGTCACTGCTAGGCATCAGACAAGGAAATCCAAGAATATGCTGTGATTTCTTGATATTTATACACAGTCAACAGCACAAAATCTACTCTGAGGGCTATCAGAGGAGCCACAATTTAACCCAAGACATTATCAGTGAAAGCTATATGGTACAGCTGTCAGAAATAAGTTCCAAAACACATCAAGTTTCACGATTAAAAAATCCCATGTAAATGTCCACATTGTTTTAGTGTTTGAGAATACTTAATCAATATAACCTTGGTTGTACTGATTTACAGGATTATTGGCTTGCACTCAGAAGTATGTCTGTACACACTATTGAACGATGCATTTATTACGTTACTAACTGGATGCAAAGCACTGTGCTAAGCTTAAGAAATACAATTCCTGGCTGGGTGCGGTGGCTCAAGCTTGTAATCCCAGCACTTTGGGAGGCCGAGACAGGCAGATCACAAGGTCAAAAGATCGAGACCATCCTGGCTAACACAGTGAAACCCCGTCTCTACTAAAAAATACAAAAAACTAGCCGGGTGATGTGGCGGGCGCCTGTAGTCCCAGCTACTCGGGAAGCTGAGGCAGGAGAATGGCGTAAACCCGGGAGGCAGAGCTTGCAGTGAGCTGAGATCCGGCCACTGCACTCCAGCCTGGGCCGCAGAGCGAGACTCCATCTCAAAAAAAAATAAAATAAAATAAAAAGAAATACAATTCCTGGCCAGGCGTGGTGGGTCACGCCTGTAATCCCAGCACCTTGGGAGGCTGAGGCAGGCGGATCATGAGGTCAGGATATCGAGACCATCCTGGTTAACACGGTGAAACCCCGTCTCTACTAAAAAATACAAAAAATTAGTTGGGCGTGGTGGCAGGCACCTGTAGTCCCAGCTACTCAGGAAACTGAGGCAGGAGAATGGCAAGAACACAGGAGGCAGACCTTGCAGTGAGAGTGGCTCATGCCTGTAATCCCAGCACTTTGGAAGGCTGAGGCGGGCAGATCACCTGAGGTCAGGAGTTCAAGATCAGCCTGGCTAACATGGTGAAATCCCATTTCTACTAAAAATACAAAAACTTTGCCAGGCATGGTGGCGCGCACCTGTAATCCCAGCTACTTGGGAGGCTGAAGCAGGAGAATCACTTGAACCCAGGAAGTGGAGGTTGCAGTGAGCCGAGATTGCCTCATTGCACTCCACATCGGGCAACAAGAGTGAAACTCTGTCTAAAAAAGAAAAAAAGAAACAATTCCTGCCCCAGAGGAGTTCAAAGAACACAAAGCACACTCAAAGAGCTACAATACAACACGATGTGCAACTTAAGGAAAGGTGAAAAATCACTGAGACAGCAGCAACCCTCAAAGTTACACAAGGCCCACAAAATACTCAGATATTTCCATTCTTGACATTTCTAATGGAATTTGACCTGTGGTAATATTTGCTAGGAAAATGAGTTCCATTTTCATATATAACAAGTTATCTCAAAATGTATCTTCAAAAGATACATGCTATTCATTTTCCAATTTTTCTTTCCCTCAGTTCATCCAATCCATAAACTTTTAAAAATCAATAAAAAAGAAAAGCAGCCTGGAAAGATTAGTGTCAGTGCACAATCATATTTAAAAACAACACTTTCTTTTTTTTTTTTTTTTTTTTTTGAGACGGAGTCTCGCTCTGCTGCCCAGGCTGGAGTGCGGTGGCCAGATCTCAGCTCACTGCAAGCTCCGCCTCCTGGGTTTACGCCATTCTCCTGCCTCAGCCTCCCGAGTAGCTGGGACTACAGACGCCCGCCACCTCGCCCGGCTAGTTTTTTGTATTTTTTAGTAGAGACGGGGTTTCACCGTGTTAGCCAGGATGGTCTCCATCTCCTGACCTCCTGATCCGCCCGTCTCGGCCTCCCAAAGTGCTGGGATTACAGGCTTGAGCCACCGCGCCCGGCCAAAAAACATCACTTTCATATCAAAAACAGAACACTAGAAATGGCAAAATCTAAATGCACACAAAAATCCACTTTAAAATGCCTCTTTAGGATGTATATAGAGAGAAATAAAAAAGACCTTATTCTGTACTATAATTGGTTCAACTAAATTTAATGCATGAATCAAATCTATAAGAATATCTTTGGGGTTTGCACAGAGGGCCACATGAATTACAGATCTCTCTCTTGCATTAGAATTATATTTTTTACAGAATTCACGTAATTGCATTTTAAGTACAGTCTGAATCATTTTAAGAGCAGCTCTGATCCACAGAATTTGTCTGCAATAGAGAATAAACATGAAGAAAGTATGCCACAAAGAAATCAAAAGTAACAAGAAAGATGTGACTGATAACTTCCCAGATTCCTTCCTACATACCAAGACTTGGGATGACTTCATGCATGTGAGGGGGTCTCTGCTAAAACAGCCATTAATGACACAGCCTCCAGGTCACTGATCCCCAACCCTTCACCAGCCACACCTTCTTGATTAGCATACTCCCCCTGCATGGGTCCCTTGTTTGAGGAGATACTACCTGCTGGCTTGTATTTAAGTAATATTTATATTTTCTCATTCTTTTTAATTAAGAGACATACAACTGACAATAAGCACTTCTGACCAACAAAAGTACAATAAATATTACCACACTGACTTGATGTGACTCTAGATAAAACTTACATTCTTGCTAATCTATACAATCTTATCAAAAAATATATTTTCATTAAACTTTTCGGAAATCTTTGAAATTATCTGGTCACCCACCATCCTTCCTATGACCGCCTTTCCAGATTGTCAGGCGTTGAGGCATCACAGATTGAAAACCACTGCTTTACAATGAGGTTAAGGATTCCCAAAAAATAAGCATTTGTCACTGGTTGTGTAGAATCTGTGCTTTCAAAATCGACAAGTTTGTTAAGAAACCATTCATATACATATTAAATAGTAGTACCTTTAGATACACTTTTGAAAGGTACCTGTTTGGCCCATGCATAAGACCTGGATTCCTTCCTTCGCTACCAAAAGGGCAGACTATGGGCTTAGGAAATTTTGTTCCCTCCAAAGCTTTAGCAGCAACTGTGTGTTTGACCTTTTTAATACCAGTTCACTCAGCGCACCAGTGCTGATCTCCAAGTGTCAGCAGTACTGTAAATTCCTAGAAGTGAAAAGTGTGAGCTCTCAATTCATGAAACCTGACATTGACTGTAATATGTCACTTGAACCTTGAACACTTTCTATGGTCATGGTTTAAGAGGCCTGGTCTTATCTTGATAATTCATCCTGTCATCCCCTTCTTATCCTTTTTTGTTGTTTTTATAAACAAACAAACAAAAAAAGAGATTGTGTGTGTATGCACTGAAATTCTTTTTTGTTTTTAGACACATAGTCTTACTCTGTCCCCAGGTTGGAGTGCAGTGGTGTGATCTCGGCTCAATGCAACCTCCACCTCCTGGGTTCAAGAAATTCTCCTGCCTCAGTCTCCCGAGTAGTTGGGATTACAGGCACCTGCCACCATGCCCGGCTAATTTTTGTACTTTTAGTAGAGACGGGGTTTCACCATGTTGGCCAGGCTGGTCTCAAACTCCTGACCTCAAGTGATCTACCTGCCTCAGTCTCCCAAAGTGCTGGGATTACAGGCATGACCCACCATGTCCAGCCTCAAAATTCTCTTCCAATTACTTCTCATGAAAGAGATTTTGCAAACTTGATTTAAACACACAGTAGTACTTCACACAAATTAAGACAATGTTTGTTTTGATGCTGCAATGTGTTTGTGGGCTCTTGGTTGAAAGCATAACCACCCTTTTTTTCAATTTTTGAGATGGGGTCATACTCTGCTGTCCAGGCTGGAGCTCAGTGGCACAATCATAGCTCACTGCAGCCTCCAGAGTAGCTGGGACTACATGCACACACCACCATACCTGGCTTTTTTTTTTTAAGACAAGAGTCTTGCTCTGCCGCCAGGCCGGAGTGTAGTGGCATGATCTCAGCTTACTGCAACCTCTGCCCCCCAGGTTCAAGCGATTCTCCTGTCTCAGCCTCCTGAGTAGCTGGGACTACAGGCATGCACCACCATGCCCAGCTAAGTTTTGAATTTTTAGTAGAGACGGGGTTTCACCATATTGGCCAGGATGGTCTCCGTCTCGACCTTGTGATCCGCCCACCTTGGACTCTCAAAGTGCTGGGATTACGGGCATGAGCCACCGCGCCCAGACCATACCTGGCTAATTTTTTAATTTTTGCAGAGGTAGCGTCTCCCTATGTTGCCTAGGCTGGTCTTAAACTCCTGGGTTCCAGTGATCCTCTTGCCTCAGCCTTCCAAAGTGATAGGATTTAAGGAATGAGGATTTGTATTTTTTTTTTTTTTTTTTTTTTGAGACGGAGTCTCGCTCTGTCCGCCAGGCTGGAGTGCAGTGGCACAATCTCGGCTCACTGCAAGCTCCGCCTCCCGGGTTCACGCCATTCTCCTGCCTCAGCCTCCTGAGTAGCTGGGACTACAGGCGCCCGCCACCGCGCCCGGCTAATTTTTTTTTTTGTATTTTTAGTAGAGACGGGGTTTCACCGTGGTCTCGATCTCCTGACCTTGTAATCTGCCCGCCTCGGCCTCCCAAAGTGCTGGGATTACAGGCGTGAGCCACCGCGCCCAGCCGAGGATTTGTATTTTTAACAAGTTCCCAAAGTAATTCTGATGCACCCCAAAGATTTAAGATTCATTACTTCGGAATTTAACAAATCAACTGAAGCGGCCCGGCGTGGTGGCTCACACCTGTAATCCTAGCACGTTGGGAGGCCGAGGCGGGCAGATAACCTGAGGTCAGGAGTTCGAGACTCGCCTGGCCAACATGGGGAGACCCTGCCTCTACTAAAAATACAAAAATTAGCCAGGTGTGGTAGCACATGTCTGTAATCCCAGGTACTCAGGAGGCTGAGGCAAGAGAATCACTTGAACCCTGGAGGTGGAGGTTGCAGTGAGCCGAGAACACACTACAGCACTCAAGCCTGGGTGACAGAGTAAGGCTCTGTCTCAAAAAAAAATAATAATAATTAATTGAAGCTTTTACTTTTCTGATGTTATCGCTGAATATCACTTTATCTCACTTACAAACAATTTACAAGAGAAACCTGGATTTCAGTATGTCTAGGTCATTTAAGTTTGGTGCCTTAAGGGGTGGGGCAACTTGCCTTCATAGCTGATT
Source organism: Rhinopithecus roxellana (assembly GCF_007565055.1). NCBI lineage: Eukaryota > Metazoa > Chordata > Mammalia > Primates > Cercopithecidae > Rhinopithecus > Rhinopithecus roxellana. The sequence continues at coordinate 122,644,113 of NC_044561.1, forward strand.
TTTCTTGTAGGTCTTACTTTTAGGATTCCCTCAGTGCACAGCTTCCACTAAAGGAAAAAACATAAAGAATCCTTTATTGGCCAGGTGCAGTGGCTCATGCCTGTAATCCTAGCACTCTGGGAGGCCAAGTCAGGCAGATCACTTGAGGTCAGGAGTTCGAGACCAGCCTGGCCTAAATGGTGAAACCCCATCTCTACTAAAAATGCAAAAATTAGCCAGGTATGGTGGCATGCGCCTGTAATTCCAGCTACTTGGGTAGCTGAGGCAGGAGAATCACTTGAACCCAGGAGGCAGAGGTGGCAGTGAGCCAAGATTGCGCCAGTGCACTCCAGTATGGGCAACAGAGTAAGACTCCATCTCAAAAAAAAAAAAAAAGCCAGGCGCGGTGGCTCGTGCCTGTAATCCCAGCAGATCGCGCCACTACACTCCAGCCTGGGCCACAGAACGAGACTCCATCTCAAAAATAAATAAATAAATAAATAAATAAATAAATAATCCTTTACCCCCGCCCCCCTCCGACACTTGACACATCAGGACATCAGGGATCTCCTTTATATATTCTGCAGTTCACCGGGCTAGTCATTTAAGTACAAACAACAGCATGACCTCAAAACCCTGGCAGGCAGGAAGGTCAAATGGCAGAAGCCTGCAACGCAGTACAATCCCTGGGTCATCTTGGTGATTGTCTCATGGATAAATGCTGAAGGGGAAAATGCCAAAAAAAAAAAAAAAAAAAAAAAAACACACACACACACACACACACACACACACACACACAATTATTCTCACGAACAGTCTTGCCTTTCTCTAGGACTTTCCCCATCCGGCGCTAGCTGCCACTCTGCTGCATGCTGTTGGTAGCGAGGTTAGAATCTTGGTTTTGACAGAACTAAAAGTACACATCTCTTGATTTTTCAAATAATCTAAATCACCCAAGAGAACTTCTCCTCTTTGAACAACTTGTGGGTAAAAAAATACGCGGTTAGAGATGAACACACAGCCAAACTACCTAAATTATTAAAAGTTAAAGTAAGAAAGTGCATGAGCCAAAATATAATAAAAAGTTAATAAAGGGAATCCTAAGTTAAGGTCTGCAAAAAAATCCTGTAAATACAACAGTTACAGAAAAACTACTTACGGCCTTCTATTTCTATTTTAATTAATTGATTTTTTGATAAAGGGTCTCACTCTGTCACCCAGACTGGAATGCAGTGGTGCCATCTCAGCTCATTATAGCCCCCGCCCCCCAGGTTCAGGTGATTCTCCTGCCTCAGCCTCCTGAGTAGCTGGGACTACAGGCGTGCACCACCACATCCAGTTAATTTTTGTATTTCTTGGTAGATACAAGGTTTCACCATGTTGGCCAGTCTGGTCTCAAACTCCTGACGTCAAGTGATCTGCTGGCCTTGGCCTTCTAAACTGCTGTGAATACAGACATGAGCCACTGCTCCCAGGCCCTAATTGCCTAAATGTGTCTATAAAGACACATTTCAAATAGAAATATGCTTTAAAACAACATTTTTTAAGCTAGTTTTGTGTGAGTGGGAAATATTTGTTTTTCTTAAATGTTTAATCCTGCCTCAGCTACCCAAGTAGCCAGAATTACAGCTACCATTTCTCAAGCATTTACTAGGTGGCAGGCATTGTGCTCCACACGTTAACATATATGCTCTCATTTAATTCTCACAATAAATCTATTTGGTGGGTATTATTATCCCTATTTTACAGATGAGGAAACAACAACAACAAAGTAGTAACTTGCACAAGATCACACACCTAGTAACACGCTGAGATTCAAACCCAGATCTGTCTGACTTCAAAGGCAACTCAACCGTGTTATGCTATGGTAACTATTCATGTTTGTGCCTGATGCTACTTTCAATCAAATGAAAAGAAACACGACTTATTCAAGGCTTGAGGTTTGTATGTGAAGGAAAATGAGGCATAATGAGATAAATAGCTCATCCTTAATTATATTATCTTTGCTGCAAGGTTATGATCAGAAACAGCGTTAATTCCTTATCTCTCATACTATATCATCTCATGCTACAGCTGCAAAAGACAACTCCGTATCTCCGTGTCCTTAGATGGTTGGGAAAAAAGATAACTACAGATATGCAATAATAAAGTTCCAGAATGTGCTGTTAATACAGATAACAAACAAGTTTCAAAGACTGAATTCTTTTTTTTCCCTTCTTTCCACATGTTCTAAAAAGACTGAATTCTTGAATATTGATTAGCAATTTTAAAATTATAGTCAGACTTTCATTCTCTAAGATAAGGGGAATGACAAGGATAACTGAAACCGGAGACAATACAAAATACTCACTTTGAGACTACATGGTGAAACCCCGTCTCTACTACAACGCAAAATTAGCCAGGCAATTGCATCTTCAAACCTTTTGCCTGGATTGCTAACAAGTGAAAGAACTGATTTCCCATCACCTCTTCTCCCTGCCCTAAGGTCCTTGTGCAAACAAGCAGGAGAGGAGCCAGACGTAGGCAGCAGACAAGAGGTGGCCCAGAGCTGGAAAACTTACGGGCAATCAATCACAGGTGCTTGAGAACTGTCTCTGTTCAGAAACCCAAACAACTATACACTATTTGGAGTTTTAAAAGCAAAATATGGCCAGGCAGGGTAGCTAACACCTGTAATCCCAGCATTGGGGAGGCCAAGGCAGGCAGATTGTTTGAGTCCAGCAACTCAAAACAAGCCTGGGCAACACAGTGAGACTTTACCTCCACAAAGAATTAAAAAAAAAACTAGCTGGGCATGGTGGCATGCCCCAGCTACTCAAGAGGCCAAGGTCAGAGGATTGCTTAAGCCTGGGAGGTCGAGGCTGCAGTGAGACATGATCACACCACGTTGCACTCCAGCCTAGGCGGCAAAGAAAGACTCTAAAAAAAAATAAAATAAAACCCAAATATTCCAAAAGAAGCACAGATTTTCTTTGACCCATTGGCAAGGATGAAAAAAGAAGAAACTTCAAAAATCTATAATCTTGTCTAAGTATAGTTTTTGTTTAAGACAACCTCATCAGTTTGAAAATTCGTATTTTGAATCACAGCACCCCTTTCAGGAGTATAAAAAAAACAGAAAACATTCCAGGTGGGTTATAAATGCACTAGCAGTATGGATGATATTTACCTTACAGTGGTGAGCTGGACCTTGCTCACACAAAAGCTTATACTCAAGCTGGATCTTGCTGAAACAAACTCAATCATTCACAAGACATAGCTGGGATTTTTTTCTATGGGGTTTGCCACACGAGAAGGAAGTGAAAAATAATATAAGAGCATTGAAGTCACCTAGCAGTATGTAAGACTACTATTCTCCCAGGGATATGAAAATAGAGGAAAAACAAACGGAAGGCCTACAAATGTAGGCAGCCATGATACAAAACTGCAAACCATTCCAGGAGTACATTCCCAGAGAAGACACAACTGGGGTCTTTTCTGAACCAGATGAAGCCAGGTAATCTAGGAGAGGGTGTGTCTTCAAAAGAGTGAAGTCAGGGGAATAACTAACCCATAGTGGGCAAGCAAGATCTGAAATCAGATGAAGCACTGCTACTAAAACCAACTGGAATACAAGGTCTTCTGAGCACAGACTGGTTTCTGAAACAGTTGCCAGCTGTACCCTGCCCATTGTTTCGCTAAACTCAACATACCACTACCATCTCTCAAACAACGGTTGTCATCTTCCATACAGTGAAACTCTCCTTCCTGGGCATCCTCTAGTCTTTTGTCCAAAGGCTGCCATCCTCAGACCTTATCTATTTCTAACAATTATATAAGTAAAACAAAACGATGTTGGTGGGCAGGAGTTTTACAAAGTCAATAGGATTTGGACACCAGAACTCACTAGAAGAAAAAGCAATAAATCCCAGAAGACTGAAACAGTCTGTGCCTTTTCCTTTTCAGAGAGTCTCACATGACAAATGTGGGGAAAACAGCATCTCTACAGGAGTATGAAAAATCAAGAATGTTATCTGGTGAACCAGTCCCAGGAACTGTGGGGGTGGCGTGGAAGATACCATGCAGCTGAGTGGGAGAAGCAAACACTCTAAGAACAGATTTATAAAGTAAAGGAAATGAGAAGACAAAGGAGGAAATTGAGAGGAAATAGGCATAAGGAAGGGGAAGAAAAGACTCTGTTATAAGGTGACTCTGGTATAGAAATACCCACACTGGGCTGGGTGTGGTGGCTAATGCCTGTAATCCCAGGACTTTGGGAGGCCATGGCGGGTGGATCACGAGGTCAAGAGATCGAGACCATCCTGGCCAACATGGTGAAACCCCGTCACTACTAAAAATACAAAAATTAGCCGGGTGTGGTGGCATGGGCCTATAGCCCCAGCTACTAGGGAGGCTGAGGCAGGAGAATCATTTGAACCCAGGAGAAGGAAGTTGCAGTGAGCCAAGATCGTGCCACTGCACTCCAGGATGGTGACAGAGCGAGATTCCATCTCAAAAAAAAAAAAAAAAAACCAACACTGACACCCCATTTATTTCACTGGTCTTGCCATGTTGCAGGGAGGCAACATGTTGTGTTGGGAGGCAGAATATTGTTTTTATTTATTATCCCCCACTCCTTTTTTTTTGGTCAGACCCTGTCTCCTATTCATAAGAATACTGGTTTTAAGTTCTGTTTCTTTAGCCTCAGTTTCTTGTCTACAATATTTTTAGGTATTTTTCAAGGGTTTTAAATCTTTTTTTTTTTTTTTTGAGATGGAATCTCACTCTGTTGCCCAGGCTGGAGTGCAGTCACGTGATCTCGGCTCACTGCAGCCTCTGCCTCCCAAGTTCAAGCGATTCTCCTGCCTCGCCCTCCCAATTAGCTGGGAATACAGGCGCACACCACTACACCTGGCTAATTTTTGTATTTTTAGTAGAGACATGGTTTCACCACGTTGGCCAGGCTGGTCTCAAACTCCAGACCTCAGGCGATCCACCTGCCTCAGCCTCCCAAAGTGCTGGGATTATGGGCATGAGCCCCTGTGTACGGTAAAGTACCTTTAGTTCACTTTCCTAATAATCAGATTTGAATGCTTCTAAACTTTGTTTTGAGTCAGTCGTAGTCTGCTGCCTAGGATGGAGTACAGTAGTGTGATTATGGTTCACTGCAGCTTCAACCTCCTGGGCTCAAGTGGATCCTCCTGCCTCAGCCTCCTGAATAGCTGGATTACAGGTGTGAGCTACAATGCCCAAATTTATTTTCTTGTTAAAATTTTCTGCGTCATGGCCAGGCATGGTGGTTCACACCTGTAATCCCAGCACTTTGGGAGGCCAAGGCGGGAGATTACTTGAGCCCAGGAGTTGGAGACCAGCCTGGGCAACATGGTGAAACCCCATCTATACAAAAAAATACAAAAATTGTCTGAGCGTGCTCGTGCATGCCTGTGGTCCCAGCTACTCCAGGGGCTGAGGCAGGAGGGTCACTTGAGCCCAGGAGGTCGAGGCTGCCATGAGCTGTAATTATACCACTCTACTCCATCCAGCCTGGGAGACAGAGCGAGACTCTGTCTCAAAAAAAAAAAAAAAAAAAACTCCTTGTTGGTTGGCCACGGTGGTTTACACCTGTAATTTCAGTGTTTTGGGATGCCTATTTATTTATGAGACAGAGTCTCACTTTGTTGCTTAGGCTGGAGCGCAATGGTGTGATCTCGGCTCACTGCAACCTCTGACTCCTGGGTTCAAGCAGTTCTCCTGCCTCAGTCTCCTGAGTAGCTGGGATTACAGGTGCCTGCCACTACACTCGGCGGTTTTGTATTTTTAGTAGAGACGGGGTTTTGCTGTGTTGCCCAGGCTCGTCTCCAACTCCTGACCTCAAGTGATCAGCTTGCCTTGGCCTCCTAGATTGCTAGAATTACAGGTGTGAGTCATTGTGCCAGACTGGGAGGCCGATTTAAAAATTAGCTGGGCTTGGTGGTGTGCACCTGTAGTCCCAGCTACTTGGGAGGCTGAGGCAGGAGGATTGCTTGAGCCCAGAAGTTCAAGGCTGCAGTGAACTGTGATAGTGCTGTCTTACAGTAGAGACCCTGTGAAACAAACGAAAAGAAAGAAAGGAAAGGTAAGAAGAGAAAAAAACTCTGCTTCTTTATTCCATTTCTAATTGGTCCTCATTATGATTTCTGAACTACTTCTGGAACCTTCCAGACTTAAACTTACTTGTTCAAAACAGAAATAAAAATAAATAAATGTCAATGTACTTTTTTGCTTTCTAGTAAATCTGGCTGCCCCCTTGCTTGGGATAAAATCTTACAGACACCCAAAAAGAAGGCTTATGCAAATACAAGAGCTCTTCGTCAGTTGTTAGAAATTTATTTATTTATTTATGAGACAGAGTCTTGCCCTGTTGCCCAGGATGGAGTGCGGTGGTATGATCTCGGCTCACTGCAACCTCTGCCTCCTGGGTTCAAGCGATTCTTCTGCATCACCCTCCTGAATAGCTGGGACTACAGGCACGCACCACCACGGCCGTCTATTTTTTGTATTTTTAGTAGAGACAGAGTTTCACCATATTGGCCAGGCTGGTCTTGAACTCCTGACCTTGTGATCCACCCGCCTTGGCCTCCCAAAGTGCTGGGATTACAGGTGTGAGCCACCGTGCCCGGCCTAGTTTTTACTTTTTTCTTTTTTTGAGACGAAGTCTCCCTCTGTTGCCCAGGCTGGAGTGCAACGGCACAATCTCAGCTCACTGCAACCTCCACCTCCCAGGTTCAAGCAATTCTCCTGCCTCAGCCTCCTGAGTAGCTGGAATTACGGGTGTGCATCACCAAGCCCAGCTAGTTTTTGTATTTTTTGTAGAGGCAGGGTTTCACCATGTTGGCCAGGCTGGTCTCTAACTCCTGACCTCTGGTGATCCACCTGCCTCAGCCTCCCAAAGTGCTGGGATTACAGGCATGAGCCATGGCACCTGGCTTGTTCTGGGAAATAATTTTAAATGCAGAATTATCCCATACAACGATGAATATCCAAGGTGGTATTTACTGCTCAATTCTTTCTGCCAGCCACCACTCTTTAACAGATGAGGCTTTATAGTCTGTGTAGTTTTCAGCTTTCACTTCTCTTTCTCACAACCTAAAATGGTCTGTCAACTGAGGCCTCTGTCAATCCCCTACACAACCAGTGTTGTATAACTGGGATAAAGAAGTGTGGGTGGTGATATTTTCTTTTACTTTTTGAAGGTAAATGTGAGAGCTCCCTAAATCTGCAACCTACTTATGAGATCAGAAAACAGGGTAAGAAAACATTTGAAATAGAAGACACTTGGATTTATATGCTTACCTGCAGCTGCACTGGTAGATGTAATAGATGCAGAGGGTAAAGCAGAGTTTTGAATGGGTCTACCTGCATTTTCAGAGGGCAGAGAGCTAGTAGTAGAAGGAATACTCATCAAAGGCTGTGAGAGAAGAGACTGGTTCTTGTTCAGTATTTGGCTCCCTGAGAGAGCAGCAGATGGGTTCTGAACTTGCACTTGAACTTGAGACATGGTCACTTTCAACAAAAGTGAACAAATGCAGGTAAACAGCTTTCAGTGCAGGTTAATTCAGTGCTATGAAGTCTAAAGTTCTACCTAAAAGTTGTAAGGGAAAGAAAATAAAAAGGTAAATTATAGAGGAGATATGTAATTGCCAATATTCAGTCAAAATGGTGTCACCTACTCAGTTATGAAAGTAGCTCCATTTAGCATGTAGCTATGTTGATTTATTCGAAATATGTTTCTCCTGGTATATAGTAAGTTTCTTGGCCTTGTGACTTTCCCACAGTGTTTTTTAAATGATTTACAATACCCGTGTGCTCTGCATATTCATTATACAAAGAGAATCAGTAGGGTACAACATTTATTGGTGAATATTAAGAATTGCAAACTACAGCTTACATTCAAAAATGCAAATTTAAAAGTATGGAGAGGTTTCTATAGTAATTGGGGCATAGTAAAGTTTTCTTTCTGGTCTCAAAATTACGAGAAATTGAAAGCAAACTAGGTTTATAATACCAGGAACAGGTGAATGTGAACAATGCTTCCTTTTAAGGACCAAGGCTCAGATTGACAACCTTAGGGTTTTAAGCTGACAGAAGGAAGGTGGGATACTTCTGTTGTTTCTTTTTCCCTATGGTGATGACAGATGTATTGTTTTCCTAAAAGGCTTGTCTGAGGTCTCATTTAATTACAGACCCCAAACAAGAAAACTATCCCACCCTTACCCAGGCTCACAGATCCTGAGAAGTGATGTGAGTGATGAAGACCATACTAGAGAATTTATACTATTAAAAGCAAAAGCGGAGATGAAGAAGACAGGAACGGATTTTAGACTGGCAATTTTACTGGTGTGGTGGTGGGGTGCGGAGCACTGGAGCTTGTTTACTTCATCTTGTAAATTAAGAAAATAATGAAGGCATTACTTCTAAATACACTAAAGTTCTTCACGAGTCAAAAATAAGGACAGTTGTGCTCATTTTCATGGTCATCCTTTAAAAGCCGAAAATGTTTTTAATGAGTCAAAGTACTTAAAAATAACCAGTGGCAACAAAGACAGAATGACAGGTCTCTCAGGAAATAGCCAACCAATGCAGACACCAGCAAACCAACTAACTAGAAGTTCTATTATAAAGAAACAGTTTGTTACTTTAATTTTTTTTTTGAGTATCAAAATGATTTTTAACGCTGGTCCTCAAGAAAGAGATGAATGACCAGAGCAATTAAGCTACTTGAGGAGTCCTGGCACATTCTCTCTTACTGAGAGCAAAAAGGACTGCAAAACTCAAAAGAATCTCAGTCGAAATGTGACTCTGGATAGCAGAGGCATAAGTACTACCTTACTCAACAAAATTCCCCAAGAGTGCAGTTGTTCCTTTTTACTTTTGGAATCAGAACAAAATAACAGAGGCGTTCCATTGAAGATCTACATAATGGTCTTAGAAGACAAGTCGCCAGTGTCAAGAAACAAGTCCAGAACCATTCAGAAGTCAGCTATGACCTTATTTCATTGGGTCTTTTTCCCCTGTCAGCTGCTAAAATAGAAACTTTTTTCCTCCTCTTCTCTCCTCTCTTCATTTACTCATTCACTCCTCCTTTTCCTTTTTGTAAACTGTCTTAAGAAGAGCACTTTTTACAACAAAAAAGTCACTTGTAGTGTATGTACAACTTCACAATACCAACCACAGGTCTCAAGGTCAAATAATAAGGTAGGAGTAAAGTATCTGCTCCAGAATGTACTTCTATCCCAGAAAGAGCAACCCAACTGTGTCCTGAGTGGCTCTCAGAGTTTGAGACTCTGAATGAATGCCTAAATTTAGAAAGGGTGTGGACCAAGGGATTTTTGGTTAATGCTCTCTAAAGCAGGCTGACTGCCAGGATTTCAAGTCAGTCATAAATGTTTAACTTTTTTTTTTTTTTTGAGACAGAGCTCTGTCGCCCGGGCTGGAGTGCAGTGGTGCAAACTTGGCTCACTGCAACCTCCGCCTCCTGGGTTCAAGCAATTCTCCTGCCTCAGTCTCCCAAGTAGCTAGGATTACAGGCGTGAGCCACTATGCCTGGCTAGTTTTTGTATTTTTAGTAGAGACAGGGTTTCACCAGGTTGGCCAGGCTGGTCTCAAACTTCTGACCTCAGGTGATCTGCCCACCTCGGCCTCCCAAAGTCCTGGGATTACAAGCGTGAGGCACTGCACTCGGCTCAAGTCAGTCATGAATATGTAAGTTTTCTAGAAGCTGAGAAAGGAACAGGCTTTTTAAATTAAGACTGCCTCAAAAATATTATCCTTAAATTCACCTAAAGGAGTTATGTCTAACAGTTGGTTGAAACATGTAGTTCAAAACAAACAAAAAAAAAAGTTAAACTCTTCAAATAAGACCAGGTAAATTTAAATTTCCAACACGATGAATATGAAAATTCAACAAACAATACTCATAAATTAGTCACCTGCTAATTTAACATTTTTATGTGTCTTATTTAAGCCTGAACAGAGCATCTAAGGCAGTGATTCTCAAGACCGGGCAATTTTGTTCCCCCAGGAGACATCTACCAACATCTGGAGACATTTTTTGGTTGTCACAATCAGCATGCAGAATGGGGGACCTACTGACATCTAGTGGATAGAGGGGCCAGGGATACTGTTTCAAGCACACATATACTAACCCACAAAATACAATCTTACTGCCCGAGCGCGGTGGCTCAAGCCTTTAATCCCAGCACTTTGGGAGGCCGAGACAGGCGGATCACTAGGTCAGGAGATCGAGACCATCCTGGCTAACACGGTGAAACCCCGTCTCTACTAAAAAATACAAAAAACCAGCCGGGCGAGGTGGCGGGCGCCTGTAGTCCCAGCTACTTGGGAGGCTAAGGCAGCAGAATGTCGAAAACCTGGGAGGCGGAGCTTGCAGTGAGCTGAGATCCGGCCATTGCACTCCAGTCTGGGCGACAGAGCGGGACCCCGTCTCAAAAAAAAAAAAAAAAAAAAATACAATCTTACTAATGGAACAAGTAGCTTATAGTCTTATTTTTTTTTTTTTTTTTTTTTTTGAGATGGAGTCTCACTCTGTCACCGAGGCTTGAGCGCAGTAGCGTGATCTCAGCTTACTGTAAGCTCCGCCTCCTGGGTTCACACCATTCTCCTGCCTCAGCCTCCTGAGTAGCGGGGACTACAGGCGCCCACCACCATGCCCAGCTGAATTTTTGTATTTTTAGTAGAGACGGGGGTTTCACCATGTTAGCCAGGATGGTCTCAATCTCCTGACCTCATGATCCGCCCACCTCGGCCTCCCAAAGTGCTGGGATTACAGGCGTGAGTCACCGCACCCAGCCACAAGTAACTTATATTCTTAGACAGGAAAAGAAAATCCCCTTTCCATCTCAAAAGGCCCTAAAAAATAGATGCTAATTTTTTTTTTTTTTGAGACAGAGTCTCGCTCTGTTGCCCAGGGTGGAGTGCAGTGGCGCAATCTTGGCTCACTGCAAACTCCATCTTCTGGGTTCAAGCGATTTTCCTGCCTCAGCCTCCCGAGTAGTTAAGATTTTTTTTTTTTTTTTCAGACGGAGTCTCGCTCAGTGGCCGGATCTCAGCTCACTGCAAGCTCCGCCTCCCGGGTTTTCTACATTCTCCTGCCTCAGCCTCCCGAGTAGCTGGGACTACAGGCGCCCGCCACCTCGCCTGGCTAGTTTTTTGTATTTTTTAGTAGAGACGGGGTTCCACCGTGTTCGCCAGGATGGTCTTGATTTCCTGACCTCATGATCCGCCCGTCTCAGCCTCCCAAAGTGCTGGGATTACAGGCTTGAGCCACCGCACCCGGCCCCGAGTAGTTAAGATTACAGGTGTGTACCACCACACCCGGCTACTTTTGTATTTTTAGTAGAGACAGCGTTTTGCCATGTTGGCCGGACTGATCTTCAACTCCTGACCTCAAGTGAGCCTCCTGCCTCGGCCTCCCAAAGTGCTGGGACTACAGGCATGAGCCACTAGCATCACCGTGCCCGGCCTGATGCTAGTATTTTAGCACCCAAGCAGATGCTCCTCTCCCAAAGAGAAGCCGGGACAGACATCACAGTTATGAAAGGGGGAAAATATACCATTTGTCCACATAACTCAAAGAACAAATTAAGTTTTTCATTACTGATATTGATATAGTTCATAGCAGCCTTCAAGGAACTGTGGAACTTTGGAAATACAACTTCTATATAAATTCTGAACCTGTTGCTCAACAGTACTGTCCTGAAGACTAAGTCCTTAAATGCAAACAAGTCTTTTCCTTTAAACCTGTCTTCAAGGATTGTTTTCCATCAGGTAAATTAAGGACTCGAGAGATCTAAATGCTTTGTTAGAGTCTTCTTAGAGACAAACGCTATTTTATACACAGTAAAATTAGGTTGAAAAGTTTGAAAAGCAAAGATTCTTCAGATCTCGCTGGTGCTGGAAAACACCTCTTACTGTGAATTGTGTCGTGCTGCCATTTCCCTGCCTCTCTGCCTCCCACATAGATGAGGACCTTTCATCTCCTGGTTTTTTCCCTATTTGAAGGGCTTTAGACACCAGATCAAGAAAACATACTCATCTTAGTCTCAAGCCCTAATTTTACATAGGATACATAAGCACCATAATAAAATGTGCAAAATTATGGAGTTACAGGTATTTCTTTTAAAAGATTCTTTAATTCCATGTCCTCCTGGGTCTTAAGATTGGCTTGGTAACACAAAAATCTTCTCATAAAAATAGAATCTTGCCTTGGCTGGCAGTTACCATTTTACAAGTGTCAAATAGCTTTTATGGGTTGTGGTGAAAGAGAATCTGGGCACATGAGCTCTACGAAAGTTTTTTTTAATTATACATGATGTACTAAAAAATGGTCACAAAATGTGTATTTGGCACTCAGCAGTGAACCTACCAAGACTAGACTGTACTAGGCACAGTCTGAGTGATTTAATATACAAGAAGGCAGACCCTTCTAGAAATGGTTTACAGAACTATCTGCAATCGTGCTTAGTCTTTTTTTAATTATCTTGTGCTATGGCTAATACATGCTTAGTCTTATCCACTTTCAACTTACAGATTGTTAAATCTTTGCACTATGAAATATTTAAGCAATTATGGGAAAACACTATTATTTTTTTTAACGGAGTCTCGCTCTGTCACCCAGGCTGGAGTGCAGTGGTGCAATCTTGGCTCACTGCAAGCTCCGCCTCCTGGGTTCATGCCATTCTCCTGCCTCAGCCTCCTGAGTAGCTGGGACTACAGGCGCCTGCCACAGCGCCCCGCTAATATTTTGTATTTTTAGTAGAGACGGGGTTTCACCGTGGTCTCGATCTCCTGACCTCGTGATCCGCCTGCCTCGGCCTCCCAAAGTGGTGGGATTACAGGCGTGAGCCACCATGCCCGGCCTGGGAAAACATTATTTTTTTTGGAGACAGTCTCACTCTTGTCGCCCAGGCTGGAGTGCAGTGGCACGATCTTGGCTCACTGTAACCTCTGCCTCCCAGGTTCAAGTGATTCTCCTGTGTCAGCCTCCCGAGTAGTGGGAACTACAGGTGTGTACCACCACACCTGGCTAATTTTTTTGTGTTTTTAGTAGAAACGGGGTTTCACCATGTTGGTCAGGCTGGTCTTTAACTCTTGGCCTCAACTGATCCACCTGCCTTGGCCTCAACAAAGTACTGGGATTATAGGCGTGAGCCACCGTGCCCAGTCAAAAAAAACATTTTTAATAATCAATTTTTAAACTGGATTAATACAACTTATAATGTAGTAGCTGTACTTTTGTTTAATCAACGTATCATTCTCTTTCATAATAAGTGATATTTCCAAACAAGATGTGTCTGAAAAAAAAAAAAAAGAAGGAAAGAAGTCATCCCAACTTTGGAGAAGCCTCCTTTTCAGATCGTTACAAACATTTCACTAAATGTCTCCCCTTGCAAGTCCTTCGGTAAATCTGATGTAACATGGATATACAGATACAAAGGAGCACTCTGTGCCTCACTGTTATAAAGCAAAAGCAATTCTAAAATATATTCACTTAATAGTCTACAAAAACTTATTAAGCATCTATTACATGTAAACCCACAAATGGCAGACTGTACATTCTTAAATGCTGGAAAGGATCTGTGTGTTAAACTCTTTCTCAAAGACACAAGACGACATCTTTAAGCAATCACGTGTAAATCTATTATTCTGTTCTCTTTAGTTTTTTGAGAGGCTCCACTCCCACAGAAACTTGGTCAATTGAAAAACATTAAGAAATAAACCACTTTTTCTACAATAAAAAGTCCTTTTCAACAGCCTTTAAATACATCTAAAATACCCACATCATTCCTTATACCAGTTATTTCTAAGATTCTTTTCTGACACATCTTTCTTGTTGCAATATGGTTGAATGTTTTCTGAAAGTAAACTCACTCTCTATTACTTCTCCCTCCCAGCCCCACAAAATAGTAATTCATTGACTCCAAACATTATCCAAATACCTGTAGGCAGGGCAGACGCTAGTACAGAAGCATGTCAATCACTATCGTCCTATACGATCGTTTCCAAAATGACTGCTTTAAGGTCAATGTCAAGCAAATAATGTTCAATAGCAGGCCTATATATACTAAATAACCCAATAATAAAAGGTTTTTTTAAAAGAAATATGACCAAACTACTTAAAAAAAAAAAAAAAAGAAAGAAACAAATCACTATGTACCTGATGCTCAAGTACAAAGAGGAGATTAGCCCTGAGGAGGCACACTCACTTGCAAGACAATAAAATTAACCAAAAATACTGTCTGGAAACAACCCAGGTTGTTCAAGATCTTTGCACTTGCAATACAAGCGAGACTGAATGTAGTCCCTGTCTTACACTTGGCCCAATGCCATGGGCAATGGAGGACTTTCTTTCCACACAAATGTAACAGTTGGGAGGTCAGATGGTCTGCTTAAAGAAACACTTCCTAAAAGAGATTTTCATTATTAATTTTCATCCTAGAAAACCCATCACACCATGCTAAAGTGAAAACAATTTATCTCTACAGTCTAAAAAACTATAAACCTTATTTTCTTTTCTAGTTTCAAAACTTTAACAAGTTTCCATCTCTTCTTCTCTAAGAGATATTCTCAAAACTAACAAAATTCAAGCACATATATTTGTAAACAGTTTTTAATCTAAACTTATACAAACATAGAAAACTTTCAAGGCAATAAAAATGAATACCTGTTCATGATCTGCTGGAGACTTTTAAAAGTAGTACTGTGTGACATATTCTTGACTATGAAGGGGCTTGGTTCAACATAATGGTTAACAGGCTTTTCCTTTCAGAAAAGGGAAACTGTAATCTGTAACCATGTGCCATCTACCTAGAAACACAACTGCATTTACCAGCATCTTCATGCAAAACAGACCAGTGCCAAAACTCACTTTCTAAGAAACCACCCTTGCTGCTAAGTAGCAACCAACAATGTTAAATCAGATCAAACTTCTGAGTTGTAGCTTTCAATTCCACTCCCAGCTCTTGGCAACCCACTCCTCTGTGCCTCAGCTTCCCAAAAACACTTTATAATACGATATTTGACAAAGCCTCAGTTGCAGCAATCAGACAGTCAAAACACTAAAGGAATCCTGAGGCATGATAAAACAATTATTTAAAAAGAAAAGCATTAGGCCGGGCATGGTGGCTCACGCCTGTAATCCCAACACTTTGGGAGGCCAAAGTGGGGGGATCACCTGATGTCAGGAGTTCAAGACCAGCTGACCAACATGGTGAAACCCCATCTCTACTAAAAATACAAAATTAGCCAGGCGTAGTGGCACATGACTGTAATCCCAGCTACTTGGGAGGCTGAGGCAGGAGAACTGCTTGAACTCGGAAGGCCGAGGTGAGCCGACATGGTGCCACTGCACTCCAGCCTGGGCGACAGGAGCAAAACTCCGTTTCAAAAAGAAAGAAAGCAAAGCAAAGCATTATACAAATCCAGTGTGGTGAGTTTAAAACCATTCACTGAGCTTTGTACAACTTCGATAATTTCCTTATGTTTCCACTTCCTCATTCTCAAAAAAAGTGGGTTAACTTGTCTCCTAATTACTACCTCAGAGATATGGTATGGCAATGTGCTTTCAGCTTTTAGAGGGAAAGTGTTAAAAGCAGGAAGCAGTGCTAACCCACGTAGTGTATTTGGCATTGCCCTGACAAAAGACCAGAAAATCCTGAACACTCTTAGAAAACTCCTTTTTTATCTGAATGTTCACAAGCTGCTAGTGGTAAACGAAGCTTGATTCATAACTCTATCTCACGATCGAAAAAAATGCTAAATTTGTTCCACAAGTTTGCAAATCACATTTAACAAACTATCTGAGAAATCGAAGGGTTTTTTTAAAAAACCAAACTACGAAAGATACTATGACCAAGAAGCTTATTGAGCCAGTCACGTTTAATGACAGCTTCAGTCATCAATTCTCATGTCTCTCTGTTTAAAGAACATAGGCTTTACATTCTTGCCAATAACTTTTCCTACTTACTTTCTAATTAAATCAAGAGTAAAGATGAAATTCAAACTGCATAAAATTTATTTTGCTTCTCTAATATTACAGCCAGAAGTAAAAATCATTCTCCACACAACTCATTAAAGAATTCAAAAGTACCAGTGATTATCAACAGGCCAGAAATTACAAAGCCAAATTATATGTACCTTAAAAAGAGGGCGTTCCAGGAACAATGTTGTTTTCATTCAGTTCTGAGAGGTTAAGTGGTTAATAAACTCTGGAAAATAAAAAGTAATAATTTAGTAGGGTAGGTCTTTTTTCTGAAACTGAAGACATACTGCTCAAGTTTTGGGGAAACCTATAATTTACAAGTAGGGAAGACTGAAGGCATGATGTCATGATTTGAGGCAGCACGCAGTAGAGTCTTCAAAAGACACAAGCGGCCGGACGTGGTGGCTCATGGCCTGTAATCCCAACACTTTGGGAGGCCAAGGCAGGCGGATCACCTGAGGCCAGGAGTTCGAGACCAGCCTGGCCAACATGATGAAACCCCATCTCTACTAAAAATACAAAAATTAGGCTGGGCACGGTGGCTCATGCCTGTAATCCCAGTACTTTGAGAGGCGGAGGTGGGCATATTACAAGGTCAAGAGATTGAGACCATCCTGGCCAACATAGTGAAACCTCATCTCTACTAAAGATACAAAAATTAGCCGGCATGATGGCATACCTGTAGTCCCAGCTACCTGGCAGGCTGAGGCAGGAGAATCCCTTGACCTGGGAGGCAGAGGCTGCAGTGACTCGGGATCGCGCCACTGCACTCCAGCCTGGCAAAAGAGCGAGACTCTGTCTCAAAGAAAATAAATAAATAATACAAAACTTAGCGCAGGCATGTAATCCCAGCTACTTGGGAGGCTGAGGCACAAAAATGGCTTGAATGCAGGAGGCAGAGGTTGCAGTGAGCCAAGATCACGCCACTGCACCCCAGCCTGGGCCACAGAGTAAGACTCTTTAAAAAAAAAAAAAATGACACAATTGCCTGGAAGCTGGGTGAAGAATATTTTGCAGAGACACATTTATAAGAGACAGAACTTTCCTTTTCCAGTCCCAATTATTTCCTGATGAGAGTAATGTGAATACCTCATAATCTTTCGGTTTTTTTGTTTGTTTGGGTTATTTTGAGATGGAGTCTCACTCTGTCCCCCAGGCTGGAGTGCAGTGGCGTGATGTTGGCTCCCTGCAACCTCCGCCTCCTGGGTTCAAGCAATTCTCCTGCCTCAGACTCTGGAGTAGCTAAGGTTACAGGAGCCCGCTACCACGCCCGACTAATTTTTGTTTTTTGGGTTTTTTTAGTAGAAACGGCGGAGTTTCACCAAGTTGGCCAGGCTGGTCTCGAACACCTGACCTCAGGTGATCCACCCACCTCGGCCTCCCAAAGTGCTGGGATTACAGGCATGAGCCACCACACCCAGCCTCATAACTTATATTACATATTGTCCAATCACATAGGACTGATTTTCAAACCTGTGTTTTCTTTCCCTTTATACCTACTACTTTATTCATAAATGTCGTTAGCATATGCTTGGTGACCCAAATACAATTTCATGGAAAATTTTACCAATAGGCACTGGGTACATAAAACAGTGGTATATTAAATTGCAAAATATGAAAAAAGCACATTATCTCTAATAAGTCCAAATCATAATCATTTTTAGAAGTGAACTTTAGATGACAGAATTTGAGTTTAATTCTCAAATTCTGCAGTCTATCTAGATGTCCCCCAACTTAAATGGTAGTCATCAGTAGTAACACATAGAATTTCTTACCTTGAGATGCTTTTATACATTCTTACGCTCTTTTTGCTTGTTTCAGTTTCTCACTGCTACTATGGCTTAACAGGCAATAAAAAATTGCTGTTCACTGTCTAATTGATTCCAGAAATAAATCATGAGCTCTAGTTTATTTTCTGGTATTTTAACAGTTCAGGTTCTTTTCGTAGATAGTATATTATACTAACAACTTTCCAGTCTAGAGCCCAGTTGTTCTAATACCTCAGCTATTCAAAAGACTGGCATGAATGGAAACTGAAAAAGGCCTCTGAGCAGCCCAAATACCTAAGACCTTCTAACACAGCCCATGCTTTTTACCAACAGGGGCCTCACTCAAGCCAAGCTTTTCCATGTTAAACAATTATTGTAAGTTTGGGTGTCTAGTTTTTGTTTTGTTTCCAAATCCCCTATTCTGAGAAGCAGGGTGTCTAGTTTTCTTTTTTTCTTTTATTTATTTTTTTTGAGACGGAGTCTTATTCTGTTGCCCAGGCTGGAGTGCAATGGCGCAATCTCGGCTCACCACAACCTCCGCCTCCCAGGATCAAGCTATTCTCCTGCCTCAGCCTCCCGAGTAGCTGAGATTACAGGTGCGTGCCACCACGCCTGGCTAATTTTTGTATTTTTAGTAGAGACGAGGTTTCACCGTGTTAGCCAGGCTAGTCTCCATCTCCTGACCTTGTGATCTGCCCATCTCAGCTTCCCAAAGTGCTGGGATCACAGGTGTGAGCAATCACACCCGGTATAGGCTGTCTAGTTTTCTAGCCCAAAGCAGAAGTAAAAAACAAAAGCCAGGTGTGATGGCTCATGCTTGTAACCCCAGCACTTTGGGAGGCTGATGCAGGTGGATCGCTTGAGCTCAGGTGTTTGAGACCAGCCTGGGCAACAGTCTCTATTAAAATAAAATTTAAAAATTTAAGGGCCAGGTGCGGTGGCTCAGGCCTGTATTCCCAGTACTTTGGGAGGCCAAGGCAGGCAGATCACGAAGTCAGGAGATGTAGACCATCCTGTCTAACACGGTGAAACCCCGTCTCTACTAAAAATACAAAATAATTAGCCGGGCACGGTGGCAGGCGCCTACAGTCCCAGCTACTCAGGAGGTTGAGGCAGAAGACTGGCGAGAACCTGGGAGGCGGAGCTTGCAGTGAGCCGACATCACACCACTGCACTCCAGCATGGATTACAGAGCAAGACTCCGTCTCAAAAAATAATAATAATAATAATTTAAAACACACACAAAAAAAGTTAAATACAAGAACGGGAAAAGGGGCTATTAGAGTCAGACATAAAGATGATGCTAAAAAATAACCATCAACTTAGCAAAGAAAGAAGAGAGAGAGGAGAAATACAGCAGACTGCGCCCATATGGATCTCAAATACTTTTACACAGTGATAGCTGAGATTCATACAAACATTCACATTTTGGCCAGGTATGGTGGCTCATGCCTGTAATCCCAACACTTTGGGAGGCCAAGACAGAACTGCTTGAGCCCAGGAGTTCGAGGCCAGTCTAGGAAACAGATGGAGACCCCACCTCTACAAAAAATTTCAAAACTAGCTAGGCGTGGTAGCATGTGCCTGTAGTCTCAGCTACTTGGAAGGCTGAGATGGAAGGACTGCTTGAGACCAGAAGGTTGAGGCTGCAGTGAGCCCTGACCGCATCACTGCACTCCAGCCTAGGCAATAAAGCAAGACTCCATGTCAAAAAAACAACAAAAATTCATATTTCCATATGCAAATCTATGTTTTCAAATCCTCCAATTTCAAAAGATAATCCAAAGCCATCATGATCATTACCAATATATCTATATAGTGCACACTTACCACTGCAATTTTCCACAGTCAAGAATGCATACCAAGCCGGGCACAGCGCTCACGCCTGTAATCCCAGCACTTTGGGAGGCCAAGGCGGGCCGATCACCTGAGGTCAGGAGTTCGAGGCAAGGCTGGCCAACATGGTGAAATCCCATCTCTACTAAAAATACAAAAATTAGGCTGGCGCAGTGACTCATGCCTGTAATTCCACCACTTTGGGAGGTCAAGGCAGGTGGATCACCTGAGGTCAGGAGTTCAAGACCAGCCTGGCTAACATGGTGAAACCCTGTCTCTACTAAAAATAAAAAAAATTAGTCTGGCATGGTGGCACATACTTGTAATCCCAGCTACTTGGAAGGCTGAGGCTGAAGAATCACTTGAACCCGGGAGGCAGAGGTTGCAGTGAACTGAGATTGGGCCACTGCACTCCAGCCTGGGTAACAGAGCGAGACTCTGCCTCAAAAATAGAATAAAATAAACATATAAAAATTAGTCAGGCATGACCAGGCACAGTGGCTCATGCCTGTAATCCTAACACTTTGGGAGGCTGAGGCAGGCGGATCACAAGGTCAGGAGATTTGAGACCATCCCGGCTAACACGGTGAAATCCCGTCTCTACTAAAAATAAGAATTAAAAAATAGCCAGGCGTGGTGACGGGCACCCGTAGTCCCAGCTACTCCAGAGACTGAGGCAGGAGAATAGCGTGAACCTGGGAGGCGGAGCTTGCAGTGAGTGGAGATCACGCCACTGCACTCCAGCCTGGGCGACAGAGCGAGACTGCACCTCAAAAAAAAAAAAAAAATTAGCCAGGCATGGTGGCGCACGCCTGTAATCTCAGCTTCTCGGGAGGCTGAGGTGGGAAAACAGCTTGAACCTGGAAGGTGGAGGTTGCAGTGAGCCGAGATCACGCCAGTGCACTCCAGCCTGGGTGACAGAGCAAGACTCCATTTCAAAGGAAAACAAAAGCATATTAGAATACAAGAGCATGAATTAAATTCACTACTTTATTCATTCAACAAATAATTATTCAACACCTATTTGTAGGCACTATTCTAGGCACTGGGGAAAGGTATGCACAATAAGACATAGTCACTGTCCGGATGGAATTCACATTCGTACACCCAACACAAATTTTTTAATAAATAACTCACAGTAGCCCTTTAGTAGTAACGTAGCACTGGTCGGGCGCGGTGGCTCACACCTGTAATCCCAGCACTTTGGGAGGCCAAGGTGGGCGGATCACAAGGTCAGGAGATCGAGACCATCCTGGCTAACACAGTGAAACTGCGTCTCTACTAAAAAATACAAAAAATTAGCCAGTCCTGGTGGTGGGCACCTGTAGTTCCAGCTACTCAGGAGGCTGAGGCAGGAGAATGGCTTGAACCCGGGAGGCAGAGCTTGCAATCAGCCAAGATTACGCCGCTGCACTCCAGCCTGGGTGACAGAGCAAGACTCTGTCTCAAAGAAGAAAAAAAAAAATACACAGCACTTCATAACTGAAAAAGACACATAAAAATGTAAAAGATGGCTAGGTATGGTGGCCCACGCCTATAATCCCAACACTTTGGGAGGCCAAGGTGGGAGGACAGAGCCCAGGAGTTTGAGACCAGGCTGAGCAACATACTGAGACTCTGTCTCTACAAAAAAAATTTTTTTTTTTTTTTTTGAGGCGGAGTCTCGCTCTGTCGCCCGGACTGGAGTACAGTGGCCGGATCTCAGCTCACTGCAAGCTCCGCCTCCCGGGTTTACACCATTCTCCTGCCTCAGCCTCCCGAGTAGCTGGGACTACAGGCGCCCGCCACCTCGCCCGGCTAGTTTTTGTATTTTTAGTAGAGATGGGGTTTCACTGTGTTAGCCAGGATGGTCTCGATCTCCTGACCTCGTGATCCGCCCGTCTCGGCCTCCCAAAGTGCTGGGATTACAGGCTTGAGCCACCGCGCCCGGCCCAAAAAATTTTTTTAAAGTAGCTAGATGTGGTGGCACACACACCTTGATCCCAGCTACTTGGGAGGCTGAGGTGGGAGGACTGCTTGAACCCAGGAGGTGGAGGCTGCAATGAAGGGTGATTGTGCCAGTGCGCTACAGCCTAGATGACAGAGTGAGACCCTGTGTCAAAATCAAACAAACAGCGACAACAAAATACGTAAAAAGGTATTTAGGGTAAGGGCAAACCAGCTGTTGGGTATGATGTAAAAAAACTCTCAAGTGGGGATCTGAGTTTGGGTTGCAACTCTGCCACTCAGTTGAATAACCCTAAGCAAGCTACATCTGTAGGCCTCACCCTTTTAATATGTAAAATGGGGTTATGCCTGTAATCCCAGCACTTTGGGAGGCCGAGGCAAAAGGGTCACTTGAGGCCAGGATTTCCAGACCAGCCTGGGCAACACAGTGAGACCCCCATCTCACAACAATTTAAAAATTAGCCAGGTGTGGTGCCATGTGCCTGTAGTCCCAGATACTTGGGAGGCTGATGTGGGAGGATTGTTTGGGCCCATCAGGTTGAGGCTACAGTGAGCTATGATCGTACCACAACACTCCAGCCTGGGGTGATGAAAAAAAAAAAAAATGGGATACAATGACAATTTTTTTGTTTTTTTTTTTTTTATTGTTTGTTTTTGAGACAGAGTCTCATTCCGTCACCCAGGCTGAAGTGCAGTGGCATCATCGCCACTCACTGCAACCTCCACCTCCTGGGTTCAAGCAACTCTCCTGCCTCAGCCTCCCGCACAGCTGGAATTACAGGCACCCACCACCACACCTGGCTGATTTTTGTATTTTTAGTAGAAACAGGGTTTCACCATGTTGGCCAGGCTAGTCTTGAACTCCTGACCTCAAGTGATCCGCCTGATGGCCTCCCAAAGTGCTGGGATTACAGGGGTGAGACACCACACCCAGCCTACCACAATTTCTTTTGTTTTTTTGAGACAGAGTCTCGCTCTGTCGCCCGGGCTGGAGTGCAGTGGCCGGATCTCAGCTCACTGCAAGCTCCACCTCCCGGGTTTATGCCATTCTCCTGCCTCAGCCTCCGGAGTAGCTGGGACTACAGGTGCCCGCCACCACCACGTCCAGCTAGTTTTTTTTTTTTTTTTTTTTTTTTTTTAGTAGAGACGGGGTTTCACCGTGTTAGCCAGGATGGTCTCGATCTCCTGACCTCGTGATCCACCCGTCTCAGCCTCCCAAAGTGCTGGAATTACAGGCTTGAGCCACCGCGCACGGCCACAATTTCATATGATTAATAAAGCAGTAATCATATGATTCTTGGGTGGATTACCTGGTAATGTAGGCGAAATGCTTGTAAACTATGACATGCCGGCTGGGTGTGGTGACTCATGCCTGTAATCTCAGCACTTTGGGAAGTCGAGGCAGGTGGATCACAAGGCCAGGAGTTTGAGACCAGCCTGGCCAACAGGGTGAAACCCTGTCTCTACTAAAAATACAAAAAAAAAAAAAAAAAACTAGCCGGGTACGGTGGCAGGCACCTGTAATCCCAGATACCCGGCAGCTGAGCCAGGACAATCGCTTGAACCCGGGAGGTGGTGGTTGCAGTGAGCAGAGACCACGCCACTGCACTCCAGCCTGGGCAACAGGGCAAGACTCCGTCTCAAAAACAAAAAAAAACAAAAAGTCCAGGCACAGTTGCTCACGTCTGTAATCCCAGCACTTTGGGAGGCCGCAGTGGGCGGATTACGTAGTCAGGAGTTCGAGACCAGCCTGACCAACATGGTGAAACCTCATCTCTACTAAAAATTAAAAAATTGGCTGGGCGCGGTGGCTCAAGCCTGTAATCCCAGCACTTTGGGAGGCCGAGACGGGCGGATCACGAGGTCAGGAGATCGAGACCATCCTGGCTAACACGGTGAAACCCCGTCTCTACTAAAAACTACAAAAAACTAGCCGGGTGAGGTGGCGGGCGCCTGTAGTCCCAGCTACTCGGGAGGCTGAGGCAGGAGAATGGCGGGAACCCGGGAGGCGGAGCTTGCAGTGAGCTGAGATCCGGGCACTGCACTCCAGCCTGGGCGGCAGAGCGAGACTCCGTCTCAAAAAAAAAAAAAAAAAAAAAAAAATTAGCCAGGCATGGATATTGCAGACCTGTAGTCCCAGATACCTGAGAGGCTGAGGCAGGAAAATCACCTGAACCCAGGAGGTGGAAGTTGCAGTGAGCACGTCACTGCACTCCAGCCTGGGCAACTGAGCCACACTCCTTCTCAAAAAACAAAAAACAAACAAAACAGTATGACATGCCATGCCAAAGTCAGCTGTTAAACATTATTAGGGTAGACCATAACTTACATTATAAAATGATAATAAAAAGCCACATTCAAAACACCCTATTATGAAGATTAAAAAGGCCGAGGTGAGGGGATCACCTCAGGTCGGGAGTTCGAAACCAGCCTGGCCAACATGGTGAAACCCTATCTCTACTAAAAATACAAAAATTAGTTGTGCATGGTGGTGGGTGCTTCTGATCCCAGCTACTTGGGAGGCTGAGGCAGGAGAATTGCTTGAACCCGGGAGACAGAGGTTGCAGGGAGCTGAGATTGAGCCACTGCACTTCAGCCTGGATGACAGAGTGAGACTCCATCTCAATCTATATATATATAGATAGATTATACATATATATAGATTATATGTATAAATATATATATATAAATAAGAAGAAAAGCAAACGAAAAGGCCGGGCACAGTGGCTCATGCCTGTAATCCCAGCACTTTGGAAGGGTGAGGCTGGCAGATTACGAGTTCAGGAGATCAAGACCATCCTGGCTAAAATGGTGAAATCCCATCTCTACTAAAAATCCAAAAAATTAGCCAGGTGTGGTGGCGGGCGCCTGTAGTCCCAGCTGCTCAGGAGGCTGAGGCAGGAGAATGGTGTGAACCCAGGAGGCGGAGCTTGCAGTGAGCCGAGATTGTGCCACTGCACTCCAGCCTGGGCAACAGAGCAAAACTCCATCTCAAAAAAAAAACAAAGGTTGGGCACGGTGGCCCACACCTGTAATCCCAGCACTTGGGAGGCCAAAGCAGGTGGATCACCTGAGGTCAAGAGTTCGCAACCAGCCTGGCCAACATGGCGAAACCCCATCTCTACTAAAAATACAAAAATTAGCTGGGCATGGTGGTGCACGCCTGTAATCCCAGCTACTCAGGAGGTTGAGGCAGGAGAATCGCTTGAACCTGGGAGGTGGAGGTGGCAGTGAGCTGAGATCGCGCTACTGCATTCCAGCCTGGGCTACAAGAGAGAAACGCCATCTCAAAAAAAAAAAAAAGATGATAAAAAGTAGCAAATTATAGAAAGTCACTCATGCAAAAGAAAGTTGATTTCACTTGTATTCTTTTTTATGTTTGGTGCTTGAATACATTCTCAGCTAAAAGGAAAATTACTATACAGAAGTAGTCACTTGCTAAACATTACAGGTTGCAAAGGTTTACTCAATGATAAACCAAAAGGAAACTTACTTGCCTAACTATATTTGACTGTCATCTAGGTAAAGGGTCATGGAGCTTTCATGAGCAGGTGATTGTGCAACAAGGAAAATAAGCTTCCAAGCATAATTAGACTTATCATTACATATAAATTGTTCTTTCTGACAGAGGAAAGGACTGCCCAACATTCTGCATAAAATCACAATGGCTTCGGCAAACAATGGCCCTATTTGTATCGAGGTGGAATCTGCAAGGGTAGAAAATTCATGCCTCAGTTAATTGTAATCTATAGAAGGCATGGACTTCAAAAAAGCAAAGACAGGAGAAAATCAGACAAGATCTAGTTAGATCCTAAAGCTCATCTCTGAAGGGAGCTAATATAGTAACAATGTAAGCAGCATTATCTGCTCACTTCATCCCAAGGGGTATTTCCAACACCTTTTAGTGATTAGCGAGACATGCTATGTCATTACAGACTACACGGTAGCCTCAGTTGAAGTTAAACACAAAATGGAACTTCAGACACCATCTCACTAAAAGCTCAAATCCAAAGGCAGATTTAATTTCATTGATCCAGCCTTTTAAGACTAGCCATAAAAGACGACGACTGCCCGGGTGGAATACCAAAGAAGCTTCTGATTCAGATCACCGATTCAAAGAAAAGTAAAAACAAAATTGTTCAGGAAGCAGCTCAATTCCAAACAGAAAGCTGCATTAAATACTCCCAACAGTATCAGCCACAAAAAGGATGTTAGAAAGGGCTAGGAAGCAAACAGGACAACCAGCACCTATCCTATAAAGTTAATTGGAAGCTTAGTTAACTCATTTCCACTAAAGCAGAACGTTAGAATTCAGAAGAAATGAATTTTTTAGCAACAATCTGGACTACTGGCTTTTTGTTTTTGTTTTTTTTTGTACATGGAGTTTTGCTCTGTCACCCAGGCTGGAGTGCAGTGGCACAATGTCAGGTCACCGCAACCTCCACCTGCCGGGTTCAAGCCATTCTCCTGCTTCAGTCCCCCAAGTAGCTGAAATTACAGGCACACACCACCACACCCAGTTAATTTTTGTATTTTTAGTAGAGACAGGATTTCACCATGTTGGCCAGGCTGGTCTCGATCTCCTGACCTCTGGTGATGCGCCTGCGTTGGCCTCCCAGAATGATGGAATTACAGGCGTGGGCCACTGTGCCGGCAATTTTTAACAAACTTGATGGCACATGATAGTAGTAATTTAGGAGCTGGCCTCCAACACAAAGGTTAATAAGACAGCCCCTCCCCACACACAAACCTGTGGATCAGTTTTAAGTTTTAGCTTAATTTGATATAACAAATAAAAGCAAACTGGAAAGCTATTTCAAGAGTCCATGTAAAAGACTATTACTTAACCAAGCTTTCTTTCAAATTGATCTAAGGTTCTAATGAGCAAAATTCATCCTAGCTGCTGTGGTGGGGAGAGTCGGGGGAGGGCCGCTAGTGACAAGCAGAAACAATTATCCTAAACAAAAAGCACCTAAGCATAATTTAGAGACAAAGCATGGTTCAGTGGAAAGAATACTGACTTTGGAGCCAGACCAGACAGCCTATGCTCTAGAACTAATACTTGGTGTCTCAGGACTCTGAGTCAGTTATCTGGCCTCTCGGAAGTAACCTCAGCAATTATGACCTTTCTGTTGCAAAGATGTTTGCATTAGAAATACAACATAAAGGGTCTAAGAAACCCTTTTATTTTGGTTCAAGGAAAGAGCTAAATGAACTGCAACTTTTATATTATTAGATAAATTCAACCTGACCTTTTAGATTCCTTTTCTGCATAAAATAACCTTCATCCTGTAATTCTAACCTGGCACATGGTTAGAATCACAGAGCTCAACAGTAGCCAGTATTATTATCCAGCAAATTCACTAAACCTGTTCTTACACACGAACATCTATAAAACTTACAGCGACACTCCACTTGTAAAAAGTTTTAAATGGGATCAGAGAATATGCTGACTAAAACCAACCCACTCACTGAGCAACCAGTTCTGTAGCTACATCAAATACAGGGGTAAGGCCGGGCACAGTCGCTCAAGCCTGTAATCCTAGCACTTCTCGAAGTTGAGGCGGGTGGACTGCCTGAGCTCAGGAGTTCGAGACAGGCCTGGGCAACACAGCAAAACTCCGTCTCTACTAAAAATACAAAAAATTAGCCGGGTGTGGTGGTGCTCGCTTGTAGTCTCAGCTACTCGGGAGGCTGAGGCAGGAGAATTGCTTTAACCCAAGAAGCGGAGGTTGCAGTGAGCCGAGATAACACCCCTGCACTCCAGCATGGGCAACAAGGCAAGACTGTCTCCAAAAAAAAAAAAGGACAAAAAAAAGCAGAGGCAATCTAATGAAGGTTTAACCCTCAGCAATCACTTTCATTCAGGGGAAAAGACCCCAATGTATTTAAATAGATTTTCTTAGCCTTTATTGTCTGGGAGACATGACACAAAATTTCTATCATAATAAAATGGCCAGTTTTGCTTCCACTACTGTTGTAAACCCACATAGTCATCACACTTCTTTCCCAAATTAGATTCCAGATTAAACATAAGCCAGATGGGTTACAGATTTGATATTTAGAAGACCAATTTTTAATCGAAAGCAAACACTTTCTCAAATAGATTTTTCCACTTTTGCTTTCAGTAAATATACTTTGAGGGAGCTCCCTGAGTCTACTTCTTTAATAAACATTTGTAACCCCAGAAACTATACAGCAATTAACAGCCTAAGGGATTTTTCTCTACTTCCATTTATCTGGTGACATAAATCACTGTTACATCAACCTTATTCACTAGCATGGGAATGTAAACATTTAAAAAATAAATTAAGCTATTTGCAGTAATTTCCATTTTACCACTTTAAAAATATTACTTTTCTTTCAGTAAGGTTTTCTAGTTCAGAGCATTAAGCTGTCAATAAGACAGATATCTAAGCCATCCATCCAGTGGCATTTGATAAGATAAACTTAGCTATATATTTATAATCCTATTATCTCCTTAGCAGGTGAGAACAATGGATTTGGCCAACATTATTCAAGCTTCATAATACTGTACGGTAAAATGTTAATGATAAAAAGTAGATGGTATTCATCACCATGAAACAGGGCAGAAATAAACAGAAAGTAGATGGTATCTAAAGAGATGTACAATAAAACTTCATAAACTTTGTTAATATGTTTGAAATTTTTCATAATAAAATGGTGGGGGTAAATAACCATAGCAACTAACATGCCCTCTCATAGTTCAACCGTTAACTGGCAATTTATATTTTTTGGAATAGCACAAATGGTATACAGCCTTGATTCTGGTGAAGTTTTATTTAAAGAAAACCTCATGTAGAAAATTACACGAGAAGCATTTCAACCACAAATGTCTCCATCACCAGAAGTCAAGGTAAAACAACCTGTTATAGGTCTAATGTGAAACAAATCTGTCATAAAATTCTCTAAATACTTTTGAAAGCTCTAAAAAAGCTACCTCAAAGCTCTTGAGAGGGGAGGAATTTATACTTCCTCAAATTGAACAATTCTGCATCACTAAATATGACATCAAATAAGATGATCCAATTTAGAAGCTCATGAAAACAAGGCCTCTGCCTATAAATTCCAGCTACTAAGGAGGCTGAGGTGGGAGGATCACTTGGGCTCAGGAGTTCAAGATCAGCCTGGGCAACAAACTCTGGAACTGGCTTGTGGAATCCCACAAAAAGATACCTTTTTCATGAAAGTTTCATCTTTATACTGAATGACACTCTTACTCAATCCAGTAAAAAGGCTCAAAGAAAGTTGCCCTACAGGCCAGGCGTGGTGGCTCACGCCTGTAACCCCAGTACTTTGGGAGGCGGAGGTGGGCGGGATCACGAGGTCAGGAGATGGAGACCATCCTGGCTAACACAGTGAAACCCCATCTCTACTAAAAATACAAAAAAAAATTAGCTGGGCCTGGTGGCGGGCGCCTGTAGTCCCAGCTACTCGGGAGGCTGAGGCAGGAGAATGGCGTCAACCCAGGAGGCGGAGCTTGCAGTTAGCTGAGATTG
The DNA here is from genome assembly GCF_007565055.1 of Rhinopithecus roxellana. NCBI lineage: Eukaryota > Metazoa > Chordata > Mammalia > Primates > Cercopithecidae > Rhinopithecus > Rhinopithecus roxellana. The sequence continues at coordinate 122,673,182 of NC_044561.1, forward strand.
TGCCAGAGCACTCCAGCCTGGGTGACAGAGTGAGACTCAGTCTCACAAAAAAAAAAAAAAAAAAAGAAAGAAAGCTGCCCTACAAACTGAGACTACCTTGTGGTATTGGGGAGACAGACAGGATGAAGCAGCATCCAGTTTGATAACACCCAGAATGATATTAATGATCTGGACTTTAGAATGGGGGTGGAGGAGAGTTCCATGAGTCATGGCCATTTCTAAACTTAAAACACAGTAAATCCTCTCTTAACGTAAGGGATTGGTTCTGGGAAACTGAGACTGCCGACTAACACAGGCTAACTGATACAAAGAAGAGTTAGGTTCTAGGGCACATTTCTCATCAGAAAAACATCACCAAACTTTCAAATAAAGACCAAACACTTTTAATATTAAACACTGAAATAAATGTGAAGTAGACAAACTTTTTTTTTTTTATTTTTTTGAGACATACTTTGGCTCTTGTTGCCCAGGCTGGAGTGCAATGGCACGATAACCGCTCACTGCAACCTCTGCCTCCCAGGTTCAAGTGACTCTCCTGCCTCAGCCTCCTGAGTAGCTGGGATTACAGGCGCCCGCCAACAAGCCTGGCTAATTTTTTGTATTTTTAGTAGAGACAGGATTTCGCCATGCTGGCCAGCTGGTCTCCTGATCTCAGGTGATCTGCCCGTCTCAGCCTCCCAAAGTGCTGGGATTACAGGCGTGGGGCTGCAGTAAGCCGAGATTGCACACAGCCTGGGCGACAAGAGTGAAACTCCATCTCAAAAAAAAAAAAAAATTTTACCACTTATTCCAGTTCAGGGTTGGGGTGGCTGCAGCCTATCCCAGCAGCTCAGGGTGCAAGGCCGGAACCGGCCCTAGACAGGATATCCACTGCAGAAAGCGCTCACACATACACACACTGCTCCACACACCAGTGAACCTCATGTGCACAGCTTTGGGATGTGGGAGGAAATCAACAGTACCCAGAGAAAACCTATGCAGGGATAGGGAGAATGTGCAAACTCCACAGTTTTTCTCCTCACATTGTCTTGAAACAACATTATTCAAGGATCTGCTGTAATCTGTATATACCTGGGCTTTCTGGCTGAAACATAAAAGAGAGCAACTTATTCTGAAGAAACTATATTAACGGTAACAATTCTCTTACTCTAAGCTTAGCGGGAGGCGCCACACATTTTCTAAAATGTGCTGTGTCCTTTCCCAGATGCTAAATTGGCGTTTCTCTCCTAAATAAATTTTAAGAGGTGTATCCTTCCCCACCTTCCAGGTAGTAATAACTAAAACGTAACATGTAACATTTCCACTGTACCAGATCAAGCTCAAAAGCAAACCTACAAAACTGAAATAATGTTACAGATCTAAAAGTTGAAAACTATTTACGACTAGAACTTTGAAAAGTTATGCAACTAGCCGGGCGCGGTGGCTCAAGCCTGTAATCCCAGCACTTTGGGAGCCCGAGACGGGCGGATCACGAGGTCAGGAGATCGAGACCATCCTGGCTAACACGGTGAAACCCCGTCTCTACTAAAAACTACAAAAAACTAGCCGGGCGACGTGGCGGCGCCTGTAGTCCCAGCTACCCGGGAGGCTGAGACAGGAGAATGGCGTGAACCCAGGAGGCGGAGCTTGCAGTGAGCTGAGATCCGGCCACAGCACTCCAGCCTGGGTGACAGAGCGAGACTCCGTCTCAAAAAAAAAAAAAAAAAAAGAAAAGTTATGCAACAATGACAAGCATTTATAATATTCCTGTCAACTTCCATTGTAAGAGAGATCTTTTAGACACAAGAAAGAAAAACGTGAACACTCATGCTGTGATTTCATACTATTCACAAAAATTAAGGCTTCATTCATATTTGCTAAATTTGTTATTTGGAAATAGAGCAGATGGGGGCTCTTTGGAAAACAATTCTATGATAAAAGATTATCTTTTGCTTAATTCTTAACCTAAGGTAACAGCAGTATCTTTACACAACTACTGTAAAGAAACTTTTTAAGTTTTCGTTACGAATTATTAACTGTAGTTTAACTTTGACACAAAGTTATCTCTATTAAAGTGGGTTAACAGGCAGGTCTCTGCCAAACAGGACTAGGGAAATCTGTATTTCTGTTTGCTTTTCAATTATAGTCATTAATAGCTCAAGAATTTTTGCTTTTGTACACAACAAAGAAGCAAGGCTGTATTTTGACTTTGAGGAGCTGAAAGCATTGAATCAAGAGCTAATTTTCTTTTTCTTTTCTGCTGTACAGAAACCATTTATAAACAGAGAAGGGAAGCCCAACAAACAAAATGAGAACTATTATTCTACTAAAAGTAAATTTTGTGACATTAATCTAGAGCAATCTGGTAAAAGTCAAAATCGCTAATGTTGCGATACAATGTTTAAGATTTGTTTCAAAATAATCTAGTTTGTGTGGGGGGATACAACATGAAACAAAACCGACCTTGGCTATGAGTTAATAATTGTCAAAGCTGAGTGAGTGACTAATACATGGGGTTCTCCACAGTATTCGAGTTTTACATATTTTCCAGAATAAAAAGATTTTTTTAAATGGTATTTAAAATACCATTTCCCTACTGCAATATGCCATTGTGATATGGCAGTATTAGACATGCTTTACACTGTTTGTATAGTTGTTTGCTTACGTGGTTTTTTGGTTTTTTTTTTTTTTTTTTTTTTTTTTTTGAGACAGTCTCGCTCTGTCGCTCAGGCAACCTCCGCCTCCCGGGTTCAAGCGATTCTCCTGCCTCAGCCTCACGAGTAGCTGGGACTGCAGGCGCCCGCCACCACACCCGGCTATTTTTTGTATTTTCAGCAGCGACGGGGTTTCACCATGTTGGCCAGGATGGTCTCCGTCTCCTGACCTCGTGATCCACCCGCCTCGGCCTCCCAAAGTGCTGGGATTACAGGCATGAGCCACCGCGCCTAGCCTGCTTATGGAGGCCGAGGCGGGTGGATAACGAGGTTAGGAGTTCAAGACCAGTCTGGCCAACATGTCAAAACCCTGTCTCTCTTAAAACTACAAAAATTAACACGGCGCGGCGGCGGGCGCCTGTAATCCCAGCTACTCGGTAGGCTGAGACAGGAGAATCGCTTGAACCCAGGGGGCAGAGGTTGCAATGAGCCGAGATCGTGCCACTGCACTCCAGCCTGGGCGACAGCGTGAGACTGTCTAAAAAAAAAAAAAAAAAAATTCAAACAAATATTTCAAATTAGAAACAAAGGTAAGACTGTCAGAAAATTCCAGGAAAATGTCAAAAACAAGGAGGCCACTTTGCCGCACGTGTGTTGAGAAGCGTATAAATAAAAATATTTTCAGTTCACTCATGAAATTTAATGCCTAAAACAATCCTACGATACAGGAGGATCACTCAGGTAAACACACACTCCTTACTCGTATAAAATTGAACACCCATAAGTTGCATTTCCTTAGAGTACACCTATAAAACTAAGTACAGAATTTTCAAAAACCCAGTATGCTTTAATAAAGTTGCCGTACTAAAAATCCCACCTGTCACCAGGATAACCGAAACTGCTCCCTCTACACTCCAACTGTATTTTTAGTTTTTACCTCAACAAGTAGCAATGTAATTTACATTTGGTAAGCACGGATTCCTGAAAGGCCAAAATCAACCAGGAACCTGACTGAACTCTTTCCACCACGCTCTTAACAATGAAAGCCACAAGCAGAAGGGAAGTGTGAACTTAAAAACGTCCACACAGCCGAAGAACAGTGGCAGAACAGACTGAAGCACGTATCTTCCGGAACAGGAGAAAACTTCCACACAAGCAATACTGCAACACGGAGGCGGAGCAAGGGCTTAAAAGGAAAGCCAACAGGGAGAGGGGAATATAAGCAAAGCTTCAGTGAAAAAAACTTATCGAGGTGTAGAGAAAGAACAGACAAATTTTTCCATCTCCGTACACCCCGCTTCAGAGCCTGACACACAGTAAGTGCTCCAGATAGGTTTGCCCAACTCAAGGGAAGCTTCTGCCAGCAACTTTCCCAGAAATGGAATGACAACAAGAAGCTGGCTGATGGCGGGGCGGGGGAAAATGGACAGGTTGCTCATCCTGCGGGAGATGGTGAATATCCTGCAGTTGGCTAAGCGGAGAAGACGGAAAGAAATAGCATCCATCGTTTACAGACTGCCAACAACAATGTACCAATTAAGCGTACGCCCCTTTCAGATGTTAAAAACTCAAAACAATGCCCTGGCTCTGGACATGGGCACGCGGAACACTGCAGCCTCTAAGAAACCCAAACGGAGAGGTAGGTCAACTTCTATCCACTCTGTCCATTAAATTATACCTTCATATCACGCTAATAAATTATGCAGACGGTTTATTGGGACACGTTCTGCGTCTGGCACTCTGATAAGCGCTTTACACGCCCCATTTCACTGAACCCTAACAGTCTTAAGAGGCAGGGACGGTATTAGCAGCCCCCTTTCCAACCAAGACACAAAGAGTTTAAGTGTCTTGCCTAACGGGGCAGAGCAGGGTTTGGCACCCGTTTTGGACACCTGGGCCGTGCTCTTAACCACTAAGCTACAGACCTGGGCCGGCGACACTGAGAGGCTCCAGCCCTAGGGGACCTGAAGCGGGCCACCCCCAACCCGCGCCCCAGCCCCGGGAATAACTTCGGCATCCCCGCGCGCGCCATGCGGGACAAGGAAAGGCGGCCGCGGCACCTGTTTGTGACACCGGCGAGGACTGGAGGGAATGGGGGCACCCGAGGCCAGGCCTCAGGGCGCCCGGAGGCGGGGGGCGCAAAAGGACCCGCCTCCTCCGGGAAGGCCCCGCGGGCTACAGAGGCCCGGGGGAAGGCGGCGGGGCGCGCGGGCCCGCCGAGGCCTAGGCCCCACCCGCCGCCCACCTCCCCACCACCGCGGCGCCCGCGCGGGCTCCGCCAGGCCCGGCTCGGCCCGGCCGCCTCACCTGGCTGCTGCCCCGAGCTCGTCCCCCGGCCGGCGGTCCTGGGCGGTGGCGGCGAGGAGGGGAAGGAGGAAGGAAAAAGGGAGAGGAAGAAGGGACGAAGGGAGGGAAGAGGCGGAGTGGCCGTGGAGGAGGCGGGCGCCGCCGGGCCGGGGGGGGGGTTGGGGGGTGGTCAAAGGAGGCAGGAGCCGAGAGAGACGCGGCGGTCGCCGGCGCAAACGCTGAAGAGCCGCTCCGGAGCCCGCAGCCCGGCAGGAAGTGACGGGGGAGGGGCAGGCGCCCGCCCCCGTCCCCCGCCCGCCTCCAGGCCCGGCCCCACCCCCACCCGCAGCCCGGACCACAAGTTCCGGCGGGCGCTGCGGCGGAGTCTACGCTCGCAAGGCACGCCGGGAGCTCAGCGGGAGTGGCGCCCTGTCCCGCCTAGGCAGCCGCGGGCTGCCGGGAGTTGTAGTTCTGATGGGAGTTTCGTGCTGCCTGCTGGACTGGAAGCGTGTCTGGGAGAACCCAGCCTACCTTCTTTCCTCCTCCACTTCCTTTTTCCTTCCTTCTCTCGGTCTTTCCTCTTGTCCTGCCTCTGGCCCTCCTTTCTCTCTTTCTCTCCTTCCTGCAGTTGTTTCTTCCTCCATCTGTAAATGTTCATTAAATGCTTGCTGTATGCAAGGCATTGCTCCAAGGGCTAAGAATGTGGTGAACAGACAAAAATCCCTGCCCTCGTAGAGCTTACATTCTTGTGTGAGTAAAATACACAATAAATAAAATTAGAAAAAAATTTTTTTTTTCTTTTTTTTTTTTTTCCTCGCTGTATTACCCAGGCAGGTCTCGAACTCCTGGGCTCAAGCTATCCTCCCGCCTCTGCCTCCCTGAGAGCTGGGATTACAGGCGTGAGCCACCGCGCCCGACTAGAAAATTTTATAGTGAGATAAAAGACAATGGCCCGGATGCCGTGGCTCACGCCTGTAATCCCAGCACTTTGGGAGGCCAAGGTGGGCGGATCACTAGGTCAAGAGATCGAGACCATCCTGGCTACCACGGTGAAACCCCCTCTCTACTAAAAATACAAAAAATTAGCCGGGCGTGGTGGCGGGCGCCTGTAGTCCGAGCTACTTGGCAGGCTGAGGCAGGAGAACTGCTTGAACCTGGGAGGCGGAGATTGCAGTGAACCGAGATCACGCCACTGCACTCCAGCCTTGGCGACAGAGCCATACTTGATCTCAAAAAAAAAAAAAAAAAAAGACAAGAAGTGCTAGATTGCTATTTCTTTCACCCAGATCTAGATAAACTAAGTGGTTTTTAGCAGCCGTATTATATGGGAGGTTGGAGGGAGGGTGGCCAGTAAAGAATCTTGGCCAGGCGCGGTGGCTCACACCTGTAATCCCAGCACTTTGGGAAGCCGAGGCGGGCGGATCACCTGAGGTCAGGAGTTCAAGACCAGCCTGACTAACATGGTGAAACCCCATCTCTACTAAAAATACAAAAAAATTTAGCCGGGTGTAGTGGTGGGCGCCTGTAATCACAGCCACTTGGGAGGCTGAGGCAGGAGAATCTTTTGAACCTGGGAGATGGAGGTTGCAGTGAGCCAAGATCACGCCATTGCACTCCAACCTGGGCAACAGAGTGAGATTCCATCTCAAAAAAAAAAAGAATCTTGAACTTCTGAGATCAGACTCAGTGAAAATTATGCTCGTGTTGTGAGAGGTCCGGGAAACTGAGAATGAGTGAAGGAAGTGCAAATACACAGAGCTTCTCTCTCCTGCTCACTCTAGGACTGCTTCCCCACTATTTAAAAATAATTCTCTCTCTCTTAAATATCTCTCAATCTAACAATTGCTCAGTCTCTCTTGCCAGGGGAATATAAATTCAAAATACGAGCTGCTGTGTCTGAAGGAGCCCCTCCAAGCGAGGCTTTGGAGCCTTAGCCAAGCCTGGGAGGACGCTGTTCTCTAGACAAGGCCTCCATACATTGCTTCTTGTGAAGTGCAAAGACACTGAATTTCAGAACACCAAAAATAGTCAAAGGACTTTCACTGTTCCTTTAGTGCCCATGCAAGACAGTACTAAGCAACATTCAGATATTGTCCAGCCCTCTGCTAAAAGTGATCTTTTTTTCTTTCTAACTTCCAAGCAGTGTGGATCCCATACCTCCTTGGGTAAAGGAGCAGACGCAGAGAGGTCTCCCTAAACCCAAAGCTGCGCACAATCAGACAATCTCATTAAAGGTGATTTTGCTATCACCCATGAGGACAAAAGTGGTGGGTCTATGACTTCCAGTCCCAATTTTCTTTCTTCCCTCTTCCCTCCTTCCACATATCTTTTTTATTTTTTTCTTGAGACTGGGTCTCGCCCTGTCACCTAACTAGAGTGCAGTGGCATGAACACAGCTCACTGCAGCCTCAACCTCCTGAGCTCAAGAAATCCTCCTACCTCAGCCTCTTGAGTAGCTGGGACCACAGGCATGTGCCACCACTCCCAGCTAATTTTTCAATTTTTTATAGAGAAAGGGTTTTACTAAGTTGCCCAGGGTCTTACCAAGTTACTAAGTTGACCAGGCTGGTCTCAAACTTCTAGGCTCAAGCAATCCTTTTGCCTCGACCTTCCAAAGTACTGGGGGGATTATTCCAGGTGTGGGCCACCATACCTGATCAGGAGTAGGTCACTTAGATTTGTTTTCTTCAAGAAACTGTCAGTCAAGTTCTCTTCCAAGATCCTGAAGACCTCTTGACTCTTGCTAAGTAATTAAGGAATTATTTTTCTTTATCTTGAGAAAAAGATTGAAGCTATGTATTATTGATTCACAAGAAACTGTGAGCATTAAGTATGTTATGATAAATTCTGTGTGTTCCTTCTCACAAGATAAATTATATGCATTTGAACTAAGGAATGGGAACATGCAAAACTCATAAAAGCCCTTTGAGACATTGACGTTTTTCTTTTTTTTTTCTTTTGAGACAGAATCTCACTCTGTTGCCCAAGCTGAAGTGCAATGGTGTGATCTCGGCTCTCTGATGCAAAGCTCATAAAAGCCCTATGAGACATTGATTTTAATTTTTAATTTTTTTTTTTTTTTTGAGGCAGAGTCTCTCTCTGTCTCCCAGGCTGGAGTGCAGTAGGGCGATCTCACTCACTGCAAGCTCCGCCTCCCAGGTTCACGCCATTCTCCTGCTTCAGCCTCCGAGTAGCTGGGACTACAGGCGCCCACCACTGAGCCCAGCTAATTTTTTTTGTATTTTTAGTAGAGACGGGATTTCACCGTGTTAGCCAGGATGGTCTCAATCTCCTGACCTCGTGATCCGCCCGTCTCAGCCTCCCAAAATGCTGGGATTACAGGCATGAGCCACCGCACCTGGCCTTTTTTTTTTTTTTCTTTTTTCTTTTTTTTTTTTTTGAGACAGCGTCTCACTCAGTCACCCAGGCTAGAGTGCAGTGGCACGATCTCAGCTCATTGCAACCTCCACCTTCCGGGCTCAAGCAATTCTCCTGCCTCAGCCTCCTGAGTAGCTGAGACTACAGGCGCCACTATGCCCTGTAATTTTTGTATTTTTAGTACAGATGGGGTTTTGTCATGTTGGCCAGGCTGGTCTCGAACTCCTGGCCTCAGGTGATCCACCCACCTCGGCCTCCCAAGGTGCTGGGATTACAAGTGTGAATGTTAACGTCTCATGAATTATCTCTGTTCCACTCTCCTAGCCTCTTAGTAGAACTTTGCACCCTTATAATTTTTCAATTATCTGTTGAGTATATCTATTAGGCTAGGCCTAAGAGATCAACTTCCATGACAGCAGAGACTCAGCCTGTCTTAAGTCGTCATGATGGTCCCTGGCCCCTAACACAGTGTCAGGGACACAACAGGTACATGATAAATTTCCATAGAAAAACTACAGCCGGCCGGGCGCGGTGGCTCAAGCCTGTAATCCCAGCACTTTGGGAGGCCGAGACGGGTGGATCACGAGGTCAGGAGATCGAGACCATCCTGGCTAACACGGTGAAACCCCGTCTCTACTAAAAAATACAAAAAACTAGCCGGGCGACGTGGCGGCGCCTGTAGTCCCAGCTACCCGGGAGGCTGAGACAGGAGAATGGCGTGAACCCGGGAGGCGGAGCTTGCAGTGAGCTGAGATCCGGCCATAGCACTCCAGCCTGGGTGACAGAGCGAGACTCCGTCCCAAAAAAAAAAAAAAAAAAAAAAAAAAAGAAAAACTACAGCCTTGCTTATCTCTGCGAAAGTCCCGAAGAAACAGGGAACACCTGTAGGGTTGACTGGTGTATGTCAGGATCACCTGTGGTATGTGTAGCACAGGAAAACAAGGTTGAGAACTACTTGCTGGCCTAAATAAGTAATTCTCAAGCTTATTTGAGGTGGTCCGCACCCTGGGGATATGTCAGAATCTAAGAGCAACAATTAGAAGACATAAAAATATAATGGGGCCGAGCACAGTGGCTCACACCTGTAATCCCAGCACTTTGGGAGGCCAAGGTGGGCAGATCTCTTGAGGTCAGGAGTTCAAGACCAGCCTGGCCAACATGGTGAAACCCCCTCCATCTCTACTAAACATACAGAAATTAGCTAGGCATGGTGGTACGCACCTGTAGTCCCAGCTACTCGGGCGTCTGAGGCAGGAGAATCGCTTGAACCTGGGAGGCGGAGGTTGCAGTGAGCTGAGATCATACCACTGCACTCCAGCCCAGGCCACAGAGCGAGACTCCATCTCAAAAAACCAAACGAGGCCGGGCACGGTGGTTCACGCCTGTAATCCCAGCACTTTGGGAGTATGAGGTAGGCAGATCGCGAGGTCAGGAGACTATCCTGGCTAACATGGTGAAACCCAGTCTCTACTAAAAATTCCAAAAATTAGCTGGGCGTGGTGGCAGGCGCCTGTAGTCCCAGCTACTCGGGAGGCTGAGGCAGGAGAATGGTGTGAACCCAGGAGGCGGAGCCTGCAATGAGCTGAGATCGTGTCACTGCACTCCAGCCTGGGCGACAGAGCGAGATTCCATCTCAAAAAAAAAAAAAGAAGGCTGGGTGCGGTGGCTCAAGCCTGTAATCCTAGCACTTTGGGAGGCTGAGACGGGCGGATCACGAGGTCAGGAGATCGAGACGAGCCTGGCTAACACGGTGAAACCCCGTCTCTACTAAAAAATACAAAAAAACTAGCCGGGCGAGGTGGCGGGCGCCTGTAGTCCCAGCTGCTCGGGAGGCTGAGGCAGGAGAATGGCGTACACCAGGGAGGCGCAGCTTGCAGTGAGCTGAGATCCGGCCACTGCACTCCAGCCGGGGCGACAGAGCGAGGCTCCGTCTCAAAAAAAAAAAGAAAAGAAAAGAAAAAAAAAAACGAAACAAGAGAAAAAAGATATAATGGAAGACTCCATTTACAAAGCAGTGGAAAAATAAAAATACCTAGAAATAAACTTTACAAGAAATATGCACAGTCTGTGTAAAGAAAAAATGTTTAATTCTTCAAAAGGATACAGAAAAAGACTTGAGCAAAGAGAAATATAGGCTATGGTCTTGGCTAGGAAGGTTCAATGCAGATCATTAAGATATCAGTTGATCAAGACATTGAAGGACAGCCTGGCCATCGTGGCAAAATCCCAACTCTACAAAAAAAGTACAAAAATAATTAGCCGGGTGTGGTGGCGTGTGCCTGTGGCCCCAGCTACTTGGGAGGCTGAAGTGGGAGGATTGTGTGAGTCCGGGAGGTTGAGGCTGCAGTGAGCTGTGATTGCACCCCTGCACTCCAGGCTTGGAGTGAGACCCTGAATCAAAAAATACATTAAAATTTAAAAAGACGTTGAATAAGATCCCAAGCAAACTACAAATATGATTTTCTTTTGGATCTCTATGAGCCATTTCTAAAGTCTTATGGAAAAATTAATAAGAAAAATAGCCAAGAACTTTCTGAAAACTCCTGACCAAATAGCAAACATGCTATAAAGCATTACCAATTAAAATAGTTAGATGCTAGTGCCCGATTAGTTCCACAGTCAATGAAAGAGATATTTCCAGATAGACACAAACACATGTATGAATTTAATACTCAGCAAAAGGCCGGGCGCGGTGGCTCAAGCCTGTAATCCCAGCACTTTGGGAGGCCGAGACGGGTGGATCACGAGGTCAGGAGATCGAGACCCTCCTGGCTAACACGGTGAAACCCCGTCTCTACTAAAAAAAAATACAAAAAAACTAGCCGGGCGAGGTGGCGGGCGCCTGTAGTCCCAGCTACTCGGAGGCTGAGGCGGGAGAATGGCGGGAACCCGGGAGGCGGAGCTTGCAGTGAGCTGAGATCCGGCCTCTGCACTCCAGCCTGGGCGACACAGCGAGACTCCGTCTCAAAAAAAAAAAAAAAAAAAAAAATACTCAGCAAAAGTGGTATTTCAAGGCTGGGCGTGGTACTCACGCCTGTAATCCCAGCACTTTGGGAGGCCAAGGTGTGTGGATCACTTGAGATCAGGAGTTCGAGATCAGCCTGGCCAACATGGTGAAATCCCATCATTACTAAAAATACAAAAATTAGCTGGGGATGGTGGCAGACACCTGTAATCCCAGCTACTGGGGAGGCTGAGACAGGAGAATTGCTTGAATCCGGGAAGTGGAGGTTGTAGTGGGCCGAGATCACGCCACTGCAGCCTGGACAGCAGAGCGAGGCTCTGTCTCAAAAAAAAAAACAAAAAAGTGGTATTTCAAATTCGTGAGGAAAAGATAGATTTCATTTTATAAATGCTTTGAGACAACACGGTAGCTTCTGGGGCAGGGGGAATTAAATGTGTAATTCATATTATATACTAGGGAACATACCAAATTGATCAAATATTTAGATAGAAGAAAGGAAACTGGGCTGGGCGTGGTGGCTCACACCTGTAATCAGCACTTTGGGAGGCCGAGGCGGGCAGATCACCTGAGGTTGGGACTTTAAGACCAGCCTGAGAAACATGGAGAAACCCCATCTCTACCAAAAATACAAAATTAGCCGGGCATAGTGGCACACGCCTGTAATCCCAGCTACTCGGGAGGCTGAGGCAGGAGAATCACTTGAACCTGGGAGGCAGAGGTTGCAGTGAGCCGAGATCTTGCCATTGCACTCCAGCCAGAGCAACAAGAGCAAAACTCCATCTCAAAAAAAAAAAAAAGAAAGAAAGAAAGAAAGAAAAAAGAAAGGAAACTGGCCAGGCATGGTCACCCATGTCTGTAATCCCAGCACTGTAGGAGGCCAAGGTGGAAGGATTGCTTGAGCCCAGGAATTCGAGGCTGCAGAGAACTTAAATTATTGTTACTATTACTATTATTATTTTGAGACAGAGTCTTGCTCAGTCGCCCAGACTGCAGTGCAGTGGCACGATCTCAACTCACTGCAACCTCCACCTCCCGGGTTCAAGAAATTCCTCATGCCTCAGCAGCCCAAGTAGCTGGGATTACAGGCACACACCACTACACCTGGCTAATTTTCACATTTTCAGCAGAGATAGGGTTTCACTCTGTTGGCCAGGCTGGTCTCCAACTCCTGACCTCTAGTGATCTGCCCACCTCAGCCTCCCAAAGTGTTGTAATTACAGGCATGAGCCACCCTGTCGGCTTGTAGTGAGCTATGATCTCACCACTGCACTCCAGCCTGGGCAACAGTGAAACCCTGTGTCAAAGTAAAAAAATAATAATAATAACGGAAAACCATAAAAGTAACAGAATTCCTGCAAGAATGTTTGTATCACTCTGAAGTGGAGAAGACTCTACTATAACACAAAATTCAAAATCCTTAAAGGAAAAGATCAATTCATTGACTCAGGAAAATAAAAAATGTGGTAAGAGGCAATAAAAAGAAATGATAAACTGGAAAAAATTTGCATCTCAGTCAGAGAGGGTGATTTCACAAATTTCATGACATATAAGGAACTCCTATGAATAACAAAATGATTAACAACCCAATGAAAAATGATTAAAAGATAGCAACAGGCCTGGCGCGGTGGCTCACGCCTGTAATTCCAGCACTTGGGAAGGCTGAGGCAGGTGGATCACGAAGTGAGGAGATCGAGACCATCCTGGCTAACGCAGTGAAACCCCATCTCTACTAAAAATACAAAAAAATTAGCTGGGTGTGGTGGTGGGTGCCTGTAGTCCCAGCTACTCTGGAGGCTGAGACAGCAGAATGGCATGAACCCGGGAGGCGGAGGTTGCAGTGAGCTGAGATAGCGCCACGGCACTCCGGCCTGGGCAACAGAGCAAGATTCCGTCTCAAAAAAAAAAAAAAAAAAAAAAAAGATAGCAACAGACAGTTCATGGGAAAGGAAAAACAAATGGTTCTTAGAAATAACAACGTCGGCCGGGCACGGTGGCTCAAGCCTGTAATCCCAGCACTTTGGGAGGCCAAGACGGGCGGATCACAAGGTCAGGAGATCGAGACCATCCTGGCTAACACGGTGAAACCCCGTCTCTACTAAAAGATACAAAAAACTAGCCGGGCGAGGTGGCGGGCACCTATAGTCCCAGCTACTCCGGAGGCTGAGGCAGGAGAATGGCGTAAACCCGGGAGGTGGAGCTTGCAGTGAGCTGAGATCTGGCCACTGCACTCCAGCCTGGGAGACAGAGCCAGACTCTGTCTCAAAACAAAACAAAAAAAAAAAAAAAAGAAAGAAATAACAACGTCGGCTGGGCGCGGTATAATCCCAGCACTTTGAGAGCCCTAGGTGGGCAGATCACCTGAGGTTGGGAATTTGATACTAGCCTGAACAACATGAAGAAACCCCGTTTCTACCAAAAATACAAAATTAGCCGGGCGTGGTGGCGCATGCCTGTAATCCCAGCTACTTGGGAGGCTGAGGCAGGAGAATCGCTTGAACCCAGGAGGCGGAGGTTGCAGTAAGCTGAGATAGCGCCATTGCACTCCAGCCCGGTCAACAAGAGTGAAACTCCCTCTCAAAAAAAAAAAAAAGAAAAAGAAAAGAAAAGAAAAACAAAGAAACGACCGGGCACGGTGGCTCACGCCTGTAATCCCAGCACTTTGGGAGGCCGAGGCGGATCACGAGGTCAGGAGATCGAGACCATCCTGGCTAACACAGTGAAACCCCGTCTGTACTAAAAAAGAAACAAAAAATTAGCCGGGCGCGGTGGCAAGTGCCTGTAGTCCCAACTACTCAGAAGGCTGAGGCAGGAGAATGGTGTGAACCCGGGAGGTGGAGTTTGCAGTGAGCCGAGATTGCGCCACTGCACTCCAGCCTGGGCGATGGAGGGAGACTCCATCTCAAACAAACAAACAAACAAAAACAAAGAAACAACAACGTAATGGCCAGGCCCACTGGCTCATGCCTGTAATCCTGGCACTTTGGGAGGCTGAGGCGGGTGGATCACTTGAGGTCAGGAGAATAGCTTGAACCCAAGGAGGCGGAGGTTGCAGTGAGCCAAGATCAGACCACTGCACTCCAGCCTGGGCGACAAAGCAAGACTCCATCTAAAAAAAAAAAAAAAAGAAGAAGAAGAAGAAGAAAAGAAAAGAAAAGAAATAGCAACATGAGGCCAGGTGTGGCAGCTCATGCCTGTAATCCCAGCACTTTGGGAGGCTGAGGCCGGCAGATTACCTGAGCTCAGGAGTTTGAGACCAGCATGGCCAACATGACGAGATAAAAATAGCCAGGTGTGGTGGTGCATGCCTGTAATCCCAGCTCCTCTCAAGGGGAGAATCACGAATCGTTTGAACCCATTAGCCGGAGGCTGCAGGCTGCAGTGAGCAGACATGGCACCACAGTACCCCAGCGTGGGTGACAGCGAGACTCTGTCTCAAAAAGAAAAAAAAAGAAAAAGAAACAACAATGTGGATTCAAGGATATTAACAGAAGCACAGTTTGTAATAACAAAAGTTTAGAAATAACATCAATGGGCCCGACGTGGTGGCTCACGCCTGTAATCCTAGCACTTTGGGAGGCTGAGGTGGGTCGATTGCCTGAGCCCGGGAGTTCAAAATCAGCCTGGGCAACATGGTGAAACGCCTCTACTAAAATACAAAAAAATTAGCCAGGCGTGGCAGCATGCGCCTGTAGTCCCAGCTACTCGGGAGGCTGAGGCAGGAGAATGGTGTGAACCCGGGAGGTGGAGTTTGCAGTGAGCCGAGATCGCACCACTGCACTCCAGCCTGGGCGATGGAGGGAGACTCCATCTCAAACAAACAAACAAACAAAAACAAAGAAACAACAACGTAATGGCCAGGCCCACTGGCTCATGCCTGTAATCCTGGCACTTTGGGAGGCTGAGGCGGGTGGATCACTTGAGGTCAGGAGAATAGCTTGAACCCAAGGAGGCGGAGGTTGCAGTGAGCCAAGATCAGACCACTGCACTCCAGCCTGGGCGACAAAGCAAGACTCCATCTAAAAAAAAAAAAAAAAAAAAAAAAAAGAAGAAGAAGAAGAAGAAAAGAAAAGAAAAGAAATAGCAACATGAGGCCAGGTGTGGCAGCTCATGCCTGTAATCCCAGCACTTTGGGAGGCTGAGGCCGGCAGATTACCTGAGCTCAGGAGTTTGAGACCAGCATGGCCAACATGACGAGATAAAAATAGCCAGGTGTGGTGGTGCATGCCTGTAATCCCAGCTCCTCTCGAGGGGAGAATCACGAATCGTTTGAACCCATTAGCCGGAGGCTGCAGGCTGCAGTGAGCAGACATGGCACCACAGTACCCCAGCGTGGGTGACAGCGAGACTCTGTCTCAAAAAGGAAAAAAAGAAAAAGAAACAACAATGTGGATTCAAGGATATTAACAGAAGCACAGTTTGTAATAACAAAAGTTTAGAAATAACATCAATGGGCCCGACGTGGTGGCTCATGCCTGTAATCCTAGCACTTTGGGAGGCTGAGGTGGGTCGATTGCCTGAGCCCGGGAGTTCAAAATCAGCCTGGGCAACATGGTGAAACGCCTCTACTAAAATACAAAAAAATTAGCCAGGCGTGGCAGCATGCGCCTGTAGTCCCAGCTACTCGGGAGGCTGAGGCAGGAGAATGGCTTGAACCCAGGAGGTGGAGGTTGCAGTGAGCCGAGATCGCACCACTGCACTCCAGCCTGGGTGGCAGAGTAAGACTCTGTCTCAATAAAATAAAATAAAATAAAAACGTCAATGTTCATCAACCTAAGATTGGCTAAATAAGTCACGACACATTCATACAATAGAATAATGATCAGTGGTTAAGAAAAAAAAAAGGAAAGACACCGTAAAGAGAATGAAAAAGCAAACTACAGATTTAGAGAAAACATTTGTAAAATAAAAAGTTGTATTTAGAATACATACATATATACACACACATATTTTTTTTCTTTTTTTTTTTTTTTCTGAGATAGAGTCTCACTCTGTTGCCCAGACTAGAGTGCAGTGGTGCGATCTCAGCTCACTCCGCCTCTGCCTGCTGGGTTCCACTGCTTCTCCTGCCTCAGCCTCCGGGGTAGCTGGGATTACAGGCATGTGCCACCAGGCCCAGCTAATTTTTGTATTTTTAGTAGAGATGGGGTTTCGCCATGTTGGCCAGGCTGGTCTCAAACTCCTGACCTCAGGTGATCCAACCTCCTCGGCCTCCCAAAGTGCTAGAATTACAATCTTGAGCCACGGCACTGGGCCTATACTTTTGTTTTTTTTTTTTTTTCCAGTCAGAATCTTGTTCTGTTGTCCAGTCTGGATAGCTTGATCTTGGCTCACTGCAGCCTCCAACACCTAGGTTGAAGCAAACTTCCTGCCTCAGCCTCCCAGGTAGCTGGGAATACAGGTGCACACCACCACCGCCAAGTAATTTATTTTTTTTTATTCTTATAAGAGATGGGGGGCTCACTGTGTTGCTCAGGCTGGTCTCTAACTCCTGGCCTCAAGAAATCCTCTGGCCTCAATCTACCAAAAGTGCTGGGATTATAAGCGTGAGCCACTGTGCCCAGCCATATCTGGAATATATTAAGAACTCTTACAGCTTAGCAATAAAAACAAATGGGCAAAAGATCTGTACAGACATTTTGCCAAATAAGTTTATAAAAGTATATGAGTGGCAAATAAGCATATGAAAAGACGTCATTAGGAAATGCAAATAAAACACACATATACATACACGTGGGAGATACCATTACACGTTTATTAGAATGGCTAAAATTAAAAATAAAAATAGGCCGGGCGCCGTGGCTCACAACTGTAATCC
Organism: Rhinopithecus roxellana; assembly: GCF_007565055.1. NCBI lineage: Eukaryota > Metazoa > Chordata > Mammalia > Primates > Cercopithecidae > Rhinopithecus > Rhinopithecus roxellana. Next base: position 122,690,259 of record NC_044561.1, read on the forward strand.
CAGCACTTTGGGAGACTGACGTGGGTGGATTATGAGGTCAGGAGTTCGAAACCAGCCTGATCAACCTTGTGAAACCCCGTCTCTACTAAAAATAGAAAAATTAGCTGGGTGTGGTGGTGTGCGCCTGTAATCCCAGTTTACTTGGGAGCCTGACTCAGGAGAATGACTTGAACCTGGGAGGTGGAGGTTGTAGTGAGCTGAGATCATGCACTGCACTCCAGCCTGGGCAACAAGACTCCATCTTACAGATAAAAAAATATAATAAAATAATAAATAAAAATAGGGCCGGGCACGGTGGCTCAAGCCTGTAACCCCAGCACTTTGGGAGGCCGAGACAGGCGGATCACGAGGTCAGGAGATCGAGACCATCCTGGCTAACACGGTGAAACCCTGTCTCTACTAAAAATATAAAAAAAACTAGCCGGGCAAGGTGGCGGGCGCCTATAGTCCCAGCTACTCGGGAGGCTGAGGCAGGAGAATGGCGTAAAACCCAGGAGGCGGAGCTTGCAGTGAGCTGAGATCCGGCCACTGCACTCCAGCCTGGGCGACAGAGCAAGACTCCGTCTCAAAAATAAAAAAAAATAAAATAAAAAAATAAAAAATAAAAATGGGATGGGTGTGGTGGCTCATGCCTGTAATCCCAGCACTTTGGTAGCCCAACATAGGCAGATCACTTGAGGTCACGAATTCAAGACCAGCCTGGCCAACATGGTAAAACCCCATCTCTACTAAAAATACAAAAATGGCCAGGCGCCGTGGCTCCTACCTGTAATTCCAGCACTTTGGGAGGCCAAGGCAGGCAGATCACAAGGTCAGGAGATCGAGAACATCCTGGCTAACACTGTGAAACCTTATCTCTACTAAAAATACAAAAAATTAGCCGGGCATGGTGGCATGTGCCTGTAGTCCCTGCTACTTGGGAGGCTGAGGCAGGAAAATCGCTTGAACCCAGGAGGCAGAGGTTGCAGTGAGCCAAGATAATGCCACTGCACTCCAGCCTGGGTGACAGAACAAGATGAGACTCTGTCACCCCCAACAACAAGAACAACAACAAAACTACAAAAATTAGTTGGGCGTGGTGGCAGGCACCTGTAATCCCAGCCACATGGGAGGCTGAGGCGGGAGAATCACTTGAACCTGGGGGGCAGAGGTTCAGTGAGCTGAGATGCCACTGCACTCCAGCCTGGGCAAGAGAGAGAGACTCCATCTCAAAACAAAACAAAACAGACAACACCAAATAGGAGAATGCAGAGCAACTAGAACTTTTTGGACTAAAGGTGCATACCACCATGCCTGGCTGATTTTTTTTTTTTTTTTTTTTTTTTTTTTTTGAGATGGAGTCTTGCTCTGTTGCCAGGCTGAATTGCAGTGGTGCGATCTCAGCTCACTGCAACCTCTGCCTCCTGGGTTCAAGTGATTCTCCTGCCTCAGCTTCCCGAGTAGCTGGGACTATAGGCAGGTGCCACCACACCCAGCTAAGTTTTGTATTGTTAGTAGAGATGGGATTTCACCATGTTAGCTGGGATGGTCTTGATCTCTTGACCTTGTGATCCACCCACCTCGGCCTCCCAACGTGCTGGGATTACAGGCCTGAGCCACCGTGCCCGACCATTTTTTTTATTCTTTATTTTTATTTTTATTTTATTTTTTTCTTTTATTTACTTACTTTTTTGAGACAGAGTCTTACTCTGTTGCCCAGGCTGGAATGCAGTGGTGCGATCTTAGCTCACTGCAACTTCTGCCTCCCAGGTTCAAGTGATTCTCCTGCTTCGGACTCCCAAGTAGCTGGGATTACAGGCACCTGCCACCACGTCTGGCTAATTTTTTTATTTTTTAGTAGAGATGGTTTTTCACCATGTTGGCCAGGCTGGTCTTGAACTCCTGACCTCAGGTGATCCGCCCACCTCGGCTTCCCAAAGTGTTGGGATTACAGGTGTCAGCCACTATGCCTGGCCATATTTTTTATATTTTGTAGAGATGGGATCTCACTATATTGCCCAGGTTGGTCTGCAATTTGTGGCCTCAAGAGATCCTCCCACTTTGGCCTCCCAAAGTGTTGGGGTTACAGGTATGAACTGCTGCACCCAGCCAGGAACTCTTATTCATTGCTGATGGGAATGCAAAATGGTACAGCCACCTGGTATGACAGTTTGGCAGTTTCTTACAAAGCTTAACATATTCTTGTCATACAACCCAGGAGTCCCAGTCCTAGATGTTTACACGACTTAATTAAAAAATTTACATTCACGGCCTGGCGCGGTGGCTCAAGCCTGTAATCCCAGCACTTTGAGAGGCCGAGACGGGTGGATCACGAGGTCAGGAGATCGAGACCATCCTGGCTAACCCGGTGAAACCCCGTCTCCACTAAAAAATACAAAAAACTAGCCGGGCGAGGTGGCAGGTGCCTGTAGTCCCGGCTACTCGGGAGGCTGAGGCAGGAGAATGGCATAAACCCAGGAGGTGGAGCTTGCAGTGAGCTGAGATCCGGCCACTGCACTCCAGCCTGGGCGACAGAGCGAGACTCCGTCTCAAAAAAAAAAAAACTTACATTCACACTAAAATTTTACACTCATGTTTATAGTAGCTTAATTCATAACAGCCAAAACCTGGAGACAACCAAACTGTCCTTCAACATGTGACTGGATGAACAAACTGGTACATTTGTACAATGGAATCCAACTCAGTAAAATAAAGAACGGGAGCCGTGTCCATGAAACAATATGGATGAGCCTTAATTGCATCTCTCCAGGTGGAAAAAAATTAGACCCAAAAGCCCCCATATTGTTTGCTTCCATTTCTATGACATTCTGGAAAAGGTAAAATTATAGGGGCAGAAAATAACATCAGGCCTGGTGCATTGGCACTTTGGCAAGCCCAGGAGGGAGGATCACTTGAGCCCAGGAGTTTGAGGCTAGCCTGGGCAATATAGTGAGATGCTGTCTCTACCAAAAAACCCATAAAAATTAGCCAGGTATGGTAGTGCACTCCTGCAGTCTCAGCTGCTCAGGAGACTGAGGCAGGAGGATCGCTTAAGCCCGGGAGATTGAAGCTTCAGTGAGCCGTGATCATGCCACTGCACTCTGCACTTCAGCCTGGCCACAGAGTAAGACCCAGTCTCAAAAAAGAAAAGAAAACAGATCAGTGAGATCAGTGGTTGTCAAGGGCTGGGGAAGGGAAAGGAAGTTGATTGAACTGTTCTCTATGCTACTAAAATGGTAGGTACATGACTGCATATTTCAAAACCCTTATGCAGTAACCTTTATTGTACACAAATATTTAAGAATCAACAAGGATTTCTGAGGATACGAGGATGGAATGAAAACTGTGACAAACTAATGTCACTGATAAGGAAGGGAGAAAAAAACCGTCACTGACTTAATTAACTTTGGAAAATGTGTTTTGACTGACTAAGGCAAAAGCCAAAAGAACTGCACATTGACACTGTACTCTAGTTGGTAAATTTGTCTCTCACAAAAATGGGGAATATTGGCCTGGGTGTGGTGGCTAATGCCTGTAATTGCAGCACTTTGGGAGGCTGAGGCGGGAGGATCACCTGAGATCAGGAGTTCAAGACCACTCTGGCCAATATGGCGAAACCCCATCTCTACTAAAAATACAAAAATTAGCCGGGCATGGGGGCAGGCGCCTGTAATTCCAACTACTCAGGAGGCTGAGGCAGTAGAATTGCTTGAATCCGGGAGGCAGAGGTTGCAGTAAGTAGAGATAACACCACTGCATTCCAACCTGGGCAACAGGGCAATACTCTGTCTCAAAAAAAAAAAAAAAAAAAAAAGGTTGGCGTGGGGGAGGATATTAAAATATTGTGAACTGAATGAAGACAAAATTACATGTCAGAAATTTGGGGATGCAGCTAAAGAAATACTTACAGAGGGCCAGGCACAGTGGCTCACGCCTGTAATCCCAGCACTTTGGGAGGCTGAGGCTGGCATATCACAAGGTCAGAAGATCAAGACCATCCTGGCTAACATGATGAAACCCCATCTCTACTAAAAATACAAAAAATTAGCCAGGCGTGGTGGCAGGCGCCTGTACTCCCAGCTACTTGGGAGGTTGAGGCAGGAGGATGGTGTGAACCCGGGTTGTGGAGCTTGCAGTGAGCTGAGATGGTGCTACTGCACTCCAGCCTGGGTGACACAGCGAGACTCCATCTCAAAAAAAAAAAAAAGAAAGAAAGAAATACTTAGAGGGAAAGTTGTAGCATTAAATGCTTGCATTAGAAAATAAGAAATGCCTCAAATCAGTAATCTAATTTTCTACCTTAAGAAACTAGAATAGGCTGGGACAAGGGATGTGATGGCTCACACTTAATCCCAGCACTTTAGGAGGCCGAGACAGGCGGATCTCTTGAGGTCAGGAGTTCGAGACCAGCCTGGCCAACATGGTAAAACTCCATCTCTACTATAAAACATAAAAATTTGCCGGGCTTGGTGGTGCACGCCTGTAATCCCAGCTACTGGGGAGGCTGAGGCAGGAGACTTGCTTGAACCCGGGAGGTGGAGGTTGCGGTGAGCCAAGATACACCACTGCACTCTAGCCTGGGTGACAGAGCAAGACTCCATCTCAAAAAATAAAAAAATAAAATAGGCTGAAAGTGGTGGCTCACGCCTGTAATTCTGGCACTTTGGTAGGCTGAGGCAAGAGGATTGCTTTAGCTCAATAGTTCAAGACCAGCCTCAACAACATAGGGAAACCACTGTCTCTACAAAAAAAAAAAAAAAGAATAAGAAGATGAAGAAGGAGGAGGCCAGGCTCTGTGGCTCACGCCTGTAGTCCCAGCACTTCTGGGAGGCTGAGGAGGGTAGATTGCTTGAGGCCAGGAGTTTGAGACCAGCCTGGCAAACATGGTGAAACCCTGTCTCTACTAAAAATACAAAAATTAGCTAGTATGGTGGTGCTCCTGCCTGTAGCCCCAACTACTTGGGAGGCTGAAGCATGAGAATCGCTTGAACTCAGGAGGTGGAGATTGCAGTGAGCTGAGATCACGCCGCTGCACTCCAGCCTGGATGACAGAGGGAGGCTGTCTCAAAAAACAAAAAAAAAAAGGAAAAAGAAATTAGAATAAGATCAAATTAAACCCAAAGTAAGTATAAGAAAATAAATAATAAAAGACAAGAGTACATATCAATGAGGGGCGGGCACAGTGGCTCACGCCTGTAATCCCAACACTTTAGGAGCCTGAGGTGGGCAGATCACCTGAGGTCAGGAGTTTGAGACCAACCTGGCCAACATGGTGAAACCCCATCTCTACCAAAAATACAAAAATTACCCAGGCATGGTGGTGCATGCCTTTAGTCCCAGCTACTAGGGAGGGTGAGGCAGGAAGATCACTTGACCTGGGGAGGCAGAGGTTGCAGTGAACCAAGAACAATAGAGAAAATCTGTGAAACCAAAAGTGATCTCTTTGATGAGGGAAAATCAATAAAATTGATAAGTTTCTAACCAGGATGATCAAGAAAAAAAAGCCAGAATATTTGTGACAGGTCTAGAGCATACATATATGCTTGGTAATGAACATAGCTCCTCTGGATTTTAAGGTGATGATTCAAGAGGAAAGCTTGGGGATAAGAGAAGAAAGAGCACTTTCATTGAAATACCTTTTAGTATTCTTTTAAATATGCATATATAATTACATATGCAATAATCATTCGGCCGGGCACAGTGGCTCACGCCTGTAATCCCAACACTTTGGGAGGCCGAGGTGGGTGGATCACGAGGTCAGGAGTTCAAGACCATCCTGGCCAACATGGTGAAAACCTGTCTCTACTAAAAATACAAAAATCAGCTGGGCATGGTGGTGCGTGCCTGTAATCCCAGCTTCTTGGGAGACTGAGGCAGAAGAATTGCTTGAACCAGGACCCGGGAGGCAGAGGTGGCAGTGAGCTGAGATCACGCCACTGCACTCCAGCCTGGGCTACAGAGCAAGACTCCGTTTCAAAAAAAAAAAATCACAAATAAAATGCTTTATATTTTTATTTATTTAATTTATTTTTTTGAGATGGATTATTTCTTGCTCTGTCTCCCAGGATGGAATACAGTGACACAATCTCAGCTCACTGCAACCTCTACCTCCCTGGTTCAAGAAAATCCCCTGCTTCAACCTCTCGAGTAGCTGGGATTACAGGCCCGTGCCACCATGCCTGGCTAATTTTTGTATTTTTAGTAGAGACGGGGTTTTACCGTGTTGGCCACACTGGTCTCGAACTCCTGACCTCGTGATCTACCGCCTTGGCCTCCCAAGTGCCAGGATAACAGGTGTGGGCCACCTCACCTGGCCAGGGGGTAGTAGTTTTAAAAGGTATATTTATCCATTAATTTAATCACTGGTGTTTATTATTTCTTTTTTTTTTTTTTTTTTTTTTTTTTGAGGCGGAGTCTCGCTCTGTGGCCCGGACTGGAGTGCAGTGGCCGGATCTCAGCTCACTGCAAGCTCCGCCTCACGGGTTTATGCCATTCTCCTGCCTCAGCCTCCCGAGTAGCTGGGACTACAGGCGCCAGCCACCTCGCCCGGCTAGTTTTCGTATTTTTAGTAGAGACGGGGTTTCACTGTGTTAGCCAGGATGGTCTCGATCTCCTGACCTCGTGATCCGCCCGTCTCGGCCTCCCAAAGTGCTGGGATTACAGGCTTGAGCCACCGCGCCCGGCCTGTTTATTATTTCTATAACACACTTTTTTTATACTAACAGAGTACTGGAAATGAAGGTTTTCTAAAACAATTTGTTTTGTGCAGTAACTTTTTTTTTTTTGGACAGAGTCTTACTCTGTCACTCTGTCACCCAAGCTGGAGTGCGGTGGCATGATCTCTGCTCACTGAAACCTCCCAATCCCAGGCTCAAGCAATCCTCCCACCTCAGCCTCCTGAGTAGCTGGGGCCATGGGCCTGCACTACCACGCCCGACTAATTTTTGTATTTTTTGTTGTGTACTTTAAAATGTAAATGACATCATGTTATTTGAATTCTTCTAGACTTGCGTTTGTTTCAACATTACATTCTGAATGGTTCACCTATATTTATATGCATAGTTCTATTTTGTTCATTTTCAGTACTGTACAGTATTCCAACAAATGGGTATGTTATTTTATATTTACCTAGGCTTGTTCCGCGGGTCTTAGGTTGGTGTCCTTTGTTGCTATAGTAAACAATGTTGCTGTCAACATTCTTGTATATCTCCTCATGCAATTGGTGGATTTTACATTTTACATATATATATATATACACATATACATATATATTTTTTTTTTCTTCCTTTTTCTTTTGAGATGGAGTCTCACTCAGTCACCCAGGCCAGAGTGCAGTGGCACAATCTTGGCTCACTGCAACCTCCACCTCCCAGGTTCAAGTGATTCTCCTGCCTTAGCCCCTGGAGTAGCTGGGATTACAGGCACCCACCACCATGCCTGGCTAATTTTTGTATTTTTTAGTAGAGAGAGGGTTTCCTCATGTTGGCCAGGCTGGTCTTGAACTCCTGACCTCAGATGATCCACCCGCGTCGGCCTCCCAAAGTGCTGGGATTATAAGCATGAGCCACCATGCTCGGCCCATTTTTTATATTTTTTATCGGCTTCTTCCCAAGGCACCCATGACGTACCTTTTAGTAAGGGCTATCTTACCTGTTGACTTTTCATAGATCTGCTAATTATAGATATAACTTATGATAACTTTATTCACATCCTCATAGACCTTGGGAAAGTGTGGCGTTACAGTCACTCACTTAGTCACACAGTAGATAGATGTTACTGAGCCTTAACTATGTCAGGCACTAAGAATACTGAGACAAACAACACAGATAGGACCTTACCGTCAGGAGGTTACATGAAGAGCCTGTCTCTTTTTTACTCCTGGTCTTTTTCTTTCTTTCTTTCTTTCTTTTTTTTTGAGACGGAGTCTCACTCCATCACCCAGGCTGGAGTACAGTGGCACAATCTCGGCTCACTGCAACCTCTGCTTCCCAGGTTCAAGCCATTCTCCTGCGTCAGCCTCCTGAGTAGCTGGGATTACAGGCGCCCACCACCATACCTGGCTAATTTTTTGTATTTTTCGTAGAGACAGGGTTTCGCCATGTTGGCCAGGCTGGTCTCGAACTCCTGACCTCAGGTGATCCATCTGCCTCAACCTACCGAAGTATTGGGATTACAGGCATGAGCCACCATGCCTGGCCCACTCGTGGTCTTTTTCTCCACACACTGTCATAAAAAAAATTCACAAGATTTTGTACAGAAATATTATGGGCTCAAGGGTAATTGAGGAGAGAAGCAGTGATCATGAGTTCATTTTAGGTCAACAAGATAGCCCCTGTTGGCTTAACTGACCTGGTTATTTCTCAAATTTAATACCAAGTAACCCAATGGGAAAAGCAAATCTCTCGCTATATAAGTTTAAAACATATTTCATATTATACTCGAGGCAGAAGGCTAAAGGGAATCATTCTCCTCATAATGATGGAGAGCGTTTTGGTCATGCAAAATAGCTTTTGGTGGCCTTGTGCAAGTTACTTCTCATTATGCACACAAGTACTCTTGTTATATCCACATATTGCCTGATCTCTAGATAATTTCTATGCTTTTTGACAGTTTTTAAAATTAATTTTATTTTTGAGATGGAGTCTAGCTCTGTCGCCAGGCTGGAGTGCAGTGGTGCCATCTTGACTCACTGCAACCCCCGCCTTCTGGGTTCAGGTGATTCTCCTGCCTCAGCCTCCAGAGTAGCTGGGATTACAGGCACATGCCACCAAGCCTAGCTAAGTTTTGTATTTTTAGTAGAGATGGGGTTTCACCACGCTGGCCAGTATGGTCTGGATATTCTGACCTCGTGATCCGCCCACCTCGGCCTCCCAAAGTGCTGGGATTACAGGCGTGAGCAACCGCGCCCGGCCAAAATTAATTTTCTTTTTCTTTCTTTCTTTTTTTTTTTTTTGAGATGGAGTTTTGCTCTTGTTGCCCAGGTTGGAATGCAACGGCGTGCAATCTTGGCTCACAGCAAGCTCCGCCTCCCAGGTTAAAGTGATTCTCCTGCCTCAGCCTCCCAGGTAGCTGGGAATACAGGCGTGCACCACCACACGCAGCTAATTTTGTATTTTTAGTAGAGATGGGGTTTATCCATGTTGGTCAGGCTGGTCTCAAACTCCTGACCTCAGGTGATCCGCCCGCCTTGGCCTCCCAAAGTGCTGGGATTACAGGCATGAGCCACTGCGCCCGGATAATTTTATTTTCTTTTCTTTTCTTTTTTGAGGCAGAGTCTAGCTCTATCACCCAGGCTGGAATGCAACTGCATGATCTCGGCTCACTGTAATCTTCGCCTCCCGGGTTCAAATGATTCTTGTGCCTCAGCCTCCCAAGTAGCTGGGACTATAGGCACTCACCACCACACCCAGCTGATTTTTTTTGTATTTTTAGTAAGTACAGGGTTTCACCGTGCTGGCTAGGCTGGTCTGGAACTCCTGACCTCAAGAGATCCACCCACCTCGGCCTCCCAAAGTGCTGGGATTACAGGCGTGAGCCACTGCACCCGGCCAAAATTAATTTCTTTAATCAAAGTAATATGTGTCCATAGTTTAGAGAATCAAATAATTTTAAGAAGCTGGCCGGGCGCGGTGGCTCACGCCTGTAATCCCAGCACTTTGGGAGGCCGAGGCGGGCGGATCACAAGGTCAGGAGATCGAGACCATGGTGAAGCCCCGTCTCTACTAAAAATACAAAAAATTAGCCGGGCGCGGTGGTGGGTGCCTGTAGTCCCAGCTACTCAGGAGGCTGAGGCAGGAGAATGGCGTGAACCCGGGAGGCAGAGCTTGCAGTGAGCCGAGATCGCACCACTGCACTCCAGCCTGGGCGACAGAGCGAGACTCCAACTCAAAAAAAAAAAAAAAAAAAGAAGCTTATAAAAAACAATGTCGACTCAACGCCTCCTCTAAGCATCTTCCGTTGTTTTGTTTTGTTTTGTTTTCTGAGACGGAGTGTTGCTCTGTCGCCCAGGCTGGAGTGTGGTGGCGTGAAATTAGACCACTGCGCCTAGCCATCTTCTGTATTTTTTGAGACAGGGTCTCACTCTGTCACCCGGGCTGGAGTGCAGTGGCATGGTCATGGTTCACTGTAGCCTCAACCGCCTGGGCTCAAGTGATCTGCCAAAAGTACTGGGATTATAGGCATTAGCTACCATGCCTGGCCAACATAGCAAGACCCTGCCTCTATTTTAAAAAAAATAATAAATATTTAAAATGAAATTTTAAAAATATGTATTTTTTGAGACAGAGTCTGGCTCTGTCACCAGGCTGGAGTGCAGTGCCATGATCTCAGCTCACTGAAATCTCTGCCTCCCAGGTTCAAGCTATTCTCCTGCCTCAGCTTCCCGAGTAGCTGGGATTAAAGGCGCAAGCCACCACACCCGGTTAATTTTTGTATTTTTAGTAGAGATGGGGTTTCACCATGTTGGCCAGGATAGTCTCGATCTCCTGACCTTGTGATCCACCTGCCTTGGCCTTCCAAAGTGCCTGGATTACAGGTGTGAACCACCACACCTGGCCAAAAAAAAATTTTTTTTTTTAAATAGCTAGGCATGGTGGTGCATGTGCCTGTAGTCCAAGCTACTTAGAAGGCTGAGGTGGGAGGATCACTTAAGCCCAAGAATTTGAGGCTGTAGCCAGCTATGATTACATCACTGCATTCCAGCCTAGGCGACCAAGTGAGATTCTAAAAAAAAAAAAAAAGAAGTCAAAAGTTCCCTGGGAGAGGAATAGTCCCTTACAAGCACCTACCAAATCAGAGTGTCCACCCTGCCACTTTTCTCTTACCTCCACTGCCCACTTCTGTCCTGGAGGAGCCAGGGGCCGACTCGTGACTGGAGCAGGGTTAGTGGAAGGCTTGGGTGGAAGAAATACGAGCAGTCCTCCAGGCAGCCCTCTTTTTCTGTCTTTGTGTGGCCAGTCCAAGCAGGCTAAAGTAGAAGAAGGGAATTTAATTAAATTTAAATGAATTTTGAAGTTTTTTTGTTTGGTTGGTTTGTTTTTGAGACGGAGTCTCACACTGTTACCTGGGCTGGAGAGCAGCGGTGCGATCTCTGCTCACTGTAACCTCCGCCTCCCAGGTTCAAGCAATTCTCCTGCCTCACCCTCCTGAGTAGCTGGCATTACAGGCGCCTGCCACCACACCTGGGTAATTTTTTGTATTTTTAGTGGAGACAGGGTTTCACTATGTTGGCCAGGGTGGTCTCAAACGCCTGACCTCGTGATCTACCCATCTCGGCCTCCCAAAATGCTGGGATTATAGGTGTGAGCCATCACGCCTGGCCCCAAATGGGCTTTTAAATTACTGAACTGAGACTGTTTGGGGTTTGTAAGCGACCAAGATAATTTTATTTTATTTATTTATTTTGAGATGGAGTCTCTCTCTGTCACCCAGGCTGGAGTCCAGTGGCTTGATCTCAGTTCACTGTAACCGCTGCCTCCCGGGTTCAAATGACTCTCCCACCACAGCCTCCCGAGTAGCTGGGATTACAGGTGTGCACCATCACACCCAACTAATTTTTTGTTTGTTTGTTAGGCTGGAGTGCAGTGGCGCCATCTCAGCTCACTGCAACCTCCGCTTCCCGGGTTCAAGCGATTCTCCTGCCTCAGCCTTCCAAGTAGCTGGGACTACAGGCATGTGCCATGAAGCCTAGCTAATTTTTGTATTTTTAGTAGAGACGGGGTTTCACTCTGTTGTCCAGGATGGTCTTGACCTTGTGATCTGCCCGCCTTGGTGTCCCAAAATGCTAGGATAACAGGTGTGAGCCACTGCGTGCAGCCTATTTTTTGTTTGTTTGTTTGTTTTGTATTTTTAGTGGAGATAGGGTTTCACCAAGTTGGCCAGGCTGGTCTTGAATTCCTGATTTCAAGTGATCCGCCTGCCTTGGCCTCTCAAAGTGCTGGTATTACAGGCGTAAGCCACTACGCCTGGCCCAAGAAAATTGTATTACCTGAGAGTCACTAAGAAAGCAATGGCTTTGGGAGACCGAGGCAGGAGGATTGCTTGAGGCTAGGAGTTCAAAACCAACCTGGGCAACATAGTGAGATCCTGTCTCTTTTTTTTTTTTGAGACGGAGTCTCGCTCTGTTGCCCAGACTCACTGCAAGCTCCGCCTCCTGGGTTCACGCCATTCTCCTGCCTCAGCGTGGGACTACAGGCGCCCGCCACCACGCCCGGCTAATTTTTTTGTCTTTTTTAAATAGAGACAGGGTTTCACCATGTTAGCTAGGATGGTCTCGATCTCCTGACCTTGTGATCCGCCTTTCTCAGCCTCCCAAAGCGCTGGGATTACAGGCGTGAGCCACTGTGCCCAGCCGATCCTGTCTCTTTATTTATTTATTTAGAGAAAGTGTCTCACTCTGTCACCCATGCTGGAGTGCAGTGGCATGATCTCGTCTCACTGCAACCTCTACCTCCCAGGTTCAAGTGATTCTCCCACCTCAGCCTCCCAAGAAGCTGGAATTACAAGCACATACCGCCCCGCCCAGCTAATTTGTGTATTTTTAGAAGAGACGGGTTTCACCATGTTGGTCAGGCTGGTCTCAAACTCCTTGGCTCAGGTGATCTGCCTGCCTCGGCCTCCCAAAGTGCTGGGATTACAGGTGTGAGCCACCGTGCCAGGCCCCTGTCTCTATCTAAAAAACAAAAGCCATGGGACTTTCCCTAGGTTTTATTCAAGGTATGGGGAAGAACTGGCTTCCCAGAGACAAACTGAACATGCAAAGAATAAACTTGTTTTCTGTCTATACCCTATGCATGAGTCCCACCTGATCAATAAATTGGCTGGACAACATAGTGAAACCACATCTCTACAGTTAAAAAAAAAAAAAAAAAAAAAAAGAGGAAGGTCAGACATGGCACCTCCCACCTGTAATCTCACACTTTGCACGAGGCCAAGTTGGGTGGATCACATGAGGTCAGCAGTTCAAGACCAGCCTGACCACCATGGTGAAACCCCGTCACTACTAAAAGTACAAAATTTAGCTGGGCAAGGTGGCGGATGCCTATAATCCCAGTTACTTGAAGGTTGAGGCAGGAGAATCACTTGAACCCAGGAGGCAGAGGTTGTAGTGAGCTGAGATCATACCATTGTACTACAGCCTGGGCAACCAAAGCAAAACGGAAGATATTTTATTATTAATAATATAATAATATTTATATATTATAATAATAGATATAATAATATAATATTTATATAGGATAATAGATATATATAATAATATAATATTATATATTTAATATAATATATATAATAATATATATATTTATATATTATAAGATAATATATTTAACATAGAAATAGTTATATATTATAATATAATTAATATAACAATATAATAATATTTAGATTATTATAAGATATCTATATAAGAATATAATAATATTTATATATTAGAATCTACTATAATAATTTTCATCTTTTATTTATATTACTCATCTTTCTCCTCTGCTCTACGATCACTCATATTTATTCTTCTCTTCTCTCATCTCTTCCTCTCTCCTTTCTATTTTATCCTCTCCTTTCTCCTCATTCCTCTCTTTCTTCTTTCCTCTCTCTCATCTCCTCTCCTCCTCTATTCTCTCTTACTTCTCATCTCTTCATCTCTTCTCTTCCCCTCTTCCTATATCTTTATATTTGGCTCAAAAATATATATAATTGGCCGGGCGCGGTGGCTCAAGCCTGTAATCCCAGCACTTTGGGAGGCCGAGACGGTGCGATCAGCGAGGTCAGGAGATCGAGACCATCCTGGCTAACACGGTGAAACCCCGTCTCTACTAAAAAATACAAAAAACTAGCCGGGCGAGGTGGCGGGCGCCTGTAGTCCCAGCTACTTGGGAGGCTGAGGCAGGAGAATGGCGTAAACCCGGGAGGCGGAGCTTGCAGTGAGCTGAGATCCGGCCACTGCACTCCAGCCTGGGCGACAGAGCGAGACTCCGTCTCAAAAAAAAAAAAAAAAAAAAAAAAAAAAAAATATATATATATATATATATATATAATTATAATTGGCCAGGTCTCAAAAATATATATAATAATAATTGGCCAGGTGGCTCATGCCTGTAATCCCAGCACTTTGGGAGGCCGAGGTGGGCAGATTACGAGGTCAGGAGATTGAGACCATCCTAGCCAACATGGTGAAACCCCGTATCTACTAAAAATACAAAAAAATTAGCCGGGCGTGGTGGCGGGCGCCACCTGTAGTCCTAGCTACTCAGGAGGCTGAGGTACGAGAATCCCTTGAACTCAGGAGGCAGAGGTTGCAGACAGCCGAGATAGTGCCATTGCACTCCAGCCTGGGCGGCAGGGCGAGACTGTCTCAAATAAATAAATAAATAAATAAATAAATAAATAAATAGGCCGGGCGCGGTGGCTCAAGCCTGTAATCCTAGCACTTTGGGAGGCCGAGACGGGCGGATTGCGAGGTCAGGAGATCGAGACCATCCTGGCTAACACGGTGAAACCCCGTCTCTACTAAAAACTACAAAAAAACTAGCCGGGCGAGGTGGCGGGCGCCTGTAGTCCCAGCTACTCAGGAGGCTGAGGCAGGAGAATGGCATGAACCCGGGAGGCGGAGCTTGCAGTGAGCTGAGATCCGGCCACCGCACTCCAGCCTGGGCGACAGAGCGAAACTCCGTCTCAAAAAAAATAAATAAAATAAATAAATAAATAAATAAATAAATTGGCTATGCTTAGTTTTCTGTATACTTATCTCTGATTGGCATGGTTTCCTCTCCAGACCAGTTGGGCAGCTGTGGCATTGTGTCCAACTTTAACCTCTTTCCTGGGCTGGATCTCCTGTTTCCTGAATTCCATGAGTTCCTTTTGCATAGTTTTCTGCCTCATGCTCCGCTCACTTCCTGTCAAAGGGGTGGACACTACATATCTGGAAATGTCTTTCTGTTCTCACACTTCATGGATAATTTAGCTGGGTATACAATGCTAGGTTAGAAATTGTCCTTCAGGAGTGGTGCTCTTTCTCATTCCAGGGGGCAAATGTGTTTCTTAGCTACTTTACACATGGATGGGAAATCAACTTTTTTCTTCCTCCTCTTCTCTCTCTCCTTTTTTCCTCCTCCTCCTTGTTTCTGGTAGTGGCGGGGGAAAATTCTACATCACTAGGTTTTCAAACTCTAGAGCTGTCAAAAAGCACACAGCTGTTTTCCTAACACAGACTTTATTTACATAGCAGAAAAAGGACTTGGCACTTACACTTTGCATATTGTTTGAATTACTGTTAACAGGGAGAGCAGGCTTATGTAATCATGTCTGGCTTTTCTTGGTAGAAAAACTTGTGCTTGTATCTTCATAAATGGTAAAAATGACTTTTCTATCATCCCCAATACTGCAACTCTTCCTTTTAATTTTTTCTTTTTAGAAATTATATATTGAGATGAATTCACATAATATAAAATTAGCCATTTCACAGTGAACAATTCAGTGACATTTAGTACATTCACAATGTTATGCAACCATAATCTCTATGTAGTTCCAAAACATTTTAATCACTCCAAAAGGAAACATGCATTCATTAAGCAGTTAGTCCCCATCTCCCAATTCCCTAATCCCCCACATTTCTGGCAACTACCAATCTGCTTCCTGTTTACCTAAATAGGATTTACCCGGCCGGGCGCGGTGGCTCAAGCCTGTAATCCCAGCACTTTGGGAGGCCGAGACGGGCGGATCACGAGGTCAGGAGATCGAGACCATCCTGGCTAATACGGTGAAACCCCGTCTCTACTAAAAAATACAAAAAACTAGCCGGGCGACGAGGCGGGCGCCTGTAGTCCCAGCTACTCGGGAGGCTGAGACAGGAGAATGGCGTGAACCCGGGAGGCGGAGCTTGCAGTGAGCTGAGAGCCGGCCACTGCACTCCAGCCGGCGCGGCAGAGCAAGACTCCGTCTCAAAAAAAAAAAAAAAAAAAAAATAGGATTTACCTATTCTAAATAATCAATATGAAGGGAATAAAATAATATGTAACTTTTGGTCTCTGGCTTCTTCTACTTAGCATAATGTTTTTGAGGTTCATCCACAATGTAGCATGTATCTCATTTCATTCATTTTTATAACTGAATAATATGCCATTATATGGATATACCACAAATTGTTTATCCATTCATGTATTACCATGCTTGGCTAATTCTGTATTTTTTGTAGAGATAGGGGTCTCATTATGTTGCCCAGGCTCATTTCTCTTTTTTTTTTTTAGACAGAGTCTTGCTCTGTCACCCAGGCTGGAGTGCCATGGCGCTATCTCGGCTCATTGCAAACTCCATCTCCTGGATTCAAGCAAGTCTCCTGCCTCAGCCTCCTGAGTAGCTGGGATTACAGGCGTGTGCCACCACATCCAGCTAATTCTTGTATTTTTAGTAGAGATGGGGTTTCACCATGTTGGTCAGGCTAGTCTCAAACTCCTGACCTTGTGATCCACCCATCTTGGCCTCCCAAAGTGCTGGGATTATAGGCGTGAGCCACTGCACCCGGCCTCAATTTTTTTTTTTTTTTTTTGAGATGGAGTCTCTCTCTGTTGCCCAGGCTGGAGTGCAGTGGCCGGATCTCAGCTCACTGCAAGCTCTGCCTCCCAGGTTTACGCCATTCTCCTGCCTCAGCCTCCTGAGTAGCTGGGACTACAGGCGCCTGCCACCTCGCCCGGCTAGTCTTTTGTATTTTCTAGTAGAGACGGGTTTCACCGGGTTAGCCAGGATGGTCTCGATCTCCTGACCTTGTGATCCGCCCATCTCGGCCTCCCAAAGTGCTGGGATTACAGGCTTGAGCCACCATGCCCGCCCCCGGCCTCAATTTTTAAATTGTAATAGACTCCTTTACTTTTTGAAAATCATGTGTCCATATAAAAAATAAAAATAGCCTGGCACGGTGGCTCACACCTGTAATCCCAGCACTATGGGAGGTCAAGGTGGGCAGATCACCTGAGGTCAGGAGTTCAATACCAGCCTGGTCAACATGGTGAAACTCCATCTCTAGTAAAAATACAAAAACTAGCCTGGCATGGTGGCATGCGCCTGTAATCCCAGCTACTCATTCCACTCTGACCCTGCTGCCCTCTTCCTGCGGCCTTCATGTATTTTGGCATCTGACTCATATAATTCCCTTCCATTCATCATTCTGGTGACCTCAACATACACACAGACAGCCAATCCAAGACCTGGCCATTCAGTTGTAGGCCGCAATCCTTCCACATTCAATGACTCACAAAAACCCTTCTTCTAGCTCATTCGATCTCCAGTCAATTTTCTTATCTAGGCCAGATACAGTGGCTGATACCTGGAATCCCACCCACTTGGGAGGCTGAGGTAGGAGGATAGCTTGAGCCCAGGAGTATGAGTTCGAGACCAGCCTGGGTGACACGGCAAGACACTGTCTCAAAAAAAAAAAAAAAAAAAAAAAAGAGGGCCAGGTACAGAGGCTCATGCCTGTAATCCCAGCACTTTGGGAGGCCGAGGTGGGCCAATCATGAGGTCAGGAGATCGAGACCATCTTGGCTAACACGGTGAAACCCCATCTCTACTAAAAATATAAAAAATTAGCCGGGCGAGGTGGCGGGTGCCTGTAGTCCCAGCTACTCGGGAGGCTGAGGCAGGAGAATGGCGTGAACCCGGGAGGTGGAGCTTGCAGTGAGCTGAGATGGCACCACTGCACTCCAGCCCGGGCGACAGAGTGAGACTCCGTCTCAAAAAAAAAAAAAAAAAAAAAAAAGAATAAGAAAGAATAAAAAAGAATAAAAAAGAAATAAAAATAAATTGAGATGGGGCCTCACTATGTTGACCAGACTGGTCTTGAACTCCTAGCCTCAAGCAATCCTCCCATCTCGGCCTCCCAAACTGCTAG
The DNA here is from genome assembly GCF_007565055.1 of Rhinopithecus roxellana. Taxonomy (NCBI): domain Eukaryota; kingdom Metazoa; phylum Chordata; class Mammalia; order Primates; family Cercopithecidae; genus Rhinopithecus; species Rhinopithecus roxellana. The sequence continues at coordinate 122,708,116 of NC_044561.1, forward strand.
GATTAAAGACATGAGCCACCGCATCCAGTCAATTCATAATACCTGTTCTAAGACTGTAAATGTTGGATATGGTATTTAAAAGTTGGTGCAGCCACAGGAGGAACTGACAACAAGACTTGGAAGAAGGACATTTATTATATTCACAGGTCCCAGAGAGGGTATGATCTTGGCTCACTGCAGCCTCCAAATTCTGGGCTCAAGTGATCCTCCTGCCTCAGCCTCCTGAGTAGCTAGAACTACAGGAACGCACCACCACCCCTGGCTAATTTTATATATATTTTTTGTAGCGGTGAGGTCTCTCTATGTTGTCCAGGATAGTGTTGAACTCCTGGCCTCAAATGATCCTCCCTGCTCGGCCTCCCAAAATGTGAGATTAGAGAAATGAGCTGCTGTGTCTGGCACAGAAAAAAAAAAAAAAAATGACTAATGCAACACCTTCCAGGGAATGGCATTACTCTTTCACATATTCACATACTGACCTGATATTTTCCATCAAATATTAGAAGGATGGCTCATGCTTAGGGACCAGGCAGACAGACATTGCATGAAGCAAGCACATTACATCACAGCTACAGCGGTTGAATGCCTAGATCAAAGAGCAGGGATGGTATTACTTAGATTAAATATCCTTCATACTTAAAAGAATAGTACAATCCAAGGCAAACAGAATAGACCCATGAAGCAAAAGCTTTTGGATGGCGTAGGCATGAACTAGGCTTCTGAAAGGGAGCAGCTGACTTGACAAGTTTTTTTTTTTTTTTTTTTTTTGAGGCGGAGTCTCGCTCTGTCGCCAGGGCTGGAGTGCAGTGGCCGGATTTCAGCTCACTGCAAGCTCCGCCTCCCGGGTTTACGCCATTCTCCTGCCTCAGCCTCCCAAGTAGCTGGGACTATAGGTGCCCGCCACCTCGCCCGGCTAGTTTTTTTTGTATTTTTAGTAGAGACGGGGTTTCACCGTGTTCGCCAGGATGGTCTCGATCTCCTGACCTCGTGATCCGCCCGTCTCGGCCTCCCAAAGTGCTGGGATTACAGGCTTGAGCCACCGCGCCCGGCCAAGTTTTTGTTTTATAAGCCTTAGGAGAACACAAAAGGAAGTAACTCCTGGTAGGTGAGCAAAGGAACATCCCTTGGTTTTCATCAGCACTTAGGAGAAAAGAGGGAGAACCATGACTCAGTTACTGTTATGATAAAGGGTTGCCATAATGAGGAGTTCAGGTTTTGGTTTCAGATGAACTTGGGTTCAAATCCTGCATTGACCACTCATTGTTTTCTTTGGACAATTCCAAATGCTAATACATAATATTTATGGAGCATTAAGTATGTGTCTGGCACTGTTTTTGCTTTGTTTTGTTCTGTTTTGTTTTGTTTGTTTGTTTTGTAACAGGCATCTCGCTCTGTCGCCCAGGCTGGAGTACAGTGGCTTGATCATGGCTTATTTGCAGCCTTAATCTCCTGGGCTCAAGCCATCCTCTCACCTCAGCCTCCTGAGTAGCTGGAACTACAGGCACGAGCCACCACACCTGACTAATTTTTGTATTTTTGGTAGACACAGGGTTTTGCCATGTAGGCAAGACTGGTCTCAAACTTCGGGTCTTAATCCATCTTCCTGCATCAGCCTCCAGAATAGCTGGGACTACAGACATAAGCCACTGCAACTGGCTTAACACGAACCTTCTACATGATATGGCCATCAAAATAAAAATTAATATGATACTTTACTATCATCTAGTCTTTAGACTTCTTTCTTCTTATTATTATTTTATTATTATTATTATTTTTGAGATAGAATCTCACTCTGTTGCCTGGGCTGGAGTGCAGTGGCGTGATCTTGGCTCACTTTAACCTCTGCCTCCTGGGTTCAAGCCATTCTCGTGTCTCAGTCTCCTGAGTAGCTGGGATTGCAGGCGCATGCCACCACACCTGACTAATTTTTGTATTTTTAGTAGAGACAGGGTTTTGCCATGTTGGCCAGGCTGGTCTTGAACTCCTGACCTCAGGTGATCCACCCACTTCGGCCTCCCAAAGTGGTAGGATTACAGGCATAAGCCACCAAGCTTAGACCTTTTTTTTTTTTAAGATAGAAGTTCACTCTATAGTCCAGGCTGAAGTGCAGTGGCACAATCCAGGCTCACTGAAGACTCAACTTCACAGGCTCAAGTAATTCTCCTATCTCAGCTTCCAAAGTAGTTGGGACTACAGGCATGTGTCACCATGCCCAGCTCTTTTGGGGGGCTGGTCTCAAACTCCTGGGCTCAGGTGATCATCCTGCCTCGGCCTCCCAAAATGCTAGAATTATAGGTATGAGCCACCCTGCCCAGCCAGAACATTTTCATCACCCCAAATACAAACATCATGCCCATGAAGAGTCACTCTGCTTTCTTCTCTCTCCCAAGCCCTTGGCAACCACTAATCCACTTTCTGCTTCTATATATTTGCCTCCTGTACATTTCACATAAACAGAATCATACAGTATGTCACTGGCTTCTTTCACTTAGCACAATGTTTTCAAGGTTCATTTTGTATGTAACATGTGGCAGCAGTACTTAATTCCTTTTTATTGCTAAATAATATTTCATCGTATGGCTATATATCACATTTTCGTTATCCACTTATCACTTGACGGACATTAGGATTGTTTCCACTTTTTGCCTATTATGAGTTATGCTGCCATGAATATTCATGTACAAGATTTTGTGTGGAGATATATATATATTTTTTTGGTTTTTTTTTTTGAGACTGGGTTTTACTCTGTCACCCAGCCACCCAGGCACCCGGGCCCGGCCTGATTTTCATATGAAGTAGAAAGTATGGGTGGAGGCCAGGTCTGGTGGCTCACACCTGTAATCCAGGCACTTTGGGAGGCCGAGGGGAGGATCACCTGAGGTCAAAAGTTCAAAACCAGCCTGGTCAATAAGGTGAAACCCCTTTTCTACTAAAAAAAAAAAAAAAAAAAAACACACACACACACACAAAAATCAGCTGGACATGAAGCCACAGGCATGTAGTCCCAACTACTCAGGAGGCTGAGGCAGGAGAATCATTTGAACCTAGGAGACAGAGATTGTAGTGAGCCAAGATTGAGCCACTTCACTCTAGCCTAGTGAACAGAGTGAGACTCTGTCTCAAAAATAAAATAAAATAGGCCAGGCATGGTGGTTCATGCCTGTAATCCCAGCACTTTGTAGGGGCTGAGGCAGGCAGATCACGAGGTCAGGAGTTCAAGACCAGCCTGGCCAAGATGGTGAAATCCTGTCTTTACAAAAAATTCAAAAATTAGCCGAGCACAATGGTGGGCACCCGTAATTTCAGCTACTTGGGAGGCTGAGGCAGAGAATATCTTGAACCCAGGAGTCAGAGGTTGCAGTGAGCTGAGATCAAGCCACTGCACTCCAGCCTGGGTGACAGAGTGAGACTCTGTCTTAAAAAATAAAACACTGGCCGGGCGCGGTGGCTCAAGCCTGTAATCCCAGCACTTTGGGAGGCCGAGACGGGTGGATCATGAGGTCAGGAGATCGAGACCATCCTGGCTAACACGGTGAAACCCCGTCTCTACTAAAAATACAAAAACTAGCCGGGCGAGGTGGTGGGCGCCTGTAGTCCCAGCTACTCGGGAGGCTGAGGCAGGAGAATGGCGTAAACCCGGGAGGCGGAGCTTGCAGTGAGCTGAGATCTGGCCACTGCACTCCAGTCCGGGCGACAGAGCGAGACTCCGCCTCAAAAAAAAAAATAAATAAATAAAAAATAAAAATAAAACACAAGGCCGGGCGCGGTGGCTCAAGCCTGTAATCCCAGCACTTTGGGAGGCCGAGGCGGGTGGATCACGAGGTCAGGAGATCGAGACCATCCTGGCTAACACTGTGAAACCCCGTCTCTACTAAAAATACAAAAAACTAGCCGGGCGCGGTGGCGGGCGCCTGTAGTCCCAGCTACTCGGAGGCTGAGGCGGGAGAATGGCGGCAACCCGGGAGGCGGAGCTTGCAGTGAGCGGAGATGGCACCACTGCACTCCAGCCTGGGCGACACAGCGAGACTCCGCCGTCTCAAAAAAAAAGAAAAAAAGAAAAAAAAATAATAAAACACAAAATAAATAAAGTCGGTGTCCTATTTCAATTTTTTTTTTTTTTTTTTTTTTTTTTTTTTTTTTTTGGCTGCACATAGATTTCCAGTTTTCCCAACACCATTTGTTGAAAAGACTGCTCTTTCCCTGTTGAATGGCCTTGGAACCCTTGTTGAAAATCAGTTGACCATATATATATATGAAGGTTAATGTCGGTACTCTCTTTTCTGTTTCATTAGTCTGTATGTCCCTTTTATGCCAGTACCACACTATTTTGATCATGATATCTTTGTGGTATGTTGTGAAATCAGGAAATATGAGACCTCCAATTTTGTTCCTTCTTTTTCAAGATTATTTTGTTTGTTTGGGGTTCCCTTGAATTTTAGCGTAAATTTTAGGATGGATTTTTTTTATTTCTAGAAAAAAGAAGTCATTGGAATTTTGAGAGAAATTGCATTGAATCTGTAGATCTCTTTTGGTAGTGTATGTATATATGTATATATATATATATATATATATTTTTTTTTTTTTCCCCAAATACCCAGACTTCCAGGAGAGGGTAATATAGACATCTTAACAATATTAATTGCTCCAACCCATGAACATGAGATGTTTTTCTGTTTATTTATGTCTTTTAAAATTTCTTTCAAAGGCAGGTGGGTGTGGTGGCTCACGCCATAATCCCAGCACTTTGGGAGGCTGAGCTGGGGCGGATCACTTGAGGTCAGGAGTTCGAGACCAGCCTGGCCAACATGGTGAAACCCATCTCTACTAAAAATACAAAAATTAGCAGGACTTGCTCGCTTGATCCAGGAGGTGGAGGTTACAGTGAGCTGAGATCGTGCCACTGCACTCTAGCCTGGGCAAAAGAGAGACCCTGTCTTAAAAAAAAAAAAAAAAAAAAAGAAAAAATCATTTCATGAACATTTTGTAATTTTTATTACACAACTCTCTTTCTTTCTTGGTTACATTTAGTCCTAAGTATTTTATTCTTTTTCATGCTATTATAAATGGAATTCCCTTTTCAGGTTGTTCATTGTTAGTGTACAAAAATGCAGCTGATATATGTGTGTTCATTTGGTATCCTGCAACTTTACTAAATTCATTTATTAGTTCTAACAGGTAGGGTTTTTTTTGGTGGAATCTTAGGGTTTTCTACATATCTAATCATGTGATCTGTGAACAGAGATAATTTTATTTTCTCTCTTTTTTTTTTTTTTTTGAGACAGGTTCTCACTCTGTTGCTCAGGCTAGAGTGCAGTAGCACAATCATGACTCAATGCAGCCTCAACCTACTGGGTTCAAGTATCCTCCTGCCTCAGCCTCCTGAGTAGCTGGGAGTACAGATGCTCACCACCACACCCAACTAATTTTTAATTTTTTGTGGAGATGGGGTCTCACTATGTTACCCAGGCTGGTCTCAAACTCCTGAGCTCAAGTGATCCTCCTGCCTAGGCCTCCAAAATTACTGGGATTGCAGGCATGAGCCACCGTGCCTGGGCTAGTTTTACTTCTTTCTTTCCAATCTTAATGCCTTTTCTTTCTTATTTCTCTTTCTCTTTCCTTTATTTCTTTTTTCTTTTCTTTTCTTTTTTTTCTTTTTTCTTTTCTTTTCTTTTTTTTTTTTGGATGGAGTCTCTCTCTGTCACCACCCAGGCTAGAGTGCAAGAGTGCAGTGGTGCGATCTCAGCTCCCTGCAACCCCCGCCTCCCAGGTTCAAGCAATTCTCCTACCTCAGCCTCCCAAGTAGTTGGGACTACAGGCATGTGCCACCACACCCGGCTAATTTTTTGTATTTTTAGTACAGACGGGGTTTCACCATGTTAGCCAGGATGGTCTCGATTTCCTGACCTCATGATCCACCTGTTTCGGCCTCCCAAAGTGCTGGGATTACAGGCATGAGCCACCACGCCCGGCTCTCTTTTCTTTTCTTTTTTTTGAGACAGAGTTTCTCTTTGTCACCCAGGCTAGAGTGCAGTGGTACGATCTCGGCTCACTGCAACCTCCACCTCCTGGGTTCAAGCAAGTCTTGTGCCTTAGCCTCCAGAGTAGCTGGGATTACAGATGTGCAACACCACGCACGGCTATTTTTCATAAAGACCGGGTTTCACCATATTGGCCAGGCTGGTCTTGAACTCCTGGCCTCATGTGATCCACCCACCTTGGCCTCCCAAAGTGCTAAGATTACAGGAGTGAGCCACTGTGCCTGGCCTTAGTTCTCTTTCATGCCTAATTGCTCTGGCTACGACTTCCGGTACTGTATTGAAGAGCAGTAGCAAAAGCAAGTATCTTTGTTTTGTTCCTGATCTTAGATTTCCTCTAAGGATTTCTTCGAAGGATCTTAGATTTAGAGGAAATCTAAGATCAGGAACAAGACACGGTTTTAGTTTTGTTTTATTTGTTTTGCATATCCCATCATACTTGGAGCACTTCCTTGCTTTCTGGCTCAACAAGATGTTCCAGAATAATCATGTACTTTTCCTGTCCCAACCCTGGAATTAGTCATTTCTCCAAGTGACTCTGGTTCCTGTTAGTGTAGAATGGTATTTTAAAAGCCAAGATCTAGATGCCAGACAGGTTCATTGCTACTGGGAGTCACTATTTCCAGATCCTCTAAGTAAACATGCCTTCAGTGGTATGCTAGAGAAGCTAGGCAATGATGTGCTGATAAATGTAATTTATCAGGGAAATGGGCAGGGGGAATTTGTAGTGTTTGGTAATGTTTGCTGATTTCTGTGGTATAAATACTTGCACCACGGTTAACTCAGACTACCAACATGGCGTCACTGAACATGACATTGGGGAGACACTCCCATGATGACTCTCTTAAGCAGTATGATCTGATTCCAGCACATCACTGAATGTATTACACACACACACACACGCACACAGACACATATTCACATATATGCATTTGCATCTACACTTATTTCCCTATATACTGAAAGCCATAAGTGAGCGGCAATACATCTGATCCCTACCTAACACCACAAAGTTCTTTCCAGTTTTCTTCCTTTTCATATCTTTTTTAAAAAAGTTTTATTTTATTTTATTTTATTTATTTATTTTTTTGAGACGGAGTCTCACTCTGTCACCCGGGCTGGAGTGCAGTGGCCGGATTTCAGCTCACTGCAAGCTCCGCTTCCCGGGTTCACACCATTCTCCTGCCTCAGCCTCCCGAGTAGCTGGGACTACAGGCGCCCGCCACCTCGCCCGGCTAGTTTTTTGTATTTTTAGTAGAGACGGGGTTTCACAGTGTTAGCCAGGATGGTCTCGATCTCCTGACCTCGTGATCCGCCCGTCTCGGCCTCCCAAAGTGCTGGGATTACAGGCTTGAGCCACCGTGCCCGGCCAAAAAAAAAAAAAGTTTTATTATCTTTATTTTAAATTTGATTTACTTATTTATTTATTATTTTTTGAGACGGAGTCTCACTCTGTCATCAGGTTACAGTGCAATGGTGTGATCTCAGCTCACTGCAACCTCCACCTCCCAGTCAAGCGATTCTCCTGCCACTGCCCCAGCCTCCCGAGTAGCTGGGATTACAGGCGCGTACCATCACGCCCGGCTAATTTTTTGTATTTTTAGTAGAGACAGGGTTTCACCATATTAGCCAGGATAGTCTCGATCGCCTGACTCCGTGATCTACCCGCCTTAGCCTCCCAAAGTGCTGGGATTATAGGCAGGAGCCACCGCGCCCGCCTCCTTTTAAATTTTTTAAAGAGACAGGCCATTAGTTCAGTGGCTCAGTCATACCTATTGCCCAGGCTGGAGTGCAGTGGCGTAATCATAGCTAACTGTAGCCTCAACTTGCCGGTCTCAAGTGATCCTCCTACCTCAGCCTCCTAAGTAGCTAGGACTATAGGCACATGCAACCACACCTGGCTAGCGTGTGTGTGTGCGCACGTGTGTGTGTGTGTGTGTGTGTGTGTGTAGATGGGATCTCACTGTGTTGCCCAGGCTGGTCTCAAACTCCTGGTCTCAAGTGATCCTCCTGCTTTGGCCTCCCAAAGTGCTGGGATTAGAGGTATGAGCCACTGTGGTAGGCCTATAGTAAACTTTTCTTAATGAAAAGCCTCCTCCTTGTAGAAAAATTTGAAAATAAAGATAAATTTAAAAGAGAAAACAAAATTTCCTTTTATTTAAAAACTTTTAGTACACAAATAATGAATGTTGATTAGAACAAAATTTTAAAATGTGGAATAGTTGGCTGGGCGCAGTGACTCAGGCCTGTAATCCCAGCACTTTGGGAGGCCTAGCTGGGCAGATCACTTGAGGTCAGGAGTTGGAGACCAGCCTGGCCAACATGGTGAAATCCCGTCTCTACCAAAAATACAAAAATTAGCCAGCTTGTAATACCAGCTACTCAGGAGGCTGAGGCATAAGAATTGATTGAATTCAGGAGGCAGAGGTTGCAATAAGTCAAGATCACACCATTGCCCTCCAGCCTGGTGACAGAGTGAGACTCCATCTCAAAAAAAAAAAAGAAAAAAAAAGAAAAGAAAAAAAGATATTACCTTGCCAGGTGCGGTGGCTCATGCCTGTAATCCCAGCACTTTGGGAGGCAGAGGCAGGCCGATCACCTGAGGTCAGGAGTTTAATACCAGCCTTGCCAACATGGTGAAACCCTGTTTCTACTAAAAATACAAAAAATTAGCTGGGCATGGTGGTGCACACCTGCAATCCCAGTTACTTGGGAGGCTGAGGCAGGTGAATAGCTTCAACCCAGGAGGTGGAGGTTGCAGTCAGCTGAGATTGTGCCACTGCATTCCAGCCTGGGCAACAGAGCTAGACTCCATCACAAAACAAAACCAGTGGGCCGGGTGCGGTGGCTCAAGCCTGTAATCCCAGCACTTTGGGAGGCCGAGACGGGCGGATCACGAGGTCAGGAGATCGAGAGCATCCTGGCTAACACGGTGAAACCCTGTCTCTACTAAAAATACAAAAACTAGCCGGGCGAGGTGGTGGGCGCCTGTAGTCCCAGCTACTCGGGAGGCTGAGGCAGGAGAATGGCGTGAACCCGGGAGGCGGAGCTTGCAGTGAGCTGAGATCTGGCCACTGCACTCCAGTCTGGGTGACACAGCGAGACTCCGTCTCAAAAAAAAAAAAAATAATAATAATAACACAAAACAAAACCAAACAAAAAGAAGGGCTGGGCATGGTGGCTCACGCCTGTAATCCCAGCACTTTGGGAGGCCAAGGCGGATAGATTACCTGAGGGCAGGGACTGGAGACTATCCTGGCCAACATGTCGAAACCCCATCTCTGCTAAAAATACAAAAATTAGCTGGGCGTGGCAGCGGGTGCCTGTAATCCCAGATACTAGGGAGGCTGAGGCAGGAGAATTGCTTGAATCCAGGGCGTGGAGGTTACAGTGAGCCCAGATCGAGCCACTGCACTCCAGTCTGGGTGACAGAGAAAACCTCTTTCTCAAAAAAAAAAAAAAAAGAAAAGAAAAGAAAAAGAAAATAAACCAAAGACAACAACAAAACAAAATATTACCTCTAATGTCCCAACCAGAGATAAGTTCTATTAACATTTTACGGTATATCCAAGCAGACTTTTATATGAATATTTCATTGCTGGAAAAATGGCATTATGCTGCACATATTGTTCTGTTACTTTATGTTTTCATCGAACAGTATGTTGCAAATATATTTACAAGTCAATAAATACACTTTTACAATACCACTGTCAGCTGCTGAGTGTATTTTATTGTATCTAGTCTTTCTTTTCTTTTTTTTTTAAGTGAAGTCAAGTTTACTAAGAAAGTAAATGAACAGGCCGTGCGTGGTGGCTTACTCCTATACCCCAGGAGTGCAGTGGCACAATCTTGGCTCACTGCAACCTCTGCCTCCCGGGTTCAAGGGATTCTCCTGCCTCAGCCTCCCAAGTAGCTGGGATTACAGGGGCATGCCACCACGCCCATCTATTTTTTGTATTTTTAGTAGAGACGGGGTTTCACCATGTTGGTCAGGCTCATCTCGAACTCCTAATCTCGTGATCCACCCACCTCGACCTCCCAAAGCGCTGGGATTATAGACATGAGCCACCGCGCCTGGCCTGCTAATTTTTTTTATTTTTATTTTTTGTGGAGGTGAGATCTCACTATGTTGTCTAGGCTGGTCTCAAACGCCTGGGCTCAAGTGATTCTCCTGCCTTGGCTTCCTACAGTGCTGGGATGACATGTGTGAGCTACTCCACAAGGTCAACAATGCCTTTTAAGGGTGAAGAATTGTTAATCAGGTGAATTTGCCCTGTTTATTTCTATAAAACAAATTATGTGAAGCTTAGTGGCTTCAAATAAACATTTTAATACTATTATCATGATTTTGAGACAGGGTCTCACTCTGTCACCCAGGCTGGAATGCAGTGGTGCTACCATAGCTCACTGTAGCCTTGACCTCCCGGGCTCAAGTGATCCTCACACTTCAACTCCCAAGTAGCTAGGACCATAGGCAGGTACCACCATACCTGGCTAATTTATCTGTTTATTTTGTGTAGAGATGGGGTCTCACCATCTTGCCTAGGCTGGTCTAGCACTCCTTGGCTCGAGCTATCTACCCACCTCAGCTTTCCAAAGTGTTGGGATTAGAGGCGTGAGTCACCACACCATAAAATAAACATTTTAAAATAAAACAAATACTTATCATCTGTTTCTGTGGGTGAGGAATTCAGAAATAGTGGAGCTGCGTGCAGGATTCTATTCAGTGTCTCTCATGAGGTTGTGGCTAAGATGGCGGCGGGCCTGCAGTCATCTGAAGGTGTGACTGGGGCTGAGGGATTCCCTTTCAAGGTGGCTTCCTCATGAGGCTGTTAACAGAGGCCTCAGTTTCCTGCTGGCTGTCAGCAGGGGGCCCCAATTCCTCATTACATAGGCCTCTCGTACGTTGTTTGAGTGTCTTCAAGACAAGGCAGCTAACTTCTCCCAGAGCATGTGATTCAAGAAAGAGAGCAAGGTAAAAGCCAGTTTTTTATGATCTACCCACAGAATTCAAACTCTGCCATATTCTTTAGAAGCAAGTCACTAAGTACAGCAAACACTCAAGAAAAGAATTAAACTCTACCTGTTTTATTTTATTTTATATTTTATTTTGAGACAGTGTCTTGCTCAGTTGCCCAGGCTGAAGTACAGGGACATTATTATAGGTCACTGCAGCCTTGACCTCCTGGGATCAAGTGATCTTCACACATCCGCCTGCTGAGTAGCTGGGACCACAGGTGCAAGCCACCAAGCTCAGTTAATTTTCTTTTTTTTTTTTTTTTTTTTTTTTTTTGAGACGGAGTCTTGCTCTGTCGCCCGGGCTGGAGTGCAGTGGCCGGATCTCAGCTCACTGCAAGCTCCGCCTCCCGGGTTTATGCCATTCTCCTGCCTCAGCCTCCGGAGTAGCTGGGACTACAGGCGCCCGCCACCTCGCCCGGCTATTTTTTTGTATTTTTAGTAGAGACGGGGTTTCACCGTGTTAGCCAGGATGGTCTCGATCTCCTGACCTCGTGATCTGCCCGTCTCGGCCTCCCAAAGTGCTGGGATTACAGGCTTGAGCCACCGCGCCCGGCCATTTTTTTTTTTTTTTTTTTTTTTTTTTTTTGAGATGGAGTCTTGCTCTGTCACCCAGGCTGGAGTGCAATGGCGCAATCTCAGCTCACTGCAACCTCCGCTTCCCAGGTTCAAGAGATTCTCTTGTCTCGGCCTCCCAAGCAGCTGGGATTACAGATGTGCACCACCACACCTGGCTAATTTTGGTATTTTTAGTAGAGATGGGGTTTCACCATGTTGGCTAGCCTGGTCTTGAACTCCTGACCTCAGGTGATCCGCTCGCCTCGGCCTCCCAAAGTGCTGGGATTACAGGCCTGAGCCACCGCGCCCGGCTTCAGCTATTTTTGAGGTGGAGTCTCGCTCTGTCTCCCAGGCTGGAGTGCAGTGGCGCAATCTCAGCTCACTGCAAGCTCCGCTTCCCAGGTTCACGCCATTCTCCTGCCTCAGCCTCCCGAGTAGCTGGGACTACAGGTGCCCACCACAGCGCCCGGCTAATTTTTTGAAGTTTTTAGTAGAGACAGGGTTTCACCGTGTTAGCCAGGATGGATCAGCTAAATTTTTTGTATTTCTTGTAGAGACGGATTTTGCCATGTTTCCCAGGCTTGTCTCGAACTGCTGGGCTCAAGCGATTCTCCCTCCTTGGTCTCCGAAGGTGCTCAGATTACAAGCATGAGTCAACGTACCCGGGCTTAAGTTCCACCCCTTGAAGGGAGAATATCAAATAATCTGCAGACATATTATAATATGTCTTGCATAATATGTCTTACATAATATGTCTTGCATAATAGGGCCAGGTGCGGTGGCTCACACCTGTAATCCCAGCACTTTGAGAGGCTGAGACCGGAGGATCACCTGAGGTCAGGAGTTCGAGACCAGCCTGGCCAACGTGGCAAAACCACATTTCCACTAAAAATACAAAATTTAGCCGGGCGTAGTAGTGGGCGCCTGTAGTCCCAGCTACTTGGGAGACTGAAGCAGGAGAATCGCTTGAACCCAGGAGGCGGAGGTTGCAGTCAGCCAGGGTTGCACCACTGCACTCCAGCCTGGGCAACAGAGTAAGACTCTGTCTTAAAAAATTAAAAAGAAATAAAACTAAGTAGTTTAGAGAAAGGATTCTATGTGGAAGGAGCTCAGATCTTCAAAGAGATGGTAGTGGTATCTCAGCCCAGAGGTTCCCATGGGGCTGGGACCCAAACCTTGGAGAAGGAGGCGCTGCTCAGTTGTTGCTGGTGCTCTGCCTGGGTACAGAAAACCTGGTTCTGTGAGCGTTAAAAAGAAAAACAAACAAAATCCCCCCGCGCTGCCAACTGGAATGAATCGCTGCTTCCAGGGAGAAGTGCTGCTGGAGTGACACAGAAATGCGAGATAGAACAAGACCAAGTTTCTGCTTCCTACTCCAGCGCTCTGTTCTCTCTCACACGCGCCCCCTGCTGGCAGATCCTAAAAAGGAACTTGACGGCAAAGTACAAACATGGTTCCCGGAGTCCCGCCCCAGGCACATGAGCCAGGTATAGAAGGCTTAGTTTGAAGCTGACAGTACCTTAATAACGGGCACAGCTTATTAATTTGAAAACTATTAGATGAAACTACACAAAGAACAAAGAACAAAAGCTTGTGTTCCCCAATACCATTTTGCATCCTTTGTATCCAGAGGTTTTCTTTAGCTGTTGTATATCCTTCCCAACGGTGTCCTTATTTTATAAATAAGCAAACAGGAACAGAAAAACTAGGAAGTTACCCAAGGCCACACAGTAAGGAGCAGAAGCAGATTTGAATCAAGGCTGTGTGACTCCAAAGCCCATCTTTTTTTTTTTCCTTTTAAAATATATATATATATATATATATATATATTTTTAGCCCAGGAGTAGTGGCTCATGCCTGTAGTCCCAGCTACTCAGGAGGCTGAGGCAGCAGAGTCGATTGAACCCCGGAGGTGGAGGCTGCAGTGAGCTGAGATTGTGCCACTGCACTCTCACCTTGGCGACAGAGTAAGACTCTGTCTCAAAAAAAAAATTAAATACATAAAATAAAATAATTTTTTTTTTTGAGACGGAGTTTCGTTCTTGTGCCCAGACTGGAGTGCAGTGGTGTGATCTGAGCTCACCACAACTTCTGCCTCCTGGGTTCAAGCAATTCTCCAGTCTCAGCCTCTCGAGTAGCTGGGATTACAGGCACACACCACCATGCCCAGCTAATTTTTTGTATTTTTAGTACAAACAGAGTTTCACCATGTTGGTCAGGCTGGTCTTAAACTCCTGACCTCAGGTGATCCACCTGCCTTGGCCTCCCAAAGTGCTGGGATTACAGGCGCGAGTCACCGTGCCCAGCTGGCAATATATTTTTTTAATTCACATTTTCCCTTACTCTTACAAAGCCCAAGCTTTTAACCACTATGCTATAGTTCCTATGTACATAAATCATAGCTCCTATTCTATGGACATATCTTTCTGCAACTCCTTTTTCACTCATAATCATGTTTTTGAGATCTATCCATGTTGATATCTATATTTTTAGTTCTATCATGTAAACTGCTACTCACATTCTAATATTAACCACATTTTATTTATCTACTCTCCTATTAGTGGACATTAGATTTATTTATTTAGAAACAGGGTCTCATTCTTTTGTCCAGGCTGGAGTGCAATGGTGCGATCATAGCTCACTGCAGTCTTGAACTTCTGGGCTCAAGCTTCATAGAATTCTCCTGTCTCAGCCTCCTGAGTAGCTGGGACTACGGACATGAGCCACCATGTCTGGCTGATTTTTTTTTTTTTTTTTTTTTTAAGTGATGGGGTCTGACTATGTTGCCTGGACTGGTTTCAAACTTCTGGCCTCAAGTGATCCTCCCACCTCAGGATGAAAATGTTTTTAAATTGTACTGTGATGATGACTGCACAACTCTGAATACACTAAAACCATGAAACTGTCCACTTTAAATCACTGAACTGTATGATACGTAAATTATATCCCAATAAAGCTTTTTAAAAAATTCATTTGAGATGGAGTCTCACTCTGTTACCCAGGCTAGAGTACAGTGGCACAATCTCAGCTCATGGCAACCTCTGCCTCTCAGATTCTAGCGATTCTCCCACCTCAGCCTCCTGAGTAGCTGGGCACCTGCCACCACCAATTTTTGTATTTTTAGAAGAGATGGGGTTTTATCATGTTGGCCAGGCTGGTCTCGACCTCCTGACCTCAAGTGATCTGCCCCCCTTGGGCTCCCAAAGTGCTGGGGTAACAGGCGTGAGCCACTGTGCCCAGCCTAAAGCTTTTTTTTTTTCTTTTTTTTTTTTTTTTTTTTTTTAGTAAACCTTTTATTAGCATACAGTGAGGCTGATGCATTGGAATGGAGTAGGCGTAGCAAGCTGATAAGGACGGAATTGTTTCTCCCTAAAATTCACACATTGAAGTCCTAAATCCCAGCACCTCCGACTATAACCATATGTGGAGATAGAGCTTTTAAAAAGGTAAGTAAATTAAAATGAGGTCATTAATGGAGTGCTAAGCCAATATGGCTGCTGTCTTGATAAGAAGAATTTAGGGGCCGGGTGCGGTGGCTCAAGCCTGTAATCCCAGCACTTTGGGAGGCCGAGACGGGCGGATCACGAGGTCAGGAGATCGAGACCATCCTGGCTAACACAGTGAAACTCCGTCTCTACTAAAAAATACAAAAAATACAAAAAAAAATTGCCGGGCGAGGTGGCAGGCGCCTGTAGTCCCAGCTACTCGGGAGGCTGAGGCAGGAGAATGGCGTAAACCCGGGAGGCGGAGCTTGCAGTGAGCCAAGATCCGGCCACTGCACTCCAGCCTGGGCGACAGAGCGAGACTCTGTCTCAAAAAAAAAAAAAAAAAAAAGAAGAACTTACGGTTTGGTGAGGTGGCTCACACCTGTAATCCTAGGACTTCAAGAGGCTGAGATGGGAGGACCTCTTGAGCCCCAGAGTTCGAGAGTAGCTTGGGCAACATAGCAAGACTCCTATCTCCACAAAAAACTTAAAAAAAATTAGCTAGGCATGATGTCGTGCACCGATAGTCCCAGCTCAGGAGGCTGAGGTGGGAGGATTGCTTAAATCTAGGAGATTGAGGCTGCAGTGAGCTGTGATTGTGCCATTGCATTCCAGCCTGGGTGACAGAGCAAGACCCTGTCACACACACACACACACACACACACACACACACACACACACAAATAAAATAAAATAAAAAAGAACTTAGGTCTTATGCACATAGAGAACACCAAGTGAAGACGTAGAGGGAAGATGGCCATCTCCAAGTGGAGGGGGAGCCCTAAGAAAACCAACCCTGCTGATACCTTGATCTCAGACTTCTAGACTACCGAACTGTGAGAAAATACGTGTCTATTGTTTAAGCTACCCGAACAAACTAAAATGTTTCTAGGGCCCGCAGGAAGCATAAATGTGTGAAGAGTGTGGTGCTCCCAGGGTGCAGAGAGATCTAGCATGAGAGGATGAGCTGAGAGTGTGGATTCTCCTTAAAGCAGCAGGTTCTCAACAGTGATAATCAGGAGACAATTTAGGTTATCACAATGGGTGAGAGGGGTGCCTCTGGCATTTAGTGGGTGCAGGCGAGGGATGCTGCCTACCATCCTACCATGCACAGGACAGCCCCCACAGCCAAGATGGAGAAATTCCTGATTTAAAGGAATTAAAATTGTTTTGATGTCCCTGATTCTACATTGGTCTTTTTTTTTTTTTTTTTTTTTTTGAGACGGAGTCTCGCTCTGTTGCCCAGGCTGGAGTGCAGTGGCGCAATCTCGGCTCACTGCAAGCTCCATCTCCCGGGTTCCCGCCATTCTCCTGCCTCAGCCTCCCGAGTAGCTGGGACTACAGGCGCCCGCCACCACGCCCGGCTAGTTTTTTGTATTTTTAGTAGAGACGGGGTTTCACCGTGTTAGCCAGGATGGTCTCGATCTCCTGACCTCGTGATCCGCCCGTCTCGGCCTCCCAAAGTGCTGGGATTACAGGTTTGAGCCACCGCGCCCGGCCTCTACATTGGTCTTTGATGTTGTGATCCTTAAACTAGGTTTTAAATAAAGGAGTGGTTGGATCTCATTTGCATTTTATTTTAATTTTTTTTGTATTTTGTATTTTAGCAGTTTTTTTTTGTACTTAGTAGAGATGGGGTTTCACCATGTTGTCCAAGCTCGTCTCAAACTCCTGAGCTCAGACAATCCTCCTACCTTCACCTCCTTAAGTGCTAGGATTACAGGCATGAGCCACCGCACTTTTTGCATTTTAAAGAATTTGTTCTGGCTGCTTCGAGAAGAAAGTGGAGGGGATAAGTCTAGAAGACCTGTGTGGTAGTTACTGGCCCATCGAGAAAGGAAGGACGGCAGTGAGGGTGGTGGGGAGGTCTCCATTTATTCAATACAACACATATTCATTTATTCTTTATTTTTTGAAATAAAGGGTCTCGCTCTGTCACCCAGGTTGGAGGGCAGTGGCGCAATCATAGCTCACTGCAGCCTTGACCTGGGCTCAGGGGATCCACCTGCTTCAGCCTCCTGAGGAGCTGGGACTACAGGTGTGTGCCACCATGCCGAACCATGCCCAACCATGCTCTGTCGCCAGGCTGGAGTGCAGTGGCACAATCTTGGCTCACTGCAACTTCCAACTCCCTGGTTAAAGCGATTGTCCTGCCTCAGCCTCCCAGAAGCTGGGATTACAGGCACGTGCCACCATGCCCAGCTAGTTTTTGTATTTTTAGTACAGACGGGGTTTCACCATATTGGCCAGGATGGTCTTGATCTCTTGACCCTGTGATCCACCTGCCTTGGCCTCCCAAAGTGTTGGGATTACAGGCATGAGCCATCGCACCCAGCCAACATTTTTTTAATTAAAAAAAATATATATATACACACACACACATACATATATGTATATATGTATGTATATATGTGTGTATATGTATGTGTGTATATGTATGTGTGTATATGTATGTATATATATATGAATATATATACGTATATGTATATACATTCATGTATATGAATGTATATTCATGTATATGAATGTAGAATCAGGGACATCAAAACAATTTTAATTCCTTTAAATCAGGAATTTCTCCATCTTGGCTGTGGGGGCTGTCCTGTGCATGGTAGGTATATGTCCTGTGCATGGTAGGTAGGTATATGAATATATACACGTATATATATATGAATATATACACGTATATATATATGAATATATACACGTATATATATATGAATATATACACGTATATATATATGAATATATACACGTATATATATATGAATATATACACGTATATATATATGAATATATACACGTATATATATATGAATATATACACGTATATATATGAATATATACACGTATATATATGAATATATATACACATATATGAATACATATACACATATATGAATATATATATATATGAGATGGGGTCTTGCCATGTTGCCCAGGGTTGTCTGGAACTCCTGAGCACAAGCCATGCAGCCACGTGACCTCCTAAAGTGCTGTGACTAAAGGTGTGAGCCACCTTGCCTGGTCTTGATTTTTATTTTCTTCTGAGATTTTTTTCCCCCTATAATAAACATTAATTTTCATTAAAAAGTTTCGGGCTGGGCGCAGTGGCTCATACCTGTAATCCCAGCAGTTTGGGAGGCTGAGGCAGGAGGATTGCTTGAGCCCAGGAGTTCGACATCAGCCTGGACAACATGGTGAAACTCCGCCAGGCATGGTGGTGGCGCCTGTACTTTCAGCTACTCAGAAGGCTGAGGCAGGAGGATCGCTTAAGCCCGGGGAAGTCGGGGTTGCAGTGAGCCATGATCTCCACTGCACTCCAGCCTGGGCGACAGAGCCAAACCCTGTCTCAAAAAAAAAGAAAAAAAAGAAAAAAAAGGAAAAAAAAATACTTAGAACTTTACCACCCAGAAACAATCACAGCTAACTGCTTATTGTATTTTCTTCTACAGTTTTTTAATGTAAATATCCACATCTAGAGTTTATAAATGCAACTCTTTAGACTCTCTCACCCCTTGCACCCTCCTCAAACATTCCCACCATTTTGAGGCCGGAGACCGTGGAATTTGCTTACCTAAAAAAGCCCCGCCCCTTGATGTCGTCATACGAAACTGCGCCCCAGATTGCCGCATGCGCACTCTTAAGAGGTAGAAACGGGGAGAGGCGCAGGGGCGCTCGAACGGAAGTGACGCATGGTACATGCGCAATGACGACGAGGAGGTTGCGAAAAGTCAGGTGCTGGTCCGCACGCTGTGCTCGCTTCCGGAAGTGGCTTCTGCGACAACATGCTTACGGACCTCGGCTTAATCGGGACCATAGGCGAGGATGACGAGGTGCCGGTGGAGCCGGAGTCTGACTCCGGTGACGAGGAAGAAGAGGTATGAGGACGGTTCTGGTCTTTGGGTTTCCTTGACTGCTTCTTTTCCCCGCGATTTCTCAGGTCCCTGTCCCCGAATTCTCATCATCGCCTGCCAGCCCGGGAAGTTTCCCTAAAAGGATCTCGCCGGGACCCCAATATCTTCCTCAGTTTTCCCGCGACTAGGTTTTCTCTACGTACGCCTGCTTCTTTGGCCGTGTCGTTCCCTGTCTCCTTGCTGAACTCAGTATCCATTCACTGAATTGATATTTAACCACGCCCTGTGTTAAGAGACATGCAGGTCTCTTACACCTTTTAAGAGGTAAAGTCAGCCCTGGTTCCTGCTCAAGGAGCCGTGGTTAGCTGTCCATTCATATGTTTATCGAGCCAGTGTTTATTGCATACTTATGTGTGCTAGACCTAGTGTTAAGCGTTGGGGACGTAGCAATGAACAAGGTGAGTGCCACTCTCCTGAAGCGTATGGTGGTGTGGGGGCTTGCAGATATTAAGCAGTATGGCAATTAAAGAGGGATCGGTGTTCTGAAAAGGATGCTTGCCCTTCAAACATTCAGCCCAGATGTTGTCCCCTCTGCAGTCTCATCTGTCCGTTTGATACATTTATTCAGATGTCCCACGGCCTCTACAAATGCAACTCCTCCAGAGTTGAACTTGTGTTCGCTCTCATCCTGTTCGCTTCTCAAGCCAGCAACCTTAGAGTTATTCTTGACAGTTTTTTCTTCCTCAGCGCCGCCAGTGCTCTGCAAGCTAGCTCATGAATCTCTCTTAAGCTTCTCCCGCCTCTCTCCATTCACACTGTACCCACCTTAGCTCCGGCCACTGCTGTCTCATGCCTGCACACCAGCACACCACCAGTCCAAACGTACTTCATCTTCATCTCTTTATCTTGAGCACTTCCAGTGTATTCTTCGCTTAGCAGCAGAAGGATCTCTTTGTGATACAGTCACTTTAGAGACCTCCCTTGCTTAAAACTCTCCAACCTGCTGGTAGAGAGCCCCAGGCCTGTCCACTCTGCGAAGACTCCTCAGGCAGCGTGTGGGTCCCACACACTGCCCCCATTTCCCTGATGTCCCCTGTGCGCGCGGGCGGCCGCCCAGGCCTACTGGCTGCAGCCCCCTCTTGGCCAGGCCTGGGCTCAGCCTACGGCGTGGGAGGTCATGGGCCAGTCCCCCAGCTGACGGGCCCCTGCACAGGCACACAGTGCCTGGTCACACCCATGCTGCGGGGCTGACCTCCAACCCTACGGGCCGCGCCGGGCACCAACTCAGTGTTTGGTATTTGTCTGTGTTTGTTTTTCAAGAAGTGATTCAAATTGCTTAAAAAAAAAAAAACAAAAAACAACTCTCCAGGCTGCTTTCACGTGGCTTTTAAGGTCCTTCACGGTCTTGTCCTTTCCACCTTGACTTTCATCTCTCACAGCTCTCCTCTTCACTTCATGACCAACACTCCAGTCTCATTCACTTCGTTTTTTTTTTTTTTTTTTTGAGACAGTTTTGCTCGGTTGCCTAGGGTGGAGTGCAGTGGCGCTATCTCTGCTCACTGCAGCCTCCACCTCCCAGGTTCAGGCAATCCTCCTGCCTCAGCCTCCCTAGTAGCTGGGACTACAGGCATGCGCCATCACTCCCGGCTAATTTTTTGTATTTTTAGTAGAGACGGGGTTTCACCATCCTCCTGCGTTGGCCTCCCAAAGTGCTGGGATAACAGTTGTGAGCCACCGTGCCCGGCCCAATACATTGTTATTAACTGTAGTCACCATGCTGTGTATTGGATCCCCAGAACTTGTACGTTGCAGAACTGAAGAGTGTGTACCCTGTGACCAACATCTCTCCATTTCCACCACACCCGAGCCCTTGGCAACCGCCATTCTACTCTCTGTTTCTATGAATTTGACTTTTTTTGATTCCGTATGCATCTTGTAATGAGAAATGCAGTGTTTTGTATATGTTCATTGGGATGAAGCTTTTTAATTGTGCTGTTCAAATTTTCTATAGACTTGCTCGTTTTTGGTCTGCTTGATCTATCAGTTGCTGAGAGAGGTGTGACCCTTATTTCTTTCTTCCTTTCTATTTTTTTTTTTTCTTGAAACTGTGTCTTGCTCTGTCATCCAGGCTGGAGTGCAGTGGTGCAATCTTGGCTCACCACAACCTCTGCCTCCTAGGCTCAAGCAATTCTCCTGCCTCAGCCTCCTGAGTAGCTGGGATTACTGGCATGCGCTACCACACCCAGCTAATTTTTCTGTGTTATTATTATTTTTTTTGAGATGGAGTCTTACTCTGTTGCTCAGGCAGGAGTGCAATGGTATAGTCTTGGCTCACTGCACCCTCTGCCTCCCGTGTTCAAGCAGTTCTCCTGCCTCAGCCTCCCGAGTAGCTGGGACTACCGGTGCGTGCCACCACACCCAGCTAATTTTTGTATTTTTAGTAGAGACGGGGTTACACCATATTGGCCAGGCTGGTCTTGAGCTCCTGACCTCGTGATCCGCCCACCTCAGCCTCCCAAAGTGTTGGCATTACAGGCGTGAGCCACCATGCCTGTCTTTTTTGTATTTTTAGTAGAGACTGCGTTTCATCATGTTGGTCAGGCTGGTCTTGAACTCCTGACCTCAAATGATCCACATGCCTTGGCTTCTTAATGTGTTGGGATTACAGGTTGAGCCACTGTGCCTGTCCCCTTCTTCCTATTGTTTTTTATCTCAGCCCCAAAGTCACACTGTCTCTTACTCTTCCCAGGGGCCTATTGTGCTGGGCAGACGACAAAAAGCCTTGGGGAAGAACCGCAGTGCTGATTTCAATCCTGACTTCATTTTCACTGAGAAGGAAGGGACTTACGATGGCAGCTGGGCCCTGGCTGATGTCATGAGCCAACTCAAGAAGAAGGTGAGTCTGACAGTGATGGACAGTTCCAGACCTTGGACTATTAAGATTGGACTGTGGGTTTCAGGGCCTAGTCCTGACCTGACTGACCATCAGTTTACATTCAGCAGATACTAGAACTCCTTTGAAAATAACTGGTTAAAAAAAAAGAAAGAAAGAAAGTATCTGGTATACTTTTGATGAGATCACAAATGACTCACTGTCTTTTTTTTTTTTTTTCTTTTGAGTTTTTTTGAGTTTTGTTTTTTTTTTTTTTGAGAGAGATGTGACCCTCATTTCTTTCTTCCTTTCTATTTTTTTTTTTCTTGAGACTGTGTCTTGCTCTGTCATCCAGGCTGGAGTGCAGTGGTGCAATCTTGCCTCACCACAACCTCTGCCTCCTAGGCTCAAGCAATTCTTCTGCCTCAGCCTCCTGAGTAGCTGGGATTACTGGCATGCGCTACCACACCCAACTAATTTTTCTGTATTATTATTATTTTTTTTGAGATGGAGTCTTACTCTGTTGCTTGACTAATACCAAACGAAGTATGAGCACTTGCCAGGTGTCTCCTGTGGTGTCACTGTGCAGTGTCCCTGCCTACACAGCACAGCCAAAGCTACCACAGATGTCATTGTCATCTGCTTGTTTGCCAAGATCCCATGCCTTTCTGTGAATCTGGTTAAACTAGAAGATACATCCAAGTTATTTACCATTTCATGTGCATCAGAGAGAAAGATTGCCTGTCCAGAACAGTGTAATCCAGGCTTTGCTGGTCCTTATTCTGATTGAAATAAACCAGCATTGCCTTTTCTTTTTTTTGAGACAGAGTCTCTCTCCGTTTCCCAGGCTGGAGTGTAATGGCGCTATCTTGGCTCACTGCAACCTCTGCCTCCTGGGTTTAAGTGATTCTTGTGCCTTAGCCTCCCGAGTCATTGGGATTACAGGTGCCCACCACCGCGCCCAGCTAATTTTTTGTGTTTTCTTTTTTGTTTTTGAGATGAAGTCTCACTCTGTTACCCAGGCTGGAGTGCAATGGTGCGATCTTGGCTCACTGCAACCTCTGCTTCCTGGGTTCAAGCGATTCTCCTGCCTCAGCCTCCTAAGTAGCTGGGATTACAGGCATGCACCACCACGCCCGGCTAATTTTGTATTTTTAGTAGAGATGGGGTTTCTCCATGTTGGTCAGGCTGGTCTTGAACTCCCGACCTCAGGTGATCTGCCTGCCTCAGCCTCCCAAGGTGCTGGGATTATAGGCGTGAGCCACTGCACTCAGCCTTACCAGCATTGCCTTTTCAAGATCATCTGGAGAGGATTTTAAAATTTTTGTATATACAATATGTATATATATTTTCAGAGAATGCCAACATTTTTTCTTTTTCAAATTAATTATGAGGAATTTGTTCTCTTATTTGATGTTTCAATGAAAATTTCTTTTCACCTCTTTATTTTTATCTGCAGAGGGCAGCCACTACATTAGATGAGAAGATTGAGAAAGTTCGAAAGAAAAGGAAAACAGAGGTGAGAGGAAAAGTGGCTATTTCTTGTTGTTATGCCCCACACTTTACTCTCACCGCGACCGCAGCATCTCTCTGGAAGCCCTTACAGAGTGGGGCATGACGGGGGCAGGCGCGCCCTTCTGTGCGTTTGCTGTGCATCTGTACTGAGAGTCCTCACAGCCATCTGTTCAGGCCGGAGAGCTTCCTGTTGCTCTTCTTAGGTTCTGGATTTGTAGAAGTTTGTCATCACCCTCGCTTTAATTTTTTTTTCCCAGGTTAAAGAAGCCAAGTCTGGGAAGTTGGAGAAGGAGAAAGAAACAAAGGAGGGCTCTGAACCAAAAGAGCAGGAAGACCTTCAAGGGAATGATGAGGAAGGCTCAGAAGATGAAGCCTCAGAGACCGACTACTCATCAGCTGATGAGAACATCCTCACCAAAGCAGGTAGACGTTACGGTGGAGGTGTCAGCAACGGGGACAGGAGATCAGAAGACATCCTCCTTTACTTTGTAGGGTTTCCTCCACTCTTCTGCACAGTTTAAGATATTCTGCCTACTACATTGAACTCTATTGAACTCCTTTCTGTTTTTTTTTTTTTTTTTTTTTGAGACGGAGTCTCGCTCTGTCGCCCAGGCTGGAGTGCAGTGGCCGGATCTCAGCTCACTGCAAGTTCCACCTTCCGGGTTTACGCCATTCTCCTGCCTCAGCCTCCCGAGTAGCTGGGACTACAGGTGCCCGCCACCTCGCCCGGCTAGTTTTTTGTATTTTTAGTAGAGACGGGGTTTCACCGTGTTAGCCAGGATGGTCTCGATCTCCTGACCTCGTGATCCGCCCGTCTCGGCCTCCCAAAGTGCTGGGATTACAGGCTTGAGCCACCATGCCCGGCCTTTTTTTTAAAGAGATGTTGTCTGGGCACGGTGGCTCATGCCTGTAACCCCAGCACTTTGGGAGGCCGAGATGGGTGTATCGCTTGAAGCCAGGAGTTTGAGACCAGCCTGGGCAACATGGTAAAACCCCGTCTCTGCTAAAAATACAAAAATTAGCTTGGTGTCGTGGCATGGACCTGTAATCCCAGCCACTCAGGTGGCTGAGGCATGAGAATCACTTGAACCTGGGAGGTGGAGGTTTCAGTGAGCCGAGATTGTCCCATTGTACTTAAGTCTGGGCCACAGAAAGAGACCCTGTCTCAAAAAACAAAACAAAACAAAACGAAAGAGATGTGGTCTCACTCCATCCACAGGCTGGAGTGCAGCGGTGCCATCATACCTCACTGGAAGGCTTGAACTCACTGGCTCAAGTGATCCTCCTGCCTTAGCTTCCCAAGTAGCTGGGCCTACAGGTGCATGCCCCTGCGCCTGGCTAATTTTTTTTTCATACGAATGGGGTCTTGCTTTGTTGTTCAGGCTAGTCTCAAACTTCTAGGCTCAAGCAGTCCTCCCGCCTCGACCTCCAAAAGTGCTGTGATTACAGGCGTGACGAGCCACTGTGCCTGCTGAATCCTTTCTTTTAGGTTCTCTTTTCTCTTGGGATTTTGTTTGGGTTGTTGTGCTTTGTAGGTAGTTTACTCTTTTCCCAGTTAGCCCCGTGTGGCTGCTGGCTGCCTCTGTGATACAAACTCATTTGGGGTGACATACTCAGATGGGTCCAGCCACATAGTGGGTGCTCAATATGTTTTTTTATTTTTTTCTTTGAGATGGAATCTCACTCTGTCACCCAGGCTGGAGTGCAGTGGTATAATTTCGGCTCACTGCAACCTCTGCCTCCCGGGTGCAAGCAATTCTCCTGTCTTAGCCTCCCAAGTAGCTGGGACTACAGGCACACACCACCACACCTGGCTAATTTTTAGTAGAGATGGGGTTTCACCATATTGGTCAGGCTGGTCTGGAACGCCTGACCTCAGGTGATCCATCTGCCTCGGCCTCCCAATGTGCTGGGATTTTAGGCGTGAGCCACCGCTTCTGCCCTCAATAAGTATTTCTTGCAGAAATGTGTGCTAAAGCATCATAATACAGTGTAGTGGTCGAGAGCCTGGTCTCTGGACCAGAGTCACTGGGTTAGCTTTCTCTCTGACCTTAGGCAAGTTACTTCACCATGCTGCCACAAAGTGTCCTCATCTGTGAAATGAAGTTGATGATGGTCACCCCTCAGAGGCTGATGTGTGGTATTGGCACTTAGGACAGTGTCCAGCAGAATGCAAGTGCTTTGTAAGTCTGAGCCATGGTCATCAACTAAGTTTTTCTCCATAGATACACTCAAAGTAAAGGATCGGAAGAAGAAGAAGAAAGGACAGGTGAGCTCGGGGCTGCAAGACAGTGTGCAGCTCGCTGGCAATCTGAAAGGAGTTTAAGGTCATTTGGGTTTCTTGGCCCTTTTGAATTCTCATCTCTCTTTTGGTTTTCTGGCGTAGGAAGCAGGAGGATTTTTTGAAGATGCATCTCAGTACGATGAAAACCTCTCATTCCAGGACATGAACCTTTCCCGCCCTCTTCTAAAGGTAGCAGCTTCTTGTAAAAAATTTTCTTTGCAGAAGCAGGGTCTTGCTATGTTGCCCAGGCTGGTCTCAAATTCCTGGCATCAAGCAATCCTCTTGCCTAAACCTCCCAGAGTGCTGGGGTTTGAGCCACTGTGCCTGGCCAGTAGTGGCTTATTTTGGCAACCATGGAATTATTGCAGCCACCCCTAACTGGACTTTCTGCGTATCTCTTTGCCTTCCTCAACTCTCTTGTCCACACAGTTGCCAGAGAACTCTCTTAAGCAATGAGTTCCATCATGTCCCTCTTCTTCTGTAAGTCCTTCAGTACTTCATAGTCTCACTCGGCTTAAAAGCCCAAGTCCTTATATTGACCTACAAGGCTCTGCCCCTTCTGGCCCTCTCTGATGACACCTCTGCATTCATTCTGCTCTGGCCACACTGGCCTCCTTGCTGGCCCTCAAACAGGTCAGGCCTCCTCTTCCTCAGGACCTTTATACTTGCTATTCCCTCTGCCTGGAAGCCTCTTCCAGAAATCTTTTGGGGTGCTCTCTAGCTTCCTTCAGGGTTCAACTCAGTATCCCTTGCTCAGTGACACCTTCCCTGGCAGCCCTACTGTGAACAGCACTCCCCGGCTGCCCCTCTGACCGCTGCATTGTTTTCCGCAGCGTATCTCCACATGACATGTGTTTGGTTTTGGTCTGTTTCTACCAGACTGTAAGTTTCCTGAGGGCAGGGTTTTTTATTTCTGTTATGTACTGCTGTGTCCTCAGTGTCTAGAACACCACCTCACACGTAGCAGGCGCTCAGTGAATGTTTATGGAATGAATGATTGGTGGGGATTGGTGTGGTCCCCACTTGTCTGGAAACCTGCCCTGTTTGTGTCGTGCTGAGACTTCCCCTGCTCAACCCTGTCTGACTCAGTCTTTTTTCCTCAGGCCATTACAGCCATGGGCTTCAAGCAGCCCACCCCGATCCAGAAGGCGTGCATACCTGTGGGTCTGTTGGGGAAGGACATCTGTGCCTGTGCAGCCACTGGGACAGGTGAAAAGGATAGGGACCCGGGGTAGGCGGAAGGGTGCTACAGCCAGGGCTGGCCTCTAGGTTGACTTACCAAAAGGCTGGTTGGCTAAATAAATACTCTTGGTTTTTTGAACTATTTTGTTTTTATTTTTTATTTCGTAGAGATAGGGGTCTCACTTTGTTTTCCAGGCTGGTCACGAATTCCTAGGTTCAGGTTCAAGTGATCGATCTTCCCATCTTGGCTTCCCAAAGTGCTGGGATTACAGGCATGAGCCACTGTGCCTGGCCATAAAATTTTTTTTAACACAAAAAAGATATACTGGTGCAATTGAGAGAGTAAAGGACTTTTAAATTTTTAAGCATTTTATTTTGAAGTATTTGTAGATCAATGGCAAGTTGCAAAAATAGTGTATAGGGTCTCTCGAATCCTTCATCAGTGGTGACATCCCACATAACTGTAGGACAAAATCAAAACCAGGAAATTGACACTGATACAACAGTGTTTCGTAGACTGCAGAGCTTATTCAGTTTACTGAAGGATTTTTTTTTTTTTTTTTTTTTGAGACGGAGTCTCGCTCTGCCTCCCAGGCTGGAGTGCAGTGGCCGGATCCCAGCTCACTGCAAGCTCTGCCTCCTGGTTTTACGCCATTCTCCTGCCTCAGCCTCCCAAGTAGCTGGGGCTACAGGCGCCCGCCACGTTGCCCGGCTAGTTTTTTGTGTTTTTTAGTAGAGACGGGGTTTCACCGTGTTAGCCAGGATGGTCTCAATCTCCTGACCTCGTGATCCGCCCGTCTCGGCCTCCCAAAGTGCTGGGATTACAGGCTTGAGCCACTGCGCCCAGCCTACTGAAGTATTAATTTTTTGTTTTGAAATGGAGTCTCACTCTGTCACCCAGGCTGGAGTGCAGTAGCACAATCTCGACTCACTGCAACCTCCGCCTCCTGTGTTGAAGTGATTCTCCTGCCTCAGCCTCCCTAGTAGCTGGGTTTACAGGTGCCTGCCACCACACCTGGCTGATTTTTGTATTTTTAGTAGAGACAGGGTTTCACCGTGTTGGCCAGGCTGGTCTCGAATTCCTGACCTCAAGTGATATACCTGCCTCAGCCTCTCAGAGTGCTGGGATTACAGGTGTGAGCCACCGTGCCTGGCCTACTGAAGGATTAATTTTGTAAGATAAACAGTGCATGAGAGGATGTCCGGTCTAGTAATGGGCCACAAATTTCAAAGGGTCTGGTGAAGGTCATTTTCATTTAATCCTCTTGTGGTATCCGTGATCTCTGTGACCATGGTTTCCTGGCCCTGTCATGTCAGAGGAGTAAAGTTTTTTTTTTGAGACAGAGTCTTGCTCTGTCGCCCAGGCTGGAGTGCAGTGGTGCAATCTCGGCTCACTGCAACTCTACCTCCCGGGTTCAAGCGATTCTTCTACCTCAGCCTCCTGAGGAGCTGGGATTACAGGTACACACCACCATGTCCAGCTAATTTTTGTATTTTTAGTAGAGATGGAGTTTTACTATCTTGGCCAGGCTGGTCTTGAACTCCTGGCCTCGTGATCCACCTGCCTCGGCCTCCCAAAGTGCTGGGATTATAGGCATGAGCCACTGCGCCCGGCCATATTATTATTATTATTATTTTGAGACAGAGTTTTGCTGTTGTCACCCAGGCTAGAGTGCAGTGGCACGTTCTCAGCTCACTGCAACCTCTGCCTTCCAGTTTCAAGCGAATCTCCTTCCTCAGCCTCCTGAGTAGCTGGGATTATAGGCGCCCACCACTACGCCTGGCTAATTTTTTTTTTTTTTTTTTTTGAGACGGAGTCTCGCTCCGTCGCCGGGGCTGGAGTGCAGTGGCCGGATCTCAGCTCACTGCAAGCTCCGCCTCCCGGGTTTACGCCATTCTCCTGCCTCAGCCTCCCGTAGCTGGGACTACAGGCGCCCGCCACCTCGCCCGGCTAGTTTTTTGTATTTTTTAGTAGAGACGAGGTTTCACAGTGTTAGCCAGGATGGTCTCGATCTCCTGACCTCGTGATCCGCCCGTCTTGGCCTCCCAAAGTGCTGGGATTACAGGCTTGAGCCATCGCGCCCGGCCGCCTGGCTAATTTTTATGTATTTAGTAGAGATGGGATTTCACCATACTGGCCAGGCTGTTCTCGAACTCCTGACCTCAGGTGATTTGCCTGCCTCGGCCTCACAAAGTGCTGGGATTACAGGCTCCTGCCAGCATGCCCGGCTAAGTTTTTTGTATTTTTAGTAGAATTGGGGCTTCACCATGTTGGCAGGCTGGTCTTGAACTCCTGACCTCAGGTGATCCGCCTGCCTCGGCGTCCCAAAGTGCTGGGATTACGTATGTGAGCCTGACTATGTGATTTGAAAGCAGAAAAAATATTCTATGAAAAATAAGTTCCTTTATTTCCCCCGACCAGACATAGTTTTTCTGTGCTCTGGTGAAAACCTAACCCTGGAGGGAACTGAACGTCTTCTCATTTGCTTCCTTGCTGCCCTTCCCTCCAGGTAAAACTGCCGCCTTTGCCCTGCCTGTCTTGGAGCGTCTGATTTACAAACCCCGCCAGGCTCCAGTCACCCGCGTGCTGGTGCTGGTGCCCACCCGAGAGCTGGGCATCCAGGTGCACTCTGTCACCAGACAGCTGGCCCAGTTCTGCAACATCACCACCTGCCTGGCTGTGGGTGAGTTTCTGGCCAAGGGCTGCCAGCCCCTGAGAGACTGTGGTGGGGTGGAGGATGGATGTGCCCTGCCATCTGTTGGTGTTGGTGCCAGGTGCCAGGATAGGCCTTTGTGTTGATTGAATTCACTTAAAAACATGTTTTTTTCTTTTTTTTTGACACTGAGTCTTGCTCTGTTGCCCAGGCTGGAGTGCAGTGGCGCGATCTGGGCTCACTGCCAGCTCCTCTTCCCAGTTGACACCATTCTCCTGCCTCAGCCTCCCAAGTAGCTGGGACTACAGGCGCCTGCCACCACGCCCAGCTAATGTTTTGTATTTTTAATAGAGATGGGGTTTCACCGTGTTAGCCAGGATGGTCTCGATCTCCTGACCTCGTGATCCGCCTGCCTTTGTCTCCCAAAGTGCTGGGATTACAGGCGTGAGCCGCTGTGCCCAGTCGACGTGTTTTCATAGTGCTTTAGGCAGGTGGGATTTGATTGAGACTTAACCAACCTTGACAAATGAAACCTGACAACTATGAACATTTTTTTGTTGGTACTGAACAAATTTGGGATATAATTTCTGCTTTGTGAGAATAATAAATCAAATATTTTGGACAGCGTTTTTCCAATGAAGTTACATGATAGTGTTATCTAGCTTGCATTTTGTCCTCGTGCAATTGGAAGTCAGAAGTGATCTTTGTCTCCCTGTAACAGACACTTCATCACTTTCCGCAGCTGCTTCTCTTAGTCCTTGCATGTTTCAGCATTCTCTTTTTTTTGTTTTTGAGAGGAAGTCTCACTCTGTTGCCCAGGCAGGAA
The DNA here is from genome assembly GCF_007565055.1 of Rhinopithecus roxellana. Lineage (NCBI taxonomy): Eukaryota > Metazoa > Chordata > Mammalia > Primates > Cercopithecidae > Rhinopithecus > Rhinopithecus roxellana. Next base: position 122,738,400 of record NC_044561.1, read on the forward strand.
TGCAACGGCGTGATCTCAGCTCACTGCAACCTCTGCCTCCTGGATTCAAGCGATTCTCCCACCGCTTTCAAGTAGCTGGGATTATACGTGTGCACCACCACGCCCAACTACTTTATGTATTTTTAATAGAGATGGGGTTTCGCCATGTTGGGTGGGCTGGTCTCGAATTCCTGACCCCAGGTGATCCACCTGCCTTGGCCTCCTAAAGTGCTGGGATTACAGGCGTGAGCCACCGCGCCCGGCCCATGCATTCTCTTCTGAAGTGCTTTTGTGTCATCACCATTGTTGATTTTTGCACTTAGCACAATTTTAATAACATGATCTGTCTTTCCCAGTGTGTTGGGAAACCCATGTGCTTGGGCCTTTGTTAGTCTTACTCTCTCAGTGGTTTCCTCTGCATCTGGCCTGAGGCTTGGTGAGCAGCTGGTGCTCAGTCAACACCCATGAGCAGCTGACCCGGCCACCTGGTGGGGCTCTTCCTCTTTGCAGGCGGCTTGGACGTGAAGTCTCAGGAAGCAGCTCTTCGGGCAGCGCCTGACATCCTCATCGCCACCCCAGGCCGGCTCATCGATCACCTCCACAACTGCCCTTCCTTCCACCTGAGCAGCATCGAGGTGCTCATCCTGGACGAGGCTGACAGGTGCTCCTCCCAGCGTGGGCCCCAGGGCACTGTGGGGCTCCAAGGCCCACAACCAGGATGTGGACCTGCCACACTGCTTTGTTCTTTGCGGCTCTGGGCCATGGCCTTTGGTGTGCGATACCAGATCAGCCACTGATGCTGGGGCCTCTGTCCAGCCTTAGCCTGTGTTTTTTCTCTTTCTCTCTCTATTATGGTGGTTAAGTGATAAGGCCAGTCAAATGTTGGCCCTGCCACTTCCTAAGGGAGATTTGGAAACATTTAGATTCTCAGAACAAAATCTTTTCTCGTTTGTAAATGGGAGATAAGGACATATGCTCATCACAGTGTTGAGGAGCTGAGGAGGGAGGAAGAGGAAGTGCCAGCGTGGCTCCCACAGGGCCTCTGTGACTGCAACGGGGACTCCCTCTCCCCCCACCCTGCCCCCAGCTCTCTGTTGCTCTCTTACGTGTGCCGTCTGCTCACCTCTTTGCTCTGGGACTGAACAGAAGGAACTCTTCCTGAACTCTGGACTGAGGCTGGAGGTGGGGCAGGGGAAGGAGTTCTCAAACAGCCCCAGGGCATGCTAAGGTTACAGGCCCTTAAACCGCTTCTGATTCTGACACCCTTCCCTGAATCTTCACCAGCTTGGGGAATGGCAGCTCCATCCTTCCAGCTGTTCTGAATTCTCTGCGTGTTCTCCTGGTTTCACACCCCACAGCCCGCCTGTCGGCACAGACTGTCCACACGCCCCCACTTTGTGTCTTCTGTGTTTGCCATTTCCTCAGCCTGGAGCCTTTCCTGCCCCTTCAGGTTTCTGTTCCAGTTGTCACCTTGTTAGTGGGGCCTTTGCTGGCCTCCCTGTGATGGTCCTGCCCTAACTTGCTCCTCTTATCCTGCCTGCATTGTCACTGAGGATTCATGGAGTGCCATGTCTCCCCTGTCTCCCTAGGATACAGTATTCATGAAGGGGCTACATGCATAGGGGCGTGTCTAGTATATAGCAGGCACTCAGTAAATACTTGTTGAATAACCGATTGGCTGACTCCCCCAGAACAAAAGACCCATTCCTGAGGCCTAAAGGATGAAAAGGAGATCATTTTAAGTCAAGGGGACGTGATCTGGTTTAGGTTTTAAAGGGGGAGGGAAAATATTCAAGTATGTATCTCAAAAGACCAAAAAAGGTGGATGAAGTAGTTGAGATTTGGAAGATCAGAAGACAGCTCTGTGTGATACCTGGACCTAGACTGCAGCCTGCACTGGGAGAGAAGTGCTGTAAGGGGTTGGGCTTGCTGAAAATATGGAATCCAAGGAATCTCACAGATTACTATTATATATAAACAGAAAAAGGATCCTTTACAGTGGAGCAATCTGGCAGACACTATAGGCAGTGACCAACCTCACATCCCCAGTTCTGGAACAAACCGGCCATCAGTGTCTCGTGATAGAGCATGAATACAGGGCACAGCTGCACCCAGCAGTGCTGTCCTCTTGAGAATTTCTCTGAATCCAGTTACTGGGAAATAATTAGATGAATCCAAAGTGCAAGAAGGATGAGGGGCCTTTTCGTTCTTTTTTTTTTTTTTGAGTCAGGGTCTTGCTTTGTCACCCAGGCTGGAGTGCCATGGTGCGAACACTAGCTCAATGCAGCCTCTACTTCCTAGACTCAGGTGATCCTCCCGCCTCAGTCCCCGCACATAGCTGGGATTACAGGCACACGCCACCATGCCTGGCTTATTTTATATTAAATAAATAGAGACAGGGTCTCGCTGTGTTGTCCAGGCTCGTCTTGAACTCCTGGGCTTAAGTGACCCTCCTGCCTCAGCCTCCCAAAGTTTTGGGATTATAGGCATGAGCCACCTTGCCCAGCCCCAGCTCATTTTTGTATATTTTGTGGAGACAGGGTTTTGCCATGCTGCCCAGGCGGAAGGGGCTTTTCTAGATGCAGGAAGACTAGAGACGTGGCAGCCAGTTGCAAGGCAGGAACTTTGGTTTTTGTACTAAAACAAAAGGTAACTATAAAATAACACTTGGCAGGCCGGGCGTGGTGGCTCAAGCCTGTAATCCCAGCACTTTGGGAGGCCGAGACGGGCGGATCACACGGTCAGGAGATCGAGACCATCCTGGCTAACACGGTGAAACTCTGTCTCTACTAAAAAAAAAATACAAAAAACTAGCCGGGTGAGGTGGCAGGCGCCTGTAGTCCCAGCTACTCGGGAGGCTGAGGCAGGAGAATGGTGTAAACCCAAAAGGCGGAGCTTGCAGTGAGCCGAGATCCGGCCACTGCACTCCAGTTTGGGCGACAAAGCGAGACTCCGTCTCTAAAAAATAAAATAAAATAAAATAACACTTGGCCTGGCACGGTGGCTCATGCCTGTAACTTCAGCACTTTGGGAGGCTGAGGCAGGCGGATCACCTGAGGTTGGGAGTTTGAGACCAGCCTGACCAACATAGAGAAACCTCATCTCTACTAAAAATACAAAATTAGCTGGGCATGGTGGTGCATGCCTGTAACCCCTGCTATTCAGGAGGCTGAGGCAGGAGAATCGCTTGAACCTGGGAGGCGGAGGTTGCGGTGAGCCAAGATTGCGCCATTGCACTACAGCCTGGGCAACAAGAGTGAAACTCCGTCTCAAAAAAAAAAGACACTTGGAGGCAGCTGAAGGAATGTGAATGTGGCCTGTACTTTAGACATTCACCCACTTGAAAGTCTTGGGCGTGTTGATGAAGTTGTGTTTCTGTAAGAGAAGGCCCTAGTCCTTAGGAGTTGTGTGCTGAAATATTTGGGGTAAGGTGTTATGACATCTGTGACTGACTTGCCAAAAAAGACAAAGCAAATGTGGTAAAATGATAATTCTTGGTGAAAAGATAAAAAAATAGATGAGTCCTAAATGTAACCAATGACAACAAACAGCAGCCGGTATGCAATCCTGTGTCCCTCACTGTGACCGAAGAGCACTCTCCCCAGTTCTGACATGTCTTTCTCTGCTCCCAGGATGCTGGATGAGTACTTTGAGGAGCAGATGAAGGAGATCATCCGAATGTGTTCCCACCACCGCCAGACCATGCTCTTCTCAGCCACCATGACAGACGAGGTGGGCTGAGGGACTTGGACTTCTCTGTGGCGGGTGGCGGGGTGTGCACAGAGGGGGCCGTGCAGAGGACCATGACTGGGGTTGAGAGGGTTTGCCTGGGGTGAGCATTGCTGCCTCTTTCCCCACTACCCGGTTGCCAGCTGAGCAAACCCGGCTTTGTGCTTGGCAGGTGAAAGATCTGGCTTCTGTCTCCTTGAAGAATCCTGTCCGGATATTTGTGAACAGCAACACGGATGTGGCTCCCTTCCTGCGGCAGGAGTTCATCCGGATCCGGCCTAATCGGGAAGGAGACCGGGAAGCCATCGTGGCAGGTGGCAGCTGGCAGCTGAGGGCGAGCCTGGGCTGGGTGGGCTGGTCAGCTTCCTTGAGCTCGTGGTGTCCATGCCGAAGTGTTTGGTTTTTCCCCGGCGCCTCTGCCGTCCAGTCTTCCCCAGCACAGAGGCTGCACTGCACTAACGATGATCCGCTGCCTCACTTCTCCACGGGTCCTTCCTCCCTTTGCCTTATCGCCTCACCAATCCTCTCTGTGTCCTGTTCAACTCCCAACCACTTGGCATCAGCTGTGGTTGTACCCATCAGTCCAGACCACTGTTCTCTGTCGCCTGGATCGTTGTACAGCCTCTTGCTCGAGCTCCCCGCTTCCACTTGGCCCTTTGTGACTGCACTGCAGAGCATTTATGATGATTGCTTGCAGAAGACATTTGTACTTGTTACATCCTTATTTGAACACCCTGCGGTGGCTTCCATTGGTTTTAGACTAAAATCCAAACATCTTAGTGAGTCTTTTAGGACTCTTCGGGCCTGGCCCTGGCCTGCCCGGGGTCCCCAGCCATGTAGGCTTGCTTATGGATCCAGCCACATTCGCCTGCTTGCACTTTTTTTTTTCCTTTGAGGCAGAGTCTTGCTGTGTCGCCCAGGCTGGAGTACAATGGCACGATCTTGGCTCAATGCAGCCTTTGCCTCCTGGGTTCAAACGAGTCTCGTGCCTCAGCCTCCTGAGTAGCTGGGATTACAGGCACTCGCCACCACTTCTGGCTAATTTTTGTATTTTTAGTAGAGACAGGGTTTTACCATGTTTGCCAGGCTGGTCTTGCACTCCTGGCCCCAAGTGATCTGTCCTCCTTCGTCTAAAGTGCTGGGATTACAGGCGTGAGCCACTACATCCGGCCGCCTGCTTGCACTTCTCACTATAAGCTCGTTCCTGCCTCTGGGCCTTCATGTTTGCCATTTCCTCTGTCTAGAATCTTCCCCTGGATCTTCCCATGGATCATCTGCCTTATCATTCAACCTAATGTCACCTCTTTATAGAGGCCAGCCCTTAGCTGCTTCCCCTTCCTCCCTGCACTCTCTCTTACAACATTTTTCACCCCCCAGGAATTGCTTTCTATGTATCCACCCTGGAATTTGAGTTCCACAGGACAGGGACAGTGCCTGTCTATCCAGTGCCAGGCACAGTGACCATACTTTGTGGATGAGGAGGGGGTACATGTTGAATAAAAGCCTAGAAACATCTCCAGCTCAGTCCTCTCTTCCTGCCAGCCTTGTTGACGAGGACCTTCCCTGACCATGTGATGCTGTTCACGCAGACCAAGAAGCAGGCCCACCGCATGCACATCCTCCTGGGGCTCATGGGACTGCAGGTGGGCGAGCTCCATGGCAACTTGTCACAGACGCAGCGGCTGGAGGCCCTCCGGTAACATTTGGGGTGGGGACTCAGGCTCCCACCATCCTTCTGGGGCAGAGCAGAGGACTCTGAGCATTCTGTTAGAGCATTATTAGCAGGGGACACAGGATGATCTTGGCCTTGAACATTTTAACCTAACCACTGTGAGGTCATGTCTTAGATGCATGTAGAACGCGGACTTCATAGTCAGAGATGACCCTCATGCCCTTGGGTGCTTGTCCCTAGCATGGGAGCTGTTGTGTGGGGCGACAGAGGAAGCCGGCTTGGAAAGGCAGCACATGGTCTCTTCTCTGAAGCTTTCTGAGAGTGGTGAACATTCCTGGGTCTGATTGAACAAGATTTAGAGTCAAAGTCAGCAGCCATTACTTTAGCATCTACTTTGCCAGGCACTGTGCTGTGTGCTTTCCATGTGATTTCTTGTTTAATCCTCAGAGAATGGCATCAAGGTGGTTGGCAAGGAGGAACCCTTTAGAACTCTCCACCTAACGCTGTTCATCAGAGGGTGCTGAAAGGTGTTTGTGAAAGATAGGCTGATTTAAACTGAGACAATTGCCCATGCTGTTAGCAGACACAGAACTATGCTTGCTCTGTGTGATGGGTTGTTGAAGGGTGGGTGTAAATATCCCATGTGCTCACATTTAGAATCTATCCCCATTTTAATGCCCTGTTCTGTCCTCTGCTGGCTCAGGCTCTTGTGGAGCATTATTAGGGGAGGGTGTCTGGATGAACAGCTGTTTGTGACTGTTTCTAGGCGTTTTAAGGATGAACAGATTGACATCCTCGTGGCCACTGATGTGGCAGCCCGTGGACTTGATATTGAGGGGGTCAAAACGGTGAGCAGACCCTATCTTCCTCGGACTTTTGGTGGAAGTCTTTTTGCCTCTTCGCACCCCCCTTCCCTTGCCAGGCCTGACTGATGTTCATTTTTGACCTTTTAGGTAATCAACTTCACAATGCCTAATACTATCAAACATTATGTCCACCGGGTGGGGCGAACAGCACGTGCTGGCAGGGCTGGGCGCTCAGTCTCTCTGGTGGGAGAAGATGAGCGGAAGATGCTGAAGGAGATTGTAAAAGCTGCCAAGGCCCCTGTGAAGGCCAGGATACTTCCCCAAGGTGAGCAGGCAGCCCTGTGGCAGTGCGGAATGGCTTGGGTGGGTGGGGCAAGGGCAGAGTGTAAGGGCTTTGCAGTCCAGAGCCAGATTTGAATTCCAGCCCTGCTGCTTCCTTGCTGAGTGACCATGTACAGGTTTTGCCTCACCTCTCTGAGCTTGCCTTCTGTGTGTAGAAGGGAATTATGACAGAATTGTAAACACAGTGCCCCATTTAGGTGGAAAATTAGGAAGAGAAGGTCGCTTGGGGCAAAATTCTCACTCATCTCCTCTTTCTCTTACTATTGTTGGGAGGAAGAGAGAGATCAGTACTCATTCTGTTTAGGTCCTTTCATTGCTTTTGTTCCTCTGATCTGTAGGGGTCCTATAAAGCACAACCTCTTTAAAGTCTTTTTTAGTTTTGTTTTGTTCTTGAATTCCTAGGCTGAAGCAATCCACCCACCTTCTGCCTCCCAAAGTGTTGGGATTACAGTAATGAGCCACCATGCCCAGCCTTAAAAATTTTTAAAGTTATAAAAATAATACATGTTTAGTCTGAGCATGGTAGCTCTTGCCTTTGTAACCCAAAGTAACCCAGCACTTCGGTAGGCCAAGGCAGGAGGATTGCTAGAGGCCAGGAGTTCAAGACCAACCTAAGCAATGTAGTGAGATGCCTGTCCCAAAAAAAAAAAAAATTAGCTGGGTGTGGTGGTGTGTGCCTATAGTCCCAGCTATTCAGGAGGCTGAGGCAGGAGGATCGCTGAAATCCAGGAGGTTGAGGCTGCAGTGAGCTATGATTGTGCCACTGCACTACAGCTTGGGCAAAAGTGCAAGACCCTGTCTCTAAAAAATGAAATAAAAAGTACATATTGATTGTTGGAAATTAGTAAATAAAAAAACAAAAATGTAATTCTGTGTCAAAAAGCTCACCACTGGTAGCATTTAGGTGTATGTCCTTTCAAACCATTTTTCCTTTCTTAAATGTCCCTTTTATTTTTTTCATTTTCATTGTCTTCATTTAATCAGTGACTAGTTATTGAGTCCTGCTGTGGGCCTAGTGCTATTATGTTCTAGGTGCTGGGGATACAGCAGGGAACAAAGCAGAGCTATTGTTCTGGTGGGAGAAAGAGACAATAAATAAGCTAACAGTAGATGTGATTGAGAACAACAGGAAGAGAGTGCCTCATTAAGCTGTTAAGGAAAGACCTCTGCACAGCTGGCATTGGAGCTGAGTCCTGGATGATCAGAATGAGGCAGCCAGGAGAGGTCTGAGGGCAAAGTGCTGAGCTGAGAGAACAAGGGCAAAGGCTGTGAGGTAGGAACGAGCTTAGTGTGTGAGAACAAGAGAAAGGTCAGGAGGCTCAGGCTTGGTGAGCAGGGACACACAGAAGATCAGAGCAGTAGGCAAGGGCCACTCTGAGTTTGGGGGATATGAAGCAGAGAAGGCACACATTACCAACACCATTTCCTATGTCAGTAAATGCACAGCTAAATTATTTTCATTAGCTACATAGTATTAGTAGTCACCCGTATTTTATTTATTTATTTTTGAGATGGAGTCTTGCTCTCTCACCAGGCTGGAGCGCAGTGGTGCTATCTCGGCTCATTGCAACCTCCGCGTCTCGGGTTCAAGCAATTCTCCTGCCTCAGCCTCCCAAGTAGCTGGGACTACAGGAGTGTGCCACGATGCCCAGCTAATTTTTATATTTTTAGTGGAGACGGGGTTTCATCATGTTGTCCAGGATGGTCTTGATCTCTTGACCTCGTGATCCACCTGCCTTGGCCTCCCAAAGTGCTGGGATTACAGGCTTGAGCCACCGCCTTATTTTTTTTTAAGATAAGGTCTTGCTTTGTTGCCCAGGTACAGTGGTGTGATCATAGCTTACTGTTGCCTTGAACTCCTGGGTTCAAGCAGTTCTTCTCCTCAGCCTTCTGAGTAGGTGGGACTATAGGTGCGTGCCACCACGATGGCTAAGTTTTTCTTTTTAGATGGAGTCTTACTCTGTCGCCCAGGATGGAGTGTAGTGGTGTCATCTTGGCTCACTGCAACCTCCGCCTTGTGGGTTCAAGCAATTCTCCTGCCTCAGTCTTCTGAGTAGTAGCTGGGATTACAGGTGTGTGCCCCCACACCCAGGTGATTTTTGTATTTTTAATAGAGACCGGGTTTCACGGTGTTGGCCAAGCTGGTCTTGAACTCCTGACCTCAGATGATCCACCTGCCTCGGACTCCCAAAGCGTGCGATTACAGGCGGGAGCCACTGAGCCACTGTGCCTGGTGTTTTTTTTTTTTTTTTTTTGGTAGAGACACAGTCTGGCCATGTTGCCCGGGCTGGCCTCAACTTCTTGGGCTCAAGCAGTCCTCCCACCTCAATCTCCCAGAGTGCCGGGTTACAGTTGTGAGCCACCATGCCAGGCCTACCCTTATTTTTAAATCCTTTTTATTTTCTCCTGTTGAGATGTCATCCTCAAATTCCGGGACAAGATTGAGAAAATGGAGAAAGATGTGTATGCAGTTCTGCAGCTAGAGGCGGAGGAGAAAGAGATGCAGCAGTCGGAAGCCCAGGTGAGGCTGCGAGGTGGGATCTTGTTCACGAGGCTGCTCAGTGACAAGCTGCTGCATCCCTGCCAGTGCTGCTCTTCTGAAATGTTTCTCCCATCAGAGCCACAGGCATTTGCAGGCCGTGGCTTCCTGTGTTAGTAGATACAGGTTTCACAGTAGGCATCCTTGTGTTATCTCTACAGATCAATACAGCAAAGCGGCTCCTGGAGAAAGGGAAGGAGGCAGTGGTCCAAGAGCCCGAGAGGAACTGGTTCCAGACCAAAGAAGAGAGGAAGAAGGAGAAAAGTAAGTCAGGGAGGTTCTGCAGAAATCTCAATACAGAATTACCCCACAGGACTCAGCAGTTCCTTTCCTAGTTCTATACTGTAAAGCAGCGGTCCCCAACTTTTTTGGCACCAAGGACCAGTATTGTGGAGGACAGTGTTTCCACATTTGGCGTGTTGGGGGGTGCATTAGATTCTCATAAGGAGCACACACCCTAGATCTCTCGCATGCGCACTTCACAATAGCGTTCATGCTCCTATGAGAATCTAATGCTGCTGCTGATCTGACAGGAGGCTGAGTGCAGGTGGCAATGCTTGGTTGCCCAGTGCTCACCTCCTGCTGTGCAGCCTGGTTCCTAATAGGCCATGGACTGGAACCGGTACGTCAGCCTGGGGATTGGAGACCACTGTCGTAAAGGACTGTAAACAGGGACTCAAACAGATACTTAGATGCCAGTGTTCCTTACTGTTCATAATAGCAAAAAGGTGGAAGCAAACTATGTCCATCAGCAAGTGAATGGATAAACAAAATTTGGGGTGTGTGTATATATACACACAATGGAATATTATTCAGCCATGAAGTTCTGATACATTCCATAAGGATGAACCTTGAAAATATTAAGCTGAATGAAATGATCCAGACACAAAGGGACAGATACTGTCTGATTCCACTTACCTGAGGTACCTAGCTGGGGAAATTCACAGAGATAGAAGTAGATTATAGATTACTTGGGGCTAGGGGAAGGAGGGTAATAGGAAATTATTAGTGGTTGTAGAGCTTCTGTTTTCGATGATGGCAGTGAGTAGCCTCCTGGTAGGAGTTTTGGAAATAGTTAGTGGTGATGGTTGTACAATGTTGTGAATTTAAGTAATGCCACTGAATTGTATACTTAAGATTGGGTAAAATGGCAACCTTTGTTTTATATATGTATATATAACCACAATAAAAATAATTTTTTAAAGGTCAAGAGATATTTAATATAGATTTCCTCTCCATCTTCCTTTAAAAAAGACCCAAAACACTTATAAGTTCATATTGTTCTATGCCTTGCCTTTTCACTTAATTTTGAAGCTTAGAGATATGTTTTATATAGGCCCACACATGGCTGCCCTTTTTGTTATTTGTTTTGAGACGGAGTCCTGCTCTGTCACCCAGGCTGGAGTGCAGTGGCACAATCTCGGCTCACTGCAAGCTCCGCCTCCTGGGTTCACCCCATTCTCCTGCCTCAGCCTTCCAAGTAGGTGGGACTACAGGTGCCCGCCACCACACCCGGCTAATTTTTTGTATTTTTAGTAGAGATGGGATTTCACCATATTAGCCAGGATGGTCTCGATGTCCTGACTTTGTGATCCGCCTGCCTCCACCTCCCAAAGTGCTGGCTTACAGGCTTGAGCCACTGCGCCTGGCCCCCTATTAGTTTTTTTGAGGCCTCCCAAAGTGCTGGGATTACAGGCGTGAGCCGCCATGCCTGGCCCCCTGTTGGTTTTTTTTTTTAATGGCTTCACGTTCCTCCATCATATGAGTAGATTGTTGAGGGACACGGAGGTTGTTTACAATCATTTGCCATCCAGCCTGGGCAACATGGCAAAACCCCATCTCTACTAAAAATAAAAAAATTAGCCAGACGTAGTGACACATGCCTGTAGTCCAACTACTTGAGAGGCTGAGGTAGGAGGATCATCTGAGCCTAGGCAGGTCAAGGTTGCAGTGAGCTAAGATTCTGCCACTGCACTGCAGCCTGGGCAGCTGAATGAGACCCCATCTCAAAAGAAACCACCATCACCAACAACAAAAAACCCAAAAAACAATCATTTGTTATTATAAACAAGTGATGTAGTGAATAACCTTGTACATATGCCCTTCTACAATTAAGCAAGTATATATTTGCCTTGCAGGATTCATTCCTAAAAGTGGAATAGTGGGTCAGAGGATATTTGTATTTCTAGTTATGTTAGAGGTTGCATAATTACCCTCCTAGAGGGTATACCAGCAGTTTTAGAAATACTGTCTGTATTTGATGGGACAAAAAAGGGTGTTTATAAGTTAAATTTCTGATAAAAATAGAGTTATAACCGTATTCGTGGGTAAAGTAGTGTAAGTGACCTAAATCTTCATCTTTCATAGCAGGAGGTTTATAATGAGTATCTTTTTTTTTTTTTTTTTTTTTTTTTTTGAGATGGAGTCTCGCTCTGTCACCCAAGCTGGAGTGCACTGGCCAGATCTCAGCTCACTGCAAGCTCCGCCTCCCGGGTTCACGCCATTCTCCTGCCTCAGCCTCCCGACTAGCTGGGACTACAGGCGCCCGCCACCTCGCCCGGCTAGTTTTTTGTATTTTTTAGTAGAGACGGGGTTTCACCGTGTTAGCCAGGATGGTCTCGATCTCCTGACCTTGTGATCCGCCCACCTCAGCCTCCCAAAGTGCTGGGATTATAGGCTTGAGCCACCGCGCCCGGCCTATAATGAGTATCTTAAATGGATTGAGAAATAGTCAGAAAAGCATGTTATTTAGCGAGATGGAGGTATTCAGTGGAACAAGTGCTTGTGGCTTTTTTTTTTTTTGAGGCAGGGTCTTGCTCTGTCGCTCAGGCTGGAGTGCAGTGGTGCGATCTCAGCTCACTGCAGCTTCCTCCTCCCAGGTTCAAGCAATTCTGTCACCCCAGTCTCCTGAGTAGCTGGTATTACAGGTGTACCACCATGCCCAGCTAATTTTTGTATTTTTAGTAGAGTCAGGGTTTCACTATGTTGACCAGGCTGGTCTCAAACTCCTGACCTCAGGTGATCCACCCACCTCAGCCTCCCAAAGTGCTGGGACTACAGGCATAAGCCACTGCACCTGGCCAAGAAGTGCTTGCCACTTTTCATTTTAATCTGCTAACTTACCAATTTAAAACATGTGCACTTCTTATCATAAGCTTAAAAAAAGATAAAATCATCCCTGAAATCTTATGCTTTCTTCTCATCCCAGTTGCCAAAGCTCTGCAGGAATTTGACTTGGCCTTAAGAGGAAAGAAGAAAAGGAAGAAGTTTATGAAGGATGCCAAAAAAAAGGGGGAGATGACAGTGAGTGGCCTCCCTTTTGGAGTTTGGACCCACTCGGTGGGGTGGGTCAGAGTGGCCTGATGTGTTCCACACTCACACCTCCCCACTCCCCCTAGGCAGAGGAAAGGTCCCAGTTTGAAATCCTCAAGGCGCAGATGTTTGCTGAACGGCTAGCGAAGCGGAATCGCAGAGCCAAGCGGGCCCGAGCCATGCCCGAGGAGGAGCCAGTGAGAGGTCCTGGTAGGTGAATGGGGAGCCTCAAGGAGCTTGTAGGAAGGTTTTCCCTGAAACCTGTGCTTTGGGTCAGGGAGAAAATCTGAGGGATGACGACGATAGCCCACATTATTTGAGTAATTAGTATGTACCAACGTGTACAGCTATCCCGCCATTGGTGTAAGGGGTGCAGTGACCTTGTGGTTGGTGAGAACTAGGATTTGAATGCCAGCTTTTCTGACTCTGGAGCCTAAGGCCTTACCAGCTGCTACTTGGAGGATCTGGTGAGGACAGAATGAAGATAGTCTTTGGATGCCAGAGCATCCACTGAACTTGGAATCATTACCTTGAACTTAGGGGGATTTAGGAGCTTGGGCCAAAGACAACCATATGTAACCCATTCTCTCTGTGCACAGCCAAGAAGCAAAAGCAGGGGAAGAAATCTGTATTTGATGAAGAACTCACCAACACAAGCAAGAAGGCCCTGAAACAGTATCGAGCTGGGTAGGATTTTAAGTCATCGTGGAGCCCTTGGTATTCTAATGGAAGCTATGAGTCTTCTCCCTCCTTCCCCATTCCCAGTTTTCACATACCTATAGCTTTATACTATGTAAATTCAAGGGTACCTGTCTGTTCTTCACCCCCCACCCCTCTCAGGGCCACCTGAGGATCCCAAGATGAGACCAGGAGAGGGGTGTTCAGTTAGCACTGTTCCTGCCTTGGAGGAGAAATAGTACATTGTTGGGTTCAGAAATGGAGCTTTCCTTCAGGGGAGTGATAACTCTTTCATCTCAAGTTCCATCCTACAGAACCCCAGAGAGTCCTGGCTTGCTCTTAGGCGTATGTTGTCGCACGTCACTTTCCCCAGCCCAAGGTTGGGATGGGGCAGACTAAGCTTCCCAAGTAGTTGTATATACCTAAGAAGGGCCTCTTTCAACCTTGTTTTAAAGTTGGGCCCTGACTTCCAGAAACACGTTATCAGGTGGAAACACATAAAGGCTTAGAACTTAGGGCCTGAAAATGATGCATCCCAGAGATGCTGCTGCTTCATGTAGGAGCTGGGTAGGGTGGGGGTGAGACAACACCCATTTGTTCAACAGCTTGCTCATTTCAGCATCTCGTCTTCTCTTTCACAGCCCTTCTTTTGAAGAAAGGAAACAGTTGGGCTTGCCCCACCAGAGACGAGGAGGAAACTTTAAATCTAAATCCAGGTGATACTGGCTGTTTTGGAGGGGCATAGGTTATGGCTGTTTGGGATTAGAGATAAAAACCTTTCATGGGAAAGGAGCTTCTCCATCCTCCTTCTGGTCTTAAACTCTGATTTTCTTACAGATACAAGAGGAGGAAGTAGCTGTTGTGGTCTGAAGAAATTCATGGGGGCAGCCCTTAAATCCCTTCCCTGTGGGAAGTCATCCTGGCTGGTCTTTTCTCCATTTGTTCAAAAAACAAAAAAAAAAGTTTGGTGTGGTGGTATGGTATGTAGCTATTTTCCTAAGCATGTCTGTCAATCTCCTTTCTTGCTGATTAGCTTTCACACAATGACTATATTAAATCGAAGTATTTTGGAAGAGAAACCAATCCAAGTATATATCTTATTACTATCTCATCCTCAATGGCAAAGTGTGCCCACAGTCTACTAGCTTGGTATCACCATATACCATTGGAATGCACAATCTTTATGCTTGTAGAGGAACTGGATATGGAGTGAGGAAATTCTTGGTAGAAGTTCTCTTCTAGCCTGGGGAACATAGCGAGACCCTGTATCTTAAAAAAAAAAAAAAAGTTCTCTTCTGTTGATATTCTAGAACTAAGAGCTAAATGATAGCTGAAGATAGCTAAATGATAACTCTTAGTTCTAAAACAGCAACAGAAGAGAACTTTAGCATGAATGCCAACCATGCACCAGATATTCTGTGTGCTGAATAGAATCCAATCAACTCACTGCACTCCTATGAGGCAGGCAGTGATATCTTCATTTTCCAATAAACAGAGGCTTGGAAAGACTAACTTTCCAGAGTTGCACAGCTAGGAATTCAGGTTTTCAACCAACATCTACTTGAACCCACACCCTACCTCTTGCTGCTGTACTGTGGAAATGCTGCTGGAGAAATGGAAGCCCAAAAAGGATAGAAGGAGTCTTGACACCATAAATTAGTTACTTGCTGCAAAAACCAGAGACTCTTGTCCCTTAGGCTGGAGTGCAATGACACAATCTTGGCTCATTGCAACCTCCACCTCCTGGGTTCAAGTGAGTCTCCTGCCTCAGCCTCCGAATACCTGTGATTACAGGCGTCTGCTACCACGCCTGGCTAATTTTTGTATTTTTAGGAGAGACAGGGTTTCACCATGTTGGCCAGGCTGGTCTTGAACTCCTGACCTCAGGTGATTCACCCACCTCGGCCTCCCAAAGTGCTGGGATTACAGGCATGAGCCACCGTACCTGGTCAAAAACCAGTTTTGATCCTGTAAGAATGTCGGTTCTCATCCTTTTCTGACTCAGAATGAGATGAAAGCTGTAGGGCCCCACCTGGGAAAACTGTATAGCTTGTTATAATTTCAGGGAGTACTTAACCACCCTACCCCCAGCTTAAAAATTGTAAGTTATCCAGTAGCACATACCCTAGATACTAAAAAGTGTGTTCAAAGCTATTCATTCAGGCTGCACCTAAGTCACCAACAGAGGGTCCAATTCAGAAAATGATGGCACAACTGTGTGATAGAGTACAGTTCAGACTACTGTCTTACTGGATTTTACAGAAAGTAGGTTATTAAGCTAAAAAAGCCAAGTGCAGAACTGTGTACTTTTTCTTTTCCTTTTTTTGAACCTTTTTTCTCACTCTTGCCCAGGCTGGAGTACAGTGGCTTCACTGCTCACTGCAACCTCGACCTCCCCAGGCTCAGGTGATCCTTCCACCTCAGCCTTTGGAGTAGCTAGGACCACAGGTGTGAGCAAGCACAACTGGCTTATTTTTGTATTTTTTTTGTGGAGATGGTTTTGCCATGTTGCCCAGGCTGGTCTTGAACTCCTGGGCTCAGGCGATCTGCCCACTGTGGCCTCCCAAAGTGCTGAGATTACAGATGGGAGCCACCATGCCTGGCCTAAGGGATATGTATTACATGTGCATGAGCTCTCTCTGGGAGGACTCAGGAAGTGCAGGGTTTGCCTCTGGGGAAGGAAACTTCAAGTATACCCTTTATACAGGTTGAAAAATGTTCTTTTTACCATGGTAAAAATGATTCATTGACCAGGTAAATAAAAATCCTGTATCACAAAAACAAAATCATAGCCTCATTGTGGACAGTGCCTGCCTTGTCCCTGTCTTCAGTGTCTTTGGCTGAGTTGCTTCTGAAAATTGAGGATACACATGGACCACTGATTTTCTCAATCATCGTTTTTAATTGGCTTTATAAGCTAAAGTGCATAGTAAAGACAAAAAAAGGAAATGCATACATAGGAAAGGGACACTTAGAAAGGACCTGAGATACCTAAATGTCTGTTCTAAGGAACACTGGAAGGAGGGAATGCAGATGCAGGCAGCAGGCCTGGGTCTGGCTTCTAGCCTGGGTTTGGAGCCTGCAGAAGCTGCTGGCATGCTAGCCCTACCCAGGCAAAAGCTCCAAGAGGGAGTGTTGGGATGAAGGATCACACTTGGGATAGGTGCTGCTGGTACCAAATGTGACTTTAGCTCCTCAGGGCCCAGGGGTAACCAGCAGTGCCACCAAACCTGTCAGACAGCAGGTAAAGAAATTTCCACCATCCCAAAGTGCAGGTTACAGGAAAGGGGTCACTCCTTAATGACGACCTGGCCCATCTTATGCAGCATGTGGGCTGTCCCATCTTCCCCACTCTCGGTGACTATGTAACTGGGTCAGGGTGAGTTGGTGCAGTCTTTGTCTTATTACATGCCTCCATCTCCTGGAGGCAGGGTGCCCAAGGAGGGCAGGAGGGGTTCTTGTGCTCCTTTTAAGAGATAAGCAGTTCATAAACAACTCTGGGCCTCTGTTTATTATGAGAGTTAGTTTGCAAATTAGGGCCTGGCAATTAGAATCAGTCTGCATCAATGAGCTCATACTCTGTTCCTGGGGAACACTGTAGAATAAACATTTGACCAAGTAAAGACTCAGAGATACCACTAGGTGGCCCTAGGTGGAAGCCCCAAACATGTTCCAGGGGTCTGTCTACTAATTTGCAGGAGAGAAGAGGTGAGATTTGTTAACTTTGCTCTCAGTTCTGGAGATAAAGTGCTTACTCTAGCGCAGGGATAAATCTAGAAACAAATGTGGGCGAGCCCTAAAAGTGGACCCTTAAAATAGGTGCTAAGACTAAAAAGGATGTTTTTTTTTGTTTTGTTTTTGAGACAGAGTCTTGCTCTTGTCGCTCAGACTGGAGTGCAATGGCATGATCTCAGCTCACTGCAACCTCCGCCTCCCGGGGCTAAGCAATTCTCCTGCCTCACTCAACCTCCCAAGTAGCTGGGATTACAGGCGCCCGCCACAACGCCCAGCTAATTTTTGCATTTTTAGTAGAGACGGGGTTTCACCATGTTGGTCAGGCTGGTCTCGAACTCCTGACCTCGTGATCCGCCTGCCTCGGCTTCCCAAAGTGCTGGGATTACAGGCGTAAGCCACCGTGCCTGGCCTAAAAAAACAAACTTCAGTTCCTTCATAAGGGAGCTGGCCCCAGTCATTCAGTGGCAAGGGCAAAAGGCAGTGGTATACCATCTTCCTACATCATTCTCTGGATCTCCTCAAAGTTCATCAGGTTGTTGGCCGTGTCAGACCAGGCAGCATGCTGGGCTCCATCCATTTCAGAAGCAAGCTGGTTGCTTCTTTCCAGAGTATGATTTGTGCCACCAATCACTTCCTTACAGTCAGGACACGTGCCCCTCTCCATGGCTCCCCCACAATCGCCAATCACATAGATATGGCCATTGCGGCACTTGAACCAGTGACCACGAGGATAACCTATGGCGCTGACAATCTGCACTCGCTCTTCCTCTGAGATGCCCAGGCCAGAGCAGGGAAGGGTGGCTTTTAGAGCTTCCATCTTTTCCTGCACAAGTTGTTCATCCTCTTGGGTGAACTTACATGTTTTCTCGAGGATATTCTGGACACTATAGACCT
This sequence comes from Rhinopithecus roxellana, assembly GCF_007565055.1. Taxonomy (NCBI): domain Eukaryota; kingdom Metazoa; phylum Chordata; class Mammalia; order Primates; family Cercopithecidae; genus Rhinopithecus; species Rhinopithecus roxellana. The sequence goes on from NC_044561.1 coordinate 122,756,086, forward strand.
CTACTGCTATGCTATCTTTCACCTTCTTCTCTGCTATCCTGTAGCGGGTCAGAAGGTTCACCAGGTACGTGAGCCTCTGGATTTCACTTCGGAGGTCACTTAGTTCCTGGCTAGTGAAGCTCAAGCGCTTCTTGGCCAGCCACTCATGGACCTGGTCTAGTCGAGTCCTCACTCTTTTCTGTTCTAAAACATGCATCTTTTTCAGGGAATCCCACAGGATGGCCAGGTGGTCATAGAAGCTGATGTAATTCTCAACCAGACCCAGGTCCTTCACTGACAGATTTTTCTGGGCCAGCTTCTCCTTTATCATCAGGAAGTCTTCAGGAAGCAGCTGGTGGAGGAGGCTCTTCCTCTCCAACAGGGCCTTAAGCCGGTCCTGGCTGGTTGCTATTTCCCCTGCTGAACCCTGGATCTTTTCCTTGATGATTTCAATCTCTTCTAGCCGCTGTTTTATGCTAGTTCCATACCTCAGGTTTTTGCGGATGGGCACCTGGCAGATAGGGCAGACTTTCAACCTGATGGCGACTTCATCATCCTTCTGTTCATTCATGTAGCGGTCCAGGGCTTGCACCTCAAAGATGTGGCTGCAGTCTTCTAGCTGCACAAAGCGGGCATCAGGCTCATCCTCAAAGCCAAAGAATATTTGAGTGACCTCATCCATGTGGCAGATACGGCATTTCTTAGGGCATGGCTCCCCACAGAGACCAATGCAGGGGTGGCCACAAACTAGCAGCTTAGTACAAGGCACATAGCATGGGGGTCGGTTGCAGGGCTCAGAGCAGAGTTTGGTGCACTGGTAGTGCTGGCAGCGCCAGACACAGGGTTCCACACAGGGGCTACACAGCTCCCCACATTTCTTCTTGCACTGGCTGTGGACACAGCGGTTCTGACAGGTCCGTTGGCAGGGTGGGCACTCACCAGTGCATGGTTCCTGGCACTTGTGTGAGCAGATAAGCAGGCGCTTGCAGGGCTGCTGACAGTGTTCATGGAAACGCCCTTCGAAGCAGCTGTGGCAGGAGCCTGGGCAAGGATGCCCACAGTCCAAGATAGTGCCACACTTTGTGGTACACTTGACTGGCAGACCACCATACATGAGGTCTTCCACATGACCACATTTTACCTGCTGACTGTGCCCACACTTGAGTTTTACAGTGACCATTTCTGAACACAACTGCACACAGTCCTCACCACATGGGTGGCTGCATCTGTGCCCACATCTCAGAGACTTGGAGCAAGGCTCCTGGCAGCAGAAATCTGACTCAGGCACAGAACAAGGGACCATTTGTTCATGGCCGCACCGAGGAATGGTTTTGGGCACCTTCACCTGACAAGGCTGACACTCCTGGAAGCAAACAAGGGGACACCGGTGCCCATCCTGACAGATGACCTTCTGGCATGGCTTCATGCACTGGAACTCCTTGTGTGAAGAGTCATAAGGGTGGCAGGCACGGGTGCAGACATGCCCACAGCCCAGGCGGAACTCACAGGGCAGGCTGCAGCCTCCTTCAGGTACTTTTTGGAAGTCAGAAGCTTTGGATACTAAGGTGTGGGTATCAGGGTGGTTCTGGCAGCACAGCCGGAGCATGGGGCCTATTTGATTGTTCTCTCGAAGTGTATGAATGATCTTGCTCCATAGGGGCACCTTGGCCAGCATCTGCATGTTTCCGATGCAGTACATTCCCTTCTTGGCTCGGGACAAGGCCACACAGATGCGGTTGGATATCTGCAGAAAACCCACCTTGCCTTCTTGGTTGCTCCGCACTAGGGAGAGGAGGATGATGTCATTCTCTTCCCCTTGGTATTTGTCCACAACATGGACCCTGACACCAGCAAATGTCTTGGCAGGCATCAGTTTGCGCAGGCAGAAGAGCTGCCCAGTATAGGTAGTGAGGATGGTGATCTGGGAAGGCAGGTATTCCTGGCACAGGAAGTACTTGCACAGTTCTACCACAAAGTGAGCCTCGTGCTGGTTCTGATGGCTTTTGCCCTCTTGGATTTCCTGTTCAGGAAAGCTGTGTTCTACAAAGAAAAGGTTGGAAGACACCCCCTGACAGGGAAAAGAAGTGACATGTTAAAAGGTTCACTCATGGCACATGTTTTTTTCTTCCTCTCTTTACATGCACTGGCCACTGACTGCTCCAAAGAGAGACCTTGGAAGGCTTTTTGCACCCTCAACATCACTATCTTTAGTTAGTCACTGTGTGCTTTGGGGCCACAGCAAGTTATGAAAATAAAAGATTATGTCTCTTTCAGTTTTCAAGGTACTTGTTTGATGTTAATATTTAAAACAGCTGGCTGGGTACAGTGGCTCACGCCTATAATCCCAGCATTTTGAGAGGCCGAGGTGGGTGGACCACCTGAGGTCAGGAGTTTGAGACCAGCCTGGCCCACATGGCGAAACCCCGTCCCTACTAAAAATACAAAAATTAGCTGGGCGTGGCAGTGGGCGCCTATAATCCCAGCTATTCAGGAGGCTGAGACGAGAGAATAGTTTGAACCCAGGATGCAGAGATTGCAGTGAGCTGAGATCATGCCACTGCACTCCAGCCTGGGTGACAGAGTGAGACTCCATCTCAAAAAAAAAAAAAAAAAAAACAGCCATCCACAACCCAACCATTATAGCTGAGAGAACAAGCAGTGCTGTGATGATGACAGAGCAGCTAACTTACTGAGCACTCCACTGTGCTGACTGCTTAATATACATTACCTCCTTCCATACAGTAATGGGATATGGCAGGAGCCATTATTCTATTCTTATTGTCCAGAAGAACCCGATACTCAGAATTTATTTATTTTTAAAATAGAAACAGTCTTGCTATGTTCCCCAGCCTGGTTTTGAACTCTTGGCCTCAGCTGACAATTTTTTTTTTTTTTTGAGACAGAGTTTCACTCTTGTTGCGTAGGCTGGAGTACAATGGCATGGTCTTGGCTCACCGCAACCTCCACCTCCCAGGTTCAAGCGATCCTCTTGCCTCAGCCTCCCAAGTAGTTGGGATTACAGGCACCCACCACCATGCCGTTAATTTTTGTATTTTTAGTAGAGACGGGGTTTCAACATGTTGGCCAGGCTAGTCTGAAACTCCTGACCTCAGGTGATCTGCCCATCTTGGCCTCCCAAAGTACTGGGATTATAGGCATGAGCCACCACACCCAGCCAGGCACACGCCACCACACCGAGCTAATTTTTATATTTTTAGTAGAGACGGGGTTTCACCATGTTGGCCAGGATGGTCTCGATCTCTTGACCTCATGATTCGCCCGCCTTGGCCTCACAAAGTTCTGGGATTACAGGCATTAGCCACCGCGCCTGGCCAGAATTTTTACATAACTTGCTTAAGGTTACATGGCTACTAACAGGCAGAGTTGGGATTAAAAAACCCTGGTCTGGCCTTTTTGCTGTAGACCTGAGTGGTTGCTGCCGACATGGGCAAGTTCATGAAACCTGGGAAGGTGGTGCTTGTCCTGGCTGGACGCTACTCTGGACGCAAAGCCATCATCGTGAAGAACATTGATGATGGCACCTCAGATCGCCCCTACAGCCATGCTCTGGTGGCTGGAATTGACCGCTACCCCCGCAAAGTGACAGCTGCCATGGGCAAGAAGAAGATTGCCAAGAGGTCAAAGATCAAGTCTTTTGTGAAAGTTTATAACTACAATCACCTAATGCCCACAAGGTACTCTGTGGATATCCCCTTGGACAAAACTGTCGTCAATAAGGATGTCTTCAGAGATCCTGCTCTTAAACGCAAGGCCCGACGAGAGGCCAAGGTCAAGTTTGAAGAGAGATATAAGACAGGCAAGAACAAGTGGTTCTTCCAGAAGCTGCGGTTTTAGATGCTTTGTTTTGGTCATTAAAAATTAAAAAGGAAAGGAGAAAAAAAAAAAAAAAAAAAAAACCCTGGTCTGTATTTCAATTTCCTCCCAGTAACCAGCTTTCAAAAAGCTGGCTCTACTCCCTTCTGAAAGGCTTTCTTTTTGAGAGGGAGTCTCTCTCCACTGCCCAGCCTGGAGTGCAGTGGTTTGGCACAATCTCAGCTCACTGCAACCTCCACTTCGCGGGTTCAAGCAATTCTCCTGCCTCAGTCTTCTGAGTAGCTGGGATTACAAGTGCTTGCCACCATGCCCGGCTAATTTTTGTATTTTAGTGGAGACAGGGTTTCACCATGTTAGTTAGGCTGGTCTTAAACTCCTGACCTCAAGTGATCTGCCCACCTCGGCCTCCCAAAGTGCTGGGATTACAGGTGTGAGCCACCATGCCCGGCTGCTGAAAAGCTTTTTCATCTTGAGAAAATTACAGCCTTTTTAGGTTGCTGACACCATCCAAGAAAGATCTGGTAAGAGAGACTCACCTGGCCGGGCATGGTGGCTCAAGCCTGTAATCCCAGCACTTTGGGAGGCCGAGACGGGCGGATCACGAGGTCAGGAGATCGAGACCATCCTGGCTAACACGGTGAAACCCCGTCTCTACTAAAAAATACAAAAAACTAGCAGGGCGAGGTGGCGGGCGCCTGTAGTCCCAGCTACTCGGGAGGCTGAGGCAGGAGAATGGTGGGAACCCGGGAGGCGGAGCTTGCAGTGAGCTGAGATCTGGCCACTGCACTCCAGCCTGGGCAACAGAGCGAGACTCCGTCTCAAAAAAAAAAAAAAAAAAAAAAAAGAGAGAGAGACTCACCTTAATCTTCTCATAGTTAAGAACAGATGGATGATTCTCCAGATCCTGGTAAATGTGGGGGGTCAAAAGGCGGGCAATTTCAGGGCACATACGGTGCTGAAAAAACACATGCATGTCATTAGAAACATGGGCAGAGCACACATGGACAATTTCTTTAAAGATGTGGTTGCTGTTAGAAAATTTAGGGAGGGCCATCACTTTGGGAGCCAAGGCAGGAGGATCACTTGCACTCAGGAGTTTGAGACCAGCCTGGCAACATAGTGAGCCCTTGTCTCTATTTTTCTTTTTCTTTTTTTTTTTTTTTTTTGAGACGGAGTCTCGCTCTGTCGCGGCCCAGGCTGGAGCGCAGTGGCCGGATCTCAGCTCACTGCAAGCTCCACCTCCTGGGTGTACGCCATTCTCCTGCCTCAGCCTCCCGAGCGGCTGGGACTACAGGCGCCGCCACCTCGCCCGGCTAGTTTTTTGTATTTTTTTTAGTAGAGACGGGGTTTCACCGTGTTAGCCAGGATGGTCTCGATCTCTTGACCTCGTGATCCGCCCGTCTTGGCCTCCCAAAGTGCTGGGATTACAGGTTTGAGCCACCATGCCTGGCCATATTTTTCTTTCTTTTTTTTTTTGAGACGTGTCACCAAGGCTGGGGTGCAGTGGCACAATCTCAGCTCACTGCAACCTCTGCGTCCCAGGTTCTAGTGATTCTCCTGCCTCAGCCTTCCAAAAGTAGCTGGGACTACAGGCATGAGGCACAACACCTGGCTAATTTTTTGTATTTTTAGCAGAGACAGTGTTTCGCCACGTTGGCCAGGCTGGTCACGAACTCCTGACCTCAGGTGATTCGGCCGCCTTGGCCTCCCAAAGTGCTGGGATTACAGGCGTAAGCCACCACACCTGGCCTCTATTTTTCCTTTTTTTTTTGGAGACGGAATCTCACTCTATCACCAGGCTGCAGTGCAGTGGCATGATCTCGGCTCACTGCAACCTCTGCCTCCTGGGTTTAAGTGATTCTCCTGCCTCAGCCTCCCAAGTAGCTGGGATTACAGGCGCCCACCACCACGCCATGCTAATTTTTGTATTTTTAGTAGAGACAGGGTTTCACCATGTTGGCCAGGCTGATCTCGAATGCCTGACCTCATGATCGACCCGCCTCGGCCTCCCAAAGTGCTAGGATTACAGGTGTGAGCCACTGCACCTGGCCTCTATTTTTCTTAAAAAAAAAAAAAAAGAAAGAAAATCTAGAGATATAGAGATTATCATTTGAAAAAAATAATAAGGAAAAGGCATAACATAAACAGATCCTTTGTCCAACAAAAACTCAACACAGGGTGATCTTGTGGTGTTTTAAAACAGAAAATGTGAGGTTGACAGAGTCATTTCAGTATTACATTATTTTTATTTATATAAGACCCCTTTTGCGGGCAACTGGCAGCTTCCCAGGAGCTTTCTCCCAAGCATTTGGTAATAACAGAGGCCCAGCTTCTCACCTGGTAGTTCAGACGGACAAAGGGAATGTTTACTTTCACTAGCCGTTCAAAAAGGGACACCTCAAGGTTGAAGTTCTTGGCCAGATCATACACGTTGGCACTGGGGCGCAGCTGAGAAGAGAAACATGGCTGAAGATTCTCTACTGATAAAGTCATTTAACCATCCATACTTCCATCCATCCAACCAACCATCAAATGTTTTTCAAGTGCTATGTGCCAGGCACTCTTCTGGATACTCACAGTTTAAGGATTAATAATGACAAGGGTTAAAGATTAGTAGAACTAAAGGTGGTATGACAGAGTGCCCCATGGTGGGTTTTTTCTAGCTAGGCCTCTGAACAGTGACATCTGAGTAGACACTAGCATGGCAGAGGTTGCCAGTTCTTCATTCATTTGAAAAGCAAGATCCATAATGGGGAGCGGAAAGGACACAGGGGGACACCATGAGCAAATGGGATGAAGTCAGAGAAATAAGCTGAAACCTGATCACACAAGCCTTTGTGGGCCACTTTAAGAAGCTTGATTTTTATACAAGTGCAATGGGAAACCACTGGAGGGTTTTTAGCTGGAAAGTGATATTATCTATCTACCTTTTTTTCTTTTTCTTTTTTTTTTTTTTAATTCACTTTGGCTCCTTTATGTAGAGTGCATTAGAGGGTAGCAAAAATGGAAGCAGGGAGACCGAGGAGCATGCTATTATACTACAGTCCACTCGAGAGACCATGGATGAAATAAATGATGTTGCCACTAAAATATACCCCAAATCTAACATCACCTGCTCTTAGATTGAATGTGGGAGGTGAAGGCAAGAGGAATCACAAAAAGCTAATAATAAGCTTGAGGTCTGTTGAAGCAGAGGCCAGGGTCTTCCTTTATGATCTCACCCCCACAGAGAGCCAGCCCATCTTCTAGGGGGGCTCCTGTTTTACCTGCTGGTGGTCCCCAATCAGAATGAGGTGCTGGCAAGCTTTGCTCAATGTGGCAATGGTATGGGCCTCAAGGACTTCCGCAGCTTCTTCCACTATGACAATCCTCGGCTCCACCTTCTGTAGGATCTGGCGGTATTTGGCAGCACCTCAAGTGAGGAAAGAAGAGAAAGGCTCCTCTGGGCTGAGGCACAGGACCCACAGGGCCACTGAGCCTCTGGGAATCCGCTTTTGTATCTTCCCTGAACCTGGATCAGCAACAAGTAGTCCTTATAGCGTTCTGGGTGGTCTCCAGAACATTAAAGCCATGTTGGTCACTGTTGGAGTTTCAAACCCAGCAGGAGAAAGTGAGTGAATTTCTTTTGTTTTTTGAGAGAAAGTCTCATTCTGTCACCCAGGCTGGAATGCACAGTGGTGCCATCTCAGCTCACTGCAACCTCCGCCTCCCAGGTTCAAGTGATTCTTGTGCCCCAGCCTCCCTAGTAGCTAAGATTACAGGTGCCCACCACTACGCCTGGCCAGTTTTTGTATTTTTAGTAGAGATGAGATTTCACCATGATGACCAGGCTGATTGCAAACTCATGACCTCAGGTGATCCACCTGCCTTGGCCTCCCAAAGTGCTGGGATTACAGGCATGAGACACTGCGCTGGTGAAAGTGAGTGAATTTCACCAAAAGTTCTCAAAATATGGGTGCTTTCAGTAGCTTTTCATGTTATTTTCCTCTAACCTACCAAAGAAGCTCCTCTTTACCTGTCCTTAGATAATCTGACACCAGAAGTGAACTTAGATGCAACAGGTAAATTTCTCCACAGTTTCTCACCTGTGGTTGTCATTCCTACAACCTGGGCATCTTTAAGAATGTGCAGGTCTTCCTGGAGTCTCAGCTCAGCCATTCTCTCTGCTGATGTGCGGTACTGGCGTTCACAGCTGAGGATCTTCCGGCGGGTGTCAGCCTGGTACAACTGTAGCCAGAGCCTGGAGAATGGGAAGAACCAAGGAAAGAAAGCCACAAGCTCTTTGAGAAGGTGGAAGAACCCCCTTCAGTGTGCCCAGTGTATGAAGTGAACCTTGGACCTTTGGAGCATAGTGACAAACAGATATATTCAGGGACCCAAGAATCCAAAATGCCCAACAGAAAGATGTCCAGAGTGGTCAGGAGCTAAGGAAAGGGGTGAGATAAAGAACAAAGGTTAACTATGGGAAGAGAATAAGAGACTTTAAAAACTTTGGGAAGAGGCTGGGCGCGGTGGCTCAAGCCTGTAATCCCAGCACTTTGGGACGCCGAGACGGGTGGATCACGAGGTCAGGAGATCGAGACCATCCTGGCTAACACGGTAAAACCCCGTCTCTACTAAAAAATACAAAAAACTAGCTGGGCGAGGTGGCGGGCGCCTGTAGTCCCAGCTACACGGGAGGCTGAGGCAGGAGAATGGTGTAAACCTGGGAGGCGGAGCTTGCTGTGAGCTGAGATCCGGCCACTGCACTCCAGCCCAGGCGACAGAGCAAGACTCCGTCTCAAACAAACAAACAAAAAACTTTGGGACGAATTTCTCATAAATTCTCCCAGCTGCGGCATCCCTGCCTAATTTCTCTCCCCTCCACTAATTCACCATAGAGTGTTTATTTTGTTAGTAAAAGTGATGATGTCACTAATCGCTGTAAAACTTTCCAATGGCTGTCTACTACTCTTTTTTTTTTTTTCCCCTGTAGAGATGAGGTCTCACTATGTTGCCCAGGCTGGTCTTGAACCCTGGGCCTCAAGTGATTCTCTAGCCTCAGCCTCCCAAAGTAATGAGATTACAGGTGTGAGTCACTGTGCCTGTTACCTCTCTGTTCTTTTCTGAGTTTTTATACCCATTTGTAACTTTTTATTTGTGGAATTATGTGATTAATTTGTTACTCTGGATAGACTCCATAGGCTCCATGAAGGTAATAATTAATTTGTTACCCTGGATAGACTCCATAAGCTCCATGAAGGTAGAGCAAAGTGTCTATTCTATCCCATGGCTGTATCCCTATCACTCAGCTCAGTGGTTCGTTGAAGGTCTTGGAGGTGGAGAATGTTCCAGGAACAGAACTTCCTGGGGAAATTACATGGGTTGGCTGGATGTGGAACACAGTACCTATAAAGCTGCCAGCGAGAACTGAGGTCCAGCTGCCAAACATCCTCGATCTCATCGGCCTCGGCTGCAGTCATGGTGTTCAGTTTGCGAAGCTCATCCTTCACTCTTTTTTTCATTTTCTTTTTCTGGTTGCGCTGGGTCTGCAGACATCAATACCAGGCAGGGTACTGTCTGAGCAGAGGCAGGCTTGGTTTTAAGCCCAAGGCAGGGGCCACAGCACAAGCAAAAGGGCTGGCATCCCTGATTAATGTCAAGTGTCTTACATTCTCCCAACAGCTCTTCCACTGTAGAGTGGCTAAACAAGGACTCTGGAGCCAGTCTGCCTGACTTCAAAGCCCTACTCTACCTCTTACTAGGTTGTGGAACCTAAGGTAAATGACCTACCCTCTGTGTCCCTCAGTATCACCTTCTATAAAATGGGAATAATAATAGTATCTCTTTATAGGATTGTTGGCTTGTCAGGAGTAAATACATGGAAAGCAGTTATACTACTGCTAGCACTAGTTATCATTAAACATCTTTGACCATAGCCTGTTTCTTGTTCCTAAAATGTATGCCATGAAAGTCATGGGGGTGGTCTTTTCTTGTTGAATGCTACACAACCAGTGCCCAGCAACTGGTGCTTCACACAGGACTTGGCACAGTGCCTGCTAAAATGGTCCTACTGCCATCGTATCAACACAGTACCTTTAACAAGTGGGTGGAAAGCAGTTTATGAGAAAGTGCTCTCTTCTGGCTGTCACTGAGTCTGAGGCTATGAGCCTTTAGAAGGACTCGTAAGTCAGACAGATGCCACTAAATAAAGATCTCCCTGCTGCTTCAAAACGAAACAAATCAACATTTCCTGATGCCTCCTGGGAGAGATGCTGAATCCATGCTTTTAAGAATTGAGATCATGACTCTGCTCACCACATATAGTGATACTGAACTGAACTAGGAGATCAGGTGCAAACCCAGCACTCAGGTGAAAACAGCATCCAAAGTTGCCCTTGAAAGTTCTCAAATCATTGGTAAGGTTTACAAATTCTTTTTTTTTTTTTTTTTTTTTTGAGACGGAGTCTCCCTCTGTCTCCCGGGCTGGAGTGCAGTGGCCGGATCTCAGCTCACTGCAAGCTCCACCTCCCGGGTTCCTGCCATTCTCCTGCCTCAGCCTCCAGAGTAGCTGGGACTACAGGCGCCCGCCACCTCGCCCAGCTAGTTTTTTGTATTTTTTAGTAGAGACAGGGTTTCACCGTGTTAGCCAGGATGGTCTCGATCTCCTGACCTCATGATCCGCCTGTCTCGGCCTCCAAAAGTGCTGGGATTAAAGGCTTGAGCCACCGCGCCTGGCCTAAGGTTTACAAATTCTTATTTTGAGTATCTAATCCTCAATCATCGTAGTTACGCATGGTAAATAGTGAGGACTACGAGGCTCCACCAAAAGGAGCAGAGGGAAAGCTACATGAAGACACCTGGGCATTCATACAATTCTGGCTTTAAGAGAAGTGTCAAATTCCAGGGTGAATGAAGGAGGAATATTCCATCCAGCCTGGAGGTCTCATTTCATTGCTTACTTTAATCCTTTAAAATCTTAGTTCATGTTTACAAACTCATTTGAAATGAGAAGACAACACTCCTGAAGGCATTAAGTGCTGAGACCGTGTTTGACCTGACTCATATGTGCTACATTCTTCCACAAGTTCTACAAAAGCACTTGGTTACCTGCTTCCTGTCTTTCTAAGCTGGCATTTCTTGCCAGAGGCCCTCTGAAGAACTGTAGTATTTATATCCATGGGAATTAGTACACCCATCTTATACCGGGGTAGGCTGTAATACGGGTACTTAGTTAATTGCAATGATGAAGTGAATATACTGTATCAGAAGTGGGGGAAAACAAATTGTCAGAACGCTCTCAGGTCTGTTTCAACCCAAGGAAGTGAGTTTACCTGCCACTCTCCCATAGCTTGCTCCTGTCCAGCTGCTGTCCCAGGGCCACAGTGGTCTAGCCTCATGGCCAGAAGCATTTTAGCCAACTCCTGGTCTGCCCCACTCTCTTCCTTTCTCCGTCGCTGGGGCCTCACCACCTCTTCCTCCTCAATCACCCGGTCTGCTTGAATCAGGTCAGCTTCCTCTGCGATCTCAATCAGCGAACTCTCCTCCTCCCCTTCTTCTTCCTCATCCCCTTCTGCCTGGGCTAAGAGAGAAATAGATACAGATTAAAACTCTCTTTTTTTTTTTTTTTGAGACGAAGTCTCGCTCTGTTGCCCAGGATGGAGTGCGGTGGTGCGATCTTGGCTCACTGCAACCTCTGCCTCCTGGGTTCAAGTGATTCTCCGGCCTCAGCCTCCCCCGTAGCTGGGATTACAGGCACCCAGCACCATGCCTGGCTAATTTTTGTATTTTTAGTAGAGATGGGGTTTCACCATGTTGGCCAGGCTGGTCTCGAACTCCTGACCTCGTGATCTGCCTGCCTCGGCTTCCCAAAGTGCTGGGATTACAGGCGTGAGCCACTGTGCCTGGCCAGAGATAGAAACTCTTGAAGCTAAGGGACAGAAGAGGGCACCTACATGAGCTCAGATGCATGAAGACATTATCAAGGGTTTATGTGATTTTTTTTTTTTTTTTTGAGATGGAGTTTCGCTCTTGTGGCCCAGGATGGAGTGCAATGGCACAATCTTGGCTCACCACAACCTCTGCCTCCCGGGTTCAAGTGATTCTCCTGCCTCAGCCTCCCAAGTAGTTGGGATTACAGGCACGCATGACCATGCCCAGCTAATTCTGAATTTTTAGTAGAGACAGGGTTTCTCCATGTTGGTCAGGCTGGTCTCAAACTCCCGACCTCAGGTGATCTGCCTGCCTCGGCCTCCCAAAGTGCTGGAATTACAGGCGTGAGCCACTGCACTGGGTCCTGTGTGATTATTTTTGAGACAAGAAACTAGAAGGAATGAGAGGAGAGTTAGGAAAGGCTTAGGTCTCCTTATATACTTTTTGTTACATGTTTTACATTTTAAAAAATCATATGAAGGTATGCCTTTTAAAGAAAGGTTTTGGCTGTGCGTGGGGCTTATGCCTGCATCCCAGCACTCTAGGAGGCTGAGGCGGGTGGATCACCTGACGTCAGAAGTTTGAGACCAGCCTGGCCAACATGGTGAAACCCTGTCTCAGCTGGGTGTGGTGGCTCATGCCTGTAATCCCAGCACTTTGGGAGGCCAAGTCGGGCGGATCACGAGGTCAGGAGATCAAGACCATCCTGGCTAACACAGTGAAACCCTGTCTCTACTAAAAGCACAAAAAAAAATTAGCCGGGCGTGGTGACAGGCGCCTGTAGTCCCAGCTACTTGGGAGGCTGAGGCAGGAGAATGGCGTGAACCCAGAGGTGGCGGAGCTTGCAGTGAGTGGAGATCGCGCCACTGCACTCCAGCCTGGGCGACAGAGGGAGACTCCGTCTCAAAAAAAAAAAAAAAAAAAAAAAAAAAAAAAAAAAAGAAACTCTGTCTCTACTAAAAATACAAAAATTAGCCAGGTATGGTGGTGCATGCCTGTAGTTCCAGCTACTTGGGAGGCTGAGGCAGGAGAATCACTTGAATCCAGGAGGTGGAAGTTGCAGTGAGCCGAGATCATGCCATTGTGCTCCAGCCCGGGCAACAGAGCAAGACTCCATCTCAAAAATAAATAAATAAGGCTGGGCGCAGTGGCTCATGGCTGTAATCCCAGCACTTTGGGAGGCCGAGGCAGGCAGATCACCTGAGGTGAGAGCTCAAGACCAGCCTGGCCAACAGGGGGAACCCCATCTTTACTAAAAATACAAAATAAGCTGGGCATGGTGAGTGTGCCTGTAATCCCAGCTACTTGGGAGGCTGAGGCAGGAGAATTGCTTGAACCTGGGAGGCAGAGGTTGCAGTGAGCCAAGATCATGCCATTGCACTCCAGCCTGGGGGACAGAGTGAGACTGTGAGACTTAGTCTCAAAAAAATAAATAAATAAAAATAAAAAAATAAAATAAATAAATACAAAATAAATAAATAAAGGTTTTACTTATACCAAATACATATACAATGGAGGGCATTCAATGTAAATACGTAATATAAAGGTTAATAAAAATATATAAAATGAATATCCACGTACCCTCCACCCAATTTAAGTAGAAAACTGCCAAATTTTTTGAAGACCTTTGTGAGTCTTCCTAACCTGAATTTTATATTACTCATTTCCTTTCTAAAAGATAATAATGTTACCACATTTATACTGTATCTAAGTAACACACTGTCTAGTATATATGTTTCCATAACTTGTCTTTTTTTTTTTTTTTTTAGACCATGTCTGTCACTCAAGCTGTAGTAGAGCATTGCAGTCATGGCTCACTGCAGCCTCAACCTCCTGAGCTCAAGCCATCCCCTCGCCTCAGCCACCTGTGTAGCTGGGACTACAGGCACGCACCACCATAACCAGCTATTTTTTGTTTTTGTTTTTTTTGGTAAAGACAGGGTCTCATTATGTTCCCAGGCTGGTCTCCAACTTTTGGGCTCAAATGATCCTCCTGCCTTGCACTCACAAAGTGCTGGGATTACAGGCATGGGCCACCATGCCCGGCTAACTTGCCTTTTTCATTCAGCATGTTTTTGAGATTCATATGTGTTACTGTATATGCTGTGATTCGTTCCTTTTCACTGTTGTACAGTATTTCATTATCTGAGTTGACTTAATTGATCCATCCATTGAAGAAATGTAGATGAACATTTGAGTTCTGATTTTCTGGTATGATAAAGTGGTTATATAAATTTAAATATCCCCAGCAGCAGTGCACAGAGTTTCCATTGCTTCAAATTCTCATCAACATAGGGTTATATCAAACTTTAATTGTTGCCAAACTGGTGGGTATATAATAGTATCTCATTGTGGTTTTAATTCCTCTAGTTTTTAGTGAGTACTTTTCATGTATTTATTGAACAGTAAGATTTCCTATTTTGTGATGTGCCTGTTAAAAGTCTTTTATCTCATTAACCGGGCGTGGTGGCACATGCCTGTAATCCCAGCTACTTGGGAGGCTGAGGCAGGAGAGGAGAATCGCTTGAACCCAGGAGGCGGAGGTTGCGGTGAGCTGAGATCGCGCCATTGCCCTTCAGTCTGAGCAACAAGAGTGAAACTCCATCTCAAAAAAAAAAAAGTATTTTCTCTTTTCCTTATATTAAGCTATTTGTCTTTCTCTGACTGACTCATAGCTCTTTATTTATTCTGGGAATTGTTTTTAAGTCTCCCTGTTCTGGTATTTACTATATTCTACCTTAAGATTTGATTCTAGTAAGACATGCACTTCTTACCTGTATTCTCAGGTCCTGCTGGAGAAACACTTTGGGTGAAAGAACCGACACCAAGACCTAGCCACTCCAGCATCATGGAATGCTTCCAGTGCTGGAAGCAAATCCATTCACTATCCTAAGGAAGGAAGAATGATCATTTGTGAGGATTCTATGACAACCAATGTGAAGACAGGGTCTCCTCAAAGAATCAAAAGCAGATTGGGGCATGGTAGCTCATGCCTATAATCCCAGCAATTTGGAAGGCCAAGGCAGGAGGATTGCCTGAGCCCAGAAATTCAAGACCAGCCTGGGCAATACGGTGAGACCCCATGTCTTAAAAAAAAAAAAAAAAAGACTGGGCATGGTGGCTTGCGCCTGTAATCCCAACACTTTGGGAGGCTGAGGCAAGGCAGATCACCTGAGGTCAGGAGTTCGAGACCAGCCTGGCCAACTTGGTGAAACCCCGTTTCTATTAAAAATACAAAATTAGGCTGGGTGCGGTGGCTCATGCCTATAATCCCAGCACTTTGGGAGGCCAAGGCGGGCGGATCACAAGGTCAGGAGATCGAGACCACGGTGAAACCCCATCTCTACTAAAAATACAAAAGAAAAATTAGCTGGGCGCGGTGGCGGGCGCCTGTAGTCCCAGCTACTCAGGAGGCTGAGGCAGGAGAATGGCGTGAACCCAGGAGGCGGAGCTTGCAGTAAGCCAAGATCAGCCACTGCACTCCAGCCTGAGGGACAGAGCGAGACTCTGTCTCAAAAAAAAAAAAAAAAAAACAAAAATTAGCCAGGCATAGTGGTGCATGCCTGTAGTCCCAGCTACTCAGGAGGTTGAGGCAGGAGAACTGCTTGAACCCTGGAGGCAGAGGTTGCAGTGAGTGGAGATTGTGCCACTACACTCCGGCTTGGGTGACAAAGCAAGACTCTCTTAAAAAAGCTGGGTGTGATGGCATGTGCATATAATCCCAGTTACTCAGGAGGCTGAGGTGGGAGGACTGCTTGAGCCCAGGAGGCCCAGGCTGCAGTGAGCTATGATTATGCCACTGCCCTCCAGCCTGGGCTCAAGACCCTATCTCAAAAGAAAAAAGAATCAAAAGTAATTCCCTTAAAGTTTATAAGCTGTACTATTCACAACAGCAAAGACATCTAATCAACCTAAATGCCCATCAATAAAGGACTGGATAAAGAAAACGTGGTACACATACACCATGGAATACTATGCAGCCATAAAAAAGAATGAGATCATGTCCTTTGCAAGGACATGAATGGAGTTTGAGGGCATTATCTTTAGCAAACTAACACAAGAACAGAAAACCAAATACTGCATGTTCTCACTTATAAGTGGGAGTTAAATGATGAGAACACATGGTCACATAGAGGGGATCAACACACTGGGGCCTATCGAAGGGTGGAGGGTGGGAGGAGGGAGAGGAGCAGGAAAAATAACTGATGAGTACTAGGCTTATTATCTAGGTGACGTACAACAAACTGCCATGACACAAGTTTACCTATGTAACAAACCTGCACATGTACCACTGAATATAAGTTTAAAAAAAATTAAAAAAGAAACATTATATCATTAAAAAAAAAAAAAAAACAGTTCATAGGCTGCAAACTGGCATCTCCTTGGGCAACTGGAACATTTAACATGATTTGCATAGAATTTTAAAAATCAAAGGGCTGGGCACGGTGGCTCATGCCTATAATCCCAGCACTTTGGAAGGCCGAGGTGGGTGGGTCACCTGAGGTCAGGAGTTCAAGACCAGCCTGGCCAACGTGGTGAAACCCAGTCTCTACAAAAATTCGCCAGGCATGACGGCAGGTGCCTGTAATCCTAGCTACTCAAGAGGCCGAGGCAAGAGAATCACTTGAAACCAGGAGGCGGAGGTTGTAGTGAGCCAAGATCGTGCCATTGCACTCCAGCCTGGGGTGAGAGAGTGAGACTCTGTCTCAAAACAAAAAAAAAAGGAATTTAAAAAATTTTCCAGCCTATTTTGACAAAATCAGGAGCTATGGCAACAAATGGCTGGAGCTGGGTTGCTACCACATCTGTTCCAGTTTGCCACAGTCCTCTCCGCTTCTTAATATTTCAAATCTAGATTGTTTCACTTATTTGTAAGACCTGAATGACCTCTGTAAGCTTTTGGATTTGCAATCCTGTAAATCAGCAACCTAATGATAATAAAGCTACCATTTCACTGGGTTCCTGGCCTGCCACTTTACAGAGACTGTCTCAGTTATTTCTTACAATACCTTTTGAAGGCAGGCATTATTATCATCCATGTCTGATTGCTGAGGATCACATGAGCCCAAGTCACATAGTCAGTCTGCATGACTATATCTATCAACTCCCAAGTTCTCTATCTGTGCTAGTTTGCCTCTGGTTATGATTTTGTTCATTTAACAAACACGTAGTACAGTTACTAAATTAATACGTTTACAAATACTACCTTGCTCATCTAAATAACAATCCTGTAAGAACAAATATCTGTAAGAAATTGCCTTTTTGCAAATTAATATTACAGATATTGGCAATTTCATATGGTTCAACTTAATGCTTATTATTATCATCCCCATTTTATAAAAGAGGAAACAGCTACAGGAAATTAAGTAACTTGTCCAGAGCCAAGCCCAGATTAAAACCCAGCAGGCTGGTTCCAGAGTTTTGTTCCTGACCAGCATATTCAGCTGCCTCTCATCACAAAAGGTAACTCTGCACATTGTGGCAGCATCAGATTATCAAACAGCTAAAGTTTTGGACTGATGATTCTCCTGGAGGCTACCTCAAAATACTGAGGCCAGAGACATATTTGTGTCCCCCAGGATGACCCCTACCTGCGCTGGTCCATTCATGAGACTTTCCCAGTGCTGAGGTGAGATGTACTTCTGCAGGTACTGTTCCCGTAGGACACCGCGCATGGTGCACTCCAGGGTCTTGGCTCCTTCATGAAGCTCTTGCTCTGACTCCTTCATCTGTGTCATGATCTGCCAAGAACAGAGGGAAAGAAATGATGAGGAAATATCATCATCCCCCAAACTCAGTCCTCACCTTGAGGGAAAACAAAGCTAAGACAGGAACAGTAAGGAGGGAGAATAAATAGACTAGTCAACAAACCAATTTCCCAAGGCACATTATTATGGTCTTGAAACCAAAGAACTAGTATCGGCCGGGCGTGGTGGCTCATGCCTGTAATCCCAGCACTTTGGGAGGCCGAGGCAGGTGGATCACTTGCGGTCTGGAGTTCAAGACCAGCCTGGCCAACATGGCAAAACACTGTCTCTACTAAAAATGCAAAAATTAGCCGGGCGTGGTGGTGAGCACCTGTAATCCCAGTTACTTGGGAGGCTGAGGCACAAGAATTGCTTGAACCCGGGAGGCAGACGTTGCAGTGAGCTGAGATGGTGCCACTGCACTCCAGCCTAGGTGACAGAGTGAGACTCCGTCTCAAAAAAAAAAAAAAAAAAAAAAAAAATCAAAATCTCTGAAAGATTCCTACCAATCAGTAAAAAAAGAAAAAAAGGAATGCAGGTTGAATATCCCTTATCCAAAATTCTTGGGACTAGAAGTGTTTCAGATGTTGGAATATTTGCGTTTATACTTACTGGTTGAGCATCCCAAATCTGGAAATCCAAAATGTGAAATAATGTTGGGCAGGGCACAGTGGCTCACACCTGTAATCCCAGCACTTTGGGAGGCTGAGACGGGCAGATCACCTGACATCAGGAGTTCGAGACCAACCTGGCCAACATGGTGAAATCCTGTCTCTACTAAAAATACAAAAATCAGACAGGTGTGATGGCAGGTGCCTGTAATCCCAGCTACTCAGGAGGCTGAGGCAAGAGAATGACTTGAACCCAGGAGGTGGAGGTTGCAGTGAGCCGAGATTGTGCCACTGCACTCCAGCCTGGGCAACTGGGCAAGATCCTGTCTCAAAAAAAAAAAAAAAGAAAAGAAAAAAAGAAATAATGTTGGCACTCAGAAAGTTTTGGATTTTGGATTTTCCAATTTGAGATTCTCAACCTACACAACAGAAAAACAAACAGGCCAAGAATACTGTGGCAGAGACTTCAAGCCTCATAATATCTGTTCTCTCTCTTTTCCTTAGTAATAAGAATCCAGATTTTGACTGGGCACATTGCTGCCCAGCTAAAAGATAACATTTCTTGGTCAGTTGGCTCTACGTAGAGGTGCTGTGGGTGGTACGGGGGAAGGAGCCTTAAGGGAGGGTGGGGATGGGCAGTGTGTCCTTGTCTTTTCTCCATCTTGGATTGTGAAGGCAAAGGTCATACCAAAGGATTAGCAGAATACAATGCTGAAAGGAACCGGGGTCCGCCAGAGCTTTGAAGAGCCTCTACATCTACCCTGGGCTGCCTACGCAGAAAGCCACGGCTATCTTGTTTAAGTCCCTCTTGAACTACCTCAGATATTTCAGAGCTGGGACTTACACTCATGTAGGCCCTTCGGAGGTGCATGGGGAGGTTGCGGCGGAATTCCCGCTTGTTCCTCAGCTCCCTTAGGGTGAACTGCTTCAGGATTTCACTGTTGCTCCTTCCACCCACCCGCACAATGCTGGTCTTCTGACACTTGTAGATGCCTGTGGAGCAAAGTAGAGCATGGCAGGGTTGAAAGGACCTATGCTAGGTTCTCTCAGGTGAGAGCAGTGTGTATTTGGGATCTAGTCTGGTTCCTAAGAGAACACACTTGTGCTTAAAGGAAATTTACCCCATTAATGAGTGAGAAGGTCCCTGAGAAGATGTGACCTGCAGAGCAGTAAAGTATCGCGCTTAAAGAGTACAAGTTCTGCAATCATACAACTAGGGATCTAACTCTTAGCTCTACCACTTATTGCTGTGTAACCTGGGGCAAGTTACTTGAGTCTCAGTTTCTCTGTGATTTAGAGATGGCAACATCTCCCATATAGGGCTACAGTCTGGATAAATGAAAGAAAATCTTTAAAGCTCCTAGCTAGGGCCCAGCACAAAGCAAGCACCCAGGAGATGTTACATATTTTTCACTCTGCAGATTTACTGATTGTTCATATGTTCTAGGCATGTGCCAAGTTCTGAAGATACAGCAGTAGAAACACAGGCCCAGTTTCTGATTTGTTATTTCTTTGTCTCTGGCAGGAAGTTACTCATTAAATAATCAATACAACAGCAATAAATGTAGTGAGTACTGGTAGCAGGGGACATTACCTAGTCTGGGTGGCGTAGGGATCTGTTCTTAAGAATCTAATATTTAAACTCAGACTCTAAGAATAAAGATTTATCTAGGTGAAAGGGCAGTATAGAAGAATGAAAAATACAGGAAAAGCATATTCATTCATCCATTAATGTTATTTAGTATTTTTTGAATGCCTAATATGTGCCAGGATATATGAATACAGCAAGAAAAGGACCAATCCTCATCTAGGGTAGAGATACATAAAATAGATTATAAAAAAATAAAAAATGCAGGCCGGGCGTGGTGGCTCAAGCCTGTAATCCCAGCACTTTGGGAGGCCGAGACGGGCGGATCACGAGGTCAGGAGATCGAGACCATCCTGGCTAACACGGTGAAACCCCATCTCTACTAAAAAATACAAAAAACTAGCCGGGCGAGGTGGCGGGCGCCTGTAGTCCCAGCTACTCGGGAGGCTGAGGCAGGAGAATGGCATAAACCCGGGAGGCGGAGCTTGCAGTGAGCTGAGATCCGGCCACTGCACTCCAGCCTGGGCGACAGAGCGAGACTCCGTCTCCAAAAAATAAAAAATAAAAAATAAATAAAAAATAAAAAATGCAAAAGAGACTTCACTTTGGGGCTACAGAAAAAGTCCACCTGAGAAGAGAGATTTAAAGTGGGACTAGAAGAATGAGTAGGGCCAGCCAGGTTGAATAAGCTCAAGATGGAGAGGGAAAAACTATTCCAGGCAGGAGGATGGCATGGGCCAATGGGGGACGTAGAGGCTTTCAAGGAACCGAAGATAACCAGTGTTGCTGGAGTTAGGGAGAACAAGGTTAAGAAGTAGGAGCTGTGGTTCACAGTCCAGCTGGGATAGATCACAAACAGCCATGTAAGTGATGATAAGGACTGTCAACTTTGTTCAAAGAGCAATAGAAAGCTACTGGTTTGCTAATGGTTCAATCATCAACATCCTGATAGAGAGCAAATTTACCTATAAATATTACCTTCCAGAAACTGGTCCAAAGCATGATTAGTATAACACACAACCAAGATGGGGAACTTCTGGAGGCTAATTTGCCAAACAGACTCGTTGGTTAGGAGGGCCTGAACAATTTTTAGACCCACATAGGTTTTGCCTAGAAAATAAGGAAAAAGGAATTTAACAATTTAGACATTTTCTAAATAAAGTAATTAATTACTTAGAGCAAAATCTTGTTTTTTAAATTTAATACATTAAGATAGTTTAAAATCTAAGAAGCATACATGGTATATTGTGAAAAGTCCCTCTTGCACTCTGTCACCCAGTTCTCTGGGTGGAAGCAACCACTGTTATCAGTTTCTTTTGTAGCTTTACAGTGATAGTATATCCATGTATATACAAACAAATACAAATGTATATTCTTTTTCTAGCCTTCCCCATTTCTCCTTAAAATATTAATAGTAACAGACTATTTTCACCATTTTACATCTTGATTTTTTTTCACTTAATGTACCTTTTTTTTTTCTGAGACAGAATCTCGCTCTTTTGCCCAGGCGCAGTGGCCGGATCTCAGCTCACTACAAGCTCCGCTTCCCGGGTTTACGCCATTCTCCTGCCTCAGCCTCCCGAGTAGCTGGGACTACAGGCACCCGCCACCTCATCCAGCTAGTTTTTTGTATTTTCTAGTAGAGACAGGGTTTCACCGTGTTAGCCAGGATGGTCTCGATCTCCCGACCTCGTGATCCGCCTGTCTCGGCCTCCCAAAGTGCTGGGATTACAGGATTGAGCCACTGTGACCAGCCACTTAACGTATCTTGAAAAAGGTCGTTCTCTATCAATACATAGGAGAATCTCATCCCGTCCCCCATTTGCTTTTTACAGCTGTAAGGTAGTTTTAGTCAGTTTTCTATTGATGACATATATGTTGTTTCCAATCTTGTAGCAAATTCTTTAGAAATACTTTTTATATACATAGTAGATTTGCTTTTGTGATGGGAGGGGAAAACTTGTAGAAATCAACATTGGAATGAGTTACAGGCTCATTAGTAAATAGCCATTCATTAATTAATTAGACTAAAAACTGCTGCATTCTTTTTTTTTTTTTTTTTTTTGAGATGGAGTTTCACTCTTGTTGCCCAGGTTGGAGTGCAATGGTGTGATCTTGGCTCACCACAACCTCTGCCTCCCGGGCTCAAGCAATTCTCCTGCCTCAGCCTTCCAAGTAGCTGGGACTACAGGCGCGTGCCACCATGCCCACCTAATTTTTGTATTTTTAGTAGAGACAGGGTTTCACCATGTTGGCCAGGATGGTCTTGATCTCTTGACCCTGTGATCTGCCCGCCTCGGCCTCCCAAAGTGCTAGGATCATAGGCGTGAGCCACCATGCCTGGCCTGCTAAATTCTTACATTGTGTCAGGCTGGTAAGGTAGACACTGTCCTCAAAAATCTCAAAGTTGAGGGAGGGAATGATATAAGATAATCAAAGATTTCAATATAGCAGGATAAGTAACAATTTCTTCCTTCTTTTTTAAGGCCCTATGTTGCCCAGACTGGAGTGCAGGGGCTATGTGTACTACAGCCTGAACACCTGTCTTCAAGGGATCCTTCCACCTCAGCCTCACAAGTACTTGGTACTACAGGTACTCGTCAAGACACTCAGCTTTGTTACATCAAGTTTTTTTTGTTTTTTTTTTAATCATGAGTTGTCATTACTTTATTAGTGTTTTTTTAAAAGACTTTTTCCTGTTTGGGGTTTTTTTTTTTTTTTTTTTTTTGTACATCCTTTTGGAGAGTAATTTAGCAGTAGCTATTTTAACTGTTAATGTAAATTCCCACTTCTAATAATAGTTATAACCCGAGAGTAGAATTAGAGAGTGGCACATGGGGAGAAGGGTATAAGAAGGTATAGTTCCATGAGAAGTACAATGTGGCAGATAGGAGCCAGAATTCTACATCTAGACTGCCTGAATTCAATTCCTAAACTTGTCACTTAACATCTGTGTGAGCTTCAGTACATACTTCCCACCTCTTAAGAGGTTATTTAACCCTTCTTTGCCTTAGCTGTTTTCATCTGTATAATTTTTTTTTTTTGAGATGGAGTCTTGCTGTCGCCCAGGCTGGAGTGCAGTGTGGCGCAATCTCCGCTCACTGCAAGCTCCGCCTTCCGGGTTCACGCCATTCTCCTGCCTCAGCCTCCCGAATAGCTGGGACTACAGGCGCCCGTCACCTCGCCCAGCTAATTTTTTATATTTTTAGTAGAGATGGGGTTTCACTGTGTTAGCCAGGATGGTCTCGATCTCCTGACCTTGTGATCCACCTGCCTCGGCATCCCTAAGTGCTGGGATTATAGGCATGAGCCACCGCACCCGGCCAACTGTATAATGGTTTTAGTAATGGTTTCTATTTCACAAGGTTGTGAGGATGCAATTAGTTAACATATGTAAAGCAAGTAAAATGTTGCTTCACACATAGTGCTATTATATATTTGATACTATTTACTTTAAAAGAATATAAAATTGAACCAATTATATAAAGCAGAGATCACACATCTCACTACATTTGACCTCTAGCAGTCTTGTATCTATTACTATGCATGACGATGGGTTCCTATTGGAAAATCCCTATAACCAGCTACTTTATAAACAACTTTTATGCCCATTTCGGGAGGAATGTTATTAACTAGACATTCTATTGCAACAAAACCAAAAATTGACAAGTGGTACCTAATTAAACTAAAGAGCTTCTGCACAGCAAAATAAACTATCAACAGAATAAAGAGACAACCTACAGAATGAGAGAAAATATTTGCAAACTCTGCATCTATCTAAGGTCTAATATCTGGAATTAAACAACCTCATTAAAAAAATGAGCAAAGGACATGAACAGACACTTCTCAAAAGAAGACATACACATGGCCAACGAGCATAAGAAAAAAATGCTCAACATCAACATCATTAATTATTAGAGAAATGCAAATCAAAACCACAATGAGATACCATCTCACACTAGTCAGAATGGCTATTATAAAAAGTCAAAAAATAACAGATGCTGGCGAGGTTGCAGAGAAAAGGGAAAGTTTATACACTGCTGGTGGGAATGTACATTAGTGCAGCCACTGTGGAAAGCAGTTTGGAGATTTCTCAAGCAACTTAAAACAGAAATGCCATTTGACGTAGCAGTTTCAATATTGAAACTATTCAATATCATTCTCCCATAAAGACACATGCATATGCATGTTCATCATAGCACTATTCACAATAGCAAAGATATGGACTCAACCTAGATGCCCAACAATGGTGGACTGATTAAAGAAAATGTGGCATATATATACCATGAATACTATGCAGCTATGAAAAAGAACAAAATCATGTCCTTTGCAGCAAAGTGGATGGAGTTGGAGGCCATTATCCTAAGCAAATTAATTAAGGAACACAAAACTAAATACCACATGTTCTCACTCACAAGTGGGAGCTAAACATTGAGTACACATGGACACAAAGAAGGGAACAGACACCAGGGCCTACTTCAGGGTAGAATGGGAGGAGGGTGAGGATCTAAAAACTACCTATCAAGAGCTGAGCGCAGTGGCTCACACCTGTAATCCCAGCACTTTGGGAGACCAAGGTGGGTGGATTACCTGAGGTCAGGAGTTCAAGATCAGCCTGGCTAACATGGTGAAACCTCATCTCTACTAAAAATACAAAATTAGCTGGGCGTGGTGGCGCACGCCTGTAATCCCAGCTACTCAGGAGGCTGAGGCAGGAGAACTGCTCGAACCCAGGAGGCGGAGGTTGCAGTGAGCCGGAATCGTGCCACTGCACTCCAGCCTGGGTGATAGAGTGAGACTCTGTCTCCAAAAACAACAACAACAAAAAACTACCTATCAGGTACTATACTCATTACCTGGATGACAAAATAATCTGTACACCAAACCTCTGCAACACACAATTTACACATGTAACAAACCTGCACGGGTGCCCCTAAACCTAAAATAAAAGTTGGAAAATAAAATAAATAAGTAAATAAGAAGACATTCTAGAAATCTAGAGTCAAGGCTCTGCCCCTTGCTTATCTTACAAAGCAGACCTTATGTACTCTGAAACATTTTGTCTTACCTGTTCCAGGAGGTCCTTGAATAATAGCCAGTTCCCTTGTGAGAGCAAACTGCAAGGCTTCCATCTGGGAGTCATCCAGCTTCAGGGCTTCTTTCGAGGGCCACTGGCTAGGATCTAAGACATTAATTCTGGGATGTCTCAAGCCCTCGACATTTCTTAGAAATTCCCCAGTGGCTGAGGGATTCTCTATTAAGGGGGTAAAGTCATATCTGCCCCCCATTAGCAAGTACCTTGGCTCCTTCACATGAGAGTCACACTCCACGATATTCCTCTGGAAAGGGACATCTTCTTCCTGGACCTCCTGGAGTCCTTCCAGGACATGCCTGTAAGCCTCAAAGTATGCAGTTGTCTCCACCATGAGGAAAGAGTCAGAGGGCTGGACCTCTGCTAGCAGCTGTTGGCTCTGCTCATTGAAGCAGAGCTGGACAATTCCTCGACAGAGATCTTCCTGCTCCCTGTTAGATACGGTGGCAAAAAGAAATGTCTCAAAGTTGTCCTTGGACATGCATACCAAAGACCCATAGAGCAATCGTTTGGAATTCTGCCAGCGAACAAACTTCAGTGGTTTTGTGTCAAACTGCACCTTGTAGACTATGCCTGATGATGAACACATGGGGGTGATAATCCTGGTGTCAAAGTAGATTCGGATGTCATCAAACTTTCTCTTTCTCAGGCCCTGGTCTTCAAAGCTTTGGAGAAGTTCCAAAATGCCTTCCCGTAAAGGTCTGACGAAATCTTCTCGCAGGAGCCGGAAATGGGTATCTAGATAGATAGCAGTGCTGTCATATTTTCCAGAAATGATATTGGGGCGAAGGAAGGGCCTCTCATCCAAGTGCACTTCATTGTAGGTAGGGTAAATGGGCATGGTTCGGTAGCTCTCAACATGGTCTTCTGCCTCAGGCTGCACTAGAGTGTAGGTATCCACTCTCAAAGTGCCCTCTCGCCTCTTTTCCTGCAGATGTTCAATGATAGTCTGTACCTTTTCCAGGTTCTTCTCTGTCTCCTCTTCTATGTCAACACCAGAGGCTCTCAGAGCATTAAGAGAGGTTGGTAGGAGGGAGACCAGCATGGAAGTTTCCTGCACAGAGCTGGCAGGGAAGACACTTACAAGGTCCTGGAGAAGGGAGATGATGTTGCTTATGTGCTCTGGATACTGGTTTCGGATGTCAGGGATGGGTTCAGTGATCATCCCTACCACATAAGCAGGCAGGCAGACTTTGAGAAATTTGGAGTTTTTCAATATGCCCAGTACGTGGAGAACACTCTGACGATCCATTTTGGAGCTGCAAGCCTTCCGAAGAACCTGGCAGATGAGCTCAAGGAAGTTAGATTTCATGGAAGAATGAGAAAGGAGCTCTTTCAGCCCTAAACTTGTGGCAAGTGTGATGACCACCTCAGAAGGGTCTTTTTGCAGAAGACTTTCTAAGAACTTGTAGCCCAGTTTCTTCGCCTGCTGTGGCTGTTCTGTAGGCTTCTGGTGGGGAGTCCGCCACTGCTGGAAGTTGTCATTGGACCATGGTGGTCTGCGGTTCCTACACTCCTGGTTGCCATTTCTCCACCTGGTGTCATTCTCCTGATCATGTCTTTGGTCTCTAGCTTCGTCACTGGCATGCCCCTCCTGGTTCCTTCTTCCTTGATGTGGGTTCCTGCCCATGGCCCTAAATCTCTCTTCCCTCTGCCAGTAAGCAGCAGGATGGTTGTTGGCCCTAGGATGCCTTCCGGGATGGCTGACTCCTCCTCGGAGAGCACTGGCTGGTGGGTTACTGGCCTGATTTCTAGCTCTTGGTGGCAACTCTCCAACCATAGGGCCTAGACACAATGAAATACTGAGTAACCACAAGAACCAAGTTCTGTTGGAAACCCAACAGAACAACAACGAACATGTTTTCATTTTCCAAAATAACTAAAGAGCTCAGGTTTTATATGATGAGAAAAATGGTTTCTACCAAGTCATATGATAAATGAAAGATAATTATTGTTGCTGTAGAAGTTAGGAAAATATTATTTTTCCAAAAGATGCAAAAAGGAAAAGGAATAAACATTTGTTGAGTATCTGATACGTGTTAGAAAATAAATACATAGGCCGGGTGTGGTGGCTGACGCCTGTAATCCCAGCACTTTGGGAGGCTGACACGGGCGGATCACGAGGTCAGGGGATCGAGACCATCCTGGCTAACATGGTGAAACCCCATCTCTACTGAAAATACAAAAAAATTAGCTGGGCGTGGTGGCAGGCGCCTGTAGTCCCAGCTACTTGGGAGGCTGAGGCAAGAGAACAGCGTGAACCTGGGAGGCGGAGCCTGCAGTGAGCTAAGACTGCGTCACTGCACTCCAGCCTCGGTGACAGAGCAAGACTGCGCCTCAAAAAAAAAAAAAAAAAGGAAAATAAATACATACAGTATATCTCATTGCTTCTAATCTCATCCCAGTACCAAATAACACTCAGAACATGAGTTTAAAGGCCAAACTGACTTGGTTCAAACCTTGGCCTGGCCACTTCCTTACTATATAACCTTGGCCAAGTTGTATAATTTCTCTAAGTCTTAGTTTCTGAGTTTTTTTTTTTTTTTAGACGGAGTCTTGCTCTGTCTCCCAGACTGGAGTGCAGTGGTGTGATCTCAGCTCACTGCAACCTCTGCCTCCCAGGTTCAAGCGATTCTCCTGCCTCGGCTCCCGAGTAGCTGGGATTACAGATGTCCGCCACTGCGCCCGGCTAATTTTTGTATTTTTAGTAGAGATGGGGTTTCACCATCTTGGCCAGGCTGGTCTTGAACTCCTGACATTGTGATCCACCCACCTCAGCCTCCCAAAGTGCTGGAAGTGCTGGGATTACAGGCATAAGCCACCATGCCTGGCTGGGTTTTTATAAAGATTAAATGTTTATAAAGTGCTTAGTATAGTACTGAACACATTAAAAACTCTCAATAAATGTTAGTTATTACTAGTAGCAGTAACTGGGAATATTCTATTGATTCTAAGGGGGCCACTGGTTCTACCACTAAACAATTATCACAGCCAACAGAGACATCAAGTGAAATAATATTACAAAGGGAAGTACTACCTGAATGCTGTCCAGCATCAGCAAATGCACTTTGAATGGGAAAGAGAAAGGTGGGGTTGCCTTTACTAAGATGTTTTTGAGCTAACGGACTGTGAAGGAAACTGAAAAATGAAACTTAAGTTTTCCTTCTTTCTGTAGCATGAACTTCACCCTCATAGTACTTACCAATGATCAACCCTTATACAGGAAGCCCAGCATACCCAAGTCCAGTTTTTTTCACTTTCCTTTTTGCTAAATTGATTCGGGGGCTGACCTAACTTAGCAGAATGACATGGAGATTTTAAAAACAAATAAAATATGACTGTATACAATGATTTGATTAAAAAGTTATAAAAGCTTCAAATGCATGTTATATTTGACATGATTATACCATTTCCTGACATCAGATACTAAATCCATTTATGTACACTTTCCCTTGTTTTGCATTTTGTAGAGAATTTTTTTTTTTAATTTTTTTTTTTTTTTTTGGACAGGGAGCCTGGCTCTGCCACCCAGGCTGTAGTCCAGTGGCACGATCTCGGCTCACTACAACCTCTGCCTCCCAGGTTTACGCCATTCTCCTACCTCAGCCTCCCGAGTAGCTGGGACTACAGGCACCCGCCACCACGCCCAGCTAATCTTTTGTATTTTTAGTGGAGATTGGGTTTCACCGTGTTAGCCTGGATGGTCTCAATCTCCAGACCTCGTGATCCGCCTGCCTTGGCTTCCCAAAGTGCTGGGATTACAGGTGTGAGCCACCGTGCCCGGCTGAGATTTTAATGTGACAACATAAAGGAATATTCAGTAAAATATAAATGATCTACAACTGAACTCTAAATTTTTATAATTGTTACTTACATATTTACTTTTCAAACTACCCCTAAAATCAGAAGAAAGTACTACTTTTAATATTTTTATCTGATTAGAAGACTCTATGTCGTGGAAGAATGGAAAATCGTATCATTTATTCTTTCAGCATTCATGGCTGGGTGTAGTGGCTTATGCCTGTAATCCCAGCACTTTGGGAAGCTAACACAGGCAGATAGCTTGAGCTCAGGAGTTTCAGACCAGCCTGGGCAACATGGAGAAACCCCGTCTCTACTAAAAACATAAAAATGAGCCACACATGATGGTGCATGCCTGTGGTCCCAGCTATTTGGGAGGCTGAGGTGGGATGATTGCTTGAGCCCAGGAGGTCGGGGCTGCAGTAAGCCAAGATTGTGCCATGGCAATCCAGCTTGGGCAACAGAGCAAGACCCTGTCTCAAAACAAAAAAACAAACCATTCACATAGCTCATAAGAGCCCATAGTTCTTCCTTACTTGTTGCACAACTAAAATTCTTTGGAAAACACATTGCAAACTTCCGGAAAAACAGTAATCCATTTGGTTGTTCAGTTTTAGAAAGTGCTGAGCAAGCAGAATAATTCCTTTAGTAGAGTGATGCTCTTGGAACTAATTTAGTTTTGGTGACTAGGATTCATGATCTGCACTATCCAATACAAAGCCATTAGCCACATGTGGCTGCTACGTTTGTAAAATGTAACTACTTTGAATTAAGACGTGTAAAACACACACAAAATTTTGAAGGCTAGTACCAAAGATTGTTAAGCATCACATTAAAAATTTTTATGTTGATAGTATCTTAAAATGAGTATTTGAGGGAAATAAATATATGTGAATGATTAAAGTATGATAATAAACTACAGTCAATTATTATAATCAAATGTTAATATTTTGGTTATACTGGGTTAAATAAGACATTATTAAATTACTAAATTTTATTAAATTGTCATCAAATTTAAAAAATAAATTTCAAGGCTGGGCGCGGGTGGCTCACGCCTGTAATGCTAGTACTTTGGGAGGCCGAGGCGGGTGGATCACCTGAGGTTAGGAGTTTGAGACCATCCTGGTCCAACATGGTGAAACCCTGTCTCTACTAAAAATACAAAAATTAGCTGGGCGTGGTGGCAGGCGCCTGTAATCCCAGCTACTCAGGAGGCTGAGGCAGGAAAATCGCTTAAACCTGGGAGGTGGAGGTTGTAGTGAGCCGAAATCGTGCCACGGCACTCCAGCCTGGGCAACAGAGCAAGACTCCATCTCAAAATAAATAAATAAATAAATAAATTTCATCTGTTTCTTCTTACGTTTTAAAATGATGTTTCTAGAAAATAAAAAATTATGCTCTTGGCTTACATTGTTTCTATTGGATGCTGCTCTACACCAAACATTATTTCCCTTTCTGAAACTCTATCACTGTTTTTGTTAAAGTGAACTGCATCCATTCATCAGCTCTCTTAGGAAAAGTGGAGGGTTGGCTGTTTTTCAGAGTAATTCATGCTGTAATTAAGAAATAAGTCATTTTTTTTTTTTTTTTGAGACAAGGTCTCTTTCTGTCACCCAAGCTGGAGTGCAGGGGCCAGATCACAGTCCAGAGCAACCTCTGCCCTCTGCACCCACTCCTTCCTGAGGTTTAAGGGATCCTCCTACTTCAGCCTCCCCAGTAGCCTAAGTAGCCGGGACTACAGGCACACAGCACCACGTGGCTAATTTTTATATGTTTTGTAGAGAAAGGCTATTACCATGTTGCCCAGGCTGGTCTCAATCTCCTGGGCTCAAACAATCCTCCTGCCTTAGGCTCCCAAAGTGCTAGGATTATAGACTTTAGCCACTGCATCCAGCCATAGTCATTCTTTACTTGAGAAATGTAGACAATCTTAGGTAGGCCTGCTCATTCATAGAGAGCCCGATTTCCTTTTCTTATTACTAGAATTTCCTTCTCATTAGGTAGGAAACCTTGTTTACCTCTGTGGTTGGTATGGGAATTCCTGGGCCTGGCATCCAGATGAGGTCTTCTCTCCTCCATGTCTGAGTCACCTGAATTCCTCCACGTTACTTTCTGTTATCTGGAAAACTGTACATGTTGAGTTATCAGTGTCCTCGAAACACAGCATCTAGCAGCAAAAACCCCCACATCATCAAGCCAGTCCTTCTGCCTTTGTTAACATTTTAATGATTTGTTAACTAAGGGTTAAATACAGATTTTAATCTAGAGCACAAGTGCTGAACTCTATAAATGCCCAATTATGATATAAAATATTAAATTCACAATTTAGCTATTTCAAGAAATAGAATTCCCCTTTCTTTTACCCTTGCACTTTCTTGGGGTAGAGGGAATGTCATCAATTCCCATTCAAAACTGCTGTTTGGTTTATGCCTTTAGCCAAGTTACTTAATCAGTTGCTAGGTTTCATTTTCCTTTCCTAAGAAGCAGACAATATTGTTGCCAGGTCAAAAAGGAGTACATTTTTGTTAATCCAAAATCATGTAGTCACTACCCTATCTGGCATTTACAAATCTGCCACTTACATAGTACCCAAATAGCTTGCAGTACCCTATAGTTTATAAATAATGAGTGAGCAGTTATCCCCTTAGCCTCTTTGGAATGAAGCCAAATGATTAAGCTCTCCGCTCTAGTGAATCAAGAGAAAGAAATTACATGTTTCAATAACCAGGAGGCTTGGCAACTGCGAGGTGCTGTTTCCTCAGGACCAACTGGAAATCTGATATTCTTTCTTCCTCCTCATTCTTCTACCTTGATGATTTTTGACACTGGTCCTATAAGAGGAAGAGGAAGCCCCTTTAAGGGAGCTTCTCAACCCAACTCATACACATTGTGTGGGCTGGGTCTAAGGAAAGAGTGGGTGACTCAGAGTCCTCAGCAAAGGGATTTTTGAGACGGTCTTCACCGAGTTTTAAAATATTCATACTTGGAAACTGTGACTACATTTGGCATTATATGAGGGGCAGCTTTTATCCTCATCTGAAAAAGGAGTCTCTTTTCTTCCCCATGGGAATATCTCTGGTGAGTCCCCTCCCTCATCTTATCAAACCCAGCCCTCCTGGCGCAGGCTCAGTATTTAGAGTTTGTTTGTTTATTTTCAGTTCTCCGAGGGGAAAATTCCTTCTTCCTCTTGTTGAAAAATGCTAAAATAGAAACTCCAGAAAATTTAAAGAAACGGAAGAAAAAAAGAAATGTTAAAAAGAAAAGGCAAGGAAAGGAAGGGAGGAGCAGATATGAACAGGAAATGCTGGGATCGAAAACAGACTGAAGTGTTTTTTTGGGGGGTGAATCAAGGACTAAAGGGCACGAAGAAGAAAATCAGTGATGATCAAGCTGGCCTGCGGTCAGAATGAGAGGGGCTGGTCATCACCCTCCTGGGACGCAGGAGGCTGAGGCCGGAGGCAGAGCTGGGTTTGGGGAAAGTCTCCAGGCTCCTGGGGAATCCCACTGTCCCTAATGGAAATGTTATGGGGGGTCAGGGAGCGCCAAGGCTGTGAGGTGGCAGGGTTATGGGGACCTCCCGGAGAGGGTGGCAGGGAGCAGCTGGGGGTTCTTGCTGAGGACGGAGGTGGGGGGCAGGGAGCAGGCTGAAGGGGGTGCCGAGGTGCTTTGTAGAAGAGGGGGATTGATAAGGTGACAGGTGGTGAGGCCGGAGGAATGAGGGGGGTGCGAGTGGCAGAAGGGAGGGCACAGACAGGGGTGGGGGTAGAGGAGATCGAGGTGTTGAGGGCAGAAGCGGTGATGGTGTCGGGGGTGCTGGGGAGAGCGACGGGCCAGCTGAGAGGGGATGAGGACACTAAAGAGAGTACAGGGGAGCCGAAGGGGCGACGGGGCGCTGAGATGGGCCAGGGGCTGAGTGGGTGACGGGGCGCTGAGTGGGTGATGGAGGTCTGGGTCTGAGGGGGCGACGGGGCGCTGAGAGGCGCTCTGAGTGGGTGCTGAAGCCCCCCGGGGGCTAAGGAGGTGACAAGGCTCTGAGTGGGTGACGGGGGTCTGGGGGTTGAGGGGGCGACGGGCGCTGAGGGGCCAGGGGCTCTGAGCGGGTGACGGGGGCGCTGGGGGCTCGAGAGGGTGACAGGTCTTCTGGGCAGAGGCAGTGGCGGGGCGGCGCGGGCGCCGGGGGTCGCGGCGGGGCAAGGAAGAGGCAGGAGCAGGGGCAGTTGCGGGGCCACTCACCCGGCTCAGGCGCGTCCTTTCACTGCCGCCGGCGAGTGCTGGGGCTTCGGCCCAGGCAGGTCGGGGGCCCCGCCCGGCGCCGCGCACTTTCGGTTTCCGTTGCCCGCAGACCCTGGGCGGAGCCGGGCGGGCGGCCCAGAGGAGGAAAAGGAGGAGGCGGGGGCCCCGGGTAGAGAGCGCGACGGCCTGGCTCAGGCACGGCCGGCGCCTCCGCCCTCGAGGAGGGAGTCACCTCAGCTCCCCCGGGCGACAGAGCCGGCGGGCTCAGGCGGGCGCGGCGGAAGGGAGCGGACCGCAGGGGGCGGGATGACTGCGCCCAAGGCCTTTGCGGGCCTCAGCCGGCCCCAGAGGAAGGGGGACCCGTCGAGCGGTTTGGTGCATGTGAAGCGCGACATGGCGGGGAAGCGGACCAGCCCGGGTGGCCCAGCGTGTACAGGGAAGGGGGCGGGGCTAGATGCGGCCTTGACAACTACTAGAGCGCCTTGGGCTGTGCGGCTGGAGACTACATTTCCCAGGGGGGCCCGCGCGGAGCGGGCGGAAAAGAGACCGCCTCGGATCCAGTGCGCAGGTGCGAGAGCCATCTTTGGTTATATAAGGGAGGTTTAGGCGACCGTTCGTTCTTTCGCGTCGCCGGCGCTTGCGGTGTGGTTGTTGTACTGGTTACAGCCAGGCTTCATACGCTAGTCCTGCCCGTGAGTTCCCGTTTTGTGTGTGGTGAGTGGAAACTCCATGTTCTTCGTTGGAGCCCCCTGGTCCTCCCTTCTCTTCTTTGTGCCGTCGTCTCCGCGGCCAGCCCTAATCTCCCTCTCGTGGGTTCTCCAGCTCTGATCCCAAACAGGCCTTAAGGGCTTGGGAGAAATGAGTTTATAGAGCTGGAAAAGCCAGTGCCTTCTGCATGGACCTGAGAAGCCCTTGGCTGGTGTAAATGATGACTTTTCACTTTTTTCCCCATCAGATCGACAATGCTGACGTCTTATATTTTGCCAGTTAGTTCTGATACATCGGCCTCTAAAGGCTCGGCCTTGTTCATTTTTGACTGTGGGAAGATGGCGGTTGACGCCCTTTTTTGTTGGTTCACAGGTTAGAGCAGCCAACGGGTATAGAATGGATTTTGGAGGAGGGAGTCACCACTGGGCCTACAAGGAAGCCACGTGCAGACATCTACAACCTTCGATCTCCTGACGAGTAAGACTTTGTCTCCTATGGGCCTACTGTAGAAAACACGTGCTTTGAGAAGCTTTAGCTTCCTGGGAAAACGTGGGATTTAATAAAGCAGTTTTTATCGAGTACCTGTTAGGTATTTAAAGTGTTCTGACGGCCGGGCGCTGTGGCTCAACCCCTGTAATCCCAGCACTTGGGGAGGCTGAGGCAGGTGGGTCACCTGAGGTCAAGATTTCGAGACCAGCCTGGCCAACATGTTGAAACCCAGTCTCTATTAAAAATACAGAAATTAGCTGAGCGTGGTGGTGGGCACTTGTAATCCCAGCAACCCGGAAAGCTGAGGCAGGAGAGTTGCCTGAACCCGGGCGGCGGAGGTTGTAGTGAGCCGAGATTGCGCTGGGCAACAGTCAGAGTCCGTCTCAAAAAAAAAATGTTCTGAATGTTTTATTCTCATAACTTAACTATTGGACCTAGGTTTCTGGTGAAGAAACAGGTTTAAGAGAAATGCCTAAAGTGGAAGAACCTTGTTAATGAAAAGGCGTTTAACATTTTAATGCCACTTAAACATCTTTTTGGATTCCATTCTTCCTGTGTGTTGGGCACTTAAATTTCCAAGTGGAGGGATGATTTATTGACATATTTTGGAAAGCCAAATGTGTTCTTCTGTTGAACTAGCCCCTCAAACCAGTGCCCGACTACATAACTGATATTTTTGCTGGAGTCCAGGAGTGAGGCATTTATAAAGTCTGGGCTTCATGGGAACACACGTGAAGCTTATTGTTCCAGATTGTTCTTTTGTCAGGTAACTTGTGGTAATGTGTTAAAATGCAACCTCTTGGCACTCGTTCACTTCCCAACTCAGTAAATGCCGACTACTTCCTCAACTCTTCCAGCCACACTGGCTTCTATCATGGGCCTATATACTCAAATAGAGTGTAAGCACCGAAGACAGGGGTGTTTATTTTGTCTACTAAATTATTTCCAGCTACAGGATACAACACAGTAGTGCTTAAACCCTGAATGCAGATTTGCAGGTACCAAGCATACCAACTAAATCTTACTACTCATGGCTTTCAGATCTTACTCCTCACTCAAGAACTTCCTGCTGGCATGTATGATGACTTAGCTTTTTTCCCCGACAGATCGACCATGTTGATCTAACTTTTCTAAGCCAGTTTCTGTCTGATATGCCAGCTTGAGTAGCTCCTTTGTCCCATCTCCCCTGGGCATCTAGCTGATGGGAGCTCATTTTCTGTTTTTTTCATTTCAGGTTTATTGTTGGCCAAAACCAGGCTTTGATTAAACCAGGATGAATGCGGGTGTTGGGAATACAATATATATATACATATAAAACCGGTAAGTAGTGCCAACATGTCTTCCTTGGC
The DNA here is from genome assembly GCF_007565055.1 of Rhinopithecus roxellana. Classification (NCBI taxonomy): domain Eukaryota; kingdom Metazoa; phylum Chordata; class Mammalia; order Primates; family Cercopithecidae; genus Rhinopithecus; species Rhinopithecus roxellana. Next base: position 122,791,428 of record NC_044561.1, read on the forward strand.
TGAGTAGACATAGGCTCTATGGAGGGGGTGGTAGCTGGGTTTGTCACCTTACTTCCTTCCTGTACGACTCAAATGTGGCCTTTGCAGCTGATGATACAGCTTCTTTCCCCATCAGATCGACCCTGTTGATCTCTACACTATTGGCCAGTTTTGTCTGATGCATTGGCCCCAGTAATAACTCATATCTTTGTTTTCTGCTTATCTTTATCAGAGACTATTGCTTGTTCATGGGAATTGGGCTTCTCTTTTTTCCAGCATTCAGATGGCTTATTTTGATCTGTTAACTTTCTATAGGTTGGGAGCCACATATACCAGTGTGTTGATCTTGGCTTGATTCAGTCAGGTGAGGTTTCTGCTTTCTAGCTGTCAAACCCCACAGCAAAATTTGTCCAACTGGGCCTAACCTCAGGACCCATTTCCAAGTTGGGTGTAAAACTGGGAGAATAAGTCATTAGGACTGACATTGGCCTGTTGGTATGAATAGGTCTTTGTTGGAAATAAGAGCTTGGAGTTGCAAAGAAAACAAGCACTGGAACACAAGATTTCTCAGCAAGGCAAATTTACTTCTGCTGGAGGGTGTTACTCACATTCCTGGCAAGAGCACACAAACAAAAGAGAGGCATTTTTTATCCCTAATGCAAGTAGTCCCTGCTTCTGTGTTCTATCCCCATTGGCTGGAGTCTACTGCACAATCTAAACTAGTCCCGATTGGCTATTTTAAACAGGAGGGGTGTGGGTTACAGCTGTGGGAAGGGCAGGAAACTTGTTTACAGAGCGGATTGCTAGGAGTGAGGGGGACTTTTCCAAATGAAGAACAGGATACAGGTTGGGATTGGCCAGAGAAGTTGTTCATAGAATGGGTAACTAGGAGCAGGCAGGTATGAGGAAGTTGACCTTAAGAATAAGGAAGAAACCCATTATATCTAACAATTTCCCCCTTTGATTTTTATAATTCTTTCTCTTGAGACACTTTTTTAGCATGTCTTTGTTCCTCTTGGTCCTCAAATTAGAAAGTTACCTGAATAAGGCGAGGAAGGATTGAGGAAGATTTTGGTGAGAGCTGTTCAAATAAGCTTTTGTATTAATCCTGAGGTACAGGGTATAATACAGCCTCCTGCAAGAATGAGCTGATGGCAAGAGGGGTGATGATTGAGGACGTAAATCCTTTCCATTTGCCGAACCATTTTTCCGTTAAATTCGTGAAGGAGTCGTTTATTCCAGAATTTTTAGCTAGCTTATTGGGTAAAGTAGTAAGTCCTTGTGCCTTTATTATGGTTCCATCAGGAGCAGTATTATTAGGGATAAAAGTACAACACTGGGTTCCAATCATGACACGAACTACACCTTTCTCTGCTAGTATCATGTCTAATGCTATTGTGTTTTCCTGGGCCATTTGACTGGTGGGCCCTAATTGTTCAGCTATTCCCTTAATAGCATCCCTAGTATAATTAATGAATCGTTGCTGGCTTTTTTTTTTTTTTTCTTTTGCATTAGAGTCTCACCGTCGCCCAGGCTGGAGTGCAATGGTGCAATCTCGGTTCACTGCAACCTCTACCTCCCGGGTTCAAGCTACTCTCCTTCCTCAGCCTCCTGAGTAGCTGGGCTATAGGCATGTGCCATCACGCCTGGCTAATTTTTTATATTTTTAGTAGACATGGGTTGTCACTATGTTGGTCAGGCTGGTCTCGAACTCCTGACCTCGTGATCCACCCGCCTCAGCTTCCTAAAGTGCTGGGATTACAGGTGTGTGCCACTGCTCCCGGCCCAATCTATTTTTATTTAGAGTTGGCCACCAGAACAACATGGCTTCAAACCTTGCAGCTATTTGATTTAGGGCCTTAAATTTATCTGGCACTACTCGTGGGACTCCAATGGCATCTATATAAACATGAGAGTCACGAGGGACATCCATTGTTTTACGATGTTTTGTTTTTATGTTTTATGTTTTCTGGTTGAAATGACAGGGTGAAAGGGAGGGAGTAGCCAATTGGATTAGAGCACAAGTGCCACTCCAAGTTACTTGGCATAGTATAGTAATGGTCCACCACAATACCACCATACATCTGCTAGGGGATGAATAAGGGATGACTGATTGGTAAGCTCCTGGAAGGGCTTAAGCTCACTGCATCTCGTTAGGTCTCCAAGGAATGCCAAGTTCTCCCCCTGTGAGAGAGACAGGTAAAATTGGCATTGGAAAGAGGGATGCTGGATGACCCTTGCTGACCTGCAGGGTGTCGGACTTCAGGGAACAGCAGCGAGTTTGGCATAGCTTATTGCCCCAGGCTGTGGGGTCTTGGAAGAGAGCTACCGTGCAACTCATGCCTCATCGGCTGGAGGACCATCTGAGTGGAAAGGGAACATCTGGGACTTTGGTTTACCATGTGCATAAGCGTAACAATCTCTTTGTTTAGAGAGTGGATGGAATATGTAATCCATTTCACCCAGGCATTTGCATGTCAGTACCCTGTTACAGTTGGTAGAGTTTGCTTTAGATCTTTAACCTCTACAATGGTCACTTTGGTTTTGTCATTGGGTGTTTGTTTAGAAGAAGGGGATGAAGGGGATGGGGGAACAATGAAGCGCATTTCGAAAGATCTCATGGGGTTGATCCCTAATGTTGCAGCTCTCATGCAAGGGTCGTGTGAGGATTTAGAATTTATCTTGGAACGGCAGATATGCTTTTCTGAGGAGGCCAGCTGCCTCTGGTTTTGGAGATCCCCACAGGGTATGACAAGACAGGCATCCAACGTGATTGAGGTGAGCTTGATCTAGTTACATTAATGATAAGGTGGCTGATGGTAGAGAGAGGAAAGAAGAAAAGGCAGTATAAGAGGGTTAAAGTTTGCTTAGCTTTAGGTTGGTAGAAATTGGTCCTGGAACAATAGCCCATGACTCTGAAGATGGCGATGCTCTTTTGACTCAGGTATGACGGGTCCACCCCTTTTCGGCGGTTCGGGCTGCTGTTTCAGTTGTTAGGAGTACTAGATATGGTCCTTTCCAAGCTGGCTCAAGTTTTCCCTCCTTCCAGCTTTTGATGAGGATGTGATCTCCAGGCTGGTATTGATGTACCAAGAACTGTAAGGGTGGCCTCTGTGCTAAAAGACCTTTAGTTCTGAGGGAAGAGAAAGTGGAAGATAAACCAAGTATATAATTTGATCCTTTGTTTCAAAGGTAGGAATGTCAGTAGTAGAGTGTAGATAAGGCAGTCCACGTAACATCTCATAGAGAGGCCAATATCTTTCCGAGGGGCAGTCCTGATTTAATTAATTAGGTGTATCTGTAAACCCTTGGGGTAGGACTCTGCATTGGAACTGCTGCTTCCATCCAGAATGAGGATTTTTCCCACTTAAAAGTATGTCTCTTGTCTTCAGCCAAGGGGCATGCCCAGAAGGCATCTTTTAAATCTATTACTCTGAACCATTCTTCTGAGGATGGTGTAAGGATTGGGGACAACAGGGTGGGTAGTCTGGACTGTTGGTTGATATCCCAGAGATCTTGTACTAGTTGACCTGTCTGATTTCTTTACAGGTAATATTGGGGTGTTATGGGGGACATACAGGGTTCAGGGAGTCGGTCCTGAATGAGACCTTCAACTCCAGGCTTTAAGCCTATTCTGCCCTCTAGGGGAATGGGATGTTGTTGCCTTTTTATTACTATTTCCCCTGGGGTCTTTACCTTTACATGGATTGGAGTGACTTGAAATCTTCCCTGATTTTTTTTTTTTTTTGAGCTGGAGTCTCGCTCTGTTACCCGAGCTGGAGTGCAATGGTGTCATCTTAAGCTCGCTGCAACCTCTGCCTTCTGGGTTCAAGCAATTCTCCTGCCTCAGCCTCCTGAGTAGCTGGGATTACAGGCGCCTGCCACTGCGCCCAGCTAATTTTTGTATTTTTAGTAGAGATGGAGTTTCACCATATTGGCCAGGCTGGTCTCAAACTCTTGACCTCATGATCTGTTCATCTTGGACTCCCAGGTGCTGGTATTTCAAGCGTGAGCCAGCATGCCCATCCTCCCTGATTTCTTTTTCCTACCCATACATCAGGATAAATGTATTTTTCTTCTGTAGTGGTTAGTAGATTTAATGAGGTGAGGAATCTCTCTGGGCCAACATGTAAGCCTATACCTAGTTTTAGCATTAAGTCTCTTCCTAATAAGTTAGTTCCAGCCTCAGGGACTAACAGGAATTTAATATGGGCTGATCGAGTTTTGTATTTGACCTCTGTCTTTTTAAGATTTTTGCTTTAAATCTTTCTCCTTTTATCCCTGAAATAGAAAGTTCTTCTGAAGAATAGGTGATAGATGGGAGGGAACAGGAGCGAGTTGCAGCTGAATCTGTTAAAAAGGTTGTAAGTTCACATTTGGGTCCCACCTCTAAATTTATCAAGGACTCTTGGTGGGACGCAAGGTAGAAGACACAGAGCCCCTGACCTCCCTGTTCTTCCTCAAAGGCCATCAGTGGAATGGTATTTTTTCTCTTTTTCCCATTTGGGGCATTTTGAAGTGACCTACTCTTCCACATTTGAAACATTTGTTTTCCGCTCTTCCCTGTCCTGCACTGTGACTTCCAGGTTTTATTCCCTTACTCCTTGTATAGAGTTTGGTTGCTGGTGGCCTGGAGGGTTTGTAAGTTTTACTTCTTGTGTCTCCTATTGCAGAGCTCCCTGTTGTAAGGTAGACAGCATGATTTTTGCCTTTTGTTTCTGCTGTTCTTCGTCCCTATTTACATGCTTCTCTAAGAAGTTTGTCTCTGGGACGATCTTTCCAATTCTCTCTTTTGTAGTTTTTTTAGGGATGTCTGGTCAAATCTTAGTAGCAAAATGAAGCTTTAGCATCCCTTGCCCCAGTGGGTCTTCCATTTCTAAACCTGCATATTTTCTCATCTGTTCTTTCAGTCTATTTAGGAATTCCATGGGTCCTTCATCCATCCCTTGTATGTTGAATGCTCATGAAACATTCTCAGTCCAGGATACTGACTCCCAAACTCCCCTAACTATCATATCCCTAAGGTCTCTCATTTTCTCGGTGAGCTGTGTTGTTATTCCACTGGGATTTTGGGCTGGGAATTTTTGCTCTGCAGCAGGAACGTTTTGACCAGTAGGGTGTTCATGTTCCCAGACTACCATAGCAACCCTATGGATCATAGTTCTTCTAAGAAAGAAATGCCTCAAATGGACATAAGCTTGGCCCAGGCATACAATTGGTGTCCTAAAAATTGATCAATTTGATCTGCTACCTCATAATGGTCATCTTAACAAGGGCTTGAGTGTTTTTTTAGATTTGGGAGTTCTGAGCTGGTTAAGGGGGCATTTATGACGCTGATGCCTTCTCTCCCAAGGGGCACTTCCCTCAAGGGGAAGAGTGCTGGGGCCCATTGGCTATGTTAAACAGGAGGGGTGTGGGTTACAGCGGTGGGAAGAGCAGTTTACAGAGCTGGTTGCTAGGAGTGAGGGGACTTTTCCAAATAAGGAACAGATGCGGGTTACAGGTTGGAATTGGTGGGAGAAATGTTTACAGAATGGGTAATTAGGAGTGGGAAGGTATGAGGAAGTTGACCAAAGAACAAGGAAGTTAAACTTGGAAGAGAAACCCATCATACCTAACAGTCTTGTAAGAAAGGATGACAAAGTGATTGAACATTGGGTGGAGCTAATTTTCCTTGGCCAATGCACTTAGATAAGGAGCTCCAAGTTGTATTTAAGTTGGGAGTCAATTTACTTAATTCTTGTGAGGTTCAGGTGTAAGATTCCTCATACTACTGCCATGAGCCACCTTAGCTCCTTGTTACATGGGCCTGTTAACATGGCAGCTTTGTCAATGAGCAAACCCAGGAGAGACAGACATAGCAGAGACAGATGTTTGAAGTCTACACCTTCCACGCCCCCCCCCCCTTTTTTTTTTTGAGATGGAGTCTCGCTCTGTCACCCACGCTGGAGTGCAGTGGCCGGATCTTGGCTCACTGCAAGCTCCGTCTCCCGGGTTAACGCCATTCTCCTGCCTCAGCCTCCCCAGTAGCTGGGACTACAGGCACCCGCCACCTCGCCCGGCTAGTTTTTTTGTATTTTTTAGTAGAGACGGGGTTTCACCGGGTTAGCGAGGATGGTCTCGATCTCCTGACCTCGTGATCCACCCGCCTCCCAAAGTGCTGGGATTACAGGCTTGAGCCACCGCGCCCGACCCCACCCCCTTTAAAAAGAAAGTAACACCACTCCTTTTCTGTGTTCCTTGGGGACACTGCCTCCATGTCTGGTCACATGGCTGGAATTTACAGCAGATAAGCAGACTGTGGTCTGAGACATGATTGTATGCTTTCCTTCTGCTGACCTTTACAATCACTCAATAAATTGCAGTAAAGGGAAATTCTTTTACCAAATACCTATGTTGCAAAGCTTGCCATCATAGATGAGGAGTGGCTCGTGATAATTCTCCAACTTTTACATAAAAAAACCAAAACCTCAAAAAGAAATTGTAGTTCATGTCAGTTAGTGATGATTCATCTTAGAAGTATTTTGTTTATGGATGTATGAATGTGCATAGTTCCCTAAAGTCCAACATTCATGTAATAACACTTCTTGCATGTAAAATGACCCTCTAAGATGTTAAATAGATCCTAAGCCTGGTATAATTTTATTAAAGTATCCTTATTTGCCCCTAAAATGTCTTTAGTACACATTACTTTTGGGTTGTCTCTTGAATGAGCATAAAGGTATCCAATTTCTTCTTTTAAGAAAATGGGGTCTCTCCAGCACCCAGGCTGGAGTGCAATGGTGCAGTCATGGCATACTGCGTCCTTGATCCTCCTGCCTCAGCCTCCCAAGTAGCTGGGACTAAAGGCACACACTGCCACGCCTGGCTAATGTTTAACTTTTTTGTAGAGTTGCAGCCTTGCTACATTTACCCAGGCTGGAGTGTAGTAGCTATTCACCGGCATGATTGCTTGAAACTCAAGGCCTCAAGAGAAACTCCCACCTGAATATCCTCCGTACAGCCACACACCCTACTGCTCAGCTTCTCATCCTTTAAAAGATTTTTACTGGTAGTGTCCTCATTCTGGGTTTCTGTCTTCTGTGTTTACTGTGACATGAAGTCATTTTTAGATGAAGGTTAAACGTTTTGCCAACACAAGTACAATATGGGATTCAATAAAAGTACAGAATTAAAGTTGTCTTATTAGAGACTGGGAAGTTTCCCTGCTCCTTTTATCGGTACTTGGCTGTACCGATAAAGGGGATGGGCTTGGAGTGACCAGGTCTTAGTCACATACATATTTTCATACCCTAAACAAGAAGCACTATAGACCAGAATGGAGCATTGATTGTAATCAATCTTCTTTCTTAGAAATTGGCGATGGAATACGAGAGGGTCCTCTGGAAGGAAAAGAACAGACCCTATGCTTTCATGAAAGTGAAGATCTGGCTGAACCAGTTCCACAAGGTTATTGTATACATAGCCTGGGTTTAAAAGGCTGTGCCCACTTTGAAGAATGTCATTGTTAGACTTCGCTGAAATTTCTAACTACCTACCTGGATAAAGAAAATAAAATCTTTTTTTTTTTGAGACGGAGTCTCGCTCTGTCACCCACGCTGGAGTGCACTGGCCAGATCTCAGCTCACTGCAAGCTCTGCCTCCCGGGTTCACGCCATTCTCCTGCCTCAGCCTCCCGAGTAGCTGGGACTACAGGCGCCTGCCACCTCGCCCGGCTAGTTTTTTGTATTTTTTAGTAGAGACGGGGTTTCACCGTGTTAGCCAGGATGGTCTCGATCTCCTGACCTTGTGATCCGCCCGCCTCGGCCTCCCAAAGTGCTGGGATTACAGGCTTAAGCCACCGCGCCCGGCCGAAAATAAAATCTTTTAAATCAAAATGCTGTTTGTTTGGCCATTGGAATAACCATTGAACAGGAATAACAAGTAGTAGCTGGGTATTTGCAGTTTCATTTGGTTTTAGTTTTTTGAGGGGACAATCACCCTAGTGGGCAGTTGGTTTCTGTGGGCAAAGCATGGCTTTCCACAGGTGTTAAGTGCCTCGTGATTGGCTTCTGCATTGGAAACCTAAGAATAAGCAAGCACACTTGGGCCAGAATTCAAACTCCAGGGGCAGAGAAGCAGAGGATCAATACAAAGGTATCTCACTTGTATGCTTACACCTGTGCAAGATTGTGTATGTTAAATCGTGGGTATTGGGCCTTAGTGGTTGCACAAGATGAGTAAGGATGATTTGAGCTATGGTATTTGTTTATAAACTTCATAGAAAATTGCAAATATAGGCTGTATCGTTTATCAATATGTGATTTTTTTTTATTTAAAATAATACACACTGAATAATTTTTAAGTATCTTAAAATATCAGCTCAAAGATGGGACCTCTAAATTTTTTTTTATTTTTATTTTTTTGAGGCGGAGTCTCGCTGTGTCTACCAGGCTGGAGTGCAGTGGAGCGATCTCGACTCATTGCAGGCTCTTCATCCCAGGTTCACACCATTCTCCTTCCTCAGCCTCCTGAGTAGCTGGGACTACAGGCGCCTGCCACCACACCTGGCTAATTTTTTTGTATTTTTAGTAGAGACGGGGTTTCACTGTGTTAGCCAGGATGGTCTCCATCTCCTGACCTTGTGATCTGCCCACCTCGGCCTCCCAAACTGCTGGGATTACAGGCGTGAGCCACTGCGCCTGGCCTGGGACCTCTAGATTTCTAAAATGGCTCCTGGTATTGACTCAGAATCCCCCCCCTTGACTAGGCTGGACCTAGTGTAACTTCTGAGTCTTACTAGCTCTTTTTCTTATTCTCCTTAGCTTGCTCACCTTTTTTTTTTGAGATCTCAGCTCACTACAACCTCTGCCCCCTGGGTTTAAGCAAATTCTCCTGCTTCACCCTCCCGAGTAGCTTGGATTACCACGCCTGGCTAATTTTTACATAGTAGAGGGGGTTCACCATTTTGGCCAGGCTGGTCTTGAACTCCTGACCCCAAGTGATCTGCAGGCCTCTGCCTCCCAAAGTGTTGGGATTACAGGCATGAGTCACCACGCCTGGCCTAGCTTGCTTACTTTTAAATAAGCTGCCATGTTGGGAGAGGCCAATGTAGCAATCAACTGAGGGTGAACCATTAGTGTGGGAGGAGTAATCCAACAACCACGTGAGTTTATAAGTACACATGGTTGTTGGATTACTTTCTATAGCAGAGGCTTGGTGACTGCCACCCCAGCAGACTTCTCAGAGATGCTTGTGAGAAACCCTGAGACAGGACCCACCCAGATTGTACATGGATTTCTGACCTATGGGAAATGTACTTCAAGCCACTAGGTTTTGAGATAACTTGCTACAAAGCAGTAAATTCACAACTCTGTAATGCCCACTCTAAAGGTCCTGACATGGGCGTCTCCATTACCTTAGTCATTACCTAAGTCATTTCCATTACCTAAGTCTACTTCAGTTTCTCTGCACAGCATTTGAAGCGTTCATGTCTGGCCCCAATCTGCATTTTCAGACTTAACATGCATTTGACTTAACATGTCCAAAACTAAATGCCTGATGCTTCACTCCCCTATCCCCATTCCCTGCAAGTCTGTGCTTCCTATAATCTTCCCTTCTCAGGTATTGGCAGCACCAGCAGTGCAGTTGGTCAGGAGCTGTGGAATCAACCTCATGTACCATGTGAATCCCTTAGCAAATCCTATTGGTTCTACCTTCAAAATACATCTGAAACCCACCCCCTCTTAGCATCTTCATTGCTACCACCTTGGTACAGACCATCAAACAAGCTTGGAATACCGGTCTCTACTTCAACCTTTGCTCCCTACAGTCAATTCAGTTGGAACCAGAGCGATCTGTGAAAACCTGAATTAGGTATGGAGCTCTGCTCAGAAGCCTCCAGTGTCTCCCCACCTCACACAGTAAAAGCCAAAGTCCATCAGGGCCTACATGACCTTCCCCTTCCCTTAACCTCCCAACTTCATCTCTTCCCTTTCAATCTTAGCCACGTGGGCCCCCTGACTTCTCCATTCCTTTAGGATTATTCCAACCTCAGTATTTTAGCACTTGTTTTTCCCTCTGCCTGGAGTGACCAGCCCTAGACCTGCAGAGCTTTGCGTGGCTGGCTGCCTTGTGTCTTTCAGGTATTTGCTCAAATATCCCCTCTGGGGAACCAGTCATCTTCCCTATCACTTTCTATTCCCTTATCTTGTTTTTTTATTTTTTTAAATAGAGACTCTGTGTTGCTCAGGCTGGTTTCAAACTCCTGGGCTCAAGGGATCCTCCCTATTTGGCCTCCGAAAGTGCTAGAATTACAGGCATGAGCCACCATGCCTGGCCATGTTTCTACCTACTGCCTAACACGTACTGCCTATGCGTATGCTATATACATGCATGTGTATATACATCTATGTATATGTGTATATATAGTGTGTCATACGGCTGGTAAGTGGCAGAGCATGCATTTGATTCTGTCAGTCTGGCTCTTGTATTTCTGGGGTTTTTGTAGACGGAGTCTTGCTCTGTCCCCCAGGCTGGAGTGCAGTCTCGGCTCCCTGCAACCTTCACCTCTTGTGTTCACGCGATTCTCCTGTTTCAGCCTCCTGAGCAGCTGGGCTTACAGATGCCCGCACAGTGTGTCTTGATTTTTGTATTTTTAGTAGAGGTGGGTTTTCACCATGTTGGCTGGGCTGGTCTCGAACTTCTGTCCTCAAGTGATCCACCTGCCTAGGCCTCCCAAAGTGCTGGGATTACAGGAGTGACCCACTGTGCCTGGCCTGGCACTTGTATTTGTAACCCTTGGCTTAATTGCAGCATGTTACTTAAATGCAGTCTAATGGATACAGGAAGGAGATAATTTCTGGCTCTTAAAAGCTCAAATGCTTTCGCTAGATTTCTGTGTTGTTGAGATACCACTGAGGTCAGAAATGGCCCCAAATACCTGCCAGCCAAGGGCCAGAGAAGCTTCCTGGAGAACTCCAGCCACACCCGTAGTCTCAGCTTTGCTGTTGCTTTTCTGAGCTCCAAGGTGGTTGTAGGCCTCTAATGATCAAACCATTTGCTACCCGTCTCTAGCTTTAGCTCCCACGAGTCCCACCAAACATTTGATGCTTCAGTCTTGTTCTACCTCTTTGTCTTCTTGACTGAGGAGTCCTTTCCTTCTATAAGCTTCAGTTTCCTCATCTGTGAAATGAGGTTTATTGGGGGCTTGCCATGTGCTGATATTGTGCTATTACCTTATTTAATCTGTACCCCAACTCTGTTACTACCCTATTTTATAGATAGGAAAACAGGCTCAGGGAGGTTTGGTGAGTTCATATAACTTGAAGGTGGTTCTTGGAAGCTGGGATGTGAACCAGTACTATCCTAGGCCCCTAATTTGCAAGGGCCTTTACTTAAGACCCTCACCAACTGCATGGGTAAAAGCACAAGCATGGCCAGGCACAGTGGCTCACGCCCGTAATCCCAGCACTTTGGGAGGCCAAGGCGGGCAGATCACGAGGTCAAGAGATCGAGACCATCCTGGCCAACATGGTGAAAACCCGTCTCTACTAAAAATACAAAAATTAGCTGGGCATGGTAGCATGCACCTGTAGTCCCAGCTACTTGAGAGGTTGAGGCAGGGGAATCACTTGAACCCTGAATGAAGGTGGAGGTTACAGAGAGCCGAGATTGCACCACTGCACTCCAGCCTGAAACAGAGTGAGACTCCATCTCAAAACAAAAGCAAACAAACAAAAAAACCCATACAAGCATTTCTGGGAAGCTGTGGGAAAAAATAAGAGATTCACAATGTCTTCCAGAATTTTGGCTGAGAGGTGATGGTATTATATCCCCTGTACCTCACTATACATTTTCTGGGAACAGAGCAGTTTTACAGATGGTTTGGAGCTTGGGCTTATTCCCAGCTCCTGGCAGACAGCAGTAACTTCCCCAAATCTCCTGTCTATAAAGTGGGCATAACATGTCTTTCCTCCTAGAGTTACTGTGAGGATCAAATGAGACAATGTGTCCTCTAAATGCTTGGCCACAGGGTTAGGTCAGTAATAGTCATCTTCATCAGAGTGAAAAGGAATAAACTAGTGATTGTGCAACAACTTGGATGAACCCCGGAGACATGATGCTGAGTGAGGGAAGCCAACCTCAAATCTCAAATGGTCACATGCTGTGTGATTCCATTTATTTGACGTTCTGGAAAAGACAAAGGTACGATGATGGGGAAGAGGTGTTGGCAACCCAGACGGTGTTGCCAGAAGTGAGGATGGGTGGCGGACATGGATGTGAAGGGATCGCACAAGGAAGTCTTTGGGGTATCGTGATTGCGGTAGTGGTTACATGAATGTGTACATGTGTTAAGATTCATAGTACTGGGCCAGGCACGGTGGCTCGCGCTTGTAATCCCAGCACTTGGGGAGGCCAACCCGTAAGATGGGTGGATCACCTGAGGTTAGGAATTTGAGACCACCCCGGCCAACACCGTGAAACCCCATCTCTACTAAAAATACAAAAATTAGCTGGGCATGGTGGTTCCGGCCTGTAATCCCAGCCACTTGGGAGGCTGAGGCAGGAGAATCGCTTGAACCTGGAAGGTGGAGGCTGCAGTGAGCTTAAATCGCACGATTTCACTCCAGCCTGGGCAATAGAGTGAGACTCTGTCTCAAAACAAAACAAAAACCCAGATTTATAGAACTGTACAGCAAATAGTTTTATTGTATGGCAATTTTTTTATTATTTATTTTTGAGACAGGTCTTGCTGTGTCACCCAGGCTGGAGTGCAGTGGTGCAACCACAGCTCACTGCAGCCTTGACCTTCCAGGCTCAAGCAATCCTTCTACCTCAGCATCCTGAGTAGCTGGGACTACAGGTGTGTGCTACCACACTCAGCTAATTTTTAAATTTTTTGTAGAGATAGGGGTCTCACTATATTGCTGGAGTTGATCTCGAACTCCTGGCCTCAAGCAATCCTCCTGCCTCACCCTCCCAAAGTGCTTTTAAAAATGTTAACAAATATAGTCTCTGGAGCTAGACTTGGGTTCAAATCCTGCATTTGCTATGTATTAGCCATTGGCTCAATCTTCTTTTTCTTTTCTTAGATTTTGCCTGCCTGAGTTCCTCTAATAGTGGCCACAATTGCCAGAGAAGATAGAGCAGGTCCCTCCCAGGACTTGCAACTCCAGCCTGTGTCTGCAGGGGGTGCTGTAGGGACTGATTTCTCCAGCCCATGGCACGAGGCCTTCATCTTGTGCCTGGAAAGAGGGAAGTCCAAGTCTGTCTGGCAGAGATGGTGCAGATGGGCAAGTTTTTCAGACACTGCAGCCAGCACTCCTGGGACCGCAGCAGTGGAGGCTGCAGAGGGCCAGTTCCCCAGGCGTGGGCTATTGACACTGTCACTTATAGACTCCTCATGCGATAAACAACCCCTAAACAGATTTATCCACAGTCTCTCCATCCTAACAAGTCAGTGATCAGTTTTCACTTTTCCACGTTCCCTTCTGTCTCCATTATGTTCCCATAGTGGGGCAGCTTCTACCTGCATGGTTGAGCCCACACCCGGCTAATTTTTCTATTTTTTTTTATAGACAGTGTCTCCCTTTGTTGCCCAGGCTGATCTCTCCTGGGCTCAAGCGATCCTCCTGCCTCAACCTCCCAGTATTGGGATTACTGGTGTGAGCCACCATGGTATGTTTTAAATAATTTATTCCTCACCTCAAGTGAGTGAGGTAGTATCTCAGTTTTACAGATAAGGAAACAGATTGGGCAGGGGAAGTGACTTGCCTCAGATGCACAATAAATGGCTCTGCCAGTGTCTTCCTTGGCACTTCCAGATCCCCTTGTCACCCTTGTCCCCTCTGCTTCTCTCTGCTCCATGCTTCTGGAGCATGAACTGCATTAACAGCTCCTTGTCTGGTGGCCTCAAGGTTCCCTAGGAGGCAGAGAGGGTGAGGCTGAGATGTGTGTTCCCCTAAGGCACATGCCTCAGCCTGGTCGCCTCTGTCTAAGGCCACAGGCCCTCAAGTGCTTCCCCACCTGACTTTCCAGGCCCAGGTAACTGCTTCCTGCCTGCCCCGTCAGGTGTAGGGGGTGCTTCATGGGTCAACACTAGCTTATGTGGTTTCCTTATATCCTGGGCACACCTTTGTTATTCTCAAATTACACTCTGCTTGAACTATTCTCTATCCAGCGGGTTGTGACTATCCAGAGGCGGAGCTGGGATTTGAACCCCAGGACTTCAAAATAAGCTCTGTGCAAATGGCCTCCCAGAGCTGCCTGCTGGTTTCTTCTGCCAGGCCCGGCTTCTCCATTCTGGCTTGGACCATGGTCTGCTGTCATTTCCACAACAATTGCAGGAAGTTGCCAAATGCGTTTTCTGTGACTGCCAGGCTGATGACCCTGTCAAAAAAAAAAAAAAGCAATTTCTTCAATTAAAATTACAAAACAGAAAAAAAAAGATGTCACACTTGGGGGAAGCTGGGTGAAGTGTCCTTGATACTCTACAAACTATTTTTGCAGTTCTCTGTGAATCAATGTTATTTCCAAATAAAATGTTAAAAAAACTTCATTACTAAATCAGAAAAAACAACAAAAACCAGAGGAGAATATGTGGTGCACTATTGAGGGAAGTATAGAAGGATAAAAACAAGAAATAGTGGGATCATACCATAATGCTGTTTTTTGTTTGTTTGTTTTTGTTTTTGTTTTTAAGACAGTCTCACTCTGTTGCCCAGGCTGGAATGCAGTGGTGTGATCTTGGCTCACGGCAACCTCTGCCTCCCAGGTTCAAGTGATTCTCCTGCCTCAGCCTCCCGAGTAGCTGGGGCTACAGGCGCCCACCACCACGCCCAGCTAATTTTTTGTATTTTTAGTAGGGATAGGGTTTCGTTATGTTGGCCACACTGGTCTCGAACTCCCAACCTCAAGTGATCCACCTGCCTTGGCCTCCCATAGTGCTGGGATTACAGGTGTAAGCCACTGTGCCCGGCCTATAATGCTGCTTTGTAACCACTGTCAGTTAACCATCTCCATTTTTTCACATCAATAAATTTCCCATTTGTCCACAAAAGTCCTGTACAGCTGGCAGAGGGTATGTGTGACTGGAGGCCATTAGGTCCTTCAGGTTCTTCCAACCTAGCACCACCCTTTCTTCCCCTTTACCATAGGAGCTTGTCCTGGAGAACGTCTCACCTGGATTCATCTGAGTGTTGCCTTCTGGGGGTGACATTTCATTTGTTCCTCTGTATCCTGCATCCTCTGTAAATTGGAGAGTCATTCTAAAGTTTTGATAAGATCAAGTTAAGTATTTTGGCAAGAAAGCATCATAGATGATGACGCTGTGCACATCAGGTGACATCACATTTTATATTTAATGGACAAATAAAAGTTGTATATATTTATGGTGTACAACACGATGTTTTGAAATATGTGTATGTTGTGGAATGGCTAACTCAGGCCAATTAAAATATGTATTACTTCACTTTTTTTTTTTTTTTTTTTTTTTCCCTGAGACGGAGTCTTGCTCTGCCGCCCAGGCTGGAGTGCAGTGGCCGGTTCTCAGCTCACTGCAAGCTCCGCCTCCTGGGTTTACGCCGTTCTCCTGCCTCAGCCTCCCGAGTAGCTGGGACTACAGGCGCCCACCACCTCGCCCGGCTAGTTTTTTTGTATTTATTAGTAGAGACGGGGTTTCACCGTATTAGCCAGGATGGTCTCGATCTCCTGACCTCGTGATTCGCCCGTCTCAGCCTCCCAAAGTGCTGGGATTACAGGCTTGAGTCACGGCGCCCGGCCTTTTTTTTTTTTTTTTTTAAGAGGCGGAATTTTGCTCTTGTTGCCCAGGCTGGAGTACAGTGGCGCAATCTCAGCTCACTGCAACCTCCGTCTCCCAGGTTCAAGCGAGTCTCCTGCTTCAGCCTCCCAAGTAGCTGGGATTACAGACATCTGCCACCATACCCGGCTAATTTTTTTGTGTTTAGTAAAGACGGGTTTCACCATTTTGCTCAGACTGGTCTCAAACTCCTGACTTCAGGTGATCTGCCAGCTTCGACCTCTCAAAGTGCTGTGATTACAGGCATGATACTTCACATTTTTTTGTGATGAGAACACAAAATCTCTTGAGCAATTTTTAAGTACACAGCGTATTCTTATTGACTATAGTCACCGTGATGTACAATAGAGCTCTTGAAGTTATTCCTCCTGTTTAACTGGAATTTTGTACCCTTTGATCAATATCTCCTGAACCCAGTTTTCTCTGCTTCTCTCCTATGACTTTGACTTTTATGTGTAGATGCCACATAGAAGTGATATCTTCCAGCCTGGGCAACAGAGTGAGATTCTGGTGGTGTTTCTTTTTTTTTCTTTTTTTGGAGACAGTCTCACTCTGTGGCCCAGGATGATCTCGGCTCACTGCAATTCTGCCTCCTGGGCTCAGGTGATCCTCCCACTTCAGCCTCCCAAGTAGCTGGGACTACAGGCCTGCACCACTACGCCTGGCTAATTTTTGTATTTTTTTGTAGAGATTGGGTTTCACCAAGTTGCCCAGGCTGATCTTGAACTCCTGGGTTCAAGCGATCTCCGCCTGCCTCGGCCTTCCAAAGTGCTGGGATTTTAGGCGTGAGCCACCATGCTTGGCTGAGACTTTCTAAGACAATCTCACTCCGTTGCCCAGGCTGGAGTGCAGTGGCGTGATCTCGGCTCACTGCTGCCTCCGCCTCCCAGGTTCAAGTGATTCTGCTGCCTCAGCCTCCTGAGCATCTGGGACTACAAGTGCCCACCACCACACCCAGCTAATTTTTGTATTTTTAGTAGAGACGGGGTTTCGCCGTGTTAGCCAGGCTGGTCTTCCACTCTCGACCTCAAGTGATCCACCTGCCTCGGCCTCCCAAAGTGTTAGGATTACAGGCGTGAGCCACCGTGTCCGACATCACACAGAATTTTAAAAACACATTTTAAAAGTGTATTCAAGGGTTGACATGCAATAAAATTAGCAATTTGTACTGCTTTATCAAGGACATTCCTAAGTGAAACTGGCTGTCTTGTTACTGTGGGCTTGTAGAGGTGAAGAATACAGTGATTACTAATAGAATTAGGTGCCAGCACTTTGATTCATGCTAAGGAGCTAGCAGCTTTGTCCTCTCTTGTTTTTGTACCATTTAATGCAAATGTCACACAGGGAAATGTTAAAAGATAAAGTCTTACTATCATTATGAAAATTCTTTTGACCTTGCACCCACCTGAAAGGTCTTAAACACCATACTTTAAGAACTACCAATCTGTTCTATAGACTTCATTCAAATGTTGCCAGTTTTCCTACTAATATCATTGTTATGGTCTAAGATCTAACCCAAGAGCACATTTTAAAAAAAAATCAACTTTTACTTTGGATTCAGGGGGTACACGTGGAGGATTGTTACAAGGATATATTTCGTGGTGCTGAGGTTTGGGTATGATTGAGCCTGTCATCCAGGTAGTGAGCAAGGTACCCAGTAGGGGGTGTTTCACCCCCTGCCCCGTCCCTCTCTTCCCCCTCTTGTAGTCCCTGGTGTCTAATGTTTCATCTGTATGTGTCCACGTGTACCTAATGTTTAGCTCCCATATATATGTGAAAACATATGGTATTTGCTTTTCTGTTTCTGTGGTAATTCGCTTATGATAGTGGCCTCCAGCTGCATCCATGTTGCTGCAAAGGGAATTATTTCCTCCTTTTTTTTTCTTTTTTGAGACGCAGTCTTGCTCTGTCACCAGGCTGGAGTGCAGTGGGGCGATCTCGGCTTACTGCAACCTCCGCTTCCCGGGTTCAAGCGATTCTCCTGCCTCAGCCTCCCGAGTAGCTGGAATTACAGGGATGTGTCACCATACCCGGCTAACTGTATTTTTAGTAGAGATGAACTTTCACCATGTTGGCCAGGCTGGTCTCAAACTTCTGGCCTCAAGTGATCCATCAACCTCAGCCTCCCAAAGTGCTGGGATTATAGGTGTGAGCCACTGTGCCTGGCCTATAAATCTCTTTAATGTCTGGGAAGCTGAAACACAAGAATTGCTTGAACCCAGGAGGCAGAGGTTGCAGTGAGCTGAGATCACACCACCACACTACAGCCTGGGCAACAGAGTGAGACTCTGTCTCAAAAAGAGAGAGAGCGAGCCTAAGGAGAGAGGACATCTAAATATAACATGTTTCGACATTAGCTCTTCATGCACACATATGTTCATCACAGCACTGTTCACAATAGCAAAGACATGGAGTCAACCTAGGTGCCCATCAGCACTGGAATAAAATGTGGTACATATACACAACAGAATACTACACAGCCATGACAAACGAATGAAATCCCTGGGCACAGTGGCTCATGCCTGTAATCCCAGAACTTTGGGAGGCCAAGGTGGGTGGATCACCTGAGGTCAGGAGTTCCCAGCTACTTGGGAGGCTAAGGCAGGAGAATTGCTTGAACCCGAGAGGCAGAAGTTGCAGTGAGCTGAGATTGCACCACTGCACTCCAGCCTGGGCAACAAAGCAAGACTTTATCTCAAAAAAAAAAAAAAAAAAAGGATGGGAAAGAAAATTAATATTACTAGAGGGTTATTTTGATTACAATATTCAGGAAAGGCCTCTCTGAGGATGTGACATGTGAGCCAAGATCTGAAGGATGAATAGGAGCTGGGCACAAGAAAATCTGAAAGGGAAGAGCATTCTGGGAGCGGGGACAGAAAGTGCAAAGGCTCAGAGATGAGAATGAACTTGGCAACACTACACAGAATTGTGACCAACATTCTTCTTCAGCTGCTGAAAAACTTGTTCATGATAAATTTGGGCCCCAGACACATACGACAGACATCAGTTAAACACTTATCAGAGCTGGACTCAAAGTAGAATAAAAATGTCAAACTCCAGACATTTCCATAAACACTCAGCATGTTTCGTTTGCTTAGGAGGAATTTTCCTCATCTCTAAATCATGGGGCTCCAGTTTCCCAAACTCTCTGCCAGGAAGGGAAATTGAGCTGGAAAGTGAACCATCAGGGAAAGTTAAGCACCCGGCTCCACCCTGAGCTTTATCATTTATCAGTGGAGACAGCTAGACATTTGGCAGAAAACGGTGAAACTAAGATTTGCCTGTGTGTCTAATGGGTTCCATATGTGTTTTGGGTTGGGTGGCATCCAGAAGCAGCTGGGAAAATTCCAGTTGTGTCAGGCATTCACCTCTTCTCTCTGACTGTGGCTAGCCACTCAGGAAGTCACATGGGTACCTTACTGCTCCCTGATTTAGCTCTGTCTTTAAAAAAAATTTTTTTTTTTTTGAGATGGAGTCTTGCTCTTGTTGCCCATGCTGGAGTGCAATGGCGCCATCTCGGCTCACTGCAACCTCTGCCTCTCGGATTCAAGCAATTCTCCTGCCTTAGCCTCCCAAGTAGCTGGGATTACAGGCACCCACCACCATGCTCAGCTAATTTTTTGGTAAAGATGGAGTTTCACCACATTGGCCAGGCTGGTCTTGAACTCCTGACCTCAGGTGATCCACCCGCCTCGACCTCCCAAAGTGTTGGGATTACAGGCGTGAGCCACTGTGCCCAGCCAAAAAAATCTTTCTTAAGATATAAACACACACAAAAGGCAAAAGGAAAGCAACTTGAGGAAGTGGCTAGATCACTATATTGGACTTTACAGAATCTGGGTTCAAGGCCCATTTCACACACTAACTGAGTCAGCCCTCTCATTTGAAAAATTTACACCAGTTTCTTACAAAGTGGCAGGTACTTTTTAGCCGTGTGACCTTAGGCAAATGAGTTCACACCTCTGAGCCTTGTCTTAACCTCTGAAAATGGGCATTAAAAATGTTTATTTGTGGTAGACACTGATGGTTTCTACCCAACAGCTGTTTTCCCCTCTTGGGTCTTTGCTTCCTTCTCCCACGACAGAAGCAGATGAGGCCAGACCCTCACCTTCCCAACTTCCTCTGCAGCTGATGAGTGCAAGCTAGTTCTGGCCAATGAGTTGCATGGAAAAATTGGCTAGGGAGCTTCTGTATGTAGTGCTGTGATTTTTTGTTTTCACGTGGTTAATAATATGATTTCATGCTATTAGTAGATGGGGCCAGGCGTGATGGCTCATTCCTGTAACCCTAGCACTTTGAGAGGCCAAGGCAGGTGAATCACCTGAGGTCAGGAGTTCAAGACCACTCTGGGCAACATTGTGAAACCCTGTTTCTACTAAAAATACAAAAATTAGTGAAGCATGGTGGCACACACTTGTAACCCAGCTGCTCAGGAGCTGAGACAGGAGAATCGCTCGTGTCTGGGAGGTGGAGGTTGCAGTGACCTGAGATCAGGCCACTGCACTCCAGCCAGGGTGACAGAGTGAGACTCTGTCTCAAAAAAAAAAAAAAAAAAAAAAAAAGTATGTGGGGCTAAATAGAAAGGCCCAGAAAATCCAAAGCATGTGTGCTGCTGTATAAGTTGGAACAGTGCTTTTGGATGGTTCTCAGCTAAAATGCAGATTCTGGTTCAGTGGGTCTGTGGTGGAGCTTGAGAGATGTGCCTAAGGATGACCATTTAGGGTTGGCTGATCCACCATTTCAACAAGTTCTTCAAGGGCCCAAGAGCTCTCCCACTTTTCTTTCTTTCTTTTTTTTTTTTTTTTTTTTTTTTTCCGTTTTTAAAAGGAGGATTTATTTGACAAGTTTCACTTAGCGCAATATACCTAAAAGGAAATCACAATACAATGAAAGATTTAAATCAAGGCCTCAGAATTTCATACAAACACCAAGACCAAAATCCTAAAGTACTGGTATTTTCCCATTAACTTAAAAAAAAAAAAAAAAAGAAAAGAAAAAAAAGCTTACACTTACGTGCCTTACAGGTTATTAAATGAAACTAGAATTGACGAACATGCCAAAATGTTTCACTTTTAATTGTAGACATAGCTCTTATATTGAGTTTTACAAAAAAATAAAAGCATGTCTTTCTTTTTTTTTTTTTTTTTTTTTTTTTTTTTGAGACGGAGTCTCGCTCTGTCGCCCGGGCTGGAGTGCAGTGGCCGGATCTCAGCTCACTGCAAGCTCCGCCTCCTGGGTTTACACCATTCTCCTGCCTCAGCCTCCCGAGTAGCTGGGACTACAGGCGCCCGCCACCTCACCCGGCTAGTTTTTTTGTATTTTTTTTAGTAGAGACGGGGTTTCACAGTGTTAGCCAGGATGGTCTCGATCTCCTGACCTCGTGATCCGCCCATCTCGGCCTCCCAAAGTGCTGGGATTACAGGCTTGAGCCACCGCGCCCGGCCAAAAGCATGTCTTTCAACATGCATCCAAACAGTGTTCAATGTAACGTGGCAAAGGGCAACATTTAACATAATTCAACTGCTTTTACCTAAATACGCTTACTGCTAAAGTACATCCTACAACTAACTTGAGAAAAGCTGGAACTTAAGTTTAACAGTTATAGTTTACTCAGCTTCACTGTTACATCCTAGATTGAGTATTGTATTCAAAAATACTGGGCCTTAAGTCTTCATAACAATCCTGATTTCCACTTAGAGTAAGCATAAATCACAAGCTTGTATTGCAGAAACTGTTAAACTGAAGTTTTTTTTCTTTAAAAAAAAAAAAAAAAAAAAAAGTTGACCAAGAGTCAGTGATCAGGATAGATCAATTACATTCCCCAAACACCACTCATACTGGACATGCTAGACATCCCTCCCATTCCGTTCACGCCCATAGATGCACGGCTTCCACTACTGTAGTAGCTGCTGTTCATTGCTCCTTGGTTACCTATGCAATGTTTGATTGAAAATCACTGGAGTTTTCCTGTAAAACTTGGTCGTATCCACTCATGCTGCTCTGGCCACCATAGCCGCCTCCATAACCACCACTCAGCTGCTGACTGGCTGGGCCACCGTAACTGGACTGGTTTGACAAGCCCATGCCTCCCATCATTTGGCTACCATAAGCACCACCGCTTGCTCCTGCTGTAGAATTCAAGAAGAGTTCTACATATCTGTGTTCATAAGCACCACCGCTTGCTCCTGCTGTAGAATTCAAGAGTTCTGCGTATCTGTGTTGCATATTTGCTTTGTCTTTTGACATAGTTGCCACGGCATCTTCATGAGTTGCAAACTCGACATCTGCTTCACCAGTTACTCTGCCATCAGGACCAATTTCAATGTGTACTCTCACAGGATTGAGTGGTGAAAAAAAATTATAAATGTCATTCTCAGTAGCTCTGTAAGGTAATCCACGCATGTGTACACAGTGTCCTGTTGTGCTCTGGAAAGTAGAGCCGCCATCCCCATATCTGTGATCAGGCATTCCTGAAAAACAGTAATTGAGGTCTCTTCCACATCTATCTGACCCAAATCCACAGCCATCATTATAGCCATTGTAATCGTCATAGCCTCCATAGCCTCCACCATAAGCACCGCGCCTCATCCTCTTAAAGCCAGCTCCTCTGCCAATGCTGTTATACCCTCTGCCAGCCCCAGGTCTGTCATAGGGACCTGGCCGCTGCATGGCCATAAGCTTTCGTGGTGCATCATAATGGGTTCTAACCAGCTCTACTGCTCTTAAAGATCTCAATATACCTGTTCCCTATTCTTTCCTTGTGTTTCTTTAGAGCCTTTTCAGCTATTTCCTGTGAAGCAAACTGCACGAAGGCCTCCCCTGTACCACTCCCCTGGAAGTCCACCGGCAGTGTTATCCCATTTGGCACGATTTCCAACCGTGAGAAGCACTGAACAATTTCTTCCTTGCTACATCCAAAGGGAAGTCCTCTAAGCCATACAAAGCCATCACTGGCCGTGTCAGGACTATTTGGACCAGTATGCTTCAACACCCAATCCATTTCAACGTTGTTTGACTTGAATACTTCAACATATCTGTGTCCCATAGTTTCTCTGTCTTTTTTCAGGGCCGATTTTACTTCATCTTCTGATTCAAGTTCAACAAAAGCCTCGCCACTTGGTCCGCCTTCTCTGGTGTAGATGAAACGAATACCTTGAGCCCCATTTTGAATTTTGCAGTCAGAAAAAAACCTATGCACTTCATCGGCCGAGCAAGACCAGGGCAAGCCCTGGACCTTCACCACGAATCCCTCTCCGCCTTCCGTGCCCAACATCATCGTCTCTTAGGCGGTCCCGTGTCCAAACAAACCAGAAATCCGACTTCTGCGTGGATAAGATGAAATGCGAGCTCTCCCACTTTTCTGCCTGCCATCCTGGATGGTTGGTGTGTTGTCCACAGGTTTGTTGCCTGAAGGTTACAAGGTCAAGGACACAATGCCAGCGACCACACCCAGACATGACTGAACTTTCAAAGGAAGAGGAGCACGTACCCTTCCAGGCATATCTCTGTCAGTGGGGAAATCTTTCCCAGGAGCCCCTTTGTCCAACCCCCATCACTCATCCCAGCCAATGGCTGCCGTGTGGCATAAGCCAGGAGTACCATTTTAATAGAGTCTCTGGGAATGTTGCCCCAGAAGTCCCAGCAGCCTTCTCCTTACATCTCATTAGCCAGATGTGTGTCGTGTACTTCAAGCTTAAGCCAGTCATAGCTAGGGGAGTAGAATGACTGTGATTGGCTCAGGCCAGAAGTCTCAAACTGAAGTGCTGGGACCAGCTGCACCTGCATCACATTGCCTGGGAAGCTTGTTAGAAATACATATTTTGGGCCGGGCGCGGTGGCTCACGCCTGTAATCCCAGCACTTTGGGAGGCCAAGGCGGGCAGATCACAAGGTCTGCAGTTCGAGACCAGCCAGGCCAACATAGTGAAACACCGTCTCTACTAAAAATACAAAAGTTAGCCAGGCATGGTGATGCATGCCTGTAGTCTCAGCTACTCGGGAGGCTAAGACAGGAGAATCGCTTGAACCTGGGAGGCGGAGGTTGTGGCAAGCCGAGATCATGTTACTGCACTCCAGCCTGGGCAACAGAGCGAGACTCTGTCTCAAAAAAAAAAAAAAAAAAGAAAAAAAGAAATACATATTTTGGGGCTGCACCCCAGACCTACTGAATTAGAAAGTCTAGGGGTTGGGCCCAGCAATGGATTCTAACAAGGGCTCCAGATAATTGTGATACACGCTAGAATCGGCCTTGGCTGTGCATTGAAATTATCCAGGGAACTCTTAAAGCTACTGCTACATAGACATCGGAATGGTGGTTACCTCTGCAGGCTGCACTGGAGTATAGACCCTGAAGTAGTGTGACCAACTTGTGGTTTGCTTGGGAGTTTCCTGGTTTTAGTATTGAAAGTCCTCTGTCCCGGAAAATCCCCTCAATCCTGGACAAATTGGGATGGTTTGTCACCTTACCTTGATGGAGCAAGAGGGAACTTTCTGGGGTGTTGGAAATGTTCTATCCCATCATCTGGGTGGTGGTTGCATGTGTGTACGCGTGTGTAAAAAATATCAAGCTGAGCTGGGCACTGTGGCTCGAGCCTGTAATCCCAGCACTTTGGGAGGACAAGGCAGGAGGATTGTTTGAGGTCAGGAGTTTGAGATCAGCCTGCCTGGGCAACAT
Source organism: Rhinopithecus roxellana (assembly GCF_007565055.1). Taxonomy (NCBI): domain Eukaryota; kingdom Metazoa; phylum Chordata; class Mammalia; order Primates; family Cercopithecidae; genus Rhinopithecus; species Rhinopithecus roxellana. The sequence continues at coordinate 122,815,879 of NC_044561.1, forward strand.
GGCAAGACTCCCTCTGTACTAAAAATAAATTTTAAAAAACTTTAGCATTAACCAGACATGGTGATGTATGTCTGTAGTCCCTGCTGCTAGGGAGGCTGAGGCAGGAGGATTGTCTGAGCCCAGGAGGTCGAGGCTGCAGTGAGCTATGATCGTGCCACTATGCTTTAGCCTGGACAACAGAGTGAGACTGTCTAAAAAAAAAAAAAAAAAAAAAAAAAATCAAGCTATCCATTTAAAGTTTGTGCACCTTACACATGCTACTAAATGTACATCACAACTTAAAAAAATACTGATGTCCAGGTTATATTCCAGACTGATTAAGTCAAAATATCTAGCAGAAGATCTCAGGCACTGGCATCATGGAAAACTCTCCAGACATTTCTCACGTTCAGCCAGGTTTGTGAATGAGTATGATCAAATCTCCAGGGAGTTAAAGTGAAGGTTCTGATTCAGCAGGTCTGGATGGGCCTGAAATTGGGCATTTCCACCACACTTCCAGGGGATGCTGATGCTGGACCATGCTCTAGGGAGCGAGGGCCAGGCCTGGTCAATGTCTACCTTCTCGGGCAGGCAGAGGGGCGCTCCCCTGAAACATCTTGGCGGTCTTAGTGAGGAAGGAAGGGGGACTAGCTGTGGGGTAGGCAACTCCCGTGGCATTCAAAGAATTAAAGGTTAGGGTGAGGTTAGAAGCTTATACCTGGGCAACCACACAAATGCAAAGGTTCAGATATCTGTTCCCAACTCCCTGATGTGCCAGGAGGGCCATGTTTGCCTAGGTCGTGGCCCTCCTTCCTAGCCAGAGTCAGGCCTGAATACCCCAGCGTGGGCTTAGTTTGCTTCTCCTAAGGTTACCCAGGAACCTGCCTTTCCGGAAAAGCCAGTGCCATGTCCAGAGGTGCCCTCCTCCTCTGCCCTGCAGACACCGCAGAGACTGATAACAGGGCTACCAGCTGGTTTAATTACCCAGATGGGAAGCTGGCAGGCAGGAGCCTAACCTTGAGAGAGATTAATGACTCCATTTTCTTCCTAGGCTATTATCCCGTGCGGGCCCCAGTCCGGAATGTAGATATAAGGTATAAATAAAGTCCTTCTTCTGAGGGAGCACAGTTTTCATTGTCTTCAGATGGGAACTTGCCCCCAGAAACCCTTGACTCAAATCCAGGAAGTATCTTTGTTTGGCAGAATGACCTGGTCGGTTTCCGGATACGTGACAGGTCTCCTAAAGGCTGGGCTGAGGCTTGCGGGCAAAACCAGTATTGCTTTTTTCCTTAAACTCATAAGTAATACATGCCTGTTGTAAACAACTTAAAGTGACAGCTCTTGTCCCCTTTCCCACTCCTTGAAGGTAACTATTATACTTAACTCTTTGGTGTATAGTCTTCCAAATATATTTCTTTTTCTGTTTGTTTTCTTCTCCAGATAAAGTTTACCCCCAAACTTTATTGGGGTATAATTACAGTACATGGCATATATATATACATATATATTTTTTTGAGATGGAGTCACTCTGTCACCCAGGCTGGAGTGCAGTGGCATAATCTTGGCTCACTGCAACCTTCGCCTCCTGGGTTCAAGTGATTCTCCTGACTCAGCCTCCTGAGTAGCTGGGATTACAGGCACCTGCCACCACTCCTGGCTAATCTTTGTGTTTTTAGTAGAGACCGGGTTTCACCATGTTGGCCAGGCTGGTCTTGAACTACTGACCTGAAGTGATCACCCCTCCTTGCCCTCCCAAAGTGTTGGGATTATAGGCCTTGAGACACTTAACCTGGATGGTGGCACATATTTAAAGTATATAACTTGATTAGTCTTTAAAACTTTTTTATTTTATTATTTGTAGAGATAATAAATCTTCCTTAATAAATAAAACAATCTTCCTTCCTCACTTTGTTGCCTAGGGCTGGTCTGGAACTCCCGGGCTCAAGCAGTCCTCCTGCCTTGGCCTCCCAAGGTGTTGGGATTATACACATGAACCTCCAAGCCCAGCCCCAATTTGATTACTCTTGACGTAGACCCATTAAACCATCTCCCCAACTAGGGTAGAGCACATATCCATCAACCCCAAAAGTTTCCAGGTGTCCCTTTGTGATTCCTTCCTCCCTGCATCCCCTCCACTACTGAACAACTTCTGTCACAATAAATTAGTTTGCATTTTCTAGATTTTATGTAAATGGAATCATGCAACATGCATATATATGCTTTTGCCTGGCTTCTTTCACTCAACATAATTATTTTGAGATTCATCTGTGTTGTAGGAATCAATAATTTGTTGCTTTTTATTGCTGAGTATATCCCATGGTATGAATATATCACAATTTGTCTATCCATTCATCTGTGGATGGGCTTTTTCAGTTGCTTCTAATTTATGGTGATTAAAAATAAGGCTGCTGTGAACATTTGTGTACAAATCTTTGTGTGGACAAATATTTTAGTTTCTCTTGGGCAGACACCTAGGAGTGGAATGACTGAGTCATGTCACATGGTAGGTACATTTCACTTTTCAAGAAACTACCGAACTGTTTTCCAAAGTGATTTATCTCATTTTGTGTTCCCACCAGCCCCGGGTGAGAGTTTTACGCACTCCACATCCTCACCAACCCTGTGATGATCACTCTTTCTAATGTTTGCCATTCTAATGAATGTGAAGTGGTATCTCATTATGATTTTAATATGCATTTCCCTAATGCCTAATGCTATTGAGTATCTTTTTATGTGCTTATTGGCCATTTGCGTGTGTTATTTTGTGAAGTGTCTGTTGAAAATTTTGTTGCTTTTTCTTTTATTGGGCTGTTTTCTTATTGTTGAGTAGTAAGGGTTCTTTACATATGTTAAATGTCTAAAATGCTACATTTTAATATAGTGGTGTCCTCAAAGTGGGATTGATGAATTTTATCTAATTTTATCGTGGTCAGGGGAGGAGTTGGGCTCTGGAAGCCCATCCATGGGGAAGGTGAAGTTCAACTCTAAGATTAAAAACTCTAGATAAAATTTTAAGTCCTGCTGTGGATGGCTGTTGTTTCTTTCTGCCCAGTATTTACACCTTTTCTGATAACAACTCACCCCAATGTTTTCCAGGGAGAATCATTCTTCCACCACTTTTAGTACCTGCGATTTGGGTGAAGCTGACCCTAAACCCTGGCTCCTGGGGAGGGGCATGACCTAGGCCTGGCCAATCAGCATTTTCATCTTCCTGGCTCCATAATGTGCAGGTAACCCAGATGGATCCAGTGGGATTCAACTTTAGCACTTTTGCTGGAGTGACTCTTTCTATTGGTCTCAGCTTTCTCCTCAGCCACCTCCTTCCTCAGCCACCTCCTCAGAGAAGCCCTCCCTGACTTGTGGAAGAGATGAGGCACCTCTGATGTGCTCACATAGCTCGCTGATCTTTCATGCACAGCACTTATCACAGCTATTAACTAAATATTTGTGTGATTATCTGTGTAATATATTTCTGCCCTTCAGACTGCAAGCTCCATGAAACAGGGGGCTGCATCTGTTTTGTTCACTCTTGAGTCCCCAGCATTGGTATAGCCTATCCGTATATTTTGAAGGTGAAGATGACAGGATTTGCTGAGGAATTGGATGCATGCTGGATGTGATAAAAATAGAAAGTTGAGACTTAATACATACTTATTGAGTGAATGTAGGAAGCTACATTTGTACATGAGAAAACTGAGGTCCAGAGAGGTGAAATGACTCTCCCCAAATCACACAGCAAGTCAGGAGCAGAGCTGGAATGTGAATTCAGGGCTGTCCAACTTCAGAGCTTGTGCTCTTCCTCACCACGCTAAATGCTTCCTTGCAAACTGAACATAACTTTTCCACAACAAACACAGCTTAGGCATGGCAAATATCTCTGAAATAAACTGTGTTAGTTATCTATTGCTTCATAACAAATTACTTCCCAATCTTAGTGGCTTGAAACAACATTTATTAATTCATGATTTCTGTAGGTTGGGATCCAGGTGTGGCTTAGCTAGGTCCTCTGCTTTGGGGCCTCTCATAGGCAACAGTCCAGCTGTTGGGTGGGGCTGTATTCTCATCTTAAGGCTTGACTGGGGAAGGATCTGCTTAGGGAAGGATTTGCTTCTAAGCTCTCCGTCTTTTTCATTGGAGGGATTCTGTTCTAAGGGTTCTTGGTTGAGTTCCGTTCCTTGCCACGTGGGCCTCTCCCTTGGGTAGCTCACAGCATGCCACCTGGTTTTATCAAAGGAGTGAGTGAGTGGGGAAAAAGTGAGCAGAAAGGAAGTCCTCATGGTATCTTGTAGCCTCATCATGGAAGTGACATCCCATCATGTTTGCCTTATTCTATTCATTGGAAGTGAGTCACTAGGTCCAGCCCATACTTCAGGGAAAGAAATTACATAAGTGAAAACAAGGGTGTGAACGCCCAGGTCAGTGGGAGTCATCTGAGAAGTCTGCCTACCATTTAAACTAAGTCTCTTTCTCATGTAGCTTAACTTCTGGTCAGGGGAAGTGCACAAAAAGCAAACAAATAAATAAAAACATAACACGTTAGATGATGCTAAAATGCAGAAAATCATGCGGAGGAGGTTATGCAGGGCTGGGGGCAGGAGAAGACTAAGCATTCTTACTTTATATCAGGTGGTCTGCAGAGACCTCGGTGAGAGGGAGACATCTGAATAGAGAGCTGAAGGAAATGAAACAACAAGCCAAGAGGATACGGGAAAGAGCATTCCAGCAGCAAGAACAGCAAGAGCAAAGGCCCTGGGGCACAAACCTGCCTGAAGTGTTCTAAGAACAGCCAAGGTCAGTGTGGCTCCAGTGATGACAGCAAGAGAGACAGTACCAAGTCATGGAGTTAGAGAGATAACAGGGCAGCTGGGCATCGTGGCTCACACCTGTAATCCCACCACTTTGGGAGGCCGAGGTCAAGAGTTCAAGACCAGCCTGGCCAACATGGTGAAACCTGATCTCTACTGAAAATACAAAAATTAGCCGGGTGTGGTGGCAGGTGCCTGTAGTCCCAGCTACTCGGGAGGCTGACGCATGAGAATTGCTTGAACCCAAAAGGAGGAGATTACATTGAGTTGAGATCACACCACTACACTCCAGCCTGAGTGACACAGAGAGACTTTGTCTCAAAAAAAGGAAAAAGGTGATAACAGGGCGTCGGGTCATGTAGGTCCTTGCAGTCCCACTGAGTGAGATGAGAAAACATTAGAGGTTTCTGAGCACAGAAGGGACATGATCTGACTTAAGTTTAATAAAATCCCTGGCTGCCGGTTGGAGGACAGACCTTGGGAGACAAAGGTGGAAGAAAACAAATTATGAAGTTTTTTTTTTTGTACCTGGTTCAAGTGAGCCATGATGGATATTTGAAGAATTTGCTAAGGGTGACAACACAGAGGAATCCAGGCCAACTCCAAGATATTCGACCTGAGCAACTGGAAAGATAGAGCTGCTAGTAGCTGATTTGGGGAAACTTTGTAAGGAGAACATTGACTGAGAGCGAAGGATGAAAGGCCCCTTTATTTCATTTCGTTTTATTTCATTTCATTTTATTTTATTTTACTTTATTTGTGTGTGTGTGTGTGTGTGTGTGTGTTGTTTTGTTTTTTTTTTGAGACAGGGTCTTGCTCTGTCACCCAGTCTGGAGAGTGGTGGCGCTATCATGGTTCACTGCAGCCTTGACCTCCCAGGCTCAAGAGATCCACCTACCTTAGCCTCCAGAGTAGTTGGGACTATAGATGTATGCCACCATGCCTGGTTAATTTTTTAATTTGTTTGTAGAGGCAGGATCTCCCTATGTTGCCCAGGCAGGTCCCAAACTTTTGGCTTGAAGTGATCCTCCCATTTTGGCCTCCCAAAGTGCTGGGATTGCAGGCATGAGCCACCACGCCTGGCTGAAAGGTGGCTTTGGAGCTGCCAAACATCAAGGTCCCTGTGAGATATCCAAGCAGAGATGCCAGGTTGGCAGTTGGAGACTAGAATCTAGACTTCAGGGGAGAAGTCCAGGCTGGGGATGTAAATTCAGAAGTTGTCAGCTTATTAATGTTTAGAGCCATGAGTCTGGATGAAATGGGAGAGAGAGAAGAGGCCCAAGCCTGAGCTTTGGGCACTTGATTAATTCAAAGCCACAAGATGAGGAAGAACCACCTGAAGAGGCTAAGAAGTTGTGGACAGTGAGGTAGGAAGAGAACTAAGAGAAGAAAGTGCTGAATGACAAGCAGCATCATGGTAGCTGGCCGTGGGAAATGGCTCGCCAAGAACTGCACACTCCAGTTCACACTCTTGCTTGGCCCCAGCCACATTCCTCTGGGTTGGCACCATGGAACCAATAAAAAGCAGCAGAAGTGACAGCCTGGCTTCTGAGGCCAGGTCACAGGAAACCTCACAGTTTCTACCTTAGGGCTTTTGAATGCTGCTCTGGGGTAAGCCAGTTGCCATCAAAGAAATCTGACTACTCTGAGCCACCATGATGTGAGGAAGCCCAAGCTAACCGTGTGGAAAGCCCAGTATGGAGGGAAAAGATGGCCAGCCAGGGCTGTGGTTGTTCCAGCCCTCTCAGCTGAGGCACCAGCCACGAGAGGGAATAATTTGTTTTAGACATCCAGTCCAATCAAACCTTGCGATGACTTTGGCTACAGCTGCACCAGCATAAGAAACCCCAAGGGAGAAACCCACAGGACCAGGAGAGATAGTGACACACTGTTGTTTTAAGGCTCTACATTCTGGAGTGGCTCATTCCACAGCAGTAGATAATGGAGACAGGAGTTCATTGCAAAGGGAGACTGACCAGTCCCCTGCCCCCAACAGAGCACAGCCCTCTTCACCCAGACCCATGGAGAGGTGGCTGAGCAGACCTCAGCTGGGCAGCCCTCTACACTCTGAAGGCTCCCCCTTTCCTGCCTTAGTGGGGAGAAGAATAATTTTCTCTTTGTGCCCAGAAAGCTGGCAACTGCCAAGTGCCCTGCTGTCCCCAGGGCCCTTACAAAAGGACTGCAGGGGAGATTTTTCTGAGAACTGGGTCACTGGTTACTTAGATGCTTCAAACCTGGCAGAACAGAGAAACATCAGATAAAGGAGACTGGGAACTTCATAGGAAGCCACTGGTCCTTGTCATGGGGACACACCATGGTTGGCAGTGGCTGCCTACCCTCTCTGGACCCTTATGTCATAGGGACCTCCTCCCTTCTAGAGAGCTCTCTCTTTCTTTGTAAATGTTTGCAAATCTTTCTTGGTAAACGTTTTGGAAGATGCACATTAATCAGGCCGGGCACAATGGCTCAAGCCTTTAATCCCAGCACTTTAGGAGGCCAAGGCAGGCAGATCACTTGAGGTCAGGAGTTCAAGACCAGCCTGGCCAATATGGTGAAACCCCATCTCTACTAAAAATACAAAAATTAGTTGGGCATGGTAGTGGGCACCTGTAATCCCAAGTACTCAGGAGGGTGAGGCAGGAGACTCACTTGAACCCGGGAGGCAGAGGTTGCAGTGAGCTGAGATTACGCCACTGCACTCCAGCCTGGGTGACGGAGACTCCGTTCCCCCCAACCCCCACCAAAAAAAGTACCTATTGTTATGTGTGTGTGTGTATGTGTGTATGTGTGTGTGTGTGTGTGTGTATATATATATATATATATGTATAAAAGTGTTCCTGGCCAGGTGCAGTGGCTCACATCTGTAATCCCAGCACTCTGGGAGTCTGAGGTGGGCAGATCACATGAGGCCAAGAGTTCGAGACCAGCCTGGCAAACATGGTGAAACCCCGCCTCTACAAAAAATACAAAAATTAGCTGGATGTGGTGGCACATGCCTGCAGTCCCAGCTACTCGAGAGGCTGAAGTGGGAGGATCACCTGAGCCTAGGAGGTCCAGACTGCAGTGAGCTATGATTGTGCCACTACACTCCAGCCTGAGTGACAGAGTGAGACCCTGTCTCAAACAAAACAAAATGAAACGAAACAAAACAAAACAAAACACTCCTTGTTCAGTTCTCCAGAGGCAATTGCTTAACATTTCTTTCACATTTATTGGAATAGGTAATACAAGGCATATGCTAAAAATTTCAAAAGGGCCGGGCACGGTGGCTCAAGCCTGTAATCCCAGCACTTTGGGAGGCCGAGACGGGCGGATCACGAGGTCAGGAGATCGAGACCATCCTGGCTAATACGGTGAAACCCCGTCTCTACTAAAAAAATACGAAAAAATAGCCGGGCAACGAGGCGGGCGCCTGTAGTCCCAGCTACTCGGGAGGCTGAGACAGGAGAATGGCGTGAACCCGGGAGGCGGAGCTTGCAGTGAGCTGAGAGCCGGCCACTGCACTCCAGCCTGGGCGGCAGAGCAAGACTCCGTCTCAAAAAAAAAAAAAAAAAAAAAATTTCAAAAGGTACAAAAAGGTAAAGAGATTAAGTTCCCCTCCTTCCATCTCCCCACCCAGCTCCTCTCCGTAAAGCCAACCACTTTTTTTTTTTTTTTTTTTTTTTGAGACGGAGTCTTGCTCTGCCACCCAGGCTGGAGTGCAGTGGCCGGATCTCAGCTCACTGCAAGCTCCGCCTCCTGGGTTTACGCCATTCTCCTGCCTCAGCCTCCCGAGTAGCTGGGACTACAGGCGCCCGCCTCGTCGCCCGGCTAGTTTTTTGTATTTTTAAGTAGAGACAGGGTTTCACCGTGTTAGCCAGGATGGTCTCGATCTCCTGACCTCGTGATCCGCCCGTCTCGGCCTCCCAAAGTGCTGGGATTACAGGCTTGAGCCACCGCGCCCGGCCAAGCCAACCACTTTTACCAGTGTATTACATCTCCTTCCAGAGATATGCTATGCATATGTCAGCATATAATATAAATAGCATTAAAAAAATAAAACAGAAAGAGCTGGGAATGGTGGCTCACGCCTGTAATCCCAGCACTTTGGGAGGCTGAGGTGGGTGGATCACCTGAGGTCAGGAGTTCAAGACCAGCCTGACCTACATGGTGAAGCCCTTGTCTCTATTAAAAATACAAAATTAGCCGGGTGTGGTGGCTCATGCCTGTAATCCCACTTACTTGGGAGGCTGAGGCAGGAGAATTGCTTGAACTTAGGAGGCGGAGGTTGCAGTGAGTTGAGGTTATGCCATTGCACTCCAGCCTGGGCAACAAGAGGGAAACACTGTCTCAAAAACAACCACAAAAACAACAATAACAACCATCACCACCACCACCAACCCAGAAAGGGCAACTTGCTACAAATATTGTTCTGCACCTGGCTTTTCCACTTAACAATATATTTTGGAGGTCTTCCCTATCAGTCGGTAAATAACTGCTTTATTATTTTAGGGGACTGCACAATATTCCACTGTGGGGATGGACCATAATTCATGTAACCAGCCCCTACTGAGGGACATTGAGGTTGATGCCAACCTTTTGATATTACAGTGAAACAGCAAATAATCTTGTACTCATGTTTTCTTGCACATGTATGCCTCTCTCAGTAAAGATTCTTGAATCAAAAGATGTGTGCTTTTGTTGTTTTAAAAAATTTTATTTACTCATTTATTTTTGAGACAGGGTCTCACTCTGTCACCCAGGCTGGATTGCAGTGGCACGATCATGACTCACTGTAACTTGACTTCCCAGGCTGAAGTGATCCTCCCATCTCAGCCTCCTGAGTAGCTGGAACCACAGGTGTGTGCCACCCTGCCTGGCTAATATTTCAATTTTATTTTTAGTAGAGACAGGGTCTTCCTATGTTGCCCAGGTTGATCTCAAACGTCTGGGCTCAAGCAATCCTCTTGCCTCAGCTTCCCAAAGTACTGGGATTATAGGCTGTGCTTTTGTGATTTTAACAGGTATTGACAAAATGAGACTACACTGATGTTCTTGTTTGCAGACTTCATACTTAAGTGCCCCTTTCTCTACACCTTCCCCAATTCTATCCGAATAAAAATCAACATTTTAAAATCTCTGCTGTAGAATTGGTAAGAAATATATTTCTGTACTTTTACTTTTGAAATATATTGTTAGAAGGTTGAGCATCTTCATATGTTTAATTGTCATGGCAACCACTTCTAGCCTTTGTAGCGATTTTTTCTAGTTGTTTATTTCCATAGAGCTAAGTAATGCTTGAATGTAGCCATTCATTGATTTATCAGCTTTAGACGTTATTTACTGATTTTTGCTCCAATACGTGAGGATTTAGCTCACTTACAGTGTCATCCTTGCACCTCCCCTATCTTTCTACCCTTCCTTCCTTCTCTCTTTTTTATTTTTATTTTTATTTTTTGAGACAGAGTCTCGCTTGTTGCCCAGGCAGTGTATAATCTTGGTTGTACAGTGGCGCAATCTTGGTTCACTGCAACCTCCACCTTCCAGGTTCAAGCAATTCTCCTACCATAGCCTCCCAGGTAGTTGGGATTACAGGCGCCTGCTGCCACGCCCAGCTAATTTTTGTATTTTTAGTAGAGATGGGGTTTCACCACATTGGTCAGGCTGGTCTTGAACTCCTGACCTCAGGTGATGCACCTGCCTTGGCCTCCAAAAGTGCTGGGATTACAGGCGTGAGCCACCTTGCCTGGTCTCTTCTCTATATTTATGAAAAATTTTGCTGGTTTTCCATGTATGGTAGTGATATATTTTTTTCCTTTCCTTTCCTTTTCCTTTTCTTTTCTTTCTTTTTTTTTTTTTTTTTTTTTTTTTTTTTTGGAGATGGAGTCTCACTCTGTCACCTAGGTTGGAGTACAGTGGTGCAATCTCAGCTCACTGCAAGCTCTGCCTCCTGGGTTCACACCATTCACCTGCCTCAGGCTCCCAAGTAGCTGGGACTACAGGCACCCGCCACCACGCCCGGCTAATTTTTTATATTTTTAGTGGAGATGGGGTTTCACCATGTTAGCCAGGATGGTCTCGATCTCCTGACCTTGTGATCTGCCCGTCTCGGCCTCCCAAAGTGCTGGGATTACAGGTGTGAACCACCGCGCCCGGCCCCATTTCCTTTTCTTATTAAAATAGACTTTATTTTTTAGAGAAGTTTTAGGTTCACAGCAAAATTGAACAGAAAGTACAGAGTTCTCATATTCCCTGCTCCCCCCGCCCCTCAGTTTTTCCCACTATCGAGGTCGTACACCAGTGGTACATTTGTTACAATCGATGAACCTGCACCGATACATCCTTACCATCCAAAGCTCATAGTTTGCCTTAGGGTTCACTCTTGGTGCTGCACATTCTATGGGTTTGGACAAATGTACAATAACATGTATCCATCCTTATAGCATCACTCAGAATAGTTTCACTGCTCTAAAAATCCTCTGTGCTCCACCTATTCATCCCTCCCTCCAGCCCAACCCCAGGAAACTGGTGATAATTTTACTGTCTTCATGGTTTTGCTTTTTCCAGAATGTCGTATAGTTGGAATCACAGAGTATGTAGTCTTTTTCAGATTGTCTTCTTTCAGTTTAATGCACTTGAGTTTCTTCCATGTCTTTTTGTGGCTTGATAGCTTATTATTATTTTTTTTTTTAGTGCTGAATAATATTCCATTGCCTGGATTTCCCACAGTATATTTATCCATTCATCTCCTGAAGGACACCTTGGTTGCTCCCAAGTTTGGGGAATCATTAATAAAGCTGCTAGGAACATCTGTGTGCGGGTCTTTGTATGGAAATACATTTTTAGCTCATTTGGGTAAACACCAAGGAGCATGAATATTGGATTATACGGTAAGAGTACATTTCATTTTGTAAGAAACTGCCAAACTGTCTCTCACAATGGCTATACCATTATGTTTTCCTACCAGCAATGAATGAGAGTTCCTGTTGCTCCATGTCCTCACCAGCGTTTAGGATTTTAATCCTTTGAATAGACATGTAGTGGTATCTCATTAGTATTTTCATTTGCAATCTCCTAATGACCTGTGATATTGAGCATCGTTTCATATGTTTATTTGCCATCTGTATATCTTCTTTGGTTGAGGTATCTGCTTAGTTCTTTTGTCTTTTATTTATTTATTTTTTTTTTGAGACAGAGTTTTGCTCTTGTTGCCCAGCTGGAGTGCAATGGTGCAATCTTGGCTCACTGCTACCTCCCCCTCCTGGGTTCAAGCGATTCTGCTGCCTCAGGCTCCTGAATAGCTGGGATTACAGGCACCCGCCACCACACCCGGCTAAAATTTTGTATTTTTGGTAGAGATGTGGTTTCATCATGTTGGTCAGGCTGGTCTCGACCTCCTGACCTCAGGTGATCCGCATGCCTCGGCCTCCCAAACTGCTAGGATTACAGACGTGAGCCATGTTGCCTGGCCTCTTTTGCCTATTTTTTAAATGAGGTCCTTTGTCTTCTTGTTATTGAGTTCTAAAAGTTCTTTATCTATTTTGGACAGCAGTTCTTTATCAGGCGTGTCTTTTACAAATAATTTTTCCCAGTCTGTGGGTTTGGTAGGTTTTTCTTCTCATTCTCTTGAGTGATGTGGCAACACAAATGAAATAAAATAAAAAAAAAACCCGGCACTTTTTAAACTTTAAGTTTAAAAAGCAAGTCTATTTAAAGAGAAGCACCCAGGAAACAATAGCCAAGGTCGTAGAATATGGTGAAAAATGAAAGGGCACCCAAGAGACCCAGGTTTGGGCAATACTGATAACACATACAGCCTGGTTCCCTGGCAATTATTATGGCGGTTACTACTATTTTAATAACATTAGCAGTTACTGTTGGTATTTTTGCTATTACAATTAATGGCATAGGGGCGGTATCCCCACCGTCTTCCTGGAACCTGGAGGCAATAAGGAGCTCTGCAAAGTTTTTGAGGTTATTATGACCATATCTTGGTATTTCACCACCACAAAGAGCTGCACAAAGTTTGGACGGTACGAATGGGAGTGCTTATCACTTCCGTGACAGGTGGGAGGTGGGTCCGAGGAGGGATCGGGTCTGGGAGCCTCCGCCCCCAACTCAAGGCAGACTGCACAGGATCTGTCCCTGTTGGGGTCCCGGTACCCAGCTTGAGCCCGACCATGGGCCTGCGTGGCGTGACGCGGATCCTGTCCCTGTCGCTCGTCTTGGACGAGGTGGCCACGGGGGCCTGGAAGCGGGGGCCATTGGGCGTGCTCTTGCCCTGGCAGGGCTGCGCCGCGCTGGGTCGCTGCTGTCCTGGCCGTGACCCGATGTGCGTCGCCCGCGGGGCCCCGCGCTGCTTCTGCCACCAAGCGTGCCGCGCGGGCGGGACTGCTGCGCAGACTACACGCGGGTCTGCCCGGGGAAGGGCAAGGCACCAGCGGAACGCTCAGAGGGGAGGGGAGCTGGGGAGGGGGACGCGCGGAGGAAGGGAGCCTAGCAACTAGGGGGCTCTGGGCTTGGAGGGGGCACACAGGCCGAGGGCGGGGAGCTTGGGGACTGGAAGGGTGCGCCGCGGGGCAGGCGGGACGTGCAGGGGGTCGCGCGGGCAAGGAGGGACGCAGACGCTCAGGACCTAAAGGGGAAGCACGGGCTGTGGAGCTGCGAGTCGGGAAAGACGCGCAGGCTATGAACCTGGGTGCGCTCATCTCGGGGGACCTGAAGGAGAGGGACTCGTGCAGAGTTGAGCGGTGTTTTGGAGGAGGGGCGCAAGGACTGCGCACAGGGCTTGAAGGGCGACAGGAAGGTGGGGGATTCGGCCCAGGTGCAGGATGCAGCGGGTGGAAGGGAAGTGAGCACAAGAGGCGCAGGCAGGAAGGAGAGAGCCTGGTGCGAGGGAGGAAGGGGTCGGGGGTCATGAAGCTTGGAGGGCTTCGAGGCGGCGGAGGCGCTTGGGTTGAGGTAGGGTGCCAGATTTCGCAAATCAAAATATAGCATACCCAGTTAAACTCGAATTTCAGACAAACAAGTCTTTCTAGAGAAAAATATGTCCTAAATATTGCATAGGGTATACTTACACTAAAATAATTATTGGTTGTTTTTCTGAAATTGAAATCTATCTCGGAGTCCTGTATTTTATCTGAGAGCCCTAGGTGGGGGATGGGCTTGGGGCCAGAGAGCTGCGAGGGAGGAGGGGTTGCAAGCTTCTTTCGGGCGGAGGGGTCACAAGGCGAATGGAGAAGTTGACAAGGCGAATGGAGAAACCAAGAAAAGGGCTGACGCTTGGAGAACAAGGATGGAAGGACGCTCAAAGCGAAGGCGGAATGGGCTGAGTGATTCCAAAACTAGTGTGCCCAAGCTGGTTAGGACTCGAGCAGGGGGATCCAGAAGCCGAGGTCCCTGATAGATACGCAGGTGAAGTCCCTCTGCGGTCCGCGTGCTTGGCGTGGCCACCGGACTAGTCCAAGCATTCTTGGTAAAGGCCTCTCCAGAGTGGTACCTACAGCGCTCTATTAGGGACTATTTTAGTTGAATCATCAGTGGGAAGGACGCTGCCTCCCCCCCCCCCCCCGCCCCACCCCCTTCTTCTAGAGATAGAGTCTTGCTCCGGTTCTCATGGGCCCAGTTTGGATTAAATGGGATCATTGCTGACCCAATCAATCACTGAGCCTAGGGAGAAGGAATATATCAATTGACCATGTCGGGGTCACCTGCCTCATACCAGGAACGGGAGGGTGAGATCAGCCCTGTCCAAACCATGTGAATTGAGAGCAGGCAGTGTTGGTTTCTCAAGAGAAAACTGAGGTGGTGTTCCCAGAAGATGGGGGAAAGGAGGCTGGGAGGGTACTACTCAGCTGTGGGAGGCCACGTGCTTTAGGAAACTTTGGGTACAGTGTGCCGAGACATTGAATAGGAGGAGGGCGCGGTAAATGACTGTGGATGAGTTGCAGGAAAATGTAGATGTTTAGCCGCTGAGCTTGTGGGGGTCTCCATCTATGATCCACTATCAAAAAAGATCTTTCTTGAACCTCCTCAGTAGGAGATGAGAACCACTGAGGGATTTCAGGGGACAGGCCAGAACTGTATTCTAGAAAATCCTTTTGGTAGACAATAAGGAGGGCAGATGGTAAGGAGGCTGGGCAGTGAGGTTCAGAGGAGAAAGTGGCGTTTGGATAATACAGAAAGACATTCCTTGGCTGGGCACCATGGCTCATGCCAGCATTTTGAGAGGCCGAGGAGGGTGGATCACAAGATCAGGAGTTCGAGACCAGCCTGGCCAACATAGTGAAACCCTGTCTCTACTAAAAATACAAAAATTAGCTGGGTGTGGTGTCACGTGCCTATAGTCCCAGCTACTCAGGAGGCTGAGGCAGGAAGATCGTTTTAACCAGGGAGGCGGAATTTGCAGGGAGCCGAGATGGCGCCACTGCACTCCAACCTGGGCGACAGAGCGACACTCCATCTTTAAAAAAAAAAAAAGATGTTCCTTCATGAGCCTGGGCCTGTAAGGATGGGGTGCAGCGATTCTAAGGGGTCTGTGGGAAATGTGGCCTGGCCATGGCAGGTTCAGCTGGCATGATGTTATCTGGGTATCCAGGACTCAGTGAACAGCCTTACCACTGCCCTCCACCTTTCTGTAAGGCTGGGAAGCTAGAATTTCTCCTTTATCAGGAAAAGCGGGCCAGGCTTTGCTTTGAGGAACACTGCTATCTGGTGGTGCTTTTTTGCAATGTCAGCCTGTGGTTGTATTTCATTTGTTGTTGCTAAGGCAAGATTTGCTCACTCAGTGTTCAGTGGCACATCACTTCCTGAGTTGCTGTGTGCCAGGCTCTGTGCTTGGTGATGGGACACAGCAGGGAACATGACAAATGAGGACCCCATTTCTGTGGAGCTGACACTCTAGTGGAGGAGGCAGGCACGGCACAAATAACCACAGATGTACTGAGTTTGTGATCCTGGGCCTATGCGAGGGGTGATGATGGTTCTCTCTTGTGTGCGTGCTGCCAGCGAGATGGGTAGAACATGTGCAGGGTGGTGTCTGCCTAATTTTCTGCAAAATCTCTCACCTGCCTGGCAGGCAGGGCAGGAGATTGTGGTGGACTTTGGGGATCCCCCTTGGTCCGGCTGTCCAGCTAGTGCCTGAATCTGGTCTACAGTCTTCCTGCCAGGGTTTTTAGTCACTTTGTGAACACTTCCAGTGACACAAAACTCATTCTTCTAGTAGCTTCTTCTACTGTAGATAATCTTTTCTCTCCTGGGAAACTGCAGGAGCCATCATGCTTCTACCCTCACCCCCACCCAGAGAGATGGGCAGTCATCCTTTTGAAACCTTTGGTGTCACCACATCACACCTCTGCTCAGAACTCGGCAACGGCTTTTCATCATGCCTACAATAAAATCTGAACTCCTTACAACAGTCCCCAAGGCCCTATATGCTATCTCTCTCCCCTCCCTCTCTGATGGCACTTCCTACCACTTTCCCTCTGGCTTGTTTTCCTGCAGCTACACTGGCCTCCTCACTGTCCCTCCAATATCCTACCTTTACCCTGCCTCAGCGACTTTGCACTGCCTGTTTTGTGCCCGGAATACTTTCCCCGAGATTCCTATACAGCTCCCTTCATCACCTCCTTGGGGTCTCTGTTCAGATGTCCTCTGTCTTGGAGGAGTTCCTTGACTCCTGCCTAAAATAGTTTCTTGTTACCCCACCCTTGGCACTCTTTCTTTTTTTCCCTGCCTCTCCCCCAACCCTTGCCACTCTTAACCTGCTGTTTTTTCTCAGAGCACCCATCACTAGTTGAAATTACATGGTTATGTGTTATTGTTTATTGTTTCTTTCCCCCACTGAATGTCAGCTCCTCCAGGGCAGGGCTGTACCTGCTTTGCTCATCTGTGTTCCCAGCACCCAGCCCAGTGATCTGCACACAGTAGGTCCTACATTGTTGTTGAATGAATGCATAAAGACCGTTGAATTGGACATTTACAATATGGCCAGTGCTTTGCATTCACCATTGCAGCAAACCCGAGACTGTGGTTCAAATCCAGGTTTGTCTGACTCTACATCCTTGACTCGACTTAGGGATTCTGCCTCTTAAGCCCCAGTGGCCTCATCCCTGAGCTGGGTTTGACAATAGTGCAAACACATTAGGTTTTGCAAAACACCTGGCAAGTGACAGATGGTACCCCCAGAAGGGTATAATAGAAAACAAGGGCTCTATTCACAGAGGTGGGGACAGCAGTACAGGACAGGAGGAAATGGTATTATTGGAGCCTGTGAGGGTAGGATCCGCAGCCGAGGGCCCCATTCCCCAAAAAGGGGGACAAGAAACACCTTGAGTGCACTCTCCTCCTGCCCTCTGCCCCTCTCATCCCCGCTGGTGTTCCCCACTGGTTCAACCCTACTGGCAGCCAGGGAGAGGCTGGGAGATGCATAGGCTTGCTGAGGGCTGAGTATGAATAGGGAGTACAGAGCTTCAGGAGACTGTTGTGAGAATTAAGTGAAGTCACGTATGCGACTTGCTTGGTTTAGCACCCAAAGCACAATGAATGGGGTTATAGATGGATGAGGAAAGCACTTGGTCATTCTTAGGTTGTCACACTGGATTTCTCCCCTCCCTCCTCCTTCTTGCCCTCCCTCTTTCTGTTTCCTTTCTTCTCTCATTTACCTTCCTTTCTTTCTCTTTCCTTCCTTCCTTCTGAGCATTTAAACTCTGCTAAGATGGGCAGATTGAAGGATTCTTTGCTCCAAGAAAAAAAGTTTAAACCTCTGAGATTTACACAAAGAATATGTGACTTCTTGACATGCCAGAGGCACTGCTGTTTGTCTTCAGCACAATAACGCCATTCCTTCATCAAGGATGTGCACGATTTTTTCCCCCTTCACATTTTCACGTTGCTGAATTAGGACATGTCTCATAGCTGGGAGTGCTTTTCCTGAAGACAGACCTCATCTTTCTTGTTAAACTCTGTGTCTCCAGCATCCAAGACAGTTCTGGGCTCGCTGCAGATGCTTGCTAAATATTTGGGGAATGAGTGAATTAATTCTGAGAGTGGTAGCCGCCTTGCATGTGCAGCAAATGTGTGTGTGCCGTTGACAAAACCTGCTGGCACATCCGTAGAAAGTCTCTCGCTGGGGAAGTGCCCAGATTCCCTTTCTGCCAGACTGCCTTTCCCTGTCTGATTTGCTCCAGTCCTGAGCTGGGACTGTGGACTTGGAATGAAGAAGCATCAGTCCCAGGGGTGACATCATTAGAAATACTGCCTGTGGTAGACAGGTGAATCACCTCAAGGACGGGGAACCCAGCACGTTCCTTTTGTGATGATGAAATATTTCAGACATACACCATCAATGTAGAGAGATTAAACAACAAACCCTCGGGAAAAGCTAAGAAACAAACCTTGACAATTGCCACTGGAGTGTCTGTTTCCCTCCTGCAGTCACCTTCTTTCCCACTCTCCCCAGAGATAATCACAATGCGGAATTTGACATTTAAAATTCCCATGCGTGTGCGTGTGTGTTTGTGTGTGTGTGTGTTTATGTACGTAAATATACATCGTACATTCTTTTTTTTTTTTTTTTTTTTTTTTGCCACAGAATCTTGATCTGTCACCCAGGCTGGAGTGCAGTGGCGCAGTCTCGGCTCCCTGCAACCTCCACCTCCCAGGCTCAAGTGATCCTTCTCCCTCACTCTCCCTAGTAGCTGGGACTACAGGCACGCACCACCATGCCTGGCTAGTTTTTGTATTTTTCTTTTTTGGTAGAGATGGGATTTCACCATGTTGCCCAGGCTGGTCTCAAACTCCTGGGCTCAAGCAATCCTCCTGCCTTGGCCTTCCGAAGTCCTGGGATTACAGGCGTGAGTGATGGCGCCTGGCTACAGGACGTTCTTGTGATTCACAGTAGTTATGTTCTGTAAAGTTGCCACAAAGACTGAATTAACCAATACCGAATTAACCAGTGGCCCTTAGGGGAAATATGTACACACATATCTCACTTAGATTATACTTTTTTTTTTTTTGAGATGGAGTCTCGCTCTGTCGCCCGGGCTGGAGTGCAGTGGCCGGATCTCGGCTCACTGCAAGCTCCGCCTCCCGGGTTCACGCCATTCTCCTGCCTCAGCCTCCCGAGTAGCTGGGACTGCAGGCGCCCGCCACCTCGCCTGGCTAGTTTTTTTGTATTTTTTTTTTTTAGTAGAGACGGGGTTTCACCGTGTTAACCAGGGTGGTCTCGATCTCCTGACCTCGTGATCCGCCCGTCTCGGCCTCCCAAAGTGCTGGGATTACAGGCTTGAGCCCCCACGCCCGGCCTAGATTATACTTTAGATCCTAAAAACAACTCATTCTGGTCAATTCCGTTTTCTTCATTTTACAAAAGAGTGTTAGGAAATGTTAAGAGACTCACCTGAGGCTGCCTCCCTAACAGGTGCTGGAGTTGGGATTCAAACCCCATCCAGCTGGCCCAGGGCTGGAGCTTCTTGTGCTACATAGACCTGTCTCTACTGTCTCTGTCCTCTGGTAACATCCATATGAGGCTGGAACAAGAAGACAGAGTGGGGCCCTGTTTGACTTCAGCTTGGAATCTGCACATTGAGTAACTCAAATTTTTCACTCATCTTCGCTTGTCCGTGAGTAACTACAAATGTGCTGCAAGTATTGATTTTAGGGTTAAAAATAATTTTAGCAAATAAGCAAATTAGCAAATACAGAATCTGTAAATCATGAGGACTGGCTGCATGTATATGTATTTACTATACCTGTATGAATGCCTAAATACTTTCTAGTACCCTTTTGCAGGTTTTAAAAACTGTATATAGGCTGGGCGCGGTGGCTCACACCTGTAATCCCAGCACTTTGGGAGGCCGAGGTGGGTGGATCACTTGAGGTCAGGAGTTTGAGATCAGTCTGGCCAACATGGAGAAACCCTTTCTCTACTAAAAATAAAAAAAAAATTAGCCGGGCATGGTGGTGGGTGCCTGTAATCCCAGCTACTAAGGAGGCTGAGGCAGGAGAATCGCTTGAACCCTGGAGGCGGAGGTAGCAGTGAGCCGAGATCACACCACTGCACTTCAGCCTGGCATACAGCGAGACATCGTCTCAGACAAACAAACATACAAACAAACAAACAAAGACTGTATATAAAAAGCATCACATTAGACATGTGAATCCTTTTGCAAGTAATTTATTTCCCCTTCAGGTTACTGATAGTGCAGCTGTGGCTCATTTTCACTGATGTAGAGGAATAATTAGTGTTTATTAAACACCTGCTATGTGCCAGGAGCAAATGCTTTATATTTCACATTTGGTTGAACCCTTAAGGCCACCCTGTTAGATACTATTCTTATTCCCATTTGACAAAAGAAGAAATTGAGGCATCAGTTGCCTTAAGTGCTTAGGAAATGTTTATCGAAGGAATGAATGAAGTGATCATCAATAGGATGATTGGATAAAGGTGGAATTCTAAGTTTAGGTGGACATATGAACAGTTGCCATAGGGAAACTTTCAAGGAAGGCATAGACTGAGGTTTGCAAGAGTTCTAGCACTTGGTGTGGTGTTTTGGGGGTTCAGATTATAGGGAAGGTGGAGAAGACTTGGATGCTGGCTAGCTAAACCCCACAGAGGTCTCCCTTGAAGACACCACCTTCTCTTCCAGCGGTCTCCTGCACTGTGGCACAGTGGAGTGGCTGGAGTCGCTGTGTGAAGCCCTGCCAGGTCTCCTACCGTGTACACCAGAGGCATGTCCTGCAGGAGCCGAGGAATGGGGGTGTCCCCTGTCCCCCGCTGGAAGAGTGGGCTGGCTGTGTGGAGTACTGGAGCCACCAGGGAGTGGAGTGCCAGCAGTCCTTGCGTGAGTGGGGGTGGGCCCCAGGGGTAGCTGTCAGTGGGAACAGTCAGGCTGGACTGCAGGGCCCTCCATGAGTTTCTGGGTGGGATCTGAGTTTGGAGTGGGGCTTTGCCTTCCTTTGCCCTGATCGCCCTTCTCATCTTGTGAATGAGTTCAGAAGCTCTGAATTCCACTGGGCTTCTCAGTCTTCTTTCTGAACCTCTCCCTGTGTGAATCAGTCAGGACTTTGGATGCAGGTGATAGGAGACCCAACTTAACCTTAACTGAGCAAAACCATGTGGCTCCTGTAACTAAAATTCCAGGGGCTGCATTCAGGCATGGCTGGATCCAGGAGCTCAAGCAATGTTGCCAGGAATCTCTCTCCATGTCTCAGCTCTGTTTTCCTCTCAGTTGGCCTCATTCTCAGGCAGGCTTTTCCCTGTAATGGTCTTTGACAACTTCAGGCTTCCCTCCAACCAGCCTAGCAGCTGAAGAGAAGGCCTCTTTTCCCATAGTTCCAGCAAAATATCCTAGGATGAAGTCTCACGGCTTGACCCAGGTCCTATGTCCACTGCTGAACCAATCAGTGTGGTCAGGGAGGTGGCATACTCTGACTGCCAAGCCTGGGGCACGTGCTGCCTTTGAAGCTGCAAGGGTAATTCAGCCTCATCTCAATGAGAGTAGAGAGGGGTGTTCTCAAAGGACAATTGTGGAGAATGGCTGCCAGGCAGGCAAAACAACAGATGCCTGCTACATTGTTCACCCTGGTCAAGGTCGCTGCAAAAAACAGGTCATGATTTTTGTCGCTACAAAAAATGGTGATGCCTATTTTATGGCTGAAGACATTGACCAGGAGAATGAAAGTGGTTTTCCTAAGGGGTAGAAGACAAGCAATGGGGCTAAAATGTCCCCTTCCAATCTCTCCCCATGCTATAGCCTGATGGGGAGGGAAGGCTATTCTGAAACACAGATCCCACCATGGCGTCACTCTCCTGCTTTAAATCCTTCAGTAGCTGCCCATTGTCCTCTGGTTAAAGCCCAAACTCCTCATTGGGCATATAAATTCCATGTGGGCTGGCTGTTGCCTTCTGAGACCGGGTTTCCTTGCTCCTTCTGCCTGTGTTTTAAAGGATCAGGCTGGGTGTGGTGGTGAGCACACCTGCAGTCCCAGCTACTTGGGAAGCTGAGGCAGGAGGATCACTTGAGCCCAGAAGTTTGAAGTTGTAGTGAACTGATTGCACTACAAGACCCTATCTCTAGAAATCAACCAACCAATCAATCAATCAATCAATCAAAGGTTGTTCTGACTGTTATGTGGACAGCAGACTGAGAGGGGTCAGAGGGAATCAGGGAACCTAGGGAAGAGGTGGCTGCAATGGTTCAGGCAAGAGACTGGTGGCTGGACCAGGGAGGTGGCAGTGGGGTGATGAAAAGTGGGAATGTTGTTTCCTCTGCTTGAAATCCCTCTCCCTACCCCCTGCCACCCCCATCCAGCCATTCCTGGGTCATCACTTCCTGTAAAGATGTTAGTTTCCCTAAGGAAGATCGGGAAGGTCATCCTGACTTCCTAATATGTGCCAAGTGCCTCACCACATGACCTGACTCTGTGAGGTCAGTGTTACTATTCTCTTCTTACAGACAGGGAAACTGAGGTTCAAGGAGGTGACAAAGCTTGTCCAAGTCACATGGCTATTGACTAGAGAACCAGGACCCTCCTATTCTGACCCCAATATCACCCACCTACAATCTTTTTGTTGTACTGTTTTTTTTCTTTTTTTTGAGACAGGGTTTTGCTCTTGTTGCCCAGGCTGGAGTGCAATGGTGCAATGTCGGCTCACTGCAGCCTCCTTCTCCTGGGTCCAAGCGATTGCCCTGCCTCAGCCTCCCAAGTAGCTGGGATTACAGGCACCTGCCATCACACCTGGCTAATTTTTTGTATTTTTTGTAGAG
Organism: Rhinopithecus roxellana; assembly: GCF_007565055.1. Lineage (NCBI taxonomy): Eukaryota > Metazoa > Chordata > Mammalia > Primates > Cercopithecidae > Rhinopithecus > Rhinopithecus roxellana. The sequence goes on from NC_044561.1 coordinate 122,838,410, forward strand.
ATGGGGTTTCACCATGTTGGCCAGGCTGATCTCAAACTCCTGACCTCAGGTGGTCCACCTTCCTCGGCCTCCCCAAGTGCTGTCAGAATGTATTGATGATATATGATGAGCACCTACAACATAAGTGCTCAATAAACAGCAGCTGAATTATTTTCTTTGCTCACTGTTCCAGCCACGAGGCTCTGATCTTTGTGACTGAGCCCTTGAAAGAATTTCAGAACATCTCACCTCTGTATTTGAGTGCTTGTCCCTTCCCCATAGCATGAAAGTAATAGCTGCATCACAGTAGCTAACAATGTCAAGCAAATTACAAAGGGAAGAAACACTCTCTGAGTGCCTGCCTTGTGCCAGACCCTTGACCAATGTTATATTACATTCTGACAATAGCACCAGCTAGTAGGTACTGATATTATCCCCAGTTTGCTGATAAGGAGAATGAGGCTCAGAGGGGTGCAGTAACTTGATCAAGTTCACTCAGCTATAACAAGGGGAGTTGGGACTAGAACCTGGGCATAGCTGGGGCTCTCCTTACTGCTCTAGGTGACACTAAAAGTACCACTACGGCTGTTGGAAGAGAGAAGGGAGGCTGTGTGTTAGGTATTCCTAAGGAATCACCAACCTCTTGTGAATTGATTATCAATTCTCCTCTTCTATGTTCTCCTCTGTTTGATCTAGAAAGGAAACTTGGAAGCTGGCCCAGTAAAATAATTTTATTCATTCATTTGTCTATCAATCCATCCTCCTATACCTCCTTTCTTCCATCCTTCCATTGTTCCATTCATTCATTCATCTATTCTCCCATCCATCCATCTATCCATCTACTTGTTCATCTAGTCATTTCCACTCATCTCTCTGCACTTTCCTTCTTCCATTCTTCTATCTTCCCATCCATCCATCCATCCATCCACCCACCCACCCATCCATTCTTTTATTCATTCACATATCCATCCACCTGTCAACTCTCCATCCATCCTTTCCATTCATCCTCTCTTCCACCTATCCATCCTTCTACTCATCTCTCTGTCTCTCCTTTTCTTCCAGCCTCCAGTCTTCCCATTTATCTACCTATTATACATCCATTCTTTCTTTCTTCCATCATTTCAGCTATCTATCCATTTGTTCATTTAGTCATTGACTTTAAACATTTTTTCTTCTTTTTAAATTATTTAATGTTTTGCCTTTCCTATGGTGCTGATAGTTATTGACTCTTTTTTTTTTTTTTTTTTTTTTTTTGAGATGGAGTCTCGCTCTGCCACCCAGGCTGGAGTGCAGTGGCCGGATCTCAGCTCACTGCAAGCTCCGCCTCCCGGGTTCACGCCATTCTCCCGCCTCAGCCTCCCGAGTAGCTGGGACCACAGGCGCCCGCCACCTCGCCCAGCTAGTTTTTTGTATTTTTTAGTAGAGACGGGGTTTCACTGTGTTAGCCAGGATGGTCTCGATCTCCTGACCTCGTGATCCGCCCGTCTCGGCCTCCCAAAGTGCTGGGATTACAGGCTTGAGCCACCGCGCCCGGCCAGACTCTTTTTTCTTTTTTTTTTTCTTTTCTTTTTTTTGAGACAAGGTCTTGCTCTGTTGCCCAGGTTGGAGTGCAGTGATGTGATCATGGCTCCCTGCAGCCTTGATCTCCTGGGCTTGGGTGATCCTCCCCTTTCAGCCTCCCAGGTAGCTGAGACTACAGGTACATGCCATCATATCTGGCTAATTTTTGCAGGATGAGGTTTCACCATGTTCCCCAGGCTGGTTTCGAATTTCTGGGCTCTAACAATCCTCCTGACTCAGCCTCCCAAAGTGCTGGGATTACAGGCACGAGATATTGCCCCTGGCTATCTAACTCTTTTATCTACTGTTTTAAAAAAAATCATTCACTTATTCATTCAGCAAGTCATTCATTCAAAAATAATTTTTGAGACCATTATACACCAGGCCCTGGAGTCTCAGAGATGACTATGATCCTGCTTCCAGCACTATAAAGGGCACTGGGAGGGATCATCTAACCAGTTCAAAGATCATACAGTCTCCTTAGGGCTGTCTTGTAAGTGACTTGAATACCAGAGGTACCAAGCTCAGTGTCCCTATGGCGCCATAGCCTGGGATGCGGTCCGTCCTAACTGTTTTCTCCTTGACCCACCATCCCTGCTTTGATAACCACAGGCAGCCATGGGAAAGAGTGGGAAAAGGGAGATATTCCCAAGAAACAGGCAATAGCAGGGTAAGTGAAGACCAATGAAGCTAAAGTCAAACTAAATTTGTGAACATGTTTCCTTGAACTAAATTTCTTTTTCTTTTTATTTGGGAGATGGAGCCTGCTCTGTTGCCTAGGCTGGAGCTCAGTGGTGTGATCTCAGCTCACTGCAACCCCCGTCTCCCGGATTCAAGCCATTCTTGTGCCTTAGCCTCCTGAGTAGCTGGGATTACAGGCACACACCACCCTGCCCAGCTAATTTTTGTATTTTTAGTAGAGACGGGGTTTCACCGTCTTGGCCAGACTGGTCTCGAACTCCTGACCTCAGGTGATCTGCCTGCCTCAGCCTCCCAAAGTGCTGGGATTACAGGCGTGAGCCACCATGCCTGGCCCTAAATTTCATTTATCATGTCTTTCTCTTACTTTGGCAACATCCATATCTCCCCGTTTCTCACCCTGTTATACCTGCAAGCTCATTAACATGGATTTTAAAGTCCCCAATAATTGGTCTCCATTCAACTTCATTCATTCATTCATTCATTCATTCATTCATTCATTCAACTTTGATTGAGTGCCTACTATGTGACAGGTACTGTGCTAGGCCTTGGGTTATGACAAGGAACAAAAAAGACAGAAATACTTGGTCCTCATTGAGTGGACAGTCTAGTGGGAGGAGAGAGACAAAAAACAAATAAATAACATGTTGGAGCCTAAGTGCCATGGAGAAGATAAAACAGGGAAGGGGGTGGGGGTGCCTTGAGAAGGTAACATTTGGACTAAGATCTGGAGGAGGAGATCTGGGGGAAGAGTGTGCTTGGAAGAGGGAAACAGCAAGTGTAAAAGTCCTGGGGCAGGGCATGTCTAGTGTGTTCAAGGATCAGCAAGAAGGCGGGTATAGTTGGCATGCAGGGAAAGAGTAGGAAATGAGGTTGGAAAGATAACGGGGTAGGAGGTAGATCCTGTGGGGCCTGTAGGCTGTGGTGAGGAGCTGGGCACTTTCTCACATGAAGTGGGAGTCATGGTAGGGTTTTTAGGAGAGGAGTGACGTGATCTGACTTAAGTCTTTGCAAGATCCCTTGGGATCCTACTTGGAGAATGGATAGAGGAGAGGCAAGCGGGTAACTCGGGAGACCAATGAGGAGGCAATTGCAGTGGTCCAGGCGAGGGAAGAAGGTGGTTTGGACCAGGGTGGTTTCAGCGTACTTTGTGAAGGATGGATTGTGAGGACTGGCGACAGATCAGCATGTTGGCAGGATCGCAGAGCTGAGGTCAAACTTCCAGGACAGTGCCTGGCACATGATAGGTACTCAGTAAATAACAGTTGAAAGAATAAGGTCTGAACTAAGTCAGCGGCAATGGAGATGGACAGGAGAACTAATAGAGTTAGGATTCTTTTGATGGCAAGTGACAGAAACTTAGCTCAGACTGCGGCAAGTGAAAAGGAGAAGTATTGGTTTGGATAACTGGGGGGGAAGTTCTGAAATAACATTACTTCAAGCAGGGCTGGGGCCAACGGTGCGTGTAAGGCCGTCAGGGCTGGCTCTCGTCCCCTCTCTTTCTGTCACCCACTCTGTGGGTTGGCTTTATTCTCAAGCAGGCTCTTTCCCTGGAGTGGTCAAGATGGGCAGCTTGCAGAGATCGTGGGGATAAGCAGCCCTACAGCCTCCCAGATCAGTAACCCCAAAGGTATCCTCTTGGAAGTCTCAGTGGATCATATCTGGAGGAGACCCCGACTGGGCTAGCTTGGATCCCGGGCCCATCCCTGAACCAGTCGTCATGGCCAGGAAGATGGGGAACTCTGGTCGGTCAGCTCCAATCATGTACCCACCTTAGTGGCAGTTGCAGGAGGCACGGCCAGGCCGGCTGAATGATGGCCTCTCCAATACCATAGGGCGAGGGCAAGAAATTTCCAAACAAACTGCCAAAGGGGAAGATAAATTGTATGGGGAAGACGCAATTTCTAGTTATCACAGATTTCTGGTAGGGGCCAGATTCCCAAGGGGATACAGGGGCAGATCAGAGAGGAAGACACTGGGCTTTGGAAGGGAAGAGGATGGGTTTTGGGCTGCACCTGGAAGAAAACCGTGGACTCCTCTGGCCACCAGGGGGCAGCAGCTTCACACAGAGTCATTCACGAGTCCTTGACACGCGGCATCTCCTCCAGCAGGGGGTGCTATTTACTGCTCCTTGTAGAAAAAGTTGGGCAGAAGCAACATTTTGGCAAATTTTGGGTCTTATTTCAGATACCCTTGAATGGGGAGCTTCCCTTTTGAATAATTCTCATTGCAAATCTTTTTTTTTCTTTTTTTTTCTTTTTTTTTGAGACCGATTCTCATTTTGTTGGCCAGGCTGGAGTGCAGTGGCGCCATCTCAGCTCACTGCAACCTCTGCCTCCTGGGTTCAAGCCTCAGCCTTAAAAGTTGCTGGGACCACAGGCGTGAGCCACCACACCTGGCTAATTTTTGTATTTTTAGTAGAGACAGGGTTTCATCAAGTTGGCCACTGCGGTGAGCCACCACACCTGACCTTTTTCCTCCGCCCCTCTTTTTTTTTTTTTTTGAGGCAAATCTTTTTTCTTTTCTTTTCTTTCCTTCTTTCTTTCTTTCTTTTCTTTCTTTCTTCTTTCTTTCTTTCTTTCTTTCTTTCTTTCTTTCTTTCTTTCTTTCTTCTTTCTCTCTCTCTCTCTCTCTCTCTCTCTCTCTCTCTTTCTCTCTCTCTCTCTCTTTCTTTCTCTTTCTTTCTTTTCTTTCTGGCAAATCTTTTTAATAAAATAGTGTCTTTTGAAAAAGCGCACAGTGCGCGGTGGCTCATGCCTGTAATCCCAGCACTTTGGGAGGCTGAGGCAGGTGGATCACCTGAGGTCGGGAGTTCGAGACCAGCCTGACTAACATGGAGAAACCCCGTCCCTACTAAAAATACAAAATTAGCTAGGCGTGGTGGCGCATTCCTGTAATCCCAGCTACTCAGGAGGCTGAGGCACGAGAATTGCTTGAACCAGGGAGATGGAGTTTGCTGCAGTGAACTGAGATCGCGCCATTGCACTCCAGCCTGGGCAACACCAGCAAAACTCCATTTCAAAAAAAAAAAAAAAAAAGAAAAAAAAAGAAACACAGTGGAGTGCTTAAGAGTATCCATTTAGGCTTAGGCTTAGTTTCAGCAGAGATGGTTCCATTTTAGGTCCCATGGCTTATTAGCTATGTGAACTAGGGTGAGTTGTCTCTCTGATCTTCAGTTTCCTAATCTGTAAACTAGGGGAAACATCTACCTTGCAGGGGTTCCATATTCCATCGGCCCCAGTGACTTATTTAACATTTTAAAAATTGAACTGGATATAATTCTAGGAGTTGGACCCAACAGTAAACAAAACAAATGAACATTCCTGGCACTGTGGAGCCAGCGTTCTAATGGGGAAAACAGATGAAAAATAAAACATTCAGTCTTTTGGATAAAATGCTTAGAATAGGGCCTGCCTGGTACTTGGTAAACCCTCAATAATGTTAACTTGAAAAGCAGAAGCTGAATCTTGTTGTATGCAACCTGTTGAGGCCAATTGGGTTGCACAAAAGGTTCCTGTATCAGGGAGAAATTGTACCATCCTGGGCCTAAGATAGAACTGGGTGCACAATAGGTGGTTCATAAATGCTCATGGGCACTTGGGGTGGTATCTCCCTGTGTGGCTGCAGGTACTGGGTCCAGTTCCAGTTGGGGTCCATTCCAGGGAGCTGCCGGCAGGCAGTGGACCAGGTATCTGACCTAGGGCCACACGGTCTGTGTGAAGTGTGAATGGCCTACCCAGGACACCAGGAGCTGGCGCTGCTATGGGGACGGCGGTGGGGCCAAAGGGTGAGCGACAGGACTTGAGCATGGGCAGGTGTGGCTGTAGAGCCCAGGGCATCTCTGCTGCCTGAGATAGCATCCTGGGAGAGAGATGCTACTCCCTGGCCAGGGCGGGGGCCAGTAGGGTCGTCCCAATCCCAGGGTCCAAAGAGACCAGCCAGTTAGGAGCCATGCTCCTGCCACTTTCGGTGCTGTAAACTTGGGGAGAGACCAGCCAGTTAGGAGCTGCGCTCCTGCCACTTTCTGTGCTGTAAACTTGGGCAAATCTCATCACCCCTTGGATAACTAAGTGCTTCATCTGAAGACACAGATGAGAGGACTTCCCCTTCGGGCAGGGGTGGGGGCTGAGTGAGATTGTGCAAGGTGAGAACCTAGGACAGTTTCTGACATCCAGAAAGTATCCAAGAAAAGGGAGCTTGCATGGTCATTGAACCCTCACGAGTCCCTTAAAGGCCACATTTCGTTACTCTCATTTTATAGATAGGCAAACCAACTCAGAGAGGTAGTGTAACTTCGTCAAGGTCACACAGCAGGCTTTGGCCCATATTTGGCTTACATTACCCCTCCAGACTGCCTCCCGTGGGGTCAGGATATCTTGGAAAGCGCTTCACACATACTAATTATAATACTGGCTTACATTGGTTGAGCACTTCCTGTGAGCTGAGAATTATTCCAAGCTCTTTATATTCCTTCCTTCATTCAGTGTTGAGCGTGTGCTAGGCACTGTTCTGGGTACTGGGGATTCTGCAGTGAACAAAACAACTGTGGTCCCTTCCCTTATGCAGACAGTAAGGTCCCTTCCCTTCTGCTGGGAGGAGGCAGACATTAGGCAAGTAAATCTGTAATTTGTCAGATGGGAGATGAATGTTAGGAGAGAAAGCAGAGTGAGGATGATGTCCTGGGGGTTGTTAATTTTTTTTTCTTTTCTGAGTCTCGCCCTGTTGCCCAGGCTGAAGTGTGGTGATGTAATCTCAGCTCACTGCAGCCTCAACCTCCTGGGCTCAGGTGATCCTCTCACCTCAGCCTCTAGGTGGGACTACAGAATGCGCCACCGTGCTTGGTTAATTTTTGTATTTTTTGTAGAGACAGGGTTTCACCATCTTGCCTAGGCTGGTCTTGAACACCTTGGCTCAAGTGATCTGCCCGCCTCAGCCTCCCGAAATGCTGGGATTATGGGTGTGTGCCACTGTGCCCGGCCATTCTTTTTAAAAGCCCGATCAAGGAGGGTAACAGAAAGGAGGTGGTATTTGGACAGACACCTGAAGGAAATGAAGGAGGAGCCATGTGGATCTCTGGAGGAATAGCTTTCCAAGCAGAAGGACGGCGAGTGCAAAAGCCCTGAAGTGGAGCGTGCCTGCTGCACTGAGGAGCAAGAGAGGCCATTAGGGCAGGAGCAGAGTTAGTGAGGGAGAGCGTGGAAGGAGGTGAAGTCACACTAACACACAGTATGCCAACGAGCAAGGGATGCAAGAATCTAACATGGAGACTTTTAGGATCTCTGCTTTCCAGATGAGTTGACTGAGATACAAAGAGGTGCCCAAGGTCACACACGTAGCAAATGGCAGAAATGAGATTTGACCCTGAACTGCTCAGACCCCCAAGCCAAGCTCTAAAATCTGGTGTGACTGTTTCTTACTGAACATGCTTTTCCAGTGCAGGGATTATTACACTGTTGGAACGTGAGCTCTCTCTGGGGTCTGAACAGGGAGTTCTACCATTTCCAAGGGTGTTAATTTCCTTCTTTCAAAAATTAAGCAGCCCTGCTCACTGTAAACTTAGAACAGGGAATGCCGAGGCCAGTTAGGGTGTCAGGGACAGACGCATCTAGACAGGAGGCATTGGATCACACAGATCTGGGTTCAGATTCCACCTCTGGCCCTGACTGGCTGTGTGACTCTGGGCAAGCCCTGCACGTGACCCTGACAGTCACCACCACATACTACGGTGGGGAGGATCCTGAGCCCTTTGTACAGCACCTGACCCCCACTGGTGGGGGCTGCTGTCATTATGTCTAATCTGTAGAATAGATATAATAAGATCTATTTTGTGAAAATGAGATGTAATGGATGTGATGCACCTGGCACATAGTAGGTGCCCAGTAAATACATGTCCAACAATATTATCACACTATAGGGTGGCCCTTCCTGCCAGCTTCCCTTCCAACCTCCCTCCCACTTAACTGTCCTAGACCTGAGATTCCACTGTTAGAGATTCATTCTTTGGGATAGGCGGTCACTTTTTAGAGCCTCAGTTTATCCATCAGTTTTTGGAAACCCTTTCTAGCCTTAAGACTCTGATTAATCCCAAATTTCTCTTTTTGGACACAAATACACTGGGATCTGAAACATGGCACTTTGGCAAGGCTGAGATGTGGGTCCCAGGGGCCACAGTCCCCACCAGGAATGGGAAAGGACAGAAAGGAGAGCCAGGGCTGTGTCCGAGACAGGCATCTCTCCACACTCCCCACCTGGGGTCAGGCTGGCAGGGCAGGTGATGGAAGGTCTGATGGGGCCATGAGCTCACCAGGAAGGACTGGCAGAGCAGGGAGATCCAAGAGAGGAGAGGCATGAGCCGTCAGCCGAATTCTTTCCACGGGCAGCTGTGAGAACGGGCGTGCCAAGGGCATGGGCCTGGAGAGGGATTAGCCTGTCAGTCGGGAATTTTTGAGAGTTTATTTAGCTTGAGAAGTATCCCTGAGTTTGGGTCAAGCATAAGGAACACCTGCCATGAGCCAGTCACCTACTGCATGCTGGGCACCAAGCAGGTGCTTAACACGTGTGTTCACAGGCCTTAGGAGCCCTTTTAGACAAGGGACATGAACTCCATTTTATATAATGATGATGGCAATAATAATAGTAACTTTAAATGCTACCATTTGTAAAACACCTATCATCTGCTAGGTATTGGGCTTAGAAGCTTAAAACGGTGCCTGGCACCATGTGGGAGGTGCTCAATCAGTGTTTTTTTTTTTTTGATGGGAGTCTTGCTCTGTCACCCAGGCTGGAGTGCAGTGGCACGATCTCGACACACTGCAACCTCCACCTTCTGGGTTCAAGCCATCCTCCTACCTCAGCCTCCCAAGTAGCTGGGACTACAGGTGCATGCCACCATGCCGGGCTAATTTTTGTATTTTTTTTTTTTTGAGACGGAGTTGCTCTGTCGCCCAGGCTGGAGTGCAGTGGCCGGATCTCAGCTCACTGCAAGCTCCTCCTCCCGGGTTTACGCCTTTCTCCTGCCTCGGCCTCCCGAGTAGCTGGGACCACAGGCGCCTGCCACCTTGCATGGCTAGTTTTTTTTTTTTTTTTGTATTTTTAAGTAGAGACGGGGTTTCACCGGGTTAGCCAGGATGGTCTTGATCTCCTGACCTTGTGATCCACCCGTCTCGGCCTCCCAAAGTGCTGGGATTACAGGCTTGAGCCACCGCGCCTGGCCCAATTTTTGTATTTTTTGTAGAGACATGGTTTTACCATGTTGCCCAGGCTGGTCTGGAATTCCTGGGCTCAAGCAATCCACCTGCCTTGGCTTCCCAAAGTGTGGGGATTACAGGTGTGAGCCACTGCGCCAGGCCCAGTGTTTGTCATTATTGATATTATTTTGCATTTTTTTTAAAGATTCAGATTGTACTTACAGAAAATTGGCTTAAAAATATATGAACAGGTTCACAAATGTTTGCGAAGGTCACACACCTAGGTAGTCACTGCCCAGGCAAGGAACAGAGCCTGACCAGCCCCCTAGCCCTGCACACGGCCCCTCCCTCAGTCCCTCTCTCCCCATAAAGGAGGCCTCTGCCCTGACTTCTCTGGTGATCCATTGTGCAACATCCTTTCCGGCTTTAGGAACGCGACGTGGAGCCCTAAACACTGTCGTTCCGTTTCATTTCATTTTGTTTTCTTTCCAACTTTACATCAATGAAACCACTCTGGATGTGCTCTTTGGAATTCGACTGCCTTTGTTCCACATGAGGTTTCCGAGGTTCATCCACGTGGTTGCACTTGCAGCATTAACTGGTTCGTTCTTGTTGCTGAAATAGCTATTATTATTATTATTATTATTATTATTATTTTGAGACAGAATCTGGCTCTGTTGCCCAGGTTGGAGTGCAATGGCACGAACTCAGCTCACTGCAACCTCCACCTCCCAGGTTCAAGAGATTCTTATGCCTTAGCCTCCCGAGTAGCTGGGATTACAGGCAAGTACCACCACGCCCAGCTAATTTTTGTATTTTTAGTAGAGGTGAGGTTTCACTGTGTTGGCCAGGATGGTCTTGAACTCCTGACCTGAAGCAATCTATCCACTCAGCCTCCCAAAGTGCTGGGATTACAGGCATGAGCCACCACGCCCAGCCGGTTAGCTATTATGATTATCATTTTTATTTTCTTCGCACACAGCATCTCAGATGACCTCCCCACCAACACCTCAGGGGGGGCAAAGATTATTGATATCTCTGTCTTCCACTGAGGAGAGAGAGGCTCCCACGAACCAGGTCCCAAATCCCACCTGATTCCAGAGCCTGTGCTCTTAGCCACTCCACGGTGTGGCCTCTCAACAGAGGAGGAAAAGGGGATACAGAGCAGTTAAGCAACTTGCCCAGGCTTGCCCAGCAGGGATGTGATCGAGCCACCTCCCCAGACCCTCAGAGCTGACTCTGGAATGCCCCTGTGGCCTCTGAGGGTCGCTGGTTCTGTGGCCATCCCCAGTGTGACTTACGAGGGCCCAGTACCCATACGCTTTTAGGGCCCACAAAAACATTTTAATTTTAATTTCTTTTAAAACCAGAAGAAAGAAACTGATGATATAATCATAATCATAATCATAATCATATTAGTGGATCACAAATCCAACCTGGATTTTGCTCATCTTTATACAGTGCAGTCACAAGCTAGAGGAAGGGTCCCTGAAAGCAAACGTCCCTGGAGCCCAGGAAAGCCATCATTCGACTGAGCCAGCCCCATCTCTGGGAGGAACAAGATGTTGCTGTGGCAAGTGGCCGGCCACCCCTGGTGCCGAGGGACCTGGGAGAAGCTAGGGCAGCTCCGGCATTGTTCCTGCCCTGCGGTGCACAGCCTCGTCTTCATCTAGCATCTGCACCCCCTAACCGGCCAGAACCCTCTTTCCAAAGCCTCTGGGATGGCAGGGAAACTGCAGGGCTTGGGATCCTGCAGGACCAAAGAGTTGGGAGAAGTCTGCAATTTTGAGACGGAAGGAACAAGCCTTGTCGTTATGTTGACACTGAAAATAGCTTTATGCTTCCACTCAGTGCCAGCTGAGTCACAGGCCTCCTGACATCTCCTGCCCGTTCAGGGCTTCCCACACTTCATCTCCCAAACACACTCTCCTGGCCTTTGCCCTATTCTCCTTATTGTGTACTTAATTTTTTAATGAACTCTCTACTTTCCTTCCCTTCCCCCTCCCCCTTCCCCCCTCCCTCCCTCCCTCCCTCCCTCCCTCCCTCCCTTCCTTCCTTCCTTCCTTCCTTCCTTCCTTCCTTCCTCTTCCTTCCTTCCTTCCTTCCTTCCTTCCTTCTTCATCTCTCTCTCTTTCTTTTCTTTTTTTCCTTCCTTCCTTCCTTCCTTCCTTCCTTCCTTCCTTCCTTCCTTCCTTCCTTCCTTCCCTTTCTTTCTCTCTCTCTCTTTCTTTCTCTTTCTTTTCTTTTCTTTTCTTTTCTTTTCTTTCTTTCTTTCTTTCTCTTTTTTGGATGGACTTTCACTCTTGTCACCCAGGTTGGAGTACAGTGGCATGATCTTAGCTCACTGCAACTTCCACCTCCCAGGTTCAAGCGATTCTCCTGCCTCAGCCTCCCGAGTAAGCTGAGATTATAGGCATGCACCACCATGCCTGGCTAATTTTCATATTTTTAGTAGAGACGGGGTTTCACCATGCTGACCAGGCTGGTCTTGAACTCCTGACCTCAGGTAATGTGCCCGCCTCTGCCTCCCAAAGTGCTGGGATTACCGGCATGAGCCACCGTGCCCAGCACCTCCCTCCCTCCCCTCCCCTCCCCCTCCCCTCCCCCTCCCCCTCCCCCTCCCCCCTCCCCTCCCCTCCCCTCCCTCCCTCCCTCCCTCCCTCCCTCCCTCCCTTCCTTCCTTCCTTCCTTCCTTCCTTCCTTCCTTCCTTCCTTCCTTCCTTCCTTCCTCTCTTTCTTTCTTGACAGAATCTCCCTCTGTCACCCAGGCTGGAATGCAGTGGCACAATCTCTGCTTGCTGCAACCTTGGCCTCCCAGGTTCAAGTGATTTTCTCGCCTCAACCTCCCTAGTAGCTGGAACTACAGGTGCACACCACCATGCCCAGCTAATTTTTGTATTTTTAGTAGAGATGGAGTTTCACCATGTTGGCCAGGCTGGTCTCAAACACCTGACCTCAAGTGATCCACCCACCTTGGCCTCCCAAAGTGCTGGGATGACAAGCATGAGCTACCATGCCTAGCCTTCTTTTCTTTACTTAAATAAATTTATTTTAAAAGAAAACTTCTACTTAAATACATGTTTAAAGAGGAAACATTTTATCACAATTATAAAAGAAAATAAATAATAATAGCAAACATTTATTAAGCACCCATAAGAGTGCCAAGCAGCCTTTTACACATATTGACTCATTGGATTCTGAGTTAGATGCAATGATTATCCCCATTTTACATGTGAGAAAACTGAGGCTCAGAGAGATCTGGTCACTTTGCTGGAAGTTGCACAGTGAGTGAGTGGCAGAGTGGGGATTCGAACCTAGGAACTGCACTTACTGCTTAGGTTCCCTGCACAGTATATCAGCCTCACAAGGACAGGGGTTTTGGTTTCTGTGTCCCTGGGCCTAAAATAGTGCCTGACACACAATAATGCTTAATAAATATTTGTTGATAAAAACAAATGAATAAATGATCAGTTGCTATACTAAGAAGATAATCAGGCCGGGCGCGGTGGCTCACGCCTATAATCCCAGCAGTTTGGGAGGGCAAGGCGGGTGGATCACCTGACGTCAGGAGTTCAAGACCAACCTGGCAAACATGCTGAAACTCCATCTCTACTAAAAGTACAAAAACGAGCCAGGCATGATGGTGGGCACCGTAATCCCAGCTACTTGGGAGGCTGAGGCAGGAGAATCGCTTGAACCCGGGAGGTGGAGGTTGCAGTGAGCCAAGATCACACCACTGCACTCCAGCCTGGGTGACAGCATGAGACTGTGTCTCAAAAAAAAAAAAAAAATCAGAAAAATAAATACAATGATACAATGGAATCCAAAGAAGTCCACTGTTGCCTGCCTGAGATGCTGAGCATGAAACCTCCTCTGCTGATTCAAACAAACTAGCAAGTGTGGAGTGATAGGAAGAACACACTCATAGCCAATGGAGACTTGCTCCTTGACAAATTAGAAAAAATATACTGGAATTCTGGCACTTTGGGAGGCCTAGGTGGGAGGATTAATTAAGCCCAGGAGTTTGAGCCCAGCCTGGGCAACATGGCAAAACCCCATCTCTAAAAAAAAAAAAAAAAATACAAAAATGAGCTGGGTGTGGTGGTGGGTGCCTGTAGTCTCAGCTACTCAGGAGGCTGAGGTGGGCGGATCACCTGAGCCTGGGAGGCAGAGGTTGCAGTGAGCTGAGATTGGGCCACTGCACTCCAGCCTGAGCAACAGAGGGAAACTCTTGTCTCAAAATAAATTAAAACAAAAATTTAAAAAAAGGCTTAAAATGGGGCTAATTTTCTTCCTTTAGGAGTCAGTTGTTATAAACATTTTTAACAGCAAACTCACGTACCACGCCATTCACCCATTTAAAGTGTACAGTTCAATTCTTTTCAGTATATAGAAAAAATCGTACAACCATCACCACAGTCCAATTTAGAGCATTTTTATCCTCCTCTAAAAGAAACCCTGCACTCATTAGCAGCCTCTCCTTCCTCCGACCCCTCTAGCCCTCAGCAACCACCAATCTTTTTCTGTCTTTATGGATTTGCCTATTCTGGACATTTCATATAAATGGAATCACACAATATGTGGTCTTTCGTGACTAGCTGCTTTCACTTGGCAGAATGTTTTCAAGGTTCTCCCATCCTGTAGCCTGGATCAGTACTGGAATCAGATATTTAATGCTGCATCCTGGGTTCGGGTAAAACGACCTAAAATACGAGTCCCCCGCTTCAGGAAGTGCCTCTGTAAGAATAAAGAACCTTTTGGGGGAATCATAGCTCACTCTCTTCCTGGTTCTAAGCAGGCGGGTTCAGGCTTCCCTGCGGTGGGGTTGGGGCAGGAGGTTTATCTTTCAGCTGTCCTTGGGACTGGGCAGGAACTGGTTCAAATGTTACTGCTACTCTATCCTCCTTCCTAAATCAGGACTCTGGGCGCTCCTGGGAATCACTGTCTGTTCCTGCTCTCTGGGAGTGTGAATGAGTCACTGGGTGAGCATGTCAGCAGCACCTGTGTGTGCTGGTCTGGGCCGAGAATCCTGGGCCAAGGGGCAGTGAAGGGGAGAAAGAAGCAGACGGCCACGAGGCCAGCAAGGGGCTGTCCGACTCGTACCCTGCAGCCAGCGTTCCCTGCCTCTACCCTTACACTTGTTTTGGCTGCAGGAAGCTGTTTTAGGTGGAAATTGTTTGATGTGTGTAGGTGCTGTCTTCCCAAACACACCGCGCTCGACAATTGCCCCAGCTCTGCAGGATATACTTTTTGTAGCTCTTGGTAGCTATCAGTTTTTTCAGCCCCTAAATAGTGGTGGTGCCTGTTTTAATCCCCTCATGGATCGTGTAAAGTAGGTGATCTTTTCCCCGTTCACAGATGGGAAACTGAGCCTCAGGATAGTCACATGACTTGTCCAAGTTCTCACGATTAGGAAACGTTGGAGCTGGTCTTTGAACTGGACTGCAAAGCTTGTGCTCTTGACCAAATAGGAAGACAGAGGCTGTGGTGGGGAGCAGCTTGGTCATGGGTACCTGGAAGGCAGAGCCATCTCTTGCATCTCATACCATAAAGTGGGACATTTACCTTGGGTACTCCCTTTGGAGTGGGTTGCTGGAACTTGTGCAGGGACTTAGGGAATCTTCTGGGGAAGAGACCAGTAATGTGTTGGGGATGGAGATGAGTAACAGTCAGTGTTATGTTTTGGAGCCTTGCTCTATACCCGAGGACCTCCAAGTCTTTCTATCAGTCAAGGCCCTTTGGGAAGTGAGTGAAAGAACTCAACTCAACCAACTTGAGCAAGGATAATTTATTGACTTATGTAAAGAAAATATCCAAGCTAAGACTGACTTCAGGTATGGCTGGATCCAGGGGTTTAAAGGTTGAAGTCACTGCCTCACTTTCTTTTGGCACTGCTCTCCTTTCTGTTGACTTCGTGCTTAGGCAGGCACCCTGTGGTGGCACTAATGGCTGCCAGCAGCTCTAGGCTTTCCTCCTCCCCGTTCTGCATCATGAAGGTGAAGACAGCATCTCATTTCCAGTGGTCTCAGTCTCAGCTAAAGTTCTGGGGTTGCTGCTTATTGACCAGGCTCATCTCACATCCCTGGTTCATATTCCTGAATCAATGGGTGGGGGGAGGGTGGGGGAATGCACTGTTTTGATTGGCTGGTGCTGGGTCAGGTGCATATCCTTAGAAGTGGAGGCATGGCCAGTCCTACTTGAACCACATGAACCAAGAAGGAAAACTCGGGACTTGTGTATCAGAAACAACGGGAATGGATGCTGAGAATGTTGCAGGCCACAGACATCCTCCTCATGGGTGGTAGAGAAGCCACCATTCATCTCTCTGGCTTTGCTGACAACTTGCCATGGGACCTTGAGCAAGCCACTTCCCTTCTCTGAGCCTCAGTTTCCCCATCTGGACAGTGATTATCTTTTTTTTTTTTTTTTTTTTTTTTTGAGACGGAGTCTTGCTCTGTCGCCCAGGCTGGAGTGCAGTGGCCGGATCTCAGCTCACTGCAAGCTCCGCCTCCTGGGTTCCCGCCATTCTCCTGCCTCAGCTTCCCGAGTAGCTGGGACTACAGGCGCCGCCACCTCGCCCGGCTAATTGTTTGTATTTTTAGTAGAGACGGGGTTTCACCGTGTTAGCCAGGAGGGTCTCGATCTCCTGACCTCGTGATCCGCCCGTCTCGGCCTCCCAAAGTGCTGGGATTACAGGCTTGAGCCACCGCACCCGGCCGACAGTGATTATCTTTAAGGGCCCATACAACCCTGAACTTCTGAGGCCAACAGATTTTGTCTAGCCAACAGCCTGGCATCCTAGCTTGACAGGTCCAAGCTAAGGCTTAGAAATGCATGGCCTTCAGAAACCCTGGGGTCGAACCTGGGGCTGGGCGCCTGGCCTCTTGTTCTTGCCCATCCTGGCAGGGTACAGCCTGTGATGTGGGAGGGAAGGGTTCTGAGGAGGTTTCTTTGCACATCCCCAGCATTCTCTGTCTATAATTGGCTCCAAATGAAATGATCTCATCCCTGAACACTGAGGAAGAAAGGGTGGGGGTGAAACAGCTCGCTGGCAGCATCTGACATAGTTTATGACTAACCGCTTCCCTCCCGAGGCAGGGAGAGACTGTCCGCTCCGCTCTCTCGAAGACAATGTACACTTTTGAAAAAAAAAAAAAAGTCTTGGTAAATAGATTGAGGAGGCTCCAGCCTCCTGGGCTCTCGGGAGGCCCAAGGCATTTCTCCCCTCTGCCCAAACCAGGTTATCTTTTGACCATTGCTCACAAGTCAACATGACCCATGCTATTACCATTCTCCAAACTTTTCACGTCAAACCCTGGCCGGGAAGGTGGTGAGTGTAGCCAGTCCATCAAGCGATTTGTCCCATATGGATTCTCGATAGAGTTTTGTGGCCGGCTGAAGCTTGTTTAAATGCCCATACATTAATTTTGAAAGATGAGCTCCTAATCAACTTTTAAAAAGCTTGTCACAGCACCATCTGTTTGGCGTTTGTCACTATTGCATTACATAAGAGGAAAGACATTTTTAAAGAATGCGGCTACATTTAGTAATTGGATCGCCGGAGAGAAGCCAAACCGGGGCGGATGGCACCGTGATTCAGAAATGCCACGGGCCCTTCTCCGGGGCGTGGTGGCCTCCCCAAATTCCACGCGGTCTTGGCAGAGACCTGAGTGCAGCCCAACTTGGGAGACAGGCTTGGGGTGGCTTCTCTTCCTCTTGCCTTGGTCTCCCTCTTATGTTTTCCATTTGTTCTCCCTCACCCCTTGCCACCCCAGAGTTAGCAGTGACCAAGTGGCTTCACTTCCCTGAGTACCAATTTCCTCATCTGGCAAATGGCATTCACAAGAGCACCATCTTATGGTGCTGGTGTGAGGTTTAAATGCATTGATGCCTACGGTGCCTGGCACGTGGTGAGTGCTTTATAAGTATTGCTATTTTATAAAGCTACGTCTGATGCATAGTAGGTGCCGACACATGTTCATTTTCCTTTCTTTTTCTCTTCCATTTATTTATTTATTTATTTAGAGACAGAGTCTTGCTCTGTTGCCTAGGCTGGAGCACAGTGGTGCGATCTCAGCTCACTGCAGCCTTCACCTCCCAGGTTCAAGCAATTCTCCCACTTCACCTCCCTGAGTAGGTGGAACTACAGGCGTGAGCCACCACGCCTGACTAATTTTTGGGGTTTTTTGGTAGAGACGGGGTTTCACCATGTTGGCCAAGCTGGTCTGGAACTCCTGACCACAAGTGATCCATCAGCCTTGGCCTCCCAAAGTGCTGGGATCACAGGCGTGAGCCACTGCGCCTGGCCCCTTCCTTCCATTTAATTCAACAAGTTTTTAAAGTGCCCACATTTGAGGCAGAGCTGGTGTCATGCCCATGCACAGCCATTTGCACAGGGCCCCACACTCACAAGCAGGCTGAGTTTGGTTTAGCATTCTGCTGCCGCTGGCTCGACATTCTTAATATTTGAACAAGGGGCCCTGCATTTTCATTTTGTCCTGGACCCCACAAATTATGTAGCCGGTTTCATCGGGAGGTCTAGAACGACGTTGTCTTATTTGACCATCCGATATTTAAAATAACAATGGAGTCAACGTTTTAAAATCAGGAGCGTTCACACAACAGTCTGGCTTATTTTAGAAAATTAGAACATCTTGCCACTGTGAATCTGCATTCCCACACACTGCCACATGGGCTGGAGCTAGAGTCCTCTACACAGGCCACATCCGCCACTGTCCCCACCACTCCTGGAAGCTTTGGACTGAGTCTCTTTGCTCGTTTGCAGAGCTTCCAGCGTGATGGCTGGGATCACGGGCTTTGAAGCCAGGTATGTATTCTGCTGTACTGTTAATCATCACAGTAACCTCTCTCTTAGGGTAGTAAGGATGAAACTAGTTAATATATGCAAAGCATCTGGAATATGTTGTACTGTTATTGCTACTTTTCTGCTTTATCCTGGTGCAGAAGCTCAGACCCCAAGTCTGAGGGCTGCCCCTCCAGGAGCTGGAAACTGCAGCTGTGAAAACTGGCTATAAGGGCGTCTCTTCCTGCTGTCCCACGCAGCAGCCCTTGTCAATGTCCACTTTCTCTCTCTCCACCTGCAGCACCAGAGTTCACACCTTGGGCCCGCCCTCCTAGCATTATTTTGAGAGAAGGGCCTTCTGTCCTGTAAATAGGCTGAGTCATCCCTGCCTCCGGGCCTTTGCACATGCTGCACTTGCTTCCTAGAATACTTCTTTTCCCATCGCTTTGCTTGGCCATCTTCTCATTTTGGTCTAGCTCAAATGGTACTTCCTCAGGGAGGCTTTTCCTGATCGCCTAAGAAAAGTAGCCCTGTCCTCTTTCCCCCATCATACACATTGGTCTGTATTATTTTCTTCCCAGAATTGGTTTGTTGTATATCTCCCAGAGGACCAGGTCTGCCTTGGTCACTGCTATATCCCTAACACTTAGGCCGTTGCCTGGCACATGGTAGGTGTTCTATAATTATTTGTTGAATGAATGAATGAAGGAAGAAAAGAACTCATCAACTCTTCATGACCACCCTATAAAGCAGGGACAAGAGACCTGAGTCCTGGAGAAGAGAAGGGACTCCTCAAGGCACAGCCCCGAAGGAGCAGAAAGGGCGATGGGGACCCAGGTTTTCTGCTTCTACACCCCCTGTTCCCCAAACCCCCAGGTGGGAAGCAGCAGGAAGCAGCAGGGACATTTGGATCTTTGACTCACCCAGCCACCCAGAACGGGTCAAGTGTGCAGCAAGGCCCAGGGCACAGTGTCTGAGGGTGGTGAGAGCGATTCACCCAGGCAGCCAGGAGGCAAGACTGTTTACAGGGACTGGCGGCTGTCGCCATGACAACCGGACAGCCTACAGCTTCCTGCGTCACCAGGGACGCAGGTTTGCTCTTGGCTGGGATGCAGTGGGGACAGTGGAGCGGGGGCTGGGAAACGAGGAGACCCTAAACACTCAGTCTTGGGGGAGGGAGTTCTCATTTCTGTTTGTTTTTTTTCTGAGATGGAATCTCACTCTGTCACCCAAGCTGGAGTGCAGTGGTGCGATCTCAGCTCACTGCAACCTTCGCCTCCCGGGTTCAAGTGATTCTCCTGCCTCAGCCTCCTGAGTAGCTGGGATTACAGGC